>NC_090327.1:133162375-134574086 GCF_035084215.1 Heptranchias perlo | reverse complement strand
TCAAATTTTGTTTGATAACCGCTCCTGTGAAGCACCTAGGGTCGTTCTGCTACATTAAAGGTGCTATATAAATGCAAATTGTTGTTGTTCAGCGCCACCAATCATTCCCGTAAGTCGACCTAGCGTCCACTATGATCTGGAGTGTGTCTTCCCTGCCCAATGTCTAGATGCCGAGACTTGGGGAAGGTCACAACAGAAAACTCTTATTCTGCACTTCGCTACTGAGATGTATTATGTGCCACCACATGTTGCTCCTCTGAAAGGCAAACTGGATATACGCTCATCAAATCAAGATGCAGACTTTAGATGAACAAGGGGTTGGTTATATAACATAGATGAATGAAAACATTGAAATATATACTTGTCTGCATCCTTGAATACGTGAAAATAATAAAGACACCACTCACTTTTTCTCTAAATGTCGACCTTTAACAGATGTCCACTTAAAGCTCAATCTAGCCTACCAGTGACTGCAAGGCTGAATGGTTTAATAAACTTTCCCAGGATATGTATTAAAATAACTTAAAAAAAAGTTTAGCCTTACAGTAAGTGGGTCACAAAATACTTGCACCTTGTAGAATCTTTCCCAGACGTCTGATCTGTTCTGAGCCGATGGCTTTTTGCTGACGGGATGCTTTCTGTGACCGTGGGTGTTAACACTTTGCGTACTGGCAGTACAAAATGCAAGTTAAAACATTCAGCGCAGACTACAAGGTAAGTTTTTGTAACAGTGGATTGCAGCAAAAATAACCTGAGAGTTTATTCATGGCTGTTGCAGTAGTAACCCCCAATCCAGATAAAGTCCATCATGGTCCCTATGTTTCCAAAGGATTTTTTGGTTACATCCCATTGACTCGTAGGTTATTTTCAATATACCGATGAAATATGGCACGTTCCCTTCTCGGTTGAAAATCCAATTCTTTGTGAGAAGTCTGAACAGATGCATGGGGTAAAAGCTTCATTTTGTAATCTACAGATGTATATGTCCTTATAATGCAACAAAGTATATAAAGATAACCTGACCACCCAGGATGCAAATTTCTAAAAGGGAAATGGCCCCAGATGATTTTGTTCTATGGTATGACAGCGATTTGCTTTGTCTGTGTGGAAGTTGAATTTCTTTTGAAGAATAAAGAAGAACATATCTATATCTTGGCTGGACTCTGGCAGCTGATAAATAACAAACTAGTTTATTGATCTGTTTATGTAAAAAGTCAATGTTTATAATAAATATTTTTACATTGAATGAATATATTTTTATTTTATCCATCCACATTTCTTTTTTTAAATGCCTACAGAAATTCTAGTCTTGAGTCCATCCTTTATTTTAACAACTTAATCTTTGTAGCTTTCATAGATGGAAGTTATTTGGATATAGATAGAGAGAAACTGTTCCCATTGGTGGAAGGATCCAGAACCAGAGGACGTAAATTTAAGGTGATTGGCAAAAGAACCAAAGATGACATGAGGAAAATCTTTTTTACACTGCGAGTGGTTAGGATCTGGAATGCACTGCCAGAGGTGGTGGTAGAGGCAGATTTAATCATGGCTCTCAAAAGGGAATTGGATAAGTACTTGAAGGAAAAAAAATTGGGGCTACGGGGATAGGACGGGGGAGTGGGACTAGCTGGATTGCTCTTGCATAGAGCTGGCATGGACTCGATGGGCTGAATGGCCTCCTTCCGTGCTATACCCTTTCTATAATTCTGTATACAATACCAAAGAACAAAACAAACAATTGTTATTTTCTTTATTGTTCCTCTAGAATGGTTTGTATTTCTTGGTAGCTTTAACTATGCATTTTTACTGAGCACCTTAATTCAGGTCATTGTGAAACTCCAAAATATATTCTTAATTCTTTAGATTTTAAATGCATAAAAAGGTAACAAAATGGATTGATAACCTGAATATTTGTAAACTGAGGTGAGCATTTTTTCACCATGTTCAACCATAAATAAAGTTAAATTGCATAGAAGTATGTTCTATAATTTTCACAGTTGCTATTAATGAGTGTCATTTTGGGGGCGGTGAAGTAGGAAATCTTCTCAATGTATTGGGGAAAAAAATGGCTTAAAGCAATTGTTATACTTAAAGTTTGACATAAATATTAGTCAGACTCTGAAGTCTAGGAACATATTACAATGCGACATCCCTCTAGCAAAGTCAAAATTTTACTTTAGGCTTAAAACGGGAAATCTCAATAAACTAATTTTATCAGTAATTAAGTTTGCCATTCTTATAGGATTTTTTCTTAGCAGTGAGAATAGACCAAGTATGAGCATAAGCTGCTGTATAACATTAATGTTTTCCAAGAGGTTACCCAGGTGATTTCTGTGAGAATCTGCTTATCTAATTACATAATGGGTTCTAAAGTGGTTTCTTAGAAAGCAACCAAGAATTCTAACTTTTATTTTCTTCTACTTTTTGATGTTATCAGATAAACGGCCAGGCTTCAATTTTAATGTTTGTCTTCTCCACAGATCAAGCAAACACAAGACGAAGAAAAGAAACAGCTGTGCACACTCCGTGATATGCTGAAATCCTCACTGCAACTTGAACAGAAAGAGGTAGGTGTACTTGAAATAGTTCGAATTTACATTTTATAAAAGTAGCCAAATATTCCAAATTATAGAGTAAAGCTATAGAGATAGAGAGTTAATGTTTAACTAATAAATTATGCTTTTGATCATTGTGCCTCTAAATGTAAAAAAAAGCATTTTGGTCTTGTCTGAAACTATTTAGATAATCTCAAAAGCTCTTGTTTTGAAAGGCAATGTTTAATGCCATTATTTTTCTCAGTGATTGAAAATGACTTGTGAAATATAAGGCATAACCAAGTTCAACCTGCATTCTTACAGTGCATTTATGGTAAATTTTTAGCTTGTCACGGCTGTTGAATATTAAGCCACTAATATCCTTAAATGAAGATTACGACAATAGATTTTGGCCAAGGATATATACCTTAGTTTCTAAATAACCAGCTTAAACTGTGTTGTCTAGTCTCAAATGATTTACAACAACAACTTGCTGAATGTGCCTTGAATGTAGAAAAACGTCCCAAGGTTCCTCAGAGGCATAATCAGATAAAAACAGGTGCCGACCCAAAGAAGGAGAGATTAGGAGGGGTGACTAATCAAATTGGTCAGAGATAGGTCTTAAGGAGGGTATTAAAGGAGGAGAGAGTGTTGGAGAGTCAGAATGGTTTGGAGCCCTGGTGGCAGAAGGCATAGCTGCCAGTGGTGAGGTGAAGGGTGGGGGGGCTGGCAAAGTCATAAGGACGGAGAGTTCAGGTGGGGACTTCAGAGTTGGAGGAGGTTACAGAGATGGGGAGGAGTGAGGCCATGTAAGGATCTAAAGACAAGGATGAGAATTTTAAATATAAGGCGTTGTGGGACTAGGAGCCAATAGTGAGCGAGATTTGGCTGCGGGTTAGGATGTGGGAAGCAGAGATTTGGATAAGCTGAAGTTTGTAGACGATGTGGGGGCTGGCCAGTAGAGTGCATTGGAATAGTTGAGCCTGGAGGTGACAAAGGCATAGTTGAGGGTTTCAGCATCAGATGAACTGAGGTAGGGGGTGGAGATGGACGAAGGTGAAACTGGGCGGTCTTTGTGATGGAGAGGCTATGGGGTCGGAAACCCACCTTGAGATTGAATTGAACTGCTGAGGTTGCAGTCTTTCAACCTGGAACGGTGCTTTGAAGGTGATGGAATTAATAGCAAAGGTACAGAGTTAGTGGCAGGGGCCAAAGACAATGGCTTTGGTCTTCCTAATTTTGAGCTGATAGGAATTGAGGCTCATCCAAGGCTGATATCAGACAAGCAGTCCGGCAGAGAGGCAGTATGGGGTTGAGAGAGTTGTTGGAGAGGTAGATGCTATTTTGTATGCTGTAAAATGTAAGGAAAACACAGAACCTCTTAACCAAATGTGAAGTTGTATTTTATATTTTATAGCTGTACTGATACATTAGCTTTAAATTTGATTGAGGGGTACATTTAAGTGATGTGTACTGCTTATGCTAAGATAGCAAAAGAGACACTTCATTTTGTTTAGTAAAACAAAGCTATTGTTATTAATTTTACTCTTTTTTTTTTCCCCATTTTAACTTCCTGAAGTATCAATTGCGTATTAGAGCGTGCGCACACGTGTGTTTTAAAAACAAAAAAAATACTATCTTAAATAAATTAAATAGTAACTTGTAGATTAATGCTTCACAGTACCACAGGTTTTGTTATAAATCGTAGAATCATAGAAGGTTATAGCACGGAAGGAGGCCATTCGGCCCATCGAGTCCGCGCCGGCTCTATGTATGAGCAATCCAGCTAGTCCCATTGCTCTGCCCTATTTCTGCAGCCTTGCACATTTTTTCATTGCAAGTACTTACCAGTTCCCTTTTGAAGGCCATGATTGAATCTGCCTCTGCCACTCCCTCGGGCAGTGCGTTCCAGATCCTAACCACTCGCTGTGTAAAAAAGTTTTTCCTCATATTACCTTTGATTCTTTTGCCAGTCACCTTAAATCTACGCTCTCTGGTTATTGACCCTTCCGCCAATTGGAACAGTTTTTCTCTATCTACTTTGTCTAGACCCTTCATGATTTTGAATACCTCCATCAAATCTCCTCTCAACCTTCTCTGTTCCAAGGAGAACAACCCCAGCTTCTCCAGTCTATCCACGTAATTTAAGCCTCTCATCCCTGGAATCATTTTAGTAAATCTTCTCTGCACCCTCTCTTAAGGCCTTCACATCCCTCCTAAAGTGCGGTGCCCAGAACTGGACTCAATACTCCAGTTGTGGCTGAACCAGTGTTTTACAAAGGTTCATCGTGACTTCCATACTTTTGTACTCTATGCCTCTATTTATAAAGCCCAGGACCCCATATATTTTTCAAACTGCTTTCTCAACCTGCCCTGCCACCTTCAATGATTTGTGCATATATACCCTCAGATCCCTCTGTTCATCTACCCCTTTTGGAATTGTGCCCTTTAGTTTATATTGCCTCTCCTCATTTTTCCTACCGAAATGCATCACCTCGCATTTTTCCGTGTTAAACTTCATCTGCCACGTGTCTGCCCATGCCACCAGAGTGTCTGTATCCTCTTAAAGACTATCACTATCCTCCTCACTGTTTACTACCCTTCCAAGTTTTGTGTCATCTGCAAATTTTGAAATTGTGCCCTGTACACCCAAGTCCAAGTCATTAATATATATCAGGAAAAGCAGTGGTCCCAGCACCAACCCCTGGGGAACACCATTGTATACCTCCCTCCAGTCCGAAAAACAACTGTTCACCACTACTCTCTGTTTCTTGTCATTTAGCCAATTCTGTATCCAGGTTGCTATTGCCTCCTTTTATTCCATGGGCCGCAATCTTAATAGCAAGCCTACCATGTGGCACTTCATCAAACGCTTTTTGAAAATCCATATACACCACATCAACTACATTGCCCTGATCTACCCTCTCTGTTACCACATCAAAAAACTCAAGTTGGTTAAGCATGATTTGCCTTTAACAAATCCGTGCTGGCTTTCCCTAATCAATCCACACCCGTCCAAGTAACTGTTAATTCTGTCACGGATTATCGTATCCAAAAGTTTCCCCATCACTGAGGTTAAACTGACTGCCTATAGTTGCTGGGTTTATCTTTACATCCTTTTTTTGAACAAGGGTGTACTGCAATTCTCCAGTCCTTTGGCACCACTCCCGTATCTAAGGATGTCTGGAAGATTATGGCCAGTACCTCTGCAATTTCCCCCCATACTTCTCTCAGCATCCGAGGGTGCATTCCATCCGGAGCAGGTGACTTATCTATTTTAAGTACAGCTAGCCTTTAGTACCTCTTGTTTCTCAATTTTTTGCCCATCTTAACAATATCTTCCTTTACTGAGCCTCTGGCAGCATCTTTTTCCTTGGTAAAGACAGATGCAAAGTACTCATTTAGTACCTCAGCATGCCCACAGCCTCCATGAGTAGACATCCTTTATGGTCCTTAATCGGCCCCACCCCTTCTCTTACTACCTGTTTACTGTTAACATGTCTGTCGAAGACTTTTGGATTCCCTTTTATGTTGGCTGCTAGTCGATTCTCATACTCTCTCTTTGCCCCTCTTATTTCCTTTTTCAGTTCCCCTCTGAACTTTCTATATTCTGCCTGATTCTCACTTGTGTTATCAACCTGACTCCTGTCATATGTCCCTTTTTTCCATTTTAACTTATTCTCTATCTCCTTTGTCATCCAGGGTGCTCTGGCTTTAGTTGCCCTACCTTTCTCCCTTGTTGGAATGTACCTTGTCTGTACCCGAATCATCTCCTCTTTAGAGGCTGCCCACTGTTCAATTATAGTTTTGCCTGTCAATTTATGATTCCAATTTACCCGGGCCAGATCTGTTCTCATCCCACTGAAATTGGCCCTCCTCCAGTTGAGTATTTTTACTTTAGAGTGGTCAGAATCCTTTTCCATAGCTATTCTAAGCCTTATGATACTATGATTGCTGATCCCTAAATGCTCCCCCACTGACATTTGCTCCACTTGGCCCGTCTCATTCCCTAGAACCAAGTCCAGCATGCTTCCTTCCTCATTGGGCCGGAAACGTACTGGTCGAGAAAGTTATCCTGAAC
Organism: Heptranchias perlo; assembly: GCF_035084215.1. Lineage (NCBI taxonomy): Eukaryota > Metazoa > Chordata > Chondrichthyes > Hexanchiformes > Hexanchidae > Heptranchias > Heptranchias perlo. The sequence goes on along the minus strand of NC_090327.1, from coordinate 134,567,471 downwards.
ACATTTCAAAAATTCCTCCCCCTCTTTACTCAGTCTATGTTTGGATAATTGAAATCCCCCGTTATCACTGCACTATGGCTTTTGCAGCTCTCTCTAATTTCCCTGCAAATTTGCTCCTCTATATCCTTCCCACTAGTTGGTGACCTATAGAATACACCCAGTAGCGTAAGGGCACCTCTATTGTTCCTTAACTCTAACCAAATAGATTCTCATCTTGACCCCTCCAGGCCATCCTTTCTCTCCAGCACTGCAATATTCTATATCTTCCTTAATCAATACTGCCACCTGCCACCCCCCTCCCCCCCCCCCCCCCCCCGACCCCGCTTTCTTTCCTGAACACCGTGTATCCAGGAATATTTAGTGTCCAATCCTGCCCTTTTTTGAGCCAGGTCTCCATATTGTCACATCATATTCCCATGTGGCTATTTGCGCTTGCAGCTCACCAACCTTATTTACCACGCTTTGTGCTTTCACACGCTTGCTTCGCAAACCCGTCTTAGACTCTCTCTTGGTCTGACCCCACCTAATATCTTACTATTTCTTACTGTAGGGCTATTCTTCTCTCCTGATCTTTTGTGCCCCTTGTTTCCCCTTTCCAATGCTACAACCTGGTGCCCTTCCCCCTGCTAAATTAGTTTAAAGCACGCACCCCCTCAAACAGTACTAGTGAACCTCCCCACGAGGATATTGGTCCCAGCTCCCGTGCGGCGCAACCCGTCCGGTCTGTGCAGGTCCCATCTCCCCCAGAACTAGTCCCAATGCCCCAGGAATCTGATGCCCTCCCTCCTGCACCATCTCACCAGCCATGCATTCATCTGCTCTATCCTCCTATTTCTGTACGTGGCACCGGGACTAATCCAGAGATTACTACCTTTTGAGGTCCTTCTTGTTAATCTCTTTCCTAACTTCTTTAACTCTGCCTGCAGGACCTCATCCCTCTTCCTACCTATGTCGTTGGTACCGATACGGACCACGACCTCTGGCTGTTCACCCTCCAGCCGCTCAGTGGTATCCTTGACCCTGGCACCAGGGAGGCAACACACCATCCTGGAATCACGTCTGCGGCCGCAGAAACACCTGTCTGCTCCCCTAACTATGGAATCCCCTATCACTATGCAGCAAGACCTGGACAACATCCAGGCTTGGGCTGATAAGTGGCAATTAACATTCATGCCAGACAAGTGCCAGGCAATGACCATCTCCAACAAGAGAGGGTCTAACCACCTCCCCTTGACATTCAACGGCATTACCATCGCCGAATCCCCTACCATCAATATCCTGGAGGTCACCATTGACCAGAAACTTATCTGGACCAGCCATATAAATACTGTGGCTACGAGAGCAGGTCAGAGGCTGGGTATTCTGCGGCAAGTGACTCACCTCCTGACTCCCCAAAGCCTTTCCACCATCTACAAGGCACAAGTCAGGAGTGTGATGGAATACTCTCCACTTGCCTGGATGAGTGCAGCTCCAACAACACTCAAGAAGCTCGACACCATCCAGGACAAAGCAGCCCGCTTGATTGGCACCCCATCCACCACCCTAAACATTCACTCCCTTCACCACCGGCGCACTGTGGCTGCAGTGTGTACCATCCACAGGATGCACTGCAGCAACTCGCCAAGGCTTCTTCGACAGCACCTCCCAAACCCATGACCTCTACCACCTAGAAGGACAAGAGCAGCAGGCACCTGCACGTTCCCCTCCAAGTCCCACACCATCCCGACTTGGAAATATATCACCATTCCTTCATCGTCATTGGGTCAAAATCCTGGAACTCCCTTCCTAACAGCACTGTGGGAGAACCTTCACCACACGGACTGCAGCGGTTCAAGAAGGCGGCTCACCACCACCTTCTCAAGGGCAATTAGCGATGGGCAATAAATGCCGGCCTCGCCAGCGACGCCCACATCCCATGAACGAATAAAAAAAAACTGTTGCCCTCCTGACCTTCCCCCCCCCCCCCCCCCCCTCACCTTGTACAGCTGAGCCACCCATGGTGTCATGGTGTTGGCTCTGGCTGCACTCCTCAGAGGAACCGTCTTCCCCCATCAGTATTCAGAACTGAATACTGGTTAGAAAGTGAGATGCCCTCAGGGGACTCCTGCACTTCCTGGTCCTCCTTGTCTTTCTGGGGGTCACCCAGTCCCTCTCTGCCTGCACTCTTTTAAGCTGCGGGGTGACTACCTCCTGAAATGTGCTATCCACGTAGCTCTCAACCTCACGGATGTATCGCAGTGACGCCAGCTGCTGCTCAAGCTCCGAAACCCGGAGCTCGAGCTCCTCCAGCTGGTGACGCTTCCTGCACCTGTGGTTGCATGACATGGGAAACGTCCTGGAGTACCCACATGCCCATTTTAAGCAAACATTTCCGTTAAAAAAAAAATCATAGTGTCTTAAAATTTGTTGTGATTTTACTTCTGAATTGGTTGTTCCTATGTGGCTTACATTGTGCTTTTATATGTGCATTGACATTAATGAAAACAGTTGTGGTAGCTATATTATCCATGACAGTTGCAGATTTGTTGTCCTGTTTGACACATGCTGCAATGTCTTGGGAAATCTTTCTAATGCTTATGTGATGGAAGACTCAATTATTTTTCTTCATCACTCTAGATGATAATCCATCTCTAATTATATTAGCTTATTTTTGGTGTCATCCTTAGCACGTAATTATGATGCACACTGAAATTGAGAAAAAAATTGCTGGTACCAAAAGTGAAACTCAGTCATCTTTTAAACAGTGAAACCTCAAAATGATTTATCTTTCATTTTAAAAAAAAAACAAGATGTGTACTTCTACTTAAGCAATTATTAAATCTTGAAGTTCTACAGTTTTGACTGAAAATAGTAATAGAAAAGAATGGCACGACCACAGTGATGCAATATGCTTGTTGTTTAAATGAATAATCTGTATATTTTGGATAACAAATAACCTGTGTAATTGAGCATTTTAGAGCTGTAAAATTTTGGTTACAGCAAACATATGTACTTCTGGAATTTTTTTTAAACCATTTACAAAGTGAGAAAACAAGCAAATTTTGCATTCATATATCTTCTAATGTTAACTGTATCCTTTGATTTTCTCTAATAAATGGCATTCCAGGCAGTAACATTGCAAATTAGGACTAACTTCAGTGTCTGTTTTTTTCTATTTGTTGATTTTTAAAATATTTTATTTAACTGCCAAGTACAAATTACATAATTGGCAAAATCATCTTGGATTGTTATCAAACCTGACAATGTGAGGGAGTGAAATAACATTTAGATATAGTCATTGACCCAGAATTCTTTCATGATCATCTCCTTGTAACAGCATATGTTAATTGGCATTGTGATGTTCATCTTTTCCATCTCACTTTCCACAACGATGATTTCAGGAATTTTATTTGAAAAAGAAGCAATGATTAAATTAATCTTCAATATTTGTATATTAAAAGGTGTACCGATGGTGAATCTTTCCTCTATGTTGCAGTATTTTTTGTTAGTTGACTGTAGGTTGGCTTCTGTAAAACATGTTATGCAAGCACATTGCAGTTTTTTGCTAAACGCTGCAGCAGTTTGTAGTATTCTTGATGGTATCCAAGATATGAAGCTAAATATTTAGAAGTTAGCTTTTATGCAAAACACAGTGAATTCTGAACAGCTGATTCTTACAGTACAATTTAAAATAGATGAATGTGATGAAGTCTTTTTTTATTTCACAGTGTAAAATGCTAGGCAAAGTGATTGTACAAGCTAATTTTTTGATTTTAAAAAATGTAAATAATTAGGAAAAGTTCTCATACAGTTCTAATTAGAAGTAGTTATGTAACTGATGTGAACAAACAATTAACATAAAACTGATCCCAAATAGTCCAGTTCACCGGAGCTTTAGGCAATTTGATCAAATGACACCAAACCTGAACTTTTGCTAGAAACAGAATTTCACATCTGGAAAAAGTCAATTTATTTTAAAGTTTACAAAGTATGTGATGCTTTTTTTTGGGACTTCAAAATAAAGTTGAAAGCAGCAACCTCTCGCATTTAAACTAAACGGTTGAACATTGTTTTTCTTGTTGCTTATTTTGATTTTTGTTTTAATAAATGAAAAATACATTCCCTTGCACGTGCTTCATTTTTTTCTCAAACAATTATTTCTCACAAAAAAAAATCAATTTTTAGGACTTTTCCACATAGCTCGTGGGTGATCTATTTGTTGAGTGGGAGCATGAAGTGGATGAGCCCCACTAATATCAACCAAAGGGATTCACTTGGAGTACCTCTCCTTTCCAGCATCATTGGTGGTGTTTTAGTCTGTTTGTAAACCAATGGGAGGATTTTGTTTTATTTCATTTTCACATTGTTCCTGTCAAGTGTATATCTGCTTTAAAAAAATACAGCAAACCTACCAGGAACTGAGTTTTAAAGATTTTTTTTTAAATCACCGTGACCATATGGGAATGGACCAAATACACTGATACTAATAATAAAAAGGCATGCTTAACAGTTTGTCAGGAAAGAAATCACTTTCTGGGTTCTATGGAGGAGCCATTAAAATGTGATTATTTAGAGAACAATTTACCCCAGGGCTCTAGCCAGCATTGAAATAACCCAGGCAGCTGTCTCAGTAATTTTTTCTTTCCAGATTTGTAAACATAAGCAATACTGTTCGGTCATAACTATACAAAGAAAACAGTCATTTTTTCATAGTGTGGAATGGCAGCGAAAATGTCTTATCTTCCAAATGTACTGCTCTCTGTTTTCTTGAGGACTAGGAAGATTTGGTGATATGTATTAAATGAACTGCGTACTTATTTGGAGAACAAAGAATGTATTATTTGAAAATGATAGTTTGCCAAAGAATTACATATGATGTCTCTTTGAAAAGGAGATGTTAAAATAGTACATAAAAACATGCGCAATATTAATATTGCGCTCCTTCAGAATTTTTATTTTTCTCTCTAAAGGAGTTGACTGACCTGTGTGTTCCCAGCATTTGCTGTTTTAAAGAAAAAAAATTATGTAAAATCTGTTTGGCACAATTGAAGGTGGATGGAGTGTTAAGTGGCTTAAAGCTATTGTGTGGAGATGCCGGTGATGGACTGGGGTTGACAATTGTAAACAATTTTACAACACCAAGTTATAGTCCAGCAATTTTATTTTAAATTCACAAGCTTGTGAATTTAAAATAAAATTGCTGGACTATAACTTGGTGTTGTAAAATTGTTTACTAAAGCTATTGTGGCAGTTTTGGAGAGCATCCCTACCTTATATTTGACCTTTCCCTCTTATTCGCGCCATCAACGTGCAGAGATCCTGACTATCATGCACTAAAAGTACTCTGAGAGAGTGCTGTTGGTGGCAGACAAGATCAGAAGATTAATAAAGTTGAGGAAGGTCATTTTCTCACCCTGGCTTACCCATCAAAAAACAAAAATCTCCTGTCATTGCCCACTAAACCCCACACAGCTGGTTTCATGCAGCTGAATGTTTTCGTCACCCAGACAAACGGAACTGGCTCCTCGCAATATGCATTTTAATTAGTGGAGCTGATACTAAATACCTTTTTTTTTTACTGTTCCTCTTCCTCAGAACAGATAGTGTTCATCATGTTTTCAATCTTTTATGAATGCATGAGTCTGCTTCTTAACAATATGCCTATCTTGAGTGGTGGTAGACCAAAATATAAATCAAGGAATGTGGCAAACCTATGTTAGGAGTCACCATTTTAGTGCCAGTCTATCGGGATGCAATCACAAAGATTCCTTATACAGTGCACAACACCACTGAGTCACTAGGCACTTTTATATTGGTGCTTGTTTAGTTCAGATTGCAGGAGACTGCTGTCCATGTGCCAACCCCCTGCAATTTTACTGCTGTAACTGGATCTCTTATCCTGATGGCCGTTTTTCATTAGTCTACAATTATGCCACCAGGATAAGGGAGCCAAATTTAGCAGTGTAAACACGGGAGCCAATGTACAGCCGCTGGCCTCCTGCAGTGCAGATCAAGAAGTGCCGATGTATAACTGCTTACTGAGTCATGGGCTCAGGCAGTAGCCAGGTGAAAGAAGCTAATGGACACCCTGGCTGAAGCCAGGTACATCCATTGAAGATAAGAAAGAAAGAAATGCATTTATATAGTGCATTTCACATCCTCAGGACGTCCCAAAGTGCTTCATACCAATGATTTACTTTTGAAGTGTAGTCCTTCCCCTCTCCTTCCTGCCTGCACTCCCCTCCTCCACTGTCCTCCCCCATTCTCCTCCTCCTCCCCTCTGCTCTACTCACCTCTTCTTGGATACAAGGTGGTCAGGGATTTGGAGCAGCTTGTTTAGTCTTAGTTTCTGTAGACAGGGAACGAAGCGCTGCAAACTAGTGGTAAGGTCGGTTGGGGTCGTTGCCCTTAATGTCCAGTGGGTGTGTTGTGCTGGAGAGGACACAGTTTGTGTTGAGTTTCCAAGAACAGGCCCCAAACTGCTTGGTAATTTCACTGTTGCAGGTTGTCACTCACACGGATATTGTCACAAGGATGGGTGTTATGCAGGAATTACAAATGCTCAACTACGTTTACTCATAATTGTTGGCATGAAAATGTTATCTTGACAACTTGAATGATCTAGAATAGTACGTTCACAGCGCTCTATACAGAACCGCTAAGAAGCATTCACAGTAATTAAAGGAAGAGAATAGTATTATGAACGCAACAATTATGCAAGCAACAATTTCACCACAGAACTTAGGACCCCACTTTATTTTTTAAAAAACAGTGAATTTAAAGACATCTATGTTTGACACGATAAAACGGGATCTTCTGTACGTAAAGACCTTGCCACGACGGTCTTTAGAGCTTCAGTTATGCTATGACCCCAGAATGCAGGGCACCTTGAATCACTTGCATGGATGATGTACTTTATGGAACAATGGAATATCGCATTTTTTCACATCGATAAGAATACCACCAAGAGCTCCTCCAATTGCTAATTTTTGCAAAAGTAGGCACAAATGTAAGGCAACTAGTTTTGAAACCTTACATAAAATAGATATTGTTTAGTCTTCACAGAAAAAAAGCTGATATAATTTGGGTCAACCAGCTGCAAGTATGTTAATACTCTAGCCCAGTGTACTTGGGCTGTTTCCAGAACAATCAAGAAGCATCTTTACTGTTCCCTTTAAAATATGTTCTTGCCAAGTTTTTGCTGTGAAATATTTCATCACTCATGTGGATATTGGGACTTCTTCATCTACTGAAGTAAATTGTACAGGGAGATTTGAGTGTACATGTCTATCCCAGATTTGCTACTTAGATGCTAAGTTGATGCAATAGAATGCAGTATTGCCATAACCCTGGATATTGTTTCAGTTCAAAGCACAGGTAGAGTGATTTCAAACATGCAATAGCATGTTTTCATGAAAAACAATTATTTAATGTTTTGTGGATTTGTACAAATCCTGTAATACTAATATTTTCTGTTTCTAAGGATATTTCATTCATCCCATGTAACTCATTCCACTTTCTGGTCCTCCCAGCTCTGGAGTTCTGACTCGCTGGTAGTGGCACTATTGGTACTGGACTGATACCTGTGAACATTGTTACAGGTGTGATCTTTAAATTCTAGCTTCAGCATCAGCTGACTGGTGCCCATATTCCCAGCTGTGAGCCAGCAGAAGTTTACATTTTCTGATTGCATATCTTCAGCTGTCAGCCAGTCTCCCATTATGCACCCTGCTGAAGTGTTCTTAAAAACTTTGGGGCGGACTCTCCAACCCTTTCTCCCATTGATTTCCCTCTCCCGATGGGAGATCAGCTGAGTACTGCATTTGAAAATTTTAACTATTCCTAACTCACGACCAGAGACTTAGGGGCAGGTCAGCTGACTGGCGAAGATATAATTAAAAATGTTATCTGTTCTCTGCTCACATCAGGAACCTGCAAGTAGGCAGGCTGATTGCCGAACACTGAATTTAACAATTTTAACTGTTCCTAGCCAGGAATTTGGAAAAAAGCCAGCTGATGGCAGAAGATATAATTAAAAAATTAAAGTCTGTTACTGTGTCATGACCAGGAACATTTTTGGAGGAGCTCTGAACCTTTTTTGCAATTAGTTTCACTTGCAAATACAGCAACACAACAATTAACAATCCAGGATCTTGGCCCACATTTCCTGGGCTCCCCTCCGCCTGAGTACAACCAGACCTTTCCCTCTTCATACTACCACATGCTTGCCCCCTCCAGGTGCCCTTCATACTGAGTGCCTTTTTCCAACGGACATTGAGTGCCCCTCTCCTTATAAGAGCATGAATAGCCGTGCTATTCGTTGACCTCCAACAGCCAATTCTTGAAAGGGGTCTTTGTGCCCCAAGGGATTTTACAAGACAAAAATGGCAGCATATCGAGGGCAGTCATCACACCTATACTAACTGCTGGCATCAGACAGTCTGCCTACCAAGGCACTTTCCAACGTATCATGTGCTCTGCATTAAGAGCAGCACAAAAATATTTCAATTAGCTGACCTAGCATTATCATGCAAAGTCAGCATCATAGGCTGCTGGCATATGCAGTGGCCATAATGCGCCCCATTCAGATGGCGTTGTCCACCACTATATCCTCCAACCTCCTATGAGCATCACTACAGGATATCAACTGGTGCTCACTAAATATTGTAACATTTGCTATAGTTGTCTACTAGATGGTGGAAGTAGATGTCTCTATCTTTAGATATTTACAGACATATTCTTGTTATTTTACTGAGTTTTCTGAGTACATGCCTGAAGTGTACAATGACTTGGTGGGATATGTTTTAGTTCCAGCAGAAGAAAGATGGTTGCTGTTCTTGAACATCTGGGCAACTTGACTGCATTCTACTTCAAGAATCTTGTGCTTCTGCCTTTGTACTATTACAGCTCTGGAAAGCACATGTTGCAGGTTTAGGCAATCTGATGGCATAACAAGTTTAAATATACCATTTAGCTCTCTCAGCAAAACTTCATGTGATGGGAGTGCATGTTGGGAATTCAGGCATTGTGTCCAATTTGCAGCTCATGCGATTTTCTATCAAAGAACTCTGGTTGCTATGTGTAGTAACATCATAAATGCATTCATAAAATTTTTCTCTCTTCAGTATTTCTAGCAAAATCATGAATGTGTTCTGGATTTTCCAAGCAATACTAAGCAGGAAATCCTCACAATGCATTTACTATGTCAGTACACATAACAAACAGGATTTTTACCCTCTGGTGAGTTCTGACTTCAGCTAGCTCTCTTGCAAAGTGCAGACAAAATCTTACCTGTTTTTTCTGCCTCCCCCCCCCCCATCCACCCCCTTCCGTTTTTCCTCTCCTTGCCCCAGTCACTGGAGGGAGGAAGTACTAAATAGGAGCATTAACTGGCATCATTAATACAGGATTGTCAGGGATGCACATGCCTAATTTTGCTAGAGTACAATCTTGAATCCCTAGAACAAAGTGTTATTTTGGTTTTTTTTCTAAACCCACGTTACTCGGGAATCACGGTCACAGTGTCAACCTTGATAATAAATATTATCTTCAACAATTGGATTCAGTAATTCCCAAAACTCTTAACTTTTTTTATAATCAACTCCAAGAAAAAGCTCATGTCTTCTAACTAAGGATACTGATACTAGTAAGCCTAAAAGAAAGGTGTGTCTCTTCACTTGTTCCCCTCCCCCCCCCCACACACACACTCTCACACATCTTTCCCTTGCCCCACTTTCTGTCTGTCTCTCTCCTTCCCCTTTTCTTCTTTTTCTTCCTCTTCTGTCTCCTTTCCTTTAATGCCTCTTCTCTTTCGGTTCTGTCTGTCTCCCACCTCCTTCCCTTTTGTTTGTGTGTCTGTTATCTTCCCCTTCTGTGTGTCTCTCATCTCACTCCTCCCTTTCTGCTTCCCTTCTCTCTCTCAGTTCTCTCTTTCTTCCTATCTTCTTTTACTTTTACTTTTCTCTTTTGTTCTCTCACCTTTTCTGTTTTTCTCTCATTCCTTTTTCTCCTATCATTCCTCTTTCCCCTGCTTCTCTCTTTCTCCTATCTTTCTCTTGTTCTGTTCCTTTTATCTCTTTCTTGCCCCATTGCTCTCTCACTCAGTCATTTCTCTCCCCGTATCTGTCTCCTGCTTCTCTCTCCATTGTTCCTTTTTGCCTCTTTCTCCCTGCTGCTTCCTCCCCTTCACTCCATCTCTTTTTTTTTCTTTCTCTCTCTCTCTCTCTCTCTCCTCCCCTTACTTTGCTTTCTCTTCCCCATTCCTTTTTCACCTCTTTCTTGTTAAGCTCTGTGTGGGGTGATTCTTGGGTGGCAAGAAAATGGACCCCTCATCGGCTCAGGGACCCGATGGAATCACGCAAGAACCACTGACAAAGTGACCTGGAGAATGGGCTCAGGCCGTTGAAGCAGTCCAAAAGTACAGGAATTAGCATCCTTTTTTCTTATTGGATGCTGATCTGAAATGGGAGGTTGTTCCTAGTTCAGTACTGGAACCAGCAATAAATAAACATTTCTCCTCAGAGGTCGTTTTTGTTTTTTAAACTCCCTTTCTGTAGCACGATCCTCGTTTAATATAAAATGCTTTATTATGAGGAGTTCAAATTGCAATGGTAAGATGATTTGGCTTTTATTTTTAAAACAAAAAAAAAGTATTGTTAACAGGTCCAGAGACCTGAAGTGAACATTTTAAATTTGCAAATGATATCCTGGTGTAATTATGACAAAAGTGAAGTTTGCAATTAAAAATATCAAACAGTTATGTTGAGGCTGGCATGACTTACTTTGTTCTCATCCTGCCTCCTCAAGCTGTTGGAGTTGCCAGTGCTGAACCACGCTGGTAGCCAATGTTTGAACAGGACCATACCAGCGACCAGTGTTGTACCACATTGGCCACTCTGTCTAATTACTAACTTCTATTTACGAATTTATCCATAACCATACATTATTAGGCACTTAAATTTATGTATTTGGTTTGCACAAATTACTGAGTAGCAACATACGATGAAGGATTTTTGTTACTGTTTTTTTCAACCTCCTAACTGTCACCCGAGCATACTTGTTTCAATTTTAATGTCTTGACAGAGATAAAGCGACCTCCCTGCATTGAGCGATGTTATAAGTTTTCAGCTCATATGTCATTATACAGAAATAATTGCCAATATTACAGTAATGTCAGGAGTAGCTTTATTACAGTAACATTAGAACTAGAATTATTAACTGTAAAATTAACAAAAACCCTTAAAATACATTTTTAATTTTTAAAAAAATGTTGTCTCCCCTGATGGCTCGAAGGGTTCATCCAGTGAGCAACTGCGCTTTACAAGCAGGTTCAGAGCTCATGACTTTGAAGTGACAAATCATCCGGGGTTCCCACACTTGATATCTGTCTCGTGACCCTTCCTGGTAATGTGTCTGTGCACGGTCATTGGGTGAGAATAGGGATTGGTGTGTCTGTAATGCCTTCTGTGGTCAAGTAGACTGCCAATACTCACTGTCTAGGTTCACACATGAAATAATAGCTACTTGAGAAGGATACCAGTGTGACTGGCACCCATGGAACTGTACTCCAGCAAAAGCTAACACCTGAGGATGTGGAGGGAGAAAAAACTAACATTTAAAAAAAAAACTTTGAAGTACTTTCATTCTACTTGTTTTATTGTCCTTATTTTTCCTCTTCTCTCTTTTGTCATTAACTTTCTGTCCTATTTTTATTTACTTTTTTAACTTCAGTCTTAAGATTTGTCCTGTATATGCTGTTCTATCTTTTTTTAAAAGGAGGTAGGAGCGAATTTTTGCTTTATCCCCGGAATGTAAAAATAATACTCCTGGCCTATATGTGGAAGATTTGGCAGTAGTGGTTCCTACTCAACTTTCCTCTATTCAGAGCATAAATCCTAAATTTTGAAAGATGGTAATGAGTTATTCTTTTTCATTCTGGTACAATTCTTTAATACCTACAGATGCTGCCAGATGACGGAGTCATTCCCAAGTCCTGAGCGTCTATTTTGTTGCTGTTTTTGTCTGTCATCCATTTCTGGTAGGGATTATGATGGGGGAACATGGTGTTTTTTTAGGTGTTCCGTTTATGGAACTTGAATTTGGTGCTGAGTAATTGCCAAAATCTTTTGGTCCATGGGTTCCCATGATCTTAAATTTCTTCATCATTGCTGATTTATACTAGCTCTCCTATCAGCTTAGAGAGTAAGAAAGTTGCTTACAATAGTAATGGATGTACTTTGTCTTGTTCAACAAATGAATAGGGCAGTTCTTAAGGTCAATTTTCCTTTTTTGCCTGGGTTTCACTCCTCAGGAAATTATGATGCCAAAATGTTGTTGTCATATGTTGTTTCATTGAAATGAGGTATCACTTTATTGTCATGCACAGAGCACAAGCCTAATATGCAGGGAGGGTGGATAACCTTCTCCAATCCAATTTATTTCCCTCAGACAAGTTCCCAAAATTCCTGTAGCTGAGAGTGGGGTCACTCTGGCTGGAGAGGCCCTTCCCTGTCGGAATGGCAAGGCACTGTTCTGAGTTTCCGGGCCTCCTTTGGGGTGGGCGCTGCTGTCCTTGCAGGGCATAGAGCTGGAAGAGATTGCAGAAGAGAGACAGGGAGGAGTTTATAATCAAGGAGAAAGATTTTAAATTTGATCCAGGATTTGTAAATGAGGGCAATAATTTCAAATTTTGATGCATTAAGAGACTGAGCCAGTGGAGCATGGAGAGGACAGGAATAATGGGCGAGTAAGACGTAGTAATCAAGCAGGGCAGTAGGTAGGCAATAAAGTTTTAGAAACATTGTGATTTTATTTAGGAAGGATTTTAGCAAGTTGTTGAGGCCATTTGAAAAGTCAAGTCTTTAAGTAACAAAAGAATAGTTAAGGGTTTCAAGGGGTTTGAAATAGGGCAATGGCTAGCAGTGTTGTGAAGATAGAAGTAAACTGTTTTAATGGTGTATAGAATATGGGGTTTGAAGCTCAGGTTCGAACAGGATACTGAAATTGCATCATCTGGTTAAGCCTGATTGAGCATTCGGGGAAAGGATCCAGATATGGAGCCTTTGGCAGGAGCCGAGTAAGATGGCTTTGGTTTTCCCATAGTTTAACTGGAGGAATTTCTGTCTCATCTATTATGACTTAATGTTAGATGGGTAGTCAGATGACATAGAAGTTGTGGCGCAGAGTCAGTGTTCCAGTTGGCCTGAAGGCGTGTGCCCTCGGAGAGCCTCTGGCTAGTTTCTGAACTATTTTCATGTCCTTCCTTGTTGTATATAGAGATTGAATATTGAGGATGAATGGTAGCTAATATCTTCTCATTCTTGGTAACAAATTTAACCTCCACATACAAAACTCCTTGGTATTTTTCTTTTTGATCTAGTGTGGATTAGATCTGTGCTGTTGCCATTTTACGGTATCGAAGAATAAGGACTGCTTTATTTGCAATATACACTCCAACATTATTGACGTCAATAAAAAAAAAGTTATGTCATAAAGTACTATTGTTACTGCTGCGGTTCATATTGTGTATAGCATAATTGTTCGTGATATACTAAAGATTTTTCATTCATGATTTAAAATTCTTCAGTACTGAAGATTAGAAACAGATTAAAATCCCATCCTTAGATATAGGTCTATTGCTATTATAGAAAGAATAATGGGTTGGAATCTTTACAAGTTAATTGCATTGAAAGGATCAGATGACTTTATAAATCACAAGACCACAGCTTTAGTAGTTAATTGTCATTTGAACTCCAAAATTAGATTGCAGTTACTCCGATCTATCCATTATTTGTTTGTTTATTTATTTGATAAAACTGAAGTCTGACATACTATCTCAGTGTGTCACCACCAGTCACTTGATCCTTGCTTAATATCCTCACTGCAGTTACATTTGTGAGAGCATCACTTCAAGATTACATGAACTTAATCTGCCATGAATTATTGGGAAATAATAAAAATAATATTTTTTCCTTCCTTTCCCGCTGCGCCTCTCTCATTTAAAAAAAATAGTATTATAAGAGTGCCTGTTATTCATTCTTGTTCCAGAGATTGTGCTATAACCTCTTAGCCTGTTGGAACAAACACAGCTAAAAGTCATCCCATTTCCTCTAGTAAACCACTGGAGATTTACTAGTATATCAAAAAGTCTTGTGACACAGAAAAAAACTGTTGCTGCTCTGTTAATGCACTAAATATAAGAATATGCTTTTTCTGAATTCCAAACCAGAGAATTAAAAAGTTTACTAACAGTTTTAAACTAAGGGCCTTAATTTTCAGAAGCCCAAATACAAAATCACTACAAAGCCTGTAGTTGCACTGTGACCGTTTCAAAAATATCTTTTAAGATTTGCTAAATATTAATTTGCATGCAAGTGGTCAGAGTTCAACATCTTTGAGTGGCATTTTTTTTAATAACAGTTTGCAACTATTATGAAGTATTTGTTATATTTGTACCCATGGTTGGGACGTGAAAAAGTAGAATGTACTGCATGACCGCCTCCAAAACCAAATATTATAAAACCCTCGCAACAATTCAATTTAAATTTTGTAAGCAACATTCTGTTGTCCTATATGGTATTTTATTTATAAATAGTATATTCATATATATGGTATTGTTACACCAAAAATATGTTGTGAATATTAGTTGAGATGAATTTAAGTGAAAACTGATTATTTAAATGTAGAATTTGATTAAAATTATGCCAATTATTCCTGAAAGTGAAAATATTGCTTTCTTGCTCTGTGGTATGATAATTTATGAAGGAAAACCAAAATGATGATTCATTTAGTTGAATTATCACTTACCCAGACAAGACTTCATTAGTACACAAGATTTAAATATTCATTCACAAATCCTAAAAAGAAAATACCAAATAAAAAAATTTCTTTTAGCTCTGAGATTGATGCAAATCATGAGAACTCAATCTTGCCCATGACTGGCTGTTGCATTATGTATGCAAGAATACTGCAGTCGCTGAGTTCAGATTTGAAGGATTGTTCATTAAATAAATAATAGCTTACTGATGGCAGCTTCACACACTTTGGACATTTTACTTGTCCAAACATATTCCCATTTCTAAACAGTTAGAAAAGGTGGAATAAATGATTTTGTATGTTTTGAAGCAATAGTAAATGTAAAACTGCGCTCAACAAATCTAATCAAGTGCTACTATCAGTTATCAGTAATTCTAATCTTAGATCATTGGGTAGGCCACGTTTGGGATATTGTGCATCATTTTAGGCAACTGTACCTGGAAAAGGTCACTGAAGCATTGGAGAGGGTTCAGAGAGAAGTTGCAGTATTAAGTATGGATCTTAAAGCTCTAAGTTTCAAAAGAAATTAACAGAGCTGGGCTTATTTTCTCTGGAGAAAAGAAGGTTGGATGGGGGCTATGATACAGATCTTCAAAATACTAGGAGGCTTGGGTAATCTAGGTGTAATCAAGCTATATAACTTGGACTTCAAGTGTAGAACTAGAGAACATTGATTCAAATTAACAAGCCTAAAGTGACACCAGAGATCGAAGAATTTCGCCCCCACAGGGTAATGGATATGTGGAACAGTCTGCTAGCCAAAGCAGTAAATACTGTCATGGGTTTTCTACTTCTGCACTCATCAGCCCCCAATTTTATGCCCATTCACTTCAAAAGTGTAAAATCGTGAGCTGGCAAGCAGAGGGGGAAAACCCAGGCCATTTTGTCAATTAATTCCCTTAACAAAGATCTGTGTAAATATAAATATGAGGCATCAATTCAAAGTTTGCAGATGACACAAAACTGGAAAATGTAGTAAACAGTGAGGAGGATAGTAGCAGACTTCAGGAGGACATAGAAACACTGGTGAAATGGGCAGACACAATGCAGAGAAGTGTGAAGTGAAAGGAAGAAAGAAAGGAGAGACAGTATAAAGTGTCCAATTTTGGGCACCTCACTTTAGGAAGGATGTCAATGTCTTGGAGAGGATGCAGAGATTTACTAGAATGGTACCGGGGATGAGGGACTTCAGTTACGTGGAGAGATCAGAGAAACTGAGATTGTTCTCCTTAGAGCAGAGAAGGTTATGGGGAGATTTAATATGACTGGTTTTGATAGAATAAATAAGGAGAAACTGTTTCCACTGGTTGGAGGGTCGGTAACCAGAGGACACAGATTTAAGATAATTGGCAAAAGAACCAGAGGGGGGAGATGAGGAGAATTCTTTTTAATGCGGTGAGTTATTGTGATTTGGAATGCACTGCCTGAAAGGGTGGTGGAAGCAGATTCAATAGTAATTTTCAATAGGGAATTGAATATATACTTGAACGGGAAACATTTTCAGGGCTATGGGGAAAGAGCAGAGGAGTGGGATTAATTGGATAGCTCTTTCAAAGAACCCTTCTATGCTGTATGATTCTATGTTTAAGAAGGAGAGGAAATTGATTACATTAGTTATAATCTTCCAAAGCTTGCTGGATTTGGGGATAATATCAATGAATCAGAAGGTAGCAAATGTTACACCATTATTGAAAAAAGGAGGAAGGGATAAATCAAGTAACTGCGAGACAGAAAGTTTAATGCCATAATGGGAAAATCCATTACTAGGGACAAGGATAATGAAAGTACTTGGAATTGTATAATGTAATTAGGGAGAGAGAGGTTTTATGAAAGGCAAGTCACGCCTAGTTGACGTAATAGAGTTCTCTATCAATAAACTGAGGTAGTATATGGAGGTGGATCAATGGATCTCCTATACAATGATTTTGATAAAGTCCTTCAAAAGAAATTACTGTCTAAAACTAAGGTTCATGGAATTGAAGGCAGCCTTGTAAGTAGTTAGGCAATTGGTTGGGACATAGGAGAAAGAATTAGGATAAAAGGGACGTTCTCCATTTGGGGAGAAATGATAAATGGTGTCCCAGAGATTTGCCCTTGGGGCCCCAGCTTTTCACTCCTTATAATATATTTACACACAAATGATCTGGGTTTGGGAATAGAGGGCAGCAGATCAAAGTTTGAAGATGATATTAAATGAGAATGTACAGTGAATTGTGAACAGGAAAGCAGAAAATTTCAAAAGGACCTGGACCAAGTTGTTGGATCGAAGGTGATCGTACAGAATGGGTCTTTGATGCTGGCGCATGGGGATAAAGTGTCGATCATCTCTAGTATGCAGACAATCAGAGTTTGTTATTAAAGATGTGGGGATGGATAGATATTCTGGAGTTTTACTTAGTTAGCTTTGGGGATTAGGGAACATTCAGGAACTAAAGTGGTTGGGATAAGATCTATAGTAGATTTTACACATCATGCCAATAGAAGTAACCTGACAAGCCATGTGGTTAAATATCAAGTATTTGTGAGGTACCCTTTGCTTTTATAACACACGACTTAAGGCACTTCTTAAAATGGGGGTGTTGCTTATAAACTGGTATGATCGGTACACAGGTTTTATAGCAGTCACGGTCTGCATCCTCTGAATAACAATATAGCTTGCCTTGTATAAATATATATTTTTTTGTTTTGAAGTGATCTTTTAGGTTTTCCTTTCATTGTTGACTGTATGCTTACGTTTTATGTTTTAATATGCTTATTTCATCCATTTCATATGCACTTCATTCTTAACAGAAAAGGAAACAAAGATCTATTTAAGTGAAAGAGTTAAACAGTCAGTAGGCAGGTTGGATGATGGCCCCATGGCACTTATGTAGTGGTCTTTGCTCATATATTATGTAAGAACTTCTGAATTATTGAAAGAAATCCTGTATTAATGGAAAGCATTAAATCTGTAGTTTAGCTACCTTACACAATATGTTGATGAAATGAACAATCCATAGTTGAGATTAAAATGTGAATGCAAGTACAAGTGAAAAAGATTAATAGAAAGAAAAACATAAAACCAATTAAATTAATTTTAATTAAGGTGTGGTTATGCCCACATTCGGTACAAGAGGATTAATAATGAAAATTCCTTCATGTGTAAGTCTGCTGAAGTACTATCATTATCTAGATGTATCGTTTCTCATTTCTGTATTTTGGAAACAAGTCCAGACTGAACTAAAGATTATGTGTGACACCCGGTAAAGCAAAAAGGCTGATGAATTGCAGTCCTATGCTGACCAGAATAACATGAAGGGCTTCGAGAATACACTTGAGAGTATATGGCCCACAATCTAGTGGCTCCACTCATGTTATAAGCACTGGTGAAACCACTCTTCTCATAGACAAAAATCAGATCCTGAAAAGATGGGATGACTATTTCCAAAATCTTCTAAATAGGAAAGGAAAAAGAAGGAAAAATAAAAAAAAGACTTTCTATAGTGGCTTTCTGGACCTCAGGGTGTCCCTTTTGAAGTATAGTCACTGTTGTAATGTAGGGAAACACGGCAGCCAATTTGCGCACATGTTAGATGATAAATTCATGATTCATCATTTTTGCGTTATCGAGATCCCCCACTCCACCCGCAGCTTGAAAATTTCCTTAGCTGAAATGAAGCATAAAATCTATGGAAAAGTATTAGTCCAATTGATGTGAGCTAGTATGAGATTTGAGCTCAGCAATTCAATATTATGACCAAATAATATTCTGTTAATATTTCAGTGATGTAAGTAAATATCCATGCATTTTTGTTCCCTAAAGTCAGACTTGAACATTAGAAAGTATTTAGCTCTAACTTGGTGCTGATCTGTCTTCTGTTTAGGGTAGAGAAAACCATGTAAGTTTAATTTTCAGAATGATTACCACTGTTAGAAGTCAGGGGCAGATCACTTGACCTACAACTGAGGAATAGTTAGCATCCTCTGTCCTTATAACATTCCTTATTCTAAGTTGACGGAAATAATTAAAATTTCGTTTGGTGGCTTGACTTTGTCATCCTGGATTGTTAGATTGACCTCTGCTGTTTTAGTTGCAATCTTTTTATGCAGATGTTTTTATCCCAGTTTCTCTTTGTTTTTCATTTGTGTTTTAAATCTGTTTCTGAATTTCATGCTTCAGCAACATTAAAGACAATCTACTTTCAAATTACATTTTGGAAAGAACTTGCAGTTATATAAGTACCTTCCATGACCTGAGGATGTCCCAAAGTGCTGTAGGACTAATAATTTTTATTTTGCGTGATTCTTAATGCATGAATACAAATAACTCTTATGTAGTGGATTGAGCGAGAATCTTATTTAAAGATGGCTGTTGAAAACCTGCAACCACTCTCTTCAGTACTGCTGGTACTACCACTGATTAAAATGAATCATTTTAGAGTGTTTAATAACACATTTACTGTAATGCTGAACTGATCCCATTGATATTTTTGTAAGTAGGAAAGTCATATTGATGAACAGCTAGATAGAAGGTGGTTAAAATACTATTTTGGAAATAAAGTGCAGGATAGCAGCTTTGATTTTTCATGAGCTACATAAACTGCTTCAGCTTCAAAGGCTTAAAATGGTAATTGTAGTTTATGAACATTCTTCCACTTCATTAATAGTCTGGGTTTACCCTGTCTGTATCATATATTTTGCATACTTCAGTAATGTCAACCCTTAATTACCATCTTTCTAGTTAGTAGAATTTAAGTTTCTGGAAATCCCTCTAATATTTAGGATAAACCTGGTTGTTCTTCTCACCACTATTTCAAAAGCTTGTATATGCTTTTTGTGACCAGAATTGGAAACAGTCCGAGGTGTCATCTAACAAGTGTTTCAATAATCTCTGGAGTTTTGTACTTAGCTATTCTGGCTATTGAATCTGATCATTCTGTTTAATTTTATAGTTGCTTTGCCACATTCTCCAGTCTTTGAAAGTGATGAGGCAGCTTTTGCTCCTAGGTCGTCTTCTGAGTCGCCCTTTGTTAATTTGATCTAGTTCATTGTATACTTTTGATGCATATTTTTCAACCAGTGTGCAGTACTTCACATTTATTGGTGTTAAATTTTATTTGCCATTTGCTACCCCAATTGCATTTCTATTTGAAGTCCTCCTGTAATCCTTTGTCTTTTCCAACTTTAATGTTCTTAGCGAATTTGAATATTTTACCAGTTATTAGTTTGTTTGGTTTCCACTTATAAATATCAATTATCTTCATCCCATTGAGAAAACTAAGGACTTCTGTGGAATGGAAGCATCACAGGGGTTCATTGTTTCACATAGCTGTAAAAGTCTACATAAATCTAGGCAATGTTTTTCTTTTATGTGGAGGGGCAGGGGAAATAGGAGCAGACCAGTCACTAGAGAGGAATCAGTGAATTGGATAGTAGAATGCATCTCTTTTTTTGCTCGCAGGCAGGGCACAAGAAGGAAACTCAGTCCATTTTACCTCTTACAATAATGTGGGAGGGTTACTCATGAACATTACTATTGGACACTACCTGGAGCACTTTATTGTCTTAATCTAACTGATGACAGTTATATTAAGACAATCTTAATCTAAGATGACAAGATTAAGAGGACACTTTGGCATTATTGTTCTTCATGCTGTTCTGAACACAACTATTTGGGATTCCATTGTCAATTTTTATATTGTTTCCAATAGGTCTCAAGTAGTACTCCCTCTCGTCAAAGAACTAAATTCATGTTTTAATTTTTTTAATGAGAAGCTGTTTACCACAACTTTCTGATCACTGGCTGAGTCTAAAGGGTCAATTTTAATCCAGCCTGCTGGGTGGGAACAGTTCCCACTCGCCACCATTTTAACTTACCAGTTTTTGGCTTAGGACCAGATGCCCTACCCACGCAAATGGGATCCTAATTAAAAAGTTAAGGTCACGCTGCGATGACTCCATGCCCACCCTGACTGCATTTTAACCCAAAATTGCGAATGCCCTGCCCAGTTTGGGACCTGCCAGCAAAACCTAGCCAGATTGGTGTCTTGAGAGCTCCTGAAGCAGTATAAAAGCGGGCTTTCAGCTGCAGTTCACTGAATGGTAGGATCCTTTGCTGTCTGGTTTCCTAGGAGAGTTTCCAACTTCCAGATTGCTATTACCACATCTTTTTACTTTACAATCCTTAGTAGGCTTTCTCTGCTCACTATGGGTGCCATTATTGCTTCTTTGTTCTGGCTGGAGCAAGACTCAGAGGAGGGGGAAGAGAAAAAGCATCTGCAACCACCACCACCTGGACTTCTTCAGAAGACAACAGGAGAGGGAGGCTGCATGGAGACAGCCATACCCAACACAGGGTCCAAAGGCCAAGAGTCATCATCTTAGAACTATCTGAGGAACAGTGCAGGAGGAGGTGTGCTTCTCCAGCCAGGCTAGCATAAACCTCTGCAACAAGGACCTGCTGGATCAGGGGAGCATGCCAATCCAGCAGCCCTCAAAGTCATCACAGCCCTTAATTTTTACACCACTGGATCCTTTAAGTCTGCTACCGTGGACATCAGCCGCATCTCCCAGTCTGCAGTTAGCAGCTGCGATAAACAGGTCCCTGATGCCCTCTTCACAAGAGTCGATCAGTACATCACCTTCCACTGACTTCAGCAGGCATCAGGAGAAAGCTTGTGGCTTTGCAGCAGTGGCTGGCTGTCCTTGTGTGCAGGGCATGCTTGACTATACATACATGGGCACCAGAACACAAGCCAGCAACATTTCTAAATAGAAAGGAATACCACTCTGTCAATGTACAGCTAGTGGTCGATCACTGGGAACAACAACATGCAGGTCTGTGCAAAGTATCGAGGGAGCTGCCACGATGCTTTTATACTCAGACACTCTACCATCTCCCCACGATACAACTCTGAGAGGAAAATGGCAGGATGGATGCTAAGGGACAACGATACCCCTTAGAGATCTGGCTGATGACACACCTGCGCAACCCCACTACGCCCAAGCACCACAGATGCAATCCAAGTGTATCGCTCATCGTGGTCTGCTGTACGTTGCACAACATTGAATTGCAGTGAGGCTTGTATTTGGACGAGGCAGAGCAGCAGCAGCGGCCGTCATCCGACCGGGGAAGACTAATGTGAAGGAAGGCCAGAGATGTCAGGGATCAGCTCATAGCTCAACAATTCTGCTGAGCTGTCCACAACCCTGCCCTGAGAACTTAGACAGAGTCCAGTTCTTGTTGCATCCTTCAGCACTCCCTTTGTGCTGCAATAAAGAACATTCAAACCATTCAGACAACTTCTATATCAATGACATTCTAACAGTGCAGACTAAAAAGCTGCTTTTAAACCATACTGCAGACCAAAGTGCCAAATGTGATAAACAAGTAATATGCAGATGCACTGCTTGGCTAAGTCACCAACCTCTTTTTTCCCCGATGCTCATGGCCCTGCCTAGGTCAGTGATGTTTAGGGCTGCTTGCTCTGTGTGAGGCTGATGATGTTGGGGTCTCCTCTCCATCTTCCTTTCCCTGGCATTGTTTCTTGTCCTGCAGGAAGAGAGAGCGAGAGTTTGTGAGTGCGTGTTGAGAAGGTGAGTGGAGATGTGTGGGACTTGTGCATATAGTTTAGCTGAAAAGAGATATAGAAGAAGCAAGATGGATTGAGGATGGAGAAGTTCTGAATGTAAAGGGAGGTGTGTGCAATGTGAAGTGAGGAAGGAGTGGTGGGAGTAGTTGGTGGTTGTGCAAGTGGTAGTTTGTGAGAAGAGAATGGTGTTAATGGGGCCGATTTTCGGATGGCCGAGCGGGTGCGTTGGGGGCTGGGGGGCTCCTAAAATGGCGGAATCTCTGAGCGGGTTCGGAGCCTGGATCCAACCCGCTGACTTCCGGGTTCCCCAGTGACTTGTTCGGGTGCGCACGCAGCTCCCGCTCGCGGGACTCCCACCAGCAATTAAAGCCGGCGGGATGCTACTTCACATAGTTATTTAGATACTTGAGGTACTTGACAGAGATTTTGGCAGGGGTGCAATTTTGAAGGATCCTTAGCGTGTTTCCCGTACTGTGGGAAACACTCCCTGTTGGAGTGTTTCAGCCAGGAGCCAGTGGGAGATGCAAAGGATTATTTGATAGGTGGGGAGGAAACCTTATGTATTGCAGCAGGGCACTTTGTCACTTCAGACAAAGTTTTGGCTGCAAGACCTTTGTCTTTCCACTCAAAATTATTAATTTATACCCAAAACTCTGCTGTGCAAACACATTTACCTACTTTGCGGACCCCCTCTAACCCACACTGTCAGGATTTGGGGGGGGTGGGGGGGCGCGCGCGTGCGCCATGACTGCATTCATCACTTCATCCAAGGACTAGCACCATCACCAGCCTCGCCAGGCATGCCGTCCACCTCTGCCACGTGGAGCTCCACAACATAGTGCTGCGTCACAGGCACCTGCACAAAATAGTCGTGCAACTACACATACACCCACTGTAGGGTGACTCAATTGGTAGCATCAAGTGTGGGTGTTCATGGTGAACTTCATGAAAGGGACTTATTGCACAAGCCAGTCAAGAATGGCCAAGACGTGGCTAGTAATGGTGACAATAATAATAATATTTAATGCGCCATTAACAAAAATCAAATATAAATAAAAACATGACAAACCGTCAAACACCCGTGTGCACCCCCTTTGTGCTCACAAAACCTTTGCCTTATGCTTACGAGTACTCCCACGTGGTGCTTCTCCTGTGGCTGCAGCAGAGGTAGTGGTAGGTTGCTCTTGTTCATGTCCTGACCGATTAGATGCTTTGGGCCTACGCCCTCTGGGTTTCGGTGCCGGTGAGGGCCCCTCCAAAGACTGCTCCACCTGCACCTGTGCAGGGGCAGACGCGGCCACCTGGAGAGGAGGCAGCATTGTGGGTACTGGTTGAGAGGGGGATAACGGGTGAGACGTGGGAGCGCTTTGAGTGGCGTCCCCACTTCCATGTCTCTTTCGCCATCATCCCTCTCCTGGACCCACATCACTCCTACCACCCTGCTGGAGGACATATGTGAAGCCTTTAAGGCCAGTGCCAGAGTATCTGCCCGCCTGTTCAAGGCGGCAGAAAGTTGCTCACCTGAATCTGAAGGACCGTTGGTGAGCTATGCTTGAAGCTCAATGGAGGCTAGCCTTCTCTGCATCGCAGACATTCCCCCACTTACCTGTGACACCATCTCAAAGATGCCCTCATGTCCCTGTGACAGTATCTGAGATTCCCTCCCTTACCTGTGCCACCATTCCACTCATGCAGGAGTTATACTCCTCCATGCTCTGCGCTATCGTGGAGAGTGCACGTGGCACCTGTTCCAGCACGTGGCACCTGTTCCAGCACCTCGCAAATGTGCTGCTGCCCCTCGATCATTCTCCTTTTAAAGGATGGCCCCCAGGGTTCAGCATCTGTGTCCAGCTGAGCAGAGCCCGGAGAAGAGTGCTCCCACCGACGCGGACTCTCCACAGCTGCCACTGCCACCAGTGTCTGCTCATGCTCATGTGTGTGATAACTCACCATGTGCAACCCCAACTAAGTGAGGATGGGGACCCACTGAGGTGTGTGTATCTGCGCTGGTGGATGGCTCACTCAGGTGCGACGGTGCCCCCTCAGAGGCCAGCAGGTCCTCTGAGGAATCGCTCTCCGCCATCACGGCGGCCGCTGAAGGCCCTGTAAGAGAACAGAAGGCAATATTAAGCATGATGACAGATGTTGAGGTGCTGAAGATGGCAAGGCATGTCAACATCATTTGCTATTGTGGGTGCTGAATGTTAAAGTTCTGTCACCAGCCGTTTGTCG
Organism: Heptranchias perlo; assembly: GCF_035084215.1. Classification (NCBI taxonomy): domain Eukaryota; kingdom Metazoa; phylum Chordata; class Chondrichthyes; order Hexanchiformes; family Hexanchidae; genus Heptranchias; species Heptranchias perlo. The sequence continues at coordinate 134,542,875 of NC_090327.1, read as the reverse complement.
GGTGGCAGACTCGGCGTCCCCGACGGACAGGCACTCGAGTGTGCGGCTTAGTTCACGAGCCTCCTGCTCCGCGTCCATGAGGATGACCTGATGTTGTGGCCTCCCTCCGGCCTTCACCCTCTCTCGTACATTCTGGGCTCTCTTCTCCTATAAGGGGAGAAAGTAGAGAGGCTTGAGTGAGGGATGGTGACGTGGCCAACCGCTGAATGCATGGGTTTGGGTGCGGCTGACCGTGAAAGAGATGCATCAGAGGGTGAGTATGAGACAGAGCCATGACACTATGAGGTTTGGGTTGAGTGCTAGTGGTGAGATGAGTACTGGGGAGGTGAGTGAGTGCAGGTAAGTTGAGAATGAAGTTTGAGTGGGTGTGAGGAGTGATGTGATAGAGTAGTGTTGGCAATGCAGAAGGAGTTGTGGGGTGGGGGTGGTGATGTGGAAGACGGAATGTAGGAGAATGAGTAAGTGTACTCACTTTGGCTGACCTAGTTAGGTCACTGAAGCGCTTCCTGCACTGTATCCATGTGCTGGAGATGCTGCTGCTGGTGACCTCCTCTGCCACCTCGAGCCAGGCGTTCTTGGTGGCAGAGACAGGCCACTTCCTCCCATCCGCTGGGTAGAAAATATCCCTCCTCCTCTTCACCCCATCCAGTAGGACCTGGGGTGAGGCATCAGTAAATCTGGGAGCAGCCTTTCCGCTGGTCTGCTCCATTCTGTACATTTGGTTGTTTGCTGCAGGAGCAGCATGGGAGGACTGCCCCTTTAAATAGGGCTCCTTCAGCTGACAGCCTGTGATGCGGGTGCACGGTCTGCCCGCTGTGCAGGTTGATGATTAGAAACACATAAGCCATGGTAAGTGGCTTCAATTTACCCGCGATCGCGTGGCGAACGGACGGATTTTACTGGACGGGTTACCCACGCACCCAGTGGCCCCCTCCCCCCCCACCGGCTGCCATCCCGCCTCCCTGGTAATATCAGAGCCAATGTGTGGTGTGAAGAGAGGAAAGGAACAGGTGTGTTTGTAATGAGCAAAAGAGGTGTTTATGTGCTGCAGTGATAGGACGTAATATAGGGATGTTAATAGTTAAGCGATTGGGGGGGGGAATGAGGTGTGAGGGGTGTTGAGAGAGGTGAGAAGGTGTACACACCCTTGTTGCTCTTGTCGGGTCATTTGAAGCTCTTTCCACATTGAAGCCAGGACCTGGAAGTGATGCTGTTGGCACTGACCCTGTCACCCACCTCTGTCCAGCCGACAGGATGCTCCTGTGGGTACAGAGGAAGAGTACCTCCCTCCTGGACCTCGCTTCCTCCACTAGTACTGTCAGCGAGGCATCAAAAATGCAGGGCCAGCCCTGCGAGTCACCTCTGCAGCCAACAAATCTTCCACAGTAGTTCAATAAGAAACGCAAGCAGGGGATGCAACCTCACTTTAAGGGGTGCATTCCTGCTTTAAATAGGCCTCGGGGATCGTGCCGGAAATTGTACGATGCAGGCTACCCAATTCTGCAGGCAATCTGGAGGGTAGCTCACCCTTCAAATGTTAATGAGGTCTGGAAGGTAAAATGACCCGAGCCTCAATGAACATCATCATGGGGGCTTGCTGCCCATCCTGTTTCCTGCCCCCAGTTAAACTTTACAAACAACAAAAATCTTTGTTGAGGATGGAGAAGTTCTGAATGTGAAGTGAGGAACGAGTGGTGGGAGTAGTTGTTTAAAAACATACACACATGTTGTTAAACACAAAGATAAATGTGATCTTACACATGTGTTAAATCAATAGAAGGAATCGTGAATGAAGTGTAATTATGTTATGTGAAGTGATCTGTGGATTTGAAGCCAAATAGAGAAATTTTAACAATGTTAATAGAGAGCAAATGAAATATAAATAATTAGGGGTTAACATATTCGATTTTTAATATTCCTTTTAATCTATCTATTACATATTAAAACAGTCGAAAAAATCCCTAATTGAGTGCAATGGGGCAGCAACTAATGTTACCTGACAGCCCCCTACGAAAGTAAGTGGAACTAAAGTATTGAATATCGCAATGTAGTGAGAAGGTTTAATGAATTCAAACACCACTTTTAAAAGTTTGCTGGAAATTTAGTGAATGTTAATGCAAAAGTAAGAAAGCTAAACAGCGACTGTAAAAGTATCAGGATACACAAGAGGAAGCTTATTAAAAATGGCTTAAATGATCATTGCATACCAAACCCTCCACCCGACATCTTTCTGCATAAATTGGCTCAAATCTGTCGATGTCTCTCTTAGAATCATAGAAAGTTACGGCACAGAAAGAGGCCATTCAGCCCTTCGTGTCTGTGCCAGCCGATAAAGTGCTATCCAGTTTAATCCCACTTTCCAGCACTTGGTCCGTAGCCCTGTAGGTTACGGCATTTCAAGTGCACATCCAAGTACTTTTTAAATGAGTTGAGGCTTTCTGCCTCTACCACCCTTTCAGGCAGTGAGTTCCAGACCCCCACCACCCTTTGGGTGAAAAAATTTCTCTTCTGTTCCCCTCTAATCCTTCTACCAATTACTTTAAATCTATGCACTCTGGTCACTGACCCCTCTGCTAAGGGAAATAGGTCCTCCCTATCCACTCTATCTAGTCCAGTCATAATTTTATATACCTCAATTAAATCTCCTCTCAGCCTCCTTTGTTCCAAAGAAAACAACCCCAGCCTATCCAATCTTTTCTCATAGCTAAAATTCTCCAGCCCTTTTAACATCCTCGTAAACCTCCTCTGTACCCTCTCTAGTGCAATCACATCTTTCCTGTAATGTGGTGACCAGAACTGTACGCAGTACTCAAGCTGTGGCCTAACCAATGTTTTATACAGTTCCAGCATAACCTCCCTGCTCTTATATTCTGTGCCTCGCCTAATAAAGGAAAGTATCCCGTATGCCTTTTTAACCACCTTATCTAGCTGTCCTGCTACCTTCAGGGATCTGTGGACATGCACTCCAAGGTCCCTTTGTTCCTCCACACCTCTCAGTATCCTCCCATTTATTGTGTACCCCATTGCCTTGTTTGCCCTCCCCAAAAGCATTACCTCACACTTCTCTGGATTGAATTCCATTTGCCACTTTTCTGCCCACCTGACCAGTCCATCTGCTTGCTTGCTCTTCCTCTTGCTTAAATGTGATCACTACACAGTAGAAGTCAACCCACCCCACACCCGATCATATTGACTGAGCCTCAGTTGGCAGGCCCCAAACTGCAACTGAACATACCCCTCAACTGTCATAACCACAACAGACCCAGTCATAGAGAAATTAACTTTGTACCAAACAGGCAAACTCATCAGATTGTGTAGCGGGAAGAGAAGCTCACCCATCTCCACTCCACTGAGGTAGTTTCGCTGCCATTGCTCCTCCAGCCCTCTTCCTCCCTATTTCCCACTTCCTGCACCCATTCCTTCTCTCCCTTCTTGCTTGCTCCAGTCCTCTTCCCCCATTATTCTTCTTCCTCTTCTCTCCATCCTCCTCTCCCCTTCCCACTCACTATCTCTGCGCCACCATCCCTCTTCCTCTGCCCCTTTCCCAGCTGGGTCCAATTATTCACCCCTGCCCCAAAACACTGCTGGTCTTGGTTTTGACTTTGTGTGAAATGTCACAAAAGACCAACTAGTTGTATATGAAAAACGGGTGCGTGGTCTCAACAGTCTAATGTTATTGCACCTATAGGTGGTGTGTGAGCGTAATGTTATGCCATGTAACATTACTTAACTACCAATCAATCAAGCCCATTATCAATCCTAACTGCAGTCATTAGCATTCACTACAGGGTGGCATTCCAGAAGTGCATTTTCCAGAGAACAGCAGACATTCTGCTAAAGCTATGCAAGGGCAATTCCATTGTACTCGCCTCAGGACTCACAGAAATCATGTTTTCATGTCTTCCCCCCCCCCCCCCCCCCACCACTTCCACTCCCAGTCTTGTTTTTGCCAAGTAGCAGGAATTCCACTCCTGAGGCCCATCTCACTTGCCAGTCCCATCTGTTTCGCGAATGTATTGCCATTGCTGTTGTGCCTCTTTCCTCCAGCATTTGTTAAATGGCCGCTCCAGCCGCTGGGCCATTTGGCCTGCCACTGCTGGCTGCTTTGTTGTCCTTGCTCAATTGCTTGCCCACCTTCCTGCCTCGCTGGTCTTTCGGTATTGTGGCCATGTCCTTGCTGCCTCTGCTCCTCACCCTCTATTCCCCATAGACATTTGGTGACTAGAGGGAAAAGTGGGTTGTAAGTGCTGCATCTTCGATTCCCTACCGATCAGCCCCTCAATGGCTCCGAGAATGGCCTTGATCTTTTAATTTTGTTAACTGCAGCTTGTAACTTATTTAATTTGTTATTGATGTATAAGGGCCCTTTCAATTTTTTAACTTCTCAATTTTTCAGTTTATTAACCTCCACTTCCCATCCTCATCTCCTGCCCGCTTTCCCTTCGCTCTCTGCCTCTACTCTTCTCCCTTTCTCCCTCCCCCAATGCCTTTTCTTTCCTTAGACATCTCTCCTCTCACCCATCCTCTTTCCCTTCCCCCCCCCTTCCTCCATTCTCATCTTGCCTGCCCTGACTTCTTCCCCCTCCCCTGACTTCCCCTTCCCCATCCTCTGTTTTCCTTACTTACTACAACTGTATAAATCTGGAAGTAAACAGTGATTGTTTTTGAATTTCCAGTATAACAAAATATGCCTGTGTCTGTTTCTCCCTTTCTCTCTTTTTTTCTGTGTTTCTTTAGTGAAAAGCTTCTAAAATTTACCTTCTAGTTTATTATCAAATAATTTGTAAAAACAAACTCTGAGGAAGGACACACTTTGACTTTTCCACTGAGAATTATAACATCTTTACATAAACAATCATTCTTTTTGAATTCTCCATATAAACATAAACTGTCCTCTGATTATTCCCTTTCTCTCAGAATTAAAAATAAATAACCACTTAGTTTTCCATTGAAACTTTACCTTAGAGATTTTAAGAATCATCCTGCTGATTATTTTCAGATCGTTTTGGGGGGAAAAAAATCTTCGAAACACTATTATAGCCTGAAGAAAGACACACTTCCACTTGGTAGCACTCTCGCCTCTGAGTCAGAAGGTTGTGGGTTCAAGTCCCACTCAGAGGTTTGAGCACAAAATCTAGACTGACACTCCAGTGCAGTACTGAAGGAATGCTGTACTGTTGGAGGTGCTATCTTTCAGATGAGATGTTAAACTGAGGCCCTGTCTATCCTCTCAGGTGGTTATAAAAGATCCCATGTCACTATTTTGAAGAAGAGCAGGGGGGTTCTCCTCAATGTTCTGGCCAATATTCATCCCTCAACCAACATCACTAAAACAGATTGTCTGGACATTCTTATTGCTGTTTGTGGTCCTTGCTGTGCTGTTTGTGGGTCTTTTCTATCGCATTTCCTACATTACAACAGTGATTACACTTCAAAAGCAGTTAATTGGCTGTAAAGTGCTTTGGGACGTCCTGAGGTCATGAAATGCGCTATATATAAATGCAAGTCTTTCTTTAAACTGTATTTTTCATTGTGTGGGTCTGTAAAGTAAATATCTAGAGGACTGGAGTACAAGGGGGCAGAAGTTATGCTGCAGCTATACAAAACCCTGGTTAGACCGCACCTGGACTACTGTGAGCAGTTCTGGGCACCGCACCTTCGGAAGGACATACTGGCCTTGGAGGGAGTGCAGGGTAGGTTTACTAGAATAATACCCGGACTTCAAGGATTAAGTTACGAGGAGAGATTACACAAATTGAGGTTGTATTCTCTAGAGTTTAGAAGGTTAAGGGGTGATCTGATCGAAGTTTATAAGATATTAAGGGGAACGGATAGGATGGATAGAGAGAAACTATTTCCACTGGTTGGGGATTCTAAGAGTAGGGGGCACAGTCTAAAAATTAGAGCCAGACCTTTCAGGAGTGAGATTAGAAAACATTTCTACACACAAAGGGTGGTAGAAGTTTCTCTTCCGCAAACGACAATTGATACTAACTCAATTGCTAAATTTAAATGTGAGATAGATAGCTTTTTGGCAACCAAAGGTATTAAGGGATATGGAGCTAGATCACAGATCAGCCAAGATCTTATCAAATGGCGGAGCAGGCACGAGGGAATGAATGGCCTACTCCTGTTCCTATGTTCTTAAGGGAAATTAAACAAAGTTACTTTGCTGGCTGAGCAGCTGACCTGTCACCAATTGCTTGGGCTGTTTATTTTCTTCAAATCGACCTGGAGGTACCGTGCCAAATTATGTAATGCATCTCTTTGTGTGCTAAAGAACGCAGAGCATTTTTTGTTTTGGAAAGGCAGATGACTCACCTCCTGACTCCCCAAAGCCTTTCCACCATCTACAAGGCACAAGTCAGGAGTGTGAGGGAATACTCTCCACTTGCTTGGATGAGTGCAGCTCCAACAACACTCAAGAAGCTCGACACCATCCAAGATAAAGCAGCCCGCTTGATTGGCACCCTATCCACCACCCTAAATATTCACTCCCTTCACCACCAGCGCACAGTGGCTGCAGTGTGTACCATCCACAGGATGCACTGCAGCAACTCGCCAAGGCTTCTTCGACAGCACCTCCCAAACCCGTGACCTCTACCACCTAGAAGGACAAGGGCGGCAGGCACATGGAAACAACACCACCTGCACGTTCCCCTCCATGTCACACACCATCCCAACTTGGAAATATATCGCCATTCCTTCATCGTCGTTGGATCAAAATCCTGGAACTCCCTTCCTAACAGCACTGTGAGAGAACCTTCACCACACGGACTGCATCGGTTCAAGAAGGCGGCTCACCACCACCTTCTCAAGGGCAATTAGGGATGGGCAATAAATGCCGGCCTTGCCAGCAACGCCCACATCCCATGAACGAATAAAAAAAAAAGTTGTTCATTGGTATTTGTTTCTTATTGCTTTAAATAGCCTGCTTATTACTAGCAAGCAAACAGTACTTAAAACCATAGGTATGGTTCTACAAAAATTGTTTCTGCTTATTGTACTTTCCAAAGTTTTTAACCAGGAAACAAAACCACATATTTATATTTGTCACATGGATTTTTGGTTCATTAGAGGGAACCAGCCAATTGTGGTTAATTCTGTTTTAGTACTGGAACTGGTACAGACATGACCGGAAATTATTGCAAATAAAACATCCTGTTTTGTGTCCAATATTATAGTCGTAACTCATTTCCTATGATCCTCCATGTGCGTTAAAGCTGCATTTCCTGTAGGATTTTTACGATTAGTGAGCAGATGTATATTATCTTTTATATGTTAATTTCAGTAGTGAGGTGCATGTTTCAGTGAAAACTCATTATAAGTACCTATTACTCCTATAGGTGACACTGTTTGCACCCCCCTTGACCTTCCTATCCATTGACCTCAATGGAAAGGAAAATTGGTCAGAGTGTATAATGGGCGACTGATCTGCTACCGCCTGTTTTGCTTCCCTGCCAGAGTTGAATTTCAACCCTACAGTCATCTATCTGTTCTTCCCATACTTGAAATTAATATCATGGAAATTGAAAGGAAGAAACTATATTTAAAAATTCACCAGTGTTGTATAATTTCTTCAAAGAAGCCAAGTGGCAAACGAAATGCTAGCACCATCGGTTTCTGGCATTTTTGGTCTGCTCCCTGGTCTCTTGTGTCTCTATTAGATTTCTAGTAATTTACCAGGGGAAGTCAACATTTCTGTTCTCCTTTTGGGACATGGACAAGAATTGCCACCATCTAAATTTTCAGCAGATAAATCTCTCAACTTTTTTGATCTCCTAATTATAGCTTGAACACACAAAGCATGTTAAATAAGGGAACATTTAGGGAACAGTGATCATAGTATTGTAAGGTTTAGAATAACTATGTAAAAGGATATGGACCCCTCTAAAGTAAAACTACTCAATTGGAGGAGGGCCAATTTCAGTGGATTGAGAACAGATCTGGCCCGGGTAAATTGGAATCAAAGATTGCAGGCAAAACTGTAAGTGAACAATGGGCGGCCTTTAAGGAGGCGATGGTTTGGGTACAATCTAGGTACATTTCCACGAGGGAGAAAGGTAGGGCAACTAAAGACAGAGCTTCCTGGATCACAAGAGATAGAGAGTAAGATGAAGCAGAAAGATGGGGCGTATGATAGATGTCAGGTTGATAACACAAGTGAAAACCAGGCTGAATATAGAAAGTTCAGATGGGAAGTGAAAAAGGAAATAAGAGGGGCAAAAAGAACCACGCAATGACCATCTCCAACAAGAGAGAGTCTAACCACCTCCCCTTGACATTCAACGGCATTACCATCGCCGAATCCCCCACCATAAAGATCCTGGGGGTCACCATTGACCAGAAACTTAACTGGACCAGCCATATAAATACTGTGGCTACGAGAGCAGGTCAGAGGCTGGGTATTCTGCGGTGAGTGACTCACCTCCTGACTCCTCAAAGCCTTTCCACCATCTACAAGGCACAAGTCAGGAGTGTGATGGAATATTCTCCACTTGCCTGGATGATTGCAGCTCCAACAACACCCAAGAAGCTCCACACCATCCAGGACAAAGCAGCCCGCTTGATTGGCACCCCATCCACCACCCTAAACATTCACTCCCTTCACCACCGGCGCACCGTGGCTACATTGTGTAGCATCCACAGGATGCACTGCAGTAACTCGCCAAGGCATCTTCGACAGCACCTCCCAAACCTGCGACCTTTACCACCTGGAAGGACAAGGGCAGCAGGCACATGGGAACAACACCACCTGCACATTCCCCTCCAAGTCACACACTATCCCGACTTGGAAATATATTGCCGTTCCTTCATCGTCGCCGGGTCAAAATCCTGGAACTCCCTTCCTAACAACACTGTGGGAGAACCTTCACCACACGGACTGCTGCGGTTCAAGAAGGCGGCTCACCACCACCTTCTCGAGGGCAATTAGCGATGGGCAATAAATGCTGGCCTTGCCAGCGACGTCCACATCCCATGAAGAATAAAAAAAAGAAAGTATGAGAATAGTCTGGCGGCCAACATGAAAGGGAATCCAAAAGTCTTCTGCATGCATGTAAACAGTAAATGGGTAGTAAGAGGAGTGGTGGGTTGATTCGGGACCAAAAAGGAGATCTACTCAGGGAGGCAGAGGGCATAGCTGAGGTACTAAATGAGTACTTTGCACCTGTCTTTACCAAGGAAAAAGATGCTGTCAGAGTCTCAGTAAAGGAAGATGTAGTTGAGATACTGGATGGGCTAAAAATTGATAAAGAGGAGGTACTCGAAAGGCCAGCTGTGGTTAACGTAGATAAATCACCCAGTCCGGATGGCTGCATCCTAGGTTGCTGAGGGAAGTAAGGGTGCAAACTGCGGAGGTACTGGCCATAATCTTCCAAACATCCTTAGATACGGGGGTGGTACCAGAGGACTGGAATTGCAAATGTTACACTATTGTTCAAAAAAGGGTGTAAGGATAAACCCAGCAACTACAGGCCAGTCAGTTTAACCTCAGGGGTGGGGAAACCTTTAGAAACGATAATCCGGGACAGAATTAGCGGTCGCTTGGACAAGTGTGGATTGATTAGGGAAAGACAGCACAAATTTGTTAAAGACAAATCGTGTTTAACTAACTTGATAGAGTTTGTTGACGAGATAACAGAGGGTAGATTAGGGCAATCCAGTTGATGTGGTGTATATGGACTTGGAAAAGGCATTTGGCAAAGTGCTGCATAATAGGCTTGTCATCAAGATTGAAGCCCATGAAATAAATGGGGCAGTAGCACCATGGATACAGAATTGGCTAAGTAACAGGAAACAGAGTAGTGGTGAATGGCTGTTTTTCAAATTGGAGGGAGATGTACAGTGGCGTTCCCCAGGGGTCGGTGCTGGGATCACTGCTTTTCTTGATATATGTTAATGATTTGGACTTGGGTGTACAGGGCACAATTTCCAAATTTGCAGACGACACAAAACTTGGATGTGTAGTGAACAGTGAGGAGGATAGTGATAGACTTCAAGAGGATATAGACAGGCTGGTGGCATCGGCGGACACGTGGCAGATGAAATTTAATGCAGAAAAATGTGAAGTGATACATTTCGGTAGGAGGAATGGGGAGAGGCAATATTAATTAATGGGCACAATTCTAAAAGGGGTACAGGAACAGAGAGATCTGGGGGTATATGTACACAGATTGTTGAAGGTGGCAGGGCAGGTTGAGAAAGCGGTTAAAAAAGCATACGGGATCTTGGGCTTTATAAATAGAGGCCTGGAGTACAAAAGCAAGGAAGTCATGATGAACCATTGTAAAACACTGGTTCGGCCACAACTGGAGTATTGTGTCCAGTTCTGGGCACCGCACTTTAAGAAAGATGTGAAGGCCTTAGGGTGTAGAAGAGATTCACTATAATGATTCCAGGGATCTGGGACTTCATGGATAGACTGGAGAAGCTGGGATTGTTCTCCTTGGCACAGAGAAGGTTGCGAGGAGATTTGATAGAGGTGTTCAAAATCCTGAAGGGTCTAGACAGTAGATAGAGAGAAACTGTTCCCATTGGAGGAAGGGTCAAGAACCAGAGGACATGGATTTAAGTTGATTGGCAAAAGAACCAAAGGTGACATGAGGAAAAACTTTTTCATGCTTCAAGTGGTTAGGATCTGGAATGCACTGCCAGAGGGGGAGGTGGAGGCAGATTCACTCGTGGCCTTCAAAGGGGAACTGCATAAGTACTTGAAAGGGAAAAAAATGCATGGCTAAGGGGATAGGGCTGGGGAGTGGTATTAGCTGGATTGCTCTTGCATAGAGCCGGCATGGACTCGATGGGCTGAATGGCTGCCTTCCGTGCTGAAACCTTTCTATGATTCTATGCTGTTTTTTTTAATCTACCAGCTAATTTAGCACAGACCAAGAATTAACCATGTACCATCCTGGCCTCTTTGGCTCAGCTGCCTCAACTCACTGAGCGTTAATTCACAGCTGGCCAGAGTGACCATAATGCATTTCCTCTTCATAGTAACAAACAAAATCTTTGATCTTAGCTAAAATTATTTTTATTCGGATTTCACCTTTCCACTGTTAAATCGTGATCGATATAGTTGCATCAGGGTAAACCTTTCTTGTGTAACTTGCTCTTGTGAAAATTAGTTTGTGGGGAAGGAACTCCATAGTTGGGAAAATCTGTAGGCATCATAGTTTATCTTACAGGTGGGAACTGACAAATCAGTTAATTCTCGCCCTTTAAAAACATGTCATTAGTACAATCTGAGGCTATGGGGCATATATGGTTAATAGGGTATTCCATTGGATAAAAGGTTATTTTAGATCACTCAATTGCATTAAAGGCGTTTATTTCATGGTTTGTTTTTCTCATCCACAACCCCTCCTTTCCTGAAGTTGTTGACTCTTGCTGAGGTACGGTTCCACCAGCATTGGTTGCCATCTAGTCTTTTGTCCAAATGGCCATTAGTAATGTGTTAATTACGTATGGGCATAGACAATGTCAGCAAGATATTTCATCATGATAGACAGTATAACCGAGCCCAATCCTATCCTCGCCCCGCATTTACAAAAGTACATTTCCAGAAGGGGTCAGTGACCAACAGTCAAGACGCTTGAAACCTTGCCCAGGTTTTTAAGTCAAACGCATTGAGGTATCAGCACCCCTACACCCTTGTTGCGATCAACTAAATAATGCCTGACTCCTGGAATCCAAATGAAAGGGCCCCAATATCAAAACAGTTATAAATGGGGTCATTTTAATGGCTCCAGCAGCACCGAAGTACCACAGCAAGAAGTTGCTTTTTCCCAATATCGGCAGTGCCGTCAGCAGTACTGAATGCTATGTGCTGCCAGACTTTCTGCTCATTGGCTGATTGGCTGGTAGCTGGTGAGCGTTTCTTTTTCTGTTGAGTGGTTTTTTTTAAGGCATAATTTATTTTTGTTAAGTTTAGTAAACAATCAAATAAATCGAGGCATGGCAGGGCAGCTCAAACCCATCGAATGCACGGCCTGTGCCGTGTGGGAACTCCAGGACGCTCCACGTGTCCTGGACAATCACAGGTGCAGGAAGTGCCGAGAGCTGGAGGAGCTTGAGCTCCGGATTTCAGAGCTTGAGCAGCAGCTGGCGTCACTGCAGTGTATCCGCGAGGTTGAGAGCTACGTGGATAGCACGTTTCAGGAGGTGGTCACCCCGCAGCTTAAGAAAGTGCAGGCAGAGAGGGACTGGTTGACTACCAGACAGACAAGGAGGACCAGGCAGGTAGTGCAGGAGTTCCCTGAGGGCATCTCACTCTCTAACCAGTATCCAGTTCTGAATACTGGGGGGTTGGGAGGGTTCCTCTGGGGAGTGCAGCCAGAGCCAAGTCCATAGCACCCATGGGTGGCTCATCTGTACGAGGTTGGGGGGGGGGGGGGGCGGAGGAGAAAGGCCAGAAGAGCAATAGTGATAGGGGATTCTATAGTTAGAGGAGCAGACAGGCGTTTCTGCAGCCGCAAACGTGATTCCAGGACTGTATGTACCTCCCTTGGTGCCAGGGTCATGGATGTCACTGAGCGGCTGGAGAACATTCTGGTGGGGGGAGGGTGAACAGCCAGAGATCATGGTCCATATCGGTACCAACAACATAGGTAGAAAGAGGGATGAGGTGCTGCAGGCAGAGTTTAAGGAGTTACGAAAAAGATTAACAAGCAGGATCTCAAGGGTAGCAATCTCCGGATTACCCCCAGTGCCACGCACTAGCGAGTATAGAAATAGGAGGATAGAGCAGATGAATACGTGGCTGAAGAGGTGGTGCAAGAGGGAGAGCTTTAGATTCCTGGGGCAATGGGACCAGTTCTGGGGTATGTGGGACCTGTACAAGCCGGATGGGTTGCACCTCAACAGTGCTGGGACCAATATCCTTGTGTGGAGGTTTGCTAGTGCTGTTGGGGAGCATTTAAACTAACTTGGCAGGGGGGTGGGAACCTGAGAGGAGATTCAGAAGGGAGAATAACAAAGCTGGAAGTGGAAGGCAGAAAAGTAGTATGTGAAATTGGAAGGCAGCGGAATAAGGTCAAAATAGGAAAAAATATTAAAAAGGCAAAATTAAAGGCACTTTATCTGAATGCACGCAGCATTCGCAACAAGGTAGATGAATTGACGGCACAAATAGAAGTAAACGGGTATGATCTAATTGCCATTACAGAGACGTGGCTGTAGGTGACCAAGGCTGGGAACTGAATACTCAAGGATATTCGACATTTTGGAAGGACGGGCTAAAAGGAAAAGGAGGTGGGGTAGCGTTTTTAATAAAGGATGAGATCAGCACAATAGTGAGAAAGGATCTTGGCTCAGAAGATCAAGAGCTAGAATCAGTTTGGATGGAGCTAAGAAACAGCAAGGGGCAGAAAACATTGGTGGGAGTTGTTTATAGGCCACCAAACAGTAGTGGGATAGTATAAAGCAGGAAATTAGAAGTGCATGTAACAAGGGTAATACAGTAATCATGGGGGCTTTTAATCTACATATAGATTAGGCAAACCAAATTACCACTAATACTGTGGAGGACAAATTCCTGGAATGTATACAAGATGGTTTTCTAGATCAGTATGTTGAGGAACCAACTAGGGAACAGGCTCTATAGACCTAGTATTGTGCAATGAGAAAGGGTTAATTAATAATCTTGTTGTAAAGGAGCCCTTAGGGAAGAGTGACCATAATATGATAGAATTCTTCATTAAGTTTGAAAGTGATGTAGTTCAATCTGAAACTAGGGTCTTAAATCTAAACAAAGGAAACTACGAAGGTATGAGGCGCAAGTTGGCTATGGTTGACTGGGGAACTACATGAAAAGGCATGACAGTAGACAGGCAATGGCTAGCATTTAAAGAATTAATACATAATTTGCAACAAATATATATTCCTTTAAGGCACAAAAACCTAACAGGAAAAGTGGTCCAACCGTGGCTAACAAGGGAAATTAAAGATAGTATTATATCAAAGAAAGAGGCATATAAAGTTGCCGGAAAAAGCAGTAAGCCTGAGGATTGGGAGCATTTTAGAATTCAGCAAGGGAGGACCAAGAAATTGATAAAGAAAAGGAAAATAGAATATGAGAGTAAATTAGTGAGAAACATTAAAACGGACTGTAAAAGCTTCTATGGGTATGTAAAAAGGAAAGGATTGGCGAAGGCAAATGTGGGTCCCTTACAGACAGAGATGGGAGAATTTATAATGGGGAATAAGGAAATGGCAGAGAAATTAAACAAAAATTTTGTGTCTGTCTTCATGGAAGAAGACACAAAAAAACCCCCAGAAATACTAGAGAACCATGGGTCTGGCGAGAATGAGGAACTGAAGGAAATTAGTATTAATAAAAAAAATAGTATTAGAGAAAGTAGAGAAAGGACCTGATGATCTAGATAACCTAGAAGGACAAGAGCAGCAGGTACATGAGAATAACACCATCTGCACGTTCCCCTCCAAGTCACACACCATCCTGACTTGGAAATATATTGCCGTTCCTTCATCGTCGCTGGGTCAAAATCCTGGAACTCCCTTCCTAGCAGCACTGTGGGAGAACCTTCACCACACGGACTGCAGTGGTTCAAGAAGGTGGCTCACCACCACCTTCTCAAGGGCAATTAGGGATGGGCAATAAATGCTGGCCTTGCCAGCGACGCCCACATCCCATGAACAAATTTTTTTAAAAAATCTACATCCCAGGGTTTTGAAAGAGGTGGCTATAGAGGTAGTGGATGCACTGGTTATCATCTTCCAAAATTCTATAGATTCTGGAACGGTTCCTGCAGATTGGAGGGTAGCAAATGTAACCCCATTATTTAAGAAAGGGGGAGAGAGAACACAGGGAACTACAGACCGTTTGCCTGATATCAGTAGTAGGGAAAATGCTAGAATCTATTACAAAGGATGTGATAACAGGACACTGAGAAAATAATAGGATTTGGCAGAGTCAACATGGATTTATGAAAAGGAAATCATGTTTGACAAACCTATTGGAGTTCTTTGAGGATGTAACGAGTAGAATAGATAAGGGGGAACCAGTGGGTGTGGCGTATTTGGATTTTCAGAAGGCTTTCGATAAGGTCCCACACAAGAGGTTGGTGAACAATGATAGAGCACATGGAATTGGGGGTAATATACTGGCATGGATTGAGAATTGAGAATTGGTTAACAGACAGAAAACAGAGAAAGGAATAAACGGCTCTTTTTCAAGTTGGCAGACTGTGACTGGTGGGGTGCTGCAGGGATCGGTGCTTGGGCCCCAGCTATTTACAATCCATATCAATGATTTGGATGAGGGGACCAAATGTAATATTTCCAAGTTTGCTGATGACACAAAACTGGGTGAGAATGTGAGTTGTGAGGAGGATGCAAAGAGGCTTCAAGGGGATATAGACAGGCAACATAAGTGGGCAATAACATGGCAGATGGAATATAATGTGGAAAAATGTAAAGTTATCTACTTTGGTAGGAAAACAGAAATGCAGAGTATTTTTTAAATGGTAAGGTATTGGGAAATGTTGATGTTCAAAGGGACCTGGGTGTTCTTGTTAGCTTTCAGTGACTCATGTACATGCAGGTGCAGCAAGCAATCAGGAAAGTAAATGGTATGTTGGCCTTTATTACAAGAGGATTTGAGTACAGGAGTAAAGATGACTTTCTGCAATTTATATAGGGCCTTGGTGAGACTGCACCTGGAGTATTGTGTAAAATTTTGGTCTCCTTACCTAAGAAAGGATATACCTATCATAGAGGGAGTGCAACGAAGGTTCATCAGACTGATTCCTGCGATGGCGGGATTATCGTATGAGGAGAGATTGAGTAGACTAGACCTGTATTCTCTAGAGTTTAGAAGAATGAGAGGTGATCTCATTGAAACATACAAAATTCTTACAGGGTTGGACACGGTAGATGCAGGAGGATGTTTCCCCTGGCTGGGGAATGTAGAACCAGGGGTCACAGTCTCAGAATAAGGGGTAGGCCATTTCGGACTGAGATGAGGAGAAATATCTTCACTCAGAGGGTGGTGAATCTTTGGAATTCTCTAGCCCAGAGGGCTGTGGAGGCTCAGTTATTGAGTACATTCAAAACAAAGATCAATAGATTTCTAGATATTAAAGGCTTCAAGGGATATGGGGATGGTGCACGAAAATGGCGTTGAGGTAGAAGATCAGCCATGATCTTGTTGAATGGCAGAGCAGGCTCGAGGGGCCGGATGGCCTACTCCTGCTCCTATTTCTTATGTTCTTATATTCACCCATATCGTAGAATCATAGAAGGGAGCCACTCGGCCCATCGAGTCCATGCCGGCTCTATGCAAGAGCAATCCAGCTAGTCCCACTCCCCAGCCCTATCCCCGTAGCCCTGCAAATTTTTTTCCTTTCAAGTACTTATCCAGTTCCCTTTTGAAAGCCACGATTGAATCTGCCTCCACCACCCACTCTGGCAGTGCATTCCAGATCCTAACCACTCGCTGTGTAAAAAAGTTTTTCCTTATGTCCCCTTTGGTTCTTTTGCCAATCACCTTAAATCTGTGTCCTCTGGTTCTTGACCTTTCCGCCAATGGGAAGAGTTTCTCTCTATCTACTGTCTAAACACTTCATGATTTTAAATACCTCTATCAAATCTCTTTTCAATCTTCTCTGTTCCAAGGAGAACAACCCCAGCTATCTCAAATTTCACATTGCTCCCCTCAACAGAGCATCTCCCAGAAGTCAGGAAAAGTCCACAGCATGAAGCAATTTAATAAAACTTGCTAAAACATTGCAGTTTTAATCCTAGTTTAACGTACTGTTAAATAACATCGTGCATAGTGAAGTGAATTGGCTTGCATCCATATTTTCCTGTTTTCTCCCAATTTCTTTTCTTCACTCTATTCTTTACGTATGAGTACGGGGAGCATCACAAGTCCAACTCTGTCCTCTGCTGGTGTCTACATATGTACTTACGGTAAGTGCCCCTCCCTAACCAAGGGGCACAGTGGACAATTGTAGCATCACTATTGCTGCTCCAGACTGGATATCAAACCTGGGTCTTTCTTATGTGTCAGCTATTCACTGGACAAATCCAGTCAACAATTGGAGAAGCCTGTTCTCTCGATTTGAGACAAGTAGAACAGACCAAAGACCTTGGAACCCTATGCTATTGCTAATTTGAATGACAACCCAAAGCTTTATTTAATTTTTTAGCATGTTTTTAAACAATGAATTACAGCGTCTTGTTTACCGGCAAATTCCTTAACCTCGCTGCTCCCTCTGCTGGTTGATTTCTCCCCTTCTCGGCCAAGTTCATGTTTATCCCAATATGCTTGATTTTTAAAAAATTTATTGTTGTACATTGAAAATGGTACTTAAGATTTGATGGGTTTTCTGAAAAGCTATGAAGTTCAGAAAAAATATTTACCCCCTGAATAATACAAACTTGTTTAACACACTACATCTGGATCTTACATAGGGTAGGACATTGGCTTTTCACTTTTAATTCCTGTGTTTGAAATTTGAAATAACCAGAAGGTTTCTGAGTTCTACGTTCAATTTGGGCATACTGTATCCAGTTACTTGTTGATATGGGTCCATAAAACAAAACTGTTCTTTCAATTTGGCATTATCATTCAAATGGGCACAGAACTTGTTAGTTTGGAAACTGAAAAGTCCTACTAGTATAGTAGAGGGTGCTGTATGGAACCTGGTTTAAGCACCCATATAAACCTCATTTATAATTGCAAATAGGAACTGAATCAGCAAAAATATTGAATGATTTTGTTTCTGTTTCCCTACTATACACCAAATGATAAATGGGGAGTTTCAGTCACACTGATATTAATAAGAATGTCTCTATTTTAATATATTTGTATAGAAGACTGGCAATTACTTTAAATGTTAGTTACTACTAGCAACTTCCTCAGGCTGTAGAGAATATACATTTATGGTTTGGTAGGGCAGTTTCAAAAGCATTAGTATGGAAATATTTACTGCTACCATTTTCCTAGATGAGGAAAGGTCTCACTCTTCATTCAAAGCAGTTAATTTGTTCCCACGAAAGGGCAAGCCATTCACTTCAAATACAAATATTCTCTGGGTCTTTTTAAGTATATGTTTGATTGATAGCTCTATTTGAGTTTGTAAAAAAAATTTTAATTGCCTTTTTTCTGGTCAATCTTCAAAGGATTTTGAAAGTATATCTCAGACTGACTTGCTCCAAGGCAGCAGTCCTTCTAAAACCATCAGAAACTCTGGCATATTAGCAGCAAACTGCCATGTAAGGTTATGGTGAGACCTTGCTTCTGATACAGTTTTACATTGAGCGTCAGTGCAGGAGACAGGATTGTCTGTTATTTTCCATATTCGAAGGATGAATAGTTAAGTCTGTATAAAATCTATAAATTATATAAATCTACTGTCTGTCTGTGTTACTATTTAACTGTACTGTTTACTTAGCCATTTACTGTTAATAAAATTGGTAGTTTACAATCTATTCCTCTTAGTTCAAAGGTATTTAATTCAAATTATCTGATAATTCAATCATTTTAGAAGTGAATCTTCTTTTCTGTGTAATTTATGTTGCTTAATACAAATTATTGAATTTTTTTAGTGTAATAAATTACTTTGTTTGATCAGTAGATTGTATAGCTTAAACCACAATCTGAGAATGTTTATTCAACCACTTTCCAAAATCAAGGAGATGCTGTGTTTGCATATGATGTATCCAGTAAGCCAAAATACAGTAACAAAGATTTTTTTTTGACCCTTGAGCTTGCCACAGTTACCTAGATATTGAACAGGTAAAGCCATACTTCAGTTCGTCGGGTGTAATGGCTCACCTACCAATTGGTAGGAAAAATTAGGTTTAAAAAAATCCCAAAATGGAATTGAATATTGGATAATTTAGTTCCTGTTTTCCTAATATAAACCAAGTGAAGCAAAAAAAAACTTTTTGATGGATTTTGAAAATGATGCAGTTTTGAATTTGACTCTTGTTTCTGGCCACACAAGAAGCAGTGATGAAGTTGAAAATTAAATTTGCACGTAGCCAGTCAACCAACCGCCTGCTGCCTATGTCGAACCTCCCCATTGTTCTAACCACAACTGAACTAGTAACTAGTTCCTGTGTGACCTATTTTGTACCTTTACTTCTGTGCTTATGAATTAAAATAAACCCTTTTTTAAAAATTAGTTTAAAATTTGTTGGAGTATTTTTATTTTATTCTTGTTTAACAAATAGAAGGGTACATGCTGTACCCAACTGAGTCGTTAACTTTGTTAAAGATGCAATTTTTGTTTTAAAAAGGCGGTCATTTAATGTTACATAGAATTAAATAGAATGTACAGCCCAGAAACAGGCCATTCGGCCCATCAGGTCCATGCCAGTGTTTATGCGCCGTGTGAGCTTCCTTCCACCCTTCTTCATCTAACCCCGTCAACATATCTTTCTATTCCTTTCTCCATCGTGTGTTCATCTAGCTTCCCCTTAAATGCATTTATGCTAGTCGCCTCAACTACTCCTTGTGGTAGCGAGTTCGACATTCAAACCACCCTCTGGGTAAAGAAGTTTCTCCTCAATCCCCTATTGGATTTATTAGTGACTATCTTATATGTCTGGCCCCTAGTTCTGGTCTCCCCCACAAGTGGAAACGTTTTTTCTACATCTATCCTATTAAACCCTTTCATAATTTTAAAGACCTCTAACAGGTCACCCCTCAGTCTTTTTTCTAGAGAAAAGAGCCCCAGCCTGTTCAACCTTTCCTGATAGATATAATTCTCAGTTCCGATATCATCCTTGTAAATTTTTTTTGCACCATCTCCAATGCTTCTGTATCCTTTTTATGATATGGAGACCAGACTCCAAGTGTGGTCTAACCAAGGTTCTACACTAGTTTAACATAACTTCCCTGCATTTCATTTCTGTCCCTCTAGAATTGAACCTCAGTGCTTTGTTTGCTTTTTTTAATGGCTTTAATAACCAGCGTTGCTGCTTTGCGATTTGTGTATCTGTATACCCAGATCCCTCTGCTGCTCTATCATTTAGACTCTTATTTTCCAAGGAGCATGTGGCCTCCTTATTCTTCCTACCAAAATGTACTATCTCACACTTATCAGCACAGATTTCAAAAGGGAAGGCCATGCTTGACCAACCTTACTGAATTCTTTAAAGAAGTAACAGAAGGAGTAGATAAGGGCAATGCAGTAGATGTAACATATTTGGATTTTCAAAACACCTTTGATAGGGAACCACATAGTAGACTCATGATAAGGTCAGAGCACATGGAGTCAGGGGACAAGTAGCAGAATGGATAGCAAGCTGGCTATAAAACAGAAAACAGAGAATAGGAGTCAAATGTAATTACTCAGACTGGCAAAAGGAAGGAAGTGGTGTTCCACGAGGATCGGTGCTGGGACCACTGTTGTTCACTATTTACAAACGATTTGGACTCGGGAATCGGAAGCACAATTTCAAAATTTGTAGACGACACCAAATTGGGGGGGTATAGTTAATACTGAGGAGGACTGCGACAAAATACAGGAAGATTAATATGCGTGGATGCAATCCATCCGGACCTGGGGTTTTACCCTCTCTAAGTTTCATTAGTTTATCAACTATCTCTCCTCTTTCTGTCTTAAATGTCTTCACAGCTTTTTCAATCTCCTCTTCCAATGTTATGCCCACCATTGTTAAATCCGTTTCTGTTGTAGAGTCGACATAAAGTTAAGTACCTGAAGTGTTTCAACTACCTGAATTGTCCCTTTTAAATATCGGTCTGCTGGCTTTAAGTGGGGACGGGACTTCTGGGTTTCTGTTGTGCACGCGTATCTGAATGCGCCTGGGTTAAATCCGGAAGTGGGCGCTTTGGAGCCGGGATGCGGTCCCGCTCAAAAAAACTGCAACTTCAACCTCCCACCCGCCCCCAACCCACCCAGTCTCGGGAGTTAAAATTACCCCCGTGGTTACAGGGACAGAGATGCAGTTTATGCGTTCACAGTATTTTGCAATCAGCGACACACTTCCAATAAACTACTGCTGTTCTGCTGTGGGGTTCATGCAATTCAGATTTGTGTTTTCCACTCATTCAACCAAGTTTCATGATTAGATTTGTAACTTCAGAACCTTCATATACATATGGAGCTTGAATCAATGGAGGACATGCTTAGTTGATAATCACAGTCTGATGAACCTGTTTTTTTAAAAAAGGAAATGATGCTCACGCAGCATTTTACAAGAAATTAAGATTGTTCATTCGAGGTGTAGTTCTCATCATTCTTCAAATTTGTGTTCGAACTTCATTATGGTACATTGTTCCCGGTTCACCTTGCTTGGATGACTGATTATCATGTTTGTACATTGAAATTGGCCTTCCTAAATAATTACATTTGAAATTTCAACATAACATTAAACAATGAGATACTGTGTTGTTCCTTGTGAACTGAGATATCATTCTAATAAGTGGTAAAATACAGTTAAAGCATGTTTTCACCATCATGAGATACATCAACAGCTGGTCCATCAATTAAGGTACATAGAGTTGAAGCTAGTGTTGGAAATTTTGAACAACTGTGATGCTATTAATCAATCACATATAGCACCACTGATTTGCACCTCTGCTAGATTTTAAAACTCAGGTGACAGGTTTAAAATACAATTTCTTGTACTTTATATACTGTGCCATTGTTGAACCATGCACAGTTATAAATTTAACACATCTTTATGGTGAAAAATGTCATTGTAAGTGCTTTTTCTGACAATTTCTTTGGTTGTATTTCAACATGTTTCATTTGCTTCTGCTGAATTTTGTAAAAATGTAATCATTTTTAAACTTTGCACTTTTTTTCTCCTATAAATGCTTTTGCCTTTCCTGATCAAAGTCTAGGAGAGTAAGTTCCAGGTTTAATTAAATTTGCATGTAGGCTATTTTATCTTTCATTTTATGTATATAGCAAACCTACTTTTGTTCACCAATCTCAAATCATTGCATTAAATTTGCCTAGCAATTCTTATCCAAACTTCAACGAAACCAGTATGAATGTAAGTATAAATGGTAGTGAGAACTCAGAGTAACTGTTCGAATAATAAACAATAACTATCAGAGTTCTGTGATACAAACCTACTATGGTGATATTTGGGAATGAAAGAAATAAACTGAATCCTAAAAAAGGTTTCATCTTCATTTGAGCCTGTTGGACGTATTTGACTAAAACTCTACTTTTCACAGAAATTCGATTAAAATTCAAAGTTGGGCAAATTAAGATCATGATACAATAAGGTCAGAGTCTTAATCTCAATTATGATTCAACTGTATAAATTGTCCTGATTTTTTTTAAGAATCCTAAGTTACAAATCCTACAACACAAGACAGTGCTTAGACTTGATTGAAAAGTTGAGAATAGAAAAAGGGACTTAAACAAACCCTGATCAATGTTATGGCAGGACTCAGTTTGTCATGAAAAGTTCTAGAGGTACTCAGTATTTGAGTTGTTCTATGCTGTGCCTGATTTGTAGATTGGATTTGAACAATGATGTTTTGCCCGTTATTGATTGATCTACATTGGTGTGCATATTTGTTTCAAGGTGTTAAATGCCATATGTTCATTTTACTCACCCCATTGCCATTGATCTTGAAGTTATTTTAATAGAGTCAATAAATATAGCATTGATTAAAAGCATTGCAATATCTCCATTAAAAATAAATGTTAGGGAAACTGAACAGTTAAAACACATGACTGATAAATTAAGACCAACCTGCAAGTTAGCAAGTTGACTGAATAACCATGGAACTTCTATTGCTCTGCTTTTGGTCTTTTTTTGCTGTACCTTGCATTTTCTCAGTTTTCTGCTTGGCATTACTCTACTCTTAAACATCTGTTTTGCTCTGTGTTTGGCTTTCCATTGTGTGTGATGTTCATAGTTATAACCTATTGGTTTCTCTTAGGATTCTCAAAGTAGACAGTCGGGATACAGTATGCACCAGCTTCAAGGCAACAAGGAGTATGGCAGCGAGAAGAAGGGATATCTCATGAAGAAAAGTGATGGGTATGTATTCTTCTTTGTTAAAAATCAAATATTGTTAATGTTTATTGACTTGCTCCCAAACTGAAGGAGCATCTACTCTCGGTACCCTACTCAAATCTGATACATGGATTTGACTAGAGTACCTTAAGTCCACCTAGCTCAGTTTAAGTTTCAAGTACTAAAGCTGAACTTCAAGTGCAGAAAAAGTGAGTGACATGTTGCAAAAATAAATGTCTACAAGCTATTGGACTCAAACTTCCTACTTGCTGGTAGAAAGTGCAGCGAGAGCTTCCAGATTACCCAAATATACAAGCTAATATGTATAAAATTGTTTCTTGACTTGTGTTCTCGAAAGAAATGGCTTAATTGTGTAACACAGTGGCAATACACAGTGGAACCCCAATGAACTGTGCCAAAAAGAGTAGGTTTTCATCTGTGATTTCCCCCTGTTTTTCCGTATGAGCTGTGCTGTTGTAAAAGAGAGTAGGGCAACTAAAGCCAGAGCTCCCTGGATGACAAAAGAGATAGTGAGTAAGATGAAACGGAAAAAAGGGTTGTATGACAGGTGTCAGGTTGATAACACAAGTGAGAACCAGACAGAATATAGAAAATTCAGAGGGGAAGTGAAAAAGGAAATAAGAGGGACAAAGAGAGAGTAGACTGGCAGCCAACATAAAAAGGAATTCAAAAATCTTCTACAAGCATGTAAACAGTAAACGGGTAGTAAGAGGAGGAGTGGGGCCGATTAGGGACCATAAAGGAGATCTACTCATGGAGGCAGAGGGGATGGCCGAGGTATTAAATCACTACTTTGCATCTGTCTTTACCAAGGAAAAAGATGCTGCCAGTGTCTCAGTATAGAGAGATGTAGTTGAGATACTGGATGGACTAAAAATTGGTAAAGAACAGGTACTTGAAAGGCTAGCTGCACTTAAAGTAGATAAGTCACCTGGTCCAGATGGGATGCATCCTAGGTTGCTGAGGGAAGTAAGAGTGGAAATTGCGGAGGTACGGGCCATAATCTTCCAAACATCTGCAGATATGAGGGTGGTGCCAAAGGACTGGAGAATTGCAAATGTTACACCCTTGTTCAAAAAAAGGATGTAAGGATAAACCCAGCAACTATAGGCCAGTCAGTTTAACCTCAGTGGTGGGGAAACTTTTAGAAACGATAATCCGGGACAGAATTAAGAGTCACTTGGATGAGTGTGGATTGATTAGGGAAAGCCAGTATGGATTTGTTAAAGGAAAATTGTGTTTAACTAACCTGATAGAGTTTTTTGATGAGGTAACAGAGAGGGTAGATGAGGGCAATGCAGTTGATGTGTAGATGGACTTTCACAAGGCGTTTGATAAAGTGCCGCATGGTAGGCTTATCATCAAAATTACAGCCCATAGAATAAAGGGGGCAGTAGCAGCATGGATATAGAATTGGCTAAGGGACAGGAAACAGAGTAGTGGGTGAATGGTTGTTTTTCGGACTGGAGGGAGGTGTACAGTGGTGTTCCCCAGGCGTCAGTGCTTTTCTTGATATATTAATGACTTGGACTTGGGCACAATTTCAAAATTTGCAGATGACACAAAATTTGGAAGGGTAGTAAAAAGTGAGGAGGATAGTGATAAACTTAAAGAGGATATGGACAGGCTGGTGGCATTGGCGGACACGTGGCAGATGAAATTTAACGCAGAAAAGTGCAAAGTGATACATTTCAGTAGGAAGAACGAGGAGAGGCAATATAAACTAGAGGGCACAACTCTAAAAGGGGTACAGGAACAGAGAAATCTGGGGACATATGTGCACAAATTGTTGAAGGTGGCAGGTTGAGAAAGCGGTTTAAAAAAGCATACTGGTCTTTATAAATAGAGGCGTCGAATACAAAAGTGGTTCGGCCACAACTGGAGTATATGTCCAGTTGTTGGGCACTGCTCTTTAGGAAAGATGTGAAGGCCTTAGAGATGGTGCAGAAGAAATTTACTAGAATGACTCCAGGATGAGGGACTTCAGTTACGTGGGTAGACTTTTTTTTTGTATTCGTTCATGGGACGTGGGCATCGCTGGCAAGGCCAGCATTTTTATTGCTCATCCCTAATTGCCCTTGAGAAGGTGGTGGTGAGCCGCCGCATTGAACCGCTGCCGTCCGTGTGGCGAAGGTTCTCCCACAGTGCTGTTAGGTAGGGAGTTCCAGGATTTTGACCCAGCGATGATGAAGGAACGGCGATATATTTCCAAGTCGGATGTTGTGTGACTTGGAGGGGAACGTGCAGGTGGTGTTGATCCCATGTGCCTGCTGCCCTTGTCCTTCTAGGTGGTTGAGGTCGTGGGTTTGGGAGGTGCTGTTGAAGAAGCCTTGGCGAGTTGCTGCAGTGCAGCCTGTGGAGGGTACACACTGCAGCCACGGTGCGCCGGTGGTGAAGGGAGTGAATGTTTAGGGTGGTGGATGGGGTGCCAATCAAGTGGGCTGCTTTGTCCTGGATGGTGTCGAACTTCTTGAGTGTTGTTGGAGCTGCACTCATCCAGGCAAGTGGAGAG
Organism: Heptranchias perlo; assembly: GCF_035084215.1. NCBI lineage: Eukaryota > Metazoa > Chordata > Chondrichthyes > Hexanchiformes > Hexanchidae > Heptranchias > Heptranchias perlo. Next base: position 134,517,362 of record NC_090327.1, on the reverse strand, counting down.
TATTCCATCACACTACTGACTTGTGCCTTGTAGATGGTGGAAAGGCTTTGGGGAGTCAGGAGGTGAGTCACTCACCGCAGAATACCCAGCCTCTGACCTGCTTTTGTAGGCACAGTATTTATGTGACTGGTCCAGCTAAGTTTCTGGTCAATGGTGACCCCCAGGATGTTGATGGTGGGGGATTTGGTGATGGTAATGCCATTGAATGTCATGGGGAAGTGGTTAGATTCTCTCTTGTTGGAGATGGTCATTGCTTGGCACTTGTCCGGCACGAATGTTACTTGCCACTTCTCAGCCCAAGCCTGGATGTTGTCCAGGTCTTGCTGCATGCGGGCACGGACTGCTTCATTATCTGAGGGGTTGCGAATGGAACTGAACACTGTGCAATCATCAGCGAACGTCCCCATTTCTGACCTTATGGAGGGAAGGTCATTGATGAAGCAACTGAAGATGGTTGGGCCTAGGACACTACCCTGAGGAACTCCTGTATCAATGTCCTGGGGCTGAGATGATTGGCCTCCAACAACCACTACCATCTTCCTTTGTGCTAGGTATGACTCCAGCTACTGGAGAGTTTTCCCTCTGATCCCCATTGACTTCAATTTTACAAATACCAATGAAACTAAAACCACCAATTAAGTCTCTTAACAATTCAGTCAAATAGCTGGATGTCACAAGCAAAGTGAGGCATTGTAACATTGCCACTGTGTTAATAGATGTTCATTTATTATCGTTAAAGATTAACTAAAATATTTTTGTTACACCAAAATAAATTGGTAGAGACAAGAGTTGTAAAAGCAAAGCCAGTTATAGATTCTGTAACTCATGCTCGTATAAAGATCACTGTGTTGAGTTTTATTATATGTTTGACCAAAGTTCGATGAAATGACAATGAGTAACTATCAGAACGGCCTTTGAAGATATGATCACCATAGGATTAGAAGAAAGCTTTGTTCCATTTCTAACATTGTCTCCTTAATAGCCAACATACTCCGTGCCACCAGACTCCAGTGGTGGTACTGAGTATGTTGGTGCCACACTCAGTCAAATGCTGCTTGATGTCAGGGGCAGTTACTGTCACCTCACCTCTGGAATTCAGCTCTTTTGTCCATGTTTGGACCAAGGCTGTAATGAGGTCTGGAGTCAAGTGGTCCTGGCAGAACCCAAACTGAGCATCGGAGAGCAGGTTATTGGTGAGTAAGTGCCGCTTGATAGCACTGTCGACGACACCTTACATCACTTTGCTGATGATTGAGATTGGACTGATGGGGCGGTAATTGGTCGGATTGGATTTGTCCTGTTTTTTGTGGACAGGACGTACCTGGGCAATTTTCCATATTGTCGGGTAGATGCCAGTGTTGTAACTGTATTGGAACAGTTTGGCTAGAGGCGCGGCTAGTTCTGGAGCACAAGTCTTCAGCACTATAGCCGGAATGTTGTCGGGGCCCATAGCCTTTGGTGTATCCAGTGCACTCAGTGCCGTTTCTTGATATCACGTGGAGTGAATCGAATTGCTGAAGACTGGCTTCTGTGATGGTGGGGATATTGGGAGAAGGCCAAGATGGTTCATCTACTCGGCACTTCTGGCTGAAGATGGTTGCAAATGCTTCAGCCTTGTCTTTTGCACTCACGTGCTGGACTCTGCCATCATTGAGGATGGGGTTGTTTACAGAGCCTCCTCCTTCCGTTAATTGTTTAACTGTCCACCACCATTCACGACTGGATGTGGCAGGACTGCAGAGCTTTGATCTGATCTGTTGGTTGTGGAATCGCTTAGCTTTGTGTATACCATGTTGCTTCCGCTGTTTAGTATCCATGTAGTCCTGTGTTGTAGCTTCACCAGGTTGGCACCTCATTTTTAGGTACGCCTGGTGCTGCTCCTGGCATGCTCTTCTACACTCCTCATTGAACCAGGGTTGATCCCCTGGCTTGTTGGTAACGGTAGAGTGAGGAATATGCCGTACCATGAGGTTACAGATTGTGCTGGAATACAAATCTGCTGCTGCTGATGGCCCACAGCGCCTCATGGATGCCCAGTTTTGAGTTGCTAGATCTGTTCTGAATCTATCCCATTTAGCACGGTGGCAGTGCCACACAACACGGTGGATGGTATCCTCAGTGCGAAGACTGGACTTCGTCTCCACAAGGACTGTGCGGTGGTCACTCCTACTGGAGAAGCTGGGGTTATTCTCCTTGGAACAGAGAAGGTTAAAAGGAGATTTGATAGAAGTATTCAAAATCATGAAGGGTCTAGACAGAGTAGATAGAGAGAAACTGTTCCCATTGGCGGAAGGGTCAAGGACCAGAGATTTAAGGTGACTGGCAAAAGAACCAAAGGTGACATGAGGAAAACCTTTTTACACAGCGAGTGGTTAGGATCTGGAGTGCACTGCCCGAGGGGATGGTGGAGGCAGATTCAATCATGGCCTTCAAAAGGGAACTGGATAACTGCTTGAAAGGAAAAAAATTTGCAGGGCTACGGGGATAGGGCGGTGGCGTGGGACTAGCTGGATTGCTCTTGCATAGAGATGGCGCAGTCTTGATGGGCCGAATGGCCTCCTTCTGTGCTGTAATCTTTCTATGATTCTGTGAATACAGGAAGAATTTTTTTAGAAAATCCGATGATTAGCCACTGAACATTACCACCTCCTTGTGACATTGATGGAGTCCTGGGAGCATGTCTTAAGGCTAGCCGCATAACCGAGGGAAGATATGCAATGAAAAGAAGAAAATAAGACCCATATTATATAAAAAAAACATTGAAATTATGTTGAAGCGTAATTAAGGGGTACTGTCTCGGGCATCATTTTTTTTAAGCAGTGGTAAGGATGTATTTATTGATGCAAAGTCTCTAGAATTGTAATGAGAAATAAAATTGATAAGAAAATCTAACAGTTAGGAATGCATCATGCAGTACACTGATTCTGCTAAACTAGTTGTTTGTGGCACATCAAATATTAAAAGTGATGGAAATATGCAGCAGGTCTGGAAAAGAAGAACGATAGGTTAATATTTAAGGAAGAAACAGTTCATTCTGATGAAGGGTCCCTACCTAAAACATTAATTTTTCTCTTTCCAGATGCTATAGAAAGAGCTGTTGTGTTTTCTAGCTTTATTTCAGATGTCTGGTTTCTGCTTCCACTTTTTATTTCCCTGGCCTGTGGCAAATGCAATGTGTGAATATAAGTGTGTATGTGGATGGTATTACATGAGGATAAGTAGGAGTATTGTAATGCTGCTAATTTGATACCACATTAAGTAACTTTTTTTTTATTTTAGCCTTAGAAAAGTTTGGCAGAGAAGAAAATGCACAGTCAAGAATGGCTACTTGACGATTTCACATGCAACTGTGAGTAATGTCTATTCATATTTTCTCAGAGTGAAGGAATTTGGGAGTTTTTTCAAATATTTAAGGAGCTAATTGATGACATCGTTAGGATATGTAGTATTGAGTATTAAGTCGAGCAATTTGTGAAACTCAGTGAAGATCAGAATGAACAAGACATGGAGATGCAAATAGAGTAGCAGAATTTAAAAACTAATAAATGAGATTTCTTCATTAAAAAAGAATGTTAATTCTGTGGTAGCAATGGCCAATCATAACGTGCGAACATAAAAAGTGATGGACAGGAAAAGACCCACTAGCCCATCCAGCATGACCCATATAATTATGATGCTTAGTGCATCATACTACAGACACTCCCCACCTGCCCGGAGCCGTATAATCTCCTGGGAGAGGTGAATAACCAGGTCAATTAGGGAAAAAATCTGGAAAACACCTTTTGGCAATTTAAGCAAGTCCAGGAGATCACATAGACCCTAATTTATATTGCAAGATACCTCTTGTACAATGTGATCTCCGCCTCAGCCAGAAACGGGTCCAGCTCTCTTAAAGGGATGCAACGGATCAGTGTTCACCACATGAGCTGGCAACCTTTTCCACAGGTCCACTATTCCCTGGTAACGGAAGAACCGCCTAACATCCAATCTAGTTCTGCCTTTACTTAACTTGTAAGCGTGACTCCTTGGGCCACAAGATTAATTTCCAGAATCTCAGTATTCCCCCCCAACTATGTGAGGGGACAAAAATTGGACGCAGTATTCTAACAGAGGCCTAACCAAGGCCTTGTACAAGGACAAAATGGTATGGTCTGCTTTGATTTTTAGTGAGTTGTCCTGTAAATACAACCTAGAAATCTGTTTTCTTTAGCTACAGCTTCACGGCATTGGGCATGAACCTTTGGGGAGTATGTACTAAAACACCCAGATCTTTCTTTCACCATTGGCTTTAATTCTGTTCCCCGTAGGGTGTAAGTATATTCGGCATTTGATCTGCCCATGTGCATAAGGCTAGACGTTTTCACGTGACTCATCTCAACCTTGAATTTCGTTTGCTGTAAATCTGTAATTTGGAAATGTGGAGAATCCTGGTAGAAATCTGCAGCAAAATTAATACAGCCGTTTCTTCTAGAACCTGTGTTTGAATTCAGCACAGTTCAGTGGAATAAAAGATTCTTCTTTATCAAAGGTCTTGCTAGAAATTAGTTTGAGCAATCTCAACCCAGTTCCTGCTGAGCCTAGGCCCAAAGTATAAACTGCCCATTGAATTAGTGCACTGCCTTTTTCTATACAAAAGATTAAGATTGTCTTTGCATTCTGGCCATTTCTGTCAGTTTTAAGACACTTTTAAAGATAAATAAATAATGAGTACTAATGATTTAAAAGATTTAATTGAACCTAAGGAAAGAAACTGAATTAATATTATTTTAGATGCAATTATAAATCCAGGATGATTCACCATCAGCTCTGTGCATGTTAGTTCAGCTCCCTCACCTTGTCAGTCGATATCTCCCTCAAACCCCAACAATGTCATCAGCAGTCACTGTTTAAACAGATACATAATCTGTATATAGGTCTAGCATGTATTTTACATCCAGCACACTTCAAATGTCACACTCAAATTTCTGTGTCACACTTTGGTGGGGGGGAGGGGGGAGTATAAAGAAACAAAAGCAGTCACATATATGCCATCCTATGAAACTGGGAAAAGCTGATGAACAGCTTCAAAAAAGCTGATAATTCAAAAATCGAAATACAACTGAAAAAATAAGAACATGCAGAACTATGTTAAAAAGGTAATGGGGGGGGGCGGGGCTGGAAAATGCATCAAAAATATCACTGAACTGGGACCAGCAGCAGGACATGAACTTGTCATGACTTAAGCTGCAGCTATACCCAACAACATTAGTTGTGTTAGGGGGGAAAAAGTTGAAGTACACAAGATGGTAATTTTTGTAGTGGTGGTTTTTCAATTTTTTGAAGTGAGTTCTGATGGTGGAAAATTTTATTTCCTGGGAGGTCTGGGGAAATTTTTGATGCATTTTCCAGCCCCCCCCCCAATTACCTTTTTAACATAGTTCTGCATGTTCTTATTTTCATCTCTGTGAACTCCTCCCCCTTTCTCCTTGCAGGATATCTCTTTGGCCACCTAATTCAAAGGGTAAAGAAAGCTCACAGCAGGCCCCATTAAACACAATGAGAAAATGACTGGTTAATCTGTTCCGGTAGGCATAATTGAGGGAGGAATGTTGGTCAGGTCTTATTCCCCTCCACACACCATCACTAACAATTTATTTGAAGAAATTAAATTTATTTAATTAGTTTGCCTACATATCATTCATAGCTTGGTGAAATGGAGTGAATTGCAAACGGTGAAGACTTTAAAGCTGTAATTTGGTGAGAGTGGGAATTCGGTGCAGAGGGGGAAGGAGGTGCTAAGTAATTTAAACCAAGGGGCAACAATAAATAAGTAAATATATAAATAATCAGTAATTAATTAGATCTAAGGGGATAAAATTAATGAAGTAGAGGATACCAACATTAAAGGGATTGGAATTGCATTAAATAAAAACCTGGTATACATCAATAAGAAATAAATAGGACTTAAGGGGATACTGAACCAAAGCACATATATGTGTATATATAATATAAGTAGAAAGACTTTTAAGTAAAATTGTGGGACAGCTGAGACCTTTTGCCTGCAATTCCTGTGCCGTGTGGGAACTCCAGGCCGCTTCATGTGAGTCCTCTGTGCACCTTGTATCTCCCCTCTCATGCTTCATTCAGGTGCCCCTCCCCCAGCCAAATTAGTTTAAACCTTTCCCCAGTTAACCACCCTGCAAGGCCATTGGTCCCAGTCCTGTTGCGGTGCAACCCATCCATCTTGTACAGGTCCCTCCTGTCCCAGAACTGGTCCCAATGCCCCAAGAATCTGAAACCCTCTGTCCTGCACCATTTCTCTAGCCACGCATTAACCTGCCTTACCTTACTGTTCCTATACTCACTAGAATGTGACACTGAGAGTAATCCAGAGATTACTACGTTTCAGGTCCTGCACTTTAACTTCCTCCCTAGCTCCTGAAACTCTGACTGCAGGATCTCAACCCTTTTCATTCCTATGTCATTGGTTCCAACATAGATCATGACTTCTGGCTGTTCTTCCCCCACCCCCTCCCCCCAACAGAATGTTCTGCACCCGTTCAGTGATGTCCATTACCCTAATACCAGAGAGAACACACCATGCGGCACTCAGGTCGGCAGTTGCAGAAATGCCTGTCTGTTTCCCTGACTATTGAATCCCTTATGACCACTGCACTTCTACACTTTGCTGTGCATTCCTTTGCCCCACAGGATCGTGGATTTGCTCTCCACTGCACTCCCCCGAGGTGTCGTCACCCTCACCAGTATTCAGCACTAAAAACAGTTTTGTGAGCGCCACGCTCCCGGAGGATTCCTGCCCTGCCTGCCTCTTCTTCCTACCCTTCTGGATGGCCACCTACTTACTATCCTCCTGAACTCTCTATGGCTGCGGGGTGACCACCTCCTGGAATGTGCGATCCAGGAAATCCTCAGCCTCCCGTATGCCCTGCAGTGACTCCAGCTGCTCCTCAAGCTCAGAGACCATGAGCTCGAACTCAAGCAGCCGGAGGCACTTCCTGTACACGTGGTTATCCAGGACACGTGAAACATACTGCAGTTCCCACACGGCACAGGAATTGCAGGCAAGTGGTATCAGCTGTCCCATCATTTACTTAAAAATCTACCTACATATGTTTTAGTTTAATATCCCCTTAACTCCTATTTATTATTTATGTACACCAAATTTTTATTTAAAACAATTCGGATTCCTTTAATGTTGGTATTCTCTATTTAGTTAATTTTAGCCCCTTAGATTTAATTAATCACTCTTTATTTGTTTATTTACTGATGTCCCTTGGTTTAAATTACTTAGCACCTCCTTCCCTCTCTGCACCGAATTCCCACTCTCACCAAATTCCCGTTTTAAAGTAATCACTCTGTTTTGCAACTCACTCCATTTAGGGGTTCACTATCTCTGTGCTCAAGCAATTGAATTATCATAGTTGAATGAAGTGACTTTGAATTAAGAGCATCTTACATCTCATCACGAGCAATTGCATGAGAGATTAATAAATAAAAATTTATGATTTGAAATAGACAGAAAAAACAAAAAGATGTTTGCTGTTAACCCTAATTGTTTTAGCTGTTCAGTATTCAAAATAATTTCTGAACCTGAGATTCTACTTATGTAAGTAAAATTCTGTTGTGTACTTCTAATCGGCTGTAGAAATTTAGCTGCATTGATAAATTGTTACAGTAAGGGAAGGCGAGTATAATCATAATTATATGTTCTATAAATTCTAATTAAGCAAACTGTTTAATATTGCAGTAATGCAAATAGTTTTGTTCAAGAAAGTAACTCCTCCGGATACAAATCCAAAGAACAAATGCTAGTTTTTATGGCAGCCTTAATATGAGGGCCTGAACATAAATTGAGTTGAAGTAGATGCTATGGATTGATCAGGATTTAGGCTAGATGGATTGAACAGCACTGTAAAAAGCTGGCATTGCTGCAAGATCCCTGTAGATTTATTTAAAATATTTAGCCTAGATACACGGCTAAAATGACTAATCTTTTCTACATTGTATACTTGATGGCAGTACAGATATCAAATGTAACAAGCTGGAACTTCTGTTCTACTGTATAAGCAACCATATCTTAGCAGTGAGCACAAAAAATGTATCCCAGCTTCCCTTATTAGCACCTGTATCATTGTCTTATTAATTTGTGATGATGAGAAATAGATTGTTAATAGTAATAATTACCAAACTGTTTAATACTACATGTTACAGTCAGCAGTTCTGAATAATTACTAGGCAGCATGCTGTGACTGCATGGGGGGTTGTTTGTCTCAGTAACATTACTGTTTCTTGAGTAGAAAAGTGTATGCTGCCACCGCTGCTGCATTTACTGAATTGATTTATGGTTTCTCAGGGCATGTTAAATAAAATGAATAATAAGTAGGTTCTTGGGAGGTGGAAAACACTGGTGTGTATATCCAAAATTGCTGGAGCAAAATCTTTCAGCTCTGGAGCAAAATTATATTTGAATGGTATTCCAAGCCCATGTTCACACTTGTGACATCTCCATTCTTGACCCTAACCCTAACCCTAACCCTAACCCCAAAATAATCTTGATTCTTGCTATTGTTGGTTATATTTATTTCTGTCTTTTTTTAAATGCATGGTACAGCAATACAAGTGGAAACAAGCTTGGCCGTCTGTGCTATTTTATAGTACCCTAACATATATGCAATAATCAAGAGTTCAATCAGTGATAGACAATTAATCCATATATAGTACACTATAAGGAGAAGGACATAATAGTCTATCAAAAGCAAAACCGTAATCCAGAGTGTAAAATATTCAATTTATGGGCTCACAAATTATGTGTAGTGTTCAACAGCACAGTTTGTATGTACGGAATTCCCCCAAATAGGGATAAGGCATTCTATCAACAGCAAACAATTATCCAGGATTTCAAATATTTCATTTATTGCACTGGGCCCAGTAATAGCTCCTTGAAAGTGGAGTCACAGGTGGATAGGGTGGTGAAGAAGGCATTCAGCTTGCTTGGTTTCATTGGTCAGAACATTGAATACAGGAGTTGGGATGTCTTGTTGAAGTTGTACAAGACATTAGTTAGGCCACACTTGGAATACTGTGTACAGTTCTGGTCACCCTATTATAGAAAGGATATTATTAAACTAGAAAGAGTGCAGAAAAGATTTACTAGGATGCTGCCGGGACTTGATGGTTTGACTTATAGGGAGAGGTTAGATAGACTGGGACTTTTTTCCCTGGAGAGTAGGAGGTTGAGGGGTGATCTTATACAAGTCTATAAAATAATGAGGGGCATAGATAAGGTAGATAGTCAAAATCTTTTCCCAAAGGTAGGGGAGTCTATAACGAGGGGGCATAGATTTCAGGTGAGAGGGGAGAGATACAAAAGGGTCCAGAGGGGCAATTTTTTCACTCAAAGGGTGGTGAGTGTCAGGAACGAGCTGCCAGAGGCAGTAGTAGAGGTGGGTACAATTTTGTCTTTTAAAAAGCATTTGGACAGTTACATGGGTAAGATGGGTACAGAGGGATATGGGCCAAGTGCAGGCAATTGGGACTAGCTTAGTGGTATAAACTGGGCGACATAGACATGTTGGGCCGAAGGGCCTGTTTCCATGTTGTAAACTTCTATGATTCTAATTATGTGTAATGATCAACAGCACAATTCATATGTAAAGAGGTTCCACGTCTTGGGGAAAGAGATTTTCAGCAAGCAATTAGGAAAGCAAATGGCATGTTGGCCTTTATTGCAAGGGGGTTGAAGTACAAGAGTAAGAAAGTCTTACTACAATTGTACAGGGCTTTGGTGAGACCTCACCTGGAGTACTGTGTACAATTTTGGTCTCCTTATTTAAGGAAGGATATACTTGTCTTAGAGGCAGTGCAACAAAGGTTCACTAGATTAATTCCTGGGATGAGAGGGTTATCTAATGAGGAGAGGTTGAGTAGAAAGGGCCTATACGCTCTGGAGTTTAGAAGAGTGAGAGGTGATTTTATTGAAACATACAAGATTTTGAAGGGGCTTGACAGGGTAGATGCTGAAAGGCTGTTTCCCCTGGCTGGAGAGTCTAGAACTAGGGGGCATAGTCGCAGGATAAGAGGTCGGCCATTCACGACTGAGATGAGGAGGAATTTCTCCACTCAGGGCTGTGAATCTTTGGAATTCTCTACCCCCAGAGGGCTGCGGATGCTGAGTCGTTGAATATGTTCAAAGCTGAGATAGATAGATTTTTGGACTCGAGGGGAATCAAGGGATATGGGGACCGGGCAGGAAAGTGGAGTTGAGGTTAAAGATCAGCAATGATCTGATTGAATGGCGGAGCAGGCTCGAGGGGCCATATGGCCTACTCCTGCTCCTATTTCTTAAGTTCATATGATCTTAAGAATTGTTTTCTCACACAACATATTAGAGAGGATTCAAGGGGAGATCATTTACTTGACTTGATCATTAGCAGTGATCCTGAGATGATTTCGGACCTCTGTGTGGGGGAACATCTGTCCAGTTGTCATTGAAGCAGCGGCCACCAAAGTGGGGAGGCTCATCAGCAGCGTCCTGGCCAAAGGTGGTGATAATGGTCATCTTCTATCATCTGCTCTGTGGGTAAACTGCCATTGCAAACAATGCTACCCACAAATTCATGCATGCACTTGAAGATGTTTGTTATGTAGGCTGTTTGGTGTGGCTTCTGCAGTTCCTTATTGATATCTGCCAGTTAGGGCAGCTGATCACAGAGGAAGAGAACATACAACTGGACCATTGTCTAACAGTTAGCTTTTAGAGCTTCTCTGCTTCTTTCTCTCTGATACCCTCACCATTGCATTATACTGCTGGTTCTCAACGAACTGGGTCAGTGCAGTGAAGCAGTCATTAGAGGTGGGCAATGCACTTTGAGGGATAGCCAGCAAGCACAATGGTAGGAGACCAGAGCCTTATACTTTTCGTCATTCAGCACAGTCAGCTCCTCATATTTGTCTTTGTGGATAGAGCTGTACCGAAAGTAGTCCTGCACCTTGGTATCTTCCACAAAATCTGGCATGCACTTTTGACTATCCTTAGCTACCATCATTTTTATGTGCATAATGCATTGAACAATTTTGCATTGTACACCCTCCTGGCCTTGCCTGCTAAGCCATTCAGCTCTGACACAACCACAGCAGCATTGTCAGAGATTCCAGCAACAAACTTATCCAAGGCAGGTTTCACATTGGAATGCTTTGTCCATGGCACTGGAGAGGTTCTCAGCATTAGATTGAGAAAGAACTGACGAATCTTTCTCGATTTGATGCTGACATAGTGCATGTATATCACCAACTGGTTGGTGGAGGCTCTGCCCGTGGACTCATCAATCAAATAACTCCAAAATGGAGTCTGTGCTGTATCCACAACCAAACCTGGCTTCATTACCTTGTCGACTCTTATCTTTAGTGTGATACTGTAGCAGCTGGCACCCATCTTGGCATATATCACCAACAATGAGTTTGCAGCCCACTTACTGAATGGCAAGAGATTCTTTGCCATGACAAATGCAAGTTTATAGGGTGCAGCAGTGATGAACTTCTGTCAGCTGACAAAGGTTGACATATTATCACATGATTTGCTAATCCTGCTATACATCTGCATTGCAGCAATCTGTGATCATACACTTACTTGTTAGTGATGTTTTTGGGTGCATCCTGGTCACATGTTTAACAATGTTATCCCTCTTGACCTACTTAAATTTCAAGAGGCATTGCATGTTGTTCACACATGACTAGGAATTTTTTTCCGCACTCTAACTTGTATCCTGGCAGCTTGCAAGACACAGGAGGTTTTGGGGCTAGCACCAGTGTTACTCGCAATAATTCTGGCTGTCTTATGCGGTGGTGTGGATGGTGCACTGGGGAGGGGCTTACCTTTTATTGCAAGTGAGGATGTATCTCCGCTGGTTGTATGATCAGGGACCGATCTTAAATTTTCTGCTGCAGTTGTGTAGATTCTTAATTTACAAAAGTACTTTCTTAATAAAATGACTTGCAGATGGATTTGCGCAATGTATAAAAGGTTTATTAAGAGTTACAATACAAAATAGAATATTAAGATGTCAAACAGTACAACCTGACAGAAGATTACACGAGAAGGCTTCTGGTTGATCAGACCAAATGACCTCGAAAAAACGAGCAGTCCAGCTTGCTCCAAGAATATTCTAATAACTACATGTTTCACAGCTACCTATATACCTATAGTCACTGGAAATTCAGCTGCATCCCAAACAAGTCAAACGCCATCAGCTGACTCAGGATTTTAAGCAGGCAATTAACAGTTTCTCATGCCACGACGCACTATGAACGTTAGATAATAATGGAGACATGGTGTCTCATAAACGATCTTTAGCTGAAGGTTGACGATTATGCATGCACATTTTGTTGATGCTTTCAACCGAAAGCCTGAAAAACGTGCATCTCACATATCCCACCTGTTGAGCCTAAGGATTATTCCCCTTAGGCTCACCTGTCCACCCCAACCTTAGCTCACAGCTTGGTAGTGCAATATAGCCATTTGCATATTCAGCTTTTTATACATTGCGATTATAATGCTTTGCGCAGGATCTGCAATTACAATAAGCATCAACTGAATAAGAATTAGAACTTGAGAGAATTCTAGCCCAGGGATGTTGTCCTAATTATACACTGTCTCCCACCATTTATGTCCCCTTAGCTGACCCATATCCCTTTCCACGGCTGCATTTCCTTGATGTAGATCGATTAGATGGCTCTCAGATGTCAAGTATAGTTTTAAGACTCAGTGACAGTGGTGGAATCGGATGTTCAAACTATGTGACTGCTTTCTCGGCTTCCTCTCTTAAACCGATTTCCACCTGAATTTCCGTAGCATTATGAACATTTACTGGGATCAGGACTGAACTTGCAAAAGCAAAATGATGGAGTTAATACAGGGCACCCTTGCTTCCCGTGACGGTAAGCCAAATCCAATGTCATCGCACAGTAACGGCCCCTTCCCATGTATCTGTATCTTGCACATCCCGATTTCCACCGTTGAATACTAACAATTAGGGGAGTGCTCATCCAGGGTAAAACCACAAGCTGGTACACTGTTCTGGGTGACATCACACCGACAAAGTCAGCATGGCTTTACGAAGGGGAAGTCATGTCTGACAAATTTGCTTGAGTTCTTTGAGGACATAACGTACAGGGTGGATAAAGGGGAACCAGTGAACGTAGTGTATTTAGACTTCCAGAAGGCATTCGACAAGGTGCCACATGAAAGATTATTGCTCAAGATAAAGAATCGCTGGATTGGGGGTAATATTCTGGCATGGGTGGAGGATTGGTTATCTAACAGGAAGCAGAGAGTTGGGATAAATGGTTCATTCTCGGACTGGCAACCTGTAGCCAGTGGTGTTCCGCAGGGGTCGGTGCTGGGTCCCCAACTCTTTACAATCTATATTAACGATTTGGAGGAGGGGACCGAGTGTAACATATCAAAGTTTGCAGATGATACAAAGATGGGAGGGAAAGTAGAGAGTGAGGAGGACATAAAAAACCTACAAGGGGATATAGACAGGCTGGGTGAGTGGGCGGAGATTTGGCAGATGCAATACAATATTGGAAAATGTGAGGTTATGCACTTTGGCAGGAAGAATCAGAGAGCAAGTTATTATCTTAATGGCGAGAAACTGGAAAGTACAAAGGGATCTGGGGATCCTAGTGCAAGAAAATCAAAAAGTTAGTATGCAGGTGCAGCAGGTGATCAAGAAGGCCAACGGAATGTTGGCTTTTATTGCTAGGGGGGATAGAATATAAAAACAGGGAGGTATTGCTGCAGTTATATAAGGTATTGGTGAGACCGCACCTGGAATACTGCATACAGTTTTGGTCTCCATACTTAAGAAAAGACATACTTGCTCTCGAGGCAGTGCAAAGAAGGTTCACTCAGTTAATCCCGGGGATGAGGAGGTGGACATATGAGGAGAGGTTGAGTAGATTGGGACTCTACTCATTGGAGTTCAGAAGAATGAGAGGCGATCTCATTGAAACATATAAGATTGTGAAGGGGCTTGATCGGGTGGATGCGGTAAGGATGGGTGAAACTAGAACAAGGGGGCATAATCTTAGAATAAGGGGCTGCTCTTTCAAAACTGAGATGAGGAGAAACTTCTTCACTCAGAGGGTAGTAGGTCTGTGGAATTTGCTGCCCCAGGAAGCTGTGGAAGCTACATCATTGAATAAATTTAAAACAGAAATAGACAGTTTCCTAGAAGTAAAGGGAATTAGGGGTTACGGGGAGCGGGCAGGAAATTGGACATGAATTTAGATTTGAGGTTAGGATCAGATCAGCCATGATCTTATTGAATGGCGGAGCAGGCTCGAGGGGCCGATTGGCCTGCTCCTGCTCCTATTTCTTATGTTCTTGTGACACATCCACGTGCCCTTGATCAGAGTACAACAAGATAAATCCGGTGCCATCCAGGTTTCACCCTTTGCCAATACCTATGGATAGTTAACCAATATCTTATGTACGTCACCCTTGAGGATGCCTATGGGTCCCACCTTTAAAACCTCAAGGGGCTTCTGGTTGGGTGGAAGGCATGGAATTTCAATAATGATAACGAAAACTTGTCCTTCTTTCCACCCTTCACGGGAATGTTTCATTGGGTATACAGATCCCAGGGGCCTAACATTACAGTGGTTTCCTCCATTACCAGTCTGTTTATCTAGCTGTTGATCAGTTATTAAAAAAAAGGGATATGATTGTTCTCAATATCTTCCATTTCCTTTTGTACCTGTGACAGCATAAACGAGCATGATCCCTTTGGAGATTTGCGTCTTAGATGTTGTCATGTCACTTTTTACTTCATTAATTTTCTCCTGAGTCTGCTGAAAGTTGTCAACCATCTCCTTCAAAGACACTGAAACTTGTTGCTGTTCATCTAACGACCCTTTCACTACCCTATTCTCTCCTTTCATAATACTCTTTAATTGATTTTGTATAATTTCATGTTCCCACATGCTTTCTATATCTATCCTGTTACGAGCGGCCATCCCCGTGTAGCCCCTGTAACCAACCATTCAGCTACTTCCCGTTTTTCTCTCTGCATGGGATGTGTGGTGTTAGCCCAGGGAACTGCATCTATATCTCGACCTGAATTTATGTCCATAAACTGTCCAAGTTTTTCAGACAGCATCTGTTGATAGAGCCTCTCACAAGTTTTATTACACAAGCCAAGCCTGATAGCAAAGCAATTTTGGAAAAATCAAACAGAGCAGGGAAGATACTAAATTTCACATCGTTACATAAGGTATTGTGTTTTCAAAACCAATAAACCATTGCTGGGACCCTCGTCCGCAACCGGGTATGCGGTAGAGGCTGAATGGGCGGTTGCATCTAACGACTCCACATTCTTGATTACAGTCAAGCTGAAGGAACAGGATGGCAACTCATTGTCATATGAACTGGGCACGCACCCACAGCGATCAGCATTTCGCTTCCAGACTTGAGGGAAATTGAGAGAACTCGTCATTGCTCGTTTCCCATTAGGGAACTCAAAGATGTTCTTAGTGGCACCCATATAGGGTATGCCAAAAGACCCAATGTCACTGTCTTTACTGGTGTTCGCAGTCGTCCGATACCACTTGATAGCTGATGCTTTTCCATCGCCAATGCATGTACATGTTGGTGCAATTTTGCTGAATTAAACAACTGTGATGAAAGAGAGAAGGTGCGCATGATACTATATGCCTGTAGCCCCGAAGTATTTAAGTGTCTGGCAGGCAGAGATGGGCTGATACTACAGCTGTGGTCTGGAAAGCAATAAGGATAGGAGGTGGTGGAGGTCAGGCAGCTATGAATGCACTAGTGAATTGCGAGAAAGAGAAGCCACCCCAGCTTTCGCTGTGCGGCTGTGGAATCGTTATAAGCACGTGTACATGATTGGACCCAATGTACCAGTTTGGAACGAATTGGAGGGGCCTAAGCTGCAAAGATGGCTGGGGGTGATATTAGGCAGTTGTAGTGAGACATACAAGACAATTAGTGACTTATACAATCCTATCAGTGACCTGCATACCAAGGAATTGGTTCTTGCCTGGATGTATAGGAAATATGAACAAAATAAGGATAAAAAGGGGAAAGTAAATATGATACAAAGGACTGCAGATCGTTGGCAACTGTAGACAAATTAGGGGAATTTCAGAGGGCAAGGAGGGGTAATAGAATGTTGGATATTTGGAAGGAAAGAACATTTGTCCTGCTCCTACCCCAGGACAGTAGGAGACATGGAGGGGAAATGGCTAAGGAAATGCCTGCCAAGTCCCCTGGAGATAGTGAACCCATTAAGCTCCAAATGTTACAAAAGGAATTGCAAAAAATGCAGTTCCAGAACAGTGCAGGAGGAATCACATCAGCCCCGACCACTCCGCTGGCCCCACAGCAGGAGGGAGATTCCCACTCCTGTTGACGGGGACAGGCCTCTGTAAAGCTGGAGGGATCCCTGACACAACTGCAGTATGATGCGTATGGAAGACCCAACGTGACTGTTCTGGTTAGAGACCGCCAGAAAAGATGCATATGGGGATCCCCTCCTATAGGTAGTAAAATCATGGGAACTGTTGATTTAGGCGGGTTTGCCGATGGGGTAAATACCAGCGTTTTGACAAAAGCACCTCTGAACATAGGCAATATTGAGATTGGGTTCAGGCAACATGGATAACAGGGTAAGTCAGAGGATATGTTTGGAATATTGGGGGTAGACTTGCTAGAAAAATACGGTGTAGCAATAGACATGGCTAACCATTTCTTGTGGAAGACAGGAGTACTCGGCCTGGCTTGTGTGAGAATTGTGAAGGAAGCATGTATTCATTTAGTGGGGGTACACAAGGGGTATAATTGAGAGACCTTATTAACCGAAAATCCCATAATACTAGAGATCCTCGTTCAGGTGAAATGTTGGACTGCTCACAAGAATGATTGTGAAAAGATAGAACAGGAGGTGATAGAACAGGGACTCAATCCTCTGCGTCCTGCCCGACAATATCGATTCCTAAAAGAGGCAGAGAGACTGGTAGCTGAGATTATACTGTCCCTATTGCAACAAGGGGTTTTGCAAGAGACGGCCAGTTCTGATAACACCCCAATATGACCGGTTAAAAAAACAGACAGATCCTGATGACTATCGAGAGGTGAATAAGTACTCGCCCTCTGCAACCCCTACGGTGGCATAGCCACCTGATACCCTCATGCGCACCTCGGCAAGCTCTAAGATATTTTCCGTTCTTGACATATTGGATGGTTTTTGGTTAGTGCCCCTAACCCCTAAATGCCAGTACAAATTTGCATTTACCTTCCGTGAACAATAATATACTTGGAACTGTTTACCTCAGGGTTTTCACATCTCACCCTCCATATTCCATCATAAGACCATAATAGACCATAAGAGATAGGAGCAGGAGTAGGCCATTCGGCCCCTCGAGCCTGCTCCGCCATTTAATGAGATCATGGCTGATCTGATTTTTACCTCAACTCCACTTTCCCGCCCATTCCCCATATCCTTTGACTCCCTTGCTGATCAAAAATTTGTCTAACTCAGCCTTGAATATATTCAATGACTCAGCCTCCACAGCTTTTTGGGGTAAAGAATTCCAAAGATTCATGACCCTCTGGGAGAAGAAATTTCTCCTCATTTCCATCTTAAACGGGCGACCCCTTATTCTGAGACCATGCCCCCTCGTTTTAGATTCCCCCAGAATCTTGTATGTTTCAATAAGATCTCCTCTCATTCTTCTAAACTCCAATGAGTATAGACCCAACCTGTTCAATCTTTCCTCATAAGACAACCCTTCCATACCCGGAATCAACCTAGTGAACCTTCTCTGAACTGCCTCCAATGCAAGTATGTCCTTCCTTAAATAAGGGCACCAGAACTGTATGCAGTACTCCAGATGTGGTCTCACCAGCACCCTGTACAGTTGTAGCATGACTTCCCTGCTTTTATACTCGATCCCTCTAGAAATAAAGGCCAATATTCCATTTGCCTTCCGGATTACCTGCTGCACCTTTATGTTGACTTTTTGTGTTTCATGTACGAGGACACCCAGATCCCTCTGTACCGCAGCATTTTGTACTATTTCTCCATTCAAATATATTTTGCCTTTTTATTTTTCCTCCCAAAGTGGATGACTTCACATTTTCCCACATTATATTCCATCTGCCAAATTTTTGCCCATACGCTTAACCTGTCAATATCCCTTTGCAGACACTTTGTGTCCTCATCGCAACTTGCTTTTTCACCTATCTTTGTATCATCAGCAAATTTGGCCACAAGGCACAATGTTCCTTCATCCAAGTCATTGATATATATTGTAAATAGTTGAGGACCCAGCACTGAGCCCTGCAGCACCCCACTAGTTACAGATTGCCATTTTGAAAATGACCCTTTTATCCCGACTCTTTGTTTTCTGTTGGTTAGCCAATCTTCTATCCATGCCAGTATATTAGCCCCAACACCATGAGCTCTTATCTTGTGCAGTAAACTTTTATGTGGCATCTTATCGAATGCCTTTTGGAAATCCAAATATACTGTATCCATTGGTTCCCCTTTATCCACCTTGCCCGTTACTTCCTCAAAGAACTCTAATAAATTTGTCAGATATGATTTCCCCTTCGTAAAACCATGTTGACTCTCCTTGATTGTATTATGAGTCTCAAAATGTCCTGCTACTACTTCCTTAATAATGGATTCTAGCATTTTCCCAATGACAGATGTTAGGCTAACTGGTCTATAGTTACATGCTTTCTGTCTCACTCCCTTCTTGAATAGGGGTGTTA
Organism: Heptranchias perlo; assembly: GCF_035084215.1. Lineage (NCBI taxonomy): Eukaryota > Metazoa > Chordata > Chondrichthyes > Hexanchiformes > Hexanchidae > Heptranchias > Heptranchias perlo. The sequence goes on along the minus strand of NC_090327.1, from coordinate 134,498,563 downwards.
CGTTTGCGGTTTTCCAATCCGCTGGCACCTTTCCAGAATCTAGTGAATTCTGGAAGATTACAACCAATGCATCTACTATCTCTGTAGCCACTTCCTTTAAGACCCTCGGCTGCAAGCCATCAGGTCCAGGGGACTTGTCAGCCTTTAGACCGATTAGTTTACCTAGTACTTTTTCTCTAGTGATAGTGATTGTTTTTAGTTCCTCCCTCCCCTTTGCCCCTTGATTATCTACTATTATTGGTATGTTATTATTGTCTTCTACTGTGAAGACAGATACAAAATATCTGTTCAATTCCTCTGCCATTTCCTTGTTTTCCATTATTATTTCCCCAGTTTCATCCTCTAAGGGACCAATGTTTGCTTTAGCTACCCTCTTCCTTTTTATATACTTGTAGAAAACCACATATCAGTTACTGAATAAAGAGTTCCACAGGTTTAGCTGACCAGAAGCCTTTGTCCAGTACGTAGGCAATATACTGCTCCATACAGAAACTATAGAAGAGCATTACACCTTGCTCAGAGAACTTTTTGCTCTCTTATGGGAAAGCGCGATAAAAGTAATCCTAAAGAAGGCTCAGATAGCATAGCCTGCAGTACGGTATCTAGGAATAATTGTAGAACATGGTGTATGCAAGATCAGTGACGATAAAATTAAGGCTATAGGTCAGAATCCAATTCCCAGAGATGTCTCCTCCCTTCGAACATTCATATCACGAATGATAGGATACCACCAAGATTTTATAGAGAATTTTTCTGCCCATACAGCGTCATTATACACCTTCCTGTGGAAAGGGGCAACATGAGAATGGGGCCCTCTCCAGGAGCAGGCGGTGAAGGATTTAAAACAGGCACTGGCTCAGGCACCAGCATTAAAGACTCCAGAAAATGGTAGACCCTTCTCCGTGGAGGTTGGGGCATCGGACATGTCCTTGTCCGCTGCCCTGGGACCTGGGTGTCCCTGTACAAAAGTCACCGAAAGCTAACATGCAGGTGTAGCAAGCAATTAGGAAGGCATATGGTATGCTGGCCTTTATTACAAGAGGATTTGAGTACAGGAGTAAAGATATCTTACTGCAATTACATAAGGCCTTGGTGAGACTGCACCTGGAGTATTGTGTACAATTTTGGTCTCCTTACCTAAGAAAGGATATACTTGCCATAGAGGGATTGCAATGAAGGTTTATCAGACTGATCCCTGGCTTGGCGGGATTGTCGTATGAGGAGAGATTGAGTAGACTAGTCCTGTACTCTCTGGAGTTTAGAAGAATGAGAGGTGATCTCATTGAAACATACAAAATTCTTACAGGGCTCGACAGAGTAGATGCAGGTAGGATGTTTTCCTTGGCTGGGGAGTCTAGAACCAAGGGTTACGGTCTCAGAATAAGGGGTAGGCCCTTTAGGACTGAGATGAGGAGAAATTTCTTTACTCAGAGGGTGGTGAATCTTTGTAATTCTCTACCCCAGAGGGCTGTGGAGGCTTAGTCATTGAGTACATTCAAAACAGAGCTCGATAGATTTCTCTATTAAAGGCATCAAGGGATATGGGGATGGTGCAGGAAAGTGGTGTTGAGGTAGATGATCAGCCATGATCTTGTTGAATGGCGGAGCAAGATCAAGGGGCCCTATGGCCTACTCCTGATCCTATTTCTTATGTTCTTATGTCCTCCTCCAAGTGTGCCATGAAAAATTAGTACCCAAGATTGAGGTGCCAGAATGAAAAATGGAAAACCACATAATCAGTACGCCTTGCTGTCAAACTAGAAAAAAAGATAAACAGCTGTGGAGGAACACAACAGTCTTTTTCACAGGATTAAATATATGCAAAATCTGAAGATGGCCTTGAAATAAGCCATTTAACCTTGTCTGTGCCATATGCATTCAAATAGTGCTGTTATAGTATTCCCCTCCATGATGTTTTGCTGTAACGCAGTCTCATTAACATGTAGCCTAAGCTTTCAGATAAAGTATCAGCTGGAACTTTATTCTCTATTGCAGTAAGAGACACAGTTACATTCCAGAATGCTCCTGCCATCAGCCTTACAGCATGCCCACTATCAACAGCACACAACAATGTAAGGAACTCATCTTCCACAGACCCTACAGTGTGAATCACTTTTGTGAGCTGATCACAGTTGAGGTCCCACCAGTTGCCACATTGTCTCCACTTAAAACAGAAGTGGTGGGCCTGGATTCACATCCTTAAAGGGATAGAAATCACATTCTCCCTTCCTTGACTCCTCAAGTAAACCTATACTGGTGTACAAAAACTTCCTTCACACCTGAGCTTGGTAAGTACACAATATGAAAACAGCCCCAATGTGCCAAGAGGGTGTTGTGTTACAAACATTTGTCATATACTGCTGAGTGTGGATACTCAGAGCTTCTACATAGAATCATAGAATGGTACAGCAAAGAAGGAGGCCATTTGGCCCATCGTGCCTGTGTCAGCGCTTTGGTAGGGCTATTCAATTAGTCCCACTCCCCTGTTCTTTCCCCATAACCCTGTAAAATTTTTCCTTTCTAGTATTTATTGAACTCCCTTTTGAAAGTTACTACTGAATCTGCTTCCTCCACCCTTTCAGGCAGTGCATTCCAGATCACAACTCGCTGTGTAAATTATTTTTCCTCATGTTGCCTCTGGTTCTTTTGCCAATCACCTTAAATCTGTGTCCTCTGGTTACTGATCCTTCTGCCACTGGAAACAGTTTCTCCTTATTTGCTCTATCAAAACCATTCATGATTTTGAACACCTATCAAATCTCCTCTTAACCTTCTCTGCTCTAAGGAGAATAATCCCAGATTCTCCAGTCTCTCTCATCCCTGGTACCATTTTAGTAAATCTCTTCTGCACCCTTACTAAGGCCTTGACATCCTTCCTAAAATGTGGTGCCCAGAATTGAACACAATGCTCCAGCTGAGGCCTAACTAGTTTTTTAGAAAGGTTTAGCATAACTTCCTTGCTTTTGTACTCTGTGCCTCTATTAACAAAGCCCAGGATCCCGTATGCCTCTTTAACAGCCGTCTCAACTTGTCCTGCCACCTTCAAAGACTTGTGTACGTACACCCCCAGGTGTCTGTGTTCCTACACCCCCTTTAAAATTTTTCCACATAAAAGATTTCACCCAGATCCCTAAAGGTAAACTAGCAAAATTCATGTGCCATAGCTACACGCAGTGCTGTCTTATAGTACAGTGGAGGAGCAGTCAATGCAGGTGGTGGCAGCTGCCGAGGCAAGGGAGTGGCAGTTGGTGCAGCAGACCTCGGAGCTGAAGAGGCAATGCAGTCAGCTACAGTATACAAGTTCATGTGAAAATATAACATGTTTGGTAAGAATTTTCTCCCTATCCTTAAAAGCCAATTCTCATTTCAGAGCTGCAAGCCATGTAATCTTCCCTGGTACAAAAGCTGCAACTTGCTAATAGGTAGTCAAAGCTAAGGATCAGGAGCTGAGGTAGCAAGTTGTCATTTCAGGGACACCTGCAAAAGTAGCAATATGGGAGCTGGGTGCTTTCTGTAGATTATACTAAAGTGGACATCAAATGCAAAGTTATTTTTTTGTTAACTGAAATGGTATTGTTAGGCAATGTTTCCTAACTAAAAGTAAAGAATTAGCAATATCATGTGAATAAAATCAAGTTGCCACCAAAAAACACCTGTACAGGAGAAGCTAGTAGTAACAACAGTAGAAGCTGAGGAGCGAGAGATTAAGAGAGTGGGCAAAACTGTGGCAGATGGAGCTTGATGTGGGGAAGTGTGAGTTGCACAGGTACAAAAAAGGATCAAAAAGACTGATGCAATGTTTGAATTTATCTCAAGGGGTCTGGAATACAAAAGGGATGAAGCGATGCTTCAGTTGCACATAGTCTTGGTGAGATCCTTTCTGGAGCACTGTGTTCACTTTTGGGCTCCGCTCCTCAGGAAGATTCACGCAGATTCACCAGAATGTACCCGGGCTTAAAGGGATTAATTATGAGGCAGGCGGCATGAGCTTGGCTTGTATTCCCTTGGGTTTAGAGGTTTGAGGGGTAATCTAATTGAGGTGTTCAAAATGATAAAGGGATTAGGTAGGGTAGGTACAGAGAAACTATTTCCTCTGCATCCTTGTTCTGGATCTCCCACCAATCTTAAAGTTAGACCTAGGCCATTTCGGAGTGAAATCAGGAAGTACTTTTTCACACAAGCAAAAATGTTCATTGAGATAGCGCCTTTAACATTGTGAAACATCCCAAGGCGCTTTAGAGTTGTATATACCTAGAACACTCTTTTCCTAAAAGGCTATGAAATGTTCAAGACTGAGATCAACAATTTTTTGTTAGGTAAGGATGTCAAAGGTTGGTAAATGGAGTTGAGGTGCAGATCAGCCATGATCTGATTGAAAGACAGAACAGACTCATGGGGTTGAATGGCCTATTCCTGTTCAGTGGTCTGGATGACAAAAGCCTCAGTGGAGAAACAGCACAGTCAGCGCACTGTGGCAGATGAAGGCAGAAGCAAACCCAAAACGGTGAGTTGCAGCAAGAATGCATCTGGAAAAGAGTCCAAAATAGGATCAATGCATTGCGATGATCATAGGAACACGATAGACCGGAAAAGGCCAACTGGTCCATCAAACTTGTTCCGTACTGTCAAGGTACAGACCATTACCCCGACCCGCATCCCTGGCCCCACCACCAGCCAGTCACGTGATCACCTTGGGAGAGAAGAAAAACAAAAAAAAAACCTAGGCCAATTTAGTGGGAAAGTGTTCTGGGAAGTTCCTTTCTGACCCCCCCCCCCCCTCCTCAAAAGGCAATCAAACAAGCTCCAGAAGACCACAGTGACTGGGAGACACATCCCCCAGTACCCCACCCACCTTCTGTACGTAGTCATGTCAACCACAGTCAGGAACTTGTCCAGCTCCCTCTTGAATTTGCACTCTGCACAAGCCACAACTTGTCTATAATTTGATGACTCTACAAAAACAAATACCTCCTGACATCTAACCTAGTTCTATGCTGATGTAACTTACACTCATGTCCCCGATCTTCTCTAACCAATCTAATTCAAATAACCTATCCACGTGGACCAAATCTAATCCTTTCATTACTTTAAAAACCTCAATCGAATGTCCCCAATCTAGGCTTGTCTAGAGTAAAAAGCCCTTGCTCTCTCAGACTGTTGTGGTAATTGAGGGCTTTTAAGTTTGGTATCAATCTTCTCTGAATGTTTTCCATGCCCTCTATAATCACCCACCATGTGAGGGGACCAAAACTAGACACTGTATTCTGAATGAGGTCTATACAAGGACAGTATAGTATTTTTTGTTTAGTATTTAATCATCCAGGCAATACATCCTAAGTACTCTATTTGCTTTTGCAATAGCTTTGCAGCACTGATCGTGAATCTTCAGACATTCATGTACTGTGACACCAAGGTTATTCTCCCACTCAACAACCTTAAGTTTACAGCCCAGCAAGGTATACACATGGTTACATGTAAATGCTTTTAGTCCTATCCCAGTGCACAACACTACATTTATCTATATTGAATTACATCTGCCAGACACAGGTCCATTCCCTATTGCATCTAGATCTGCTTGTAATCTATTTTTCTCATCTAAGCTCCTAACAGATGCACCAATCTTTGTATCATCCACAAACTTGTGCAAAATTCCCCCAATGCCTTTATGCAGATCATTAGTAAAGATGTTGAAGAACAACAACCCGAACACCAATCCCTGTAGGACTCCACAAATAACTAGTCCCCACGCAGAACCACTGGTCATTAATAACATCCTTCTGCCTCGAGAATGCAACCAATTCTTCATCCAACCCAAAAGCTGCCTGATAACCCCACAAGACTCTATTAAGTAGCTTTGAATCTATCACATTAACAATTCCCTGAAGCATTCAGGTCACCAAGCCAAAGTGACACCATTCACATTAAATCTTTTAACACAAACACAAAATTCTGGAAGCACTCAGTAGTTACAGTCAGCAACTTTGGATAGAACAGACAAGTTAAAATTTTATGTGTAACCCTTCATCAGAGCTTCAAAAATTCTTAAATTTTTGTTATTTTTTTTATTCGTTCATGGGATGTGGGCGTTGCTGGCAAAGCCAGCATTTATTGCCCATCCCTAATTGTCCATGAGAAGGTGGTGGTGAGCTGCCTTCTTGAACCGCTGCAATCCGTGTAGTGAAGGTTCTCCCACAATGCTGTTGGGTAGGGAGTTCCAGGATTTTGATCCAGCGACGATGAAGGAACGACGATATATTTCCAAGTTGGGATGGTGCGTGACTTGGAAGGGAACTTGCAGGTGATGTTGTTCCCATGTGCCTGCTGCCCTTATCCTTCTAGATGGTAGAGGTCACGGGTTTGGGAGGTGCTGTTGAAGAAGCCTTGGCGAGTTGCTGCAGTGCATCCTGTTAATGGTACACACTGCAGCTACTGTGCGCCATTGGTGAAGGGAGTGAATGTTTAGGGTGGTGGATGGGGTGCCAGTCAAGCGGGCTGTTATGCTGTTCACATTAAGCCATTTGCAAAACGTTTCATATCAAATCTATTCATGAACCTTCGCACAATCCTATTCAAAGCACCATTCACTTTAGCTTGCTAACAGCATTTATATTCATTCCTTTGTTGCACTAGAAAGTCCGTGAATGAGCAGTACCTTCACCACAAGTAATCTTTCCCAAGCAATTTGCTATGTCACTCAAGTTAACTGAAATTACATAGAATGGTTACAGCACAGAAGGAAGCCATTCGGCCCATCGAGCCTGTGCCTGCTCTTTGTAAGAGCAATCCAGTTAGTCCCATTCCCCCGCGCTTTCCCCGTAGCCCTGCACATTTTTCCTCTTCAAATATTTATCCAATTCCTTTTTGAAAGCCATGATTGAATCTGCCTCCACCACCCTTTCAAGCAATGTTTTCCAGATCATAAGTACTCGCTGTGTAAAAAAGTTTTGCCTCATGTCACCTTTAGTTCTTTTGCCAATCACCTTAAATCGGTGTCCTCTGGTTCTTGACCCTTCTGCCAATGGGAACAGTTTCTCTATATTTACTTTATCAAAACCCTTCATGATTTTGAACACTTCTATCAAATCTCCTCTTAACCTTCTCTGCTCTAAGGAGAACAACCCCAACTTCTCCAGTCTATCCACGTAACTGAAGTCACTCATCCCTGGAACCATTCTAGTAAATCTTCTCTGCACCCTCTCTAAGGCCTTTGCATCCTTCCTAAAGTGCGGTGCCCAGAATTGGACACAATACTCCAGTTTTACCGCATCCTACTGGATGTCATGTTGAATAGAACTGAGGAGGTCCAGTAGCTATAACAGCAATATATTGGAGTTTTAATCATAGGCTTGCTTCTGCATCCCAGTCTCCAATTTGCTGGTCTACATTAGGGTAGCCTTACTGTAAACATACTTTTTTATTGCTTCTACCTTCACCACCCCCCAAACAGTACTTCAAATGATCAGGCTGTCAGACTGTGGTAATAAAATTGATTGAGCCGCAAACTCGGTTCCCTAGCCACCGACTCCATCCCTCTCCCAGGCCATTGTCTGAGGCTAAACCAGCCTGTTCGCAACCTTGGCTTTCTATTTGACCCTTAGGTGAGCTTCCAACCACTTATCCTCTCCCATCACCAAGACCGCCTCCTTCCATCTTAACATCGCCCGTCTTTGCTCCTGTCTCAGCTCATCTGCTGCTAAAACCCTCATTCATGCCTTTGTTACCTCTAGACTATTCCAATGCTCTCCAGGCTGGCCTCCTACCTTTTACCCTTCGTAAACTTGAGCTCATCCAAAAATCTGCTGCCTGTATCCTAACTCGCACCAAGTCTCGTTCACCCATCACCCCTGTGCTCGCTACATCGGCTCCTGGTCCGGCAATGCCTCGATTTTAAAATTCTCATCCTTGTTTTCAGATCCCTCCATGGCTTTGCCCCTCCCTGTTTCTGTAACTTCCTCCAGCCCTACAATCCTCCAAGATCTCTGTGCTCCTCCAAATCTGGTTTCATGTGCATTCCCGATTTTCATCACTCCACCATTGGCGGCTGCCTAGGCCCCAAGCTCTGGAATTCCCTCGTTAAACCTCTCCGCCTCTCTACCTCTCTCTCCTCCTTCAAGACGCTCCTAAAAACCTACCTCTTTGACCAAGCTTTTGGTCACCTGTCTTCATATCTCCTTATGTGGCTCAGTGTCAAATTTTGTTTGATAATGCTCCTGTGAAACGCCTTGGAACATTTTACTACATTAAAAGCGCTATATAAATGCAAGTTTTTGTTGAGCATGATTGGGAAGCCCCTGTTGCTGCTGGAAACAAAGAGGGAGAAAAACATATAGAAACCGACAATATAATAAAGAATAGTCAGCACAGATTTCAAAGGGAAGGTCATATTTGACCAACCTTATTGAATTCTTTAAAGAAGTAACAGAAAGAGTAGACAAAGGTAATTCAGTAAATGTAATATATTTGGATTTTCAAAAGGTCTTTGATAAGGTATCGTATAGTAGACTCATGACTAAGATCAGAGCATATGGAGTCGGGACAAGTAGCAGAATGGATAGCAAGCTGGTTACAAAACAGAGAACAGAGTAGGCGTTAAGGGTAGCTATCAGACTGGCAAAAGGTGGGAAGTGGTGTTCCACAAGGATCTGTGCTAGGACTACTGTTGTTCACAATTTACATAAACAATTTGGACTCTGGAATCAAAAGTATAATTTCAAAATTTGCAGACAACGCCAAATTGGGGGGCATAGTTAATACTGAGGAAGAATGCAACAAAATACAAGACATTATAAACTTGCAGAATGGGTGTGTAATTGGCAAATGAATTTCAATATAGATAAGTATGAGGTGGTGCATTTTGTTAGAAAGAATAAGGAGGCCACATATTGCTTGGATAACAAGAGTCTAAATGGGGTACAAATACACAAATCACTAAAAGTAGCGACGCAGGTTAATAAGGCCTTAAAGGCAAACCAAGCACTGGGGTTCGTTTCTAAAGGGATAGAATTGTAAAGCGGAGAAGTCATGTTAAACTTGCAAAGAACCTTAGTTAGAACACACTTAAGGGTACTGTACACAGTTCTGGTCTCCATATTCTAAAAAGGATATAGAGGCATTGCAAAAAAGATTCACAATGATGATAGCAGAACTGAGAGGATATACTTATCATGAAAGGCTGAGCAGGCTGGAGCTCTTTTCTCGAGAAAAGGGAAGGCTGAGGAGTGACCTGATAGAGGTCTTTCAGATTATGAAGGGGATTGATAGGGTAGCCGTGTAGAAAATGTTTCCAATTGTGAGGAAGTCTAAAACGAGATGTTATAAATGTAAGATACTAATAAATCCAATAGGGAATTCAGGAGAAACTTCATTACCCAAAGAGTGGTAAGAATGTGGAACTTGCTACCACAAGGAATAGTTGAGGCAAATAGCATAGATGCTGATAGGGTTCGATGACAAGGGGTGGGAGGAGGCTCTTGTGGAGCACAAACACCGGCATGGACCTGTTGGGCCTGATGGCCTGTTGCTGTGCTGTAGCCTCTGTGTAACTATGTAGGGTCATAGTCGAGCTACCAGACTGAAAATGGGAGTAGAAAATTACATACTTAGCGCAATTAGAGAACTCCCTTGCAAAGGCAAAATTAAGCATACCTCTGATGGGCCACAAAGCAAGACAATGAGCAAGCACTAAGGGGTAAAAATTCATTTGTGCCCATTTGTGGGTCCAGACTTGAAGCCCGAGGATCGATAGAAATTGGTGCTCGGGACTTATCTGCATACTTGGGGAGAGCTGCTGGCGCTGATCGCACCTCCACAGGCAGTTCAACTGAAGGGGAATGACATTGACAAGTGGAGGTGATTTTGTATTTCACAAAAAGTTCAGTTTTATTGTCTTTATATTTGTTAAATTAAACAGTCTTTCCCTACTACAACAGCTATTTTTTTTTTATTCGTACATGGGATGTGGGCGTCGCTGGCGAGGCCGGCATTTATTGCCCATCCCTAATTGTCCTTGAGAAGGTGGTGGTGAGCCACCTTCTTGAACCGCTGCAGTCCGTGTGGTGACGGTTCTCCCACAGTGCTGTTAGGAAGGGAGTTCCAGGATTTTGACCCAGCGATGATGAAGGAACGGCGATATATTTCCAAGTCGGGATGGTGTGTGACTTGGAGGGGAATGTGCAGGTGGTGTTGTTCCCATGTGCCTGCTGCTTTTGACCTTCTAAGTGGTAGAGGTCGCGGGTTTGGGAGGTGCTGTCGAAGAAGCCTTGGCGAGTTGCTGCAGTGCATCCTGTGGATGGTACACACTGCAGCCACTGTGCGCCGGTGGTGAAGGGAGTGAATGTTTAGGGTGGTGGATGGGGTGCCAATCAAGCAGGCTGCTTTGTCCTGGATGGTGTCGAGCTTCTTGAGTGTTGTTGGAGCTACACTCATCCAAGCAAGTGGAGAGTATTCCATCACACTCCTGACTTGTGCCTTGTAGATGGTGGAAAGGCTTTGGGGAGTCAGGAGGTGAGTCACTCACCGCAGAATACCCAGCCTCTGACCTGCTGTTGTAGCCACAGTATTTAAATGGCTGGTCCAGTTAAGTTTCTGGTCAATGATGACTATAAGGATGTTGATGGTGGGGAATTCGGCGATGGTAATGCCATTGAATGTCAAGGGGAGGTAATTAGACTCTCTCTTGTTGGAGATGATGTGGAGATGCCGGTGATGGACTGGGGTGGACAAATGTAAGGAATCTTACAACACCAGGTTATAGTCCAACCGTTTTATTTGAAAATCACAAGCTTTCGGAGATTATCTCCTTCGTCAGGTGAGTAAGTCACCTGACAAAGGAGATAATCACTCACTCACCTGACGAAGAAGATAATCTCCGAAAGCTTGTGATTTTCAAATAAAACTGTTGGACTATAACCTGGTGTTGTAAGATTCCTTACATTTGTTGGAGATGGTCATTGCCTCGCACTCATCTGGCGGGAATGTTACTTGCCACTTGGATGTTGTCCAGGTCTTGCTGCATGTGGGCTCGGACTGCTTCATTATTTGAGGGGTTGCGAATGGAACTGAACACTGTGCAATCATCAGCGAACATCCCCATTTCTGACCTTATGATGGAGGGAAGGTCATTGATGAAGCAGCTGAAGATGGTTGGGCCTAGGACACTGCCTTGAGGAACTCCTGCAGCAATGCCCAGGGGCTGAGATGATTGGACTCCAACAACCACTACCATCTTACTTTGTGCTAGGTATGACTCCAGCCACTTGAGAGTTTTCCCCCTGATTCCCTTTGACTTCAATTTTATTAGGGCTCCTTGGTGCCACACTCGGTCAAATGCTGCCTTGATGTCAAGGGCAGTCACTCACACCTCACCTCTGGAATTCAGCTCTTTTGTCCATGTTTGGACCAAGGCTGTAATGAGGTCTGGAGCCGAGTGGTCGTGGCGGAACCCAAACAGCATCGGTGAGCAGGTTATTGATGAGTAAGTGCTGCTTGATAGCACTGTCGACGACACCTTCCATCACTTTGCTGATGATTGAGAGTAGACTGATGGGGCGGTAATTGGCCGGATTGGATTTGTCCTGCTTTTTGTGGACACGACATACCTGGGCAATTTTCCACATTGTCGGGTAGATGCCAGTGTTGTAGCTGTACTAGAACAGCTTGGCTAGAGGTGCAGCTAGTTCTGGAGCACAAGACTTCAGCACTACAGCTGGGATGTTGTCGGGACCCATAGTCTTTGCTGTATCCAGTGCATTCAGCCGTTACTTGATATCACGTGGAGTGAATCGAATTGGCTGAAGACTGGCTTCTGTGATGGTGGGGATATCAGGAGGAGGCCGAGATGGATCATCCACTCGGCACTTCTGGCTGAAGATGGTTGCAAACGCTTCAGACTTGTCTTTTGCACTCAAGTGCTGGACGCCACCATCATTGAGAATGGGGATGTTTGCAGAGCCTCCTCCTCCCATTAGTTATTTAATTGTCCACCATCATTCACAACTGCAGAGCTTTGATCTGATCCGTTGGTTGTGGAATCGCTTAGCTCTGTCTATAGCATGTTGCTTCTGCTGTTTAGCATGCATGTAGTCCTGAGTTGTAGCTTCACCAGGTTGGCACCTCATTTTTAGGTACGCCTGGTGCTGCTCCTGACATGCTCTTCTACACTCCTCATTGAACCAGGTTTGATCCCCTGGCTTGTTGGTAATAGTAGAGTGAGGAATATGCCGGGCCATGAGGTTACAGATTGTGCTGGAATACAATTCTACTGCTGCTGATGGCCCACAGTGCCTCATGGATGCCCAGTTTTGAGCTGCCAGATCTGTTCTGCATCTATCCCATTTAGCACGGTGGTCGTGCCACACAACACGTTGGATGGTGTCCTCAGTGCGAAGACGGGACTTCGTCTCCACGAGGACTGTGCAGTGATCACTCCTACCAATACTGTCATGGACGGATGCATTTCGACAGGTAGATTGGTGAGGACAAGGTCAAGTAAGTCTTTCCCTCGTGTTGGTTCACTCACCACCTGCCGCAGGCCCAGTCTGGCAGCTGTGTCCTTCAGGACTCAAGCCAGCTCGGTCAGTAGTGGTGCTACCGAGCCACTCTTGGTGATGGACATTGAAGTCCCCCACCCAGAGTACATTTTGTGCCCTTGCTACCCTCAGTGCTTCCTCCAAGTGGTGTTCAACATGGAGGAGGACTGATTCATCAGCTGAGGGCAGGCGGTCGGTGGTAATCAGCAGGAGGTTTCCTTGCCCATGTTTGACCTGATGCCATAAGATTTCATGGGGTCCGGAGTCAATGTTGAGGACTCCCAGGGCCACTCCCTCCTGACTGTATATCACTGTACCGCCACCTCTGGTGGGTCTGTCCTGCCGGTGGGACAGGACATACCCAGGGATGGTGATGGAAGAGTCTGGGACGTTGGTTGAAAGGTATGATTCTGTGAGTACGGCTATGTCAGGCTGTTGCTTGATTAGTCTGTGGGACAGCTCTCACAATTTTGGCACAAGTCCCCAGATGTTAGTGAGGAGGACTTTGCAGGGTCGACTGGGCTTGGTTTGCCGTTGTCGTGTCCGGTGCCTAGTGGCCCGATGCCAGGTGGTCCGTCTGGTTTTATTCTTCTTATGACTTTTCGTAGCGAGATTTTACAACTGAGTGGCTTGCTTGGCCATTTCAGAGGACAATTAAGAATCAACCACATTGCTGTGGGTCTGGAGTCACATATCGGCCAGACCGGGCAAGGACGGCAGGTTTCCTTCCCTAAAGGACATTAGTGAACCAGATGGGTTTTTACGACAATCTGGTAATTTCATGGCCACCATTACTGATGCTAGTATTTTAATTGCAGATTTTTATTTAATTGAATTTAAATTCACCAGCTGCCGTGGTGGGGTTTGAACTCATGACTCCGGATTGTTAGTCCAGGCCTTTGGATTACTAGTCCAGTAACATAACCACTATGCTACCGTATATTATGTGGCTGTAAAATATCTCAGTCGAAGTTCCTGTACATTTTGATGCTTTTGAGACAGCACTGTATCAAAAGAATAGAAATTTACTTGTCTATGATCAGAAAAGATGAACTGATTTCAGATTTAATGACGCTCTGGAAATTTCAAATATTCCTTGTATATTCGCCAGTGTTTTCTAAATTCTGTGAATTTTATGCCCATTTCGCATGTTTTGACCCGATTTCAACTTAGTTGGAGAAAAAAGTGTTGACAAATGAGAATCATGAATTATGCATCAGACATTAAGTTAGGAAAATGTTGTCAGCTGAAGAGGAAGTTTAATTTTGTGTTGAAAACTTCGTGTTTGGAGCCAACATTATCTCCAGGATATTAGGTTATGTGGCCTCAGCACAATGATTGGCAAAGCATCATTAGGAGGAGTACTCTGAAATATAGCAAGTTGTCACGATACTAAATATTTTTGAAGTTTTTAATTACTGTCTTCCCTTTATTAATTTCCATCTTCTCTTCAGTGTACACACTCCCTTTTCCTTAATTGTTCTAATCTCTTGAGATGTAAATTGTGCTTCAGATGTGTGCAAGTCAACTCTTTTTATTTTTAAAAAGTAAATGTTTTTACAGAATACATATTAAGCCTTAAAAGGCAAACGTTTCAAAGTAAAAGAATTGAAGCAGATTGCATTTGTTGCTGCTTTTGGGTGGGAGCAGAGCAGGGGAAATGGCTTTTCACAGCCATCTCTTATCCAACATTGCTTTCCACATAGTTAGTCTTTTTACAGACTGATTTGTGGAGTCCCTTTCTTTTTAGCATAACAGAGCTCAGCAGATACCATGTTTTTTTTTAAAAAGTACTTCTGACTGATGTGTCAAAAGTGCAGCTATGCAGAAATTGCTTCCTGACATGTGCTTGATTGACACATTTGCTGCTGGATTCTGCACATTGACCCCTCAACTGAGGATATCTTTACAAAATAAGGTGGCTGTTCTTTTGAAGAATGTAAATCATAAGTGGTTAAGCACTTCCTGACAAAAATGCTCTATAGCTTTCTTTGCCTTTAATATTTTCAATTCCAAAGTATGAGTTTGTGTTACTTTCTGGTATATATTTATACAAATATTTTTTCTTACAAGTTTAATATAAAATTTTCAAGCTTAAAAATGCAATCTTGTTGTGAAACATATTTAGCAGACTTGTTTTCATTTAATTATGAATTTGCAATACAATGACCATGTAAACTGCTTTAAGATGCATTTTCACATCACTTGCATGTGACATTAATGTAACATAAAAGAAGCACTATTCTACTAGCTAGTCTCCTCCCCAGACTCCTGCCAAACCTGTTTTCATGAAAGTAGTGCCTCTTCAATACGATCATTAATCACAAGTACTGTATAACAAAGTTTGTAGAATGTTACAGGTTTATAAAATTTACAATAGAGATTGAAAGCCTTTTAATATTAAACCTCTTGCCTCAGCTCTCACACTTTGAAGGCTTAAACCAAAAAGTTTGAAACTGAATGAGAAATCTGGGACATTGCTGTTTCAAATATTGCTTCCACAGTTTCCTTTCTTAACTTCATTACTGAAACAGGAGAAAATTCTTGCAAAGTATTGAGAGTTAACCCTGCTAGGTATGATATGGTCCATAGGTTCCAATGATTGTTTCACTAAAAAATACAATACTAGCTTATAAGGTGCAAGTTTTACAATATATGTTAAAATTTGGGAAAGTTGGCAACTATTCACCTGGAAAATCTCCATATTAAATCCAGCACAAATTAGTGGGGATCACATTTACTGAACAGCACAAAGAGCCTTTCAACTATGGATTTATCTGCAAAGCAAAAGAGGCTGTTGCAAAATAAGGGAATAAACTTTTCCACTACGATCACTTCCTCTTCAACTACATTTAATGTAGAAAAGTCCTTGTCATGTCAACCGTTCTGACTTGTGATGCATTCTACTATGTATTTTGTATTTTTAGACCAACAGACAACCAGCAAGACTGAATTTACTGACTTGCCAGGTGAAACCCACTGCAGATGAGAAAAAGTGTTTTGACTTGATATCACGTATGTTTCTTTACATTCTTAATTGGCTTGGATTCTGTAGTTGTGAAATAACTTGATGTTTTGAAATTCCCTCGTGGTTTAGACTTGGGAGTATATATTTACACATACTTGCACAGATTTTTATATATTCGGGTATTTATAATTGCAGAATTTGGGTAGTTTGCCAGTATGCAAGATCCTTTGTAAACATTGCTGGTAGTACTTAACTGGGGTTCAAGCTTTTAATTAAACAGGAAGTCTCACCGTCCAGATCCCTTTTACAGAAGGCAAATAATTACAAGGAATAATAACATTCCTTTGTATCCACATATATTTCTCTGGGTTTTTGAATATTTTTGTTTAAACAATCATGGGGGCTACTAACTTGAAGAAATTGTCAAGTGTGTATGAGGAATTTGAATTAGCATTAGCAGAGATGCAGCCATTAACCCATCATCAACTACCTATATTAAATCTGTTGCCTTACAGCCTTAGATCCAGTAACCTTTCCAAACTCATACCTCAATGATGTCATTAACACTCGTTCTTTGAAGTAAAAACAGCCACAAAAAAATGTTTAAAGTATGTTAGAGGTAATCAGAATTGTTTTAATTGATTATTGTTAAAAGGGATGCTGACACGGCTGATCAAATTTAGTTTTTAATTGATGAATGGTGAAGTTCACAAGTTGAAAGTAATTGGAGTAGGATAATGGACGGGGTGTGGGGGGGATGGAATATTCCAGATATTCCTAGTACCTTACTGGGGATATTGGGTGAAAATAATCTTTTCAGGTCACTAGCTAAATACCTCTAGCTTTAATGGATGCTAGCATTACAGTCCATGCTGGGTTGGACAATATTGCAGGGACAGTAAAATAATTACAGTAATGAATGGTTTGGACAGGGAGTATTCAAGGCATAGAACTGTGTAGTATCACCTAGTTGAGGATTTCCTCCTGAATTTCAGAACAGGTTATTGTTGACTTTCACCTTTGCCATCCTTGGAATGACTCTCATGATCCTATCCAGACAACTTCCTCCCTAGGAGGATCTGACACACCAAGATTGCAGTTCTAGGGCCAAGTGAACCGAGCAAAGTAAACAGCAGGGAGGGTATAAGGAATAACTTCCTAAATCTTACACTTCACAACAGTGAGTTGGGGAGAGGAAGTTTTTCAAAAACAGAAATTGGATATTTTGGCCTGAACTGAAGTCATGTTGTTAGAGGTCCAACTCTGGTTTTGCTGAACTGTTGTTTATTATGCAAAGATCGAGAATTGAAGAAGGATGGTAGATCACTGATTATCAAGATTTTTTTAATTCTTTAAATGCAGTACAATCTCCACAAATAATCCAACCCCTTTATTCTTTGACCTGTTGCAATGGTCAACCTGGATTTGAAATTCAATCATGTTGTGCTATTAAGTTTTTTTTTGAGTAACCAAGATGAAGGGCTGAGGCCATAGTGCTGAACATCACAAAGGCTGAAAAGAGTAAGAGTGGATGAAGTAAATCAGGAAGTAGTGACTGGGTGATATCAATAACTCATTGCTGTCTCCTCCAGTTGGAAGGAATGAAGGATGTGCTGCAGATCAAAGATAAATACCATACTGGCGCACACATAGGCTGCACCCTGAACTTAAATTATTTTTTTGTGTTATAAGATGATCTGTTGGTGAGTTACAATGGTATACAGTTGAGTGGGAAAAGAGCCCTAGGTATGTAATAAGATTTAAAAAGCCAGTACCACTAAGTGCCTCACCCCTAAGTAAATTAACAAAATATCATGTGTGTATGCTCTGATTGTATTGCATGCAAAGAATGAAGAAAGCTTCACCTAGAGTGAGTAATCTAATGTTTTCAGAATTCAGTATAGCTACCTGATGGTATTTTTGGAAAGTTATTTCTGTTGTTTACTTGATAGCTATTTTCATCATGTCTTTTTACCTATTTTTGTCATTTCTTTTTACCTTCTCTTCCCCCTCCCCCACCGCAGACAACAGGACCTATCATTTCCAAGCAGATGATGAACAGGAATGTCAAGTGTAAGTGCTTCTGTGACAAAAGTCATTTTAATCCAAGACTGTGTGTTATGGGGAAAATGGACTGAGCTGACCACATGAGATTGATGTCATTGTAATTTTATTAAACACAAACTAATTGGGGTCTATTTTGGAAACTTTAAGTATTCTTAGCCCAGTTTCAAACAATGTGTGGCTAGTGATTCACATAGCCATAGTGTCCTGTTCAGCACTATCACCTCTATGAAAGTATTGTTATGATATGAAAAAGTATTTATTATATGGATTTTATCTGTTCATATAAGCACCTAAGATTGTTTATTTTCAAGATTTCCATTAAGTTTCAAGATGCTGTTTATAGCAGATTGTGCTCCCCCGTTACATAATAGCCAACTTAAAGTTAAAGATCCTGTATATATAATGCACATGTACAGTAATAAAACGGATTGAGCTGGCACTAAGTATTCTCTCCCAAAATAGTTCACCTCAAAAAGTACTGTAGTAAAAAGAAATGCTTTGTGTAACAGTTGAACTAACACATATTAACTATTCTATTTGGGACAATAAACAAATTACCTGATAAAATATGCTCTGCATTATTATTATTTAAATTCAGTGACCCCGGAATTCAGTGCAAAACAATCTTGCATTGTTTAGACATTTCGTTGGTATGTACAGGTCTGTGTTGCTTCGTTCAAAACAAGTGAAATGCAGCAATATAAATCAATGCAACTGACAAATCACTGAATATCGTATAAATAGTAAATAACGTGATGAATAGCAAACTTCCGTAAGGTGTGGGACACCTGTGTGCACGTGATTGACAAACTGTCCAATGGAACTTTGCACATATTCTCTAGCAACGTTCCAATGGGAATGTTCATTAAATATTTTGTCCATTCGGAATGCTGTATGGGTGGGCTTGAAATTGAGCTGTGTTGATCAGTGACAGAAACTGAATGGAGCTGAGCTGCTGCAGTTGCACAAGGACAAGGACAAGCACAGACTCACTGATGTTTGCCGTCGATTTAAATCAGATTTACCTCATCAGCCACTTCCTTACTGCTATGGACAGATTTCTGCAGTGGAATGTGTTGTGCACAATACATCTGTAAAATTGAAAGGGGGTGGTGAAAATAAAATGCAACACAATGGAATGGTTATGAATTTAAATAGAAGGCATTGCATTTTACTGAGCTACTGGTAGTAATTAGAGGCATAAAAGAGATGTTACCCTCACCCGTCATCGCTTAAAGGAACGAAAATCCTGAATGAGCTGTATCCATTAAGAGCTGTTTTTGTCAGACCTGTTGCTCTGGAAGATTTTTTTTAAGCAGTCTCTTTAATACAATTCAATGGATTGCAAAGTATGGACCTTATCATTTGAGCCAATTAATTCAAACATAGGTTTATTTACATCAATATCCTGCTTTTCAAAACCAAAATATTCATGATTTTTCTTATTCCTGTTATTATACCAAACTGAGCCCACCAACGCCATTCCGTCACAGTCTAACTGGCAGTGGTGATCAAAGTAGCGTTAATCCAGCAAATTTATGATTGTTAATTTTAATGGGGGTGGAGCTATTGTAATTAATTTAAATGTTTTGATGGTCTCAGCAGAGCAGCACACAAATACTAGGAAATTATGGCGTATCATAAGTAATGAAGTAAGTTACTTATGCCATTATTTCCTTGGATGTTTGTTGTGAAAGGTAGATATTTAAACTTCTATGATTCTATTTTGGACAGTTACATGGGTAAGATGGGTATAGAGGGATATGGGCCAAGTGCAGGCAATTGGGACTAGCTTAGTGGTATAATCTGGGCGACATGGACATGTTGGGCCGAAGGGCCTGTTTCCATGTTGTAAACTTCTATTCTAAATATAATCGACTTCGTTATGGGGCCTAGAATGTTTAAAACATAGAAAATGGTTTCCCCCAATGACTGAGAGAGCTTATCCAGTGAATAACTGAGTTATACAAACTGGAACAATGGCATGTTTGCTTTCCGTTTTGTGCTGAGTTTTAGCTGATGTCAGCTGAGGTTATGTTGGGCCTTCCACAATTGGCTTCAGCAATTGGAAGAGAACAGTCAGCTGGAAGTGGACATTGGATGAGGACAGGATCAGTTTTAGATGGTTTGGATGATGCCCACGATGCCTGCCACACTCATGGGCTAAGGCGCACATGAATAATGGTCACATAGGCAAGGCACTGGAGGCAGCTGACACCTGTAGAACTGTATCCCAGCATGGAGTCAATGTCTTCAGGAGAGGAGGTGAGAAAATAAAGCTAAGAAAACACATACAGTGCATTGGAGCATAAATTCACTGTGCTGCTAAGTAGTAGGATATGGCTTTGGGCCTGCAGTTCCCCACATAGTGAGTTCTTACTCTTGGCTGTTCCATCAAGGAGAAGTTACTTCTTGAGGCAGGTTACCCTAGGTCAGAGGTGGCCACTGCCAGAAGCCAGGATGCAATTCTTTAATCCACACTCTCAAATTTGGTCACTTAGGAAGATTCAGAAAACAGACAAGAGAAGAAAAGCTAGAGAATAACTTACCTCCAAAATAAAGAAGCTGTTCAAAAGCAATTTTTAAAAACTTATTTTTGCTTTTTTTTTAAAACCAAGTTTGGTGAAGCTTCCAGATGGGTGCTTGAGTAAATGCATTGTTTGGTACTGAGCTATACATAACCAAAAAGGGCCCACGGTTTGATCCCTAATCAGAGCTCAATTGTCTAGACTCGGCAAGAGCACTATAATTGGCCTCTGTGGCATGGCACAGGGGGGTAGGTAGGTTGGAGGAAAAATCCAAGGGTCCTGCTAGTGACTGAACTCCAGTGACGGCGCTGGGAACTGCTCATATGTAGATGTCAGGTGAGAAATGGATTTGGCTTAGCTGTGATATATTGCACTGTCGAATAAACCATTAACACTCACTATTTGTTATTACATACTCTCTCTGCCCATTTTCTTCCCTCCTTTCCTGAAGACTCCTTGATGGGCTTCGGGAATATGGTTGTACGGGGGTTATGGTACTGAAGTAGCATCGCAGAGGTTGCGAGTTCAAAACCTATTATGGCTAATTGTGAAATTGAATTCAGTAAATTTGGTAACATGTGTGCTGGTACTGGAAAAAATGACCATGAAAGCTACTGTTTTTGTCATAAAAACCTAATTGATTCAATAATGTCCTTCAGGGAAGGGAACCTGCCACTTCTACCTGGTGTGGCCAACTGGTGACTCCAATCTCACTAGGTGGTTGACTCTTAATGCCCTCAGGCAACTAGGGATGGGAAATAAATGCTGCTTTGCCAGCATCACCTACATCCAAAGAACAAATTCGAGCACTGTTCTATGGGTCCAGCGGTCCTCTGGCACCATCATATCTGAAGCTGGTAAGAATGTGGAACGCGCTACCACAAGGAGTAGCTGAGGCAAATAGGATAGATGCATTTAAGGGGAAGCTGGTTAAGCACATGAAGGGAGCAAGGAATAGAAGAATATGCTGCTAAGGTTAGATGAAGAGAGGTGGTAGGAGGCTCGTGTGGTCCATAAATGTCGGCATAGACCAGTTGGGCCAAATGGCCCTTTTCTGTGCTGTAGACTCTATGAATCTTAAATATTTAAAACAAGCCTAATCCTGTCCTCACCTGGTATCCACATATCCAATAGGAATCCTGGCTGATTTTTTTTCCCTCCCTGACTCGGAACACTATAGCCAATTGTAATGAGATCAATAAATTCAACTCCAACTAGGGATTAAAACTGGTCCCCTTCAATCTAGAAAGCTCAGCTGCTGAGCTTAACCAGCTGAGCTATCTAAGGCGCCCACTGACATAGGTTTTAAGAAATTTTACTGCTTAGTACATTCTTACTAAAGATTAATTGTGTGCTAAGGATCTGCCAGTCAAGCATGAATTTTTTTGCTTCCCAAAATGATGTTTGTCCATGCTGGAGAAATTTGAACATTTTACTCTTTGACATCCAGTGTCACTGGAAAACACTTCCTGATTAGGTATAAACACAGATTTAGACACAGGATAAATAACCTTCAACATTGACTGATCAATGTGCCTTAACATCAATCCTTATTATTTGCTTGTGAAAATTTGTTTCCATAACAGATGTGCTATTGGGCTATCAGATTACCAATATAGTGCCAATCATGGACATTTTTGTGATGTCGACTCATGTCCCTCGGAGTAAGATTGCAACTGCTTAAAATCATTTATGCCTGATTTGTAGTAGCAAATTGGATCTCAGTTGATATGTGATGTGGCTTCTTTTTATCACTATAAACATCACAAATCAAAAGGCAAGTTAAATTATACCTGCTTCTTTGTTTTTTTTAAGAAATTGTTGATACAGGAAGTAATGCTAATTTATGTTTCCACCACCATAAACTGGTGAGTGTGAAAATCAAGACTGTAGCAGTCTAAATTCCTGGTCCCTGGTCGCAGCACCTTAAACCTTTAAAAAAAATACCTGATTGGTGGCTCTGAGCCTCCTTTTTATGGAGGATAAGCCACAGAACTTAAATGATTGTCTTGCTATAGAGGCCTTAAAGTTTCTTAAGTTAAAAGTTATCAAATGTATATCAGCCAATCCTTCAAATTTACCATTCCAAAATTTAAGGAAGAAACCAAAGGAATGATT
This sequence comes from Heptranchias perlo, assembly GCF_035084215.1. Classification (NCBI taxonomy): domain Eukaryota; kingdom Metazoa; phylum Chordata; class Chondrichthyes; order Hexanchiformes; family Hexanchidae; genus Heptranchias; species Heptranchias perlo. The sequence continues at coordinate 134,476,355 of NC_090327.1, read as the reverse complement.
CTGCGATCTGGCACTCCCTGCAAAAGAGCAAGTGCTCACAGGGAGCCCATTTTGAGAAATTGCAGGCATGTAACCTGTGATTTTGAATCAATTCATTTGGGACAGAAAATCATGGGCTACATGTCTGCAATTTCCTAAGACGTGATCACTGAGCACACCACCCCACGTTGTGATCACCAGATTGCTGTTCTAAGAATACCTTTAAGGAGAACTATAGCATTAAAATATTGCTGCCATAATAAAACAGTCCCTGCCACAAAGACCCTAAGTATGACAAATTATACATAAGATACAGCTGAGATGAGTTAAATAATTAGTAGCCTACTGTGACAATAAATGCAGACCAGATAGATTGCTCTCTAAAGCTGATATTTGTTACTGCCATTTGCACGTCTACGTCACCAGAGGCACAAACAGCTGGGGTGGATATTCAATTAAAGTAAATATGCAAAATAGGTCATTGTCCACATTGAAGGACAGTTGAAAGCATGTGGAGCAAGAGAAAGTAAAAGGATGGATGATTAATCTATGTGAAAGTAAAGTATATACCCTTAGAAATTTGAATATTTATTTACTACTGCGGCTGTAAACAATGATCTTGCAGTGGAAAAGAAGTTGAAATTGAAAACCAAGATAGATTGCAATCAGAGGCTCTGGTGGTGAAGCATTGCTAAACTGATCTTCATTGAGCAATAATGCCCTCTGCCTTCAGCTTTCAGTATTACTGCACATTCAGTAACTACATCTTACGCTTGCTGAAACTGTATTTAATATATATTTATAATATTAAATAAAATATCAGCAAGGGTAAGCTTTAGTTGCTATATTATAGTAGAAGTGAACCTTGTAAATTGTATAATAACTGAGATGTTCTGGTGGGAATATTGCATTACAGTTCTTTCAGAAATGTTGAAAGAAACATAAGTCACTTGTGCCACAGGATGCAGAATGCTGCTCTATTCCAGTTTTTCTACAACTAATGGCTAGAAACAGGTACAGGATATTGTACTCTTACAGGGATAATTTAACGAAAGAGTGCTCCTGGCACTAAGTCTTGCCCATGGGAACACATATTTGGATTTTTGAACAGTTACCCTACCACCCCACACAATTTTCCATCCATTCATAAAATTGTCTTTTTGTGTGAACACACAGGCGAAGATTTTCGGCTTTTTTGGAATCCTAGCACGTTTTCTGGAGCTGGCGGTGGTGGGGGTTCTGCCTGCCCTTGACCATGGTTGGTTTTTTGGAGTCAGGGTCTCTTCAGTTTTTTTCGGTGGGCCCCCAGCAAGATTCCTATCTTGGTCAGGGAGCTCACCTGTAGGGATGGGAAACGGCTGCTGCAGGCCTGGAGAATATGGGGGCCATTTGTTATGTGGCAGCCAAAGAGAGCTTTGGAAATTTTTAAAGTAAAATTTGTGGAGTCAGGGATCGATTCACTCATTCCTGGTCCTTCCCCGTCCCCTCCTGCTGCACACCAGGAATACACAGCTTGGGGAGGCAGAAAGTCCTGCCCACAGTTAGGAGTTTAATGCTTCCAACTAAATATTGGGAAGACCGAAGCCATTGTGTTCGGTCCCCGCCATAAACTCCATTCCCTAGCCACCAACTCCATCCCTCTCCCTGGTTGATCTAGACCGTTCACAACCTTGGCATCCTATTTGACCCTGGAATGAGCTTCCAACCACATATCTGCTCCATCACCAAGACCGCCGACTTCCACCTCCGCAACATTGCCCGTATCCACCCCGCCTCATCTGCTGCTGAAACCCTCATCCATGCCTTTGTTACCTCTAGACTTGACTATTCCAATGCTCTCCTGGCCAGCATCCCATCTTCCACCCTCCATAAACTTGAATTCATCCAAAACTTTCACCAAGTCCCGTTCACCCATCACCCCTGTACTCACTGACCTACATTGGCTCCTGGTCTGGAAACGCCTCGATTTAAAAATTCTCATCCTTGTTTTCAAATCCCTCCATGGCCTCGCCCCTCCCTATCTCTGTAATCTCCCCCAGCCCACAATCCTCCGAGATCTTTGCATTCCTCCAATTCTTGCCTCTTGTGCATCCCCGATTTTCATCGCTCCACCATTGGCGGCCGTGCCTTCAGTTGCCTAGGCCCTAAGCTCTGGAAATCTTTCCCTGAACCTCTTCGCCTCTCTACCTCTCTCTCCTCCTTGAAGATGCTCCTTAAAACCTACCTCTTTGACCGTCACCCGGCCTAATATCTCAATGTCAAATTTTGTTTGATAACATGCCTGTGAAGCGCCTCGGGACGTTTAACTACATTAAAGGCGCTATATAAATACAAGTTGTTGATTATTTTATGTGTAAACGAGAGGCAAGTACAACTCGGTATATATTAAAATTAGTTGGAGGTGTAGACTAACAGAGTATAGCCAAGATAAGTAACAAAACAAAGGAGTTTGATGTACTTAATGTACAAGAGTCATTTTTCATGAATTTAATGACATCTGGACTGAGATGTATTTGGTTATTTTTGCAAAATTTCAGGATTATACTTTGTTTTCAAATAGATGACACTTAGAATAAAGTAACAAAATGCATTTTCATACAGAAAGGAGGGTCCTCATTTAAAAATGTCTGTTTTTATGGAGGAAACAAAACCACTCCATTAGTTCAGAGCCAATGATGCTCAACATTTTTTAAGAAGGTATCCTATCTGATTGACCTTTGCTGTCACTCACTCAGTTTTGCTTATGGACAAATCCTAATTAGTATAAATTGCTGTAGGGACATGAGTGGATTTTTTTTTATTCGTTCACAGGTTGTGGGCGTCGCTGGTGAAGCCAGCATTTATTGCCCGTCCCTAATTGCCCTTGAGAAGGTGATGGTGAGCCGCCTTCTTGAACCACTGCAGTCCGTGTGGTGAAGGTTCTCCCACAGTGCTGTTAGGAAGGGAGTTCCAGAATTTTGACCCAGCGACGATGAAGGAACGGCGATATATTTCCAAGTCGGGATGGTGTGTGACTTGGAGGGGAACGTGCAGGTGGTGTTGTTCACCTTGTCCTTCTAGGTGGTAGAGGTTGCGGATTTGGGAGGTGCTGTCGAAGAAGCCTTGGCGAGTTGCTGCAGTTACATCCTGTTGATGGTACACACTGCAGCCACAGTGCGCCGATGGTGAAGGGATTGAATGTTTCGGGTGGTGGATGGGGTGCCAATCAAGCGGGCTGCTTTGTCCTGCATGGTGTTGAGCTTCTTGAGTGTTGTTGGAGCTGCACTCATCCAAGCAAGTGGAGAGTATTCCATCACACTCCTGACTTGTGCCTTGTAGATGGTGGAACGGCTTTGGGGAGTCAGGAGGTGAGTCACTCGCCGCAGAATACCCAGCCTCTGACCTGCTCTTGTGGCCACAGTATTTATGTGGCTGGTCCAGTTAAGTTTCTGGTCAACGGTGACCCCCAGGATGTTGATGGTGGGGGATTCGGCGATGGTAATGCCGTTGAATGTCAAGGAGAGGTGGTTAGACTCTCTCTTGTTGGAGATGGTCATTACCTGGCACTTATCTGGCGCGAATGTTACTTGCCACTTATGAGTCCAAGCCTGGATGTTGTCCAGGTCTTGCTGCATGCGGGCTCGGACTGCTTCATTATCTGAAGGGTTGCGAATGGAACTGAAAACTGTGCAATCATCAGCGAACATCCCCATTTCTGACCTTATGATGGAGGGAAGGTCATTGATGAAGCAGCTGAAGATGGTTGGGCCGAGGACACTGCCCTGAGGAAGTCCTGCAGCAATGTCCTGGGGCTGAGATGATTGGCCTCCAACAACCACTACCATCTTCCTTTGTGCTAGGTATGACTCCAGCCACTGGAGAGTTTTCCCCCTGATTCCCATTGACTTCAATTTTACTAGGGCTCCTTGGTGCCACACTCGGTCAAATGCTGCCTTGATGTCAAGGGCAGTCACTCTCACCTCACCTCAGGAATTCAGCTCTTTTGTCCACGTTTGGACCAAGGCTGCAGCCGAGTGGTCCTGGCAGAACCCAAACTGAGCATCGGTGAGCAGGTTATTGGTGAGTAAGTGCCGCTTGATAGCACTGTCGACGACACCTTCCATCACTTTGCTGATGATTGAGAGTGGACTGATGGGGCGGTAATTGGCCGGATTGGATTTGTCCTGCTTTTTGTGGACAGGACATACCTGGGCAATTTTCCACATTGTCGGGTAGATGCCAGTGTTGTAGCTGTACTGGAACAGCTTGGCTAGAGGCGCAGCTAGTTCTGGAGCACAAGTCTTCAGCACTACAGCTGGGATGTTTTCGGGACCCATAGTCTTTGCTGTATCCAGTGCACTTAGCCGGTTCTTGACATCACATGGAGTGAATCGAATTGGTTGAAGACTGGCTTCTGTGATGATGGGGATATCGGGAGGAGGCCAAGATGGATCATCTACTCAACACTTCTGGCTAAAGATGGTTGCAAATGCTTCAGCCTTGTCTTTTGCACTCACGTGCTGGACTCCGCCATCATTGAGGATGGGGATGTTTGCAGAGCCTCCTCCTCCCGTTAGTTGTTTAATTGTCCACCACCATTTACGACTGGATGTGGCAGGACTGCAGAGCTTTGATCTGATCCGTTGGTTGTGGAATCGCTTAGCTCTGTCTATAGGATGTTGCTTCCGCTGTTTAGCATGCGTGTAGTCCTGAGTTGTAGCTTCACCAGTTGGCACCTCATTTTTAGGTACGCCTGGTTCTGCTCCTGGGATTCTCGTCTACACTCCTCATTGAACCAGGGTTGATCCCCTGGCTTGTTGGTAATGGTAGAGTCAGGAATATGCCGGGCTTAAGGTTACAGATTGTGCTGGAATACAATTCTGCTGCTGCTGATGGTCCACAGCGCCTCATGGATGCCCAGTTTTGAGCTGCTAGATCTGTTCTGAATCTATCCCATTTAGCACGGTGGTAGTGCCACACAACACGTTGGATGGTGTCCTCAGTGCGAAGACGGGACTTCACCTCCACAAGGACTGTGCGGTGGTCACTCCTACCAATAGTGTCATGGACAGATGCATTTGCGACAGGTAGATTGGTGAGGACGAGGTCAAATAAGTTTTTCCCTCATGTTGATTCGCTCACCACCTGCCACAGACCCTTCAGGACTCGGCCAGCTCGGTCAGTGGTGGTGCTACCGAGCCACTCTTAGTGATGGACATTGAAGTCCCCCACCCAGAGTACATTCTGTGCCCTTGCTACCCTCAGTGCTTCCTCCAAGTGGTGCTCAACATGGAGGAGGACTGATTCATCAGCTGAGGGAGGGCGGTAGGTGGTAATCAGCAGGATGTTTCCTTGCCCATGTTTGACCTGATGCCATGAGATTTCATGGGGTTCAGAGTCAATGTTGAGGACTCCCAGTGCCACTTCCTCCTGACAGTATATCACTGTACCGCCACCTCTGGTGGGTCTGTCCTGCCGGTGGGACAGGACATACCCAGGGATGGTGATGGAAGAGTCTGTGATGTTGGCTGACTAGTCTGTGGGACAGCTCTCCCAAGTTTGGCACAAGTCCCCAGATGTTAGTGAGGAGGACTTTGCAGGGTCGACTGGGCTTGGTTTGCCTTTGTCGCGTCCGGTGCCTAGTGGTCCGTCTGGTTTTATTCTTATTGTGACTTTTTTTAGCGAGATTTTACAACTGAGTGGCTTGCTTGGCCATTTCAGAGGACAATTAAGAATTGCTGTTGGTCTGGAGTCACATATAGGTCAGACCAGGTAAGCACGGCAGGTTTCCTTCCCTAAAGGACATTAGTGAACCAGATGGGTTTTTACGACAATCCGCTAGTTTCATGGCCATCATTACTGATACTAATATTATAATTCCAGATTTTATTTAATTAATTGAATTTAAATTCCCCAGCTGCCGTGGCGGGATTTGAACTCATGACTCTGGATTATTAGTCCAGGCCTACTGGATTACTAGTCCAGTAACATAACCACTATTGCTACCGTTCCCTTAATTAGAATGGGTGCAGAGTGCAATCATTGACAGTTTCTAAAATGTTTAGATTGAAGAGTTTTCACTTCTCTATCGTTCATTGCAGTCAACAACAACAGCTTGCATTGATATAGCAGCATTAATGTAGGAAAACATCCTAAAGCGTTTCACAAAGCCATAATCAAAAAAAATAGACACCAAGGGGTCAATTTTCGAGCGGGTGCATTCGTGGCGGGGGGGGGGTCTCCTAAAATTAGGGATTTCTGGAGCCCGGCTCCAACCCGCCCACTTCCGGGTTCCCCAATGACGCGAAGTTCACAGATCCCTGAAGGCGGCGGAACAGGTAGATAAGGTGGTAAAGAAGGCATATGGGATACTTGCCTTTATTAGCCGAGGCATAGAATATAAGAGCAAGGAGGTTATGATGGAGCTGTATAAAACACTGGTCAGGCCACAGCTGGAGTACTGTGTGCAGTTCTGGTCGCCACACTACAGGAAGGATGTGATCGCTTTGGAGAGGGTGCAGAGGAGATTCACCAGGATGTTACCAGGGCTGGAGCGCTTCAGCTATGAAGAGAGACTGGGAAGATTGGGTTTGTTTTCCTTGGAGCAGAGGAGGCTGAGGGGGGACATGATTGAGGTGTACAAAATTATGAGGGGCACAGATAGGATGGATACTAAGGAGCTTTTTCCCTTCGTTGAGGGTTCTATAACAAGGGGGCATAGATTCAAGGTAAAAGGCGGGAGGTTTAGAGGGGATTTGAGAAAGAAATTTTTCACCCAGAGGGTGGTTGGAGTCTGGAACTCACTGTCTGAAAGGGTTGTGGAGGCAGGAACCCTCACAACATTCAAGAAGCATTTGGATGAGCACTTGAAATGCCATAGCATACAAGGCTACGGACCAAATGCTGGAATATGGGATTAGAGTAGACAGGGCTGATGGCCGGCGTGGACACGATGGGCCGAAGGGCCTCTATCCGCGCTGTATAACTCTATGACTCTATGAATCGGTGCGCGCGCAGCCCCACATGCGGGATTCCCACCAGCAATCAAAGCCAGCGGGATCCCACTTAAGGATATTATCTGGGTTTGCAGACCTCATTAGTTGGAGATTTTAGGAGGTTTCGGATTTTGGACTACCCAGAGCGTGTTTGCCATGCTGGGGGAAACGCTCCCTGTTTAAACAGATGTGTTGCAGCCAGTGGCAGCTGCAAAGGTCCATTTAACAGGTGCGGTGTAAACCCTCATTCATTGCAGCAGGGCACTCTGTCACCTCAGACAAAGTTTTGCCTGCCACACCATTGTCTCCACACTCCAAATTATTAAATCGTACCCTAAACTGTGCTGTCCAAACACATCTACCTACTTTGTGGACCCCCTCACACTCACACCGTCAGGATCGGTGGGTGGAGGGTCCATTGCTGCATTCATCACTCCATTGGAGGACGAGCAACATCACCAGCTTCGCCAGGCCGCCGTCCACCTCCGCCACATGGAGCTGCACAACACAGTAGACACTGCGCAATAGGCACCTGCACAAAGTAGTCGTGCAACTACACATACACCCACTGTAGGGTGACCCAATGGGTGGCATCAAGGGTGTTCATGGAGAACCTCATGAAAGGGTCTTATTGCACAAACCAGACAAGAGTGGCCAAGACGTGGCAGTAGTGGTGACAATATAATATGTAATGTGAGTTGATCAGAAATCAAATATAAGTAACAACCATGACAAACCCTCAAACACCCTTGTGCATCCCCTTCATGCTCACGACGCGTTTGCCGTACGCTTCCGACTACACATATGTGATGCATGCCCTGTGGCTGCACCACAGGTAGTGACAGGTGGGGTGAGGCTGACGGTGAAAGAGATGCATGAGAGGGTGAGTATGAGACAGAGCCATGAGATTATATGACGATTGGGTTGAGTGGTAGTGGCGGGATGAGTACTGGCGAGGTGAGTAAGTGCAGGTAAGATGAGGGTGAGCTTTGAGTGAGTGTGAGGAGTGATGTGACAGAGTCGTGTTGCAGTACAGAAGGAGATGTGGGGTGGGGGCGGTGATGTGGCAGACGGAGTGTAGGGGAATGAGTAAGTGTACTCACTTCGGCTGACCTACTTAGGTCATTGAAGCGCCTCCTGCACTGTATGCAGGTGCGTGATATGTTGGAGGTGCTGGTGACCTCCTCTGCCACCTCGAGCCAGGCCTTCGTGGTGGCAGAGGCAGGCCACTTCCTCCCGTCCGCCGGGGAGAAGATCTCTGTCTCCCCCTCCTCTTCACCCCATCCAGTAGGACCTGGAGTGAGGCACCATTAAACTTGGGAGCAGCCTTCCCCCTGGGCTGCTCCATGCTGTAATCTTGGCTCCTTTCTGCAGCCTCAGTCAGTGGAGGACTGCCCCTTTAAATAGGGCTCCTCCAGCTGAGAGCCCGCTGTGCAGCTTTCCAGCGCGAAACCCGGGAGCCAAGGTAAGTGGCTTCAATTTACTTATGATCACGTGGGGAACCCACTGATTTTACTGGGCGGGTTACCCACGCGCCCAGTCAACCCCAATGCTGGCAACCCCCCTCCCTCCTAATATCAGGTCTCAAGAGTAAGAACAAGATATTAGATGGGGTGACCAAAAGGTTGGTCATAGAGGTGGTTTTTAAGGAGAATCTTAAAGGAGTCTGGTAGGTTTCGAGGTAAAGGGATTAGGGGAGGAATTCAAAAGCGTGGGGTCTAGGCAGCTGAAGGCATGCTGCCAATGGTGGGATGAAGGGAGGGGTAATGCACAAAAGACTGGAATCAGAGGAACAGAGAGTTCAACGAAGGTTTGGAGTCCAGTGTGCAGTTGATGATATAGAGGAGATTACAGATTAGAGGATGGGCGAGGCAAGTCAATAAGAGATTTAAATGCAAAGATAAGAATTGCAAATTTGAGCTGTTGTGGGATTGGGAGCCAATGTAGGTCAGTGAGAACAAGGTTGATGGCCAAGCAGGACTCGGTGTGGGATAGGATACAGGCAGCAGAGTTTTTGAAGAACTGACGTCTATGGAGGGTGGCAGATGCAAGGCTGACCAGAAGAATATTGAGTCTGAAGGTAACGGAGGCATGGGTGAATGTTTCAGTGGGAGAAAGGCAGAAATAAGAACAGAGACGGATAATGTTACAGAGCTGGAAGTAGGCAATCTTTGTGGTGGAGGGTATGTGGGTTGGAAGCTCAGCTCGGGGTTGAACACTACACCGAGCTTGCGAACAGTTTGTTTTAGCTTGATACAGTGGCCGGGCAGGGGGGTGGAGTCAGCGGAAAGGGTGTGAAGTTTGTGGCAGGGGCCGAAGTTGGTGATGGCCTCGGCCCTCCCCTTGTTCAACTGGAGGAAATTGCACCCATCCATGACTGGATGAGTCTGACAGCATAGAGGCAACGGAAGGGTGGCTGGAGATGCTGGAGATCTCCAGCTGGGTGTCATCAGTGTGTGTGGAAGCTGACCCCACGTTTGTATTGACGTCACCAAGGGGCAGCATGACGCTGAGAAATAGGAGGGGATCAAAGATTGGGGGACTCCAGAGGCAACTGTTCCGGGGGGTGCGAAGAGAAGTCATTGCTGGAGAAGCTCTGGCTATGATCGGATGGGTTAAGAGCAGAACAAAGTGAGCAGACATGCAGTTTTGTTGCTAATATTTCCAACATCAAATTAACCCAAACTACTCAGTTTCAGAAACACTTTTTGATGTGATTAGCTATATCTTTTTGAAGTGATGAAATGTCATAAGATTTTAAGAAATTCCATTTTTTTTAAACAGATGGATATCAGTATTAACCAACAGTAAAGAGGAAGCATTAAATATGGCATTCAGAGGAGAGCAAAGCAGTGGAGAGAACAGCATAGAGGACCTAACCAAAGCCATCATTGAAGATGTGCAGCGAATGCCCGGCAACGATATCTGTTGTGATTGTGGAGCTCCAGGTCTTTGTTTCTTTGTTTATTTTTCAGCTCAGAAATGTTATTTTAACTGATACATTGTTAGAACGGATTTGTAATTTTCTGACCAAATGCTGAAGAATGTTACCAGTTAAAGACCTGGTCACAACGATTCAAGTCAAGCCTCTCAAGAAGGCTGTTCAGTATTGTTTGATTTCAGCTATAGTCAAATCCAGAACAGTTAAGTGCTGGCCTGCAGGAACCTTATAATGCAGCTGGCTGTTTAGTGCAGAAGACAGATGGTTTTGCCCGAAACGAATACTCCATAACAAGGTTCTACAGTGGCCGCCTTCTAGATTATCCTTATATAAAACGTAACCCCATATTTTTGTGCTTATTTTTCTGTTAAAAGCTATTGACTTGTGATACTTACCAAAATTAGTGCGTTTTTCCTGCTTTACATGTCATGGGGAGCGAATGAGAAATAACCACTATAACACTAGCTCTATAAGGCAGCATTGTAGTGCATCTGAAAATATTTCATAATTCCCCCATAGCAGGTACACCCTCATTGTAGCATAACATAATTTTTAATGTTAAAAAATTGTTTTCATCAGGTGTAAATGTAAGCAACTTTTTACTTTTTTATATTTGGCTATATCCTACGTACCTACTTAACTATCTGATTATAAATCTTGCATGCAGCACATCACATCTTAAAGTGCAGCCATAGCTTGAAAAACATCAGTTATGCTTTTCTAAAGGCTTAAATAACCGCAATCTGTTGGAGTATAAAGTGGTGGGAAGAACTACCAATAAGGAACCAACAATCAATGCAAAACCAAGCACTTTTGTCAAAATTACCAACTTGCCACAAAACAAACCAGTCAAACTGCTCATACATTTTTTTTCTGATTTCTTTGAGTTGCCATGTTGTTTCCTCAACCAACTATTATATACATGAACACATAATAACTTAAATAATTTATATTTTTAAAAAAGTCTTTAGACTTACCCCAAAAATTGCCTATGTCCTGTTGGAAATCTGTTCACTAGGTTTTGCCCCAGAGTCCTCCACTCTCGCAGGGGCCTGGAACTGGAGTTCTGCTCCTTTGCTGGAACTTGCTTTCTTTCACAGAGTCCTTCCTTCCATTATTTTTCAGGCCTGCAGGCATGCACAACCTCAGTGCCCAGTGCCATCAGTGGATATTCTGTCTCCTTCACAGGTTTTTTTGTAAACACATTTTATTTTCCCACTGCCTGCAATTTCCCCATGCAGTTTTAGTGAGAACTAACTTGCCTCAGAAAATCTACCCTTGCATCTCCAGACAGAAGGTACCCAGTAAATATAGAAATGTAAGTATTATTTGTTTGTGTTTGTTTCTGGCCTTGCAAATTAGAACAGAATTATTAATTAGGAAAAAATCATATCAGTCAAAAACAGTTGTATTTTGTTCAAACCTGATATGAACCAGTCGTGCAGTTTAAATAATTTGTAGTTTTCAACTTCATCACGCTGCCACCTGCAGGTTATACTAATAGTATGCAACACAATTTCAGATTTTATTTATTTATTATGGTTAACTACGGACTGTCATAAATATTGTCACACCATATACTACATAACATTGATAAACCTTATGTATTTTTTAAATGTTTTAACATATTGTACTTGTATCTTTCTGGAGGTAACTTTAAAGTTATTGGTGGAGTTGCTCTGGATTACTTTAAATCCAGCGATTTCTTGGCCTTTTCCCGATATATCAGAGCCCTTATCCACACCCCATGCATCTTATCTATCTATAAATACGTACATACTAATCAATCTTCCATGACGTTGCGCACAGGAAATCGTCGGCAAGTGTATTCTTTGTGTGAAGCAACTTTAGAGAGCAGAGGATATTTGGGCCAAAGTGCACAGACGAAATTACGTCCCCATTTTAAAGTCATAAATTCTGCCTATGTCCACATTTATAATGGAAACTGTCTACATAAACTTGTCATGAGATAATTGTATCCTCCTGCCAGTGGTGGCTCTGCAGTACCTCCACAAGAGGAAGCGTGCAATTACAACTTGACAAGGGACTTAGAATGGAAAAAGTTGGCAGGAATTGCGTACAGATGTAAGTTTTTTTTTGTATATATATGGCACAACTTCTAACCCACTCAAAAAAAAAACCTGCTGCTAGCCAACTTCTGACACCACTCCCAACTCTGACAGCCTCCTGCCCTTCTGCTGTTACTGTCACCCAGGTCCCACTCCTGGCTTTTCAGTTCCCAGCCTTGTTCTTTTAACCTCTTTTATTCCTGTTTCTTTTCTTTTACATTTGCTGTTCTGTTATATTTATTGAATCTTTCCTTTTTTATTTCCCCTCTTTTTACAAAAAAAAGTTACTCGCTGTTTTTCTCCCCTTCTGTTTCTAATTTTTTCTAAATGTCTGTACCGCACAATCTTTTTGTTCTCTCTCTCTCTCTCTTCCTGAATGCCTGTTCCCCACCTTTACTTAAATCCTCCATACCTTCCTTAACATAACTCATTGCTTTCCCCAATGTAAGAGACCATACACCTCTATCAAGTCCATGCAATGTACAAATGAGAAATCTATGCTGTGGCAAAATTTAAATGAGAAAAATGTTCAAAATACAAATAAATATAGCGATAGTATTATCCTTGTATATGGATAGCATACGCATGTATTGTCATATTACAACAGATTTGAACCAAATCTAAGTGACTGTTTAGCAGCAGATATATACTGTGGCCAAGGTTTTCCTGGGGACTTGCGCCAGTCTACGGCATAGGAATGCTTGAACGGTACTAAAAGAAAGATGAAATTATGGAGTAAGTGACTTAAGCCATTAATTTTGCCACTCCATATTTTCCTGGAACTTGGTGCCGCTCGCTGTTATTCTCGCCGAAAACAGTTAGAAGGTAATTATCATAGCTCCATTAAAATCAGTAGCCATCACAATTTTCCTGCATTTAAGCCAATTTTTACCTGCTGCCATTTAGAGTGAAAAATAATGGCGCTAGTGGCCTGGCAGTGGCATGATGGACTTCAAGTGCATTCTCTGATTTGAATGTGTTTGCTGATGGGGACTTGTTGAAAGACAGGTTCTTAAACCATTGCATTGTCATGGCAATAAAAGGTATTAACAATTCTTTTCTTTTAAGTTTTTTTTTAGACTATTTTTCTTTTTAAGCATTAATTGTTGCTATGAAAAATATAATTGTTTTGATTCAGCAGCAGAAACATTCAAATAAACTGGGCTGGAGGGTGCAGCAAAGAATCTCAGTCCCTATAGTCTAGAAGTTGAAGAACTCATTGATGATACCTGTCACAGCTCTCCCCTCATATTTAGATTAAAATATTCTGTATCTATATGAAATGCCAGTTTTATAGACCTGTTAACCTAATAAAATTTACTTCACTTTTGCTCAACATTAAAAAGACCTGGAATTAATTGGAACCCCAAACTGCTTAAGTGCAAGGCTTTTTTTTCCTCAATCATTAATTGTGACGATGAAGTGCTCTGAAACATTCCAGTCGCTATTTCTAGCAGCTAATCCCTGCCCCCCATAAAGATGAAATACTTCGCATCAGATGTATTCGTCAAATTGCTGGAAGAAAATGGCAGTGCCACTTCTGATTTGCCACCTCGCTTGTTGCAGTGTATCCTAATTAAAAATGGAGGAAAATAAAGAGTAAGTTATCGACGGCGAGATTGGTACACTACAACAGCAAAATTTACAGTGTACATCACTGATCTTATCGTTGCAGGAAAGTCCGAGCCTGTATTCATTTTTTTTTGTTAAAAGATCGTATCGTGGAATTACTTTTTTCCATGAATACCGATATGTACACTTGGTAAATTTTCACTAATAACAGTAGGCAAACATTTAAAAAATATTGGACAAGTACTAAAATCTTGTGGCAGCTTAGAATCATGGTGTGATATGACTTGGGGGAGAAGGATGCAGATCACAGGCAAATTTTCATTTACTCTGTTCCTGGCCTGGCATCCTGCTTGAGGATCAAGCCGACTTCTGTGCCCTAATTCTTCACTCCCGCCAAGGAAGACTCTGTGTGGGGCGTGGAGTCATGTAAAGTTCAGTCTCCTAAATACAACCCCGCAGAGAGAAGGAAGGCAAATCAGAGTGAGTCACTCAAATTGACCGTGACCAAACAGCAGCATTAGCAGAGGCCAATGCATGGTGCATGATGAGGGAGATCTAAAAGGAGAAGAGTGCTAAAATATATTTCCACCATCAGTGAATTTGGGACTTGTCTTTTTTAATATGCAGTAACAATAACATGTATGCACGCGTATCATATTTCCAAGAATTTCCACAAATTCTCCATTGATGTTTTTACAGGAGGATGTCAGTAAGCATTGCTTGTCTTTCTGCCTTGCATGAGTGCATTTTAATAAATGTCACTTTTTGTTTTCATGCAGATCCTACTTGGCTTTCAACCAACCTAGGAATTTTGACGTGTATAGAATGTTCTGGAATACACAGAGAAATGGGAGTGCACATTTCCAGAATACAGTCCCTAGAACTGGATAAATTAGGAACCTCTGAACTCTTGGTGAGTTATTGTAATTATCAAGCCTTCTAGGAAAAATATAACCATGCCAACTTGTTAGCTGGTAGGAACCTATTTCCACAATATCAGCTTCAGTGGAGTAGAAATTGGCCTTGTGAAGCAGTGTGAAATGGGATGCATCGTATCAGCCGCCTGTTAAACGTCCCGCCCGATAGTCAGTTCCATTGGAGTCAATGGGCCCGATATTTACGGGGAAAACCCGGCAAGGCCGGAAACGCAGATCGGCAGGACCTCATTATAATTTTTTTCCTCGTTTCCTGCCCAGCAGCCGGCCATGTTGACAGGCTAGCCGGCTGCCGGCAGGGAAAACCAACAGCAGGAGGCCCCCTAGTTGTACCTGACCACTATATTTTAGTGATCTGTTTACATGGACTCCTAAATCGCCTTTGGACCTCCGCTGTTCTTAGCTTTTCACCATTTAAAAAAATATATATTTTTTGGTCCAACATGGATGGCCTCGCACTTACCTGCTTTGAAATCCAGCTGCCACAGTTCTGCCCAATCACTTAATCTATCAATATCTTTTTGTAATTTTATGTTGCCATCTACAGTACTTACTATGCCATCAATCTTTATGTCATTGGCAAACTTGGATATATGGCTCTCTATTGTGTTATCTAAGCCATTAATAAATATAGTTAATAATTGGGGCCCCAGCTCAGATTCTTGTGGGTCACCACTAGTCACTTCCTTCCAATTTGAGTACTTACCCATTATTCTACACTCTGTTTTCTACCGCCTAACCAATCTCCTAACCTGGTCAATAATTTGCCTTCAATTCCATGAGCTTTAATTTTAGCTAAGCGTTTCTTTTGTGGAACCTGAATGAATGCCTTCTGGAAGTCCATATAAACTACATCTATAGACATTCCCCTTTCTTCTACTTTAGTTTCTTCCTCAAAAAATTCAATTAGGTTCATTAGACAAGACCTACCCTTTACAAATCCATGTTGGCTCTCTCTAATTAGCTCAAATTTCTCGAAGTGTGCGGTCACTCTGTCCTTAATTATAGATTCCAATAACTTTCCCGCAACAGATGTTAGACTAACAGGTCCATAATTTCCTGGTTTCTCTCTCTCACCTTTCATAAATAATGGAATTATATTTGCAATTTTCCAATCTGATGGGACAGTTCCTGAATTGGAGAGCTTTGGAAGATTATGGCTAAAGCATCTGCAGTTTCCTCACCTAATTCCTTTACAAACCTGAGGTGGAAATCTTCAGGTCCTGGGGATTTGTCAGTCTTTAGTGCCATTATTTTTTCTAATACAGTTTTCTTGCTTACGTTAACTTCAACGAGTTCCAGTCCTTGATTCAGTATTCGTTTCCCTGGAATGTTAGGTATATTATCCTCTTCCTCTACTGTGAAGACTGACACAGTAATTATTCAACAAGTCAGCCATATCCTTATTTCCAATACTAATCGCTATGCAAGGCAGTTTTGTGGTATGTATACAGAAGATTACATCTGCATGAATAGCATTACAGATCAGTATATAAAATAAGGCAAGATACTTCTGAGTTTAAAATAGGAAGCAAAATTGTAAAATATCTGCTGTTATACATGTAAAATAGTTACACTACGTCAGGAACCAAATTGTAAGCAGTGTTCGTGCATTTGAGTTGTAACCTGCCTTTAATGTTGTTAATCCCCCTTTTGAGACTCTTCTGACAGATTTTGTATCTGCTTCTTGTTATAAATTGGGATTTTAAGACACTGTTTTCTCTAACAGCCTGGCAACACTTTCCATAAGCAGGTCTTGTCCCTTCAATCTCTTTTGCTTTCTGCTCTTGCAGGAATAATGTAGTCTGTGTCCAATTAAAATTGATTGTAATAAACTACACACTGAAATTTATGTAGCATTCCCACCTTTGCTTCAGTCTATGGGAATACAGAAAATACCACACACTAAACCATCTATGTGCACTCTAAAGCATTGGAAGAGCTTTAGTCACATTTAAATAATTTATAACAGCAAAGATATTAAGCATATACTGTATAGTTCATCTAATTTACAATACGTCCAAGAATGACCACTTAAACAAAATTATAAACTCCCATTTATAAAGTGCACATTTACAATTTTTATTGCAAATGATGCTGATGGTTTGAACAGCATTGTTAATAGCTTATGATTCATCTCCAATTTAATGCAGGTTGTGGGTTCTAATATGGCAGTGAAGTCCGATTTTTGCAAGCAATGTTTTCCCCCACACAGGCCATCGGATGTCAGATTGACCTAAGGACTTGATCTTTCCATGATTTCCTTTGGACTCTTATTCGGCTAGCTGGATACAACATACTTCAAGCTTTGTCGTGCCATTCGAAATCATCTTTTGCCAATTTTTCATGTCACAAGCATCATGCTCCCATGTGTCAGTTGAGATGCCACATTTTTTTCGATTGGTCATTAGGCAGTCCTTATATCTTTTGAACTGACCACCACGAGAGCATTTACCAAGCTTCAGCTCACCATAGAATACATTCTTGGGTAGTCTAATATCAGGCATTTGGACTAAGTGACCAGCCCATCTTAGCTGCACCTTTACTATAATTAGCTCAATGCCTAGCATATTTGCTTTTCTGAGGACAGTGTCTGGAATCTTGTGCTACTATCAAATTTTCATTATCTTTGAGGCAACCTAGGTGGAAATGATTGAGTTTTCTGATGTGATGACTGTAAGTGGTCCAGCCATTGCGCACATACAGTAAGGATGTTGTAACTGTTGCCCTGTAGACGTTAAGTTTTGTTTCCAGTTTAATGTTCCTTTTATCCCATAACCTTATATGGACCCTTCAAAACCATTATTTTCATTAAATAATCTGTGGTTCACTTCATCATTTAGGAGTGCATCACATGATATGGTGCTTCCTAGGTAGGTGAACCTATCCACTGCAGCATGTGGCCGTCGATAGTAATATTGCATGGCACATAAGGTTTTCCAGGAGCAGGGTGGGATATAACTTCCGTCGTCTTCAGACTGATAGTGAGGCCAAATCTCTTACAAGCATCCGAGAAATGGTATATGTTGACTTGGAGGCCCTCTTCTGTGTAACGCGGGCACAGTCAAACAAAAGCTCCCAAACAAGTTCTTCAGAGGTTTTAGTTTTAGACTGCAGGTGGTGGAGATTGTACAATTTTCCATCAGTCATGAAGCGAATATACACTCCTTTATCCAAGTTCCTGAAGGCATAAGTAATCATATAAGCAAACAAGGCACAAAACATGGTGGGAGCTAAAACACAACCTTGTTTGACTCCATTGGAGACAAGGAACCGGTTGGAAACTTCACCATCTTCCGCGGTTCTTGCCACCGTGGAACTGGCGGATCGTTTGGATAAATATTTCGGGACAGCCAACTTTGGCCATATTACATAGAACGTACAGCCCAGAAATAGACCATACGGCCCAACAGATCCATGTTCCACACGAGCCTCCTCCCTCCCTACTTCATCTAACCCCATCAGCATATACGTCTATTCACTTCTCCCTCATGTAGTTTCCAGACGCTCTCTCTGCTGGCTGTATCAAAGGCCTTTGTGAGATGAACACTCGGTAAAGGTTCAAGTTTTGTTCTCGACACTTTTCCTGATGTTGTCTGGCAGTAAGACCATATGGGAAGTACCTCTGCCTTTTCTAAATCCACACTGGCTGTCGGGCAAGAATTTCTCCACTACATGCTCGATGTAACAATTTAGGATAATCCTAGGAAGGATTTTCCCTGCGATGACTAATAGGGAAATTACTCAATGATTGTCATACGTATCTACTGCCCTCGTGTTTGAATAGATGGATAATGAATGCATCTCTATACTCTTGCGGGATGATTTATTTTTGCCACATCAGTCAGAGACTGGTGTTCTCCAGCTTGATATATCTCAGCAGGTAAAGTATTGGAATCTGATGCCTTGCCACTGGAGAGAGACTTGATAGCCTTAATGGTCTCAGGCAATGAAGGTTCTTCAGCAAGAGACACTATGATCGGACTTTGAGGTGGTTGATCTATGTCTTCATTTACTATGCTGGACTTTGGGTTTACTAGATTCTTAAAATGGTTAGTCTATCTGTCCAAGATTTGGGTGTTGTCAGTCAACAAGGTGGAACCATCAACACTCCATTAGGGGCATGGTGCCTCCAGACAAGGGACCATAGATGGTTCGCAGTGCCTCATAAAACCTTCACATTATGCGTGTCGGCAGATATGTGGATTTCCTAAACTTTGTCGCTCCATCACTTTTCCTGCATGGCACTCATACTTATTATATGCAGCTTTCCTTATGTTAATGACTGCGCTTTCAACCATGCTTGGTAAAGGGATTGTTTCTCAGAGCAATTCAGTGATCGCTGTGTAGTTCTCATCAAACCAATCTTGGTGATTTCTGGTTTTTGGCCGTGTTCTTACTGGCTGCAGAGTATAAGGCATCCCTGAAGTTTTTCAGTCCATTTTAATGTTGCTAGAAGCTTTGTTTACAGTGCGAAAATGATCTTCCACAGCTTGACAGAGCTGATTTTCTATTCCTGCTGCTTTAAGTTTTGAGACTTTTTTTTTACTTGTGGTCTTAGAAATAGAGCTATCTGGAGATCAGCTTTTGCTCGGATGAGTCTGTGGTCCATTCAACACTTGGCTCCCCTCATGACAGGTGTGCTCTTAACATCTTCGACATCCCTCTGGTGGACCAGTGTGTAGTTAATCACGTGCCAATGTTTGGAAATAGTGCACAGTAGAAGTGTTACCCCAATGTCCTGAAAAAGGCCTTTGGATTGGTAATGTGAATGTAATGCACATAATCAGGTATCTGAGCTACTTCACACTTTGGTGTCTGCAGCCATAGAATTACAAAGCCTGCTGACTAACCTCTTACTCTAGTTCACAATAGTCTAAAATACCAATCCAATGGACTAGTTATAAACAGGAACTAACTTAGACAGAAATATCAGGAGAAAAGGAGTAGTGTTTATTTTTTTAAAAAAGCAAAAAGAAGTGTTTCAGTGCTCAGAATGTGGGAAATAAACTAAGGGAACTGGAAGCAATTAAATTACAGGAAAAACAGAGAATGCTGGATATACTCAGTAAATCAGGCAGCATCTGTGGAGAAAAACAGATTTTACAGGAAGACCTAGACTTGAAGACATCAACAAAAACCTGGCTGCAAACCAACAGT
The DNA here is from genome assembly GCF_035084215.1 of Heptranchias perlo. Taxonomy (NCBI): domain Eukaryota; kingdom Metazoa; phylum Chordata; class Chondrichthyes; order Hexanchiformes; family Hexanchidae; genus Heptranchias; species Heptranchias perlo. The sequence goes on along the minus strand of NC_090327.1, from coordinate 134,456,725 downwards.
GAATGGAAAATAATCATCGGCATATAATATATTTAGAGGGATAGAAAAGATAAGAAAATAGGTGGAGTGAGAATATTGATAAAAGAAGGAATAAATGCTGTAGAGAGGGTTGATGTGAACAAGGAAGGGGTACAGACATGGTCAATATGGTTGGAGCTGAAAGATTAAAAAAGGCCATGTTACATTAGATGGGTATATTACAGACCTCCAAATTGTGGGAAGGAAATAGAAGAGGAAATATGCCGTCAGATTAGAGATGAGTCAGAATATCAAAATGATTGTTCTGGGAGATTTTAATTATCCATTTGTTGACGGGGATAGAGGGGAAGTAAATGGAGAAAAGGGAATGGGGTTCTAAAACGTGTGCAGGACTATTTCCTCAAGCAGTACGGCAGTAACGAGTGAGGTGCCGCAAGGATCAGTGCTTGGGCCTCAGCTGTTTACAATATATATCAATGACTTAGATGAGGGGACCAAGTTTAATGTATCCAAGTTTGCCTACGATACCAAGCTCGGTGGGAAAGTAAGCTGTGAGGAGGACATAAACAGACTGCAAAGGGATATAGACAGGTTAAGTGAACGGGTGAAAAAGTGGCAGATGGAGTATAATGTGGGGAAATGTGAGGTTATCCACTTTGTAGGAAGAATAGAAAAGTAGAATATTTTTTTTAAAGGTGAGAGACTAAGAAATGTTGGTAGTCAGAGGGATTTGGATGTCCTTGTACATGAATCACAGAAAGTTAACATGTAGGTACAGCAAGCAATTAGGAAGGCAAATGGTATGTTAGCCTTTATTGCAAGGGGGTTGGAGTATTAGAGTAAAGAGGTCTTGCTGCAATTATATAGGGCTCAAGTGAGACCACACCTGGAGTACTGTGTACAGTTTTGGTGTCCTTACCTAAGGAAGGATATACTTGCCTTAGAGGGGATGCAACGAAGGTTCACTAGATTGATTCCTGGGATGAGAGGGTTGTCCTATGAGGAGAGATTGAGTAGAATGGGCCTATATTCTGTGGAGTTTGGAAGAATGAGGGGTGATCTCATTGAAACATACAAGATTCCGAGGGGGCTTGACAGGGTAGATACTGAGAGGCAGTTTCCCCTAGCTGGAGAGTCTAGAACTAGGGGTCATAGTCTCAAGATAAGGGGTCGGCCATTTAGGACCGAGATTAGAAAAAATTCTTCAGAGTGTTGTGAATCTTTGGAATTCTCTACCCCAGAGGGCTGTGGCTGCTCAATCATTGAGTATATTCAAGACTGGGATCAATGGATATTTGGTCACTAAGGGAATCAAGGGACATGGGTCTAGGGCGAGAAAGTGGAGTTGAGGTAGAAGATAATCATGATCTTATTAAATGGCGGAGCAGGCTCGAGGGCCGTATGACCTACTAGTACTCCTATTTCTAAGGCCTACAAGGGTGGGGCAGTTGGTAGAGTAGTTAAATAGAGTAGCTAAATGTGGGAAGTAGTGGCCACAATATGGTACGGTTTAAGGTTCAACAAGAAAGAAAAAGAAGTCAGTACAAAATCTAGAACAACAGATTGGATTAGGGAAATTTAAGAAAGACGAGCAAGCTAGCTGAGGTGAGGTTGAAGGAGAAATTAGTGCACAGGCCTGTGGAGCAACAGTGTGATGTTTTTTAAAAAAGAGATTGCGGAGATACAGAGTAAGTATATTCATCAAAAAAATGGAAATTACTAATGGTTTAGGATGACAGATAAATAGAGATTAGAAGTCAATTAAAATTGAAGAGGAGTGACTGAGGGCTATAAGAATAATAATGAAAAAACTAAAGAAGAGTATGAGAAAATAAGAACTAGGTTAAGTGTGGGATATGGAAAGCTTAAGATGGAGTATGAGGAAATAAATGTCATAAAACATTAAAAAGGAACGCTAATTTTACAAGTATATCAGTAAAAAGGGAATTATTAAAGATAAGGTAAGACCCATGAAAGGAGAGGATTGTCAATTTACAGTTGATTTAAAAAATGACAGAAGTAATTCGTAAATACTTTGCATCGGTTTTTACTGAAGACTAGGGTATCTGAGAGGAGGTGAATCCTAAAGTGGTTGAGAGTAAGAGGCATGATATAATGATGGGTAAGGTGAACATTTTAGATGTTAGTTAAACTAAAGGAAGACAAAGCGCCACAGCCTGAAACGATACATCCTAGGATCTTGAGGGAGGATATTGCAGAGGCCCTAGAAATTATATTTCAGGGTTCTATTGAGAGTGGACGTGTACCGGAGGACTGGAGAGTGGCGGATGTGGTACCCATTTTTTAAAAAGGAGACAGTTAATCTGGGTAATTACAGGCCAGTTAGTTAGTGGTAGGGAAATTTCTAAAGCCTTTAATTAAGGATGAAATTACCATGCATTTAGGTAAAGAGAAAATAGTTAGAAGTAGTCAGCATGGATATCAAAAGGGATGATCATGCTTGACAAATCTCAGAATCTTTGAAGATATAACTAAGATTATTAAATAGAATAAGCTAGTTGGCATTATATGGAATTATATAATATTGAGCTAGAGTTGTTAAGTTAAAACACACTTCAGAAAGACACACAGATGTTTACCGGACAGCCTTTTACCACATAATTGGAGAGTGTGAAGAAATAATGTTGATTGCTGAATGGACTCCAGTGTAGATAAGGGAATATGTTTCTTTTGCAATAAAGATTGGGAGAGATAAGACATCAAAGGCATGCACAACAAATGGTAGCAGCTAATAGCAGCTGTGTCAACAGCATACACACAGAGAGGTAGCGATTACCTATGGCTCACACATTTGTCCTGTAATTCAACCTATAAAAATACATCACACTGGAGCTCCTCGAGAACTTCAGTCTACTTTGAGGCTAGCGTAAGCAGCCAAGACATGTTTGCGATCTCCTGATGAAGAATCTTTCACGTGAGTTATAATCAATACCAGTCTCATATGCATTCTATGTAGAGGGTGTGTTTTATTATATCATTGTCTTGATTTAATGAAAAGTATTAACCAGATTTTTTTTTAGTGTTTCCTAGTCCTCAAACTTGTATTAGAGCTATAAGATGTATGACAATATAATACCTTCACTTAAGGAGCAATAGGGATATATGACAATATCCTATACAAACCCAACAGTAACAGACATGCTAGATGAGGGAAATATAGTGTTACATTTTACTACGTTAAAGGTGCTATATAAATGCAAGTTGTTGTTGCAATGGATGTAGTGTATATGGACTTTAGGAAACCCTTTGGCAAGTCCACACAGGAGATTGCTAGAGAAGATTAAGAGGTATAGAATTAGGGGGAGAATGCAAATGAATCTGTATTATACCCTCTCTAAAGCCCCAATATCCTTCCTATGGTGCGGAGCCAAATACTGCACAGTATTCTAATTAAGGTCTTAAGATTTTTGTAGGCCCACCATTAGCTCTTGGTTTTTATGTTCGATGCCTCTCATCATAAAACCTAGACTTCTATTCACTTTATTTTAACAGCCTTATCAAGCTGTGGTGCTATCTTTAATGCCCTGTGAACATGTACCCCCAAATCCTTCTGCTCTTCCACAGCACCAAGCCTACTTCAGGACTGTTTCCAGCAGTTGAGGAGTCAAGAACTAGGGACCATAGTTACAAGTTGACTAACCAATTATAACTAGGGTGTGTCAGAAAGATATATGTTATAAGGATCTTTGCAAAAGCACAGAGGTTGAGAAGGACACAGAGTGAACTTCTAAGATTGAATTGCTAAGAGTGAGGACTTTCAGCTGGGAATTTGGTGAGTGTGGGAATTAGGTGCAGAGGGGGAAGGAGGTGCTAAGTGATTTAAACTAAGGAACTATAAACTAATCTATCAACTTTTTAAAACTGTAGAGAATTCCTTATTTTGGGTGATTCTTGGACACTGGATGAATAGTCAAGCAAAGAAAGTCACCCTCACTCACGGTAGTTTTGTTAATCTAAAGTAATTTAATATCATTCATACAAGCATTCATGAAACAAAATCAAACCACACAAATGACTACTTTATTAAAATCCCACTATACACTTAATAATTCACAATTAATTAATTATTATGTAATGACTTAACAATTCATACACACCACTAAAATCATTAATACATATACAACCTTTAAACCAAGGCTTTTGCTCATCGGACCTAAAGTGGATCAGCCCTTCAGAACTTGAGGACCTCCTCTTCATGCGTGATGTTCAACTGCAGTGTGTGTTCCTAATGGCTGCCGTGGAAGAGGACACTGTTCTTCTCCCATAGTCTTTTTATATTTTTTTTACCAATAGGACATAGGATTGGGGAGGGTCATTCTTTTTGTCCAATCGCTCCCTGTTGCCATGCCTCAATCATTAACATACTTAAATGATTGACAGTTTAGGCTTTGATTATGTGACTGGAGACCCTTTGATGTAGAAAAGACCATGTGCTCGAACGATGGGTTGTTAAAGGCTCCTTTATTGTCTCTGTTTATGGCCTTTCATGTAGAGATAGCCCCTTACATTTCTACGCCCAGACATTCTTAATGGTCCTTGCATCTCCAATTTTGATTGTTTCAATGGCTTCAAATCCATTCCTTATACCATTTGACCATATGCTGGATGCAATACTATTTGATGTTTACAAATCCCAGTTTTTTTTGAACAAATTACCCGATAGCAATGAGAGGCCCAAGCTTTTTTTTCACACCTATCATTGCTTTCCTGATCCAAAGCCTTTGATGTATGTCCTTGTTGTCTTTTCTTACATTACCCCTTGCTATGCTGAAAACCTTGTGCTTCCAAAAGCCTATGTGTTTTGAAAGCCTGACAACGCTTAAACCTCAATATTATCCAACTAGCTTATTTATTTAATAATATAGATATCTATCCGCAGTACAATGTCTTCGATCCCGAAACTCATACTTCTCCAATGCCATCAGCGTCAGTGAGGGAAAAACAGGATTTGCGAGAACACGGTTTACCACATTTGCAGGTTTTCAAACCTCTTTGTTTAAAAGGGGTACAGTTAACCCTTTCCTTCAAATGTATTTTATTTAAGGGGTTTTGAACCCCACAAAACTTAAATTAAAGAAAATACATAAAATAAAAAAAGACTAAGTAATTGCTAATTATTTTGAAATCAAGCTAAATCCATTTACTAAATATAATCTAGATCTCAAGTGATTCTATTAGTCCTAGAAATAAACTGCTGATAATTAATAAATAAAAACTAGAAATCGCAGTACAGGCTGTGTGTCAGGACTGTAATATGTGGGAGTTCGTGGACAGCAGGACTGTCCCGATTGCCACATCTGCAGTAAATGCCTCTGGCTTGAGACACTCCGGCTCAGAGCCTTTGAGCTGGAGTGCGTGTTAGAGACACTCTGACACTTAAGAGAGAGGGAGGAATATCTAGATAGTTCACTCCAGAGTGCAGTCGCACCTCAGAGGAAAGCACAGATGCAGGAAGGGAGAGTGTGACTGTTAGTTAGCAGAGTAGTGGAAACCTAGGAGAGGTGGAGAAGGAGGTCTCGCAGACTAGTCCTATCCAACAGTACGAGGTACTTTGATACCTGTGAGGATAAGGATGAAGGCTGCAGGGAGGATGCCCAGAATTCTAACCATGGCACCGTGGAACATGAGGCAGTCCTAGGGGTGGGGGAAAGATCAGTATAGAAAGGTTGTAGTCAAAGGGGATTCTATAATCGGGGGATAGATAGCATCCTCTGTAGTCGCAACCGAGAGTTCAGGAGGGCGTGTTGCCTACCTGGTGCAAGGGTAAAGGACATCTTGGAGAGGAACTTGGAAAGGGAGGGGCAGAATCCAGTTGTCATGATCCATGTCGGCACCAATGACATAAGGAAGAACAAGGAGGAGGTCCTGCTAAAGGAATATCAGAAGCTAGGAACTAAATTAAAAAGCAGGACCTCACTGGTGGTAATCTCAGGATTACTGCTTGAGCCACATGCTAATTGGCATAGGGACAGACAGATCAGGAAGGTGAATGTGTGGCTGAAAGAGTGATGTGGGAAGGAGGGGTTCCATTTCATGGGACACTGGCACCAGTACTGGGACAGGCAGGAGTTGTACAGCTGGGATGGACTCCACCTGAACCAAAATGCGACCAGATTCCTAAACAGAAAGGATAAATAGGGCGGTGGATAAAGCTTTAAACTAGCAAGATGGGGGGACGGATCTGGTAGCAATAACAAAAACTTAAAGATAAAAGAAAGAGGAGATGAGTGTAAAGGTCAGGGTAAGGTGTAAAGATAACATAAATGGTCAAGGAACAATTACAGTTATAAAACAGATGTATAAAAGGAATGTTAGAAATAAAGTAAAAGGAACAATTATTAAAGACGAATTAAACTCCCTGTACACAGTGTCCAAAATAAAACAGGGGAACTGGAGGCAACCAGATCTAATAGGAATAACTGAAACACGGCTACATAAAGAACAGGACTGGCAACTAAATATTGCAGGTTATAACATAATCAGAAAGGATAAGGAAGGAAGAAGGGGAATGGAGTGACAGTACTAATTAGAGATAACATAATGGCAGTAGAAAAAAGGGACATAACTAACATTAAGATAGAAACAGAATCCATGTGGATTGAAATAAAAGGTAAGGGATCGATCATGCAAATAGGGGTATACTACAGACCATCTAATAGTGAAAAGGAGGTGGAGGAAGAAATATGTGAAATGAGTAAAGGACATAGAATAATAATCATGGGAGATTTTAACTATCCTCAAATAAACTGGCAAGAAGAGGTGGGTAAAGGGGTGCAGGGAATTTAGTTTTTATAATTGTGCAGGACTCCTTTCTTCAGTATGTGAAAAGCCCAACAAGAGAGGAAGCACGGCTGGATCTAGTAATGGGAAATGCCCAGAACTGATAAGAGGAGTAAGCAGAAGGGAACATCTAGGCAATAACGATCGCGACATAATAAGGTTTAAGATGAAGATTGAGAAGGACATAAGTAAGAGAAAGACCAAAGTAATAAATGGGAAAAAATCTGATTTTAAGGGGATGTGAATGGAAATAGGGAAAATAAACTGGAAAAATTTACTGACAAAAAATATCCCACTAAAAAGCAAGAGCAAACTAGCCAGTAATGACACACCATGGATGAATAAAGAAATAAGGGCAAAATTGAAACCAACAAAAAAGGCATACAAGAAAGGTTAGGAAAGAAATCAAAAAAACAATTGGGAAGACAAAGAGAAACTACAAAATTAAATAATCAAGGAATATAAAAGGAAGTAGTAAAGTACTCTACAGACACATAAATAACAAAAGAAAAATCAGGATAGAGATAAGGGTAAGGCAATACACATGATAAACTCACAGGTAATGACAGTGAAATGGCAGAAATATTAAATAATTACTTTGCCTCAGTATTTACCAGGGAGACTAAGATGCTGGACATGACATTAGAAGAAGAGATCAAAGAAAATATAAAGACATTTAAGATAGAAAGGGGGGTGATAATTGATAAACTAAACAAACTTAGGGAGGATGAGACCCCTGGTCTGGATGGATTGCATCCAGGCTTATTAAAAGAAGTTAGGGAAGAGATAACACAGGCACTATTACATATATATAAAATTCATTAGAAACAGGAATAGTGCCAGAAGATTGGCAGACAGCTAGTGTGATTCCTATATTTAAAAAGGGAGATAAAACAATTCCAGGGAACTATAGACCAATTAGCTTAACATCGCTGGTAGGAAAGAAAATGGAACTCTTGCTCAAAGATGTAATGGAAAAACATCTAGAATCTGAAAATATAATCATGAATAGTCAGCACGGATTTCAAAAGGGAAGGTCATGCTTGACCAACCTTATTGAATTCCTTGAAGAAGTAACAGAATGGGTAGACAAGGGTAATTTAGTAGATGTAATTTGGATTTTCAAAAGGCCTTCGATAAGATACCGCATAGTAGACTCATGACTAAGGTCAGAGCATGTGGAGTCAGGACAAGTAGCAGAATGGATAGCAAGCTGGCTACAAAATAGAAAACAGGGAGTAACGGTTAAAGGTAGTTTCTCAGACAGGCAAAAGGTGGGAAGTGGTGTTCCACAAGTATCGTTGCTGGGACCACCGTTGTTCACCATTTGCATAAATGATTTGGACTCTGGAATTGGAAGTACAATTTCAAAATTTGCGGACGACACCAAATTGGGTGGTATAATTAATACTGAGCATGGCTGAAACAAAATACCGGAAGGCATAATAAACTTGTAAAATGGGCGTGTAATTGGCAAATTAATTTCATTATACATAAGTGTGAGGTGGTACATTTTGGTAGGAAATTTATTGCTGGAAAATAAGAGTCTAAATGGGGTCGAGAAGCAGAGGGATCTGGGGGTAGATACCCAGATCACTAAAAGTAGCGATGCAGGTTAAGAAGGCCATAAAAACAAGAAGCACTGTGATAGAATTAAAAACCAGGGAAGTTGTGATAAATTTGTGTAGAAGCTTGGTTAGACCACACTTGGAGTACTGTAAACAGTTTTGGTCTCCACATTATAAAAAAGATATAGAAGCGGTTGTTTAGAAGGCATATGGGGTACTTTCCTTTATTAGCCAAGGCATAGAATATAAGAGCGGGGAGGTTATGCTAGAACTGTATAAAACACTGGTTAGGCCACAGCTAGAGTACTGCGTACAGTTTGGTCATCACATTACAGGAACGATGTGATTGCACTAGAGAGGGTACAGAGGAGATTTACGAGGATGCTATCAGGACTGGAGAATTTTAGGAACTAGGAGGAAAGATTGGATAGGCTGGGCTTGTTTCCTTTGGAACTGAGGAGGCTGAGGAGAGATTTAATTGAGCTGTACAAAATTATGAGGGGCCTAGACAGAGTGGATAGGGTTGATGAGGGCAATGTGGTTGATGCGTATATGGACTTTCAAAAGGAGTTTGATAAAGTGCCACATAATAGGCTTGTCAGCAAAATTGAAGCCCATGGAATAAAAAGGGTGAATACAGATAATCTTTCTAACTGCCCTTTATCTGTAATCACCAGGCATTGTTCTCTGACTATATATGCTGTGCCTATATGCATCTCTTCACTTCACCTGACGAAGGAGCAAAGCTCCGAAAGCTTGTGATTTCAAATAAAGCTGTTGGACTATAACCTGGTGTTGTGCGACTCCTTACAGGAAACAGAGAGTAGTGATGAGCGGTTGTTTTTCGGACTGGAGGAAGGTATACAGTGGTGTTCCCCAGGGGCAGTACTAGGACCACTGCTTTTTTTGATATATATTAATGACTTGAACTAGGGTATACAGGGCACAATTTCAAAATTTGCAGATGACACAAAACTTGGAAGTGTAGTAAACAGTGAGGAGGATAGTAATAGACTTCAAGAGGACATAGACAGGCTGGTGGAATGGGCGGACACGTGGCAGATAAAATTTAACGCAGAGAAGTGTGAAGCAATACATTTTGGCAGGAAGAATGTGTAGAGGCAATATAAACTAAATGGCACAATTCTAAAGTAGGTGCAGGAACAGGGAGATCTGGGGGTCTATGTGCACAAATCTTTGAAGGTAGCAGGACAGGTTGAGAAAGCAGTTAAAAAAAGCATACGGGATCCTGGGCTTTATAAATAGAGGCAGAGTACAAAAGCAAGGATGTTATGTTGAACCTTTATAAAACACTGGTTCGGCCACAACTGGAGTATAGGGCTCCATTTTAGCACCCGCTGTCGGGTGCGTTCCTGGTGGGGGGGCTCCGAAAATTGGGGAATCCCGGAGCGAGTCGGGAGCCCAGCTCCAACCCGCCCACTTCCGAGTTCCCCACAGACGCGCCGACGTGCGCGCGCAGCCCCCGCATGTGGGACTCCCGCAGGCAATTAAAGCCAGCGGGGTGCCACTTGAGAGTATTTACCTTGCTATTTCAGGTCATTAACAGACCTGATTAAGGGACTATGTCAGGAGGGGTGGGATCTTAGAAACAACTGGGACTGTTTCCCTTACTGGGGGAAACACTCCCAGTTGCAATGGACATGTTGCAGCTATCAGCCTGTGGCAGCTGCAAAGGTCCATTTGACAGGTGTATGGGGAGACCCTCACTCATTACAGGAGGCCACTCTGTCACTTGGGACAAAGTTTGGCCTTCACCACCCTCCTCCTGACAATAAAATTCACCAACTTGCACACTTACCCCAGGGTCTAGAGACATGTACCTACCTTGCGGACCCCCTCAGATGTACATCTTCCGGATGGGGGCCGCCGTAGCTGCAGTCATGACCTCCTCGGAGGGCGAACAGCATCACCAGCCTCGCCGTCCACCTCTGACACATGGAGCTCCACAACAGAGTGATGTGACACATCCACCTGCACAGCAGGAGGGAGGGCAACCGCAGAGAGAGATGCTTCGCAGGGGGCACTACCCTCGCCACAGGGTCCACAGACCGAGGCTCAGCTTCCTGGACCTCTCTGAGCAGCAGTGCACACGGAGGCTCAGAGTCGCTCGACATGTAGTCGTGGACATCTGCAGCCTCCTTCATGCCGAGCTGCTCCTGGCTGGCCCGAGCACCATCTTCTTACCTGTCGCTGTCAAAGTCACCACTGCCCTCAACAACTTCTCCTCCGCATCCTTCCAGGGTGCCACCGGGGACATCGCCGACGTCTCTCAGTCGTCTGCACAAAAGAGCCCTGCAAGTACACCTACACCCATTTTGCAGTGACACAATGAGTGGCATCAGCTGTGGGTCTTCATAGTGATCCTCAGGAAAGGGCATTATTGCACAAACCAGACAAGATTCGCAAAGATGTGGCAGTAGTGGTGCTAATATAATATGTGATGTGAGTTGATCAGAAATGAAATAGAAGTAAAAACCATGACAAACCCTCAAACACCCTTGTGCATCCCCTTCATGCTCACGACACGTTTGCCTTACGCTTCCTACTGCACATATGTGATGCATTCCCTGTGGCTGCAGCACAGGTAGTGGCAGGTTGAGTGAGGCTGACTGTGAAAGAGATGCATGAGAGGTTGAGTATGAGATAGAGCCATGAGATTGTATGAGGATTGGGTTGAGTGGTAGAGGCGGGATGAGTACTGGCGAGGTGAGTAAGTGCAGGTAAGATGAGGATGAGGTTTGAGTGGGTGCGAGGCGTGATGTGACGGAGTAGTGTTGGCAGTGCAGAAGGAGATGTGGGGTGGGGGCAGTGATGTGGCAGACGGAGTGTAGGGGAATGAGTAAGTGTACTCACTTTGGCTGACCTACTTAGGTCATTGCAGCGCCTCCTGCACTGTATGCAGGTGGGCGATATGTTGGTGGTGCAGGTGACCTCCTCTGCCACCTCGAGTCAGGCCTTCCTGGTGGCAGAGGCAGGCCGCTTCTTCCCGCCCGCCGGGGGGAAGATCTCTGTCCTCCCCCTCCTCCTCACCCCATCTAATGATACCTGGAGTGAGGCATCATTAAACTGGGAGCAGCCTTCCCCCTGGGCTGCTCCATGCTGTATTTTTCCTATTTGTTGCAGCATCTGCCCCTTTAAATAGAGCTCCTCCAGCTGACAGACCTTACTGCGCATGCGCAGTCCGCCCGACGCGCAGATCAGCAGTGGGGAACCCGGATGACCAGGTCAGTGGATCCAATTAGGCTGCGATCGCGCGCAGGGCAGACTGATTTCACCGGGCGCGTTACCCACGCGCCCAATAGCCCCTCCGCCACGAACCCGCAGCCCTGGCAATATCGAGCCCATTGTGTCCAATTCCGGGCACTGCACTTTAGGAAGGATGTGAAGAACTTAGAGAGGGTGCAGAAAAGGTTTACTGGAATGGTTCCAGGGATGAGGGACTTCAGTTACATGGATAGATGGGAGAAGCTGGGGTTGTTCTCCTTGAAACAGAAGATTAAGAGGAGATTTGATAGAAGTGTTCAAAATCATGAAGGATCTAGACAGAGTAGATGGAGAGAAACTGTTCCCATTGGCGGAAGGGTCGAGAACCAGAGGACATAGATTTAAAGCGATTGGCAAAAGAATCAAAGGCAACATGAGGGAAAACTTTTCTACACAGCGAGTAGTTATGATCTGGAATGTGCTGCCTGAAAGGGTGGTGGAATCAGATACGATCGTGGCTTTCAATAAGAAATTGGATAAATACTTGAAGGGAAAAAATTTGCAGAGCTACGGGGAAAGAGTGGGGGAATGGGACTAACTGGATTGCTCTTACAAAGAGTCGGCACAGGCTCCTTCTGTGCTGTAACCATTCTATGATTCTATGACCTATTACCCTTAGCAGCGAGATCAATAACCAGGTGATAGATTTAGAGAGAAGCTGAGGAGAAATCTTTTCACCCTGGGGGTGGTGGTGGTCTGGAACTCACTGCCTAAAAGGATGTTCGAGGCAGGAATGCTCATTGCATTTGAAAAGTACTTGGATATGCACTTGAAGTGCCATAACCCACAAGGCTACAGATCAAGAGCTGGAAAGTGGGATTTGGCTAGATAGCTCTATTTTGGCCGGCACAGACAAGGTGGGCTAAGTGGCCTCCTTTTGTGCCGTAAATTTCTGTGATTCTATGAGGTGCTAGAGAACATGCAAAAATGATTTACTAGGATTATACCAGAACTGAGAGGTCATACCTATCAGGAAAGTTTGAACAGGCTGGGACTCTTTTCTCTCAAAAAGAGGAGACTGAGGGGTGACCTGATAGAGGTCTTTAAGATAATGAAAGGGTTTGATAGGGTAGACGTAGAGGAGATGTTTCCACTTGCGGGGGAGACCATAAGGTAGTCACTAATAAATCCAATAGGGAATCCAGGAGAAACTTCTTTACCCAGAGAGTGGTTATAATGTGGAACTCGCTACCACAAGGATTAGTTGAGGTGACTAGCATAAATGCATGTAAGGGGAAGCTAGATAAACACATGAGGGAGAAAGAAATAGAAGGGTATGTTGATGGGGTTAGATGAAGAGGGGTGGGAGGAGACTCGTGTGGAGCATAAACATGGCATGGATATGTTGGGCCAAATGGCCTGTTTCAGTGTTGTACATTCTATGTAATTGTATATAATTCCATGTAAGACTAAATGTAAGAGATTTAGAACAGAGGACAGGAGAAACTTCATTACACAGAGTTGTGAAACTGTGGAATTCAATTCCCGGATTAGTGCTTGAGGCAGAAACTATGTCAACATTCAAGATTAGATTAGATAGGTAGATTAAGGAAAAGGAGTTGAAGGGATATGGGAACAGGGTGGGTAAATGTGATTCGTACTTTTTGGGTTGTATGTAGGACCATCGCCAATAGGCCGAATGGCCTGATACCATGTTGTAACATCTACATAAGGCAGATAAAATTCACCATAAATACCATTTTAGCTTGAAGAAAATGAGTGGAATCTATCTTTAGCTTTTAAGGATAACTAGACCAAACGGGACGATGTCAATCTACAACTACCTTCTTATTAACAAAATTTTGGAAACATAAATTCATTAACTATTACAGGATATGAGATTTTGCTCCATTGAGGACAACTAGTTACTTTAAATGAGAGTTAACTACTGTTAATTAATATCTCACCATTACGGGTCATTGAAAACCCAGTACAAAACATTTTTCTCAAATTAACCAGCCGACAGCTGGTATTTTTATACTTTAAAAATAAAACAGCACAAATTATACAATTTGTGTCATTGAGGTATAATGAAGTAATTGGGATTTAAACCCTTTCCATCTGATGCTGGCAATATCCCTATCTCACCTTTATATGTTCTAGATTGCAAGCAATTATTACCCGTTTCCAAATTTGCTTACTATAAAGTCCTGAGAATACCTCAACCCTTATACCATCCTCATCTCCCAATGCTACATTTAAGTCCACATGTTAGCAGTGTTCCTGATTTGTTAATTGTTGATCCTTCGCTAGATTGCTTTAACTGGCCGTATCTGTTAACTAATTTGTAAAAAGTAATTTATTCAATTTTCCTGATTGCGATATAGTGGAATTGATACGTATTTAAAAAAATTATTTAACTATATTTGTATCAGGAAGGTAAATTGAAAGGAAGATTGTCTGGAACAAGTCATAATGTTTCCATGAGGTATTGATATAATATGTACATGCTGTAGTTTGTACTGTCAGTCTCATTTGTCTGCCTCAGTTTCTGTATATTGGAGTGCCGAGGCTATAGGTTTTGAAATGTGTGTTTAAAATGACCTCAAATGTATTTAACAGTTCAGTGGTGGTGTAATATATTCCAGACCTGGTTTGTTTGAAACTGTAACAGATTCTAGCATAACATAGGGCTAGAAATGTGGGCTTTTGAAACATTATCAATGCAATGTTATCTATCACCTTTAATGAATAATTAGTTTATGACATTGAATGCACTGTGGCTTTTTGAAGAACTGAAAGAAAAAACATTTTTCTTTGCTTCCAGCTGGCCAAGAATGTAGGAAATATCAGTTTTAATGAAATTCTGGAAGCCAGTCTGCCGCATCCATCATCAAAGCCTATTCCGAATAGTGACATGTAAGTACATTTGAGAGAGGTACGGTGATTTAGAAATAATAAAAGACGATGAACTGGAATACAAATGGGCATTCTTTTGCTCATAGAGTTAAATTTAGAGGTTTTTTTTCTTCAAGCCTTGTAATGGTTGACACGGTATTGGTTTTAGTCCAATTACCAACCAGTCAGAATGATTTGTTAGTTTTTGATGTCACTATTTAGCAGTATTGTCTGAGTATTTCCAAGTCATGTAAATATAAGGGCTGATTTTGCAAGGTTCCATTGCTTGCTGAATTGGAGTACAGATTGTCGGAATCTTCCTGAGCGTGGAGCTCAACACCCCAAATGTGTTCACTCATATAAAATGTACATATGAATGTCTGAATAGCCTGGCCTTTAAGAATTGGCTTCTTAAAGGTATGTTGGACTTTTCAGAGTTGGTTTTGAAAGGTTTTGGTTTAGTATTATTATTATTATTGTATTAATTTTTATTGATCTTTAGGTCTGCTTTTTTTGCATTTACAACTCTTTTTCCTATAACAATCTTCCAGCTGCTGTTTCATGTGCAGCAAGCAAAGTAGTACGCGATTCCTTTAGGGATACCAATGGTGTTTTTAGATTTGGAGGAGGAGGAGCAGTTCCTCCTCTAAATCTAAGAACACCATTGGAACCTTCAGAGGCAGATGTGACTACACCTTGGACGTTAATACGTACTATCCTTACCGTAGTACT
This sequence comes from Heptranchias perlo, assembly GCF_035084215.1. Lineage (NCBI taxonomy): Eukaryota > Metazoa > Chordata > Chondrichthyes > Hexanchiformes > Hexanchidae > Heptranchias > Heptranchias perlo. Next base: position 134,441,522 of record NC_090327.1, on the reverse strand, counting down.
CACATTTACATATGCAGACAGTCCTTTCTGGACATTCCAAAGAGACCTACCTTCAGCACCAGTGCTCTGCAGGAGAGGCTATCGGAGAGCTGTGCTTGGAAGCCAATCAGCAAAGAACTTCTACCATATGGATGAGTCTTGCTATGTGTGTGAAGATGACTACTACATTAAACTTCTACACCAGAAGATCTTTCCAAGCCACACAGCTGCATCAAACAAATGACAGAGGCTTTACTTACAAGAGGCCACATGTTCATTATTTTTCCCAAAAAGAGGCATCAGCTGGACAGGGCACAAAACTTTTCCCAGGTGGCAGGACTTCCTTGAATAGAGGGCATCGTGGATGGCCCCCGCGTGGCTTTCCAGGGCCTTAGCAGCCCAATGGCCTACAAGGACTTGCATCCTATTAATATCCAAGGTGTGTTGGATCACTGGAATCTCATCCTGCAATTCAGTGCCCATTATTCTGTGAGCGCTAATGATGCATTTGTTTTGAGCCAATCCACCATATTAGGGTTATTTGAAGGATCAAAGAGACTGGATGGATAGCTCCTAGGAGAACAAGGCTATTCTTGACCCCTGGCTGATGACTCCCTTGAGAAACACCAGATATAATGAAGTATAGGTCTCAATCAGAACTATTGTTGAACACACTGCAGGTATGCTGAAGGAAAAAATTCCATTGCTTAGACCAAACAGGAAGTTGATCCTTCTGTTTAACCCAGTAAGGCTTTCCAACCTCAAACATCTGTTGCATGTTCCACATGCAATACAAATAACTAAGAGGAAGAGGAGGCCCAGGCCTAAACAGAAAAGGAGGAAGAAATAGATGCAAGGTAATTGCAACCCAAACCACGAAGACTGTGGCAGCAATTGTTCATAGACACCTTTTTCAGTTAAGTCCATAACCTGGATGCTGCATAACTAGTCTTATTGAATTTGTTACCATACAATGGCCCAATAAACCATGCCTACATTATCATCTACTGAAAATTAATTGGCATGCTGCCCATTATTGTGTCTGCTACTACCTTTAATATGGCCCTGCTCAAATAAACTCTGGACCAAGTTGAAATGAAGTTGTTATTTTATTTCCCTGCAAATTAAGTTATATGTGGTGACAGGCTCTTGATGGTATGGGTGCCTCGTGGGATAGAGGAGTTGTCACGTGTTCCATGATGGTATGCTATTCTCTGAATCCGTTCTGCGCTAGTGAACAGGTGTTGGTCCTGCACTTCTTATGGCCGATCTTACAGGGTATCAAGCACGTTCTTACAAGTCTTCATGAAGGCCTTTAGCTCACTGAGTAACGTCTGGGGCTATAAGGCCAGCTTGTATCTGTCCTTCTGCGACCTCCATTTGATCCTCTTCCCTTGTGCTGCGAGGTTCACCTGGTGTACCTTCCTGAACCTTAAATGTCCTGGGGAGTTTGTATCTGAGATGGTGTCCGCACCAGGTGGTGTGTGGGGATGCGGCATGCTTTGAAGGGCCTGATTTTGTTACAGAGAAGATTGTGGGGTGATTTGATAGGGGTGTATAAAATGAAGAAGGGTTAGGATAGAATAGAAAAAAACAGATAGTTTCCAGTGGTTGAAGGGGTATTGATGCAAGTTTAAATGTATGTTTAGGACCAAGAGCAGGAGAAATCTTTTTATACAGAGGGTTGTGAATTAGTGGTTGAAGCAGAGACCATGTCAACATTTAAGAATAGATTAGATAGGTGGTTTAAGGAAAGGTAGATCAGGGATATGGGAACAGGTTAAGCAAATGGAATTAGGACTACTACTTGTATGGAGGATAAAGACTAAAATGGACTGGTTGGGCCAAATGGCCTGTTTCTGTGTTGTAATTTCTGTGTGTCATCATCAGGTTCAAGCCACCCTGAGAAAAGGATCAGTTCACCACTCGACTTCTTGGGAAAAAAAACTTTGACTATAGACTTAAAAGTATCTCCAGTCCTCAATCATTCTATTAATTTGCCTAGTGCAGTTTTTCATTACAGCCTGTCTTGGGGCATTGCACGTGATTGTTAGAAATTCCAACCTGACACCTGGTGAATTGCATTTTAGCCTGCTTCCACCTGGTTTAGGACATATATTTTTCATGATTGTAATAACTACTCTGTACCTATTAGTAGTATTCTCGTTTGCCACAAGCTGCTGGAACTTTATCCGGGGTCTGACAGACCCACTACTACCTTCCAGTTTTTTTTCTTTCCACCGCCATGGAAAATTCTACCAGAATGATGTGTGAATCTTAACTTTTACCTGTTTTCTCTTGAGCTTGTCTACAACGTGGCGTTCAAGTTGCAACAAAGCAAGTCTATGTTTAATATGCAGATATAGTTCAAGAGGTCTCCAGAGCAGGATTCCCTTGGCTTCTTCCCCTACCCTGCCCCTCCCCTACTGGCAAAAAAAAGTTCAAGAAATTGGATAAGTTGAAAGAGGGAAAGAGTATATCCAGTGCAAATCCTGCATAACATTTATGCTCTTGGTGCCATAACTTTGGCATGAAAGTTATTCATAGTACTGACTCTGTGGACTCCTGGTTATGATAGAAGCTCCTTCCCAGTGGTACTTGTGCCATCATGGTCTATCAGGAACTTGGTGTTACAGTTTGCCCTAATACTGGCAGACCTACCAATAGGGAACAGAATCTACAAACTTGCAGACTAACGAGACCTCCTTACATTAGATGCACGAGGAAGACTGCATTGGGACAGTTAATTCCTTCATTTTCATGAAACCCCTCCACATTTTGAGGCAATAACTTTCTCAGGACATTTATTGACTAATTCTGCCAACTCAGGTCGGAGGTAAAGAAGCTTTTTTTGTCTCAAGCAAACTAAGGATAAGAATTTGATCTGCTCACATTACTTGCTTCTCTCCAGGAGAGGGTTGAGGCTTCCATCCTGTGCTGGATCTCAGTGGTTTTAGGTTCTCACTACAGATGAAGTTGCTACGGTGCAATACCAGGGCTGGGGAAGTATTTAACAATCTGGGGCCTTTCCCGGAGGCCAATGCAGTGCAAATCTTGCATAAAATTTATGATGTTGGTGCCATAAATTTGGCTGAAAATTGTTCATAGCACTTTTCAGAAATTGGCAAGCAACCTTATATTCCAAAGAGAACTACTTCCACGTAGGGATACGTTTTTACCATCAGAAGTAGTTGAAACTCATCATAGAGGAATTAAAATCATAGAATGGTTACAGCACAGAAGGAGGCCATTCGGCCCATCGAGCAATCCAGTTAGTCCCATTCCCCCGCTTTTTCCCCTAGCCCTGCAAATTTTTACCCTTCAAGTATTTATCCAGTTCCTTTTTGAAAGCCACGATTGAATCTGCTTCCACCACCCTTTCAGGCAGCACATTCCAGATCATAACAACTCACTGCATAAAAAGGTTTTTTCTCGTGTCGCCTTTGGTTCTTTTGCCAATCACCTTAAATCTGTGTCCTCTGGTTCTAGACCCTTCTGCCAATGGGAACTGTTTCTCTTTATTTACTTAATCTAAACCCTTCATGATTTTGAACACTTCTATCAAAACTCTTCTTAACCTTCTCTGCTCTAAGGAGAACAACCCCAGCTCCTCCAGTCTACCCATGTAATTGACGTCCCTCATCCCTGGAACCATTCTAGTAAATCTTTTCTGCACCCTCTCCAAGGCCTTCACATCCTTCCTAAAGTGCGGTGCCCAGAATTGGACACAGTACACCAGCGGATTGGAAAACCTCAAACATAACACCTCTATTCAAGAAGGGAGTGAGACAGAAAGCAAGTAACTATAGACCAGTTAGCCTAACATCTGTCATTGGGAAAATGCTAGAATCCATTATTAAGTAGCAGGACATTTGGAGACTCATAAAACAATCAAGGAGAGTCAACATGGTTTTATGAAGGGGAAATCATGTCTGACAAATTTATTAGAGTTATTTTGAGGAAGTAACGGGCAGGGTGGATATAGAGGAACCAATGGATGTAGTATATTTGGATTTCCAAAAGGCCTTCGATAAGGTGCCACATAAAAGATTACTGCACAAGATAAGAGCTCATGGTGTTGGGGCATGGATAGAAGATTGGCTAACTAACAGAAAACAAAGAGTCAGGATAAAAGGGTCATTTTCAAAATGGCAATAGTGGGGTGCCACAGGGATCAGTGCTGGGGCCTCAACTATTTACAATATATATCAATGACTTGGATGAAGGAACAGAGTGTCTTGTGGCCAAATTTGCTGATGATACAAAGATAGGTGGAAAAGCAAGTTGCGATGAGGACACAGTGTCTGCAAAGGGATATTGACAGGTTAAGTGAATGGGCAAAAATTTGACAGATGGAATATAATGTGGGAAAATGAGAAGTCATCCACTTTGGGAGGAAAAATAAAAAAGCAAAATATTATTTGAATGGAGAAATACTACAAAATGCTGCGGTACAGAGGGATCTGGGTGTCCTCGTACATGAAACACAAAAAGTCAACATACAGGTGCAGCAGGTAATCCGGAAGGCAAACGGAATATTGGCCTTTATTTCTAGGGGGATGGAGTATAAAAGCAGGGAAGTCATGCTACAACTGTACATGGTGCTGGTGAGACCACACCTGGAGTACTGCGTACAGTTCTGGTGCCCTTATTTAAGGAAGGACATACTTGCATTGGAAGCAGTTCAGAGAAGGTTCACTAGGTTGATTCCGGGTATGGAGGGGTTGTCTTATGAGGATGGATTGAACAGGTTGGGTCTATACTCATTGGAGTTTAGAAGAATGAGAGGAGATCTTACTGAAACATACAAGATTCTGAGGGGACTTGATAGGGTAGATGCTGAGAGGATGTTACCCCCCTTGGGGGAATCTAAAACTAGGGGGCGTAGTCTCAGAATAAGGGGTCGCCCATTTAAGACTGAAATGAGGAGGAATTTCTTCTCCCAGAGGGTGGTGAATCTTTGGAATTCTTTACCCCAAAAAGCTGTGGAGGCTGAGTCATTGAATACATTCAAGGCAGGGTTAGACAAATTTTTGATCAGCAAGGGAGTCAAAGGATATGGATAAAAGGCAGGAAAGTGGAGTTGAGGTAAAAATCAGATCAGCCATGATCTCATTGAATGGCGGAGCAGGCTCGAGGGGCCGAAAGGCCTACTCCTGCTCCTAACTCTTTTGGTCTTATGGAACCAATGTTTTATAAAGGTTCAACATACCTTCCTTGCTTTTGTACTCTATGCCTCTATTTATAAAGCCAAGGATCCCATATGCTTTTTTAACTGCTTTCTCAACCTGTCCTGCCACCTTCAAAGATTTTGCACATATATCCCCAGGTGTTTCTATTCCTGCACCCCCTTTTAAGTTCCAAGTACAAAGATTTCCTGTTTGGATTGGCATCAGAACCAAGTATCAGGGCTTTTCATGCTGTAATTTCACAGTTGAAAAAAAGTTATTCATAACTCTGTATATGTAACATTATGTAATTATATAGCTTGATAGCAGAATACTTTTAGGGTAATAGATTGATATCTTGTGTTTACTGCTATCATATACATTAGGAGTAGAGCTGAGGCTCCAATTTAATTTAAAATTCTTATCTTTCTATATAAATCCCTTCATGGCTTCACCCTTCCCTTTCTCCGTAACTTCCTCCAGCATCCCCCTCCCACCCCCCACAACTTTCCATTCATCCATCTCCGGCCATTTGTGCATCCGCCTCCCTTCCCTTTACCCTACCATTGGTGGCTGAGCCAATAGGCCCTGCACTCTTAAAGTTTCCTCCCTAAACCTCTCCTCCTCTAAGACCTGTCTTAAAACCTACCTCTTTTATCAAGCTTTTGGTCACTGCTGCTAATGTTGCCACCTTTCGGCACAACATCCATTTTTCTCTGATTACTCATCTGTGAAGTGTCTTGGGATGTTTTTCTACATTAAAGGCGCTATGTAAATGCAAATGTTGAAGTATCTGATACTGGTGGTCCTTCTTGGAGATGTATGCATGCAAATCCTGCATGAAATTTACACCATTGGTGGCATAAATTTGGCATGAAAATTGTAAAATAGTGCTGCCAAATCACACACTGCTGACACTTCCTCCATGGAGATCTATCAAACTGGTAATTTGGCAGTGGAGTAATGTTGCGTCAGCTCTGGTTTGAATACTGGAGCTAAAACAAGACCGTACAATCCTATGAATGAATCCATATGCAATGAAACTGCTCTATACCTATCTAGTACCTTGAGTGAATTATAGGTAGATTTGATAAGTACATACAATGTATTTAGTGAGATTACACTAGACATATGCATTTGGATGTTCCAGCTTCCTCTGAAACTCAGAGCACCATTATCTGGCCAGTATTATCTGGCTGGACCAAGTGAGTAGCATCACTTAATCGGCCACACTGGCACCACCTTGATTATATTAACATATTTGTGCCTATCCTAATTTAGATTATTGGTTTAAGTTACCTTTCATAAGTCTGGACAGACTGCATTCAAGCAAGCTTGACCGCTCTAGAAAAGCTAGGATTTGTCATCAACCAAAAGAAATCCAAGTTAGATTTACTTGGTTCCAGACAGCTCAGGCTTAAACACCAATTCTAGAGAATTGCTTCAGAAGAAGTGAAACTCAAGTGTGTTTGCAGATACTGGGTTGATGGCAAGCCACCTGAGTGAGTGTAAAACTTTGTCCAAGGCAGTTGCATCAAAATTTTCTTGCACAATAAATCTTGAGGTGCTCTATTGTAGATAAGTCAGACAGCAGCTGTAACCTTAAACTGCCTTGTAAAGAACAATGAGGAGGCAGCCATCGCCGTCAACCTGGGAGGCAAATAGCCTGAACAGATTGCTGCAATAAACGCCACTTCCTCTGTTACTCTGGCAACAGATGCTTCCTCTTTAAATGGATACTTATTATCAGAAAGGATTATCCAAAGGATGTGGACACACCCACCCACCATGTGGCACAACAGACTTGCACTTTGAAAAATAGGGCGAACTGAAATGCACACTCAACTAATTCACAAGCAATTAGTGAGGCAGGTCCACCAACACTATTGTGGCTTAGTACATCTAAAAATCTTGTATCTAGCACTTCCCGTTTGTCATATTTCGTGTCATGATTTTGTCACACTTGAATGTAAGACATAGTGCTTTTTAAATTGAGAATGTACTTGCTTCGCAGGCCTCCCAATGCCAGGTTGCGTTGCTTTGCCTCTAAACTTAATCGATAGCCAGCTCTAAAATATCATTGTCCTCACTTCCTCTTCCGCCCTTGCTAAGTGTGTTCAGGCCTCATCCATCCAGTGTCCACCTGCCTCTGTTCCCTTACCCAGCCTTGGCCGATCTGATCAAAGCCGTGCTCTCATCTTCTCTCTTCACTGGTTTCCCAACACTAGGCTAGGAAACGTCATTTTGTTTATAAAGCACTCTGATGTATCTGTAGCGCTTATAAAATGAAGTACTGGTTTCCCAGCTTAGAACTGGGAAACCAGCTTTCAGTGGGCTACTGCAAGCGCATAGGGTGCATCTATGCGATTTTTCTCCTTAGTCCCTCCATGTCTGACCCCAAAAAGACTATCAGTCATAGACACAAGCCAATTCTCTTAGTAAACTTTATCAACGTTTTTATTAACGTGTGATTTTGGTCAACAGTTAGTCATAATACAGCATACAGAAAGTTTCAGCGCTCAAGATGGAGGGCTGATTGGATTCGTGGTCTTTGAGTGGTTTGCTTCTTGACGTCTTCTGGCTTCTCAGGCAATAGTTTCTTACCGTCAACTGCAGCCCTGAAGAGGGCCAAACAGCTGCCTTATGTTCACCATTTACTGCATGCTCGGTACATGAACACTTGCATGATCATCTTCTCCTCCAACCCTAAGTCCTTTGTTGATTGTACAGTCTTTGGTGATTTGCTAATCATCTTTGGGGTAGTAAATCGTGAAGTGTCTTACTCATGGCCCAGACTGTTAGTGTGATCAGGGCCATCTGTTTTCCACGTTCCGTTATCTTCTTTGTTTCAGCAAATCCTAGGTTTCACCATTTCCTTATCTGATGGTGACCTCTTGATGCTGTTGGCTTCTTACTGATAAACCAATTCAGAGTGCAACAGTCCTTGCCGTCAGTGACTCTGTGTTAAGGTTCTTTCTTTTTATGTCAAGCATACTTTTTCCAATAATCCTTTACGTCTCTCTCCTCCGCTGCGCCAATCCACCCACCACCTCCTACCCAAAAGAAAATAGAAAGAAAAACAGAAGAGCAGGAAAGGAGAGAGAAAGACAAGCAAAAAGATGAAAAAAAAATCAATAAAAACATAGAGAGAAAATGCTGAAGAGGAAAGAGAAAGACAGAAACAGCAATACAACTTTGACAGAGACACCATATCATTCAAATACTGTGTGTAACACCACAGTAGAAGAGATGAAGAGATTTGCTTTAACTGCCTCTGGCCTATTCGCTTTAGATGCCTCCTCCCTCTCCAAGTGCCTCTGCTGCCCCTCATGATTTTGATTTCAACGTTTCTTCTCAGAGTAGCCACGGGAGTTAAATTTGAGAAATGGAAAGTACACTTAATAGTACACTTTTTGCGGTGGAACTATGTTGGCAGAACTTTATCGAAAGAACTTTGTAGCTCATTAGACTCGTACTATACCTAGCATGAAAATTAGAGCGGAATGGGGTTAGATGAGAATTTTTTTAACGCAGCGAGTTGTTGTGATCTGAAATGCAATGCCTGAAAGGGCAGTGGAAGCAGAATCAATAGTAACTTTCAAATGGGAATTGGATAAATACTTGAGAAGGAAAAATTTGCAGGGCTATGGAGAAAGAGCAGGGGAATGGGACTTTTTAAAAAATTTGTTCAGGGGATGTGGACGTCGCTGGCGAGACCAGCATTTATTGCCCATCCCTAATTGCCCTTGAGAAGGTGGTGGTGAGCCGCCTTCTTGAACCGCTGCAGTCCGTGTGGTGAAGGTTCTCCCACAGTGCTGTTAGGAAGGGAGTTCCAGAATTTTGATCCTGTGACGATGAAGGAATGGCGATATATTTCCAAGTCGGGATGGTGTGTGACTTGGAGGGGAACGTGCAGTTGGTGTTGTTTCCATGTGCCTGCTGCCCTTGTCCTTCTAGGTGGTAGAGGTCACGGGTTTGGGAGGTGCTGTCGAAGAAGCCTTGGCGAGTTGCTGCAGTGCATCCTGTGGATGGTACACACTGCAGCCACAGTGCGCCGGTGGTGAAGGGAGTGAATGTTTAGGGTGGTGGATGGGGTGCCAATCAAGCAGGCTGCTTTGTCCTGGATAGTGTCAAGCTTCTTGAGTGTTGTTGGAGCTGCACTCATCCAGGCAAGTGGAGATTATTCCATCACACTCCTGACTTGTGTCTTGTAGATGGTGGAAAGGCTTTGGGGAGTCAGGAGGTGAGTCACTCGCCGCAGAATACCCAGCCTCTGACCTGCTCTTGTAGCCACAGTATTTATATGGCTGGTCCAGTTAAGTTTCTGGTCAATGGTGACCCCCAGGATGTTGATGGTGGGGGATTCGGTGATGGTAATGCCGTTGAATGTTATGGGGGAGGTGGTTAGACTCTCTCTTGTTGGAGATGGTCTTTGCTTGGCACTTGTCTGGCACAAATATTACTTGCCACTTATCAGCCCAAGCCTGGATCCTGTCCAGGTCTTGCTGTATGCGGCCTCGGACTGCATTATCTGAGGGGTTGCGAATGGAATTGAACACTGTGCAATCATCAGCGAACATCCCCATTTCTGACCTTATGATGGAGGGGAGATCATGGATGAAGCAGCTGAAGATGGTAGGGCCTAGGACACTCCCCTGAGGAACTCCTGCAGCAATGCCCTGGGGCTGAGATGATTGGCCTCCAACAACCACTACCATCTTCCTTTGTGCTAGGTATGACTCCAGCCACTGGAGAGTTTTCCCCCTGATTCCCATTGACTTCAATTTTACTAGGGCTCCTTGGTGCCACACTCTGTCAAATGCTGCCTTGATGTCAAGGGCAGTCACTCTCACCTCACCTCACCTCCGGAATTCAGCTCTTTTGTCCATGTATGGACCAAGGCTGTAATGAGGTCTGGAGCCGAGTGGTCCTGGCGGAACCCAAACTGAGCATCGGTGAGCAGGTTATTGGTGAGTAAGTGCCGCTTGATAGCACTGTCGATAACACCTTCCATCACTTTGCTGATGATTGAGAGTAGACTGATGGGGCGATAATTGGCCGGATTGGATTTGTTCTGCTTTTTGTGGACTAGTTGGACAGCTCTTTCAAAGAGCTGGCACAAGCATGATGGGCCAAATGGCCGCCTCCTGTGCTGTATCATTCTATGATTCTAAGAGAGGGTGGTGCTATCAAATACTGTCCTGTCACCCCTGCTACCTGGATTTTAATCTAACCCGATCTGATGGAATGAAATTTTCCTCTCTGCCAGCTGTAAGGGGTTGAACTGAGTTTGGGCAATTGCAATGAAGACAATGAATGCAAGTCACAGCATAAAGCTACTTAAAGTTTGCCATAAAATTGACATTCTTTTAGTGTGGGGAGAAAGAGAAAAATTCACAACTGGCATTGGGGATAATGTTTCATTGTTTCGCATAGTAAAGTGAGCTTTCCTCCATACCACACCTGACACTAGAGGTTTTTTTTTTAAAAATGGTTAACCCCTTTGATAAAATAGCAAACAAAGGAAGGTCATGTGAACATTTGTTACTATTATCACACAGTATAATTTCAACCCATCGATGTTGAAAGGTTTTTTCTTCATTGCCAATATCCAAAAAAATTAATAACAGTAAAAAAAAAGCCAAAATTCTCCAACTGTGGTATCCTATCTGGTATCCTTAACAATGACGTTTTTAAATCACAAATTTGTTTCATTGAACCGCTGTGAAATGCAGATTTACTTTCATTCACTTGAATTAATACAAGCAGTCGTGACATTATTAAAGTTCTATACAGCGACAGTTTAAAAAAGCGGGGTTATAATTAATCAGAATGATCTCTACATTTTTTTAAAATAGCAAGCCTGATGCATCACAATACAGATTATATAGTTGATTTGTTATCCAATAATTATATTCTGGTAATAAAAGGAATGGTCACCAACTATAAAATTTATCATTTGGATGTTGAACTGCTCTTTTATATCTTTATTTGCAAGAAAGCTATGACATGTTATTCAGCTGCATAATTTTCTTTTCCTTTTGACAGGACTGCACGTAAAGAATACATCCATGCAAAATATGTAGAACATAAGTTTGCCAGAAGGCTGTGCACCTCTTCTTCAGCTAAAATGAATGAGTTGTTGGAATCTGTGAAATCCAGGGATTTACTTGCACTAATTCAAGTCTATGCAGAGGGAGTTGAACTAATGGAGCCACTACCAGATCTTGGACAGGTGAGAAATAGTGACTATTTTACCTACCTGAGATTACATGACTCACAATTCAGTTCTGTATACAGAGTCTATATGTAACATTCAAATGATTTGTTTTTGATGGGTAAACTTAATTTTTTCAAATCTGCCATTTCAACTTGACCCTGTTTTTCATGTTACTATAAAATCCGATATTACAATCAAATGTGAAAATACTTAACTGGAGGAAGGCTAATTTCAGAAAGATCAAATGGGATCTTGCCCAGGTGGATTGGAATCAAAAATTGGTAGGCAAAACAGTAATTGAACAATGGGAGGCCTTCAAGGATGAGTTGGTCCAGGTACAGAGTAGACACATCCTTACAAGGGGGAAAGGAAGGGCATCCAAAGCTAAAGCTCCCTGGGTGACTAAAGATATGGGGATTAAAATGAAACAGAAAAAGGAGGCTTATGACAAATGTAAGGTTCACAATAGAGTAGAGAACAAGGCTGAATACAGAAAATACAGTAGGGTGTATGAGAATAGATTAGCGGCTAATATAAAAGGAAACCCAAAAGTCTTTTATAAACACATGTAAGGGTAGTCAAAGGAAGCATGGGACCGATTAGGGACAAAAAAGATCATCTTGTGGAGGCAGAGGGCATGCCTAAGGTATTAAACGAATACGTTGCATCGGTTTTCACTAGGGAAGAGGATGCTGCCATTGTTGCAGTAAAGGAGGAGATAGTAATGACATTGGATAGGATAAAAATAGATGAGCAGGTACTTAAAAGATTGGCAGTATTCAAAATAGAAAAGTCACCCAGTCCAGATGGGATGCATCGTAGGGTACTGAGGGAAGTAAGGGTGGAAATTGCAGAGGCTCTGGCCACAATCATCCAATCCTCCTTAGATATGGGAGTGGTGCCAGAGGACTGGAGGATTGCAAATGTTACACCACTATTCAAAAAAGGGGAGAGTGATAAACCCAGCAATTATAGGCCAGTCAGCCTAACATAGGTGGTGGGGAAACTTTGAGACAATAATCCGGGACAAAATTAATTGGCACTTGGAAAAGTATGGGCTAATAAATGAAAGTCAGCACAGATTTGTTAAAGGAAAATCATGTTTGACTAACTTGATTGAGTTCTTTGATGAAGTAACGGAGAGGGTTGATGAGGGTGGTGCAGGTGATGATGTGTATATGGACTTTCAAAAGGCATTTGACAAAGTTCCACATAATAGACTTGTCAGCAAAATTAAAGTCCATGGGATCAAAGGGACAGTGGCAGCATGAATACAAAATTGGCTACGAGACAGAAAGCAGAGAGTAGTGGTGAATGGTTGTTTTTCTTACTGGAGGGATGTATACAGTGGTGGTCCCCAGGGGTCAGTATTAGGACCACTGCTCTTTTTTATATATATTAATGACCTGGACTTGGGTATAGAGAGTGTAATTTCAAAGTTTGCAGGTGACACAAAACTCAGAAATGCAGTAAACAACGTGGAGGGTAGTAACAGATGTCAGGAGGACATAGACAGACTGGTGAAATGGGCGGCCACATGGCAGAAGAAATTTAATGCAGAGAAGTGTGAAGTGATACATTTTGGTAGGAAGAATGAGAAGAGGCTATATAAACTAAATGGTACAATTTTAAAGGGGATGCAGGAACAGAGACATCTGGGGCTGAATATACACAAATCTTTGAAGGTGGCAGGAAAGTTGAGAAGGCTGTTTTTAAAAAAGAAAGCATATGGGATCTTGGGCTTAATTAATAGAGGCATTGAGCATAAAAGGAAGGAAGCTATGCTAAACCTTTAAAAATACTGGTTGGGCTGCAACTGGAGTATTGTATTCAATTCTGGGCACCACACTTTAGGAAGGCCTTAGAGAGGGTGCAGAACAGATTTACTAGAATGGTACCAGGGATGAGGGACTTCATTTATGTGGAGAGACTGGAGAAGCTGGAGTTGTTTTCATTAGAACAGAGAAGGTTAAAGGGGAGATTTGATAGAGGTGTTCAAAATCATGAACAGTTTTGATAGAGTAAATAAGGAGAAACAGTATCCAGTGGCAGAAGGGTCAGTAACCAGAAGACACAGGTTTAAGGTGATCGGCAAAAGAGCCAGAGGCGACATGAGGAAACATTTTTTTAGGCAGCGAGTTGTAATGATCTGGAATGCACTGCCTGAAAGGGAAGTGGAAACAGATTCAATAGTAACTTTCAAAAGGGAATTAGATAAATACTTGAAGGGAAAAAATTTACAGGGCTATGGGGAAAGAGCATGGGAATGGGACTAATTGGATAGCTCTTTCAAAGAGCCAGCACAAGCACGATGGGCCAAATGGCCTCATCCTGTGCTGTACCTACTATGATACTCTTACATCAAAAGCAAAATACTGCGGATTCTGGAAATCTGAAATAAAAACAGAAAATGCTGGAAAAGCTCAGCAAGTCAGGCAGCATCTGTGGAGAAAGAAACCGAGTTAACGTTTCAGGTCGAAGACCTTTCGTCAGAATAGTCTGAGGATAGGTCTTCGACCTGAAATGTTAACTTGGTTTTTTTTCTCCACAGATACTGCCTGACTTGCTGAGCTTTTCCAGATGATACTCTTATATTTGGTTACTAAGGCAAAAACCATATAAAATATCTCTGTTCCACTAGTATATAGGAAAGTGCAGGACCGACAGGACTCTACAGTCCATCTGTCCTGCCCCAAAAACTAATGCCTTTCAATTGCTCACTCACAAGATCACAAGATAATTATGGATGAAGAAGGTCATTTGGCCCATTTTAGTTCATCCATCCAGAAAGATCCTACAGTCCCCCATCTGGTATGCAATTGTTTTTTTTAATGTACTCCAGGGTTTTGTTTTCACTGGAGTTGTGTTCGTTGTATTGAAACCAACAGTAAGAAATTCTTCCGGTATTTCAACAGTAGGAAAGCAGTCAGGGAAGAAGTGAGAACCATAAAGTATGCAAATGGCTTCAAAACAGAGCATGAGATAAGAAACATTTGGAATTATGAGTTCTTCCAAGTATTCACAATGGAAGACATGAGCAACGTGTCCTTCCCAAACAGAAATAACCTGAACAAAATTAATGACTGATATAAATGAGAAGGAAATCTTTGACCGATTGAAAGGACTCAAAACCATTAAATCCCAAAGAATCTATGGCATTTACCCCAGGTTGCTAAAACATACAAGGGATGTTATTTGTGAGGTATTGACAATTATTATGAAGGAGTTACTGGACACTGGAGAGGTGTTAGTTGATTATAAACAGGCCGACATGATGCCGTGTTCAAAAAGGACAACAAAATACACACAGGCAACTACAAACCTATTAGTTATATTTCAGTCCTGTGTAAAATAATGGACTCGTTTAGAATCATAGAACCTTATAGCACAAAAGGAGGCCATACAGCCCATCGTGCCTGTGCCAGCTCTTTGAAAGAGCTGTCCAATTTAGTACCACACCACAGCTTTTTCCCCATAACGCTGCAAGTTAGTCCTCTAAATACATATCCAATTGCCTTTTGAAAGTTCCTATGGAATCTGCTTCCACCACCCTTTCAAGTAGTGCGTTCCAGATCTTAACAACCATCTGTATGAAAAAAAAATTCTCCTCATTTCCCTTCTAGTTCTTTTGCCAATTATTTTAAATCTATCACCTCTGGTTACCGACCCACTTGCCAGAGGAAACGGTTTCTCCATACTTGTTCTATCAAAACCCCTCATAATTTTGAATACCGCTTAACCTTCGCTGCTCTAAGGAGAACAGTTTCAGCTTCTCCAGTCTCTCCACATAAACTGAAGTCCCTCATCCCTGGTATCATCCTGATAAACCTCTCCACACTCTCCATGGCCTTGACATTCTTCCTAAAGTGTGGTGCCCAGAATTGTACGTAATACTCCAGCTGCGGCCTAACCAGTGATTTGTAACGGTTCAGCATGACTTCCTCGTTTCAAGTATCCCATATGCTTTCTTTAACCACCTTATCGACTTGCCCTGCCACCTTCAAAGATTTGTGAATATGGACTCCAGGTTCCTCTGCTCTTGCACCCCCCTCAAAATAGTGCCATTTAGATTATACTGCCTCTCCATAGTCATTTATCAGGACTAAACTTGAAGATCATTTGTAGAGTAATAATCCAGCAAACAGAGCAAGCCTTTGACTAAGTGGTAGCATTCCCGCCTTTTGAGCCAAACCCGCTGCAGATAATCCCAGCGAGTGGAGACCCGAACTCCAGCTCTGAATTCTGGGTTAACATCCAGTGGGAATACTCGCGTCAGGTGGGTGTGGGAGGCATTCCAATCTTATGGGTTGTGGGAGCCCAGAAAACCTTCCGCCATATAGGACTAATCACCCCGTCAGCTGATTAATGAGAATTACAGCCATGGAAGGAGGGTTCACGTCATGCTCTGTCAGACTGTTAATCAGCCTGCGAATCCTTCCATTATGAAGATACGAAAACAACCTAGATTCAGAAAAGCAGAGCAAAATACTGTGGATGCTGGATATCTGAAATAAAATCAGAAAATGCTGGAAATACTCAGCAGGTCAGGCAGCATCAAGAATCTTCAGACAAGGAGATTGTAACTGACCAACCTCATTGACTTCTTTAAGGAAATGAAAACTCAAGCGGACTGGGGAAAGCGTGACAACGTGTTTTTCCTTGTCTTTCTAAAGTACATTTGACAAGGTACAGCACGAAAGACTATTAGTCAAACTGAAAGTTGTGGAAACTCTTAGAAATCTTGGGAATCAATAGGAAATTGGCTGTGGGTAGAATATGAGTACTTGATAAAGGAGTTATGTCAGATGGGGAAGTACTAATTCGGGTGCCCCAAACACCACTGTTCAGGCCACTACTGTTTCTAATTTACACCAATGACTTAGATTCAGATACTCAATGCAAATTGGTCAAATTGACAGATGATCGAAAACTGGGTATGGCAGTGGAATCAGAGGAGGCAATTCAGACATTGCAAAATGAGTTGGACAGAAAAATGATTTAATGCAGACAAGTGTAAGCTACCTCAGACATTTTTATTCATTGTTATGTATATATCCTTTGCAGAATTTTTATGACAAATCAACTGGCATATTTTCGGCATGCACTGTTCATGACCTTCCATCAAAACACTCATGCATTATAAGAAATTGGATCAGGAGTAAGCCATCCAGCTCCTCGAGCCTGCTCTGCCATTCAATAAGATCATGGCTGATCTTCTACCTCAACGCCATTTTCCTGCACCATCCCCATATCCCTTGATGCCTTTAATATCTAGAAATCTAGCGATCTCTGTTTTGAATGTACTCAGTGACTAAGCCTCCATAGCCCTCTGGGGTAGAGAATTCCAAAGATTCACCACGCTCTGAGTGAAGAAATTTCTCCTCATCTCAGTTCTAAATGGCCTACCCCTTATTCTGAGACTGTGACCCCTGGTTCTAGACTCCCCAGCCAAGGAAAACATCCTCCTTCCATCTACCCTGTCGAACCCTGTAAGAATTTTGTATGTTTCAATAAGATCAGCTCTCATTCTTCTAAACTCTAGAGAATAGAGGCCTGGTCTACTCAATCTCTCCTCATACGGCAATCCCGCCATCCCATCAGAGTGCTGAATACATGGATAATATAAATAAAAAATAAACATAAATGATGGAAATCTGAAATAATAAAAACAGGAAATGCTAGAAATGCATAGCAGATTAGTCAACATTTGAAGAAGATAGGTTAACATTTCAAGTTGGACCATTCATCAGAACAAGATGTAATCCCTACAGTTTGTTACCAGGAGGCTTTTGTTGTCCCAGCTAATGAAGATACATATACAACGGGAGCCTGATCTGAGAAGTTTTTAGTCAAAACAAAGCATTCTGCAGATTGTATAGTTACATCCACCTCCTCCTTTCTTAAAGTTGATTACAGATGCTCACTTGTTCAGCTGGTGTTTCCAAATGGGCTTGGAGTTATCACTTTATCACCTTTTTCTACCATTGAATAATCACCATCAATACTTTTTTCTGTTCAAAGATAAGAAAGGGTGAGCATGAATTTTTTCCCCTTGGAAATGGATATATGCAATTTCTTTCCTTTCTCCTGGTTTCCAAGGTCCTTCAGAAAATCAGAACAGAATGGGGACAGTGACTATGGGAACCCTTTGAAACCATAGTTCTCAGACATCTAAAGTAAAACAGTGTCTCCCCAATCTCACTCCCCATCAGGAGAAACTTCCTTTTGAAGCTGATCAGCCAGGTTCTTCAGAGAGGAAATAATTTCCACTTAACAGCTTAGATATTGAGAGAACATGTTTCCTAAACCAAAGTTTACCATATTCCATACTGGACACTCAGCATCCAGAACACCTTTAATATAAAGAGCCTACAATATCAAGTGGAAGAAGTTTGCCTAATAGTGGGTTATTCATAGTGCTTCTCCAGTACTAAAGTACCAAAACGTTGTTGCACCTGCAAATTAAACTCTGGACTTGAGTGTTGAACTTAGTAGCTACAGCAGTCTCATGTTCTTCTTCAGGTATCCTTGAAGATCATCCTCTTCTTTTGCAATTCATGAAAGGAATCTGGATGCTTAATCCTTTACAGTCCCCTCTAGATTTTCCTTGGGATCTGAAACAGGTTCTTCACAAACTTATGTATTCTCCTTTTGAATCCCTTAACTCGTTGATCTCAAGTTTTAGACTTGTTGCTTTAGAGAGTGAATGATGTCTTAGCAGTGGTCACCAATTAATTCTCTTTAATACCATATTCTATTTAATACTACATTTTGATCAAGTTGTGCTGAAGCTACGTTCTAGGTGCCAACCAGAAGTACTGTCTTGTTTCCATCTTTATCAGGGAATAAGAAAAAACTTGCATTTATATAGCATGTTTCACAACCTCAGGACATCCTAAAGTACTTCTGAAGTGTAGTCACTGTTGTAATAAAGGCAAATGTTAGTTATTCCTTTATTTTATCCACCTCCTCATTAATCCTTTGTCACCTCCACACTTGATTATTCCAGCATTCTCCTGGCCAGCCTCCAATCTTCCACCCTCTGTAAACTTCAGCTCACGCAAAACTGCTGCCCCTCACATCCCAAACTCTCTCTTCTCCTGACTTTTGCCTCTTGTGCACCCTCTGCTCCTTTCACCCCACTATTGGCAGCTGTGCCTACTGTCACCCAAGAATTCTATGCTCTGGAATTCCCTCTCTAAACCCTTAGGAGATGATTCGGGTACAGTCTATGCACATTCCCACGAGACAGAAAGGTAGGGCAACTAAAGCCAGAGCTCCCCGGATGACAAAAGAGATAGTGAGTAAGATGAAACTGAAAAAAGGGGCGTATGACTGATGTCAGGTTGATAACACATGTGAGAACCAGGCAGAATATAGAAAGTTCAGAGGGGAACTAAAATAGGAAATAAGAGGGGCAAAGAGAATGAGAATAGACTGGCGGCCAACATAAAAGGGCATCCAAAAGTCTTCTACAGGCATGTAAATGGTAAAAGGGTAGTAAGAGGAGGGGTGGGGCTGTTTAGGGACCATAAAGGAGATCTACTCATGAAGGCAGAGGGAATGGCCGCGGTACTAACTGAGTATTTTGCATCTGTCTTTACCAAGGAAGAAGATGCTGCCAGAGTCTCAGTAAAGGAAGATATAGTTGAGATACTGGATGGGCTAAAAATTGATAAAGAAGAGGTACTTGAAAGCCTAGATGTACTTAAAGTAGATAAGTCGCCCAGTCCGGATGGGATGCATCCTAGGTTGCTGAGGGAAGTAAAGTAAATTGTGGAGGTACTGGCCATAATCTTCCAAACATCCGTAGATACGGGGGTGGTGTCAGAGGACTGGAGAATTGCAAATGTTACACCCTTGTTCAAAAAAGGATGTAAGGATAAACCCAGCAACTACAGGCCAGTCAGTTTAACCTCAGTGGTGGGGAAACTTTTAGAAACAATAATCCGGGACAGAATTAACAGTTACTTGGCTGGGTGTGGATTGATTAGGAAAAGCCAGCACGGATTTGTTAAAGGCAAATCCTGTTTAGCTAACCTGATAAGAGTTTTTTGATGAGGTAACAGAGAGGGTAGATGAGGGCAATGCAGTTGATGTGGTGTATATGGACTTTCAAAAGGCGTTTGATAAAATGTTGCCCGTGAAAAAAAGGGGGCAGTAGCAACATGGATACAGAATTGGCTTAAGTGACAAGAAACTGAGAGTAGTAGTGAACGGTTGTTTTTCGGACTGGAGGGATGAGTAGAGTGGTGTTCCCCAGGGGTCAGTGCTGGGACCACTGCTTTTCTTGATATATATTAATGACTTGGACTTGTGTGTACAGGGCACAATTTCAAAATTTGCAGATGACACAAAACTTGGAAGGGTAGTAAACAGTGAGGAGGATAGTGATAAACTTCAAGAGGATATAGACAGGCTGGTGGCATGGGCGGACACGTGGCAGATGAAATTTAACGCAGAAAAATGCGAAGTAATACATTTCGATAGGAAGAACGAGGAGAGGCAATATAAACTAGAGGGCACAACTCTCAAAGGAGTACAGGAACAGAGAGATCTGGGGGTATCTGTGTACAAATCGTTGAAAGTGGCAGGGCAGGTTGAGAAAGCGGTTAAAAAAGCATACAGGATCCTGGGCTTTATAAATAGAGGCATAGAGTGCAAAAGTATGGAAGTCACGATGAACCTTTATAAAACACTAGTTCGGCCACAACTGGAGTATTGTGTCCAGTTCTGGGCACTGCACTTTAGGAAAGATGTGAAGGCCTTAGAGAGGGTGCAGAAAAGATTTACTAGATTGAATGCAGGGATGAGGGACTTTAGTTACATGGATAGACTGGAGAAGCTGGGGTTGTTCTCCTTGGAACAGAGATGGTTGTGAGGAGATTTGATAGAGGTATTCAAAATCATGATGGGTCTAAACAGTAGAGGGAAACTGTTCCCATTGGCAAAAGGGTCAAGAACCAGAGGACGTAGATTTAAGGTGATTGGCAAAGGAATCAAAGGTGACATGAGAAAAATCATTTTTACACAGCGAGTGGTTAGGATCTGGAATGCATTGCCTGGGGGGTGGTGGAGGCAGATTCAATCATGGCCTTCAAAAGGGAACTGAATAAGTACTTGAAAGGAAAAAATTTGCAGGGCTATGGGGATAGGGTGGGAGAGTGGGACTAGCTGGATTGCTCTTGCATAGAGCTGGCGCGGACTCGATGGGCCGAATAGCCACCTCCCGTGCTGTAACTTTTCTATGGTTCTGTGATTCTGCTTCTCCACATTCCTATCCTTTAAGACTCTCCTTAAAACCGAACTATTTGACCAGGCTTTTGGTAACTCCTCCTGATCATTCTTTCCTCGGTTTGGCATCCATTTTTCCTTGCACCTCTATGAAGTGCCTTGGAGCCTTTTTCTACATTGAAGGCACTATATAAATGCAAGGTATTGCTGTTGTAATAATCAGAACTAGATTGTCAGTTATACTGCATAACTTATTTGTTGATGTGGATTGCACCATATCTCTGACGGTATTGTCAGCTTTTTGTAGCCCATGGTTGAAAGCTGGTAATGCAGTAAATCAGCTACCAAGCCCATCTTGAAGACCCCTTTTTAAAATACACTCTGGACATAAATAAAATGTTCAACCATCCAGGATCAGAGTTGCCATGTGATGTCTGGCTTTGAAAGATATAAATGTCAATCCCATTTCCCAGATGCTTCAGTAGTTTTTGGACAGAAACACTGCAGTTCGCTGCATCATATCATACAAGCTGTATCATGAAACCATGTCACGGATGAAAAAACATTCCCGAAAGCTAGCAAAATGGTTTGTACGGTACAATAGCAAAATCTTCAGCCTCAGCCAAGGGACATTCTGCCTGGTACATCCTCTTGCGCATCCGTGAAGGGAGTATGTATGAAATGCATATGTAAGAATGCAATCTGGAGTGATCCTCAAATCTTCACCAAAAATTACTGCTACAACTTAGCAGCTGTGGATGTTTCTCACTTTGGCATATCTGTTCTAGTACTTGGGAGTCTCTACCATGTATGGATTCTTTCCTGATATCACTATTTGGCCAGTCTACATGGGTGTATGTTGGATACCAAGAATTAAGAAGAAAGACTGCCTTCCTTGTAAGGTCCTTATCATTCTTTGAAACAAAGATATCCTTAATATATCACATTCCAATCCATTCATTCCCTCAGGCTTTAGCCAAATGTAGCTACATTGAATCTTGCTCTATTCTTCTTGGCTCCTGAAATCAAAAAATCTGGTATCTTCTGGGCATAGCTCACCTTTTTACAGTGAAAGAATGGGAAGAGTCACATAAGCAGCATTGCTGATATCATGATATCAACGTGTCAGAACCTGTCATTGGGAAGTCGTGCATTGTGATTCATCCTAGAAGAACACTTTTAATTCAAAGAGAGAACATTCTATCAGTTAAGTATTTTTTCTTTATAGGATCCAACCTTCCCAGACCTGATATTGGATATCTAATCGGCTGGCTGCCTCAACCCTTGTCCTTACAAACAAATGTGTGTTACCAACAAGAACATGCACAAGATCATCAAAAGAAGTGCTTATGCAGAATCCTCAGTTGGGCATCACAGACAACTAGCACATTTAACGAATTATGACCCTTCCTGTTGATAAAAGTGACCAGTTCCTCGAGTGGAGCCTTCAGCGGCCCGTGGGTCCCATTGATAGCCCCCTGCAATCTGGTGGAAGTTGATGCACCTGTCTCTTTGCTGTGCAGGGGACATGTTGTATTGAATGAAGTCGGATGCCCTGTGGCAGATAGCATCTATCACCTGTTGAAAGCTGGTCCACACAGATCCTTCTGCTCTCTCTCCAGATCGTCCATAGTAATCAGGAACAGGGGAATGTCATTGGATGGGCCATTACAATGCTTTCACCTTCCTTCACACACTTAACAGCACACTGGATGGCAAAGCTGACAAGAATAAATTGCCAAAAATTAGAGATTTAGGAATAAAGTATTCTGAACAATTTGCAGATTGCTGAGGTGAAGCTCCACAGCTTTAATGGTCCCTTGGTTGGCCTCCCATACCGAGAGTCATGTGTTGGCCAGTAATCACATCATTACCAGGTCATCCACGCCATTATTTTTGGCGCAAATAATGATGCAAATCCAGCAATTTGCCAATTGCCATTGACTACAATGGAGGGCTGAGCAGCGAGAAAGGACTTATCATAGAATGGTTACAGCATGGAAGGTTTGACATGCCGAATGGCTTACAGCATGTCAAGTCCGTGCTGGCTCTTTGCAAGAGCAATCCAGCTAGTCCCACTCCGCTGCCCTTTCCCCGTAGTCCTGCAAATTTTTTTCCTTTCAAGTACTTATCCAATTTCCTTTTGAAAGCCACTATTGAATCTGCCTCCACCAACCCTCAGGCAGTGCATTCCAGATCTTAACCACTCGCTGTGCAAAAAAACTTTTCCTCATGTCGCCTTTAGTTCTTTTGCCAGTCGCCTTAAATCTATGTCCTCTGGTTCTTGATTCTTCCGCCAATGGGAACAATTTCTTTCTATCTACACTGATTAGACCCTTCATGATTTTGAATACCTCTAACAAATCTCCTCTCAACCTTCTCTGCTCGAAGGAGAACAGCCCCAGCTACTCCAGTCTATCCTGACTGAAGTCCCTCATCCCTGGAACCATTTTGATAAATCTCTTTTGCACCCTCTCTAAGGCCTTCACATCCTTCCTAAAGTGCGGTGCCCAGAACTGGACACAATACTCTAGTTGTGGCCGACCCAGTGTTTTATAAAGGTTCATCATAACTTCCTTGCTTTTGTACTCTGCCTCTATTTATAAAGCCCAGGATACCATATGCTTTTTTAACCGCTTTCTCAACCTACCCTGCCATCTTCAAAGATTCGTGCACATGTACTCCAAGAGCTCTCTGTTCCTACACCTCTTTGAGAATTGTACCCTTTAGTTTATATTGCCTCGTCTCGTTCTTCCTACCAAACTGTATCACTTCGCACTTTTCTGCGTTAAATTTTATCTGCCATGTCTCCACCCATTCCACCAGCCTGTCTATGTCCTCTTGAAGTCTATCACTATCCTCCTCAATGTTCACTACACTTCCAAGTTTTGTGTCATCTGCAAATTTTGAAATTGTGCCCTGTACACCCAAGACCAAGTCATTAATATGTATCAAGAAAAGCAGTGGTCCCAGCTTTTCTTGATACATATTAATGACTTGGGGAACACCACTCTACACCTCCCTCCAGTCCGAAAAACAACTGTTGACCACTACTCTCTATTTCATGTTACTTAGCGAATTTCGTATCCATGCTGCCACTGCCCCTTTTATTTCAGAGGCTTGCCATCAAAGTTGAAGCTCATTATGCGGCACTTTATCAAATGCCTTTTCGAAGTCCATATACACCACATCAACCTCATTGACCACCTGATACCCCATCAAAACACTCTATCAAGTTCGTAAAACACAATTCGCCTTCAACAAATCCGTGCTGGCTTTCCTTTATTAATCCACACTTGTCGAAGTGACTATTAACTTTGATCCGGGGTAATCGTTTCTAAGAGTTTCCCCAACACTGCGGTTAAACCGACGGGCCTATAGTTGCTGGGTTTATCCTTACATCCTTTTTTGAACAAGGGAGTAACATTTGCAATTCTCCAATCCTCTGGTACTACCCCTGTATCTAAGGAGGATTGGAAGATTATGGCCAGTATCTCCGCAGTTTCCACCTTTTCCTCAGCAACCTAGGATACATCTCATCCGGACTGGTTGACCTATCTGCTTTAAGTACAGCTAGCTTTTCTAATGCCTCCTGTTTATCAATTTTTAGTTCATCCATTATCTCAACTACCGCTTCTTTCACTGTGACTGCGTTGGCGATGCTAACGGCAGAGCGACGCAGATAGGCCAGCAAATTATGGTGCAGCACAACTCATAGCTTAACTCGTTTACTCTTTTTTTCGTTCATGGGATGTGAGCATCGCTGGAAAGGCCAGCATTTATTGCCCATCCCTAATTGCCCTCGAGAAGGTGGTGGTGAGCCGCCTTCTTGAACTGCTGCAGTCCATGTGGTGACGGTTCTCCCACAGTGCTGTTAGGTAGGGAGTTCCAGGATTTTGACCCAGCGACGGTGAAGGAACAGCGATATATTTCCAAGTCGGGATGGTGTGTGACTTGGAGGGGAACGTGCAGGTGGTGTTGTTCCCATGTGCCTGCTGCCTTTGTCCTTCTAGGTGGTATAGGTCCCGGGTTTGGGAGGTGCTGTCGAAGAAGCCTTGGCGAGTTGCTGCAGTGCATCCTGAGGATGGTACACAGTGCGCCGGTGGTGAAGGGAGTGAATGTTTAGGGTAGTGGATGGGGTACCAATCAAGTGGGCTGCTTTGTCCTGGATGGTGTCGAGCTTCTTGAGTGTTGTTGGAGCTGCACTCATCCAGGCAAGTGGAGAGCATTCCATCACACTCCTGACTTGTGCTTGGTAGATGGCGGAAAGGCTTTGTGGAGTCAGGAGGTGAGTCACTCGCCGCAGAATACCCAGCCTCTCACCTGCTCTTGTAGCCACAGTATTTATATGGCTGGTCCAGTTAAGTTTCTGGTCAATGGTGACCCCCAGGATGTTAATGGTGAGGGATTTGGCAATGGGAGGTGTTTAGACTCTCTCTTGTTGGAGATGTTCATTGCCTGGCACTTGTCTGGTGCGAATGTTACTTGCTACTTATGAGCCCAAGCCTGGATGTTGTCCAGGTCTTGCTGCATGCGGGCTCGGACTGCATCATTATCTGAGGGGTTGCGAATGGAACTGAACACTGCAATCATCAGCGAACATCCCCATTTCTGACCTTATGATGGAGGGAAGGTCATTGATGAAGCAGATGAGGAACTCCTGCAGCAATGCCCCGGGGCTGAGATGATTGGCCTCCAACAACTGCTACCATCTTCCTTTGTGCTAGGTATGACTCCAGCCACTGGAGAGTTTTCCCCCTGATTCCCATTGATTTCAATTTTACCAGGGCTCCTTGGTGCCACACTCTGTCAAATGCTGCCTTGATGTCAAGGGCAGTCACTCTCACCTCTGGAATTCAGCTCTTTTGTCCATGTTTGGACCAAGGCTAATGAGGTCTGGAGCCGAGTGGCCCTGACGGAACCCAAACTGAGCATCAGTGAGCAGGTTATTGGTGAGTAAGTGCCGCTTGATATTGTCGATGACACCTTCCATCACTTTGCTGATGATTGAGAGTCGACTGATGGGGCGGTAACTGGCCAGGTTGGATTTGTCCTGCTTTTTGTGGACAGGACATACCCGGGTAATATTCCACATTGTCGGGTAGATGCCATTGTTGTAGCTGTACTGGAATGGTTTGGCTTGAGGCGCAGCTAATTCTGGAGCACAAGTCTTCAGCACTACAGCCGGGATGTTGTCGGGGCCCTTAGCCTTTATTGTTATCCAGTGCACTTGCTATCACGTGGAGTGAATCGAATTGGCTGATGACTGGCTTCTGCAATGGTGGGGATATTGGGAGGAGGCCGAGATGGATCATCCACTTGGCACTTCTGGCTGAAGATGGTTGCAAACACTTCAGCCTTGTCTTTTGCACTCACGTGCTGGACTCTGCCATCATTGAGGATGGGGATGTTCACGGAGCCTCCTCCTTCCGTTAGTTGTTTAATTGTCCACCACCATTCACGACTGGATGTGGCAGGACTGCAGAACTTTGATCTGATCCGTTGGTTGTGGAATCGCTTAGCTCTGTCTATAGCATGTTGCTTCCGCTGTTTAGCATGCGTGTAGTCCTGAGTTGTAGCTTCACCAGGTAGGCACCTCATTTTTAGGTATGCCTGGTGCTGCTGCTGGCAATCTCTTCTACACTCCCTATTGAACCAGGGTTGACCCCCTGGCTTGTTGGTAATGGTAGAGTGAGGAATATATCGAGCCATGAGGTTACAGCTTGTGCTGGAATATAAATCTGCTGCTACTGATGGCCCACTGCGCCTCATGGATGCCCAGTTTTGAGCTGCTAGATCTGTTCTGAATCTATCCTATTTAGCACGGTGGTGTCCTCAGTGTGAAGACGGGACTTCGTCTCCAAAGGACTGTGCGGTGGTCACTCCTACCAATACTGTCATGGACAGATGCATCTGCGACAGGTAGGTTGGTGAGGACGAGGTCAAGTAGGTTTTTCCCTCGTGTTGGTTCGCTCACCACCTGCCACGGGTCCAGTCTGGCAGCTATGTCCTTCAAGACTCGGCCAGCTCAGTCAGTAATGGTGCTACCGAGCCACTCATGGTGATGGACATTGCAGTCCCCCACCCAGAGTACATTCTGTGCCCTTGCTACCCTCAGTGCTTCCTCTGAGTGGTGCTCAACAAGGAGAAGGACTGATTCATCAGCTGAGGGAGGGCGGTAGGTGGTAATCAGCAGAAGGTTTCCTTGCCCATGTTTGCTGGAACTTTTACGTATTTACAATGGTGCTCGCCGTTAATACGTTGTTACTATGGCCTGAATTTGCAGCATATAAAGGCCCATTCTGTGTTGCACGTACACTGAAGCCTGTAAATTGGGGACACAAGGGACTTGCATCAGGCGTCCTTATTTTCAAAATGGTCATTGTATGTACAGTAACCGGATGAAACAATATCCAAGATTGGCTGTATCTCCTGCAGCGTTCCTTTTTTTTCGCCTTCACCTGGGATCGTGCCTAATTCTGGAGCCCTGCCAGCAGAATGTGATTTCAGTTCATTTTCTGTTCATTGGGTTTCCCAGTTCATTGCCATCTCGGGGTCCTTTTCCATTGAGGGAGGGAGGTTCTGATCCTGCGACCCACTAAGTTGGCAGCCTGCACAGGGCAAGATGGCTGCTGTAGGACCGGAGTGCCTGGGAGATTCCAGCCAAATTGGGTCTGAACTGAAATCACATCCTGCTGGCAGGGCTTCAGAATTAGTTATGATCCCAGGTATCCTGCAGATCCCTGTCAGGGACCCCCTCCTCACGTGTGCTGCAGCTGCTAATGTTTGAAATGCTGGAGGATGGGTAGGGGGCTATTAACTCATCAGTACTTGATGTACTTGTGGCGTAGGGTTGCCAACTCTGGTTGGAGGCGTTCCTGGAGGTTTGATCATGTGATGTTCTGACCATGACATCTGATCACGTGATGTTGGATCACATGACTTCTACAAATGTTATTGGATTTAACCTTATAACGGTTGAGTCCCCTGTAGTTGAGAATCTTTATTTGTGGTTTCATGCCAGCAGCTGTTGTGTGAGAAGTTCCAAGAACCAGGAGGCCCTCCTGTGAGCAGGTGAAGAGTGGAAACTGAGGGCAAGAAAAAGGGGAAACCATTCTCTCCATTTCTCCCCCCCCCCCAAGATCCCAGTCTCCATCTCTCCCTCTTGCCCCCAGTCTCCATCTCGCCCCCATTCCCCAATCTCCCTCTCCCCCCAACTCTTGAGCCCCCTGCGACTTCAGGGCCCCCGATTCCCGACTATCCCCAGCCAGCAGTTCCCGGCTTTTGTGTAATGGATAGTTTTTTCCCAGCATCCATAGCGGCAGAGAAACAACTCTATCCCTGGGATAGAACCGTGCAAGCATTCAGTCCCAGAGAGAGCGATTTCTCTGCCGCTGTGGATGCAGGGTAAAGAGATCTTCATTCCACAAAAAACATTTCTTTCACCCGCTGTCGCCTCACATTTACCTGAGTGTCCTGTGTTTCAAGTTGTAAATGGACTTGGTGCATTGAAGGCCGTCCGTAGTTCATAATTTGCAAATGTCCGTGGTTTCAAGATGCAGCTTTTATCCTTTACATTGTAAGTTATTTGGGACTGTAAATAAGTGTCTGTTTTTTGGGGTGTCGTTTATACAGGTTTCAATGTACTGTGTACTTCCTATAGGAAGAAAATCTAGGACGTTCACAGTATATGCAAGACATAATGAGCCTGAATTTGCTGCAAACTTGGGCCATAATATGTATATATATATTATACACACACATTTATATTATTTTAACCTGTGAGTCCTCCCAGCTCTTGATGGTGCTCCACAATGCCAGCCGCCTGAATGCTTTTTTGGTCTTGGTCCAGTGCCTTCCTGCTTCTCAATGCGAGCCTCCAGCCCTGGCCATATCCCTTTCCCCACCCGTCACCCAAAACCACAGAAGAGAGTGAACAAAAAAGGAGATAAGTACATAAGAGGAGAGAAAGAAGGAAACTGAGCAAGACAGGCACAGAGAGAGGCAGAGAATCCCCAAAAAATGAAAGAGAGACAAAGACATAAGCAGCTAAACAGCACACAATCAGAAAACCAAAACGGGGAGAGAAATGCCAGAGAAAGAACAAAAGAAAAGGACCATACATAAGGATGCACCTTTCTCCTGTGGCATGAAGATGACAAAACAAAAATAGGGTAGTGTATCTTCCATTCATCAAAAGCAACACTACAGAAGATCCACTATTAATAAAAACAGTTCAATAGTTCACGTTTCATGTCAGCCATTTTGTACTTCAGCGTCATACTTTTTGATTGGCTAAAGTGTTGTATTTATAAAAGGGTGATGAATCAGAACTCTTATGAGCAGTGAGGAAAATCTATTTTTTAAAATCAAATTACTCCCAAAAAAAATGAAAAACATTTTGGTCAACATTTTTTTTCTCAATAATTCAAATATCAGTAGGTTTTGCATTAACATGATTAAATTCACCTATCACATTGCCTTTTGTGTATGTGAGTACCCTTGTTAATGGCTTTACTTGGAAGCCTCAGCCTCTCTGAAATGTTTAGAATTTGAGTTGATATTCTCCCCAGATATTTCCCTTTTCAGCCAAGAGGGTTGAGAACTACATCTATCCTTGCAATTCCCAGAATATTATAGCCTAAGCACTTGTACTGAAATATAATATAAATCCCACCATGCATCATCATTATTCTGCTAGCTGCAGTAGGTAAGCAAAACACTAATTATTTTTCAGGAACAAATGAAATAAAATCTTGCCGCTCAGTTCCCCCCACTTGCACACCACAAACTTTTCCCCTTTCTTGGAACATTGTAACCCAAGCCCCACCACCCTTTGCTTCTTTTCAACCCCTAACATCCCTAGTCCTTCCCAGGCTGAATCATAAGTCCCCACTTTATCTCTCATTTCTGTGTCTTCTGTCATCTTCCAGACAAACTCTCTCAGCCTGATCTTGGTACCTACCTCTGATCTGGTACATCTCAGCTACAGTCTTGCTGTGTGTCCTAGCTTTTGAAAAAAGTTGAGTGATAAAAACGTAGGTAAAGGACCCCCAGAAATACAGTGTAGGTAAAAATGCAGTTTGACTTATTCAGTCATTGTAAGTTCTGTTTACGGTTCGGTCTTCAATCAAAAAGGTGAGGAGGCAGGGAGGGAGGAGGCTTGTGTGGAGCATAACGCCGGCATTGACCAGTTGGGCCGAATGGCCTGTTTCAGTGGTGTAGACTAAATGTAACACGATGTGTTTTGTTCCAAGGCGTAAGATTTTATTAAGAGTTACAGTACAAGATAAGTAGTAAAGATGCTAAAATACAACACAACCTGGCAAAAGGTTACACGGACAAGGTTCCTGAGATAATCAAACTTGACCCTGCGATGAGATATTGAGCTGTCCAGTCGCTCCAAGAATATTCTAACCAGTACACTTTAGCCTCAAAATATACATGTTCCAACCACCCATCATTTCATACAGGTACCTTAAACTGCCCTCTTCCTCCCTCTTTGGGCGCACAGACCAATCAATCTGTTGACTCTTGCACATTCCACAACAGTACAGAAATAGGCAGCTAAAGGTTTCCCATGGCATGACGCACTATAAACATTAGATAATAATGGAGACATGGTGTCTCATGACGTACTATTATGACAAGATTTAAGCAATCTTTAGCTGAAGGTTGACATTACGTCGACATAGTCTTGTTGATGCTCTTAACAATCTTTAACCGAAAGCCAGTAAACATGCTTTTCTCGCAGTCATTGTAAATCAGTCACCTTGATAATATATTGTAAGTTATGTGGCATTACACCTCTATTGTTACAAAATAGCGTATTCTCTGACTCCCTGTGAGCAATGCCAGGAGAGCTGGTAGTGTGTTTATTAGATGAATCATTAGTATTTTAATGTACACACTGGTAATGTGGATCTTTATTTGACAAACAGGAGCCAGGGGAGACAGTGCTTCATCTAGCAGTGCGAACTGCTGACCGGACCTCACTCCACCTAGTTGACTTTCTTGTACAGAACAGGTAGGAAATCACTCAAAATTCAGTGTTTTCCATTAATATCCAGTATCTTCCTTAAACTCATATTGGCCATATTAGTCACTCTGCAAGTTGTTACAGCATTACATATACATCCAATTTATGATTCTTTCCATTGTAGAATTTTTTGGATGTTGTCATAAAGTAAGAAAAGGCAAAGGTCGTAACTGAGTACCACCAGCCTGAACCTAATAAAATAGTATGTAACCCACCTCAGATCACTCCAATAGGCAAGGTAGGGGAGTCTATAACGAGGGGGCATAGATTTAAGGTGAGAGGGGAGAGATACAAAAGGGTCCAGAGGGGTAATTTTTTCACTCAAAGGGTGGTGAGTTTCTGGAACGAGCTGCCAGAGGCAGTAGTAGAGGCGGGTACAATTTTGTCTTTTAAAAAGCATTTGGACAGTTACATGGGTAAGATGGGTATAGAGGGATATGGGCCAAGTGCAGGCAACTGGGACTAGCTTAGTGGTATAAACTGGGCGACATGGACATGTTGGGCCGAAGGGCCTGTTTCCATGTTGTAAACTTCTATGATTCTATGATTACACAAACCTACCAGTAATGTGTTTGTTCAGCCTCAGCTGAATTATTGGAAATGTCTGTAGATCAATGAGTTGGCGTAGGAAAAAATAATGGCACGTTTATCAGTCTAAATACTTCACTTTATAATTTATCCAGTTTAAGAAGGGATATAAAAATATTACTGGATGGAGAGCAGCAAATAAGGAAGCAGTAAGAAATATGAAATAAAAGCATAGAGTTTCTACAGTTTTCTTAAACCAAATATTGCATTAATTCCTTCAACTCTTCTTGACGATGATGTTTCTATAATATATATGCACTTTTATTTGCAGGAGATTAAAATTCTTGATTTTTTTTTCAGTATTCAGATGGTTATAGTTAACTAAGTAATTTAATCTTTTTTGCAATGCAATAACAGGTTATTCATTACCCATTTCATAGAGAATAATGATAATTGGGAGTCTACCACATAAACTGAGAGTGAAATTGGTTTGCACAGGCATCTGAATGAACATAACGTTTTTCTGTTCTGATCACACTCCTAGCCTTGGCTTTTTTTCTAATCTGGAAACCATTTCTAAGCTTCAACATTGGATTTTCTGTCTTATTATTGCACATTTTGTCTTTCATTATTATTGCACATTTTTTCTTATTTCAGACAATTAAGGATGTTAATTGCACCTCTATATTGTATGGCTGGATGAGTGCATAGTTTATGATGCTAGATCAGTGTTATAATGGTGTCAATTGACTAGAGATGATTTTGCAGAAAACTATAGCTTTTTTATATCTAGCGGTTCTGCATGTTATGTTTAAGTATGTTAAAAACATTATTTTTAATACAAATATTGAAGGACGGTGTGCTAAGCTCCAATAGAGCGGTACGGTGCAGGTTTGCACCCACGATTCCCCAGATGGTGAGTACCCGTTCTCAACCATACTTACTTGAGGAGTTTCCCATTGAAACAACTAAACTTAAGAATATAAAAAGGTTATCCTTTGAATGCTGTTCTTTAACTAGCGAACCAGTGTCTTGGGCAGTCTTGGGAGCAAGTCCCTGGCCCATTCTCTCAGCCAGGGAAGATGTGTAATAAGAGGAGACTGTAAGAAGAAGAAAACTAAACAAATTCCATCCCCTCCAGAAATTAAAGTATTAATGGTTTTTAGTAGATCAATATACATCACATCCATTTGCATCAACAACAAAAAACTTACATTGGCATTTACATTCATTTATATTCTTGTACAGTGGCAATCTGGACAAGCAGACTACAAAGGGAAACACAGCTATACATTACTGCTGCATGTTGGATAAAGTGGAATGTTTAAAATTGCTTCTTCGAGGCAAACCAAGTTTAAATATAGGTGAGTGTACAGTCTATGGCTTTGAAATACATTTTCTTTTAACCCTTGACTGTCAGCAGACCGTGGGAAATTATGTATCTCCATGATCAGCCATTCAGTCTCCATCTTAAGCAGTGTGGCACTAATTTTGCAAAAGTAAAGCTACTCAATGTCCATAATAGCCATATTACTGTAATATTAACCAGAAACTACAAAAATAAATATCTGAAATATAATTTAAATAAAAATTTTAAAAACAAGTTATCTACTCACCTTGTCATCCCATTTTGCACATTCTCTTCTTTACCCTTTATTTTCTATTAATATTATTTAAACTTTAATTTTATTTTTTTTCTATTTAATCTGTCTATTCTCTTTGCCAGCCTTAAAAAATAACTTCAAAATCTTTCATTTATCTGCTTTCATTTTCCTCCTGGTTCCACTATCCATTTTGTAAAGAGAACAAGTTCCAAAAAAATTTACTTTAATTGGTCTAAAACAGCCATTAACGGCATGTTTTTCAACCGATTGAAAGTCCGGGCATTGAAGATTGACAAATTGGCAACCCCCACGGACCAACAGCACCCAAAATGGCACTATGAGTTAAGGGTAAGCATTAGGCATGGTTCATTGACATTCATATTATCTTTCTTTCTATCTTGTTTGCTCTTTCTCCTCTTTCCCCTATTGATTCAACTCTAATGTGTGTATTTGGGCATGGCTCACCTTTTTATCATGGAAGAGTAGGAAGAGTCACATAAGCAACATTCCTGACATCAGGATATTAGTGTGTCAGAACTTCTTAGTGGGATGTCGTGCCTTGTGATTCTTCCCCAGCAGAACACTCTGCCAGTGTGTGAAAGATGCCTTTGATGTGAAGAACACTCCATCATGTAACCCAAACGTGCACAGGTGCTTATCTCAGTGCTGCTGTGGTTTTAATCCATAATGCCTGTAGGGTGAATGCTGCTTTAACCATTAGAATGCTAAAGTACTCCAATAGTATTCTTTCTTTTTATCTTGAATCATTTAGGATAATACCCAACCAGCAAACAAAAAGTAATCGAAAAGTTAGCAAGTATACCTTAAGGGCGATAAGTGCTTTTGAATACAAAGAACCAGTTTCCCGACTTAAGTCAGTCAAGAGAAAATACGCAACCTCGATTTGGGGTGCAGCCAAAGCCTGAGGATTGGTGGGGGGTGGGGGAGATCCAAGAATGGGTGGGAAATGGCAGGGGGTCAGGACCCAGCTGAGGTACATAGCTGCCTGCAAATGGGCAGGAAAGAGTAGTGGTTGTGGGAATCATTGGTGGTGGAACAACACCAGGTCCCTGTTATAAATAACTTTTTAAAAGTACATTAAAAAAGAAAAACTTCAAAAAAGACCTCATCTGATTGGTGTAGTGGCCTGAAACTTGTTGCCACAGTGTCAGCTAGGCTGGAGACAGACCTTAAAGGTCTCAAGATAAGTAAACAACAACATCACCTACCTTGGAGACCAAATGTGGCGGACTTAGTGGTTTAGTAAAGCCAGTAGAAAAACAACAGAAAAATGTGACCAAAATAGCATGACACTAGTGGGACTGACAGACATAAATATGATAGAAAAAGTTTTATAGGAAGTAACTGTTACATTAGGAAGTACACACAGATGCAAGACTTTCTGTATACTATAGATAGATGGAAGATCTCAATGGAAACCAATTAGTTCTAACAAAACAATTGTCCCACCAAAGAGAAGTCACAACTGCCTGTTATGATTACATGATTCCCTGACCTAGCCTAACAACATTTTAGTCTCTCAACTGAATAAAATGATGGTAAACTGGAGAGTTCACCATAATTTGTGCATGATCTGAATTTATAAGTGGAAGTCTAAACATGGCCATTTTAATGAATCATCTAATGTCTTTTGTTCTTTTAATATATAATTTAAACATTTTTTTTGTCAGAGTATTGTTGAAACAAAAATATATTTATGTAATCTACACTGGCTACTTCAGAAAATCTGCTGCAAAAAAAATGTTGGCTGCATTGTAATTTTTGTCTCCCTTATGTTTGTATCATGTACTGAATGTACTTTCTTCACAGTAAACCAGAGTGGTGAGACAGCTCTTGATATAGTAAGAAGATTGAAGCGTGCACAGTGTGAAGAACTGGTAAGAAATGGTTCTGCTTATTGCAATCATATTGATTTCTGTTTCACAGAATTCCTAGTCAAGCCTTAGATTTGACACTCTTCATCAAACATTAACAATAACACAATCATTTTTTCTTAGTATATTTACTTGGCTACATTGTTGATCATGAATGACTTTTTAGCATACTAAAAAAAACTACTAAATACATTAAGTGCAGTAATTTACTTTTATCCAAGTCCTAAGCCTGTTCAAATATATTGTCCTGACTCAAAATTCAATTACTGGCATTTACATTTCTTGCATAAATGTATGGTCCTAAATTACTATAAACTCAGTGCAGCAGACAGATTAATGTGTTATTCCAGCAACATACTGCAGCATTACATTACGGCTTGGTGTCACGCCTGACCCAAAAGTTCCAAATTATATTCTAAATATACATACATTCTCTTACCACATGTCAATTCAGAGTCTGGCATTAGGACATTTTACGGCTAAGTTCTCCTACAGTTAACAGAAAAATTCTCCCTCACCCAGCAAAACCTTGTATGGTATCTCAACTCAGCACTTCCTCCAGAACGCAATGATGTTTCACAAACTGCAGTGGATGCTCCAACTCCTCAATCTCAAATTACCTGTAAATATATCTCCACCATGTACACCACTCTCAAGTCCTCAGAGAACCTAAGAGAGCTTATGAGTGAGATCCAGGTTGCCAGATAACAGAGAAAGCATGGAAGAAAATTTGGGAACAAACCCTTACAACCACCACACGCAATTAAAAGGGAGGTTGTCAATTCAGACTCACAAACAGGCTCCACTCCTCCCTATCTGATGAATGCTAGGGAGAATTTAGGTCCTTTTTATCTTCAGGTGCTATTCCTAAACCCAACCATTCATAGTCATGGGCAGGATGCCAAAAAAGGTTATGACCAACATTAAGATTCTCCTATACCCATTCCTGTGACTCTTGGGCTGTCTCTTGAGAACTACCTTGGATTAATATACTAGTGCAACTTTTACAGCTAGTAGCAGAAGATGCACCTTCCTGCTACAGCAAAGCACCACCCCACCACAGACACATGGATTAAGCTCCTGAGGGACGTGTGCCAGTCAGATTGCATGATGCCTGAGAAAGGATCCCCTTCCTCATACGGTCTCCATCACTTATAACATCCACGTTTAAAACAGGCAGTCGCTTATATCAGCCAAAAAGCAATAACCATTACCCATTTGCATTAATGTCAATTTCAAAGTTAAGTGCTCCATTTATTTCGGTCAAGAACAGTTGTGTTTACGCACTAATTACATTTCATTCTACTTGGCGTTTCTGAAATTCAGATACTGAACATCAGAAGTTGAATTAAGTGTTTTCTTCAAGGCACAGTGATTTTGGTATTTGCCTGCTTTCAAATGATTAGGTTTTGCCATAGAAATTAAACCTCTCTTTAGAATTGCATCATACCTTATTGGCCAGGAGATTCTCAGTGTATTGGATTTTAATAACGCAAGAGATCAGGCACTGCAGGTCTGCACTACCGAATGTACTTTGAAATAACCTACAAACAGTAAATTTTAAATCTGAAAAGCTGGTGAAGATTGTGAAGATAGCATGTTCCCCTTCCGCGTTGCCCGCCACCTTCAGGATCTCAGCCGTCCCGCTCTCAGCAGTGGGGACTGTAGTTATGTACCAGGATCCTCTGAACAACATCAAAGCACAGCCCTGGAGCGAGAGAGACAGGTTGATGATATTGATACTACACCAGCTCTGGGCCCACAATAATAGTGACCTAACACCACTGAAAAGTTAATAGAGCCATCTACACACCCTGGGATGAGTATTAGTCTTTTATTCATTTAATTTTAAAAAATCATGAACAGCGATGCTAAAATGCACCACAGTGAAATCCCCAAGTAAACTGAGCTTGACAATCGACATTTAGAGTAGCTAGAGAATCACCATATCTGCTGACCTTTATCCAAATAAAAGTCTAGAAAAAAAGAAAGGATTCAGTGAAAGGTTATGAAGAATATTTGTGGCCAAGCTTGAACAATTTGTCCTATATTTTACACCAAATAGAAACCTAGGTAGAGACATTTCTTGCTATCAGCATGCACTGGATTCTAGCTATATTTCCAGAAACAAAGGAATACTAACTCATTGTGCCACACAGTGTCCTCTGTGGCCTTATTCTTATGAAAATTATTAACATAAATACAAAAACTTGCATTTATATAACACCTTTAACATCGTGAAACATCCCAAGGCACTTCATAGGAGCGTTATCAAACAAAATTTGACACCGATCCACATAAGGTATTAGAACGGCGGTGGTGGGGGGGAGGGGGGTGTGGGGGTAGGTCAAAGAGGCAGGTTTTAAGGAGCATCTTAAAGGAGGTGGAGAGTTTAGGGAGGGAATTCCAGAGCTTGGGGAAGGCAGCTGATAGAAATCTCCTAGCCTTCAGATCTCTTGTAATTTGTCACAAAAGATGGAGTAAACTAACTGTTTGGAATCCAGTATGTGACAATGTTACTGGATATTGATGACTAAAATGCTGTTGCCGGCAAACATTTAATAATTTCCTATAAATTATAATTGAATTTTGATTATCTGCCATAATACAGGAGGACCCCATGGTTGATGATCAAGAGTCCCCAAATTTGGACCATAAAACATCAGGATCAGGATTTGCAAGCACAAGCTCATGAATTGATTAGCAGGGTTTGTTTAAACAATGGCGCTTCCATTATTTTAGGTTGGGAATTTCCTCAGAGCTGCTCTCACTCTGTCACCACAACTTTGCTGGAAGTATGGCAAAAAAAACCCCATTTATGCCACGCTTCCAGCGAAGTTATAGCAGCAGAACAGGAGCATCTCCAAGGAAATTCTCAACCTCTGGCTCAACAGTAGTATCATAAAGCTGTGCTTTACTCTGCTAAATCAGAATTGTAAACTCTCTGCCCATATCTAAAAATCTGAAAAGTTAAAATTATTTAAATCAAAGTACTGTGAAGGACATTGAATGTTCCAGCAATAAAATCTTGTAATTAAAATAGACTGTCTTAAAAAATTGCAGTGCAATACGAGTCTGAGCAAGCTTCACGAGATTTAAACTGTCTGATTTTGTCTGTGGTTTTAACTATATTCCCTTTAAAGATTCTTTTTTTAAGGCCCTAGGTAATGCGCACTCCTCCCTTACACAATCAACTGCAGAAACTGATCGGTCAGGCTGATTTCCCAGCCCAAAGCCCCATCTCCTGTTGGTCCAATGCATAGATAATTGGAGCACTACAGTATACCAGAAATAAATGTCATGTTAATCTTGAAGGCTGCCAGTCTACCGAACATTTGGTGTATTTTATTGAATCTACAGTGTGTTCATGGGAAGAGAGTTGGTCTCTGTTCGTATTATACTGCTTTAAGCATTGAAGAAGTTAATCATGGTAAAGATTTTGTAAAACGTTGAATTAGGGTTTAGTACTGCTAGTCATTAATATTTTTCTTTCGACAGAATATGGCATGTTTCCGTAGTTTACGTGCAATGGTTTGTACTAAGCCCCAGTGAAGCAGAACAAAACGCTGCTGGGATCAGAGTATTTTTGCCTTGATCTTTTCACTAATCACATCCAATTTTTGTGTTTTTTTTAATTGGCATTTCAAAACAGTCTTTTGTCTAAACTAGATTCACTTTGAAGGTTAGCAATTAAAATTTAAGGAATAGAATATATTGGAAAATGTCAGCAAAGATTTGCAGGAAAGGTCTCACAAATGGGAATTCCTTTTTAGCTGCATATTTTAGGCAGTATTTCCTGCTTTTTTTATAACATGCTCTTTATCGTCACTATTTATTTCATCCAATTTCAAATTACTTAGCAAGATGTCACCACATATCCTCTCACTGAACCTGCTAGTAAGACTGGAAAAAGTTAACGAGAGAAAAGCAAACAGAGAAAAGCAAACATGATTTTTTTAAACAGATCACCTATGTTGTATAAGCATGTCTTCTATTTATGCATGTCAGGAACATGTCAATAAAACTGTTGTTTATTGAGAATAATTATGGCCAACATTCAGTGGTTAATTTTCTGTGAAGCGTTGGTCCTTGACACATGTTTTTGATCTCTGGATCTTTTGGCTAGCACAATTGATATCTTCCTGTAAATTTTGGTGCTTGTCAAGGGTAACTGAGTGGGAAGTGGAAACATTTAGTAGGGGCATTCTCATAAAGTTAGGGCTAAGCCGCATTGTTGAAGGACAGTTGAAAGAGCTTTATTTTGCATCTGGCCATATTTGATTCTGACACAAGATAACAAAACAAGAAAATGTACTCCATTCCTCGGGTTCCCTTTTTTAAAAATTATTTGTAAGCATAACAATGCATAGTGGGTTAACTTCCACAAGTATTCTGACCTCTCCAGCTCTACCTCTCCACCATTTCCCTCAACCCTACGACCACGTACCTGTCTGACATCAAGTAGGAGCCAGAATTTCCTCCAACTGCATATCAGGAAAACTGTAACAATGCAGCATGATTGGAAACTTAGTGGTGTGGGGGATTGTGAGTATTGGCTTGTATATTTCACTCATGACATGGAACATGTTGTACAGTACAAGATGTTCCCCCTGCTGTGTCTCGAAGTACTGATTGAATCGACAATGATCCCTACAGCCTGTGTTTCTTTAACATGAGCTTTTAGGTAACCAATATTTATGTAAGCCTAAACAGAAATGGCATTGTGTATTCATGTAGCTCCTTTTAAGCATGCAAACTAATTTAAATAACATGTTTATTTAGACTTCATACCAGATAACAAATGTCATAAAGCTAAAAAAAAGTATGTGGTTCACCTGTGCAATGTTCTTTGAGCTGAAACCACCTTGTTTTTTCTCCCTCAGAAAACATTGCTAATTAGAAGTTTAAGCATGTAAATATCCCATTATGGAACCATTTCACATGACTACTGTTACACTTCGATGTTTGATATTTTATATTAATTTCAGATCAGTCAAGCTGCTTTAGGAAAAATTAATCCTCATGTTCATGTAGAATATGAGTGGCAATTACGGCAAGAGGAGATTGATGAAAGTGATGATGACTTGGATGAAAAGGTGAGCACAGGGAATATATAATGTAGAAGTACAGTATTTCCTTGCATTCCATCAACCTGAACTATTCTTACACCCAGTTACAGAGCAACATTGGTGGACACCTTGATACAGGTTACTTACCTGCTCTGATGGTTGAAAATAGCATGTGAAGTAAAAAGGATCGAAAGAGAGGAAGAATCATCTTTTAAAGTGTTCTAATATAATTTTTTAAAAAGGATCGTCTTTTACAAGTTGGATTGAAGAATGGCTCAATGTAATGTTTTGTCCTGAATAAAAAGGCTGAATTTTAAAATGTACATAGAATACAGATTTTGCATTTTAGGGGAAAAACATTGCAGATATATCCCTGATCGTTCATTGGGTAAATGTACCATCTAGTGTGGTGCTGAGCCATACGCATCAGGAGGCCCTGCAGTTTGATCCTTGGTATATGATGAATTAGCTGATTTCAACTGGGACTGTAATAGAGGCGTTACAATTAACCTAAACAGCGTTCTCCTATTCCCCCACCCCTCTGTACTGGTTTGGTAAGGTAGAAAACAGACACATTTGTCGGTACCGCCTGGGCATGAATTATCACCTGGGCAGAGCACAGGAAAGGACATCAGGCGGGGAGGATTGCACGCAAGGTGACAGTTTGTTCAACTTTCCTTCTATTAATTTAAATGGAGGGAATATCGGGCAGGATCCATTATGGGTGTGCGATCCTTCTCACCTGATTTTCTATTCTGCACACTACCCAGGCAATGCTTTCCACCCAGGCGGTACAGATGAGCATCTACCCTAGGGTTTCTGCTCCTTTATTGCTAGAAAGTACACCTGGGTGGATATCAGGATCAATCTTGGCACTGATGCATCCTCAGTTCAATAGCTCAATGATATTCATTGCCTAGGAATACACAAAGACTAACCATTTTCATAATGTACTATGGCATGTACCCCAGCATGAGTTGGCACCTTCAAAATAGGAACGAGGGAAATTAAAGTTGATTGGAGTAGTAAAATATTAATGGGGCCGATTTTAAAATGGAATTGTGGGGGCGGGGGGCTGCGAAAATCGGGAAAATCCCGAGCGGGTATGGAAGCCGGCTCCAACCTGCCGACTTCGAGGTTGCACACAGACGCACTTGTGTGCACGTGCGCTTCAGGAATCCGGAAGTCCTGCCGGCTTTAATTTAAACCAGCTATTAAGATCGTTGATCTTGTTGAAGTAT
This sequence comes from Heptranchias perlo, assembly GCF_035084215.1. Classification (NCBI taxonomy): domain Eukaryota; kingdom Metazoa; phylum Chordata; class Chondrichthyes; order Hexanchiformes; family Hexanchidae; genus Heptranchias; species Heptranchias perlo. The sequence continues at coordinate 134,400,545 of NC_090327.1, read as the reverse complement.
TTAATTTTGTGGAGATTGAGGCAGGGGAACGATTTTCCTTCCGCCTCAGCATGTTTCCTGTGCTGTGGGAAACGTTCCATGTGTAGGAGATGTATTTCAGCCAGCAGCCATTTGGCCATTTAAATGCCTGTTTGACAGATGGGATAAAAGGTGAGTTATTGCAGCAGGGCACTCAGTTCTCTCAGACAAATTTTTGGCTGGGAGATCTTTGTGTTTAGACTGAAAATTCTTGGTTTATACTCAGAATTGTTCTGTTTACACATATTTACCAACTTTTCGGACCCCCTCAAACTGACATCATCAAGATGGGGGGGGGCGGGCACGATGTCTGCATTCACCACTGTATCCGAGGACGAGCAACATCACCATCCTCGCCAGGCATGGCGTGCACTTCTGCCACTTGGAGCTCCACCTCACAGTACACCGCAGGCACAGGAGCACAGAGGGCAACAACAGAGAGAGCGACGTCATAGGAGGCACTACCCTCGCCACAGAGTCTACAGACCGAGGCTCAACTTCCTGGACCTTTCTGAGGAGCAGTGCATATGGAGACTGAGAGTGAGTCGCCAGGTGGTCACAGACATCTGCAGCCTTCTTCATGCCAAGCTACTCCCGGCTGGGCCTGGTGGCATCTCATTACCCGTCGCTGTTAAAGTGACCACTGTCCTCAACATCTTCGCCTCCAGATCATTCCAGGGTATCACCGGGGTGTCTCAGTCGTCTGCACACAAGTGTTTAAGGCAGGTCACCGACAGCTTGTTTCGCAGAGCCTCGCAATACGTCAACTTCCCCATGGATGATCTCAGCCAGACGGAGAGGGCAGTGGGTTTCCACTCTGGCTGGCTTCCCATGGGTGCAGGGTGCAATCGATTGCATCCATATAGCAATGAGCACCTCCACACGAGCCAGGACTTCATCAACAGAAAGGGGTATCATTCCATCAACGCTCAGCTCATTTATGACCACCGCAAAAGATTCCTTCACATGTGCCAAGATTCCCTGGCAGCTGCCACACTTCCTTGATTCTGAGAGAATCCAACATCCCGCCCCTCTTCCATGCACCGAACACCCTTAAGGGCTGGCTCCTCGGGGATAAGGGATACCCCCTGCACATGTGGCTCATGACGCATCTGAGGAACCCCAACAGCGAGCAACAGTATCGATACAACGACAGCCACATCACCACCAAGTCTATAATGAACATGCGATAGGGCTGCTTAAGATGCGATTTCAGTGCCTCGATCGTGCTGGGGGACGCTTCAATACGCAGCAAAGAGAGTGGGTCGCATTATAGTATGTGTCCTGCACAACATGGCACAACAGAGAGGGGTACCGCTTGAGGAGGCCCCATCCACATCTGCCATCCACTTGAGCAGCAGGAGGAACCCATGGGCACAGCAGCAGCTCACCTGGCTGCTCATGAGGCCAGTGAGTCACTGATATGTGAACGGTTCTCCTATCATCAGAAAGTGAGAAGAGTCCAGTCCTCTCACCACCTGGAAAGGCCAGCACCAACAACAGCTCCCTCCCCTCCCCCTCCTCGCACAATGCAGTCCTGCATTTACACATACACTCAGTACAAAGTGAGCCACTGAGTGGCATCGAGTTGCCGTTCATGGTGAAACACATGAAGGGGCGCTATCGCAAAAACCAGTCAAGAATGGGCAAGACATGGCAGTAGTGGTGAGAATGATAACATTTAATGTGAATATAACAAAAAACAAATATAAATGAAAAACATGACAGTCTGTCATACACCCTTGTGCATACCCTTCGACCTCACAAATCCTTAGCCTTTCTCTTCCTACCGCTTCTACGTGGTGCATCCCCTGTGGCTGCAGCAGAGGTAATGGCAGGTTGCTCATGTTCATGCCCTGACTGCTTGGATGCTTTCCGCTTACACCTTCTGGGTTTCGGTGCCCGTGAGGGCGCCTCCAAAGACTGCTCCGCCTGCCCTTGTGCAGGGCAGACTCGGCAGCCTGGAGTGGAGGCAGCATTGGGGGTACTGGTTGAGAGGGGGAGGGAACGGGTGAGACATGGGAGCACTTTGAGTGGCGTCCCCACTTCCATGCCGCCTTTCGTCATCATTCCTCTCCAGGGCCTGGCCCACATCACTCCTTCCATCCTGCTGGACAACAATTTGGAGGACATCTATGATGCCTTGGAAGCCCAGTTGTAAAGTTTGTGTCTGCCTGTTTAAGGCAGCAGAATGTTGTTCACCCTGAGTCCAAACGGCTGTTGTCAGGTCCTGAATGGACTCATTTGTGAGCCTTGCTTGAAGCTCAATGGAGGCTAGCCTTCTCTCCATCGATGACATTCCCGCACTTACCTAAGCCACCATTCCACTCATGCAGGAATTGGACTCCTCCATCCTCTGAGCTGTTATGGAGAGGAGTGTGCGTGGCACCTGTTCCAGTACCTCGCAAGTGTGCTGCTGTCCCTTGATCATTCTCCTTTTAAAGGATGGCCCCTGGGGTTCAGCACCTGCGTTCAGCTGAGCAGAGCCTGGAAAGGAGTGCTCCCACTGACGCGGACTCTCCACAGCTGCCCCTGCCACCAGTGTCTGCTCGAGCTCACTTGTGTGTGGTGACTTACCAGGTGTCAACCCAACTGACTGACTACTAGGACCCACCAAGGTGTGAGTATCTGCGCTGGTGGATGGCTCGCTATGATGTGATGGCGCACCCTCAGAGGCCGGGAGCTCCTCCGAGGAATCGCCCTCTGCCGTCACTGCAGTCGCTAAAGGACCTGTAAGAGAACAGAAGGCAATAATAAGCATCATCACAGCTGTATCATGTTGCGATGAGCAACACGCCAATCATTGTTAAGATTAATTCATGTTGTGTGTGATGAATGTTAAAGTTGTGTCACCAGACGTTTGTGGGGTGCCAGTCTCGGCGTCCGCGACGGACAGGCACTCAAGGGTGCGACTGATCTCGAGGGCCTCCTGCTCCGTATCTGTGAGGACCACTATTTGTTGTGGTCCCCCCCTCCAGTCCTCGCCCTCTTGCAAACATTTTGCACTCTCCTCTAGAAGGGGAGAAAGTACAGACGTGAGGGCAAAGTGGCAACCGATGAATGCATTGGTTTGGGTGAGGCTGACCGTGAAAGAGGTGCATCAGAGGGTGAGTATAAGACAGAGCCATGACATTTGGATGAGGATTGGGGTGACAAATGGTGACGTGAGGAAGTGCTCATGCAGTGCAGGTAAGTTGAGGATGAGCCTTAAGTCTGTGTAAGGAGTGATGTCACCACGGAATGCAGGAGAATCAATAAGTGTACTCACTTTTGCTGACCGAGTTAGGTCATTGAACCGCTTTCTGCACTGGACCCAGGTGTGGGAGATGTTGCTGCTGCTGGTGACCTCCTCCTCCTCACCCCGGCCAGTAGCACCTGAAGTGTGCCATCATTGAATCTTTGAGCAGCCTTGCCCCTGTGCTTCTCCAGCAAATGCCTTTGGAGCAATGGCCCTTTAAATAGAGCCGCTCCAGCTTGACAGCCTGTCATGCGGGTGCGCAGTCCGCCCGCTGCGCAGCTTTCAGATGGCAAACCTGGAAGCCGCGTTAAGGGGCACCAATTGAGCTGCGATCGTGTGAGGAAAGGTACGTTTTTATTTTTCGTGTTTGCCGCGCGCCAGTTGACCCGCCGCCGCTGCCATACCGTCACCCTTTCAAAATCAAGCCCAATGTGTTGTATGCCTCATGCTTTACTGATCTGACTAGAACTATATTTAGGATGTGATGGGCAAGTGTACTCTTTAACTGATTGTCATATCTTTCTCAATGTTTCAGTTGAGAAAAACTTGCAATTTCAAATTCTTGCTACTGATAACGCTGTCCTCTAGTTAGTGAGAGATGGATTGGGCATCTTTACTTGATTGTTACTCGGTCATTTCCTTTTTTAAAATCAATTTAAACAGTACCCTAATTTTCAGTACTTGTTCTGCACAGCAGTATAGAATTCACATAGAATTCCTGAAAGATATAATCATCATAAATTGTGTCATGGTTGTGAGTGATGTCACATACATCTGTGAGCGGTTTCAAGTTTTCTCTCAAAGATTGGCAAACTTCCTAAAGAGCAGTAGAAGCTACAAAACTTAAATTTTGGATGAGATGGCCTGAGTTTGGATTAAAGCCTTAGCTGATATTCATATTCAGGCTTTTCCTGGAGGGCAAATTTCAGTCTATGTCACCTTCTTCATTATCGAAAAGGAACAATAGCTAGGAGAGAAGATAGAGAGAGCACTACTTCACGCTGCACAAGAAAGAAAAAAAATTGCTTTAATATAGTGCCTTTCACATCCTTAGGATATCCAAAAGCACTTTACAGCCAATGAATTACTTTTTAAGTGTAGTCATTGTTGTTTTGTAGCTAACATGGCCGCCAATTTGCACTCAGCAAGGTCCCACAACAGTAATGAGATGAATGACCAGCGGTGGTTTCGTTATGGGATAAATTTTGGCCAGGACAATAGGGGAGCTGCCCTGCTCGTCTTTGAATAGTATATGGGATCTTTTACGTCGATCGGAAATGGCAGGTCCAGGACCTTGGTTTAATATCTCATCCAGTGGATAGCACCTCTGACAATGCAATACTCCCTCAGTAATACACTGAAAAGTGGATCAAGATTATGCGCTCAAGTCCTTAAGTGGGTTTGACCTTCTGACTTCAAGCCGAGAATGCTACTACTAAGCCAAGGCTATCACTAGTACACCTCCTGGCAAGTCAACTATATAGCATGTTTACAAATAATTTTGATCCATTCCAAGGTTATGTATTGACTTCTGCTTAGCTAATAGGGCAAATATTGGTTCTGAATAATTTATCCAAATATAAATAGAATAATAAAATATAGAAAGGTAAGCTTTCTTACCTAGTTTATAGGATGAGATTCAACTTGAAATTTGATATGATTGATTAAGAGTTCTACTTTACATCGTCATAAGCCTGGAAAGTTTTACTTTGCGGTACTGTCCTAGAGGAAGTATATTTGTCTGAATAAATGTAGTCTTTATAGTTTTAAACTATGTAATTGAGGTAAGTTTGGCTTGGAAATTACTGTCACCCGTGGAACAAACACAATCAAATTGGAAAAGCCAAATTTAAGAACTATTCATTAAATGAAAGCACCTTTTTTTGGTGGGGGGGGAAGCCAAAACTATTGAAAATTAAATGTGTGGCAGATCCAAAGACCATTCATCCCTAGGTAGCTATCATCGTTGTCATTTTGATATGATGGATTATTATTCTTAGATTTGGAGTTGTGACACATTTAACTCTTGTCCTGTTTCCCTTTTATTAGACTAGCCCTATAAAGAAGGAGCGTTCTCCAAGGCCACAGAGTTTTTGCCACTCTTCCAGTCTCTCCCCACAAGATAAGCTTATGATTCCAGGGCTTGGCATAGCACGAGAAAAACAGCGACTGTCATATGGGGCATTTAGTAATCAAATATATGGAAGTGGCACAGATTCTCCAACGTCACCGGCCATTGATGCCCCTCCTCTTCCTCCTAGGAATCCAAGCAAAGGTTGGTGATTAAAATGAAAGAAACAAATTTTCTAAAGTGTTAGTGTGTTTAATGACTTGCAGTTGCATATTTAACTGCTAATTGCAACTTGGGAAAATGTTCATTAAATATTCCAGTTGAGCCAATGTCGCCTTTTCTTGCGGTGCAATTTCTGCCATTAACAGGAACATTGGCTCTGCCATATCTCTTATTCTGTGGTAAATTTATTACAATTCTCTCCCTTAATGTTTAACACTAGAACTTGGTGAATTTGTCAGTGACTCATTGGTGCCGAAATTCCTACCTTCACTAATTTTAGCAAAAATGTAGATGCAAGTACGGTATGGTGGAATGCAAGTAGGAAGTGGCAACTGAGTATTTGTCTATGTTTAGCATTACTTTGATCATTCCTACCCCTCCAAAAATGGATTCATGAACATCAGCAAAAAAATTAATAAAAAAGCAAATTATTCCTTGTTGAAGTCATTAACAAGGAAGTTGTACATGTTTTGCTGCTTCACAGTCAAATTGAAAAGTATGTTATTCCAGGTCAGACGTGGCATTACTGAGCTGAAAGAATGAGAAAATTGCAAAGCAACACCACAGACATTAGTAGAAGAATTAGAGTAACTGGTAGATTCACTCTATCATCACTCTAGTGCTGTTGTATACTCTGGGAAAAGAAAAACAAAACTAAACTAAAAGTTTTAAATTAATTAGCAAATTGAAGGCTTTTCTATTAAACTTCAAAAATAGAGATTCTGAAAGAAGATATGAGTACCGAAGGTGAAGGAGATTTATTTTCCAGGCGAGCCTGAAGGCACGATGCCCAAAACCATTTTGAATTTTGGCGGTTAATTTGGTGCATTTTTAAGCATTTTGAGTGGCACTTTGAAGGAAGGGGCAATTACATTTTTTTGCCAGGCATTCTGAATTGTTACTTTCCAACTCCACAGCAATTCCAATAAAGTAACCTGCACAACTATATATATATTTTAAAAAATGAAGCACCTCATATGTACTGCAAAGACTTTTCTCACAACAAAATGTACTGTAATTATCCAGTAATACATTAATTCAATCCATCAACCTCTTAGCTCTTTGTTCTGCATCACTCGCTCTATTGATTAAAATTTTTCATTATTGGGTCTCTGCTTAGCCAGGTTTCAAAATAGTAACTTAAGGTTTCAAACTTTTAATACCAAAAAACTCTACCCCTGAAATTACGCTATTTTAGAAATATTAACCCATTGAAAATAAATTTGTTAACGCTTTTGCTAAAATAATGGAAAGAGGAATTTCAAACGAACAAAGAATGAGATGCAGACAGACTTCAGTGATATGATTAAAGCCATCAGATCTGTGCATGCGCAGATCAGACGGCACATTGACAGGGTCAGGATGGATTTGGTCATGGAGGATGATGCTCTCTCTCAGGATAGCTGATCTTACCCAGTACTCCTTCACTCACTACCATGACTGTTCCAAGAGCCAGAAGGTAGGTTGATGCTGCATCTGCAGAGAATTCATAGCCTGTAGTTTTGCCCGCACAGGGTCTGTACTCGAGGAGGTCAAAAGCCACCTCATTTCCACTACCATGTTCCAGAGAGACAGCTTAGCACCACCCACCCCCGCCCCCCCCACTCCCAGTGTCAGTGGGAGTTCACTTAGAAGGAACACTAGGATAGTTTACCATTTAGCCACAACACCACTGTAGAAAAAGTGGGTAAGATTGAATCACTGTGATGATAAAGGGCCGACACTCATCTACCCACCATCTTTTAAATAATCACTGTTGGAATTCCATCACTGGTCTATTTGTGCCTAGTGAACAGAGAAAACAACTGTGAGCATGTACAACTAAGATTTGTGGATAGGAGGAGAGTGAAAGTCTGACTGGGATGATGCTCTTTGTATTGAGTGTGGAATGGAGCTATTGTATTGTATTGGTGGAAGAAAGATTTCTTTGCTAATGAAGCAGCTGATGGTGGTCTGGAGAAACCCAGGTGGATATCTTCAGCATCCATCAAGGGGGTTTGTGATGCACCCTCTTCAGGAACAGTCAGGTTCAATCACTTGAACAGCCTTACAGAAAATTCAGATGCAGTGCTATTTAGGTGCAAAATAAAGGTAAAGGATTAGTACCTATTTTGCCTGTGCGTAGCACCCATTTTTCAGCTGCTATTTGGACGCTAAACCCAGGAAAACCACCCTTTAGATACACACGGAATGCAAACTCTTGGCATCATATCCAAATAATATTTCCTCTCACACAAATTCTTCTCGTCACAAAATTCTTAATAGCTGATATGTTAAAATCTGATCTCCACAAGTGGTGGATGTTTACTGCAGATGAGGTGAAGTCAGCAGTGAAGAAATCTCATTTAACCAATAGGTTAACAGCAAATGAGAATTTTTCCAAGGATACTGTATCAAGCTTTAGGAGTTTTGAAAATAGTTATTACTTTGCAGTTATGCCATTGTTACCTAAATTGCCATTACTGATTATATAAAACACATATGGAAGTTTTATATTGCACTTATATTTTGCTGCATCATAAATTACCCCACTTTTGTTTTATTCGTTCATGGGATATGGACATCACCGGCAAGGCCAGCATTTATTGCCCATCCCTAATTGCCCTTGAGCAGGTGGTGGTGAGCCGCCTTCTTGAACCGCTGCAATCCGTGTAGTGATGGTTCTCCCACACTGCTCTTAGGTAGGGAGTTCCAGGATTTTGACCCAGCGATGAAGGAACAGCGATATATTTTCAAGTCGGAATGGTGTGTGACTTGGAGGGGAACAGGTGCAGGTGGTGTTGTTCCCATGTGCCTGCTGCTCTTGTCCTTCTAGGTGGTAGAGGTCCCGGGTTTGGGAGGTGCTGCAGTGCATCCTGTGGATGGTACACACTGCAGCCACAGCGCGCAGGTGGTGAAGGGAGTGAATGTTTAGGGTGGTGGATGGGGTGCCGATCAAGCAGGCTGCTTTGTCCTGGATGGTGTCGAGCTTCTTGAGTGTTGTTGGAGCTGCACTCATCCGGGCAAGTGGAGAGTATTCCATCACACTCCTGACTTGTGCCTTGTAGATGGTGGAAAGGCTTTGGGGAATCAGGAGGTGAGTCACTCGCCGCAGAATACCCAGCCTCTGACCTGCTCGGTCCAGTTAAGTTTCTGGTCAATGGTGATCCCCACAATGTTGATGGTGGGGGATTCGGCGATGGTAATGCCGTTGAATGTTATGGGGAGGTGGTTAGACTCTCTCTTGTTGGAGATGGTCATTCCCGGCACTTGTCTGGTGCGAATGTTACTTGCCACTTATCAGCCCAAGACTGGATGTTGTCCAGGTCTTGCTACGTACGGGCACGGACTGCTTCATTATCTGAGGGGTTGCGAATGGAACTGAACACTGTGCAATCATCAGCGAACATCCCCATTTCTGACCTGATGATGGAGGGAAGGTCATTGATGAAGCAGCTGAAGATGTTTGGGCCTAGGACACTGCCCTGAGGAACTCCTGCAGCAATGTCCTGGGGCTGAAATAATTGGCCTCCAACAACCAGTACCATCTTCCTTTGTGGCGGGTATGACTCCAGCCACTGGAGAGTTTTCCCCCGATTCCCATTGACTTCAATTGTACCAGAGCTCCTTGGTGCCACATTCGGTCAAATGCTTGATGTCAAGGGCAGTCACTCTCACCTCACCTCTGGAATTCAGCTCTTTTGTCCATATTTGGACCAAGGCTGTAATGAGGTCTGGAGCCGAGTGGTCCTGGCGGAACCCAAACTGAGCATTGGTGAGTAAGTGCCGCTTGATAACAGACTGATGTGGTGGTAATTGTCCTGCTTCTTGTGGCCAGGACATACCTGGGCAATTTTCCACTTTGTCAGGTAGATGCCAGTGTTGTAGCTGTACTGGAACAGCTTGGCTAGAGGCGCCGCTAGTTCTGAAGCACAAGTCTTCAGCACTACAGCCGGGATGTTGTTGGGACCCATAACCTTTGCTGTATCCAATGCACTCAGCCGTTTCTTGATATCATGTGGAGTGAAGCGAATTGGCTAAAGACTGGCTTCTGTGATAGTGGAGATATCGGGAGGAAGCCGAGATGGATCATCCACTCGGCACTTCTGGCTGAAGATGGTTACAAATGCTTCAGCCTTGTCTTTTGCACTCACATGCTGGACTCCACCATCGTTGAGGCTGGGAATGTTCACGGAGCCTCCTCCTCCCTTTAGTTGTTTAATTGTCCACCACCATTCAGAACTGGATGTGGCAAGACTGCAGAGCTTTGATCTGATTCATTGGTTGCGGAATCGCTTAGCTCTGTCTATAGCATGTTGCTTCTGGTGTTTAGCATGCATGTGGTCCTGGGTTGTAGCTTCACCAGGTTGGCACCTCATTTTTAGGTACTCCTGGCATGCTCTTCTACACTCCTCATTGAACCAGTGTTGATCCCCTGGCTTGTTGCTAATGGTAGAGTGAGGAATATGCCGGGCCATGAGGTTACAGATTGTGCTGGAATACAATTCTGCTGCTGCTGATCGCTCATGGATGGCCAGTTTTGAGCTGCTAGATCTGTTCTGAATCTTATCCCATTTAGCACGGTGGTAGTGCCACACAACACGTTGGATGGTGTCCTCAGTATGAAGACAGGACTTCGTCTCCATGAGGACTGTACGGTGGTCACTCCTACCAATATTGTCATGGACAGCTGCATCTGCGACAGGTAGATTGGCGAGGACGAGGTCAAGTAGGTTTTTCCCTCGTGCTGGTTCGCTCACCACCTGCCGCAAGCCCAGTCTGGCAGCTATGTCCTTCAGGACTCAAGCCAGCTCGGTCAGTAGTGGTGCTACCGAGCCGCTCTTGGTGATAGGCATTCTGTGCCCTTGCTACCCTCAGTGCTTCCTCCAAGTGGTACTCAACATGGAGGAGGACTGATTCATCAGCTATGGGGAGGGCAGTAGCTGGTAATCAGCAGGAGGTTTCCTTGCCCATGTTTGACTTGATGCCATGAGATTTGATGGGGTCCGTAGTCAATGTTGAGGACTCCCAGGGCCACTCCCTGCTGACTGTATGCCACTGTACTGCCATCTCTGGTGGGTCTGTCCTACCGGTGGGACAGGACATACCCAGGGATGGTGATGGAAGAGTCTGGGAAGTTGGCTGAAAGGTATGATTCTGTGAGTATGGCTATGTCAGGCTGTTGCTTGACTAGTCTGTGGGACAGCTCTCCCAATTTTGGCACAAGTCCCCAGATGTTACTGAGGAGGACTTTGCAGGGTTGACTGGGCTTGTTTTGCCGTTGTCGTGTCCGATGACTAGTGATCTGATGCCTGGTGGTCTGTCTGGTTTTATTCTTATTGTGACTTTCTGTAGCGGGATTTTACAACAGATTGGCCTGCTAGGCCATTTCAGAGGGCGATTAAGAATCAACCCCATTGCTGTGGGTCTGGAGTCACATATAGGCCAGACCGGGTAAGGATGGCAGGTTTCCTTCCCTAAAGAACATTAGTGAACCAGATGGGTTTTTACGGCAATCTGGTAGTTTCATGGCCACCATTACTGATGCTAGTTTTTTTTAATTCCAGATTTTATTTAATTAATTGAATTTAAATTCCCCAGCTGCAGTGGCAGGATTTGAACTCATGACTCTGCATTATTAGACCAGGCCTCTGGATTACTAGTCCAGTAACATAAACACTATGCTGCCATACCCTTGAAAATCCAAAACTTAACGTGGTACATCAAAATAGTTTTGATCAGATTGCTACCAGTGTCAAAATTAACATCTTTAAATGTTCTGCACTTCTATCCTTGCTGTACAGAAAAGTCAAGCCTGCCACTACCAGTAAGCATTGTCTTTTAGATAAATCAGAAATTTCTCTGCTGGTATTCAGCTATTTTCATTTACAGTTAGGTACACCACAGCTAGATTAACAAATCTCTTGACATTTGTATCAGTTAAGTGGATCGGTTGGTGTTTGAGAAGTGTAAAAGGATCCATTGTTGGCTGATTTTTCTTTTGTTGGCACTAACAAAATTGCTTTCTTAGGAATCATACTTTTAATTATGTGCATTCCTACAGTTTTCACCAAATACGGCATTTACCCATTTTAAAATAGGAATTTCGGCCCCATTGTGCTATCATATCTTACTATAATAAACATGCTTCAAACCAATCAAATTAATACAGCCTCTGTAAGCTAAAGATTCTTCCCTACTAATTTAGCTCAAAGGCACTGTTTCATGCATGCAACTCTAATTCTAAAAACAGTACTTGAAAAAGCAGTACTTCTGATTCAAGCTAGGTTGATAATACTTAAAAAGAAAAAAAGTGATATTTAAATGAATATAAATGTAACTAATTTGTTTTTTTATAAAATGTAATGAAGGTGAGAAAAACTATAATACAACTGAAAAAGATAAATATTGGCTAGGTGCCATTGTTCTCAGATTTCTGATGTTATCTCTCCTAAGCACTAATATAAATCAATTTAGTTCAATGTTGTGTTTATATAGAACTTGAAGTAACAATACTATTTGCATTTTTGTACCAATATATGCAGGCATAGGACCTTAGCGGGAATAAGAAATATTGCTAAGTATTGTATTTGTTAAATTCTAACAATCCAGAATCTTTAGTATATTGCTATTTTCCTTCACAAATGTAAAATCAAATACAGGCCACAGATATCTGATGTAACACACTGGCAGATCAATGGTCATCCCAAAATGAATGTGGCAGTCTCTCCGCAGTCTGTGGCAGATTAATTTGTAGCACTTAATTTAACTTTGCCAAAAATAAAAAGGGGAAGAAAGGGGGATCCTTTTGATATGGGATAGTGAGGGCAATTGTACGATTCTGTGCTCCCAGCAGATAGCCATGCTTGCAAGGAGCGCAGGTTGGAAAATCAAAGCTGCAGTGGTGTAGTCCTTTTCTGTGACCAGCAAGCGTAGCTCCCTGCTGGGAGTGCAGGATTGTGCAATGACCCCTTTATTTTGATACAAAATAAAGAGATCCTGAATTTGTAGAGCACTCTTGGCATCTTCAGCATGCCCTAAAGCAACTTCATGGCCAATGAGTGACTTTTGAAGTGTAGCCACTGTTGTTACATAGAAAAACATGGCAACAAATATATGCAGAGCAAGGTACCATAAATAGCAATAAGATAAACAGCTAGTTAGTCTGATGGTGTTGCTTGAGTAATGCTGATTGGCTAGGACACTGGGGAAACTCTTCTCCAGTTCATGAGTTCTTTCACATCCACGTGAACAGGCCTTGGTTTTACGTCTGAGGTATCTATTGCAATGCAGCTCTCCCTCAGTACTGCACTGAGGTGACAGCCTGGATTATGTTCTCAAGTCCTGCAGTGGGGCTTGAACCTACAACCTTCTGACTTAGAGGTGCAAATGGTACCCCTGAGCCAAGCTGACACTTAGTAAAAGATGGGGGGAAAAAAATAAAATTATTACATTTGGGAACCCAGCTTCGAGATGCAGCACATCATTAATATTATATTCTCCAAGAGTGATTTGTCAAGGTGTGAATTTTCCCTTTGTTTATAATTCTAAATGTTACAAATTTTGAAACTGTAATCTTGCTGTACTAGTAATATTTGGAATGGTAGGTATGAGCATTGTATGTACAATTATATAATCATTTTTGCAATTTTGAAGAGCGAATTTGCTTTCAGTTCATCAGTTTTAGTCAGTTGTGGACAGGAAGAGGTTGATTATTTTAGATTTGCTTTTGATCCTCCATTGCACCGTTATTGCTTGCTTTCATAACAGCTCTTACTTCACATATCGTGCAGTAGTCAGCTATGTTTTTGTGCTTCTCCAGCTCCACATGGCCCAGTCCCTCCTTCAGTCCTTCCTGTAAGCCCCCAGGTCACAACTGGCAGCTCCACTCTATCAAAGAAGAGGCCACCGCCCCCACCCCCTGGACACAAACGAACCTTATCTGACCCACCAAGCCCGCTACCTCATGGTCCCCAGAATAAAGGTTTGATTCCTTGGGGTGAGTTTTTCTTATATTAAGTTAGTTAAGTAAAGTTAATGTAGGGAGCAGAAAATCGTATTACTGTTTATTAAAAATAGAAATGATATTAAAGGGGAAAACTGCAAAAAGTTAACTCTTCCTCGTTCATTGAACCTCCACATATAAATAGAATTTGCTGTCATTAGTGCTGGGAAACAAAATCATCTGGGGACATTGACACTAAAAAATTGACACCCTTGCAGTGCTACTTTGGTCAAATGATCATCATCCAAATCTGTCGTATGTAAGTTCTCATTCTGTCATTCTGGACCGCACCATTATGTTTTCCCCCATTGCCCATAGCACTTTTGATTGGTGTCCAGTTTTTTCATTCTATGTGGTGTACCATAAAATAATGTGGGAGAATCTGAGGAACCCTTGTTTATAGTCTCTAGCTGGCTTTTCACAAAATAGATTAAGCTGGTGAAATGTCACGGTCAGATGAGTAGAAAATGGGAACATGTTTTTGCTTAAATTATCAACAGGAGGAATTTCACTTGCTACTTTTAGAAGAGCCCCATGACACCGTACTGAGCTTATTGACTGACATTTGAAATAAACCACTTTGATTAATGCAATACTCAGATAGAGTACTCAGGCTAATATGAGTAATATTACCTGAACAGCCAAGCTTTTGCAGTAGTCCACAATAGCCAGGATTGTAGCCCAAGGCTGCTGTGTTATTGGACATGGCTGGCTATTTCAGGGTTCGGTATGGACTCCTGAACCAAGCTCCTTGAACTTGGAATAAGCAAATTACCTGGCCCAGATAGCTTGCACCCATTGAAGGAGTTGGGAACTAAAACAGTGAAGCTTAAATTGGCACTTTTGATGGTTTTGTTCCACTGGGGAGAGGGTTCTCAAGATGTAGAATGGCTAACATAATCCCCTTATTTAAAAAGGGTGAAGAGACATGGCTGGAAACTATAGAACAATAAGTTATAGAGAAAGTCTTTGAAGTGATTTTCAGAGATCTGGTAGACAAAGACTTAAGAATTAATATAAAACCAAAAGAGGGACCATCGATTGTGGAGTCGGGACAAGTAGCAGAATGGATAACAAGTTGGCTACAGAACAGAAAACAGAGAGTAGAAGGTTAAGGGTAGCGACTCAGACTGGCAAAAGGTGGGAAGTGGTGTTCCACAAGGATCGATGCTGGGACCACTGTTCACCATTTACATAGACTATTTGGATTCGGGAATCAGAAGTATAATTTCAAAATTTGCAGACGACACCAAATTGGGGAATATAGTAAATGCTGAGGAAAACATTAATAAACTTGCAGAATGGGCATGTAATTGGCAAATGAAAAGTGCGAGGTGGTGCATTTTGGTAGGAAGAATAAGGAGGCCATATACGTCTTGGAAAATAAGAGTCTAAATGGGGTAGAGGAGCAAAGGGATCTAGGGGTTCAGGTACACAAATCACTAGAAGTAGCGACACGGGTTAATAAGGCCATTTCAAAAAAAAAGCAAACCAGCACTGGGGTTCATTTCTAGGGGGATAGAATTGAAAAGCAGGGAAGTTATGTTCAACTTGTATCGAACCTTGCTTAGACCACACTTGCATTGTGCATTGCATTGTCCATATTCTAAAAAGGATATAGAGGCATTGGAGAAGGTGCAAAAAAGATTCACAAGGATGATACCAGAATTGAGAGGATATAATTACCAGGAAAGGCTGAGCAGGCTGGGGCTTTTTTCTCTAGAAAAGAGAAGGCTGAAGAATGACCTGATGGAGGCCTTTAAGATTATGAGAGTTTGATAGGTTAGGCGTAGAGAGGATGTTTCCATTTGTGGGGGAAGACGAGAACTAGGAGCCATAAATATAAGATAGTCACCAATAAATCCAATCGGGAATTCAGGAGAAACTTCTTTACCCAAAGAGTGGGAAGAATATGGAACACGCTACCACAAGGAGTAGTTGAGGCGAATAGCATAGATACATTTAAGGGGAAGCTAGATAAACACACGAGGGAGAAAGGAATAGAAGGCTACGCTGATAGGGTTAGATGAAGAGAGTTGGGAGGAGGCTCATGTGGAGCATAAATGCCGGCATAGACCAGTTGGGCCAATTGGCCTATTTCTGTGCTGTAGACTCTATGTAATTCTATTAAATTTTAATAATTAGTAAGAGCATGCTAATCAGGAAAGAAATCTAGGGGTTATAGTGGATAAATCTGTGAAACCATGAGTCAGTACTTAGCTGTACTTTAACAAATGGCAAATGGGGTGTTGGGTTTCATTAGAAAAAAATAAGATACAAATTAAAAAGAGATTCTCTTGTGTAAAGAGCATTGGTCAGACCCAATCTGGAATGCTGTGTGTAGTTACATTCACCTAGTCATCAGAAGGGTGTTATTGCAAACAACAACGATGATTTAGATTATCAGAAATTTAAGTTATAAGAAAAGGTGAAAGGAGGCTATATTCTACTATTCTACAATTCAATAATCCAGACAGCGTGAACAACAAGAGCCAGGAAGGAAAAAAAACAGCTGTGCCTCCTCTCAACCACCATCTGTGACTTAAGTCACTGCTATCCAAACATAGAGGAAATTCTGGTGGAAAGCTGTTTGAGTAAATGGACTCTGTCTTTTTGGATCCTTGGGTAAGATATTGTTTGGGAGACCATGTCACAGAATCTAGCCCAAAATTTAGAGGAGTGATTTTAAGTCAGTAAAGGTGTGCCGATTAGAGATTTCGTCAACACTTCATATTAATTCCTTGATGTATCAGTTTGTTGAAGTGAGCTTTAGTTTTTCCGCTTTAACAGAACCATAAGTATTACCTAGAAGTACAAGCACCCAGGTAAACCCATCACTAACCAGAGATCAGTCAAATGTCTATAAGAGTGTAACACAACCTGTCATTCCTAGCAAGACAGAAACTAGCAGAAAAGGTTAGTTCATTTTTGATGATCACTTTTTGTAAGCCAGCATTCCAAGGGTCGCTGTTAATATTATCTGTGAGGCAGGTACCTGGGAGTAACTTATGTGCATTAACTATGCATTATTAACTTGCTCTGACAGCTGAGGACAAGCACTTTAACAGCGGTGCTTCACACAAGGCTGAATACTTTAGTAAGTGGTAGAATTCTGTACTACTTTGCTATAATTGTGTTTTTATGTGGGGGTCAAATTAGGAAGAAATTGCCTTCTTTGGGTATAGTATACCTTATTGATAGAATGTCAACCTCTGCAAATACAGCCTACACTTTGTTCTGACCTGGTTTCTGTCAGATTTTGAATTTTATGTGTTTACTCCTCTGGTCAAAGAGAGTAGTGATCTAGAATAAGGCATTAAATATAAGAGTGTGGGAAAAGGCAGCTGATATAAATCAACAGACAGGGCTTCAAATTTATTAAACGGCTATACCCCTAGGTGATTTTTTTTTCTCTTCTCTGCATGTTGTAAATCCTATTTGCATGTGGAAGCTGAACTTCTTTCAAATAATGAGGAACATTGTACCTGCAACTAACTTCAGAAATTGTCCATTTGATGAATTCTTGTTGCTTTTGCTCTTTTTGTACACAGATTTTTAGTTTTTAAAATATATGAAGCATATTATCACCATGTTCCCCCATACTTAGAAAACAAAGATACACAATAAAGTAATCCATTGTGATCATAACATCGCTATTGTACTGAGCAAATATAGGCAACCAAGAGTGTGTGTTTGTGGAGTCAGGTGCCTCTGGATTGACTCTCAGGCCAGTCCGAAGTTCTGGCCCTCATTAAAATGAGGTATTTTGGCTCCAGGCAGCCCCTCTCCATAGTTGTCATCACTGGAATTGCTGAAGATAAAGAAGATTGGGAATAAATGGTAGGTTTATGTGAAGCAACAGATTTAACAGTATTTCAATACAGGTACCATCCCTTTTTATAATTAAGACAGAAAATGCTAGAAATACAAGACAGATCAATCAGCATCTATAAAGTGAAAAGACAGGTTATGATTTGGGTGTGCGCCCTTTGTGTTCTATTGAAAGGTATCCACCTGAAACGTCTTAACCTGTCTTTTCTCTTTATGAATGCTGACTGACCTCTGCATATCTTGGATTTTCTGTTTTTATTTCCAATTTCCAACATTTGCAGTTTTTCCTTTTCATTTTTATAATATTACTAGTGAGTCTCCCATGATGTTGCACGCAGGGAGTCAAGATCAAGAACTGGACCTCAAAGGTGGTAATCTCTAATGACTCCCAGTGCCACATGCGAGTGAGTACAGAAACAGGAAGATAGTGCAGGTGAATGCTTGGCTGGAGAAAAGGTGCAAGAGGGAGGGCTTCAGATTCCTGGGGCATTGGGACCAGGTCTGGGGCAGGAGGGAAGTGTACAAGCAGGACGGGTTGCACCTGAACAGGGCTGGAACCAAAGCCCTCGCGGGGAGATTAACTAGTGCTTTGGGGGAGGGATTAAACTAATTTGGCAGGGGGAGGGGAACCAGGACGTGGCAGCAGAGGGGAGAGACAAGGTGCATAGAAAATTAGGAGGGACAACTAGCAACAGAATAAAGAATAGTGTAGAAAGAGCAGGAATTACATGGAGGGAAAAAAGAAAATCAGACTAGCATGGCGTTGGAATGCATGTGTGTTAATGTGAGGAGTGTTGTAAATAAGGTTGATGTGCTGCAGGCACAAGTTGCCACATGGGGTTATGGTATAGTGGCTATAACGGAGACCTGGCTTAAACGTGAGCAGGAATGGGAACTAAATTCCTGGCTACAATGTATTCAGGAGGGATAGGGAAGGAAAAAAGAAAGTGGGGGGCGGCAGTATTGATCAAGGATAATATCACAGTTCTACAGAGGGCCTATAAACAAGAGGTTTCAGAGACTGAATCTATTTGGTTAGAGTTAAGGAACAGAAAAGGAGCTGTTACATTGCTGGGTGTTTACTATAGACCCCCAAATAGTGAGAAGGAGATAGAGAAGAAAGTTTCAGAGAAATGTGAAAATAATAAGAGCAGTAATAGTAGGGGACTTCAGTTACCCTAATATAGACTCGGGGTGGGGGAAGAAAAGCTTAAAGGGCAAGGAGGTGAAGAATTCTTAAAATGTGTACAGGAGAACTTTCTTAATCAATATGTTTCTAGCCCAACAAGGAAGGAAGCAGTGCTGGATCTAGTTCTGGAGAATGAAGTAGGGCAAGTGAAATATGTTCCAGTGGGAGAACATCTGGGCAATAGTGATCATAATATAATTAGGTTTAAAGTAGTTACAGAAAGGGACAAAGAAAAATCAACAGTGAAAATACCCAACTGGAAGAGAGGCAATTTCAGTGATTTGGGAAGGGATCGAGCACAGATGGACTGGAAACAAAGACTGGCCAAGAAAACAGTAAATGAGCAGGGCAGGAGATGCTTCGGGTACAAACCAAGCATATTCCCATAAGAAGGAAAGATAGGGCATCCAAAACTAGAGCTCCCTGGATGATAATGGAAATAGATGTTAAAATAAAACAAAAAAAGGAGGTTTATGTCAAATGTCAGGTACAGAATACAGTAGAAAACGAGGCAGAATGCAGGTGGAAATTGAAAAAGGATATAAGAAGGGCAAAGATAGATTAGTGGGTAATATAAAAGGGAACCCAAAAATATTTTATAAACTTATAAAAAGTAAAAGGAAAGTTAAAGGAATAGTAGGGCGAATTAGGGACAAAGAAGGAAATCTCCTTGTGGAGGCAGAGGCATGACTGAGGTACTGAACGAGTACTTTGCATCAGTCTTCACAAAAGAAGAGGATGAAGTTAATGTCGCAGTAAAGGAGAAGTGAGTGGAGATATTGGATGGGATAAAAATGGATAGAAAGAAGTTGCTAAATAGGTTGGCATAACTCAAAGTTAACGAGTCACCCGATCGAAATGGGTTGCATCCTAGGCTGCTGAGGGAAGCAAGGGTGGAGATAGCAGAAACTCTGACCACAGTCCTCCTTTGATATGGAAGTGGTGTCAGAGGACTGGAGGATTGCAAATGTTGCACCCCCATTCAAAAAAGAGGAGAGGGATAAACCTGGTAACTACAGGCTAGTCAGTTTAATGACCGTGGTGGGAAAACTACTAGAGACCATTGTCAAGGACAAAATTAATTCTCACTTGGAGAAGCATAAGGGACAGCCAGCATGGATTTGTTAAAGACAAATCGTGTCTGACTAACCTGATTGAGTTCTTTGATGAAGAATTAGAGGATTGATCAAGGTAGTGCAGTAGATGTATATATGGACTTTCAAAAAGAATGTGATAAAGTACCACATAGCAGACTTATTTGGAAAACAGAAGTACATGGGATTAATGGACAGTGATAACTTGGATATGTAATTGGCTAAGAGATAGGAGGCAGAGAGTTGTGGTGAACGGATGTTTTTCTGACTGGGGAGAAGTATGCAGTGAGGTCCCCCAGGGATCAGTATTAGGCCCATTACTTTTCTTATTATATATAAATGACTTGGGTATAGGGAGTACAATTTTGAAGTTTGCAGATGATACAAAACTTGGCAACATGGTAAATAGTGAGCAGGATAGATTCAGGAGGAGATAAACAGACTGGTAAAATGGGCAGACACATGGCAGATGCAATTTAATGCAGATAAGTGTGCAATGATGCACTTTGGGAGGAGCAACATGGAGAGGCAATATAATCTAAATGGTATTATTTTGAGGGGGGGGTGCAAGAGCAGAGGGACCTAGAGTGCATAGTCACAAATCTTTGAAGGTGGCAGGGCAAGTTGATAAGGCTGTTAAGAAAGTGTATGGGATACTTGGCTTTGTAAATAGTGACATTGAATAAAAAAACAAGGAAGTCATGCTAAACCTTTACAAATCACTGGTTAGGCCTCAGCCGGAGTATTTTGTACAATTCTGGTCACCACACTTTAGGAAGAATGTCAAGGCCTTGCAGAGGATATAGAGGAGGTTTACCAGGATGATACCAGGGATGAGGGACTTCAGTTATGTGAAGAGATTGGAGAAGCTGGGATTGTTCTCCTTAGAGCAAAGAAGGTTAAGGGGAGACCTTCTAGAAGTATTCAAAATAATGAGGGGTTTTGAATGAGCAAATAGGGAGAAACTGTTTCCTCTGCCAAGTGGGTTGGTAACCAGAGGTCATAGATTTGAAATAATTGGCAAAAGAACTAGAGGGGAAATTTTTCACACAGAGGGTTGTTAAGATCTGGAATGCTCTACCTGAAAGGGTGGTGGAAGCAGATTTCATAGGAACTTTCAAAAGGCAATTGGACGTTTACTTGAAGAGGACTAATTTGCAGGGATACGGGGAAAAAGCTGGGGTGTGGGACTGAATTGGACAGCTCTTTCAAAGTTCCAGCACAGGCACGATGGGCTGAATGGTCTCCTTCTGTGTTGTAAGATTCTATGATTCTACCTATGTTAACTTGTAATGTAATTATAATAACAACTTGCGTTTATATTATCGCCTTTAATGTAGGAAAACGTCCCAAGGCGCTTCACAGAAGCATAATCAGACAAAAATTGACACAGAGCCAATGAAGGAGATATTAGAAATGGTGACTAATAGCTTGGTCAGAGAGATAGGTCTTAAAGAGGGTCAAAGGAAGAAAGAGGTAGAAAGGTTTAGGGAGCAAATTTCAGAGCTTCGGGTCTAGATGGCTAAAGGCACGGTTGCCAATGGTGGAGCAAAGGGAGAGTGGAGTTTTTGTAGGAGACTAGAGTTAGAGGAATGCAGCATTCACAGATGGTTGTAGGGCTGGAGGAGGATTCAGAGATAGGAAGGGGTGAGACCATGGAGATATTTGAACATGAGGATAAGAATTTTAAACTCGAGGTGTTGATAGACCGGGAGCCAATGTCGGTCGGTCACCGAGCACAGGGATTAGTGGGACTTGGTGTGGGTTAGGATACTGGCAGCAAAGTTTTGGAGCTCACGTTTATTCAGGGTGGAGGTTGGGAGACCGGTCAGGAGAGTATTGGAATAGTCGAGTCTAGAAGTGACAAAAGCATGGCTGACAGTTTCAGCAGCAGATGGGCTGAGGCAGGGGTGGAGACGGGTGATCTGGTGGAGGTGGAAGTAGGCATTCTTTGTGACAGAGAGGACGTGGGGTCAGAAGCTTAGATCAGGAATAGAAATAGGACCGAAGTTGCAAACAGTCTGGTTCAGCCTGAGAAGGGAATGTAATCAGTGTCGAGAGAACGGAGTTTGTGTGGGGGCCATTGACAATGGCTTCAGTTTTACCAATGTTTAATTGGAGGAAATTGTGGCTAATCCAGGATTGGATGTCGGACAAGCAGACTGACCACACAGAGGCAGTGGATGGGTCAAGAGAGGTTGTGGAAAGGTAGAACTGGGTATTGTCAACATATAACATGATGTCATGTCTTCGTATGATGTCGCCAAGGGGCAGCATTTAGATGAGGAATAGAAGCGGGCTAAGAATAGATCCTTTGGGTCTCCAGAGGTAACGGTACGGGGTGGGGGTGGGGGGGAATGGGGAAGGGGAGGAAGAGAAGCCATTGCAGGAGATTCTTTGGCTATGATTGGTCAGGTAAGCGTCAAACCAGGAAGGGCAGTCTCACTTAGCTACACAGCGGAAGAGAGGTGTTGGAAGAGGATGGTGTGGTCGACCATATCCTCGGCTGCAGAGAGGTCGAGAAGGAGGAGGAATAGTGCACCGTAGCCACAGTCTCACAGGATGTCATTTGTGACTTTGATTGGGTTGTTTCAGTGTTATGGCAGTATCATAAACCTCATTACAGAGGTTCAAATATGGAGTTGCAGGAAAGATGGGCACAGATTTGAGAAGCGACAACACATTCAAGAACTTGAGAGGAAAGGGAGGTTGGAGATTGGGCGGTAGTTTGCAAGGACAGAGGGGTCAAGGGTGGGTTTTTTGAGGAGAGAGTTGATGGCGGCAGTTTGAAAGTGAGAGCGACCGTACCTGAGGAGAGGGAACTGTTAACAATGTCAGCTTGCATGGGGGCCAGGAAGTTGGGTGGTCAGCAGTTTAATGGGAATAGGGTCAAGAGAGCAGGACGTAGGTCTCATGGACAAGATGAGCCTGGAGAGGGCATTAGGAGAGAAACTAGAGAAAGATGCGGATTTAGGGCTAGAGTGGGGGAACCTTGGGGGAAGTTTGACTTGGTGGGGAAGGGGGGGGAATGTGACAGTGGCAGCCAAATGGATGGTCTCAATCTTAGTGACAGAGAAGTTCATGAGCTCCTCGCACATTTTTGGAGGCAAGGGGGCAGGGGAGAGGGTTTATTGAGACGGCTGGTAGTGGAGAAAAGCAGTCAGGGATTATCTTTGTATTCCAAGATGATTGTAGAATAGTAAGCAGTTTTGGCAAAAGAGAGCAGGACCCAGTAGTACTTACTGTGGTCCAGCCAGATCTGGCGATGAATGGCCTTTGTTCCCCCTGGTACTGCCCCCACCTTCGCTCCCTCAAGTTCAATCAGAGTAAGAGAGAGTAAGGGTTTTACTTTCAGAGGAAGTGATTGAGCAGATTGACAGCTGCAGAAGTATTATGGCGAATGGAGGGCCAAAAGCATTCTCCTATAAGTAGTGGTGCTGCAGTACCTCCACTGGAGGTGTGCGGGCAGAGTGTAATTACAGTATGACAAGCTTACATAGTCAATATCCATAGGAATTTATAATGGGGGAACAAATTGCCAGGAAGTGCAAGCAGATGTAAGATTTTTAGTATAGATACATTTTCTATAGAGGAGGAATATTTTGAATATTAAGTACTGGATTTTCCTTACCCTTTTAAATAGAATTCCATACCAAAATTAAGATAATAAGTACAAAATTGAGAATCCAGAAAAGTATTTGTACTTTTAGTTAGGAAAGTATGCATGTTCTATACAATTCCGTTCTAGATGCAGGGATAGAATAACACAAAACTTTAAGCTCCATCCAGTTTGTGTTGACATGTAGAATGCTCTAATCTTAATCTAGTTCCTGACACTAATTAATTTGTATAATTTCATCAACTAGTAAAACATTTTGTGATTGTGCAAGCTTTTCTTTTTTTGGCTTACAACTATTATTCATTTTGGGGACATTATTAGCAGCCTTGTATCACAATATGTTTTTGGTGCACAATATGGCAAAGTTAGAAATATCAACTCAATTTTTTTTTATTCATTTAAAAATATAAGATTTTACCAATGATTAAACAAAGGAGTTTATGTAATGCTAAATTTTGCTGAAAATAAAAAAGCATGATTTCCAATTATGTCCACAAACTGTTTGACATTGTCATCTTATGACAAAAAATGCTTGTGATCTTAGCAAAATGGTTAATGATTTGCCAACTAATTAGTGTCACCAATGACTTCATTGATGAAATTTTAAAAAGGTGAAATAATGCCAGGAAGTGGGTGATTAGGGATTTAAATGCAAGATGCTTGTAGTCCAGAATTTTAAAATTAACTATTATTAATACACATGATGTTGATTTCTAATTTTTTCCCCTGCAATTCGTAGAATGAACTTTGAAGAAGCTGCAAAGCTAGAGTTAAATATCAATTACATGGGTTCTGGGTACTGCTTCTTGGTGCTTCACTTTTGGTATCCGAATGTGCTTGCATCCATTTTTGGTGGTTTGACATTGTAGGCTTCTATATTCCCATCTACATTAATGCTGAACCAAACTAAAACATAATTGTCTCTTAGGCACTGACTCTGGTCCCCCACAGCCAAACCGAACAGGAAATAAGTTTGAGGGGCTGCCTCAACAATCAAGGTAAATATAGACCATTTATTGCACACAGTTGACTTTTAAACCAAATTATGGATGAACCCTCCTTTCTTAACAAAAGGAGCAATATTCTGTTTGAAGTCAGAAATTTCCATCAATTGTTATAAACTGATAAAGAATACCTTTATTACAGCTGTAGGTATATCTGAAAAGGACCGGCTGACTAAAGCCTGTTGGAGGTCACATTTGTTTTATGATCACTGAAGTTAAAATTACTGCTTTATAATTTAAGTACTGATACTGTTTGAGAGAAGAAATAAGCAGCTCATTGATTGGCATAATAGGACAGATGTTTCTAATTGGCTGCCTACCATCACATTCATTTGGTAGACTACTTCCCGGTTTGACATCAATGATTGATCAGATCACATTTTGCATCAGTCTAATTCTGGGCTTTCAATTGACTGAGAAAATGTCCCCATTCTTCTAAATGTACTCTCACACCCAAAATGGATTGTGGGAGCCAAGAGAAAGAAGAAACGAGTAAATACAGTCAAGCCTGTATAACACATGCCAGCTTGGCAAGCTTAAACATTTGTTATGTGCGAATGTTCGTTCAATATAAAATTGACTTGCCATAATGAAGATTATCTACTTCAGTGGTTGCTCTAGCATTTTATTGAATAATGTGGGTGCTAATTCTATTGTTTGTTATGATTGATCCATATACAGAAATTAACTGGTTTCCAATACAGTCAAGTATAGTTCCAATGTGTTGTATAAGCAATTTCTCAAGACTCTAGCCACAGACCGCTCTTTCTTCCCTATATGTGAGACTGTCAGTTACCTGGGCACTTGGGCTTCGAGCTGTCAATCACCCAGCCACTCATCTTCATTCCCTCGTAATCTCGAGTTCCAATTTCCAATGGGACCAGTTTTATGAGTAGCTCAGTAAGTGTCCAACTCCTTGCAACCAACCCATCTTTCCCACTTTCCACCAGGTTTTTTATAATCTGAGCTCTAGAATCCCTGTTGAAAGGAAACATCTAAACAGTGTAAATTCCCTCCACAATATGATACCACCATTCGCATAACATTGTAAACTATAGTCTCTTGTAGATAGTGTTCTTGTAGAGTTCAACGGGATTCAAATTCACACATGTGAAAATGCTCATTGTTGACAGGAATTTGTTAAATCATGTAATTAGCAAGTCATGGTCACGGTAAAATATTTTAAATTATTTAAAATAAAATTGAAAGTTTAAAAAAAAACAAATGTTCATCTAGAACAATAAGGAACTATGATCAGCAGAATTGATGTGCAACTTTTAGGTTTTTTTAGATATATAAAATTAGTTCATTTCTCGTATGAGGAGAGATTGGGTCGACTCGGCCTGTATTCACTCAAGTTTAGAAGAATGAGAGGGGATCTCATCGAAACATATAAAATTCTGACAGGGCTAGACAGACTGGATGCAGGGAGGATGTTTCCCCTGGCTGGGGGGTCCAGTACGAGGGGTCACTGTCTCAGGATACGGGGTAGCACATTTAGGACTGAGATACGGAGAAATTTCTTCACTCAGCGTGGTGAACCTGTGGAATTCTCTACCACAGAAGGCTGTGGAGGCCAAGTCACTGAGTATATTTAAGAAGGAGCTAGATAGATTTCTGACACAAAAGGCATCAATGGGTATGGGGAGCGAGCAGGAATATGGTATTGAGATAGAGGATTAGTCATGATCATATTGAATGGCAGAGCAGGTTCTAAGCACGAATGGCCTGCTCCTGATCCTATTTTCTATGTTTCTATCTCCCGTGGCATTGTACACAGACAGTCAAAACCAAGTGTAGGCTTCAAGTGAAGTAAGGTTAGAAGGATAATTCGACCAGAGTACACAGATATAATTCGGTCTCATTTTAAAGTCATA
The DNA here is from genome assembly GCF_035084215.1 of Heptranchias perlo. NCBI lineage: Eukaryota > Metazoa > Chordata > Chondrichthyes > Hexanchiformes > Hexanchidae > Heptranchias > Heptranchias perlo. Next base: position 134,374,398 of record NC_090327.1, on the reverse strand, counting down.
TATTTTGTCCCTATTTTTATATTTCCATTATAAATTCTTACGTCTACATTTATATATAGAAACTGCCCGTCACACACACTGCTACTGAGCACGCTACTTGGGGTGGAAATCAGGACAGGAAAAGTTAAGAAACCAACATAAATGTTAAAACTTTAATTTTAAAAGCTGTGCTCCTGCATGTAGTCTTGCTCTTTGCAATTCATGCAACACTGTTCTCCAGTCCTCCTGGTTGTCTCTCAAAATGCAACCTCTGTATTGTTCCAGCTCCCTCCAAAACAGGTCTCTGGTCCCACTAAAAGAAAAAAAAAATTCAAGTGCACCAATCTCGTAGCCCCGTTCCCTGAAGGCCCACCTCTGATGGCCCTGCTTGAACTTGAAATGAGGCCTGCGCTTCCTTATTGTCTCCCAAAAAAAAATTTGTGTGATCTTTGCACACGTGACACACAAAAAAAGGCATGTTTGCAATATTTTGTGTTTGTGTTACATGATACAGTTTAGTAGATTTCAACATAAATATTTGAACAGAATTTCTTAAATAAGCAAAAAGATTAAAAATTAATTTCAAGTATACTTATGCAACAATCCATTGACTCCCCAGAGGATAAGTGGGTACTCTTCATTTTGTAATAGTTGACCCATTCACATACTATATCAAAGTGCGTAAGAAATGTTATTGCCGACAACATAAAGTCCCCATTCATGTTTGAGAAATGAACCGGGTCAACACAGAATGGGAGTTTCAAAAGTTTGTATGCTTTTATTTTCCTCTTGGAAGCATGGTTCACACATAGTTAGCAATATTTTAACTTATCACTGCCTTTGGTTTCCTTGTACAGTACTGGAACTGGAACCTCAAAAACTGCCTTAGGCCCACGAGTGCTTCCAAAACTACCTCAAAAAGGTACGGTTGAAAATGTGTAAGTTGAGTTTAGCATCCAAATGTTTAATCCTATAAATTAACACTATATTGTAAAATTTTTCATAATTGGCTCTTACTCTGGAGCCTTTCTTCGCTAAAATGCATTATTTGCTATTCTTTCTGTCTGAGATATTTATGAAATGCCTGTGGAATCTAGCTAACTAAAAGTTTTGCATCTGGTATGTGTCCAGTGTCTCCATAGGGTACAAAGCATGCCAATTGGCTCACATTTCACACTCATGAAAGAACACATACTCACAAAGTCACAATGCACATCACTATCTCAACAAAAAAAAATCCCATTGGAAAGGAACCAATCACACCCCTGTAAAATTCTTAAATCATTTTAGCACCAGGCTGGTTCCCCACCCACCCACATTGTGCCCCAAAAAATAAAATTTGTAACATAAAAGCACACAAAATTTTAAAATTTGAATTGAAAAAAAACTAAATCATCAACTTGCAGATACCATCTTCTAAAATTTCCAACAAATGTTGCTTGCACAAGCCTCCTCTCTCTTGGGGTGGGGGGGGGGCTTGGCCTTGCATTCTGCTTAGTTCCTTGGGCCAGATATCTATGAAGTGTCCAGGACTACAATTCCCTTGTGGCTCACCAAACACTACAGCACATGCACATGACCCTTAGCGGATCCCCATGCTGCGTAGAGCCCTATGTCTTAGCTTCCCCACTTCCTTCCAGCCCCCTCTCAATCTAGAATGCTGCAGACATTCAAGTGCAGTCAGCCATTTTCTGCGCCGCCTAACCCCAGCCTCTCATTCCTCCCCTGCCTTCTCTAAATGCTGGCAGACCCCGGACTCCTACACCCTAGTTATGGCATCCCTCACTGAATGCTGGCAGATCTCAGGACTCTTTGTTCCCCCCCCATCCCCAGAGTGTTGCCAGACCTCAGATCTCACATTTCATTTTCAAACACTGTCCGTATGCCAGGGTAACCACTGCTATGTTCCTCCTAGCCTGAGACCCCATTCCCAACGTCCCAAGTTAATTTGCTCCAGCTCCCATTAGCCTGTTTCTACCATCCTGATACCGATCTCTGACCATGCACATGGTGTTTTCTGTCATGTAGCGTACCCTGGACTTAAGGAAAGGTAAGATATAGAAATTGAGAACGTCAGGCATATTGGGAAGGAGAGACTTACAGAAAGAGTGATAGAGAGAAAGAAAAGAGACAGAGAATCAGATATGAACAGAGATTCAGACACCACGATAAGAAGTTTCAAGAGCCATATAGAGTGAAAAATAGGTTGGAACACGGACCAAAATAAACTTACATGGAAAGAAGTAGAATGTTAAGAAACGAGGGAAACAGTTACAAGAGAGTTCTTTTTCTGCCCTTATTATAGGAGACCAATTTTTTTTTAAACTTGCATTTATATAGTGCCTTAAAAGCCCTGTCTCAAAGTGCTTCACACATAATTGATTACTTTGAAATGTAGACACTCTTGTGCAAGTGAAAGTAGCAGCCATTTTGCATACAACAAGGCTCCCCAAACAACAGTGAAACAAATGATCAGCAGGGGAGTTCTCCTGGTGTCATGACCAATATTTATCCCTCAAGGGAAGTGAAAAAGGAAATAAGAGGGGCAAAAAGAGAGTATGAGAATTGACTGGCAACTAACATAAAAGGGAATCCAAAAGTCTTCTGTAGGCATTTAAATAGTAAACGGGTAGTAAGAGGAGGGGTGGGGCCAATTAGGGACCAAAAAGGAGACCAACGCATGGAGGCAGAGGGCATGACTGAGGTACTAAACTGAGTTCTTTGCATCTGTCTTTACCAAGGAGGAAGATGCTGCCAAAGACACAGTTAAAGAGGAGGTAGTTGAGATAATGGATGGGCTAAAAATTGATAATGAGGAGGTACCAGAAAGGCTGGCTGTACTTAAAGTAGATAAGTCACCAGGTCCTAATTGGATGCATCCTAGGTTGCTGAGGGAAGTAAGGGTGGAAATTGCGGAGGTACTGGCCATAATCTTCCAATCATCCTTAGATACGGGGGTGGTGCCAGAGGACCGGAGAATTGCAAATGTTACACCCTTATTCAAAAAAGGGTGTCAGGATAAACCCAGCAACTACAGACCAATCAGTTTAACCTCAGCAGCAGGGAAATTTTTAGAAACGATAATCTGGGACAAAATTAACAGTCACTTGGACAAGTGTGGATTAATAAAGGAAAGCCAACACAGATTTGTTAAAGACAAATTGTGTTTAACTAACCTGACTGAGTTTTTTGATGAGGTAACAGAGAGGTTTGATGTGGTATATATGGACTTCCAAAAGGCATTTGATAAAGTGCCACATAATAGGCTTGTCAGCAAAGTTGAAGCCCATGGAATAAAAGGGGCAATGGCAGCATGGATACGAAATTGACTAAGTGACAGGAAACAGAGAGTAGTGGTGAACAGTTGTTTTTTGGACTGGAGGAAAATGTACAGTGGTGTTCCCGAGGACTCGGTACTAGGACCATTGCTTTTCTTGATTTTTATTAATGACTTGGACTTGGGTGTACAGGGCACAATTTCAAAATTTGCAGATGACACAAAACTTGGAAGTGTAGTGAACAGTGAGGAGGATAGTGATAGACTTCAAGAGGACATAGACAGGCTGGTGGAATGGGTGGACAGGTGGAGATGAAATGCAAAGTGATACATTTTGGTAGGATGAATGAGGAGAGGCAATATAAACTAAAGGGTACAATTCTAAATGGGGTGCAGGAACAGAGAGATCTTGGGGTATATGTACACAGGTCGTTGAAGGTGGCAAGACAGGCTGAGAAAGCGGTTAAAAAAGCATACGGGATCCTGGGCTTTATAAATAGAGGCATAGAGTACAAAAGTATGGAAGTCATGATGAACCTTTATAAAACACTGGTTCAGCCACAACTGGAGTATTGTGTCCAGTTCTGGGCACCACACTTTAGGAAAGATGTGAAGGCCTTAGAGAGGGTGCAGAAAAGATTTACTAGAATGGTTCCAGAGATGAGGGACTTTACTTATGTGGATAGTCTGGAGAAGCTGGGGTTGGTCTCCTTGGAACAGAGAAGGTTGAAAGGAGATTTGATAGAGGTATTCAAAATCATGAAGGGTCTCGCCAGAGTAGATAGAGAGAAACTGTTCCCATTGGAGGAAGGGTCAAGAACCAGAGGACACAGATTTAAGGTGATTGGCAAAAGAACCAAGATGACATGAGGAAAAACTTTTTTACACAGTGAGTGGTTAGGATCTGGAAGGAAAATAAATTGCAGGGATAGGGCGAGGGAGTGGGACTAGCTGGATTGCTCTTGCAGAGAGCCGGCTCGGGCTCAACGGGCTGAATGGTCTCCTGTGTTGTAACCATTCTATGATTCTAACCAGCATCACTAAAACAGATTATCTAATGATTTATCTCACTAATGTTCATATGTCCTTGCTATGCTGTCACACTTCCCCACATTACAACAGCGACTGCACTTGAAAAATACTTCATTGAGAGCAGCAGGGATTCCAAAAATTGCATTCAGTCTCCATGGGTTAAGAAGGTGAAAATCAGCCAGAATTCCTGTTTCTAATTATTATCCAATGACTGCTGCTGGAAAGTGCGTGTGTAGATGTTGGATGAGAACGATGCTGGGGTCAGCTGTAATGCCCTCCAGTGGATGAATAGCCTGCCAAGATTCACTGTCTGGGCTCTCACAGGAAGAATGGGCATTTAAATAACATACTTGGGGGGATGTGACACCTATGAAGCTTACCCCAGTATGGGCCAACAACTTTTAAGATAGGAGAAAATTGAAAAAACAAATTTGAAGTTTTGGCAGGGAAGTAGCTGAATATTTGGGAGGAGGGGCTAGCAAAGAGGAAATAGCCTTGTAGTGAGAGTGTCCTGGAGTCCTGCACTGGTCATAAGAACAACGGTTCAAATGCCAACTTCAGTTGACATTCAAATCCTGCTTACCCCAATCATTGAGTGAAGTTTTTGTTTCCCAGTTTTCTGCTAGGTCATTATATTGAGCATCTCTTAGTAGCAGAACATCCCATCTCAGGGAGAGTGAAAATCTGCAGGAGAATGAAGTTTGCTTTCTGTCAGGTGATATGGAGAGACATTAATGGTGGCTTTAGAAAGGTCCACATCCATAAGTTGAAGGAGAGCTAGATAAATTATGGGAAGGGGAGAAATGGTATATATACAAAATATATATATATATACATACATACATAAAATATTTTATTATATATATATTTATATATACACGTTAAAATAAAAGTTTTATATTTTGATCAGAAAATTATTTTCATTTCGAAGCAACCGTTTATTATATTTGTCTCTTATTACATTTCAACTGCTCGTAGAATGTTTTCCATAAGCTCTGTATTTGGTACTCTTTGCTAAAAGGTGGAGGAATGTTTTTAGTGATGCTTAGTTTTATAACTACAGTGAGCACCTTATCAAAAGAACGCTAATCTTTGTACCCATCTTTATTGCTAGTATCCCTGAGAAAGATCGATAGTATCCATCACAGTTCAGTGGATAAATCCAGTCCAGAGACCTTTCAGAAGCCGCCGCATCCCGGAGACTTGCCCCAGAAGCCGCATCCCGGAGACTTGCCCCAGAAGCCGCATCCCGGAGACTTGCCCCAGAAGCCGCATCCCGGAGACTTGCCCCAGAAGCCGCATCCCGGAGACTTACCCCAGAAGCCGCATCCCGGAGACTTGCCCCAGAAGCCACATCCCGGAGACTTGCCCCAGAAGCCGCATCCCGGAGACTTGCCCCAGAAGCCGCAGCCCGGAGACTTGCCCCAGAAGCCGCATCCCGCGGACTTGCCCCAGAAGCCGCATCCCGCGGACTTGCCCCAGAAGCCGCATCCCGCGGACTTGCCCCAGAAGCCGCATCCCGCGGACTTGCCCCAGAAGCCGCATCCCGCAGACTTGCCCCAGAAGCCCAAAGATCTTCCACCAAAGCCACAGCCAGGAGAAATCCCTCAAAAACCCCAGGTGGGAGAAGTCATCCAAAAGCCCCAACCTGGGCTTTTGGATGACTTCCAAAAGCCACAGGCTCAAGAGATTCCTCCAAAACCACAGACAGGAGACACACCACAGAGACAACCATCCGAGGATGCCAATGGTACATCTCCCAGTCTACCCGAGACCCCTGTGCCCCTACCTAGGAAGATAAATACAGTGAGTGTATTTTTTTTTCATGTTGAATTTAATTTGTAGTCATGCATTTAGGGAGGTAACTAAATGGGGCAAGCAAACTCTAATTATTTATGGCTATTATTACAAAAAAAATGCATAATTTTTCCTTATTCAAGCACCATATATAAGTCAGAACTTCGGTCATCCAGGGTGTGGGAAAAAACAATCAGGACACGATACTTTTAAGAACTACACACATGCAGTCTTCTCAATCAGAAACTTGCTCCATTCTGCTGTATATAAAGCCTCAGCTTTTCTCCTGCCAGTCAGCAACCCACTATTGTCTCCAACAACAGAAAAAAAAAATTCACCTTTTCATTGGTTTTGCTTTTTGAACCCACTATTTTCTCTACAGCTTGAGAAAATGTTGAAAATTTTCAGTTCTCTAAATGTTTGGGTAATTTTGTTTCACTCAGCCTTTGCCAGTTTTGATTTACCAGTTCCTGTGTCTCAGTATCAACCCACCAAAAACTATTTTGATCGGTTCCAGTTGAAGGAGAGCTGACCTCGGAATCTGTGTCAATTCTCAGTTTTAAAATCTACAACTAATGTGATTCCTTCTGAGTGATAGACGTGCAAAATATATATCCCATTTCTAAATGTGAAAGCTGGTCCAAATACAGGGTAATCAATTTATTCACTGGAAGGTGACAGATCCTGGCTGTCCTTCAGTCTCAGCGACTAGTCTGGTGCCAGTAGTTTGACCAAAGTATTTAATTCACTGACTGGTGCTCAGGCAATTTTATCACCCTCATTGGCATAATGTTTGGCACTATCTCAAAGCATTGTCACGGACTCACCTCCGACATTGATTTACGTCACTGATAATATTGAGACCTAGCAGAAGAAAGTCTTCAAATCACCATTCGCACCTTCTTTACAATAGGAAATCATTTTCAGCACTATAGAGAATATCCTCAGCTATTGAAAGTTTACGTCACTATATGACTGGTTTTATGACCATGGCTGCTGTAGCACTTCTTCAATTATATATTGACCTTCAAAGCAGCAGTCCCAGGACTGACAGTGGTTTTACCACAAACAGAAGCCACGGCAGCTTTAGCATCACTCCAAGGTATTGGAGATATTTGTATCATCCAAGTCTTCTGCGATCAGTGATATTTTGCTGATCTCCAGGTATATTCTCCAAACTTATCAGAAAGAAGAGGAGGAGGATTAAATGGAGGTGAGGGATTTGCCCTTCAAGGGCTTCCTCGGGCAAAGAGCTCAGGCTCCACAAATCCTTTTCTGCCAACTCAGAGTTCCTTGGTTACTGACCAAGTATATTTTTCTTTGAAGACTACACTTGAATGTTGGAAGTACAAAGTTTTTGCAGGTTTTCATTTGATTCCATGTGAAATGCTAAGAAAAATATTTTGGGACATCTATCACATCACCAGTGACTTTGAAACCAAGTAAAGTTTATAGGATTTCTTTAGTAATGAAGGGTGACCATGTTTACTCAACCGTTTCGCCTATGCAGTTTGAAGCTCTAATGAGTATGGGACGTTTCCTGTTCCAAGAACCTCTTACCCATTCACTATCAATGGAAGAAAATATAACCTACTATTCACAGAACAACCTGATTAACACAAAAATAAATAACTTGCACATGACTTCCCCAACAATACAGAAAGAAGGTGGCTTCTTATGAGGCTCATTGAGTGACATTTTTACATAAGCAAACTTCCCAGATTAATTTTGTCACAGTTTCTACTTCGCCTATAGTTAGAAACAAAGTGCAAGCTAGTGAAGACAATATTGGCTAAACAGTCAGATTTGGATGTACTAGATACTGACCAGCTCAAAGTATTTTCTTCCAGAGATACTGCTATCTGGGGATTTCAGGCTTCCAAAAAGGCTGGAAAAAGTCTTATTTGGAGACCAGGTGGATGCTACTCTAATATATATATATATATATACATACACACACACACACACACACACACACACATGTACACACACACTTATTAAGGGAAGAAGCACCCCTCTTGGATCAGACCGTGTTCAGTCCAGAATTATCCAGAGGGACACAGGAAGAAGAAGCCTTCTTTTCCCTGAATCTTCTCTTATCTAACAGTGTTCCAAGTCACTATCACCCCCGGTATTGGTGAAACTCTTATGGGTTGCTAACTGTCCTAGGTGTTGATCCTGCCAGAACACATTAAAACCTCCATTTTGAAAGCCTGCAGTGAAACAGCCTGCGTTTTGTCAAGACCGTGTTCCTTACCCATTGGGTGCAATGTGACAGCTGCTCTGTTTTTATTTTCTCTTCTCCCCTCTGCTTCTGAAAACACTGACTCTTTGCTGTGGTGCAGTTGAGTACCTCGTCCAAGTGGCCATTATTCATGTGTGAACTTTGACAAAAAGTGTTGGTAGGCTATTCAACTGTAGAGACCAAGCCCAATCCTGTGCTCACTCAACTACTACACACCAACACTTTGTGCAGGAAGCTGGATAATGGTCAGAGCAGGAACCATGGCTCATTTCCCTTCCCTAACCAATAATGCTGAGGCTAATTTTAGGGATGCTACCATCACTCTAGCTGAAGCTAACTAACTCAGCACTGACAGGATTGATCCTATGTACTTCCTGGTCTGTATAGGTCAGCAGCTCACTAAATAAACTTTCTGTATTGTTGGGGAAGTCATGTGCAAGTTATTTATTTTTGTGTTAATCAAGACAAAAGATCTGTAGCGCGGAGGAATAGAACAATTACCATTTCAATCATCCAGTGTCAGCATCAAGTGCTTCCAGGTCACATATGGCAGAGTCTATTTTGCCTCAGCACTTTTTTTTAGCCTTAACTTCAGAAGAACATTCTGCACTGTTATTTCCATTGCCAGAAGAATTCTTCAGTTTTTCTCTGAATGATGTCGCATGCATGCAACAAAGCACTTCACTGCACATTCACGTCATACTGTATGGCAAACAAAGGAAAAAGAATTGCAAAACACTTGATTATAGACGCCATATCTAGTTCATGAAACGTGAATTGGAAGTTACTTCCCTCTTTCTACCCAGCAATTCCTGACTTTGAAAGAGACTTGTATTTTTTCTGTGTCCAGTTCAATTATATGGACAGGATGAAGATTCCTTGAAATTCACATCAGCTATTTTTTAGTTTATGATGTAGATTTTTGCTTCCCAGGTTTCTAAACAACATGCTGCAGTTGGGTTGAAAGATTAAGTACATCTTACTACCAGCTTGTGGGATATTAACACCCTAGAGAGGGTTTTATTCAAATATTCTGCCAGTTTAAGTGGGACTAGGGCACGCAGCACAGAAAACGGGCCAGCGGCCTGTTACGCCACACCTTTGCCCCTTGTTGCCTACATCAAATTTTCTATTGGAATTGACGGCATGTGCCAGAAGTTCTCACACACTTGCATACAGATGTAGTCAAATGACGGGACTGATGTTGTATGCTAACATCTTCAATCATAACCACCATAGGAATGCTGGAAGTATGGCCTGTATACAAGAGGATTGGTCAAGGCCATTGAAAAATTAAATTGCCCACCAGAGGAAGTGCAATCATATTGATTCATTGTTCCCTACCAGCCCATCATGCTCAAACATGGGAGAGACCAGGGGCTCGATTTTACCACCCGCTATCGGGTGCGTTCTCAGCGGGGGGGGCCCCGGAAATCGCGAAATCCAGGAGCGGGACTGGATCCCGCCCACTTCCGGGTTCCCCGCTGACGCGCCGGCGTGCGCGCGCAGCCCCCGCTGGTGGGAATCCCGCAGGCAATTAAAGCCAGCGGGATGCCACTTGACAATATTTAGTTAGGTATTTCAGGTCATTAACTGACCTGATAAAGGGACTATGTGGGATTTTTGAACAATATGGGACTGTTTCCCACACTGGGGGAAACACTCCAAGCTCAAATGGACGTGTTGTAGCTTTCAGCCTGCGGCAGCTGCAAAGGTCCATTTGACAGGTTGGGGGGGAGACCCTCACCCATTGCAGGAGGCCACTCTGTCACTTGGGACAAAGTTTGGCCTCCACCATCCTCCTCCTGACGGTCAAAGTCACCAACCTGCACACTTACCCCGGGGTCCGGAGACATGTACCTACCTTGCGGACCCCCTCAGATGTACATCTTCCGGATGGGGGCCGCCGTAGCTGCAGTCATGACCCCCTCGGAGGGCGAACAGCATCACCACCCTCGCCATCCACGCCGTCCACCTCTGACACGTGGAGCTCCACAACAGAGTGCTGTGCCACATCTACCTGTACAGCAGGAGGGAGGGCTACCGCAGAGAGAGATGCGTCGCGGAGGGCACTACCCTCGCCACAGGTTCCACAGACCGAGGCTCAGCCTCCTAGACCTCTCTGAGCAGCAGTGCACACAGAGGCTCAGAGTCACTCGACATGTAGCCGTGGACATCTGCAGCCTCTTTCATGCCGAGCTGCTCCTGGCTGGCCCGTGCACCATCTTCCTACCTGTCGCTGTCAAAGTCACCACTGCCCTCAACAACTTCTCCTCCGCATCCTTCCAGGGTGCAACCGGGGACATCGCCAATGTCTCTCAGTCATCAGCGCAGAAGAGCCCTGCAAATACACCTACACCCACTCTGCAGTGACACAATGGGTGGCATCAGTGGTGGATCCTCATAGTGATACCCAGGAGCGGGCATTATTGCACAAACCGGACAGGATTCGCGAAGACATGGCAGTAGTGGTGCCAATATAATGTGTGATGTGAGTTGTTCTGAAATTCAATATAAGTAACAACCATGACGAACCCTCAAACACCCTTGTGCATCCCCTTCATGCTCACGACACGTTTGCCTTACGCTGCCTACTGCGCATATGTGATGCATGCCCTGTGGCTGCAGCACAGGTGGTGGCAGGTTGAGTGAGGCTGGCCGTGAGAGAGATGCACGAGAGGGTGAGTATGGGATAGAGCCATGAGATTGTATGAGGATTGGGTTGCGTGGTAGTGGCGGGGTGAGTACTGGCGAGGTGAGTAGGTGCAGGTAAGATGAGGATGAGGTTTGAGTGGGTATGAGGGGTGATGTGACAGAGTAGTGTTGGCAGTGCCGAAGGAGATGTGGGGTGGGGGCAGTGATGTGGCAGACGGAGTGTGGGGGAAAGACTACGTGTACTCACTGTGGCTGACCTACTGAGGTCATTGGACCGCCTCCTGCACTGTGTGCAGGTGGGCGATATGTTGGTGGTGCAGGTGACCTCCTCTGCCACCTCGAGCCAGGCCTTCCTGGTGGCGGAGGCGGGCCGCTTCCTCCCGCCCGCCGGGTGGAAGATCTCTGTCCTCCCCCTCCTCCTCACCCCATGTATTGATACCTGGGGTGAGGCATCATTAAACTGGGAGCAGCCTTCCCCCTGGGCTGCTCCATGCAGTCATCTTTGCTATTGGTTGCAGCATCTGTCAGTGGAAGACTGCCCCTTTAAATAGAGCGCCTCCAGCTGACAGATCTTACTGCGCATGTGCAGCCCGCCCGACGCGCAGATCAGCAGCGGGGAACCTGGAGGAGCAGGTAAGTGAATTCAATTAGTGGGTTGCCTGCTACAATCGCGCGGGAAACCCACTAATTTCACCGGGCGCGTTACCCACGCGACCACTAGCCCATCCGCCGAGAACCCGCAGCCCTGCTAAAATCGGGCCCCAGGGGTTTTTTCTGCACCTTCAAGTTGCTGCAGGTGCTAGAATCTATATTACATTATAGATTCTCTGTTTCCTTAGGAAAATATTGGCATCATGAAAAATGATCTCCCAAACAAAGAAAAATCTAGAAATCCAATTTAATAAAAAAAAGAATTTAAATTATTTGGTCACCTAAAATCAGTCATTCTTGATTATAACTTGTCAGTGCAGAAATTTTGGCACCACACAGTGGCAAAAATAAAGAATTTCAGCACAGTACAAACCTTTCTAAGACATTCCTGTTGCTCTAGGCCAAAACACAGAAGATCTTAGAATAGTATGATTTTTGACTCCTGGTGTAATTTTAGTTCCAAATGTCACTAAACCTGTATCCGGAAGGGCCTGTACCATGAAATTGTTCAATAATTTCAGAATGATATCTGATTGCCCTAAATATACCATTCTCCTATATGGGAGGTGAGGAGAGTTTGTGTAGAAGCAGTACTCATTTTCTTTCATCTTGCATATCTCTGCTATAATTCAGAGCTTATCAAACAACATTGGTTTTCAACATATTCAGCTCTTATAAAATGCCACATAATCATTGCAGTAGAATTTTTTTTATAAGTCATTGATTTTGATAGGTTCCCAGATGATCACTAAATCTGAAATTGGAAATCCCACAATGTCCTGCAGGCAGCTTTCAACCCGAAATTGGCATTGTGGGTAGAGTGCTGCTTCACTGTTTACAGTGGTAGTGAGCTTTGATGAACAGTGAGAGCAGGTGCTTCCATTAAATTGAAAATTAACCTTGACAATTTTGAGCAGTACATCAGCAATTTACTGATGAACTGTTAATATCCTTGATGCACTGTTCAAACTGACAGTATAGAGAACACATCTACAAAGAACACATTTCCACTTCCCTCCACCTTTGAGTCCATCACAAACCAATCAGTACAACCAACTTACTGTGGTTTAATTTAAATGGGCAAACAGGATTTCATACTTGTATCTGCAAGATCCCTACAAATGAATTCCACTGCGTTATGAATAAAAAGTCATTGTTGACATTGTTTTATAGATCATAAAATTACATTGAAAAATGATCTGTTTGCCAACACACACAAGTTACACTATTGTAGTCATAATTTTGTATTCAATATGGGACTCTTACAAAAATTAAGCTTCTATTTTTTTTAACACTTTTTATATTGCAAAGTTGTGTAAGTTATGGCAACATAAATGGTGCTGCAAAACCTTTAAAATCTTTAAATATTTGGTAATAGTGTGTATATATACTATCAAGATATGATGTTGCAGTTGCTGACCATGACAGAAACGCATTCTTAATAAACTTGGCTTCTCTTCAAAGGCAAAGACCAAGATCCGCCGAGTAAAAACCATATATGACTGCCAAGCGGACAACGACGATGAGCTTACATTTATTGAGGGAGAGGTGATTGTTGTGACAGGTGAAGAGGACCTGGAGTGGTGGGTAAGTGCCTAAGAGCAGTAGTTTTGGAATGTTCAACTTTGGCATTTTTCATAGACATTTTATTAGAATAAGGTTTTTACAAGGCAATCCTAAAGGTTTTCTTCATATCAGTCCAAATATAGATGTATATCATTAGAGTGTAGACTAAGAAATTATTTACAAGATCTCTGAAAAGCTTGTCTAACCCAACAACAATTTGCATTTATATAACACCTTTAATGTAGAAAAACGTCCCAATGAGCTTCACAGAAAGCGTAATCAGAAAAAAAGGACACCAAGCCAAAGAAGGAGATATTGGGAGGGGTTACCAAAGGCTTCATCAGAGGTGGGATTTAAGGAGGGTCTTAAAGGAAAAAGGGGTTAAGGAGGAATTCCAGTGTAGGGCCTGGCAGCATATAAACATCCCTACTTTCTCCTTTTTTGTACAAGACACTTTGACCCTTAAGACTGAGTTTATGGTTTCAGATACCAGACAGTCAAGCTGACAAAAACGAATTATCATTCATGACTTTATTAGCAGCACTGCAAAATATAGAAAGAGTATAGTTACTCATTCTGGATAAAAGATGGTTCCAGAGCTCCCTTCTTCCTAGGTCTGTTGTAATAAACGGCGGCTATCCTAGCCAAATTTATACTTAACTAATTTACTGCAATCATGACCTGGCCTTGCTCAGCTATGTCATTGTCTCACACAGGTACTGTACCTTGCAGACCAAGACCATTTATTTACGCTAACCCCTTCTGCACAATATCAACAGATAAAAGTAAAGGCGTTAGGTAATTATAAGACATACACCCAAACATTCCTTATTCCACAACCCAAGCTCTCACTGGTGTAAAATGGTCGCAACAAGTCCAATTTTCGGGATCAACACCCAAAGGACGCCTGAAAGACGTCCGACCCAATATTGGATCAGTCCATTTTTCAGGCGTACCTGGTAGCCGTGTAAAACAGGTGTTAGGCCTCTCATTTGCATAAGAAATTGGAGAAGCCGGGCTTCTCCACTTCACATTCAGTGTCCGCCAACAAAAGCTGAGGTTTTTTTTAATTTAAACGTTCCTCTGGCACCAGGAGGAGCAGAAGTGCTCCCCCCGACTTCACGGTATCCTGTTAAGCCCGGCCATCCATCCAACTCCAGACTTGCCTCAGCCCGACGTTCACCTTTGTAAAATGTGTGAGCTATCTGTGGAGGCTTAACAGGCCCATTCCAACCACTTCTGTTTCTCCATATTAAATACCACTCCTCCTTCTTGGTCTTATTTTGAAAGAGATGAGAAATGCTACCATGCAGGACTATCCCAGCTCCCTTGCAAGGACTATTAAAACTATAGGGAATAAATCAATTTTGCACAGCAGGACAAGCTGGAATAGCACAGCTTTCCAATCATAAGCCTGATTTTCTCACTCTTAAGAGTAGGAGCCAGCAAGATGCAACATGCACATTTAGTAATGGAGATTCAGATATGCATTGGACAAGTAATGAGATTCTGATTTGAAGCCACACTAGGGGTTCCATAGGACACAAGTTGGTTGTGAGCTGTAAAACAGTATAATGTATACCAGATTTTACATTTCCTTTTAATCAACCCAGGTAGGGAAGGAGAATAGATATGGGTTTTAATACGCCTTCAGGTTGTTTCATAAAATCCTTTGACCTATGTCGTACAATACTTGTCATATTCAAACATCGGAAAACATGTCCTATCAAAGAAAAAATACCTCTGCAATAATGACAGAACAAAGTTTAAATGATTTTTTTTTATCTATCATGCATTCTCCATTCTCCTTTATTTAGTAGCACAGATTTGAGAGTTTGCCTTCGATTTCAACTTGGCTTTTATTTAAGTGCTCATAAAAATTTGTAATCAAAATGGGCGACACTGCATTTTGCCATTACTTCTAGTGAAGTGTATTTTTGTGTATATCTATAGCAAAATGAATGTAGTTGAATTTAGTAAAAGAAATGTTGGCAGTTGCAGGTGCTGTATTAAGGTGGTTCTGAAGTTTAGCAGTATTTCTGAAAAGTTGCGGTAGCTATTTTAATATCATTAAAAGTACATACTTAAAGGTGATATATTGGCACGATGCAAGGGAATTCCATCACAATTAAACATGCGGTGTTGAATAGCCACCTGTTGAGCATCATGATGTTGTCCCTGGCTGAAAAACGATGGCTTTGTCCACAAACGTGAACATACAAAAAAATGACAGACAGAAAAAGGCCTACTGGTCCATCCAGCCTGTCCCATGCAGTTGTGATACCTTATGCATTACAATACATGCACTCCCCACCCCACTTAAAAACCTAAGCCAATTAGGGCAAAAAAATCTGGAAAATTCCTCTCCTGCCCCTTCAAAACTAGTCCAGGAGACCACTCTGGCCCAGATTTATGTTACAAAGGTACCTTACCTCTTGTACAAGGTAATGTCCACCCCAGCCAGAAACAGGTCCAACTCTCGCTTGAAGGAATTGAGCGAATCAGCTTTCACCGCACGGGCCAGCAACCTGTTCCACAGGTCCACTATTCTCTGGGGAAAAGAAGAATCTCCTAATATCTAACCTAGTTCTGCCCTTACATAACTTAGAGTGACCCCTGGTCCTCCCTAATCTATTGTTGAAACAACTGGTCTACACAAGCGGATTCTAGTCCCTTCATTATTTTATAAACTTCGATCAAATCACCCCCTCATTCTATGCTTCTCTCAAAGTATGGAGATCCAGTTCTTTGAGCCTATCTAGGTAACTAAGATGCTTTAAACTGGATATTAATATTGTGGCCCTCCTCTGCACCCTTTCCAAAGCCTCACCCACCCTGTGAGACGACCAAAACTGGACACAGTATTCTAACTAAAGTCTTGTACAAGGACAAAATGGTTTACTTTGTTTTATAGTGAAATGTCCTGTAAATACACCCCAGCACCTTATTGACTTCAACTATAACTTCATGGCATTGGTCACGAACCTTTACAGATAAAACGCCCAGATCGCGTTCTTTCACCACTGGCTTTAATTTTTTTCCCTGAAGGGTGTACGTATGTTCGGCATTTGACCTGCCCACATACATAACACTGCACTTTCGTAAGTTAAATGTCATTTGCCAATCACGGGCCCAATCCTCCAGCACATCTAGATCTGCTTGTAGTAGTCGAGCATCATCTATAGTCCTCACTCTCGCATATGTCATGATACCATCTGCAAACTTGCAAATCATTCCCCCAACACCAACACGAAATGCAAATTAGTTGGCTTGTCACCCCGGGCTGAAAATGCACACCTCCTAAAGGTTGTTGAGAGGCTTGGCAGCAACTCTCCAACTGTTTTTGGTTGAGAGCGATGTAGCGCATGAGACCAAAGGGAATAAAATATGGTGCATTAGAGCTCAAGGACACAAATGAAACACATGGCCACTATTGTGCACCTCTTTAATGGCTGGTCTACAGAGCCATTGGTGGAGGAGCGGGCGCAGGTCAACCATAGGTGTGACCTGGGAGAAAAAATGGACTTTACCAACTTTTTTTTTTAAAAGTTGGTTGAAATAACAGTTTATATTCAAATTAGTTTCACTACTTCTAAGTTGCTACAGCAATTTGTCTGTTGTGCTTAGATGCAAAATTACTAGTAGCTATCGCTTGCTGGAAGAGAATTTACACCAAATGATGAAAACTTAACATTGCATGCCAGAACTATAGTTAGTTGTAACACAAGTGTCTAGTGAGGATTAAATAAAAATGTATTTTTTGTGTGCACCATAAATGCAAGAGCAATTATCTGCTGGTTAGATATTAAATCTGTGCGCTCTTTCTAATTTTGACAGATTGGCTACATTGAGGGGCAGCCTGACAGAAGTGGCGTCTTTCCAGTGTCCTTTGTGCACATTTTATCTGATTAACAGCCTATGAACTCCAGCGTCACACGTTCACAGCTGTGGATGCTTCCATTTGATGTTGTAAAGCGGCTGCAGCTTCCTTATTCCTGTGCATATTTTGTACATAGATGATCAAAAAATCATTTAAGGTCCACCTCATGAGGTGACCGTATTGTAAATACTGTGTTACTCGCCTTTGCCAGTATTATAATAGCCTTGGAACCTGGCACGCCTTATTCGGTGTACTGCAGCCATCCATGGCATATAGCACTTACTAATCTTACCTATGCTGTTGATGGGATATATCTCCTGCCTGCTTGTCAGATTATAGGCAGCCTCATTTAGTAATTTAACTATATAAGCTTGACTTTTATTCTTGACATCATCTCAGTATTCTGAATAAAGTAAAAATAGTGGTTTTGTTGAGGATAGGTTCAGGTTTCAGTTTGCACTGATCCTCTTTGTCCTTCTGCTTTTAACATGGATGCTGTGCATACTGTTCTTAATGTACTCATGGGATTATATGTGGTTTTAATTGTAAGTGGTCAGACATAATTACTTGAGAGTGAATGACTGGGGAACTTGTTAAAGTTTCTTTTACCTCATTCTGAGGAGACAGATGTTGAGAATTCTGCACAAGGATTTATTGCCTGTTACAGCAGATAAACAGTTTAACAAACTAAGTTGTTCCAATGGATCCTTTTGGAGGACCGGTTGAGAATAAATGAAAATTAGAGATAGGTCTGCAATTTTTTCAAGTCTGGTGTTAGGATTTTAGAGCAGTGCTTGGGTTACCCTTTTAAGGGTTAGGTTGTTGAGGATGAAAAATGTCCACCTCCTCACCCTCCATTCACTTTTTAAATGTTATTAACCTAAATAAATAGGTTAAGTTCTGTCTTGATCATCAATGCAATTGTGTTAGTTTAATTTGTAACTGTAAGATTAGGAAGTTTCTGAAGAACCTGTATGATTTTACATATAGCTGGCTAATTGAGTTACAGGACTCTAGCAGAAACAAGTCCAGTCTTAACTGTGACAGAAGGAATGTCACTGCCTCCTACAGCAGAGATGGCTGTTCTGGAGTTAACTCTTCGCTGTGGTATCAACACCTGGGAGGGGGGCCCTCAAAAATTGATGTTTAGTCACATGATACTTCAAGCGGTATATAACGCAGGCAGCAGCTGTACACACATTATGAAAGGTGTGCAGTTATCAATTTTAAATATATTGTATTAAATATGTTTACATACTTCATTTGGAATAGTACATCATTGATGCACATAAAACTGTAAGCTGAAGATACTGTTCTACAATCTGCTAATTACTTAATTCTCCCTCCTTTCTCCTGTTATCTGAAGTACATTACCCTTGGACTCTGTAAAGTGTAGTGTTTCACTGCAAGTAAGATGTTGAAAGTTGCTGTTCATAGTACAGCATACATTCACATGAAACAAACTTTGTCTATGAATGTATTAAATTAGTCATCGTATGGATAATTGACCATTTCGGTGGGGGGGGTGGGGGGTGCTGACTTTACATGTTTTTAAACAAAATACCGACGCATTCAACCTGGTTACTTGTGCTCTGTGTCATAGAGAAGAAATTGCATTTTTTGCACAAATCTTGAACTGCTTGGGGAACAAAGTGACACAGTGGATCTTGGGTTGCTTAAGGCTTTAATGACCTTACACCTTCACAATCTTTATTGATATTCAGTTACTCCAACTTATTTTAGGGACCAAAAAATAAAATGCAATTCTGAAAGGAGGTCTGCTTACATTTCATACCTTTCCAAGAAAAAAAAGATAGGTCTTGGTATGATTCTTAAAATGTTCAGTTAATGTGGGGGTTAAGCTTAACTCTAATGATAACTGATTACATTATTCTTTAAAAGGATGTAATTTAATTCTTAATAAAGGTACATATTTCTGCAAGTAGATTTAGATGAAAAGGAATTAAAAACTTAAATTGAGTATCATGTATGAGACAAGACTTCTGGCCTGGTGCTGCAGAGGTCTTGTACGATGCTAAACTGTTGCCAGTACACTTCCTATATTCATTCCTTAAATTTTCATGTCCACAGAAAGTGGCTGGGTCTCAAATTTTTCCTGCAGCAATTTGAAATTTTCAGTTTAATTTTTGTCTTGTTTTTGTCCCAAATGGAGATGTGGACAATTTATTGGATTTTGTGATGAGTTCATTACACGCATCTGCCACAGTTACTGCATCAAATTGGCAGAGTTTGGTTTGCCAGAGCTTTTTATATAAACAGTGTGTATTCATGGACAGCTGAAGATTAATATTTGGTTAAGCATATTCAGAAATTTGAATTCTGTTCGGCTGTGCATTGTGCTTAAAGCCACAATTTTATGCTATTACTTCATTTTAAAATTGTTATAAATGCAAAACTTCTAATCACACAGAATGATGAGCAACTATTGTGGATTTTAGCACTTTGTTCTGGTTCTTTCAATAATGTATCCCTTTTATCCTGGATTAGGCTTCCCTTAAAAATGTATGTATTAAGTAAATCAGGCGGTACTGTCAACCTACTGGATGTAAAGGTGTGTGATATGACCGCAGCTTACCATATCATGTATTTGTAGTCTGTTTTTTTTAATTATGTACAAGATTTGCTATGGGAAGATATTTTAAAAAGCAAAATTGTTTGTGTTCCAATATTGTTATATTGCAACATAAAATCCTGTGACATGTTCTAAGCTGAATGTAGTTATTTTCTCTCAGTCCTTTCTTCCTCCCTCCATCAAAACAAGCAAGAATTTCATATGAATACTGCTACTTTCTATGTGTTTCCCATAGCCAGTGCCATTTACAGCAATCGGTCACAAAAAGCATTGTCTACCAGTTATCACACAAATTTGGTTGATTGCTGGATAATATAGTAGTTGAAATCAATGTCATTGTTCGAATGATTGTTTAAACAAAAGTGGTACAACAGAATTGGCATAAAACTTGTCAACCACGTTAATTTGCATGGTCAGTTTTCAGGTAAGAAGGAAATAACAGTGGTTCTGCTTAAAGTATACAACAAATGCATTTGAATCGCATTGTGGCTGCAATCTAAGTTTACATGCTTAATATTGCAGTTAACGAAGTGTTAATTAGTAGCTGGAACTACTATAGTCAAAATGTATGCTGCAGCTCATGCTGACATTGGACTTTTTCCAATGACAGTAAACTTGTTCTACAAAAATAACTTTGAATGAACTGTTTTCAATTTCAAAATATATACTGAACTGTTAAGTGAAAATTGTAATATCACCTTCTTCCATTGATTTTCCATTGATATTCCTGGTGTAAGGAGAAAAGGGGAGGAAGAGAATACCATAATTCCACACTGACCTCTTATTTTACCTTATATGGCAAACAATGATTGCATTGTCAGCATTAAGAACTAAAGCACAATACTAATATTCAACTTTAACCTGCACATTAACAACAATTAGACAAACTGGATTTAATTTTAAAAGCTACCAAAAACTATGGTCTTGATAGTGAATTTGCATCTTACCTTTATTAAACATTGTTAAATACTTCAGACATCAAAATATTTTGTTAGTTCAAATACATTGATGCCATACAGAAATGTTCCTTTTTTCAGGAGAAAGCTCGACTATAATTTGATCATACGTGTAGCTAGGTAGCTTTGGAAAAATATTCAATTACCCATTGGATTTCTTCTAATCTATACAAAATATTAAAATTTGAGTATATTTAAGGGTTGAATTTATGAATCTGACACCTCAGCAATCCTACCTGATTACATAACAGGAAATCACTGGTGCACTCTGCTCAATTTTCTATTCATTAACTTTAATGGACAGACAATCATGGGGTAATTTCCCAAGATGCACTTCTGACGGGTGAGTCTCAATTGAGGGCATGGATCATAAAATCAGCCCTAGTGTGTAATAATTGAGTAATGCACTTTAAGTGGCGTTTGCCTTATATCAATACTGACTTAACAAGTGTTCTTTGTTAATGCATACCTTATTAATTATTGCTGAATTGCAGCTTAGACTATTTTAAGAGGTAGTATCTAAGTTTACCCAAGCTCTCATTAGATGCCCTTTTGTTTTTAGCTGGTCTGGGAACCAGTTCATTCCACAAGTGAGGGTGATCATAACATTGAATGTGAAAGCTTTTCATTCCATTGCTGTACTTTTTAGGTGGAGGTGCACTTGAACACTCAGTTATCCAAAAATAAATTCTGTAATTTCTAAGATAATTCAAGCAAACTTCAGGAATTTTTTTTTTAGCCAATCACACATGACGCATCATCAAACTACTTTTTCACTTCGTGAAAATTTTCCCAATGCTTTTTTGGAATATTTCAAAAGGGGTGAGCACTTCCAAAATATTAAAACCAAATAGTCTTCTGGCGTGAAGCTGGTTTGGACCCTGGATCTTCCTTTTCCAACGTAAAGTCATAGAGTTCCTAGACTCCGTGCCAATGCCCACAATAAACGCACATTACCACTTCACTCTAACCCTTACACTGATGGCAGATCTGTTTTAGCCATTTGCCCATCCTGCCTGGATGTCATGCAGACGTGAGTTAATTGCCATAGCTACTTTTGATTTTAAAGATCTTCTGTAATGATCGTGGTCATTTTTTGTGATGCTCCACAAGTTGGCGCATTGTTCCAGATGGATTCACACTCATTTTGGATTTAACTTAGTCACCTTGCTAATCAGTATTCTATTTCATTGTGCAGAGAGTATTTTAGCACCAGAGTCCAGACAAATTGGTATGGACTGATGATACAGTAAGGTATATAAATGAGAAATATGGTAAAGGAGTCTTCAGGAACCCTATGGACAGGACACTGGTGTAGGAGACCTCATATTGTTGACAATTCCACAGCTGGTGGACATGAAGAATTCCATAATGGAATCCCTCAAAATAGCATAATTCAAATCAACAGTAGACATGACATGGGTAGAGAAAAAGGATGAGGGTGAACATTGCATTATAGTGACCATAAAAACCGGGTTTCTCTGCATTTCTACCTCTTTTCATTCCTTACAATACTAGCTATCCCAGAAAATTAGTTCAGTGTCAAACTCCAGCCAATCTGTAGTTGACTACCAGATTACAGAAGGGATAAATTGAATTTCCCTGGCATTGCAATTGCAGCCTATTAATTTTTTGCTACTTATGCTCCTGGTGAGGAGCCTCGCCCACTGGAAATTTGAGCATATGCATCACGTGGTTTTCTGGCAGATAAAAATGGTTGGAAAATCATGCATGAGCCTAAATTTCCAATATGTACTTTTGCTTTGTGAGGCTCTTTGCCAGTAGCACGAAGTTGACACTAACTCATGATTAGGACTATGGCAGTAAATGTAGGATAGTGTATAATATATTAGGAAAATTAGCTTAACAATACAGAAGTCAGTATTATTGGCCAAGAATTTGCTGAAGCAGGGTATGCTCCGTTTGTTAGGTTTTTTTTGCTTACCCTTCAGCTCGAACATTTTTTGTGCTGCATATTGCTGAAAGTGCAAGCTGATAACGGTGCGATGAGGTCAACAGGACATCTCAGACCTTGGTGAACGACGGGACCAACAATCTGTCTCCTTAAACAATGAGATTTAAGGATAGAGAACAAAGCAGAGGAGGGATGGAGCAGGAAATAGGGTAGAATTAGAGTAAAATTAGATACAGAAAAAAAAGGGAAAGAAAGATTGGATTAAGAAAGAGACAAAGGAAAAGTAAGAAAAAAAATTTAAGTTTTAAAAACCAAGAACAATTTACTACCTGCAAGATTGAGACTCCAAGGTTTCAATTGTGCCCTTTCTGGGCTGGAGCAGTTGAGTGGCATTGCAGGAATATAAATCTAATTAAAAGGGTCCTTGCTTCGTTGAGCACCAGCCCTAACTTTCTTCGGCAAGTTTAAATCGTTTTAACAATACAAATGCAGCAATTTCTTAACTCATGGAGAGGTTGACAACGAACTGCCATTTTCGCGAGGCTAACTGTGGAGCAGCACAAATGGTCCAGCAATTTGTGGCAATTCACAACTGACAGGGTATCTCTTCCTCGCCACAAATTGCTGGGTTATTTACTCACTAACGGCATGCAAATTAAACTCGGTAATTTTCCCAGCAAACTCTGGGCCAATATCTTTGTATTATGTTGTGGAGATGCCGGTGATGGACTGGGGTTGACAATTGTAAACAATTTTACAACACCAAGTTATAGTCCAGCAATTTTATTTTAAATTCACAAGCTTTCGGAGGCTTCCTCCTTCACATCGTTCACCTGACGAAGGAGGAAGCCTCCGAAAGCTTGTGAATTTAAAATAAAATTGCTGGACTATAACTTGGTGTTGTAAAATTGTTTACATTTGTATTATGTGTGATAGAGGCCAAAACATTGTTTAGATTAGGTCGTTAGGATGCCACAAGGGATTGCTAAGGAAGCAGGTGACAAGTTAATGCAATTTAAGAAACATCAAAGGGTTTGTGTAAGAATTGTAACTAGTTTGGAAACAACATGTCTCGGTTTAAGCAGTTACCAAACTGGTACAGTGTGATGTTTATAAACGTGCAAAATTGTGTTATCTTCTACCTAAATGATACCCCCATTCCAGTGAGTGGTGTGAAAATGAAAATAAGGAAATTTTAGACTTCTTGTCAGTCTTCACAGTAAAGGAAGAGGATAATATACCTGATATTCCAGGGAAACTAATACTGAATCAAGGACTGGAACTCATTAAAGTTAATGTAAGCAAGAAAACAGTATTAGAAAGAAGTAATGACACTAAAGACTGACAAATCCCCGGGACCTGATGATTTCCACTCCAGGTTTGTAAAGGAAGATGGTGAGGAAATTGCAGATGCTTTAGCCATAATCTTCCAAACCTCAACGATTCAGGAAGTGTCCCTTCAGCTTGGAAAATTGCAAATATAACTCCATTATTTAGGAAGGGTGAGAGAGAGAAACCAGGAAATTATAGACCTGTTAAACTAACATCTGTTGTGGGGAAGTTATTAGAATCTTATAACTAAGGACAGTGTGACTGAGCACTCGGAGAAATTTAAGCTGATTAGAGAGAGCCAACATGGATTTGTAAAGGGTAGGTCATGTCTAATGAATCTAATTGAAATTTGAGAAAGTAACTAAAGCAGTATACAGGGGAATATCTAGGCATGTCGTTTATATGGATTCCAGAAGGCATTCGATAAGGTTCCACATAAGAGACTGTTAGCTAAAATTAAAGCTCATGGAATTAAAGGCAAATTATTGACCTGGTTAGGAGATTGGTTAGGCGGTAGAAGACAGAGTGTAGGGATAATGGGTATGTACTTGAATTGGAAGGAAGTGACTAGTGGTGTCCCACAAGGATCTGTGCTGGGACCTCAACTATTCACTATATTTATTAATCACTTAGATAACACAATGGAGAGCCATATATCCAAGTTTACCGATGATGCAAAGATTGGTGGCATAAGTAGTGTAGGCGGGAGATAAAATTACAAAGAGACATTGATAGATTAAGTGAATGGACAAAACTGTGGCAGATGGATTTCAATGCAGGTAAGCATAAGTTCATCCATTTTGGACCAAAAAAGGATTGATCCGAGTATTTTTTAAATGGTGAAAAGCTCAAAACAGTGGGGGTCCAAAGAGATTTAGGGGTCTGTGTAAACAAATGACTAAAATGTAGTGGTCAGGTACAAAAAATAATCCAAAAGGCTAATGGAATGTTAGCCTTTATACCTAGAGGGCTAGAATATAAAGAGGTGGAAGTTTTGCTACAGCTATACAAAGCCCTGGTTAGACCACATCTGGAGTATTGTGTTCTGGGCACCGCACCTTAGAAAAGATATAATGGCCTTGGAAGGAGTGCAGTGCAGATTCAACAGAATGTTTTTTCTTATTTATTCATGGGATGTGGGTGTCGCTGGCAAGGCCAGCATTTATTGCCCTTGAGAAGTTGGTGGTGAGCCGCCGCCTTAAACCGCTGCAGTCCATGTGGTGAATGTTCTCCCACAGTGCTGTTAGGAAGGGAGTTCCAAGATTTTGACCCAGCGATGATGAAGGAATGGCGATATATTTCCAAGCCGGGATGGTGTGTGACTTGGAGGGGAACGTGCAGGTGGTGTTGTTCCCATGTGCCTGCTGCCCTTGTCCTGGGTGGTAGAGATCCCGGGTTTGGGAGGTGCTGTCGAAGAAACCTTGGTGAGTTGCTGCAGTGCATCCTGTGGATGGTACACACTGCAGCCACAGTGCGCCGGTGGTGAAGGGAGTGAATGTTTAGGGTGGTGGATGGGGTGCCAATCAAGTAGGCTGCTTTGTCCTGGATGGTGAAGAGCTTCTTGAGTGTAGTTGGAGCTGCACTCATCTAAGCAAGTGGAGAGTATTCCATCACACCCCTGACTTGTGCCTTGTAGATGGTGGAAAGGCTTTGGGGAGTCAGGAAGTGAGTCACTCATCACAAAATACCCAGCCTCTGACCTGCTCTTATAACCACGGTATTTATGTGGCTGGTCCAGTTAACTTTCTGGTCAATGGTAACCCCCCAGGTTGTTGATGGTGGGGGATTCGGCGATGGTGATGCCGTTGAATGTCAAGGGGAGGTGGTTAGACTCTTGTTGGAGATAGTCATTGCCTGGCGCAAATGTTACTTTTCAGCCCAAGCCTGGATGTTGTCCAGGTCTTGCTGCATGCGGGCAGGGACTCCTTCATTATCTGAGGGGTTGCGAATGGAACTGAACACTGCAATCATCAGCGAACATCCCCATTTCTGACCTTATGATGGAGGGAAGGTCGTTGATGAAGCAGCTAATGATGGCTGGGCCTAGGACACTGTCCTGGGGCTGAGATGATCAGCCTCCAACAACCACTACCATCTTCATTTTTGCTAGGTCTGACTCCAGCCACTGGAGAGTTTTCCCGCTGATTCCCATTGACTTCAATTTTACTAGGGCTCCTTGGTGCCACACTCGGTCAAATGCTGCCTTGATATCAAGGGCAGTCACTCTCACCTCACCTCTGGAATTCAGCTCTTTTGTCCATGTTTGGATCAAGGCTGTAATGAGGTCTGAAGCCGAGTGGTCCTGGCGGAACCCAAACTGAGCATCGGAGAGCAGGTTATTGGTGAGTAAGTGCCACTTGATAGCACTGTCGATGACACATTCCATCACTTTGCTGATGATTGAGAGTAGACTGATGGGGTGGTAATTGGCCGCATTGGACTTGTCCTGCTTTTTGTGGACAGGACATACCTGGGCGATCTTCCACATTGTCGGGTAGATGCCAGTGTTGTAGCTGTACTGTAACAGTTTGGCTAGAGGCGCGGCTAGTTCGAGAGCACAAGTCTTCAGCACTACAGCCGGGATGTTGTCGGCCCATAGCCTTTGCTGCATCCTATGTACTCAGCTGTTTCTTGATATCACGTGGAGTGAATCGAATTGGCTGAAGACTGGCTTCTGTGATGGTGGGGATATCGGGAGGAGGCTGAGATGGATCATCCACTTGGCACTTCTGGCTGAAGATGGTTGCAGATGCCTCAGCTTTGTCTTTTGCACTCACGTGCTGGACTCTGCCATCATTGAGGATGGGGATGTTCATGGAGCCTCCTCCTCCCGTTAGTTGTTTAATTGTCCACCACCATTCACAACTGGATGTGGCAGGACTGCAGAGCTTTGATCTGATCCGTTGGTTGTGGAATCGCTTAGCTCTGTCTATAGCATGTTGCTTCCGCTGTTTAGCATGCATGTGGTCCTGTGTTGTAGCTTCGCCAGGTTGGCACCGCATTTTTAGGTATGCTCTTCGACACTCCTCATTGAACCAGGGTTGATCCCCTGGCTTGTTGGTAATGGTAGAGTGAGGAATATGCCGGGCCATGAGGTTACAGATTGTGCTGGAATACAATTCTGCTGCTGCTGATGGCCCACAGCGCCTCACGGATGCCCAGTTTTGAGCTGCTAGATCTGTTCTGAATCTATCCCATTGAGCACGGTGGTAGTGCCACACATGTTGGATGGTGTCCTCAGTGCGAAGACGGGACTTCGTCTCCCACAAGGGCAAGGGCAGTGGTCACTCCTACCAATACTGTCATGGACAGATGCATTTGTTGCAGGTAGATTGGTGAGGACGAGGTCAAGTAAGTTTTTCCCTCGTGTTGGTTCGCTCACCACCTGTCGCAGGCCCAGTCTGGCAGCTATATCCTTCAGGACTTGGCCAGCTCGGTCAGTAGTGGTGCTACCGAGCCACTCTTGGTGATGGACATTGAAATCCCCCACCCAGAGTACATTCTGTGCCCTTGCTACCCTCAGTGCTTCCTCCAAGTGGTGCTCAATATGGAGGAGGACTGATTCATCAGCTGAGGGAGGGTGGTTGGTGGTAATCAGCAGGAGGTTTCCTTGCCCATGTTTGACCTGATGCCATGAGATTTCATGGGGTCCAGAGTCAATGTTGAGGACTCCCAGGGCCACTCCCTCCTGACTGTATGCCACTGTACTGCCACCTCTGGTGGGTCTGACCTGCTGGTGGGACAGGACAGGGATGGTGATGGAAGAGTCCGGGACATTAACTGAAAGGTATGATTCTGTGAATATGGCAATGTCAGGCTGTTGCTTGACTAGTCTGTGGGACAGCTCTCCCAATTTTGGCACAAGTCCCCAGATGTTAGTGAGGAGGACTTTGCAGGGTTGACTGGGCTTGGTTTGCCTTTGTCGTGTCCGGTGCCTAGTACTCTGTCTGGTTTTATTCTTATTGTGACTTTCTGTAGCGAGATTGTGTTTTTTTATTCGTTCATGGGATGTGGGTGTCGCTGGTGAGGCTGGCATTTATTACCCATCCCTAATTGCCCTTGAGAAGGTGGTGAGTCGCCGTCTTGAACCGCTGCAGTCCGTGTGGTGAAGGTTCTCCCACAGTGCTGTTAGGTAGGGAGTTCCAAGATTTTGACCCAGCGACGATTGTACAACTGAGTGGCTTGCTACGCCATTTCAGAGGGCGATTAAGAATCAACCCCATTGCTGTGGATCTGGAGTCACATATAGGTCAGACCGGGTAAGGCTGTTAGGTTTCCTTCCCTAAAGGACATTAGTGAACCAGATGGGTTTTTACGACATTCTCAT
Organism: Heptranchias perlo; assembly: GCF_035084215.1. Classification (NCBI taxonomy): domain Eukaryota; kingdom Metazoa; phylum Chordata; class Chondrichthyes; order Hexanchiformes; family Hexanchidae; genus Heptranchias; species Heptranchias perlo. The sequence continues at coordinate 134,346,193 of NC_090327.1, read as the reverse complement.
GGCCACCATTACTGATAGTAGTTTTTTTTATTCCAGATTTTATTTAATTAATTGAAAAATTCCCCAGCTGCTGTGGATTTGAACTCAAGTCTCTGGATTATTAGTCCAGGCCTCTGGATTACTAGTCCAGTAACATAAACACTATGCTACTGTTACCAGGACTCCACAGGTTAAATTAAGAGAAGCGATTACATCAACTAGGCTTGTATTCCCTGGAATATAGATGGTTAGGGGGTGATTTGATTGAGGTTTTTAGGATTTTGAAAGGGTAGATAGAGAGAAACTTTTTCCCCTGGTGGGGGAAGTCCAGGAAAGGGGACACAACCTTAAAAGAGAAGTTAGGAAACACTTCGTGACACAAGGGGTGGTAGAAGTGTGGAACTCTCTCCCACGAAAAGTAGAGGATGCTAGTTCAATTAATAATTTTAAATTTGAGATTGACAGATTTTTGCTGGCCAGGGGTATTAAGGGATATGGAGCTGGGATACAGATCAGTCATGATCTCACTGAACAGCAGAACAGACTTGAGTGGTTGAATGGCCTATGTCATCATATGCTACTACACCAGGAGATGGCAAAGATCACATCTCAGAATTGCTACAGCAAGTCATGACATTGGTATATAAATAGGCTCACTTTCAGTAATTCTTTGGTATTCTATGCTTGAGCACGTGCCTGGATTAGTTAGTTGTTTGCAAACCCAATGGATAATGTACTAGTAAGTAGAGACATAACTTACTTGTTTTATTAATAGCTAGAAAGTACAAGTTGATGTATTTCTGGTGTCCAAATCTATATAATTAGATTAATCTATTTTGTTGATCTAACACCAGATCAAAAGATCAGCAGAAAAGCCCACAATGCAAAATAAGGAATTGTTCCACACTGCCAGTGGGGAAATTACTGAGTGCGGTATGGAGCATTTGCTCTACAGCATGGTAGCCTTACGTCTAGCCCTCACTCAATACAAGTACTGCTCCCCAGTGCCCTTTGTGCCCATGTCTGATTTGAGGGTAGTTGAATTCAATTTTTTTGACTTTCCATCTCCTTGAGACACACCCCAAAAATCTGTCCATTTTAAAGAAGCACTCTGGCATATCCAGTTATTTTGAACTTGGTTAAGTACAACTTTCCTTCAAATCCATGAGTGTTGTGAGGTTATGTTCCTCAGTTAGAAAACCAGGTTATAATATTTACATTATGAAGCAGCATCCCAAGTTACTGAAGTAGCTTTATTTAGTGACATAAATATAGACAACTAACACACCCAATGTTTGCTGGATTGACTTAGGGATTTCAGTTCTATTTACTACCCTGCCTTTTATAAATATATGCTCCATTGCATGGATACGAGGAGGGCTGCCCATTATGAGCCATATCTATTCATAGGACTATGTCAATGTTTCCTATAGAAAAATGTATATGCTAGTGGGTGGTAGAGTGATCAGCTTTGACATTAAATACAGATTTCTAAACTCACATCTGGCCTGTCAGTAAAAAATCCAGGTCTACAGATGGCTTAGATCTTTCTTTTTGCCATAAGTTACTCAATATGCTTTGAAATGCAATCTTTTAATGCCTTCATTTGTGTTTTACATGAAGGCCTTAGCCTCATCCAGAGAACTAGATTTGCAATTTTTGCACAGAACTGTAATTTTGCTAACTAAATCCAGAGTGATACATCAGTAGCATTGGCTCTTAACTTGAGAATTTTTCTTCAGCTTCAACTGTTATTTTCCTTCAAATAATTAAATAAGAACAGATTTTATGTTCTATGAACTTCACAATGTGCATTATGCTGAGCATTTTAGTTCATATTCCAAACAAAGCATTTGGAAGATAACAGAAGTCTAATTATCTCACTTGTTTTATTGACCATTAAAACAAACATTCTAATTAAACACCTGAGAGTCAGAAACCAAGAGCAATGCATATAGAGTGAAAGAGATTGTCTCTCATTCTAATGTGTTTTTTTTAAAAACTCAATTTGAAAACCATCAAAAAATCTTTGAAGGAAACAGGGTGAGGGGCATCTGGCCTTTTCGCACACTCTTGAGGGGAGCAGATAGAGGGTTAAGGGTGGGTGATTGACAGCAAAATGAGAGGGAGGGAAGGATACAGGGACTGAGCAGGTAGTTCATAATAGAAAAGGTAGGATTAGTTACAGTGGAAGTTAGAGTGTGAAGTCAATGGGGTGGAGGACACGAGGGGACGCACCAGTTGTGGGGTAAGGGAGCCCCTGTGGGCCACATTTTCTCCACAAACCCTACTGAAAATACAGCCTGCAGCCATTGGTGTCTGATTTCCCCTCCACTTCCCACATAAAAAAGGGAGAGAAGTGTACAGAGAAAAGCAAAGAGTTGGGGAAAAGAAAGCTACAAAAGCAGTAGAGGAGATAAACCACATCATAAAGACAGCTAAGAATCTGTATTCTGACAGAAATTACATGGAATTGACACTGAAACATACCATTCAAACTGATGTCCATGTTGGTGTTTCGACTCCACACAAGCAGATAGTTTTAATGCCATTTACCCACACTGCTACCATAACCTTTGAAATTCCTTTTCCTTCATCCACTCTAATCTTGAATGTTGACACAGCTTCTGCTTCAACCACCAACCCTGGAAGTGAATTCCAGAGCCTCAGTTGTAAAGAAATTTCTCATGCCTTCTATTCTAAATCTTACATTTAATCTTTTATCTATGTTCCTGACCCCTCAGTTGCTGGGGATCTGCATCTATTTACCCTATCCCATTGTTGCATAATTTTAAAACACATCACCCCATAATCTGCATTGTTGTAATGAAAAAAAGCCCCACCTTTTTCTAAGTCTTTCCTTGTATTCATATTGTTAAAACTGGATAGCCGTGTGGTGAAGGACAGAATACTGGAGCCTGGTTTTTAAGTTGTTTCCAAGCCTTTATTCAGAGATTCCCCTTACGCACACACCCTCGCTAAGCTTTCCTATGAAAAGGTTCCAAGAGTCTCCAATTGATACAAATCATACAATTAACAAATATTTCCTCGATAGAAACCATCTTAATGAATCTTTTGCCCCCCTCGCTAAAGCCTCAATATCCTTCCAAAGTGTGTAACCCAAAACTGCAGATGGAATTCTGCAGTCTTAAGGTTTTATATAGGCTCATAATTACCTCTTACAGGCTTATGTTTTATACCTCGTGATAAACCTAGAATTCAATTTTTTTTTATATATAAAAGCAGCCTTACCAACCTGTGGTGCTGCGTTTACTGGACGGTCCCAAATCCCTCTGCTCTTCCACAGTCCCAAGCCTACTTCCAGAGTACAATTACTGTTTTTTAAAACCAAAATACATCACCTCACACTTATTGACATTGCATTCCATTCCCCCATCTTATCAATATCCCTTTACAGCTTCCTTTGGTCTTTTTTGAATTAACTATGCTTCCTAGAATCATAGAATGGTTACAGCATGAAGGAGGCCACTCAGGCCATTGAGTCCAGGCTGGCTCACTGCAAGAGCAATCCAGCTAGTCCCACTCCCTCACCCTATCCCCGTAGCCCTGCAACTTTATTCCTTTCAAGTACTTATCCAATTCCCTTTTGAAAGCCACAATTGAATCTGCCTCCACCACCTCCTCAGGCAGTGCATTCCAGCTCATAACCACTTACTGTGTGAAAAAGTTTTTCCTCATGTCACCTTTGGTTCTTTTGCCAATCACCTTAAATCTATGTCCTCTGGTTCTTGACCCTTCTGCCAATGGGAACAGTTTCTCTGTCTGGACCCTTGATGGTTTTGAATACCTCGATCAAATCTCCTCTCAACCTTCTCTAAGAAGAACAACCCCAGTTTCTCCAGTCTATCCAAGTAACTGAAGTCCCTCATCCCTGGAATCATTCTAGTAAATCTCTTTTGCACCCTCTCTAAGGCCTTCACATCTTTCCTAAAGTGCAGTGCCCAGATCTGGACAAAATACTCCAGTTGTAGCCGAACCAGTGTTTTATAAAGGTTCATCATGACATCTTTGCTTTTGTGCTCTATTCCTCTATTTATAAAGGCCAGGATCCTGTAGGCTTTTTAACCTCTTTCTCAACCTATCTTGCCAGAGTCAAAGATTTGTGCACAAATACCCTCCACATCTCTGTTCCTGCACCCATTTTAGAATCGTACCCTTTAGTTTACATTGCCTCACCTCTTTCTTCCTATCAAAATGTATCACTTAACACTCCTCAGCGTTAAATTTTATCTGCCATGTATCCACCCATTCCACCAGTCTGTCTATGTCCTCTTGAAGTCTATCACTATCCTCCTCACTGTTCACTACCCATCCAAGTTTTGTGTCATCTGCAAATTTTGAAATTGTACCATGTACACCCAAGTCCAAGTCATTAATATATCAAGAAAAGCAGTGGTCCGAGTACCAATCCCTGGGGAACACCACTGTACACCTCCCTACAGTCGAAAAAACGACTGTTCATCACTACTCTCTGGTTCCTGTTACTTATCCTTTCGTACCCATGCTGCCACTGCCCCTTTTATTTCATGGGCTTCAACTTTGATGACAAGCCTATTATGCAGCACTTTATCAAATGCCTTTTGGAAGTCCATATACACCACATCAACCACATTGCCCTCATCGACCCACTGTTACCTCATCAAAAACCTATTTTGATATCATCTGCAAATTTCATAATCACTCCCTCTAGGTTTATATCTAAATCATTGTGTATTCACAGTGAACATAAGAAGTGGTCCCAGAACTGAACCCTATGTGACACCACCACCCACTTCCAAGCATTCTGAAAAGCTGCCCTCAACTTTTACAATTTTCTCCCTTCTAAGTAACTTTTAATCCAGTTTGCTATCCTCCATTTCCAAACCCCTTAATGTTCCCTAGTAATCTTTCATGTTACTTTGTGAAAGACTTTCCTAAAGTCCACATACACTAAATCCACTGCCTTTCCACCATCCACATCTGTTGCATCCTCAAAGAATTCTGAGGTTTGTCAAGCACAATCGTCACATTTGAACTCTGTGCTGGCTACTTTTAACTATTTTCTCTATATCTAGATACATGGTAATTTCACTCTTAAAAGATTAGAATTTCCCATACCACAGATGTTAAGGCTGCAATCATCCAGATTAGTTCAGTCTCCCTTTTTAAAAAAGGGTACTACATTAACCATTCCAGACTTTCAGCACACATCCACTCAATGGAGCCCTGAAATATAATTTCTAGGGTCTCAGCCATTTTCTCCCTCAGAATCCTAGGATTATATACCTCATCTCCCTTTAGCTGAACTAACAAAATGTTACTTTATCCATCATAATATTGCTTTGTGCAACACCACAGGAAATGGTACACAGAACCATGTTTATCTCATGAATGATGACTGAGGCAACAAATAGATCATTGTTCAGTCAAGCACATGCTTGCATGTCAACCGGTGTCAGTTATTTTCAGTAGAGCAGCTATGCAACCTTATCTTAAACACTTGCCTTTGTAGAATACGCCATTAGGAAAATATTTAAAAGGAGTGCACAATTGTTTTAAATGAGAAACCAAACTGAAGGTCCAGGCAATAATGGCACCAACAAAAAGAGTAAGAGTGAAGGAGTAAAGAATAATTAAGGGAGGTAAACAGTTTAGAGATTCTGGGAAAGATTGTGGACTGTGCAGTGATTCTTGATTTCATGGAGAGAGGAGGAAGAGGATGGAGACAGTGGATTTTAAAAGGCAGAGAGGAAAGTTGAATAATAGCATAACCGTATGGTTAAATTAGGAAGATAATGAGCAAATATGGAAAGAAGCTGGAACTGCCAAAGACTAGATTTTCCTTGCATTCCGTTCTGAGATACGAGAAAGGTATTAAGAATCATCACTGTTACAGGAACCCAAATCTTGGGCTTTATACAAGAGTGTTAAGAGCTGTTGAAATAAAAGTAAGCATTTGGCATAGAAGAAACTGAACTGAGACAACATTAGCAATGGTGAAAATCAGGGAATAAAAACAAAATTCTGGAAGTATGCAGGTCAGTCAGCATCTATTTTTTAAAAACTGAAGTTTCAGGTGTGTGCTCTTCAATCAGAACTGATGAAGGATGTCCACCTGAAACATCAAAACCTGCCATTTCTTTTTATTGACGCTGACTGACCTGTGTATTCAACATTTACTGTTTTTATAGCAGTTGAGAAAATGTAAGTTTGTTGAAGTCAGAAAAGATGGTGAAAAGGTAACTAGATGGAGCAGAAAGGGCAGAGGCAAAGGTCACAAGTGGTATCTGTTCGACTCACTGTTTTCAGCTCCTTCAACATTCTGCGCTCCATCAGATTGTATTGTAAAAGAATTGGATGTGAACACTCACACTGAATGTAAAGTGGATTAATCTAAATAATTGGATACGATTGATGTGAAAAAGGAACGAAGCAGAGCTGAGTTAAGGGAGAGAAAAGTTACAATGAGATCACCCACAGCACAGATAATTACCCAATTTCCATTCTAATTATTTTATGGGCATAAGGGCTATGGGGAAAGAGCAGGGGAGTGGGACTAATTGGATAGCTCTTTCAAAGATCCAGCACAGGAGCAATGGGCTGAATTCCTACCTTCTTTGCTGTATCATTCTATGATTCTAAGCCATATGGATGGTAACCAGTTTTAGAACTGCACAGGGATAGACCTTGTCCAAGGCAATAATAGATCAAAGTGTAAAGGGCAAAGTTCCAGGGGCATGAAACATGGGTAACAAGGCCACCAGCAGAATGACTATGGCTCAGAACTAAGGTTTCCATCTCTGAACCACTGGGAGAGCAGAGGGCAGTTCTTCAAGATCAAAAATTAAATGTTGGATTCCAAAAAAGGTCAGCTTGCAGAGTTAGTAACTGAATCTTCAGGACAGAAGTGAAGAGACAGTGATGATCACAAATTACAACAGACTGCTTTAGCAAGGGGCCAATTCACCAGCAGCTGAAGGGACAGGAAGATAACAATTTGTAATCTCCCCCCACGGTGAAATAACATTCAGCAGATCAAAGAGTGGATTTACAAATTATAAGCTGAAATAAAGATGGCACAGAATGCCTCAAATTAACAAACACACCAACTTTCCTGCCAACTAGAACACATACTTCACTAACATAGACAGGGGTTCAGTAGAGTGAAGGCAGCAAAAAATTCTTAAAGACTGCCTCAGTGGGCAGACTTCTTCTAAGGGTAGGATGTTCCAGCACTAGTGTTGGGGCTACAGGATGTTTCAAGCTTTGCATCCACATGATCCAGGAATGGTTGACTCCACTGGACCTTCTCGTTTCATATGCATTGCAAGCTTTGGATTGAGCTTCCTGCTGGTTGTACACTGAGGGCAGTGGAATATCTGACCTATTAACATCTCTAAAAGGGCTGCAGCTGAGAATTAAAAGGTAAGGGGCCACATGTGGAGCCAAAGAATTTTTGCACATTTTCCAAAGGCTGTGTTGGCTCAGTAATTTAAGGTGCAGGCAAAACCGATGTGGAGGCAGAAAAAGGAGTCTATGGGCAAGTGAATCCCTAGGTTGCTGGATGATAGGTGCTTCTGCAGGAGATAGGAAGGCTGCCCTGTTAGGCACAGTGACTTTAAAATGCAATTAGCTGCTGGAAGGAACTCCATTGTCTTAGGGCCTAACAGTAGGGGTAAGAGCCCAACTAACCTCCCATAGGGGAATTATTTAATCTATTAACAGCATCAGGAATCATCACAGCTTTTGGTGTGTTGGAATAGCAAACTTGCATACAGACAAGGAATGCAAGTGTTATCTATACTACCTAACCCTGCAGGGAAATCCTAGGTCGTTGGTCTCAAAATGAACACCAGTGTAATTCAGGTGAAAAGTGACCAAAAAGGCTACTAGGATTTAGACTATGAAAGGCAAGGAAGCACCACAACATTTCTATATAGAGGATTGGTCAAAACCTAATTAGAATACTGTATTCAGCTGCAGGTACCCCACTTTTGACAATACTGGCTCAGAGAAAGTCCAGTGACAATTTACAGAATAGCCAAGATGAATGGACAAAGATGATTTAATGAGGAACTGGGTGAATTTGTTTCATGTTCTAGAGTTGAGATTGGGTGTGATCCGATTGTGCTTAATAATGAGAATAATTGACAATAGATAATAACCCTTCCATTTAGTAGGTTGAATCAAACATACGAGCACAAAAATCTTGAATAAGTAAACTGTAAGTAAACTGCTTAAATGTAAATCCAGTAAAAACTTCATCATTTTTTTTTAAAAAGGTTGACAGTGTGGAATACACTGTCCCAGAAGGCCATAGATCCAAAGCCAACTGAGATATTTAAATGCAATAAATAAAAAGGGATATGAAGAAAATGCAGTGAATTAGAATTAAAAGATAGATTTGCAGTCACTAGCAAAACAGCCAAGCACGCTGACTGGGCCAAATCACCTACTCTTCCTAGGACATAAAAATCTTTAGCCTTGTAACTGTCTTCCAGACAGCAACGGGACAACTGTTCACATTCCCATCTACTTAGAATCATAGAAAGTTACAGCACAGAAGGAGGCCATTTGGCCCATCATATCCCTGCAGGCCGAAAAACACCTATCCAGCCTAATCCCACTTTCCACCACTTGGTCCATAGCCCTGTAGGTTACGGCACTTCAAGTGCACATCCAGGTACTTTTTAAATGAGTTGAGGGTTTCTGCCTCTACCACCCTCTCAGGCAGTGAGTTCCAGACCCCCACCACCCTCTGGGTGAAAAACTCTCTCCTCAGCTCCCCTCCAATCCTTCTACCAATTACTTTAAACCTGATAATTAATGACCTCTCTGCTAAGGGAAATGGCTCTTCTCTATCCACACAATCTAGTCCCATCATAATTTTATATACCTCAATTAAATCTCCGCTCAGCCTCCTTTGTTCCAAAGAAAACAACCCCAGACTATCCAATCTTTCCTCATAGCTAAAATTCTCCAGTTCTGGCAACATCCTCGTAAATCTCCTCTGTACAATCACTTTTTCTGTAATGTGGTGACCAGAACTGTACGCAGTACTCAAGCTATGGCCTAATGTTTTATACAGTTCTAGCATAACCTCCCTGCTCTTATATTTTATGCCTCAGCTAATAAAGTATTCCATTTTATCTACCTGTCCTGCTACCTTCAGGGATCTGTGGATATGCACTCCAAGGTCCCTCTGTTCCTTTACACCTCTCAGTCCTCCCATTTACTGTGTATATTCCCTTGCCTTGTTTGCCCTCCCCAAATGCATTACCTCACACTTCTCTGGATTGAATTCCATTTGCCACTTTTCTGCCCACCTGACCAGTCCATTGATACCTTCCTGCAGTCTACAGCTTTCCGCCTATCAACCACGTGGCCAATTTTTGTATCATCTGCAAACTTCTTGATCAAGCCCTCCACATTCAAGTCCAAATCATTAATATATACCACAAAAAGCAAGGGACCTAGTACTGAGCCTTGCGGGACCCCAATGGAAACAGCCTTCCAATCACAAAAACACCATCTACCATTACCCTGTGCTTCCTGCCACTGAGCCAATTTTGGATTCAACTTAACCACTTTCTCTTGGATCCCATGGGCTTGTACTTTTTTGACCAGTCTGCCATGTGGGACCTTGTCAAAAGCCTTGCTAAAATCCATGTACAATACATCAAATGCGTTACCCTCATCGACCCTCCTGGTTACCTCCTCAAAAAATTCAATCAAGTTAGTCAGACATGACCTCCCCTTAACAAATCCATGCTGACTGTCCTGATTAACCCATGCCTTTCTAAATGACGATTTATGCTGTCCCTCAGAATCGATTCCAATAATTTGCCCACAGAGATTAAACTGACTGGCCTGTAATTACTCGGTCTATCTCTCTGTCCCCTTTTTAAACAATGGTACAACGTTGTTTACTTGAGCGATTTATAAATATTTATAATTACTCGCCTGCTATGAAAGAGCCAGGGGTTTCAAAGAAACTTCCCTCCACTTTCAAGTAATTGAAGGGCAAGAGATCTAGGATGTTCATTTCCCCTATATTTTTACATTAATGTGGTGAGAACACTCCATGGGCAGAGGCATACATCCACATAGATCAAAATGATTGTGGGAAAAAAAACTCAGCTTCCAGAACAGTGTTGCTTTAAAGTCAGGAATTAAGTAATGCGAAAGGTAAAAAGTTCTGTTTTGTGCTTTTGCTTTGGAATGAATTTTTGTAATACAAGTTCAATTTATAGTTTTTAACCTTACTATTAAAAGGTCAGGAGCACTCAATGGCTATCTGTTGCAATATTTCTGGCATGAATTATCTCCATTAAAGGATAATTGTTAATCCTGTGGTACTCATCCACTCCACACAAGATTTGGTTCATAGGATCTGCCTATGGAAACTGCCTTGTTACTGTGAGCATGAGCAGAATGAAGAAAGCCTGCATCATAACAGTAATCAGGGTCATTGTTGCAAACAATACCTTCAGGACCTGAACAGATATAGATGGCAGACCTTAAGGTACAGCTATGGAATACTATAAACTAGGTAGATGGCCCAAATATGCATGATGCAAAGTGTTGCCCTTCAATCTGCTACATATTTACTGCTGGCCTATGCCAAGCACTCAAACAATCTTACAACTTTTAGTGCTTACCATGCGTGCCCATACTCTAGCAGGGCATACATTCAAGCTGCAAATTACAACTGCAATCATTAGCACACTGACATCTTATAACTGCTTCACAGTAAACCATTGTAACACAGCCTAGCTTCACTGTGCAAGGTCAGCCACTCATACAGGATGGATTGCAAATTGGGCAAATGTTTCATTATATGTGCCCCCTCAACTTACAACATTGAGATTGCTTCAATGTGTAATACAAGGGTACAGACCCAAACTTAAAGGGGGCAGAAATCAAGCCCTTGATCCCCTCATGACCACCCTCCTCACCTTTGACTTTTAAGCAAGGTGAAGTCTGAAGCCTTCAAGCTCTGGGCTAGTACCAGCCTGCTGTTATGTCTTGGCCTTCAAAAGGCATACACAAGCATCAGACAATATCTTGCAATGCAAAAGATGTATCGTGGAGCCAACATTCTAACATATCTGTCACTAGGCCTGGATCAGCAGCCTGCAGGCAGCCCAGCACAAGAAAGCAGCACAATGCACCCACTCTCACCATATGAAAGTGGACAGGGAAAATAAAAAACAAACAGTTGGCCTGTCCCATACTATTGTGGTGCCCTCCCACCATCCAGTCATGCAATCTGCTGGAGAAGCAAAAATCTTAGACCAATTTGGGACGGGGAACACATTCCTCTGACCCCCACCCAAAAGGCAATGAAACAAGTTCTAGGTGACTATAATGATTGGGAGACATCCCCCAGTACCTTGCCTACCCTCTATCTATAGTGAGGAAGTTACCCAGCTTCCTTCTGAATGTTTGCAGCAAATCCACACTCACCGCACAAGCTGGCAACATGTTCCAAATGTCAACGACTCAAAAGTAGCATCTGCTGATATCTAACCTGGATCTAGGCTTATGAAACTTATACTCATGTCCACTAGTCCTCCCCAACCTAAAACTCGATTCATTGACCAAATCTAATGAACCAACAATTGTAAGTGCAGCTACTCCCATTCCAGAGGCTGCAGTTGGGGAGCTGGAACAGATAGCACCAGGTGGCAGGTGGCTCTCAGGTGTGTAGGTGAGGAAATGCCCATAGCTACCAGTGTAGTTTGGGAAGAACATCAATTTTTCAACTGGGCATCTATAGCACACAGTTGTTACTATTGGTGGAGAAGGAAATTAATGGCACTGATGCACATGAGCTGATGTTGTATATGACCCCTATACAAACCTGGAAGGAGGCAGAAAAATTGAGGCCAATGCCACCCATTGCAGATTGGCTGCAACTATCCCTCCAGCAGATAGCACAGCTCTGCAGCTGGCTGTGTTGACTGAGCCCAACAAGGCAGATGTCCTCATTATCAGGTAGGCATACCACAGTCTGCAGCTACAAATGGTATAGCGGCAGGTGTAGCCATTCTAGCTCAAGTACCAGGTGAACTTTGACACACTTTTTACCCTGTACCACTCACCCAAGATTTGGTGTGCTTTAAAAGCAACAGGCATCATTACTCAATTGACCTGCCAAACAAGCTTGCAGTTAATCAGCATCATTGGAAAGAACAGAATCTGTGAGCATCCTTCTTCAGAACTGAAACAGAAATGGATAGGAACATCAAAAAAAGGCATGAAAATGTAAATTAAAGACAAAAAAAAGTGAAGCATAAGAATTTTACAACAGATCAGTCAAACAGAAGCACTGAATAAAACAAAAGGACATATTGTAGCCGAGTAATGGGAATGCTGCGGAAAATGAAGGGTCAGGCATAAAATTGAAACAGGTTCCTCAAGAGGATTATAGTTCAAGTCTGAAGCTACTGAAGTTAATGATCAAACTAGAGCGTTGCAGGGTTCCTAACAGATAAACTATTATTCCTGAAGCTCATGTAGGCATGTCTTTCACTTCAGTGCCACATTCAGCCACTGCTTCAACAGTCCTATCCACATACGCACTAGGCAGTGCCTCAGTACATCTTCACCAGATGTGTCCTCCATACTAAATCAACCACCATCTTAGATTTTGCATGCACATTTTCTGCACTAGCCACAGTTGCAATAAAGTAGAAGCAACTTTAAACTCCTGACAAGCGAGTATGGTATTATTGTATTTTTGCTACTATTCTCTCCTTTATACAAGACGACTTACTCAACTTGACCTACTGCTCCTTCTAGGTAGTGCTCAAACAAGAACAGGTGGTTGGCTGCTGGGTCTCAGTGGGAACCTCTTGAGATGGAAATGTTCTTCTGCCTCCTTGCCTTGGGTCACAGAATGGCCCTGCAATTGCTTCTGCCACATCCACTGAAGTGGACAGCTGGTCCAGGCTACTTAAGGCAGCGGTGGGGGGACAACTGGGCATGATGGGACAGTGCTGAGACAACAGCCTTCTCCAAGTCAATCCCCTGCTGCTCAGCTAACAGTTATCTACATGGGAACAGACCTCTTGGTCAGCAAAGCACTATATAATACACATGGCTGCAGCTGCAACAACACTTGGAGCTCAACACCATCCAGGACAAAGCAGTCCATGTTATTAAGACCCCATCCATCAGTTTAAACATCCGCTCCCTCCACCACTGGGGGCTGTAGTATGTACTAGCTACATGATGCATTGCAGCAAATTGCCAAGGCTTCTTTTGCAGGACCTTGCAAACCTACGACTTCCACCACCTAGAAGGACATGGGCAGCAGGTGCATGGGCACACCTACAAGTCCCCTCCCAAGTCACACACATCCAGACTTGGACATATATCACCATTCCTTTGTCACTGGGTCAAAATTGAGAGAGTACTTTCGCCACACGGACTGCAGCAGTTCAAGAAGGTGGCCCACCACTACCTTAGAGGGCAGTTAAAGATGGACAATAAATGCTGGCTTTGCTAGTGATGCCCATAAACAGATCTTGCAGAGTGGCCACCTTAGATGGACAAGGGTTTTGTTGTAAGGCCCTCACCTCATGTGTTTACTGTCTAGTTATTTATTTGTTACCCTATTCTACAAGCACAATAATATTGACGATCACACCCAACACCCAAATGTCCACCCTGCATCCTAAAATTCCCTACCTTTTGCCTCTAGGAAGAATGAAACTACCCCTGCCCCATTAAAGTCATTATCGATGACTATGAAGGAATTGAGTGCTGTATATCCAAGTTTGCTAATAAAACCAAATTAGGTGATGCAGTAAGTAGATTAGATGGGAACAGAAAGTTGCAAATAAGTGCTTAAGTGAACAGGGAAAATTGTGGCAGATTGAGTTCAATGTGGGAAAGCATTTTGGACCCAAGATAGACAGATCAGAATATTTTCTAAACAGAGAAGTTAACTATGGAGAGGCAGAGATTTAGGACCCATGTACAGAAATCACAGTCAGCAAACAGGTACAAAAAAATTCAAAAGGCTAATGGAATGTTGGCCTTTATCTCAAGGGGGAATACAAAAAGGGGTGGAAGTTATGTTACAGTTGTATAAAGCTCTGGTTAGACTGTAGCTGGAGTACTACATTCTGGGCACCATATCTCAAGCAGGATATATTGGCCTTGGAGTGAGTGTAGTGCAGAGCAGATGCACAAGAATAATACCAGGACTAAAATATGGAGGACAGGTTACAGACAATCTTGTATACTCAAGGGAATACAAGCCTAAAGAGGTGATTACAATCATAGAATGATGTACATGAGGTGGTCATTCGGCCCATCGTGCCTGCGCCGGCTTTGAACGAGTTATCCAATTAGTCCCATTCCCCTTGCAACTTTTTCCCCCCTTCACTTATTTATCCCATTCCCTTTTGATAATTATTGAATCTGCTTCCACCACCCTTTCAGGCAGTGCATTCCAGATCCTAAACTTGCTGCATAAAAACTCATCTCACCTAATTCTTTTGCCAATTACCTTAAATCTGTGCCAGTAGTTACCAACCCTTCTGCCACTGGAAAGTTTCTCCTTATTTACTCTCAAAACCCTTCATGATTTTGTATACCTCTATTAAATCTCCCCTTAACCTTTTCTGCTCCAAGGAGAACAACCCCAGCTTCTCTAGTCTCTCCACGTAACTGAAGTCTCATCTCTGGCTCAATTTTAGTATATCTCCTTTGCACCCTAAGGCCTTTACATCCTTCCTGAAGTGTGAAGTGTGTTGCACAGAATTGAACACCATACTCCAGCTGAGGCCTAACAAGTGATAAAAAGGTTTATCTAACTTTCTTGCTTTTGTATTCTATGCCTCAGTTTATAAAGTCAAGGATCCCATACACTTTTTTTTTAAATATAAAAAAGCCATCAACTTGTCTTGCCACTTTCACAAATGTGTATATACAGCCCCAGTGTCCTGCACCCCATTTAAAATAGTACCATTGTTTATATCACCTCTCCTCATTCTTCCTTCCAAAATGCATCACCTCATACGTCTCTACATTAAACTACATCTGCCATGTGTCTGCCCATTTCACCAGTATGCCTACATCCTCCTGAAATCTGTTATGAAACTCGTGTAAGCAGTGAGGAGGATAGTATCATCTGCAAACTTTGAAGTTATACCTAGGTCCAGGTCATTAATATATATCTCAAGAGCAGTGATCCTAACACCACTGTATACTTCCCTCCAGTCTGAAAAACAACCATTCACCACTACTCTCTGCTGGCTTAAAAGATTTAATAGTGAAACTATTTCCTCTGGTAGTGTCCAGACCAACAGGGCATAACTTTAAAATTAGAGCTAGGCTGTTCAGGGGTGATTGTAGGAAACACTGCAGACAAAGCTGTGGAAATCAAACTCTTTCTTCCCCCAAAAAGCTGTTGAGGCTCAGTCAATTGAAAATTTAAAAACAGATTATTAAGGGATTATAGAACCAAGACAGAAACAGAGTCAAGATATAGATCAGCCATGATCTAACTGAATGGTAGAACTACTCTTGTTCCTATGCCCCAAATCCCTCACCAATTCATTAACTCCCACCCATCATGGCACCATAGTCAACATTAATCTACTACAACTCCTTCCTGTGTGTTTTCAATGGTCTAATTCCCATTAACCTGTTTTCCCCATTTGAACCACCTTTGCACTCAAGTCCAAAGGATTGTGGATCGATTGTCAAGTATTGCTGCATTTCTCTTTTCATGGTCAAATCCTCCTACTATTCTTGGGAGGATTATGGAGTGCAAGAACAATGCACAGCTCATTTTCATGTGGAAAACTACCTCCTTAAACTTTACCATCACCCCCAACACAAGTGCAAAATGGACAAGTGTGTGTGCCACATACTGACTGGATTACACACTATAGCTGGGCAGTGCCTGAGCACTAAAATTTCCAAGATTGAAGTGCTTTAAACAAAACCCATGTGCCAAATTGCAGTCTTCAAATAGGAATGAGAATGATGTGAATTAGACAACTTTCATTAACCACAACATATCACATGCACAAAAGTTTATTATTGGTTGTAGCAGACAATGAAAGAAAAAACACTTCAACTGCAGTGAATTATAAACCTAAATCATTCCAACCAAAATTAAAAGGATCTGCTACTTGTGTTTTGATTTTAAGTGCCAAAATTGCACTATTTAGAACACCTTAACTGACTTTTGCATCAGCTTCTTAGCACTTGAAGCTTTATCCACAGATTTAATTACCCCAACAGCAACAGTCTGCTTTAAATCACGGGCAGCAAAGCGACCTGAGAAAAAAAATTGGATTGAGTCAGTATATATTTTTTTAAAAACAGGAACACTGGACTATAGATCTAAAGTAGTTAGGCCAACACCTTAAATTGCACTGTTCAGACCACACTTTTCCTTTCTCCCCTCCCCCCATTTGAGTTAGGAAAGAATACAGGCCAAATTATGAAAGTCTCCCATTTGCTTGGAGGAGAGTTTGAGCAGCCTCACTCCAGTTCTTAAGCATGCTTAGATCTACAGCAAAAAATGCCTCTAATTCAGCACTACACAGGACAAGCCCAAGGATAGTTTCTTGATTGCACAGCAACTAAAACTTGGAAAGGGAAGGTAATGGCACAATAATTTGACTACAGGACAATGAAAATTGAAGCATTTAGAAGATACAGGAAAAACAAGCATGATCAGGTGTTAATCAAAAAAGTCATGAAGGCAAACATTGGGTTTATTTAAAACATTTAGAGGTCAATGATGGGAGCATTTAATACACAAGTGAATGGTCTTATCTAACTTTAGTGTTTGTATACTACACAAGACTTTCTAATTAGTAATTGAACCAGAGTGGATAACCCTGAAATACCTTCTAGATGGGGTGAGAAAATGATAAAAGTTCACTCTTCTGACTAACAGCTCCAAGTGCTGCAAGCCAATTCCATGTAGCAAAGACTAGCAATTGATTTGGTAGACTTCAAGAGGATATCGACAGGCTGGTGGAATGGGTGGACACGTGGCCAATGAAATTTAAATGCATGATACATTTTGGTAGGAGGAATGAGGAGAGGCAATATAAATTTAAAGAACAATTCTAAAAGGGGTACATGTACACAAATCATTGAAGGTGGCAGGGCAGGTTGAGAAAGCAATTTAAAAAACAGGATACTGGGCTTAATAGAGGCATAGAGTACAAAAGCAAGGAAGTCATGTTGAACATTTATAAAACACTGGTTCAGCCACACCTGGAGTATTGTGTCCAATTCTGGGCACTGCACTTTGGGAAAGATGTGAAGGCCTTAGAGAGGGTACAGAAGAGATTTACAAGAATGGTTCCAGGGTTTAGGGACTTCAGTTACGTGGATAGACTGGAGAAGCTGGGGTTGTTCTCCATGGAACAGAGAAGGTTGAGAGGAGATTTGATCGAGGTATTCAAAATCATGAGGGGTCTAGACAGAGTAGATAGAGAGAAACTGTTCCCATTGGCGGAAGGTTCAAGAACCAGAGGACATAGATTTAAGGTGATTGGCAAAAGAACCAAAAAAAGGCAGAAAAACTTTTTTAAAAAAACCAACAAGTGGTTGTGATCTGGAATGCACTGCCAGAGGGGGTAGTGGAGGTAGATTCAATCATGGCCAAGGGAGCTGGGTAAGTACTTAAAGGAAAAAAAATTGCAGGGCTACAGGGATAGGGCAGGGGAGTGGGACTAGCTGGATTGCTCTTGCATAGAGCTGGCATGGATTCGATGGGCTGAATGGTGTCCTTCTGTACTGTGACCTATGATTCTATTTCATTCCACCTTGTGGATGAATCAGTTTGTACAAACTGAATAAACATTTGATGAGCCACACAACTTCAGGTTTATAGCGAAGGGATTGTATTCAGATCTATTTCATTCAAACTAGTACAGGGGGAAGTGGTGTCCCCCTCTGGAAATGTGAAGCCATCTTATTCTATTGGCCTTCTAAAAAGGAACTGGTAGAAGTTTGGAACTCATCATCCTCACTTTCTAGAGTCTGGCAGCTTCTGATTAAGATATTTAACTAGAAGAATTCAAGTAAAATGAAGAGAAGTTGAATTCAGTATTCCATTTCAGCAAGAGCTTGTTGTTGAGTGGAGTTAAATACCTGCTGGTCAGTCATGTGGAGCACAGATTGATTCACTTCCAAACTTAGAACCCTCTAATCTGAGTAGTTCTACAATTGTACAAAGGATTAGACACTTTACTCAAAAACATAGGTCATGTCCTTCAGGAGGAGAGGAGAAAGCTATCTTCAAGAGTGTACATTGTTTTCTGAATTAGACAGCATGTGTGGCAGTCTGGTTCCCACATGCCTTTTCCAGCAACCATTACAGACAGGATAGCAATCAGGTGCAGGAAATTGGACCTTTCCCCCATTCCAACCCCGGGGTCATTGAGGCCAGTTCTAGCAACCCAAATGCCACCCCAGCAGGTAGAAAAATTAATCATGACCTTTTCTTCTCTGTTGCATGCCACCTTTCAAAAAAGAGCAATCATCCTTCACCCCCAACCCAACCATTGGTTATTTTGCCTACTTTATAACTACTTACTTAAAAGTACTGAACCAAAAAGGTTTGTTATCCAAACTAGTTGTTCTTCCCTTTAAGCTAGGTACCAAACTTTATATGCTACTGCAAAGCAAGAATAAATAGATGTTAAAGTGTGAAATTTACCAATGCTTATACTT
This sequence comes from Heptranchias perlo, assembly GCF_035084215.1. Taxonomy (NCBI): domain Eukaryota; kingdom Metazoa; phylum Chordata; class Chondrichthyes; order Hexanchiformes; family Hexanchidae; genus Heptranchias; species Heptranchias perlo. Next base: position 134,327,491 of record NC_090327.1, on the reverse strand, counting down.
TTGAAGCAATGGAACTGTACAGTACTTACCAAGAGGTGGATATTCAAAAAAGGTTTCAACACATAGTGGTTTGATTGGGACAAATTCCACTGTGGCAGCATCTCCAGATTTCAAGAACATAGGATTATCCTCTAGTTTTTGCCCAGAACGTCTGTCAAGCCTTTCCTTCAGCTCAGAAAGCCTGCAAGTAATGTGGGCAGTATGGCAGTCTACCACTGGAGAATAACCAACCTTGATAAAGCCTGGGTGATTAAGGACAATTATCTGCAATGAAGAAAGAATTATCTGCAAAGATGAAAGGATCTATGATTGAGTATCCTAGTTTATATGCACATCAACTTGCAATTGACATCACTTAATGGGCAGTTATATTGTCCATTAATTTTGAAAGCACACATTCAGCCTGAATTATTGAGGTCTCAGGAGCAGAGTAGTAATTCCTCCAAGTGAAAATGATTAGTCTCCAAGTACATGCCATCCCCCTGAACAGATGGATGCAAGTTTACTTTCAAAAATCTCTCCCCACCCCCACACAGCAGTTTGCACCAGATACTTCAGTCTATTGTGATTATATATAAAGTCAAAACAGATGTGGTAGTACAGATAAGGCAACTAAATGATCCTTCATCAAAGCAGTAAGTGCTTAAAGACTTCAACAAAGTCTGGCACTATACTCATCATATGGCCTCCCACCAGCATTATGCTATCCTGTTTCCTCTTATGTAGTGGATGGCTCAATTTTTCTTCACCCTTCCTCAGCTTCTAATGGAATCATTGACATCTACTTGATGTCACTACAGTTAGCATCCTCCCGACTGCATACCCTTAGTGCAATTGTTGAAACAGTCAACCTCTTGTATGCATTTTGAGGGTGGATGAAATCTTGTGTTTTCAGGTCTTTGCAGTAAAAAGACAGATCCCCTTTATCAAGGCAACATTCTTTGTCTCAATGTTCACAACACCCCCTTCACTTCATTTTCTTCTGAAGATTTTCTCAACTCAAGAGCTCAAATCCATCAAAACTTGAAATGATTCCAACAGCTTTGTTGGACTAAAAAACTAGTAATCTAAATTTATCTAGCTTCCAATTTCAGTTACAATCCCTCATCTCTAGTTTAGTAATGTCAATGCTCCTGTGAACTTCTCATTCTAACCCCCAAACACATCCTTTCCAAGTTCCAAATGCACCATTGTACATGCTTAGTATTGAAGTTAGCCAAGTCAGTCAGATACACTCAAGGTCACTGAAATTTAGGATTTTAAAGAAAGCCCAAGCCCAGTCTACATTTCCCAAATTATTCATTTAACCTCAAGATGTCCTGCACTATGGGGTGATCATTTTGTTTTTCCAGATACTGCAATCACTTACTTGTGCAGTGAAGCGGCTGGTCTCAGTTGGTGGATCATTCCTGCAATTCCCAGCCACGTTACCGCGACGAATAGCCTTCACAGATATATTTTTAATGTTGAAACCCACATTGAAGCCAGGCAAAGCTTCAGCAACAGGTTCGTGGTGCATCTCAATAGATTTCACTTCAGCGGTCAAGTTCACTGGAGCAAAGGTCACCATATTACCAGGCTTCAGGACTCCAGTTTCTACCCTTCCGACAGGAACAGTGCCAATGCCTAATAGGCAAAAAAAAGTCTTCATTATAAATCTTTAAAAATCAAAATTAGAACACTCGTCAGTAACATGCCAATCTTATAGCACAGGAGGCCATTCAGCCTGTATTGCCTGTGCCAGCTCTTTGAAAGCTGTCCAATTTAGCCCCATTCCCCAGCTCCCCAATAACCCTGCAAATTAGTCCTCTTCAAGTATATGTATATAGTTTACATACACGATGTGTACAACCAACACCTAAACGCATATTTGGTCATTATGGCATTGGTCTGCGGGACCTTGCTGCAGGTATTTTGGCTACCACATTTCAACACTTCAAAAAGAACTTAATTGGTGGTAAAGCTTTTTGGGTCGTGAAAGGCACTATATAAATGCAAGATTTTTTTTTCTTTTATATAAATGTTAGCCTTTGGAGCAAGAACGAGCCACAGTGCCATGACCACTATAGGACCAAACTTACGATCAGGAGTTAATGCCTAAAGTCTATCTCCAGATTAAGTCCTGCACGAGGTTACCTCCGATTTTGTAGACGTCCTGCAAAGGCAATCGCAGGGGTTTGTTAAAGGATCGGCCAGGAGGGAGGATAGAGTCTAATACTTCCAGCAGCGTGTGGCCACTCGTATGCCCTTCTCTCCGTTTTATCTTCCACCCTTTGAACCAAGGCATCTACAAATAAAATCAATGTAGGATTACATTTCAAAGACTAATTTAACCAATGGTTGCAAGAAAAAGGGAGCCATTTAAACCAACTGGGCTAATAAAAAGATTGCAACAAATGTATAGAACCGCCTGCGTCAGATGCGAACATCAAGTTTCCAGCCTCTTCTGGATAGTTCACAGTTCAGGAATTATGGTGGATCTCGTGAAAGGTTAACAAGCACACTCTCCACTTGGGCGGCTGTTGGATCAGGGCTCTCGGCTAATCTCACTTTAATCTTAACTGGTAGTCTTGTTTCAGATGCCATTGAGAAAGCTGTTCCTTCGAGTAACCAATCTAAGGGTTGGTTTGCTTAAAACAAATTCCCACCACAGTTGAATTGAAGGTTAGGTCCTTACCTTGGGACTGGGAATCAGCATATTCTCCCCATTCCAACCAGAGACAGGGACAAACGGGGCACTCGCCACATCGTAACCAATCTTCCGGATATAAATAATCACATTCTTCACCACCTCCTCGAACCTTCTCTGGCTGTATGGCGGTTGAGTTACATCCATCTTATTGACACAGACGATGAGTTGTTTCACCCCGAGTGTGAAGGCTAGGAGAGCATGTTCCCGGGTCTGGCCCGACCTAGAGATCCCAGCTTCGAATTCACCCAGGGCGGCAGAAACAACCAGGAGGGCAACGTCAGCCTGCCAAATACAGACATGGTGATGGAGTGAAAAACAGGATAAAAATCCAAAGACAGACCACTAGGTTATTAAAAGGAAGCAACTGGACACACTATCCTATGGGGACAGGAGACAAGTACTTGCAGTAAACTGAGTCTCAATGTCTGACCAAAGCTTTCTTTAATCTGAATGTGAAAAGGATAAAAAAAAACACTGCTAATCTATCTCAAAAGTGGAAAACTTAGTTCTTATGAATTATTACATCTAAAAAGTTAACCTGCTGCACAGGTGCGAGAGATCTGAGCGTCTGTAGCATCTTCCACGCTCTGGTCTATTAGAGAGAATAAATTAGGATTTAGTGGCTCTCTAACTAGCCAGAAACACTTCCATAACCAGTCACCTAATCTGGTTGAAGCATCTTAAAAAGCATTTCACAAGTTTATTTTCTTTTTAAAGTGCAGGGATTTGTTTTGAAGTTTAGCGTTGAGCCTGTACCTGGGATGTCCCGGTGAGCATGTTTTTGATGAAGTCTCGGTGGCCGGGAGCATCTATTATGGTGAAGTAATATTTCTGGGTGTGAAATTTCCAGAGTGAAATATCTATTGTGATACCCCTTTCCCGTTCAGCCTTTAGCTTATCCAAGATCCAGGCGTATTTGAAAGAGCCTTTCCCGATCTGTAGAAGTAATGGGGGAGTGACGTTAGGAAGTTCAGTGTTGAACAGTAAGAGCACTTTCCAGATGTTCTAGGAAGGGGATAACTCCTGTCTAAATTACTGTCTTAGAAGTTTCGTTGTGTTTGTACCAGAAATAACAAGCATCTAAAACAGCTTTGAGACAATACAATTGATTATGCATTAAAAGTATTAAATAAAGAGGAATAATACACGTTAGAATAGCTTTGTTAAAAAAGGACATCGCACCTGAACCGCTGCTTGTTCCAATTTTTCTACAGTTCGCCGCTCAATGCCACCACATTTATAAATAAGGTGGCCTGTAGTGGTGGATTTACCAGAATCCACATGGCCAATGATTACAAGATTGATGTGAATTTTCTCTTTCCCCATCTTCGTTGGTTTTTTAGAAAACAGAAGGGTGTTTTTTTCCGTCGAGTTTTTATAACGGAATCAAACACCAGGGCTCGGCGATGAACGTGAGATTCCACGTGGAGGCATCACAGACTAATCGACATGTCGTGGTAACAGATCTCAGCTAACAGGGAAAACACAACTCATCCAGTTCCTTTATTGAAGCATTTCATTTGAAACTTTATAGCTGATTAACCTGGTCGTTTCAGACCGACCGTGGATTTAATTTTCTTACGGACCTTTTAGGGGAATGATTATAGCTGTTGTGAATTGGTCTTGCCTAGTTGTGCCTATTATTGGTTTGTATGAACCGGCTCACTGTATGAATCAGGATAACCATAGAAAAAAATTGAAGATTTAAACAACGAACATTTTAATGTATTTCAACTGGCTATGGCTTGGTTTAAAATTCTATGCGATTATTTTCTTTTATAGTTATCTTTGTACAATGGAAGTCTTGTGAAGAAAACATCTAAAGTTTTGAAATATATTTAATAAATGTTTTGTTTGCTCTTCTGTTTTGTTTTCTTTTGAAATAATACATTTAATTCAGTTTAAAACAGCTTCGAAAGATTAGAGGTGTGATTATGCTTTTGACCCGTTAGGAACCTAATTTCACCCAAAAGGTTGAAACGGGATTAAACAATCTCTTTGGGGGGGGAATGAGTTTCCTGCAATTTTCTGGGAAGTAAGCACGACCGCAGATCAAAAGGAAATTTTATATAGGGTGTACTGAAGGATATGCTTAATTTTTTTTCTAATGCAAGGAACATTGAGAATAAAGCACTAGAATTAGAGGTATTTGCAACCTTTGAAACTATTGACATTATTTAGCATCACAAACATGGCAGCTTTAATGTAATAGATGAACCAAAATGCATCACAGAGGCAAAGGCAGGTGCTGAGTAGAATTACGGGATGTTAACAAAGGCATGTTCAAATAAATAGGTTTAAAGGAGCTGGTTGAAGGTGGCAAGAGAGGTAAAAAGACCGAGGAGTTTAGAGAGAGAATTCTGATGTAGCACCACACGTGGGAGGGGTGTTACAAAGGAGACCAGAGTTGGAAGAAGGGTGGGCATGTACGAGCACATATAGCTGGAGAAGCTTGCAGGCATAGGTAGAACAAGGCCATGAAGGAAAACAAACTTGCAAAACAAAGATGAGGATTTTGAACTTAATGTGTTGGGGAGCCAATGAAGGTTGACTGGGTATTAGGGAAGTGAGACTTTGAGATAGGATGCAAGCAGTGGCGTTTATGTAAAGTGGAGCACAGTGGGCTGATGAGAAGAATACTGGAGGTGTCGAGGTGGAGGTGAACAAGCCATGGATGAGGCTCTCTGCGCCAGTGGGGCTGAAGTAAATATAGAGGCATGCACTGTTGTGAAGTATTTTGGTGAGAGAGTTAAATTCATAGGTGAAAAGAAGCCTATAGCAGTTACTAAAGAGGTAGAAAATGGCTTAACTTGCGTCAGTTGAAATGTAAATTATTTCCAACTTGAAAATGTCACATTTGCATATTTTCCTAGTGTGAACATTCAGAACAAGGCACTAATATAATGGGATACAAGTATGATTCATAATCATTACACAAACTGCATCACAATAATGTGGAATAAAATTATCAGTTTGATGTCTCCACATACCCCAGTAAAATACATTCATTTTATGTTGTAAATTCTGGCAGATGTTAATTATATTTGTTTAAGTCTGGTAGTGGTAATGCCTGATCCCAATGTAAGTTATACACTACTGCAGTATGACTTTTAAAATTCAGAAGATGTAGCATGATTTATGTTAATTGGATCCACACCCTGGCCCCTCCCCCACTAATTAGCTCAGTTGGTGTTTTAGTCCACTGGTGTAAAATGTTCTTTTGTCATGTTATGCCTACATCAAAACATACAAATTGACAAGCCTGCAGAAATCGAGATGGTCTCCTAAGTCTGTTGTTTTTTAGTCCAATGCAAGCTAAAGCCAACAATAGCCATATGGAACCATTTCATAAAATTGAGTTATGTTCGAGTCAACATTGTAATCAAATGAACCTTGCAGTGGTGGGGCTGCTTTTTATGTTTAATATCAGATTCTAAATCAGAAGAGATAAAGCTTAAAAAAGAAAAAAAGCATTACCCTGTCATGCCATTGCATAAGAATTGTACTTTCTAAACTGTATCAAATTTGGAGGTGTTATCTAACACTTTTTGGCATCAAAAATTACCCTTTTGAATATGTGATTTTAAGCATGGATCTCACTGTCACATGTATTTGGTCACATTCTTAAGATAGGAAGCTTCAAAATATAGACCTATTACTTTGTTAACCCTTGCTATGAGCCAACAATTATATTCATCATTTGCACAATCTTAGAGGAGGCAAAGTACTTGGAATTTTCTGTCAAATTAGAAAGAATTTGGATTTTTTTTAGTGCCTTTCATGACCTTAGGACATCCAAAAACACTTCACTGCCAATTAAATACTTTTGAATGTAAAAACAGAAAATGCTGGAGAAGCTCAGCAAGTCAGGCAGCATCTGTGGAGAAAGAAACAGAGTTAACGTTTCAGGTCGAAGACATTTCGTCAGAACTGGAAGATGTTAAAGAGTTAAAGTTTTTAAGCAAGTACAGAGCTGGGGAGGGGAGGAAAGATCAAAAGGGAAGCTCTGTGATAGGGTGGAGGGCACGAGTGATTAAATGACAAAAGGGATGATGGTGCAAGGCAAGGGAGGTGGTAATGGGACAAGTAAAGGAACAAAAGATTGATCAGGAGTAGCTGTTAATAAACAGCAGCGGAACCATTACCAGCACTTGCTGTCCGAAAAAATAGGAGCAGTGGTTCTGATCTGAAGTTATTGAAATCAGTGTTGAGTCCGGAAGGTTGTAAAATGCCTCGAAAAATGAGATGCTGTTCCTCGAGCTTCCGTTGAGGTTCATTGGAACAGCGTGAGAGGCCGAGGACAGAGAGGTCAGAGTGGGAGTGGGATGGAGAATTAAAATGGCAAGTGACCGGCAGGTCAGGATCACACTTGCGGGCAGAACGGAGGTGTTCAGCAAAGCGATCACCCAGTCTGCGTTTGGTCTCCCCAAAGAGGCGACTGCATTGTGTGCAGCGGATACAATATACTAAATTGAAATAAGTACAAGTAAATCACTGTTTCACCTGGAAGGAGTGTTTGGGGCCCTGGACGGTGGGAAGGGAGGAGGTGAAGGGGCAGGTGTTGCACCTCCTGCGCTCGCACGGGAAGGTGCCATGGGGCGGAGAGCAGGTGTTTAGTATACTGTATTCGCTGCACACATTGAGGAGACCAAATACAGACTGGGTGATCGCTTTGCTGAACGCCTCTGCTCTATCTGCAAGTGTGACCCTGACTTGCCATTTTAATTCCCTTTCCCACTCCCACTCTGACCTCTATCCTTGGCGTCTTACACTGTTCCAATGAAGCTGAAGAGAAGCTCGAGGAACAGCACCTCATCTTTTGATTAGGTACTTTACAACCTTCCGGACTCAACATTGATTTCAATAACTTCAAATCAGAACCACTGCTCCCATTTTTTTGGACAGCAGGTGCTGGTTATGGTTCTGCTGTTGCCATTTACGGCTCCTCTAGACCAATCTTTTGTCATTTAATGACTCCTGCCCTCCACCCTATCACAGATCTTCCCTTTTGTTCTTTCCTCACCCCCCACTCCCTTTCCCAGGCTCTGTACTTGCTTAAAAACTTTAACTCTTTTAACATCTTCCAGTTTTGACGAAATGTCTTCGACCTGAAACGTTAACTCTGTTTCTTTCTCCACAGATGCTGCCTGACTTGCTGAGCTTCTCCAGCATTTTCTGTTTTTATTTCAGATTTCCAGCAGTATTTTGCTTTTGATTAAGTACGTTTGACTTGTTGTCAGTGTTGGAATGTAGGGGGGGATACCTTTGAATGAATTGTGGCACTAAAACAGATTAGCATTGTCTTTCAGAAACTGATTCAGATAGGCAGCTGCAGAGCCAAGTAGATATTGTTCAACCATTGCAGTAGGCTGAGGACCTATGTGCTCCAGGATTTAGCTAAATCAGCCATTCGGAAGTCCAGGATGCTTAAAATAAGTGGGCATGATGTCTCTGATTGTTTAGAGCCTTTGAATACTGCCAGGTGGTGCCTACTGGAAATCTCCTGCGACTAATGAGCAGTACACGGGATTGACTCCCTTCATCCACTCAAACTGATAATTGTAATTTAAGTTACTTTCTCTTTTTTTTAGAATTTCTGTTTTAGTAAATGTTGTGTTAGTGTTGTAGTTGCTTCAAGTGGGATTGATTAAGACCAATCCCACAATCACCAACTTGTACAAAATTGTCCGGAGCCAATATTCCTGTACCAGTATAAACCAGGTCTACAAGGTCAAGGACTGGTCCTAATCCCACTTGAATGGTAATGAGCTATTTGCTGGATTGGCTCATTTGCATTTTCATTACTCGATCCAGGTGCAGATTTGGGCAGGTATGGGAAGCACAAAAATGGTGGGTGAAATTTAAAGGAATCGGAGCAAATAAAGGGAAGTGTCACAGTGTGAGGATAACAACTCTGAAAGGCTCCAAAGGCATCGCTACCCATTAGCAACCTTTGCTAAGGTTGAAGGGACAGGATATTAAGAAGTGAGAGACAAAAATGAAGGGGAAGGAAGCCCCATGTGCAGGCTTGGGACTGTAGCTGACTAGTTGTAGCACTGGCTGGGCCAAACCTGTAGTGCATGTTAGCAGCAGCTTTTCTGACCTTGATCACGTGAAGACACTTCCCCACATTAAGAAAAATACGTTGCTTCAAAAGTACATTTTTTTTTATTCGTTCATGGGATGTGGGCGTTGCTAGCAAGGCCAGCATTTATTGCCCATCCCTAATTGCCCTCGAGAAGGTGGCGGTGAGCCGCCTCCTTGAACCGCTGCAGTCCGTGAGGTGAAGGTTCTCCCACAGCGCTGTTAGGAAGGGAGTTCCAGGATTTTGACCCAGCAACGATGAAGGAATAGCGATATATTTCCAAGTCGGTGTGTGACTTGGAGGTGAAGGTGCAGGTGGTGTTGTTCCCATGTACCCGCTGCCTTTGTCCTTCTAGGTGGTAGAGGTCTTGGGTTTGGGAGGTGCTGTCGAAGAAGCCTTGGCGAGTTGCTGCAGTGCATCCTGTGGATGATACACACTGCAGGCACAGTGCGTGGTGGTGAAGGGAGTGAATGTTTAGGGTGGTGGATGGGTGCCAATCAAGCGGGCTGCTTTGTCCTGGATGGTGTCGAGCTTCTTGAGTGTTGTTGGAGCTGCACTCATCCAGGCAAGTGGAGAGTATTCCATCACACTCCTGACTTGTGCCTTGTAAATGGTGGAAAGGCTTTGAGGAGTCAGGAGGTGAGTCACTCGCTGCAGAATACCCAGCCTCTGACCTGCTCTCGTAGCCACAGTATTTATATGGCTGGTCCAGTTAAGTTTCTGGTCAATGGTGACCCCCAGGATGTTGATGGTGGGGGATTCGGTGATGGTAATGCCGTTGAATGTCAAGGGGAGGTGGTTAGACACTCTCTTGTTGGAGATGGTCATTGCCTGGCACTTGTCTGGCGTGAATGTTACTTGCCACTTATCAGACCAAGCCTGGATGTTGTCCAGGTCTTGCTGAATGCGGGCTCGGCCTGCTTCATTATCTGAATGGTTGCGAATGGAACTGAACACTGTGCAATCATCAGCGAACATCCCCATTTCTGACCTTATGATGGAGGGAAGGTCATTGATGAAGCAGCTGAAGATGGTTGGGCCTAGGACACTTTTACCTCTCCTTCCTTTAAAGGACCGACTCATGTTGGAGTATGGTTCCAGAGCGGTCACCTCTCTGAAGTAGTTCGCCTAGGTGGTCATTCTTTGAGTGTAAATTTAAAGCCAAGTACCAGCAGGCTTTCAACTGTGGAGGGCATCATCGCCATGCCCATCGCCATTCTTCCCCAACATTCATATACATGCAATTCCCAGCAAGGAGCACTGGCTGGCATCAGGTGTAGGAACATTGGTTGATTTTTCCTTTCTCTAGCTCATATCAATCATTTGGAGCAACCCTACTACTACCCCAGCTAACTCGGCATAGTCTGGAGATTATCATAGAAAGGCTCGTTTCTGCCCTGTAACATTCAGCCCATGAAGTCTACAAAAGTGTTTTTCTCCCGATGAGCCACCTAATCTAACCCCAATCTTCTGCTTGTTCCCCATACCCTTTAATATTTCTCTTTTTTTTTCAAGCAAATATCTAATTCCCCTTTTTAAAAAAAATTGGACTCTGCTTCAACAGTCTGTGGCAGAGAATTCCACATTCTAATCAGCCTCTGTATAAACACTTTTTTCATAACCTTCCCTTTAATTTTTTGCATGAATATCTTGAATTTGTGCCCTCTTGCTACTGTTTTGCCAATCAATGGAAACAATTAACAACTTGCATTTATGCAGCATCTTTAACATAGGAAAATGTCCCAAGTGCTTCACAATGGTGTAAGGAGAATTGATACTGATTCAAAGAGTGAGAAGTTAGGAGCGGGTGATCAAAACTTTTGTCACAGAGGAGGGTTTTAAGGAGGATCTTAAAGTGGAAGACGGAAGTGGAGAGACAGCGGGAATTCCAGAGAGTGGGATTTAGGCAGCTGAAGGCACGCCCACTAACGGTGGAGCGATGGGAGAGGGGGATGCACAAGAGAATCAGAGGAAATGAGAATAGAGGTGGTAAGGCTCAAGGGCTGGAGGAGGTTAGAGGTAGGGAGGGGCGAGGCCATAGAGGGATTTAAACACAACAATGAAAATTTTAAACTTGAGGTTTTGGAGGACTAAGAGCCAAAGTAGGTCAATGAGAACAGGTTTGATTGGCGAGCAGGTCTTCGGAGAAGATAGGATACTGGCAGCGTAGTTTTGCATGAGTTCAAACTTGTGGAGGATGGGAGATCAACCAGGAGAACATTACATTAATCCGGTCTAGAGGTGACAAAAGCACAAATGAGTGTTTCAGCAGTAGGTGGGGTGGAGGCCAATGATGTTATAGAGATAGAAGTAAGCAGTCTTTTGATGGAAAGCATATAGGGTTGGAAGCTGAAGTTGGAGTTCAATAGGACACCAAATTTATGAACAAACTGATTCAGCCTGGGACAACAATCAGGGAGGAAGAAGGTAGTCAGTGACGGGGGTATGGTTTTTGAGACGGGGGCTGAAGATGATGGCTTCTGTCTTCCCAGTGTTTATCTGGAGGAAATTACAAGCAGTCTGACAGCACGGAGGCAGTGGAGGGGTTCAGAGAGATGATGGAGAGCTAGAGTTGGGTGTGATCTGTGTACATGTGGAAGCTGACCACGTGTGTGGAAGAGGAGGGAGCCAAAGATGGATCCTTGGGGGATTCTGCAGGTGATAGTGTGGGGGTGGGAAGAGAAGTAATTGACAGAGATGGTCTGGCTATGATTGGATGAGTGGAACCAAGCATGGGCAGTCCCACCCAGGTGGACAGCAGAGTAGAGGTGTTGGAGGAGGATGTAGAGAGGTTGAAGAGGAGGAGGAGGAGAGATAATGTACCATGGTCATAGTCATGTCTTTTCTCACTGTGTTTAGGGACATTTCAGTGCTATTGGAGGGGCAGAAACCTGATTGGAGTAATTTAAATAGGGAATGCGGGAGACATGGGCATGAATCTGGCAGTAATTAGGGAAGACCGAGGGATTGAGGGTTGTTTTTTATTTGAGGTAGGGGGGGGGGGATATGATTGTAGTTTTGAAAGTTAGGGGTCAGTGCCAAAGGAGACAGAGCCATTTACAATATTGCATAATGGAAGGGAAGTCAGATGATCAGGACTTTAATGGGAGTGGGTCACAGGAGCAGGATGGAGGTCTCATTGATGAGATGAGCTTGAAAAGGGTGAAACTAGAGAGAGATAAGTTCAGGCTAGGTGGAATGTTTAGCTTAGTGGGCAAGGAGAAGGCAGAAGCAGCAGAGGGAATTAAACTGATGGTCTCTATCTTGGAGACAAAAAAAAAATCCATGAGATCCTTGCACATAATCTGTCACTATTTACCCTATCATGTCAGCCACAACCTTCTTAGCTTCAATAAAAATAACCCTAACTTCTCGAGTCTCTTCATAACTAACCCCTCATCCATGATAACATCTTAATAAATCTACACTGTACCTTTTCCATTGCTTTGATATCGTTTCTATAACGGGATGCCCAAAACTCTACACAATGCTCCAACTGCAGCCTACCTACAAGTTTAGGATTGCTTCCTTGCTTTGTATTGTGTGCCTCTAGATACACAACAAAAGATTCTGTTTGTCTTTTTTATGATTAAATCTACTTGCGCTGGTCACTTTAAAAAAAATGTTTGCACATCAACATCCCTGTGCTCTATTTAAAATCTCAACTTTTAAGGTGTATTTCCTTTCCTTATTTTTAATTCCATTGGCCCAGAACTTACTTACCTTGGACGCCGCTCCGTAATGGCGTCCATCCCAACCGCCGTCAAATCCATCGAAGCAAGTTCGTGAATGCGCACATGCATGTTAAAACCCGGAAATCACAAACTTGCTCTGATTGATTCAACGGCATTAAAGGGCCAACTATGCCACACTCGTATACAATCAAACATAATCACCAAACAATCGTAAACTTACCCATCTGCCCAGCTGGAACGAAGATACTTACGCCATGAGAAGGTACGCTTGAAAACACCAGCCCTACACTACCTTTTAAAAGCACGGAGACTTAGAATGACTGCAAAACAACAAAAAATTACATTTTAAAAACGTGGAATGTCAAATTATTCCCATTTTGTTTTTTGACCATTAAAAAAAATTATTAAAAAATAAAAATTTTATTTTTTTAACTTTTAATTTCCATATGTTTCAGCACATTATAAATCATTTCCTTGCCTTTTTTAATAAGCTATGTTATTATGTTAAATTTTTATTTAGACTAACATAGGGAATGTCACTTTAAATTTACGAGTTTAACTTGCCGGCTTGTGGGCGAGGCCTGCGGTCCCACAGTGATTCCATGCACACGTGACCGGCACTGATATCTGAACGTGCCACCGAGGAAGTACTCAGAATCCAGCGTGGACCACGCAGTAAGTACATTCGTACTTTTTTTTATCTGCAGGAGGTACGGAGAGCCTTGCCACGCCGGTCGGAGCAGGTTCCGGCACAATATGTATTCCTTCACATTTTTCTACACTGAACTGCATCTGCCACCTATCTGCCCATCCTGCTAATCTACCCAGATTGTCCTGCAGTCTTTTACAATCGTTACAATTTACCATGCCCCCCCCCCCCAGTTAAACCTGGAGACTCCATGATCTATATGGCTCAGGTCTACACTTGGAAATGCACGTATCGCATGAGCTAGCAAGGAGCTTAAAGCTGTATTTATTACTTTTTAATGGTTGCAATACTTATTGAAGGAAAAGTGTGGCTGTGATATAAGTTTCTCCATGGACAGCACAGTATCTATTACATTGTCACCTATCTCTGTAAAAAGGTTTTACAGCATTGGCCAGTTGAAAATTGCAAATGTTTTAAGAGTTAAGTGTGTGTTACATTTTATTATTTTTGGAGGGGGGGGGGAGGGTCATTAATGGTGGCTGCCTACTGTTGGTGTTTAGAGGATAACAGAGGAAAGAAAAAAATGGGATTTTAATGTTACAACTGGTGTTTAGTATATTGAGGATACAAGTACGACTGTCTGACATTGGTGGATCTAAAAATATATACTGTTCTGAGGCCCATTTTCAGGGCAGAATTAGGTAAGCCAACATTCCAAACAACCTGCATTGTACCTGACCTATGAGCACTGAAGACTTTTATTTGACACAAACCCTCCCACTTCTTTAATCCCTTTCCTTAATAAGTAATTACAAGAAAAGAACAATGAGCATGATCTTGTGGAACATGACTTTGCTCCACAAAAAGCAGTGAACCTGGATTTGTTATGTAAACCTACCCTCTTCCCCCCACCAGGCTTTCAGGAGATTGTTATGTTAAATGAAGCTTAATAAGAGTGCATTTTCTCTCTCGGCAACATCCTTACAGGAAGTGTGGTCATAAAATATTTGTCTACATTACCAAATTTATTCATTTTAAGCTAATCATAAAATTTGGCAATGTGACTAAAGCAAATTGGCCTAAGTATCAAAGACAGTAAAAGGAAGCAACAAACCATTAGTGTGTAATTTTAAACAAAACACAGTGCTGCACTGAAGCAGAACAGCAATGCTGCTATGATGTGATATATGCCTGCTGATAGACTAGTATGCTTAATAACATTTGTGGCATATTTTAGTCAATTCACTGCAATAAATTAGATTGCAATCAAGCATTTCAAATATGGGCACCAAAGTATTTTCATTCTAAATATTTTTCTCTGAGGGTCAGACTCCCTCTTTTTCAGATTCTTTCTCTTGGTTTCCCATGCCATGCACCATCCACCAGCAAAAAGGGTCTGTCGCTCTGAAGCCTGCTCCTGGGATGCCTGTGAGACTGTCCTGGAGTGAAGTCCCATGGATATTCCCTCCCTTCCTATAGGGCAGTGCCTGGCCTCTGGTAGCTACTTCCTCACTGCAGAACTACTGAGACCAGTAACTCAGTATGTTGGAAATCATGGGGACATAGAATCATAGAATGGTTATAGCACAGAAAGGAGGCCATTCGACCCATTGAGCCTGTGCCAGCTCTTTGTAAGAGCAATCCAGTTAGTCCCATTCCCCCGCTCTTTCCCTGTAGCCCTGCAAATTTCTTCTCTTCAAATATTTATCCAATTCTTTTTTGAAAGCCTAAATTGAATCTGCCTCCACCACCCTTTCAGACAGTGCATTCCAGATCATAACCACTCGCTGCGTAAAAAAAGTTTTTCCTCATGATGCCTTTGGTTCTTTTGCCAATCACCTTAAATCTGTGTCCTCTGGTCCTCGACCCTTCCGCCAATGGGAACAGTTTCTCTTTATTTATTTAAACCCATCATGATTTTGAACATTTCTTTCAAATCTCTTCTCATCCATCTCTGCTCTAAGGAGAACAACTCCAGCTTCTCCAGTCTATCCATGTAACTGAAGTCTCTCATTCCTGGAACCATTCTAGTAAATCTTTTCTGCACCCTTTTTAAGGCCTTTGCATCCTTCCGAAAGTGCAGAGCCCAGAGTTGGACACAATACTCCAGTTGTGGCTGAAACAGTGTTTCATAAAAGTTCATCATAACTTCCTTGCTTTTGTACTTTATGGGCTCGATTTTTGGACGTTCGAGTGGGTGGGATCGTGGCGGGGGGGCTCCGAAAATCGGGGATTCCCGGGGCGGGTCCGGAGCCCGGCTCCAACTTCCGGGTTCCCCAGTGACGCACTTAGATGCGCGCACAGCCCCCGCGTGCGGGATTCCCGCCTGCAATTAAAGCCAGCGGGATCCCACTTAAACCAATTAATTTGATACTTCAGGTCGTTAGCAGACCTGATTTGTAGGAGGGGTGGGATTTTCATCTAAACTGAGCGTGTTTCCCGTACTGGGGGAAACACTCCCAGTTGAAATGGACGTGTTGCAGCCACCAGCCTGTGGGAGCTGCTAAGGTCCATTTGACAGGTGGGAGGGGGAGACCCTCCCTCATTGCAGGAGGCCATTCTGTTACTTTGGACAAAGTTTGGCCTCCACCACCCTCCTCCCAACAATAAAATTCACAAACTTGCAACCTCAACACCGGTGTGCAAACACATTTACCTACCTTGAGGACCCCTCAAACATACATCTTCCGGATGGGGGCCGCAGTAGCTGCAGTCATGACCTCCTCGGAGGACGAACAGCCTCACCAGCCTCGCCATCCACACCGTCCACCTCTGACACGTGGAGCTCCACAACACAATGCTATGACACATCCACCTGCACAGCAGGAGGGAGAGCAACCGCAGAGAGAGATGCGTTGCAGAAGGCACTACCCTCACCTCAGGGACTACAGACCGAGGCTCAGCTTCCTGGACCTCTCTGAGCAGCAGTGCACACGGAGGCTCAGAGTCACTCGACATGTAGTCGTGGACATCTGCAGCCTCCTTCATGCCGAGCTGCTCCCAGCTGGCCCGAGCACCATCTTCTTACCTGTCGCTGTCACCACTGCCCTCAACAACTTCTCCTCCACATCCTTTCAGTGTGCCACTGGGGACATCGCTGGCGTCTCTCAGTCGTCTGTACAAAAGAGCCCTGCATATACACCTACACCCACTCTGCAGTGACACAATGGGTGGCATCAGGTGTGGGTCTTCATGGTGATCCTCAGGAAAGGGCATTATTGCACAAACCAGACAAGATTTGCAAAGACGTGGCAGTAGTGGTGACAATATAATATGTAATGTGAGTTGATCAGAAATCAAATATAAGTAAAAACCATGACAAACCCTCAAACACCTTGTGCATCCCCTTCATGCTCATGACACGTTTGCCTTACACTTCCTACTACACATATGTGATGCATGCCCTGTGGCTGCAGCACAGGTAGTGGCAGGTTGGGTGAGGCTGACCGTGAAAGAGATGCACGAGAGGGTGAGTATGAGATAGAGCCATGAGATTGTATGAGGATTGGGTTGAGTGGTAGTGGTGGGGTGAGTACTGGCGAGGTGAGTAAGTGCAGGTAAGATGAGGATGAGGTTTGAGTGGGTGTGAGGGGTGATGTGACAGAGTTGTGTTGGCAGTACAGAAGGAGATGTGGGGTGGGGGCGGTGATGTGGCAGACGGAGTGTAGGGGAATGAGTAAGTGTACTCACTTCGGCTGACCTACTTAGGTCATTGAAGCGCCTCCTGCACTGTATGCAGGTGGGTGATATGTTGGTGGTGCAGGTGACCTCCTTGGCCACCTCGAGCCAGGCCTTCGTGGTGGCAGAGGCAGGCCGCTTCCTCCCGCCCGCCGGGGGGGAAGAACTCTGTCCTCCCCCTCCTCCTCACCCCATCCAGTAAGACCTGGAGTGAGGCATCATTAAACCTGGGAGCAGCCTTCCCCCTGGGCTGCTCCATGCTGTAATTTTGCCTATTTTCTGCAGCATCAGTCAGTGGAGGACTGCCCCTTTAAATAGGGCTCCTCCAGCTGACAGCCTATGATGCGGGTGCGCAGTCCGCCCGCTGTGCAGCTTTCCAGCGCGAAACCCGGAAGCCAAGGTCATTGGCTTCATCTCACGACACGTTTGCCTTACACTTCCTACTACACATATGTGATGCATGCCCTGTGGCTGCAGCACAGGTAGTGGCAGGTTGGGTGAGGCTGGCCGTGAAAGAGATGCATCAGAGGGTGAGGGCAACCTTCAATCAGGCTGCGTTCGCATGCGGAGCACCCCGATTTCACTGGGCGCGTTACCCATGTGCCCAGTCGACCCCACGCTGCCAACCCGCCTCCCTCCTAATATCGAGCCCTATGTCTCTATTTATAAAGCCCGGGATCCTTTATGCTTTTTTAACGGCTTTCTCAACATGTCCTGCCACCTTCAATGATTTGTGCACATATAACCCCAGGTCTTTCTGTTCCTGCACCACCCCCCCCCCCCCCGTAAACTTGTACCATTTAGTTTATACTGCCTCTCCTCATTCTTCCTGCCAAAATGTATCACTTCGCACTTCTCTGCATTAAATTTAATCTGGCATGTGTCCGCCCATTCCAGTCTATATCCTCTAGAAGTCTATCACTATCCTCCTCATTGTTTAATACACTTTCAAGTTTTGTGTCATCTGCAAATTTTGTAATTGTGCCCTGTACACCCAAGTCCAAGTCATTAATATATATCAAAAAAGCAGCGGTCCCAGTACCGACCCCTGGGGAACACCACTGTACATCTCCCTCCAGTCTGAGAAACAACCGTACACCGCTTCTCTCTGTTTCCTGTCACTTAGCCAATTTTGTATCCATGCTGCTACTGCCCCTTTTTATTCCATGGGCTTCAACTTTTCTGACAAGCCTGTTATGTGGCACTTTATCAAATGCATTTGAAAGTCCATATACACCACATCAACTGCATTGCCCTCATCTACCCTCTCTGTTACCTCATCAAAAAATGCTATCAAGTTAGTTAAACACGATTTGCCTTTAACAAATCCGAGTTGGCTTACCTTAATTAATCCACACTTGTCCAAGTGACTATTCATTTTGTCCTGGATTATCATTTCTAAAAGTTTCCCCACCACAGAGGTTAAACTGACTGGCCTGTAGTTGCTGGGTTTATCCTTACACCCTTTTTTGAACAAGGGTGTAACATTTGCAATTCTCCGGTCCTCTGGCATCACCCCCATATCTAAGGAGGATTGGAAGATTATGGCCAGCACCTCTGCAATTTCCACCCTTACTTCTCTCAGCAACCTAGGATGCATCCCATCCATACGGGTGACTTAACTGCTTTAAGTACAGCTAGCCTTTCTATTACCGCCTCTTTATCAATTTTCACCCCATCCAGTATCTCAACTATCGCTCCTTTTACGGTGACTCTGTCAGCATCTTCTTCCTTGGTAAAGACAGATGCAAAGTACTCATTTAGTATCTCAGCCATGCCCTCTGCCTCCATGCGTAGATCTCCTTTTTGGTCCCCTAATCGGCCCCACCCCTCCTCTTATTACCCGTTTACAATTTATATGCCTATGGAAGACTTTTGGATTCCCTTTTATGTTGGCCGCCAGTCTATTCTCATACTCTCTTTGCCCCTCTTACTTCATTTATCACTTCTCCTCTGTACTTCCTATATTCAGCCTGGTTCTCACTTGTGTTATCAACCTGACATCTGTCGTACGCCCCCTTTTTCTGCTTCACCTTACTCTCTATCTCTTTCGTGATCCAGGGAGCTCTGGCTTTAGTTGCCCTACCTTTCCCCCTCGTGGGAATGTACCTAAACTGAACCCGAACCATCTTCTCTTTAAAGGCTGTCCATTGTTCAATTACTGTTTTGCCTGCCAATCTTTGATTCCGATTTTCCCGGGCCAGATCTGTTCTCAACCCACTGAAATTAGCCCTCCTTCAATAAAGTATTTTTACTGTAGATTACTCCTTGTCCTTTTCCATAACTAATCTAAACCTTATGAAACTATGATCACTGTTCCTTGACCCACCTCATTCCCCGGAACTAGATCCAGCAATGCCTCCCTCCTCATTGAACCAGAAACATACTGATCAAGAAAGTTCTCCTGAACACACTTCAGAAATTCCTCCCCCTCTTTGCCCTTATATTATCACTATCCCAGTCTATATTAGGATAATTGAAGTCCCCCATTATCACTACTCTATACTTCTTGCACCTCTCTGTAATTTTCCTGCAAATTTCCTCCTCTATCTCCTTCCCACTAGTTGGTGGCCTATAGAATACACCCAGTAGTGCCCTCTATTGCTCCTCTATTGTTCCAAATAGATTCTGTCCTTGACCCCTCCAGACATCTCCTCTCTCCAACACTGCAATATTCTCCTTAATCAATACTGCCACCTCCCCCCCCCCCCCACCTCCTCTCCTTTTTTCCCTTCCCTTTATATCCTGAACACCCTGTATCCAGGAATATTTAGTACCCAATCCTGCCCTTTTTTGAGCCAGGTCTTCGTTATCGCCATTACATCATATTCCCATGTGGCTATTTGCGCCTGCGGCTCACCAACCTTATTCACCACGCTTCGTGTGTTTACACATATGCACTCTAAACCTATCTTAGACCTTCTCATAGTCTGATCCCACCTAATACTGTACTATTTCTTATTCCAGTGCTATCTGTCTCTTCCGATCCTTTGTGCACCTCATTTCTCCGTTCCAATGCTACATCCTGGTGCCCATCCCCCTGCCAAATTAGTTTAAACCCCTCCCACCCCCCCACCCAACAGCACTAGTGAACCCCCGCATAAGCACAATGGTCCCAGCTCTGTTGAGGTGCAACCCATCTGCCTTGAACATAGAATTATAGAAATTTACGGCACAGAAGGAGGCTATTCGGTCCATCGTGTCTATGCTGGCCAGAGAAGAGCTATCCAGCTTAATCCCACTTTCCAGCTCTTGGTCCGTATCCTTGTAGGTCATGGCACTTCAGGTGCACATCCAAGTACTTTTTAAATGCGATGAGTGTTTCTGCCTCTACCAGCCTTTCACGCAGTGAGTTCCAGACCCCCACCATCCTCTAGTTGAAAAAAGTTTTTCTCAGCTCTCCTCTAAACCTTCTACAAATTATTTTAAATCTATGCCCCCTGGTCACTGACCCCTCTGCTAAGTGAAATAGATCCTACCTATCCACTCTTTCTAGGCCCCTCATAATTTTATACACCTCAATTAAATCTCCCCTCAGCCTCCTCTGTTCCAAAGAAAACAACCCCAGCCTATCCAATCTTTCCTCATAGTTAAACTTCTCCAGTCCTGGCAACATCCTCATAAATCTCCTCTGTACCCTCTCCAGTGCAATCACATTAGGTCCCTGATGGATGAACAGGTCCCTCCTGAACCAGAACTGGTCCCAATGCCCCATGAATCTGAAGCCCTCCCTCCTGCACCATGTCTCTAGCCACTCGTTAACCTGCCTTATCTTCCTATTTCTGTACTCACTAGCGCATGGCATTGGGTGTAATCCAGAGATTACTACCTTTTGAGGTCCTGCTTTTTAGCTTCCTCCCTAGCTCCTGAAACTTTAGCTGCAGGACCTCATCCCTTTCCTTTGCTATGTCATTGGTACCCACATGGACCACAACTTCTGGCTGTTCCCCTTCCCCCCGCAGAATGTTCTGCACCCTCTCCGTGATGACCTTTACCCTGGTACCAGGGAGGCAAAACACCATACCTGCATCCACCACTAAATGGTACAGCGCTGCAACATACGTTATCATCCAGTGCCCTCCTTCAATGAAGCTTCAAGAACTGTACACATTATTTTGCTATTAAAACCTTGTCACTGGTAATTCAAATCCTATATTTTAAACTCCAATTTTCTCATTTGTGCATATGGCTATATATACATACGGACATAAGAACATAAGAAATAGGAGCAGGAGTAGGCCAATCAGCCCCTCGAGCCTGCTCCGCCATTCAATTAGATCATGGCTGATCTGATCCTAACCTCAAATCTAAATTCATGTCCAATTTCCTGCCCGCTCCCCGTAACCCCTAATTCCCTTTACTTCTAGGAAACTGTCGATTTCTGTTTTAAATGTATTTAACGATGTAGCTTCCACAGCTTCCTGGGGCAGCAAATTCCACAGACCTACTACCCTCTGAGTGAAGAAGTTTCTCCTCATCTCAGTTTTGAAAGAGCAGCCCCTTATTCTAAGATTATGCCCCCTAGTTCTAGTTTCACCCATCCTTGGGAACATCCTTACCGCATCCACCCGATCAAGCCCCTTCACAATCTTATATGTTTCAATAAGATCGCCTCTCATTCTTCTGAACTCCAATGAGTAGAGTCCCAATCTACTCAACCTCTCCTCATATGTCCACCCCCTCATCCCCGGGATTAACCGAGTGAACCTTCTTTGTACTGCCTCGAGAGCAAGTATGTCTTTTCTTAAGTATGGACACCAAAACTGTATGCAGTATTCCAGGTGCGGTCTCACCAAGACCTTATATAACTGCAGCAATACCTCCCTGTTTTTATATTCTATCCCCCCTAGCAATAAAAGCCAACATTCTGTTGGCCTTCTTGATCACCTGCTGCACCTGCATACTAACTTTTTGATCTTCTTGCACTAGGACCCCCAGATCCCTTTGTACTGCAGTGCTTTCCAGTTTCTCGCCATTAAGATAATAACTTGCTCTCTGATTTTTCCTGCCAAAGTGCATAACCTCACATTTTCCAATATTGTATTGCATCTGCCAAATCTCTGCCCACTCACCCAGCCTGTCTATATCCCCCTGTAGGTTTTTTATGTCCTCCTCACTCTCCACTTCCCCTCCCATCTTTGTATCATCTGCAAACTTTGATATGTTACACTCGGTCCCCTCCTCCAAATCGTTAATATAGATTGTAAAGAGTTGGGGACCCAGCACCGACCCCTGCGGAACACCACTGGCTACTGGTTGCCAGTCCGAGAATGAACCATTTATCCCAACTCTCTGCTTCCTGTTAGATAACCAATCCTCCACCCATGCCAGAATATTACCCCCAATCCAGTGATTCTTTATCTTGAGCAATAATCTTTTATGTGGCACCTTGTCGAATGCCTTCTGGAAGTCCAAATACACTACGTCCACTGGATCCTCTTTATCCACTCTGTACGTTATGTCTTCAAAGAACTCAAGCAAATTTGTCAGACATGACTTCCCCTTCGTAAAGCCATGCTGACTTTGTCCTATTAAATTATGATGTGGAGATGCCGGTGATGGACTGGGGTTGACAATTGTAAACAATTTTACAACACCAAGTTATAGTCCAGCAATTTTATTTTAAATTCACAAGCTTTCGGAGGCTTCCTCCTTCTTCCTCCTTCGACGAAGGAGGAAGCCTCCGAAAGCTTGTGAATTTAAAATAAAATTGCTGGACTATAACTTGGTGTTGTAAAATTGTTTACAACTATTAAATTATGTTTACCCAAATGTTCTGCTACTGTCTCCTTAATAATAGACTCCAAAATTTTACCCACCACAGATGTTAGGCTAACTGGTCTATAATTTCCAGCCTTCTGCCTACTACCCTTTTTAAATAAGGGTGTTACATTAGCAGTTTTCCAATCTGCCGGGACCTTTGCCGAGTCCAGAGAATTTTGGAAAATTATTACCAAAGCATCCACAATCCCTACTGCCACTTCCCTCAAGACTTTCGGATGTAAGCCATCAGGTCCAGGGGATTTATCCGCCTTGAGTCCCATTAATTTACTGAGTACCAATTCCTTAGTGATTTTAATCTTTTCCATATGCCTCTAATATTTTGTATATGATTATCTTTGCTTTAGTGTAGGGTTATTTCTATTTGTTTAGAAAGGAATTTCATCTACCTTAGATGTTATGATTTTAAATAGGATTAAAATTAGAGTGACCACAGTGCAATTAAAGATAAAATGGCAGGTAATGATTTTGCAAAGGGACGATTTGGCACCTTCTCAAGGAAGAAAATAATTGATTGTGTTATTGCTGTGCCCATGACTGCAGATGCCAGTTTAATTGGTTTCTGTAGGCTTACTGTTCATAGGTGGTGCATGTACTGGAAGTTAACACCACAGCCTGCATTGTTAAGCGCATAACACTTATGAACAAATTTTATTGAACTCTATCTATTCCTTGTGATTGAAATGATAAAATATGCTGAATGTTAAAACTTCAACAACCATTTCCCTTTCAGTAAAGTGCTGCAGAAAGCTTGTAATCAGCTAACAAGTCCTTAGCAACCACACAGCTACCAAAGAACAGTAGGTTACACCAATCAGTTCAGTCATTGGCACAATCAATGATAATTTGCACTTACATTGTATCTTTATCAAAGTTATAACATCCCAAGGCATTTTACAAAGTGGTGGTTGGATTGGAGTCGGAGAAGAGTTAAGGGAGTTGGCCAAATGTGTAGTTGAAGAGTTAACTTTTAAGTAGGCTTTTAAGGTGGGGAGAGATGTAGTAAGGTAAAACAACAACATTTATACTGCACCTTTACAGTGAAAAATGTCTCACGGTTCTAACCAAAGGAGTAATCAGAAAAAAAAATGCTGAGTCAAAAAAATCTGACAGCTAGCATGGGGGCCAGGAAGGAAAATTGGGTGGTCAGCAGTTCAGTGGGAATGGGGTCAAGGGAGCAGGAAATGAATTTCATGGACAAGATGAGCTTGGAGAGGGCACGAGGGGAGATAGAAGAGAAACAAGAGAAAGATGTGGATGTGGGTTCAGGGTTAGGCTGGGGGAGGTTTGGCGTGGTGGGGAAGGGGTGAAGCAGCAGAGGCAGTTAAAGTCCATAAGCTCCTCGCACTTGTTAGAGGTGAGAGTGGAGGCAGCAGGGGAAAAGGAATTATGGTTATGGTGGTAGTGGAGATAAGAAGCCAGAGGTTATCTGATCCTCGAGTAGTGGGTGGTTTTGACAGAGGCGAGTGAAGCCACTGGAGCTTGATGTGGTCCAGCCAGATGTGGTGATGGATGGTTAAACCAGCTGTGCAGCAGATATACTCGAATTTTCATCCCTTTGACTTGAGGGAGTGAAGGTGGAGGCCATACAAGGATAGGAGAGAGTAAAGCTTTTGCTGGGGACAAGGGCATCAAAAGTGGAGGTGAGGGATTGGTTGAGCAAATCAATTACTGCAGAAGTGTCACGGCGAATGGAGGGCCAAAAGCTGGGCATTTGGGAGTTTGAAAGTGCAGTTGTAATAAACTTGGGAGAGAGTTTTTTCCAAGGGTAGACACAGAATGAGTGGGGTTGAAAGGGGATGTGGATGGTGAGGGACACAAGAAAGTGGTCGGAGATAACTTTGCCTATGATCAAGACCGTGGCAGTAGAGAGGCCATGGAAAATAGTAAGATTGAAGGGGTGGCCGGTAATAGGCGCAGAAGAGTTTTTATTACCGTATCATAGTCGATACAGCACAGGAGGAGACCATTCGGCCCATCATGCCTGTGCCTGCTCTTTGAAAGAGCTATCCAATTAGTCCCATTCCCCTGCCCTTTCCCCATAGCTCTGTAAATTTTTCCCCTTCAAGTATTTATCCAGTTCCCGTTTGAAAGTTATTATTGAATCTGCTTCTACCGCCCTTTCAGGCAGTGCATTTCAGATCATAACAATTCACTGTGTAATACAATGTTTCCTCATGTCACCCCTGGCTCTTTTGCCGATCACCTTAAATCTGTGTCCGCTGGTTATTGACCATTCGGCCACTGGACACAGTTGCTTCTTATTTACTCTATCAAAACCATTTGTGATTTTCAACACCTCTATCAAATCTCCCCTTAACTTTTTGCTCTAATGAGAACAACTCCAGCTTCTCCAATCTCTCCACATAATTGAAGTCCCTCATACCTGGTATCATTCTAGTAAATCTCTTCTGCACCCTCTCTAAGGTCTTGATGTCCTTCCTAAAGTGTGATGCCCAGAATTGGACACCGTACTCCAGCTGAGACCTAACCAGTGTTTTATAAAGGTTTAGCATAGCCTCCTTGCTTTTGTACTCTATGGCCCCGCTATTAGTGGGGAGGCAGGACGGCAGCGGGGGGGGGGGGTGTGATCGGGCGTGTGGGTAATCCGCCCAATAAAACCTGTCCCTTCCCCACGCGATTGCGGGTAAATTGGAGCCACTTAACGTGGCTTCCGGGTTTGCCGTCCAAAAGCTGCGCAGCGGGCAGACTGCGCGCCCGCATCACAGGTTGTCAGCTGGAGGAGCTCTATTTAAAGGGGCAGCTCCTCCAATGGCTGCTCCTGGAGCAAACACCCAAATAACACAATGGAGCAGCCCAGGGGAAAGGCTGCTCCTAGATTTAGTGATGCCTCACTCTGGCTGCTACTGGATGGGGTGAGGAGGAGGAGGGATATCTTCTACCCGGCGGATGGGAGGAATGGCCTGCCTCTGCCACCAAGGTGACAAAGGAGGTCACCAGCAGCAGCAACATCTCCCGCACCTGGATCCAGTGCAGGAAGCGCTTCAATGACCTAACTAGGTCAGCAAAAGTGAGTACACTTACTCATTCTCCTACATTCCATTTTCCACATCACTGCCCCCACCCCACAACTCATTCTGCACTGCCAACACTACTCTATCACATCGCTCCTCACACCCACTCAAACCTCATCCTCAATTTACCTTCACTTCCTCACCTCCCCATTACTCACCCCACCACTACCACTCAAACCAATCCTCATACAATGTCATGGCTCTGTCTCATACTCACCCTCTGATGCATCTCTTTCATGGTCAGCCTCACCCAAATCCATGCATTCATCGGTTGGCCACGTCACCATCACTCACTCACCCGTCTCTACTTTCTCCCCTTATCGGAGAAGAGAGCCCAGAATGCACGGGAGAGGGTGAGGACCGGATGGGGGCTGCAATGGACAGTCATCCTCACAGACACGGAGCAGGAGGCGCTGGAGCTGAGCCGCACCCTCAAGTGCCTGCCCGTCGGGGATGCCGAGACTGCCACCCGACAAACGTCCAGTAACAGAACTTTAACATTCAGCACACACAATATCAATTGATGTTAACATGCCTTGCCATCTTCAGCACCTCAACATCTGTCATCATGCTTAATATTGCCTTCTGTTCTCTTGCAGGGCCTTCAGCGACCGCTGTGACGGCGGAGGGCGATTCCTCAGAGGAACTGCCGGCCACTAAGGGTGCACCATCACATCTGAGCGAGCCATCCACCAGCGCAGATACAGACACCTCGGTGGGTCCCCGTCCACAGTTAGTTGGGGTCGCACATGGTGAATCACCACACACGTGAACACAAGCAGATACTGGTGGCAGGGGCAGCTGTGGAGAGTCGGTGGGAGCACTCCTCTCCAAGCTCTGCTCAGCTGGACACAGATGCTGAATCCTGGGGGCATCCTTTAAAAGGAGAATGACCGAGGGGCAGCAGCAAATTTGCGAGGTGCTGGAACAGGTGCCAAACGCACTCTCCACAATCGCACAGAGGATAGAAGAGTCCAACTCCTGCATGAGTGGAATGGTGGCAGAGGTACAGGAGGGAATCTCTGAGATACTGTCACAGGGATGTGAGGGCATCTCTGAGATAGTGTTGCGGGTAAGTGCGGGAATGTCTGCGATGGAGGGAAGGCTAGCCTCCATGGAGCTTCAAGCACGGCTCACAAATGAGTCCATTCAGGCCCTGACAACGGTGGGTCGGACTCAGACTGAACAACATTCTGCCGCCTTAAACAGGCAAGCAGATACACTCTGGCCTTCCAAGACTTCACACATGTCCTCCAAACTGTTGTCAAGCAGGGTGGTAGGAGTGGTGTGGGCCTGGCCCAGGGGTGGGATGATGCCAAAAGGGGACATGGAAGTGGGGACGCCACTCAAAGCGTCCCCAGGTCTCACCCATTGCCCTCCTCTCAACCAGTACCCACAATGCTGCCTCCTCTCCAGGTGGCCGAGTCTGCCTCTGCACAGGTGCAAGTGGAGCAGTCTTTGGCATGTCCCTCGTGGGCACCAAAACCCAGAAGGTGTAAGCAGAAAGCATCCAAGCAGTCAGGACATGAACATGAGCAACCTGCCACTATCTCTGCTGCAGTCACAGGGGATGCACCATGTAGAAGTAGTCGGAAGTGAAAGGCGAAGGTTTTGTAAGCAAAAGGGGATGCACAAGGGTGTTTGACGGTTGGCCATGTTTTTTATTTATATTTGCTTTTTGTTAAACGCACATTAAATATTAATATTGTCACCACTACTGCCACGTCTTGGCCATTCTTGACTGGCTTCTGTAATAAGGCCCTTTCATGAGGTTCACCATGAACGCCGACACTTGATGCCACCCATTGGGTCACTCTAGAGTGGGTGTTTGTGTAGTTGCAGGACTGTTTTGTACAGGGAAAGGTGGGGGGGAGGGGGGCTGCTCTATCCAGGTGTTGAGGACTGGACTCTTCACACTGTCTGATGTTAGGAGAACCGTTCACATATCAGTGACTCCCTGGCCTTACGAACAGCCAGGTGAGCTGCTGTTCTGCCCATGGGTTGCTCCTCCTCCTCCTCCGCCTCCTCCTCCTCAATGTGGGTGGTAGATGTGGATGGGCCCTCCTCAAGCGGCACCCCTCTCCGTTGTGCCATGTTGTGCAGGGCACAACAGACGACTATAATGTGTCCCACTCTGTCTGGTGCGTATTGAAGCGCTCCCCCAGAATGATCAAGGCACCTGATGCGCATCTTGAGCAGCCCTATAGCATGCTCAATTGTAGACCTGGTAGCGATGTGGCTGTCATTATATCGACACTGTTGCTCGGTGTTGGGGTTCTTCAGAGGTGTCATGAGCCACATGTGCAGGGGGTATCCCTTGTCCCCGAGGAGCCAGCCCTTAAGGGTGTTCAGTGCGTGGAAGAGGGGCGGGATGTTGGATTCCCGAGGTTGAAGAAATCGTGGCAGCTGCCAGGGTATCTGGTGCACACGTGAATGAATCCTTTGCAGCGGTCACAAATGAGCTGAGTGTTGGTGGAGTGATAGCCCTTCCTGTTGATGAACAGTCCTGGCTCGTGTGGAGGTGCTCGTATTGCTATATGGGTGCAATCGATTACACCCTGCACCCGTGGGAAGCCGGCCACGGCGTGGAATCCCACTGCCCTCTCCGTCTGGCTGAGGTCGTCCATGGGGAAGTTGACGTAGTGCGAGGCCCTGCGAAACAAGCCGTCGGTGACCTGCCTTATGCACTTGTGTGCAGACGACTGAGAGACCCCGGCGATGTCCCCGGCGGCACCCTGGAATGATCCGGAGGTGAACAAGTTGAGGGCAGTGGTGACTTTGACAGCGACAGGTAAGGAGATGCTGCTCAGCCCAGCCGGGAGCAGCTCGGCATGAAGGAGGCTGCAGATGTCCGCGACTACCTGGCGACTGACTCTGAACCTCCGTGTGCACTGCTCCTCAGAGAGGTCCAGGAAGCTGAACCTCAGTCTGTAGACCCTGTTGCGAGGGTAGTGCCTCCTGCGACATCGCTCTCTCTGTAGTTGCCCTCTGTGCTCTTGTGCGGGTGCCTGTGGCGCAGCACTGTGTTGTGGAGCTCCACAAGGCGGAGGTGGACGGCGTGCCTGGCGAGGCTGGTGATGTTGCTCATCCTCGGATGAAGTGGTGAATGCAGCCATGGCGCCCCCAGTACTGACGGTGTGAGTTTGAGGGGGTCCGCAAAGTAGTTAAATATGTTTGCACTGCAGAGTTTTGGGTGGGAAGTAGGAATTTGAGTGAAAACACAAAGGTCTTGCAGCTAAAACTTTGTCTGAAGTGACAGAGTGCCCTGCTGCAATAAATGAGGTTTTCTCCCCACCTGAAAAATAATCATTTGCAATCTCCCATTGGCTGCTGGCTGAAACATGTCTGCTCCAACTGGGAGTGTTACCCACAGCACGGGAAACTCAAAATTGCACCCCTGCCAAAATGTCTACTCAATCAAGTAGTTCAAGTACCTCAACTATCGGAGAAACTATGCAAATTATCATCCCGCTGGCTTTAATTGCCGGTGGGACTCCCGCATTTGGGAGGTGCGCGTGCACCCGAACGCATCACTGGGGAATCTGGAAGTCAGCGGGTTGGAGCCGGGCTCCGAAACCACTCCGGATTTCAGCGATTTTTGGAGCCCCAACGCACCCGCTCCGTCATCCAAAAATCGGCCCCTATGCCTCTATTAATAAAGCCCAGGATCCCATATGCTTGTTTAACAGCCTTCTCAACTTGTCCTGCCACCTTCAAAGATTTGTGTATGTGCATCCTCAGATCTGTCTGTTCCTGCACCCCCTTTAAAATTGTATCATTTAGTTGATATTGCCTCTCCTCATTCTTCCTGCCAAAATGCATCACTTCACACTTCTCGGCGTTAAATTTCATCTGCCATGTGTCTGCCCACTTCACCAGTCTGTCTATGTCCTCCTGAAGTCTGTTACTATTCTCCACATTGTTTACTACATTTCTGAGTTTCGTGTCATCTGCAAACTTTGAAATTATACCCTCTTCTCAAGTCCGGGTCATTAATATATATCAAAAAGAGCAGTGGTCCTAATACTGACCCCTGGGGAACACCTCTGTATACTTCCCTCCAGTCTGATAAACAACCGTTTACCACTACTCTCTGCTTTCTGTCCCCTCGCCAATTTTGTATCCATGCTGCCACTGTACCATTAATCTCATGGGCTTCAATTTTGCTAACAAGTCTTTGGATAGCAGCCTTTAATTTTGCTAACAAGTCTATGAGTAAGCATCCTTTTTAAAATGCAAACTATGTGAGGCCGAGATCGCAGGCCTTTGCAACTGAAGAAGGACACAAGCTGGTTCTTGCTCCTCCATGGCACTTGCCCAATATGTATCACCAGATACACCGATTTCAAACTGAATAAATCACCCAAGGGTGCATGTAGTTGTGCTTGCTTACAAATGGAGTGAGTGAGGCTGAGTCTTGGTTTCATGGGAAACGCTGAGCCTGTAGTTTCTTTAAGGACACTGATAGAAAGAGAAAGATATGTCAGAATGGTGACCGAAAATAACCACTGAGGCAGAGTTCACATAGCTAAAGTGTGTCACAGTGGTTTGATGCAATATACATGCACAAGTGAGTGAGCAAGAGGAGGAAGAATAACAAAAAAAAGATGGTACTAGCACTGAGATTTGGGGAGTCCTCCAGCTTCACTATGGCCAACTCTCACTATATTCTCAAGTGCCACCATCCCCCGTCTCCGCCCCTGCCCCAGCTCGCCTGCTGCTAAAATCCTCGTCCATGTCTTTGTTACCTCTAGACTTAACTATTCCAATGCTCTCCTGACTGGCCTCCCATCTTCCACCCTCTGTAAACTTGAGCTCATCCAAAACACTGCTGCCCGCATTCTAACTCGCACCAAATCCCGTTCACTCATCACCCCTGTGCTCACTGACCTACATTGGCTCCCAGTCCAGGCATGCCTCAATTTTAAAATTCTCATCTTTGTTTTCAAATCTCTCCATGGCCTCGCCCCTCCCTATCTCTGTAACCTCCTCCAGCCCTACAACCCTCCGAGATCTCTGCGCTCCTCCAATTGTTGCCTCTTGCGTATCCCCGATTTCCATCGCTCCACCATTGGTGATCGTACCTTCGGCTGCCTAGGCCCTAAGCTCTGGAATTCCCTCCCTAAACCTCTCCACCCCTCTACCTCTCTCTCCTCCTTTAAGATGTTCCTTAAAACCTACCTCTTTAACCAAGATTTTGGTCTCCTGTCCTAATATTTCCCTATGTGGTTCGGTGTCAGATTTTGTCTGATAACGCTCCTGTGAAGTGCCTAGCAACATTTTACTGTGTTAAAGGCACTATATAAATGCAAGTTGTTGTTGTTCATACTGACCGAGGAGCACTCCCTCTGACTTTGGTTTGCTTTCTCCAGTTATGCGGCACCTTTTCCTGCAAGCAAAAACACAGTCCTGAGACGTTGCAAGTTTGAAGAACAAGTGACTATCAATCGTCCACCCTGCATCCCAGCTTGTGTGTGAGAATGTGGTAAGCTTGCTTTGTGGCTTCACCTTTCCAAATGATAATACAACAATTCCAGTTTTAAATGGCAGTAATAAAGTGTGCCATGTTGCAATATGGGTAATGAATGGAAGCCTAGAAAGAGCTGTTTTCTGCGGCAATCAGCTTCCAGGTGTAATAAGGTGAGTTAAGCACTTTTAGTGGCCTGCATACTTTGTCCGTCTACTGAATGTAACGCGATGTTGGCTCGCCTTACCTTGGAAGACTTCCTCAGGCTGTTAACTTTTTTCCTCATTTGCCTCTGCCTGTTGAAGACTGCATTTACTCTGGTAGCCACCTCCTGTGAAGCAAATATTTATTCTGAGAGAATGGGTACCCTGAGATGCCAAAGAGAGCACCCCACCTCTGCTGCACTTCTGTGACAAGCACCTCCAAAACACATAAGAACATAAGAACATAAGAAATTGGAGCAGGAGTAGGCCAATCGGCCCCTCGAGCCTGCTCCGCCATTCAATAAGATCATGGCTGATCTGATCCCAACCACAAATCTAAAGAACACAAGAAGTCGGAGCAGGACCCGGCCACATAGCCCCTGGGCCCTCTCCGCCACCCACAGGGCATTGACCGATCCGAACTCAGCTTCATGTCCAATTTCCTGCCCGCTCCCCGTAACCCCTAATTCCCTTTACTTCTAGGAAACTGTCTATTTCTGTTTTAAATTTATCTAATGATGTAGCTTCCACAGCTTCCTGGGGCAGCAAATTCCACAGACCTACCACCCTCTGAGTGAAGAAGTTTCTCCTCATCTCAGTTTTGAAAGAGCAGCCCCTTATTCTAAGATTATGCCCCCTAGTTCTAGTTTCACCCATCTTTGGGAACATCCTTACTGCATCCACCCGATCAAGACCCTTCACAATCTTATATGTTTCAATAAGATCGCCTCTCATTCTTCTGAACTCCAATGAGTAGAGTCCCAATCTACTCAACCTCTCCTCATATGTCCGCCCCCTCATCCCCGGGATTAACCGAGTGAACCTTCTTTGTACTGCCTCGAGAGCAAGTATGTCTTTTCTTAAGTATGGAGACCAAAACTGTATGCAGTATTCCAGGTGCGGTCTCACCAATACCTTATATAACTGCAGCAATACCTCCTTGTTTTTATATTCTATCCCCCTAGCAATAAAAGCCAACATTCCGTTGGCTTTCTTGATCACCTGCTGCTCAGAGAATGGAGTAAAAACACAAAATGCGAGACATACTCAGCAAGTCAGGCAACATCTGTGGAGAAAGAAACAGAGTTGATGTTTCAGATTGTTGAGTTTTCGTCAGAACTGGAAGATGTTAAAGATTTAACAGTTTTTAAGCAAGTACAGAGCAAGGGAAAGGGGGAGGGGAGGAAAGAACAAAAGGGAAGGTCTGTGATCGGGTGGAGGGCAGGAGTGATTAAATGACAAAAGGGATGATGGTGCAAGGCAAGGGGGGTGGTAATGGGACAAGTAAGGAAACAAATAATGGGGCTAGAGGAGCTGTAAATGGCAACAGCAGAACCATCACCAGCACCTGCTGTCCGAAAAAATGGGAGCAGTGGTTATGATCTGAAGTTATTGAAATCAGTGTTGAGTCCGTAAGGTTGTAAAGTGCATAGTCAAAAGATGAGGTGCTGTTCCTCGAGCTTCCGTTGGGCTTTACTGGAGCAGTGTAGGAGGCCAAGGACGGAGAGGTCAGAGTGGGAGTGGGACGGAGAATTAAAATGGCAAGTGACTGTAAAGCCAGGGTCACGGTTGTGGACTGATTGGAGGTGCTCAGCAAAGCAATCACCTAATCTGAGTTTGGTCTCCCCAATGTAGAGGAGACCGCATTGTGAGCAGCAAATACAGAATACTAAATTGAAAGAAGTACAAGTAAATCGCTGTTTCACTCCTGGAAGGAGTGTTTGGGGCCCTGGATGGTGGGAAAGGGGGAGGTGAAGGGGCAGGTGTTGGATCTCCTGCGCTTCCACTGGAGGGTGCCGTGGGGAGGAGAGTGGGTGTTGGGGGTGATGGTAGAATGAACCAGGGTGTCGCGGAGGGAGCAGTCCCCTCGGAATGCTGAAAAGGGAGGGGAGGGGAAGATATGTTTGGTGGTGGCATCGCACCGGAGGTGGCGGAAATGGCAGAGGATGATACGTTGAATGTGGAGTCTGGAGGGGTGGTAGATGAGGACAAGGGGGATGGAAAGGGGTGAGGGCACAGAGAATGGAGGTGGCCTGTCCCTTTCTCCTGTCTTTTTATCTTCCTGCCAAGCGACAACAAGCCCTTTCAATAACAGCTGTAGCTGCATGCTATTTCCCACCCCATTGACAATGAGCTCCTGCAGGCCGGACGTGTCTTGGCTGGGAACTTTCTATGAATAGCTAATGATGCTGATCTCAGGAAATCCCATGAGATCAGCCCAGCTCAATTTTGCTGAAGTGAGATCTTACTGCTTCAATGCTTGGACCAGAAGATTTCCTCTTTTGTATGTGACTACTAATCCACAGCAAGCCCACCTCATTTTTATTCCTATTTTCTGACCTAATCTTTGCTGTAAGACTTGAGGTATTTTTGTAGTGTGAAGGTGTTGAAGATCCATATTCTTGAAGCATTTACTGGATCAACACCCAGTGTAAACTCAGGAAGGCAAATCACTCTGATAGTTTTCTG
Source organism: Heptranchias perlo (assembly GCF_035084215.1). NCBI lineage: Eukaryota > Metazoa > Chordata > Chondrichthyes > Hexanchiformes > Hexanchidae > Heptranchias > Heptranchias perlo. The sequence goes on along the minus strand of NC_090327.1, from coordinate 134,293,737 downwards.
GCAAGGATGATTTTTCACAAATAATTCTTTTTCTAACTGATTCCCTGTGTTCTCTCTAGAAGTTTTCCAGTCTCCTGGGTGAAGGCTGGATTCAGCCTTTCCCACCTTATTTCTACTATCTCTGGTTTTGCTTGACTGCTCTGAAAACAATATCACACTTCAGCTCAGAACTTGAAGGGTTTGATTCCTGATGACTTTGATCTTTTTGGGCAGTAGGCTAATAGTTTGATGGGCTGTGCTGGTCTTGGTCAATTAACTCCTTGAGTAACTAAAGTGTTTTTGGCATGCTGCATAGTTTCCCTTTAACTTTTCATCCTATAAACTTAACGAAAGTTAAATTGGTATGTTTTTGTTTTTTTTCCACAAAATCAAATCGCCCCTTCATCTAATCTGCTTGAAATGTTGTCTGACCTCTGGGGATAAGGTTTGGAAAGTGGTCAGGTTTTAGGATGGCACACTGTCAGTGTACTACGCCAAGGAGGGCTAGGATACAGATTGAACCCTGTGGTTTCCTACATGCCAAGTTCCCAATCTCGGTTGGCATTGTGTAGGGATGAGTGCTGAGCAGAGCAGCTTATAGAGAAGGAAAGAACATTCAGTGAGATGCTTATCGCAGGCAATTTGCAGGCACCTCCTAATGGCTTATTACATAGCAATGCTGGCAAGTCTCCAGGAACAGGTTGCTTATCTGACTTCTTAACCAAATAGTGATGTATGATAGAGAAGAAATTTAAATAAATGTGCGTGTCGGGAGAAACTTTCTTAAAATCATAATTTTCTTACTGTAGTATGTTTTTGCCAATTTATTTCAAATCATTTTACTTTCTAGATGCTTCACATGGCTATAAATATACTGACAAATGCATACTGGTATCATAAAATATTAATTCACATCTGTTATAAATTTGGCAATAGCTGTTAGTATTTAGAACAGATCTCCAAAGATTGTGTAAATTCAAACCTAGTTTATGTTAATGTAGAAAAGATTATTTTCAGCAGAGCTGAAATTGTAGGAGTCTGTAGAGTGTCACTGATCATTTAAGACATTCCTCTATAACAGGGCTGAATAGCAGTTAGCAGTAAAGATGTTAATCACAGTTTACTCATTCAAATATATACTGAATGTTTTTTCCCTTTCTCATTTCCTTCTGTGCAATGTAATAACATTGTTGTCATTGTGAAAATTGGATATAAACACTTTGTTTTTTAGAAATATTGTTTTCACACAAACCATTACTTTGAATGTCTACAGAAAGCAATTCAATTTAGTAACCTTAGTAGTGAGACATGATGGCCATATAGGGAAATTACAACACAGGAACTGCAGTGTGTTGCTATAACACTTCAACGCACCTCTTCCTGCTTGTAGAGAAGGATACCATTAAAGGACGCCCAACCATATACTCTGCAGAGCTCTTCCTGTTCATGTGACCACAACAACATTGAACAACTGTGATGTAGCTTATTGCAATAATTGCAAATAAATATTGCAATATTGCAAAGGCTGCAATAGCAGTGCTGGCATATATGTCTGTGTACTGGTACTTGAACTTATAAATGTGGTAGTGTTACAGAATATAAATGCATGCTTACATTCTGTTTTGTTTGCATTAAAGTCCAATTGAAATTGTATCACAATTTGATTTTTTGCTAGATAATATAGGTAAATATATTTTTACCACTTTGAATAACAATTACAATCATTTAACACACAAAAATAACGTACCCATGAGTTAAATTAGTGCAATTCCAATTCACATTTTTCACTTGCAATATGCTACGCTTGGGAAAAGTGAATTAAGATCTCCTTCCATTAATGACAACTGAATGAGGAGGTCCAGCTCAAAGGCCATCACCATCAGCCCTTTTTAAAAATCAAGCAGTTACAAAGAATTATCATTAACTATAAAACCCTTTTCTTTATTTCTATCTTTCTGTTGGTTTTTACGAACATTTTTTTATAAAGCACTGAGTTGCTAACGTCATAGTTGAGTGGAACTGGTTTGGTGAAGTTACTGAGCCAGAGTATACGAAGCCATTGAATTAACATCAATTAGAGATATACAGGGTGGACTCACCCTGCACCTGTTCTGTGCTATTCCGACTCTGCAAAAAGTTGTTTATTGGATATAAAATTTAGTTTGTGCATTGACTACAGTACAATTACAGGAGTTTTAAGATTTGTACACAAACCGGACATATAAGGATAGATTTTGCAAAGCCCTGTACTGTTGTGATAGCCTCACATGCAGCCAGTGCATATCAGAGACAGGTGAGTCCCTTGTCTGCAATTTTCTATCCGTTACGATCAATAGACAGAAACTCTTTCCAATATCTGCAAAATTATAGACAAGTATTTTGTGTACTATGCTTAAAGGTGCAATATATTATACAGATGGAAATTCTAATCTGGCCAAATATTTTCATCAAATACCCGATACAGGGCAAAGCACCTACTCTCTGCATTCATTAAAGAAATAAAATCCCACAAGATAAAATGTTAACCAATTTTCTGACCAGGGTGAAGGACACAAACAGACAAATAGTGAAAATGTCTTTTCACCTAATGAGTATTTAATTACAAAAGATTACAATTTACATTTTATATAGGTTTTTTCTAAATGTACTCAACTCCACATCTACTTATCTTTGAGAGAAAACTTCTTGCAGTTGAGCTTTGTCAGAGTTATCAGCCCCAAGAACCTTCTATAAATTCTGGCCTGAGATTCTGTGGGTTTCCCTTGGTCTCCCACTGGAACTCCAGCTGGGGACCGGCAGAACTCTCGGGCATAAACAGCCATCTACACCTTTTCCCTCCGGGTTCAGCCAGTCTCCTGCCAGAGTTACAGCTAGCAGGAGACCAGTAGAACCCTGGTGGAATTTCAGAGCCTTGGTCTCAAAGAGCAATGGCACCCAAACCAACTCTTTCACTGGCCTGACCAAAGGAGATATGGCAGATGACCATCTCCAACAAGAGAGAGTCTAACCACCTCCCCTTGACATTCAATAGCATTACCATCACCGAATCCCCCACCATCAACATCCTGGGGGTCACCATTGACCAGAAACTTAACTGGACCAGCCATATAAATACTGTGGCTACGAGCGCAGGTCAGATGCTGGGTATTCTGTGGTGAGTGACTCACCTCCTGACTCCGCAAAGCCTTTCCACCATCTACAAGGCACAAGTCAGGAGTGTGATGGAATACTCTCCACTTGCTTGGATGAGTGCAGCTCCAACAACACTCAAGAAGCTCGACACCATCCAAGATAAAGCAGCCCGCTTGATTGGCACCCCATCCACCACCCTAAACATTCACTTTCTTCACCACCAGCGCACACTGGCTGCAGTGTGTACCATCCACAGGATGCACTGCAGCAACTCGCCAAGGCTTCTTCCACAGCACATCCCAAACCCCCGACCTCTACCACCTAGAAGGACAAGAGCAGCAGGCACATGGGAACAACACCACCTGCATGTTCCCCTCCAAGTCACACACCATCCCGACTTGGAAATATATCGCCGTTCCTTCATCGTCGCTGGGTCAAAATCCTGGAACTCCCTTTCTAACAGCACAGTGGGAGAACCGTCACCACACGGACTGCAGCGGTTCAAGAAGACGGCTCACCACCACCTTCTCAAGGGCAATTAGGGATGGGCAATAAATGCTGGCCTTGCCAGCGACGCCCACATCCCATGAACGAATTTTTAAAAAAAGATGATGGCCAGTGCAGTCAGAAAACTGAACTCATAGCCAACATGTCTGTCAAATTGTGCCCAGTAAACTTGAATAGTGTGAAACAATAATGCAATGTCCCTATGCAGCTGATTGCACAGTAACAAATAGATTTTTCATATTCTCATCCCTTGGGCTGCTCCCTGTCTCAGGGTATGATGTGTAGGGAAGATGGGCAGTTCCTTACCTCTGATGCCCATGTGTCCCATTTTCAGGTGCAAGAATGGCCTGATCTTTTATCAAGAGAGGAACATCCTGCAAGTGCGGCTTTCTCTCTTTTCAGTTGTTACGCCCCTTGGATACTGGATGATCTTCTACAATGCCATTGGTGCCCACTTCCTGCACTTCTTCTCCCCCTCTTCTCTCTCAGTCTTAATTCTGCTTTGTAGACAAAGCAATTATGGCTTCTTCAGAAGCATCAAACATGGATTTCAATGAAGGTGAATTATCTGTAGACATGAAAATATGATTTATGAAAGTTTGATGTTGAAATTTGAACCATCTGAAGAAGTATTTGAAAGATTGCATCATAACACATTGAACTATATGTTTTTTATACAAAATTTATGGAATGCAAATGAAAATGTACAATGAATGTTGTCTTAATGATTTGGGTGTAGTCTGTAATTTTTGCATCCAGATTGTAACTCTGTCAATTACATTGGGGTGAATATTTTAAAAGAGTGAAGGGCAAATTATATCTGATGTAAAGGAAGTCCTGTAATTAGTCAAGAATCAGGGGTCTGGCTCTCCTGTTGCTGATCAAGTGGGACAGTGGCCACTTTTATTTCTGCCATTGAAAATAATTTTGGATGCTGGAACTCCATCTGTTCCCAACCCTTTATTATGGACCATTTTGTGCTTTGCCACCCATTTTACATCACTGAGACACTTCCTACAGTCTTTTGTGCTCCCCTTGGAAATTACTTTTTGGGCAATATCAGCTAAGGTCATTTTGATGCCTCCCTTTTGGCTTTTTTTAAAAATTCCATTATTATTTCTTTTGTTTCCATAAATTCTTCAACTAACATATCAAGCTCATTGTTTATGCCTTCGCAGGATTCTCCACACCATTTTGCTTCTGTTCTCATCAAGAGGAAATAAAGTCTGAGTCATTACCAAAGGCAAATGGTTGATTTCCTGCTGTTAAGCAGTTTAATGTGCATGATTACATCTAATATTAGACTGGATTCTTTAATTTGCTATAAGAGGAAAATTAAGATTTAAAAAAAAAATAATAAATTTTGCATTAGCACTTTGCTGGTAATTGTGAGTAATGACCCTGCACTTACAGGTCCCACACAGGACAGTTCCGCCCACAGTCATTATTTCTGGTGCTTCAGCTTCAACTGTGAATGTTAATTCAGCTCCCTCACATTTTCTGCACGAGTGACTATCAGTAACCCTTTGAAGACCATTTTCTCAATGATGTCAGTAGCACTCAGAGTTTGAACGATAAATATTCAAATAAATCAGCCAAAAGATTAAAAAAATTAACAAAATCGTCTTAAAGTTAATGGTAATTCTTAGTGAATTTTGTGTGTTATTTTTAAAGTGGACTGACGTTATCAGTTCCATCTGTAGTTCTCAGTGGATGTAAATTCACAATAGAAAGATGGCACCTTATTTAGCAACTAAAGCAACACCACAGACCTGACAGGGCCAGTGTGAAGAATGGAAATAGTGAGCTCATGTGTGTGGGACGGCACTGACGGAGTTAAGTGTTATTTTAAACCGAATTGTTAAAGAAATGCAGTTCAAACTGACCACACTTATAATGGCTTGGTGCTTTTTCACTAGATGCAAATATTTAAAGTGTTTTTTGTTCATTGAGCATATCGCTGCTGCTTTTCAGAAGCAGTTCCACCTTCTGAATCCTGCTACTTTAGTCAACATTTTCAGTTTAACCATTTTCTACATTGTTGTCATTTCAATTACATAATTAATTTAGATCAATATCAAGTTTTGTCCCTTATCCTTCTGAGGGAGAGATTTCCCCAGTGCATGGTGTATTAAAAAAAATCATGAACTCATTCTTCATATACACGTATGATATTTTGTTATGCATAACGTACAAAGTGAATCGTCCTCCTCCCTCCCAGGTTGTCAGTAGGGGTATCATTGAACTGGGTTATAGAAATAAATATGCATGAATTAGTGGAACCTAATCTAACTTTGCCAATTAGTGTTAATAATTGTTACGACCATCAGATATTCATGGATATTTGGTTCAAAATCCTTAGAGATTTTGCTCTAAAAGCTGTAGAACTCCTTAGAGCTGATGTGATTGTGAGGTAGGATCTTGGATTCTCAGGGAACGTTTTCTCACTCTCCTCTATCTGTCTCTATTCTCCCTGACTCCAGGCATTGTGATGACATGTTTTTCTTCCTGGAAGTCTGTCCCTCAATCCCAGCCCAAGCCATGTTCAGACTTGTTGGGCTAAAAATAAGTTAGGGCACGTTTCTGAGTGTAGAAAGGCTGGCGGGCTCCCAGCGCGTGCCAGAAGCTGGAAGCTTGCCCAGAATTAGGCCTCGGGCCTCATTTCAATATTACTTATGAACTGTTGGCGCCTGTCTTGCCTTCAGAGGCAGCTCGCTAGTTTGGGAATCTCTAGTTTGGGCCATTCCCCTCTTCGGCAGCGACCCTCAGGTAAGTCTTGAGAGGGAGGCAGACTGGGGAATAGGAGGAGGCTAAAGCGTGCTGGTAGTGACCCGCAGTAGTGCTATGGAGCTGGGAGGAGCACTCCTGCTTCTCCTGGCTCCACATGAAGGCAAGTATAGAAAACATATTTACATTTTCGTTGTGGCCTCCAGTGGTCGCTTTAAGGACCTCTGGTTAAGCCACACGTAGAACCGGTAATCCTGAGCAGAGCAGGCCCAACACCAGATCTGCGCCGGGCAGATGAATTTCAGTGCTACCTCTGAGCCAAGGCTGACACAATAATGCCTAAACTCTTTACATATAGCAGACAACTCTTGCATTCAAAAGACAGTGTCAGCTACCTAAGTATTTGTGTGTGCGATCACTTTTGATTTGTATATGTATACAATATAGACAACAACCTGCTCCTAACTCAACATACTGCAATCTATGACTTTATCAACCCCTGGGCATCCCTTGTGGAACTCCTAGCTTTCAGGGACCCCAATTTGAAAACCTATGTTGAAAACTAAAAGCAAAAACATTATGCAGCATCTCGAAGGCTGGCAACCCTTTCAAAGATTAAGAAAAATATAACTATAAAGATTTATTTTTGAACTTGCGTGTAAAAGGATAAACTGAAGGTGGAGTTCCAAAAAGAATTAATTTTGACATGCAATATGGACAAATTTTTTTTTTAACATGTTGGCTAATTTCATCTTCCTATTGTTCTGTGGAGCTCTGGGTAGAGGCATCAGTACTGAAAAGCTGCTCTGGGGCTCCCTCAGATTAGATATTTTGGGTCAGTGGCACTTACACAACCTTAGCATTCCTTTTAAGCTGGTCAGCTGCTGTCTCATGGGACGTCTGAGTGGCAACAACTGTGAGATGAGGAGAGTGTCTGGAAATTTGTCCATCCAGTGACCAAGATAATCAGCGAGTCAACTTTCCGGAACATTTGTGCTCAGATGGTTGGCATATTTGTATATATCTGTTGCAAAGATATTATCCATCTGGGTAAAGGCAATCGGGATTGCAGCCTGAGATTTCTTTTTGGAGTAATCCAATACTGTATCCTCCTTCTGCTGTCATGGCTTATCGTAGAACGATGTCTCATTATGGGAGGAAGTTGATGATCGGGGTTGGAGGCTGATCTGATCCACATCCTCGTCCATTAAGCTGCCTTTTGTCTTTCATGCTGACTTCTGGCATTTTCTGTTTTTATTTCAGACTTCCACCATTCACTTTTTTTATTTTGGATCTCCACTATGGTGGGCTCCTGTAACTCCGGTGGTTGTGAGATTTGAAAAGGTCTCGCAGCATCTGTATGGATTTCAAAAGACAATTATGGCGGAAATTCATAAGCAGACCATGTACCTTAGCCTGTGCCTTTTTGTCTCTGTCGCACTGAGCTAATGTAGGCCAGATCCAACAATTAACCTTGATCGTGATTAATTGTTTATTGAAGAATACGTACGACACTCACAACATCTCTTGTTAGTTCAGAAGATGGCAAATATGTTGGACAAGTTTGTAAATAAATTCAGAACTGTAGTTTAGCATCTATAAATAAAATGATTTATGAAAGTAAAAAAAGACTTAAGTGAAATACCAAGACTTATACAATCCACCCATTACAGAAAGCTGCTTTTAACAGTTTCTTGGAATGGAACAATTTCTTTGGATGAATTAGCTAAGTCTTCTCTTATTCCTTGGTACACAGTCCATGCCTCAAGGTATGGTCTTTTGGGATGAGATGTCGCATGTAGAATATGTAAACCGTAAGCATCCACAGAGCTTGGTGCATCCTCAGCAGAACTAAAAACTAATAGCCAGATCTGTGATATTTATCTCGTGGAACCTTTTTGATGTATTTTTTAAAGCAGTCAAGCAAACCACAATGTTTACTTTTCTTACATTGACAAAAGGATAATGGCTTGCAACAGTTATGTTTTACAAAAAATGTACAGCATAGAAACAGGCCACTCGGTCCATGCTGGTGTTTATGCTCCGCGTGAGTCTCCTCCCACCCTTCTTCATCTATCCCTATCAACAAACCCTTCTATTTTCTTCTTCCTCATGTGTTTATCTAGCTTCCCCTTAAGTGCATCTACGCTAGTCACCTCAACTACTCCTCGTGGTAACGAGTTCCACATTCTTACCACTCTCTGAGTGAAGACGTTTCTCCTGAATTCTCTATCGGATTTATTAATGACTATCTTACATTTATGGCCCCTAGTTGTGGTCTCCCCACAAGTGGAAACAACGTCACTACGTCTACCCAACAAACCCTTTCATAATCTTAAAGACCTCTATCAGGTTACCACTCTGTCTTTTTTCTAGAGAAAAGAGCTCCAGCCTATTCAATCTTTCCTGATAGGTATAATCTCTCATTTCTGGTATCATCCTAGTAAATCTTTTTTTGCACCTTCTCCAGTGCCTCTTTTTATTGTGTAGAAACAAGAACTGTTGGCAGTAATCCAAGTGTGGTCTGACCAAGGTTCTGTCCAAGTTTGGCATAACTTCTCTGCTTTTCAATTCTATCCCTCGAGAAATGAACCCTAGTGTTTGGATTGCATTTTTTTTAATGGTCTTATTAACCTGCATCACTAGTTTTAGTGATTTGTGTATCTGTACCCCTCCAGCAGGAGCATTTTCCACCGGACTATTTTCACACATGGCCACAACCAGAAATTTCTTACCTGTCTGATAAAAGCTGCATCCATTAACATTTTAAACATGCTTCCCTGTCATTAAAGTGGATCACCTCCCAACTATTTTTTGGATGGTAACCCTGCATGTAAATGGAATGTCTCTGGTCTATCATTTTGTACTGAGCAAAATGAACAATCTCAAGTGTTTCAATAATATAAAACCCAAATACCTATTCCTATTTTTAATCATACCATCCAAATCCTCCAGCCTCCATAACAGATTCTGGAAAATATCAAACAATTTATTTTACTCATAGCAGATGGTATTGTCCAAGGAATAATTCTTAATCAATTGAAAAATCAACTTGCACGAAAGCAGATGTATTTTTACATCTTACCTAGTGCCCACTTACTAAAGTATCTAAGTGCAATTTATTCCTGGTGTGGCATTGAAAGTGACTGTGCTTTTCTTCTTTCTGCAGCTCAATCTGGACCATTTGAAGTTTTGCTTACAATTCATCAATAGCAGTACCAGCTAAGAGTCTATGGGGGAAAAATTCGATAAGGGTCCGTTTTGGGCGGTGTTAGCCCGATGCGCTACCACCCCGCGTCCGACGGACCCTGTGCAGGTAGGACGCAAGTTTGGATCCAACGGAGGACTTGCCTGCAATCAGCGTTCCTTTCCAGGCCTTGCACGTGGAATCAATGCAATTCGTACTTTCCACCACCAGAGGCAGCTCAATCTCTTAAAGGGAGGCTGTTTCTTAGAAATCTTTTAAAGGTAGCTGGTACCTGTTATTTGCTGAAAATAACAGTCTACTGTCTGCATGGAGTCAGAACAGAGATCAGACATCGCACATGTAAAACACAGATGCAGATCCCATCCCTATGTTTACACACTGATGAGTTTGTTAAAACATTGAATAAAGGTTACACACTACTAAATCCCACATCCTCCAATCTGCACATCAGATCTCTCCAATCTGCTGATCTGAGTTGGTACCAGGCCTGCGAGAGTGCATACACCAAGGTTCTCTGTTGATGCACGAGAGACCTTGGGTGCAAAAGGAGGGACATCCTTTATCCGCAGGGTGGGTGGGGTCAAGAGGCCCTCCAGGCATATACTCAAAAGACAGTGGGAGTCAGCAGGGGATGAAGTCAATGCCAGGTGCACAGCATCATGAACATGGATGCAGTGCAGGAAGTGACATGAATGGGCAAGGTGAGTGAGGTCAATTGTCAAGTGGTGTCTCCTACCAACTGCACCACGCACTACACCCCCATCACCCACATATCAAGAATCTCTTTCCATCAGTACTCAACTCTTCCAATCAGATGCTTCCTCTCACCCTTACATATTACCACTGTTTCAAGCCGCCCACCCACAACTTACAGGCCACACACACTGGCAGCTATTCAACCATGACAGGCACAGGTCCTGCTTTCTTGCAGAAGAAGGTGGCGCATTGCAAGAGGCAGGAAATGGCTGTGGCATTTCGCCCCTCGAGCCTGTTCCACCATTGAATGAGATCATGGTGGACCTGTGACCTAACTCCATAGCCCCATATCCCTTAATATCCCTGGTTCACAGAATTCTATCAATCTCAGATTTAATATTCACAAGTGAGCTAGCATCAAGTGCCACCTGCAGAAGAGCGTTCCAAACATCTCCCACCCTTTGCGTGTAGAAGCATTTCCTAACTTCACTCCTGCATGTCCTGGCTCTAAATGTTAGGCTATGTCCCCACGTCCTAGTATTGAAGTCTAGGAGACCTCCAAAAACAGTTAGAAATGTCTCTGCAGCCAGAGGCAATAATCCAGCCACCAACCTGTAAATCCTGCATGGTCCCTTTAAATAGCACCGGTTGTGGAGGGTCCTCCAGGCACTCTATGACACGTATAGATGGTCGGGGTTAAGACTGTGTGTTGAGTTGAGCGTTAAGTCCCAAAATGGCATCTATCACTTTAAATCAGCGTTGCACACTGATTGAAGCAATTTTCTCCCTACTTTACATGATTCCAGCGTTTGTTATCTGCGCCTGCGCAAACTCCTATACCAAGATGGCGTCCGGCGCATGTCACGCAGGAAACATGCGTGCGCATCCAAGACGCCATCTTGGATGTCGGAGAGGCCGTGTAGCGCCGAAACAATGGGCGCTACACGGCCCAATTTAGTGCCCAATGACTTCAGGGGAGATAAGGGAAGGGGAGGAAAATGAAACTCTTAACACAAGATGAAACATTAAAGGTAATTTTCTAACTTTGTGCTTCCGCTAGGGAAGGCTTGCCTGACGCTTGTACATAATGGAAAATGGAACATGCGCTGCACATGATTTTCAACCATTCATTTAAATACTTTGGAAAATCATGTGCAGCATGCAACCAAGTTTCCAGTAGGGGCCCCCGACTGTCAAACCTTCTCCAGCAGAGAAAATTGTCCATATTGATTTCCAACGGTACAAAATGCTTTTGAAATACAGAAAATGTTGGGAACACTCAGCAGGTCAGGCAGCATCTGTGGAGAGAGAAAGAGAGTTAACGGGCATGATTTTAGCATGGAGGTGGGAAGTCAGCAGGTGGGTCAATAATAACATGGGAAACCCGGAAGTAATTTGAGGGCGTCGGATGATGCGATGCCACTCTGAGGAATCGATGCCTCCCATTTCCCCTGATTGTTCTTGAAGTCATGAAGGTCCCGGAAGACAACAGAAAACAATATGAATATTCATCGGAAAGGTGACAATTTTTCCAATGACCATACTGAGGCCTGGCACAGTTCACTCATCGATAAAATCAATTCATTACGTGTGTGAAAGATGTTGAATTTCCGTTACCAGCCATCTGCGGGTTCCCAGTCTCCATCTCCGATGGCGAGTCATGCAACTGTTTCACTTATTTCCATGTCCTCCTCCTCCACACTTGTCAGCTCAACAACAACAACAACTTTCATTTATATAGCGCCTTTAACGTAGTAAAACATCCCAAGGCATTCATATGTGGTGGATCACCTCCAGTTCTGGTTCTCTCCCTTGCGTTTTGTGCTCTCTTCTACAAGGGGAGAAAGAACAGACCTGAGTGACTGACGGTGACATTTTCACCTTATGAATGCATTGCTTTGGGTGAGGCTGACAATGAAACAGATGCATCAGAGGGCGACTATCAGACAGATACGTCACATTGCATCAGGATTGGGGTGAGTGGCAGTGGTGGGTGTATAAATGGGGAGTTGAGGAAGTACATAGAAAGTGAAGGGTGGTTGACGCTGTGAGGAGTTATGTGATGGAGTAGGCTTGCCAAAACAGAGTGAAAGAAGGGGGGGTTCTTGCACAACACAGGATGTGGATGAATCAGCAAATGTACTCACTTTTCCTGACCTGCTTAGGTCACTAAAACACTTCCAGCGCTGCAGCCTAGACCTGGGCACCGTGCTCCTGCTGCTCACCTCTGCTGCCACCTCCAGCCACGCTTTCTAGATTCAATTGAAGGCACTTAATTTTACTTCCGGGTTTTGCGTTTCCAAGCTGTGCAGCGGGCGGACTGCACACCCGCATGACGCAATTTAAAGCCCACTATTTAAACGGTCAATGCAACAATGGATTTTGGAGGAAAAAGCGAATTGGAAGGACAGAAAGAAAAGGCCACACTCAGACACCTCCCTTAAGAAACTATTGGCTGCTGTAGTAGCGGCAGGAAAAGCAGGAGGAAGGTGCTACACCCAGGTGACAGGAGGAAGAAACCTGCTTCTGCCACCAAGGAGGTGTGGCTGGAGGTGGCAGGAAAGGTGAGCAGCGGGATCACGGTGCCTAGGTCTAGGCTGCAGTGCAGGAAATGTTTTAGTGGCCTAACCAGGTCAGGAAAAGTGAGTACATGTGCTGATTCACCCACATCCTGTGGTGTACAACAACCACCCCCCTCCTCTCACTCTGTCTTGGCAAGCCTACTCCATCACATAACTGCTCACACACAGTTAAGTTGCAGCATCAACCACCCTTCACTCTCTATGTATGCAACCCCTCAGATAATGAAGCAGTCCGTGCCCGCATGCAGCAAGACCTGGACAACATCCAGGCTTGGGATGATAAGTGGCAAGTAACATTCGCGCCAGACAAGTGCTAGGCAATGATCATCTCAAACAAGAGAGATTCTAACCACCTCCCCTTGACATTCAATGGCATTACCATCACCGAATCCCCCACCATCAACATCCTGGGGGTCACCATTGACCAGAAACTAAACTGGACCAGCCACATAAATACTGTGACGACAAGAAAAGGTCAGAGGCTGGGAATTCTGCGGCAAGTAACTAATCTCCTGACTCCCCAAAGCCTTTCCACCATCTACAAGGCACTTGCCTGGATGAGTGCAGCTCCAACAACAATCAAGAAGCTTGACACCATCCAGGACAAAGCAGCCTGCTTGATTGGCACCCCATCCACCACCCTAAACATTCACTCCCTTCACCACTGGCGCACCGTGGCTGCAGTGTGTACCATCCACAGGATGCACTGCAGCAACTCGCCAAGGCTTCTTCGACAGCACCTCCCAAACCCGCGACCTCTACCACCTAGAAGGACAAGGGCAGCAGGCACTTGGGAACAACACCACCTGCACGTTCCCCTCCAAGTCACACACCATCCCAACTTGGAAATATATCGCTGTTCCTTCATCGTCGCTGGGTCAAAATCCTGGAATTTCCTTCTTAACAAAACTGTGGGAGAACCTTCACCACACGGACTGCAGCAATTAGGGATGGGCAATAAATGGTGGACACACTAGCGACGCCCACATCCCATGAACGAATAAAAAAAAGCTTCCTCAACTCCCCATTTATGCACCCACCACTGCCACTTACCCCAATCCTGATGCAATGTGATGTATCTGTCTGATAGTCACCCTCTGATGCATCTGTTTCATTGTCAGCCTCACCCAAAGCAATAAGGTGAAAATGTCACCGTCAGTCACTCACAGGTCTGTTCTGTATCCCCTTGTAGAAGAGAGCACAAAACGCAAGGGAGAGAACCAGAACTGGAGGTGATCCACCACATATAAATGCCTTGGGATGTTTTACTACGTTAAAGGCACTATATAAATGAAAGTTGTTGTTGTTGAGCTGACAAGTGTGGAGGAGGAGGCTATGGAAATAAGTGCGACAGTTGCATGACTCGCCATCGGAGGTGGAAACTGGGAACCCGCAGATGGCTGGTGACGGAACTTTCACACACACATGATGAATTGATTTTATCGATGAGTGAACTGTGCCAGGCCTCAGTATGGTCATTGGAAAGTTTGTCACTTTTCCGATGAATATTCATATCGCTTTCTGTTGTCTTCCAGAACCTTCATGACTTCAATAACAATCAGAGGAAATGGAAGGCATTGATTCCTCAGAGGAGCTCATTCCTTCTGAGGGTGCACTGTCACAGGACATACTGCCTTGCACCAGTGCAAATACTCACACTTCGGTGGGTCCTGTTAGACAGATGGTTGGGTTTTCACCTAGTGATTCACCACTCACGTGTGCACGAGCAGACACTGGTGGCAGTGGCAGCTGTGGAGTCTGCGCCAGGGGGCGCACTCCTCTCCGAGCTCTACTCAGCTGGACACAGATGTTGAACCCCGGGGGCCATCGTTGAGAAGGAGAATGATTGAGGTACAGGTGCTGGGAAAAGTGCCATGCTCACTCTCCACAATAGCCGAGAGGATGGAGGAGTCCAATTCCATCGCTAGTGGATGGTTGTTGCAGGTAATTGCGAGAACATCTGCAATGGAGAGAGTGACAGCCTCTATGGAGCTTCAAGCACAGCTCTCAAATGAGTCTATGCAGGCCATGACCATAGCCGTGCAGACTCTGGATGCCCACATGTCTGCCGCCTTAAACAGGCTGCCAGATACCTTATCCGTGACCTTATAATGTGGCACATCTGGTCACCGACCTGCTGTCCAGCAGAGTGGTGGGAGTGATGTGGTGCTGGCTCAGGAGAGGAATGACGGCGAAAGGAGACATGAAAGTGGAAACTCCACACAAAGCACTCCCACAACTCACCGTTGCCTCCCCCTCGATCAGTATCCACAATGCTGCCTCCTCTCTCAATGGCCTCGTCTGCCCCTGCAGAGGTGCAGGTGGAGCAGTCTTTGGCGTGGCCCTCACGGGCTCCAAAACCCAGAGAGCATAGGCCGAGAGCATCTCAGCAGTCAAGGCAGGGATCTGAGCAACCTGCCCCTATCTCTGCTAAAGCCACAGGGGATGCACCATGCAGAAGCAGTCGGAAGAGAAAGGCTAAGAAATTGTAATTCACCAGGGGTATGCACAAAAGTGTTTGATGCAATGTCATGTTGTTCATTTATATATTTTGTTTGTTATGCCACATTAAATTTGATCATTATCACCACTGCACATCTTGGCCGTTATTGTGTCCCGTCTGTGACGTCATCCTTTCATTTGATTCATCATGAATGGCCTCCTTCTGTGACAGAAATTTTCTATGATTCTATGATTCAATGCACATCTCATTATGAGAACCTGTCAAATATGAGGGCGGCCATGTGCGCGGCTGCTCTGGCAATGGATTCCCTGTCTTCATTTTCCTCCTCCGCGTGATCCTCCTCCTCCTCGTCATCCTCATCCTCTTCTTCAATGTTGGCGCCAGCAGAGGATGCTTGATGAGCGCATTCGACCTCTCTACCTGTAACCCTCTCTGCTGCGCTTTGTTGTGCAGGGCGCGGCATGCGACGATTATACTGGAGACCCTCACTGGCGAGTACTGAAGGGCTCCCCCAGATCTATCCAGGCACCTGAAGTGCAACTTCAATGCTCAATGACATACTTGGTGGTGATGTGGCTCTGGTTGTACCATTAATGCACTTCGTTGATGGGATTTCTCACAGGCGTCATGAGCCCTGTCTGCAGGGGGTATCCCTTGCCTCCAAGGAGCCAGCCCTTAAGTTTGTCTCCTGTCTGGAAGTGGTCTGGTGTGTTGGACTCGCGCAAAATGAATGAATCATGACTGCTGCCAGGTATTCTGGTGCACAACTGTAGAAATCTCTTCCAGTGGTCGCAAACCAGCTGTGCATTGATGGAGTGATAGCCCTTTCGGTTTATGAATATTCCTGACTCATGTGGAGGTCCTCGGATTGCTACACGTGTGCAATCGATTGTACCCTGCACCCGTGGGAAGCCAGCCAGAAAGGCAAAACCCACTACCCTCTCATTCTGGCTGATGTCATCGCGGGCGAAGTTTATGTACTCAGATGCCCTGGCAAACAACCCATCCGTCACCTGCCTTATATACTGATGTGCAGACGACTGTCACACCCTGGAGATGTCACCGGTGGTGCCCTGGCAGGATCTGGAGGCAAAGAAATTGAGGACAGTTGTGGGCTCTTCTTGAAGGAGCCTGCAGATGTCTGTGACCACCTGCCGGCTCAATCTGAGCCTGCGTAGGCACTGCTCCTCAGAGAGGTCCGGAAGCTCAGCCTCTGTCTGTAGACCCTCTCACATGGGTAGTGCCTCCTGCGACCTCCGTTAGTCCCCCCTCTGCTCTTCTGCCAATGTCTGCAAATAAGGTCTTAAATGCTTAACACGACTGGATCGTTTCCTGCAGCAACACTTTTGCGGTCCCTTGTTTAAAAAGAAGCACAGGAAATCCATTGTGGCTCTTCTTGAGAGCCCAAGGGGTTAAAAATAACAAACAATTCATTAATTTCTTTCTGTCACCCTTTATCCCGGGACCAGAGAGGACTCCATGCACGTTTCCGCGAATTAATCTAATGACCTCACTCCAGGAGGAATAGTCAGCGAAAGGAGCACAAAAATAACGCCCAAAATTTCCTTCTATCACATGGGGAAATATCCACTTAAATTAAGAAACTTATTTTAAATAACAAGCCAAAGGTTGATGTTCAGTGCATTAAAAACAGATGTTAGTGTCCTCGGAAGAGGTTAACTTCTTTGCAGAAAAATAAACAACTCACACAGCAAGCGTCGTTGCAACTTTCACGTAAATTTTAAAAAATATTCTTGTCCTAGATTTACAAGATAGAGATTCTTTAATTAATCTTTTCATTTTCTCTCGGTCACTTTTTTTTCTGACCACAGTCAATCTAAAGATAAAAGGGGTCCTGATAGTTTGCTAACAGCTATCAAATTTCAGTACAACCAATTAATCCCAATTGAAGAAAAAGTAACACTACACAAACGGGAAATACATACATTGAAAAGGGGGCATAGCCCGCAACAGAGAAAAGAAAGCATTAATACAGGCTTTTAAAGTGACAGTACACTGAAAACAAAAGAATACATGCTGTAGCTAGTAACACTCTCCCTTTCTCCTTCTTGATTCCATCATAGACTACCCTTTTTCACTTAAACCAAATTTCAATTTCTGATGTTTGTGACTTAATCCCATTCTGCACTGATGCAAAGTCTCAAGCTCACAGTCTCAAGCTCTCAGTCTGTGTCCTCACCTCCGATCCCTCCATCTTTCTTTTTGTTCTTCTCTTCTTCCTCATCTTTCAACCTACATTTCAGAATCAAGGGTATACACAACCCTAATGACTTTTCCACGTATGTGTGGATTGTTGAAGATAAACCATCCGGTGCACTCACCATGGTTATGCTTTTATCTGCTTGTGGGGGTGGGGGGGGGGGGGAATGGGTGGCGAGGGTGGGGTGGGGGTTAGTGGCTACCTTCAGCTCACTCGGTCACAATCCCTTTTTCCTGTCTCATCAGAGTTACTCAGTCAATCTCTTAACACTAGTTATTTTTAAATGTTTAATTCTCGTGCCATAAGACCATAAGAGATAGGAGCAGGAGTAGGCCATTCGGCCCCTCAAGCCTGCTCTGCCATTTAATGAGATCATGGCCGATCTGATTTTTATTTCAACTCCACTTTCCTGCACATTCCCCATATCCTTTGACTCCCTTGCTGATCAAAAATTTATCTAACTCAGTCTTGAATGTATTCAATGACTCAGCCTCCACAGCTTTTTGGGGTAAAGAATTCCAAAGATTCACGACCCTCTGGGAGAAGAAATTCCTTCTCATTTCCATCTTAAACGGGCGACCCCTTATTCTGAGACTATGCCCCCTGGTTTTAGATTCCCCCATGAGGGGTAACATCCTCTCAGCATCAACCCTATCGAATCCCATCAGAATCTTATATGTTTCAATAAGATTTTCTCTCATTCTTCTAAACTGCAATGAGTATAGACCCAACCTGTTCAATCTTTCCTCATAAGGCAACCCTTCCATACCCGGAATCAACCTAATGAACCTTCTTTGAACTGCCTCCAATGTAAGTATACCCTCGCCACAGGGTCTACAGACCGAGGCTCAGCTTCCTGGACCTCTCTGAGGAGCAGTGCATACGGAGGCTCAGAGTCAGTCGCCAGGTAGTTGCGGACATCTGCAGCCTCCTTAATGACGAGCTGCTCCCGGATGGACCGAGCAGCATCTTCTTACCCGTCGCTGTCAAAGTCACCACTGCCCTCAACTTCTTCGCCTCCGTATCATTCCAGGGTGCCACCGGGGACATCGCCGGGGTCTCTCAGTCGTCTGCACAGAAGTGCATAAGGCAGGTCACCAACGGCTTGTTTCGTCGGGCCTCACACTACATCAACTTCCCCATGGACGACCTCAGCCAGACAAAGAGGGCAGTGGGATTCCACGCCGTGGCTGGCTTCCCACGGGTGCAGGGTGTAATCGATTGCACCCATATAGCAATACGAGCACCTCCACATTAGCCAGGACTGTTCATCAACAGGAAGGGCTATCACTCCATCAACACTCAGCTCCTCTGTGACCACCGCGAGAGATTCCTTCACCAGGTACCTGTGCACCAGGTACCCTGGCAGCTGCCACGATTCCTTCATCCTCAGGGAGTCCAACGTCCCATCCCTCTTCCATGCACCCAACAAGGGCTGGCTCCTTGGGGACAAGGGATACCCCCCTGCACACGTGGCTTATGATACCCCTGAAGAACCCCACCACTGAGCCACACCGTCGATATAACGACAGCCACATTGCTACCAGTCTACAATTGAGCAGGCTATAGGGCTGCTCAAGATGCGCTTCAGGGGCGTTGATCCTTCTGGGGGAGTGCTTCAATACGCACCAGACAGAGTGGGACGCATTATAGTCGTCTGTTGTGCCCTGCACAACAAGGCACAACGGAGAGGGGTGCTGCTTGAGGAGGCCCCATCCACATCTGCCACCCACATTGAGGAGGAGGAGGAGGAGGAGGAGGAGGCCGAGGAGGAGGAGCAACCCATGGGCAGAACAGCAGCTCACCTGGCTGCTCGTGAGGCCAGGGAGTCACTGATATGTGAACGGTTCTCCTAACATCAGACAGTGTGAAGAGTCCAGTCCTCACCACCCGGACAGAGGAGCGGCCACACCAGCCCCCTCCCCCGCCCCCTGTACAAAACAGTCCTGCAATTACACATACACCCACTGTAGAGTGACCCGATGGGTGGCATCAAGTGTGCGTGTTCATGGTGAACCTCATGAAAGGGACTTATTGCACAAGTCAGTTAAGAATAGGTAAGACGTGACAGTAGTGGTGATAATAATAAGATTTATTGTGAATGTGAAAGAAAACAAATATAAATAAAAAACATGACAAATCGTCAAAACCTTTGTGCTCACAAAACCTTTGGCTTACACTTCCTACTACTCCTACGTGGTGCTTCTCCTGTGGCTGGAGCAGAGGTAGTGGCAGGTTGCTCTTGTTCATGCCCTGACCGATTAGATGCTTTGCACAGACGCCCTCTGGGTTTCGGTGCCCGTGAGGACCCTTCCAAAGACTGCTCCACCTGCAGCTGTGCAGGGGTAGACTCGAGCACCTGGAGAGGAGGTAGCATTGCGGGTACTGGTTGAGAGGGGGGGCAACGGGTGAGACGTGGAAGCGCTATGAGTGGCGTCCCGAATTCCATGTCCCCTTTCGCCATCTTCCCTCTTCTGGGCCTTCTGGCATCTCTTCTCCTATCAAAGCAAAACACAGAGAGGCGTGATTGAGTGATGGTTGCATAGTGACCCGCTGCATGCATTGGTGTGGGTGGGGATGACCGTGAGGGAGATGCATGGGAGGGTGCGTGTGAGACATAGCCATGAGATTGTATGTTGCGTGGCAGTGTTCAAATGGGAACTGGGGCGGTGAGTAAGTGCAGGCAAGGTGAGGATGATGGGTGAGTGGATGTGAGGAGTGATGAGAGAGCGTTGTGGTGGCAGTGCAGAAGGAGTTGTGTGGTGGTGGAGGTGATGTGGAAGACGGAGTGTGGGAGAATGCGTAAGTATACTCATTTTGGCTGACCTGGTTAGGTCATTAAAGCGCTTCCTGCACTGGACCCAGGTTCGGGAGATGTTGCTGCTGCTGCTGACCTCCTTGGCCACCTCGAGCCAGACCTTCTTGGTGGCAGAGGCGAGTTGGCAGCAGCGCGTCGACTGGGCTCGTGGATAACGCGCCCTGTGAAATCGGAGTGTTTCGCACGCGATCCCAGCCTAATTGAAGGTACTTACGCGTGCTTCTGGGTTTCCCGTTCCAGACCTGCGCAGCGGGCGCACTTCTTCCCGTCCGTTGGGAAAAAAAATGTTTCCTTCCTCTTCCTGACCCCATTGAGCAGCAGCTGGTGTGAGGAGTCTGAGAACCTTGGAGCAGCCTTGCCTCTGGGCTGCTCCATGCTGCCAATTTGGTTGTTTGCTGCAGGAGGAGCATTGGAGGACTGCCCCTTTAAATAGGGCTCCTCCTGCTGACAACCTGTGACGCGGGTGCGCAGTGCGCCCGCTGCGCAGGTCTGGAACGGGAAACCCGGAAGCACGCGTAAGTACCTTCAATTAGGCTGGGATCCCGTGCGGAACACTCCGATTTCACAGGGCACGTTATCCATGAGCCCAGTCAACCCCCTGCTGCCAACTCGCCTCCCTTTGTGTCCTCCTCGTAACTTGCTTTTCCATCTATCTTTGTATTATCAGCTAATTTGGCCACAATACACTCTGTTCCTTCATCCAAGTCATTGATATATATTGTAAATAGTTGAGGCCCCAGCACTGATCCCTGTGGCACCCCACTAGTTACAGATTTCCATTTGGAAAATGACCCTTTTATCCTGACTCTTTGTTTTTGTTAGTTAGCCAATCCTCTATCCATGCCAGTATATTAGCTCCAACACCATGAGCTCTTATCTTGTGCAGTAACCTTTTATGTGGCACCTTATTGAATGCCTTTTGGAAATCCAAATATACTGCATCCATTGGTTCCCCTTTATCCATCCTGCCCGCTACTTCCTTAAAGAACTCTAATAAATTTGTCAGACATGATTTCCCCTTCATTAAAACCATGTTGACTCTCCTTGATTGTATTATGAATCTCCAAATGTCCTACTACTACTTCCTTAATAATGGATTCTAGCATTTTCCCAATGACAGATGTTAGGTTAACTGGTCTATAGTTACCTGCTTTCTGTCCCTTCCTGCCTTGTGTGTGCAGTTTTGATCTCCTTACCTAAGAAAGGATATACGTGCCATAGAGGGAGTGCGACGAAGGTTCACAAGACTGATTTCTGGGATGGCAGTACTGTCGTATGAGGAGAGGTTGGGTCGACTCGGCCTGTATTCACTCGAGTTTAGAAGAATGAGAGGGGATCTCATTGAAACATATAAAATTCTGACAGGGCTAGACAGACCGGATGGAGGGAGGATGTTTCCCCTGGCTGGGGGGTCCAGAACGAGGGGTCACAGTCTCAGGATACGGGGTAGGACATTTAGGACTGAGATGAAGAAAAATTTCTTCACTCAGAGGGTGATGAACCTGTAGAATTCTCTACCATGGAAGGCTGTGGAGGCCAAATCACTGAATATATTTAAGAAGGAGCTAGATAGATTTCTAGACACAAAAGGCATCAAGGGGTATGGGGAGAGAGCGGGAACATGGTATTGAGATAGAGGATCAGCCATGATCATATTGAATGGCAGAGCAGGTTCTAAGGGCCGAATGGCCTACTCCTGCTCCTATCTTCTATGTTTCTATGTCTCACTCCCTTTTTGAATAGGGGTGTTACGTTTGTGGTTTTCCAATCCGCTGGGACCTTTCCAGAATCTAGTGAATTCTGGAAGATTACAACCAATGCATCCACTATCTCTGTAGCCACTTCCTTTAAGACCATCGGATGCAAGCCATCAGGTCCATGGGACTTGTCAGCCTTTAGACCCATTAGTTTACCTAGTACTTTTTCTCTAGTGATAGTGATTGTTTTTAGTTCCTCCCTCCCCTTTTCCCCTTGATTATCTACTATTATTGGTATGTTATTAGTGTCTTCTACTGTGAAGACAGATACAAAATATCTGTTCAATTCCTCTGCCATTTCCTTGTTTTCCATTATTATTTCCCCAGTCTCATCCTCTAAGGGACCAATGTTTACTTTAGCTACCCTCTTCCTTTTTATATACTTGTAGATGCTTTTACTGTCAGTTTTTATATTTCTTGCCAGTTTACTCTCATAACTTATTTTCTCCCTCTTTATTATTCTTTTAGTCCTCCTTTGCTGGTTTTTAAAGTTTTCTCAATCTTCGGCTTTACCACTAATCTTTGCCACATTGTATAGAAACATAGAAAATAGGAGCAAGAATAGGCCATTTGGCCCTTCGAGCCTACTCCACCTTTCAATATGATCATGGCTGATCCTCTATCTCAATACCATATTCCTGCTCTCTTCCCATAGTCCTTGATGCCTTTTGTATCTAGAAATCTATCTAGCTCCTTGTTAAATACATTCATTATAGATTCTTTTTCTTTTAACCTGATACCATCCTTGACTTCCTTAGTTAGCTATGGTTGGTTCACCCTATTTGTGGAGTCTTTCCTCCTCACAGGGATATATTTTTGTTGCGATTCATAAAATATCTTTTTAAAGCCCACCCAGGAATGCCAATGTTGGTGGATTTTTCCATTCTTGTTGCAACAAAAGGGTTATTAATCCTTCAACAATGACATCTGTGTGATTCCGGCACAAGTGGTAATTAAACAACAAGCGTTAATATTCTGACTCACAACAGTATTATAATACAACTGACTTCAGATTACATTAAATGACAGGCAAGTAATACAACCTGGTTACCGCGGACCCAAGACGATCAGACTTAGCCTCCATAGACTACCTGTGGCTATGGACTTCCGACTGTCCTCTCGAGAGCTTTAACCTTTGGGAGGGAGTATGCCCTAGCTTTATATTATTTGGCTGCTATGTTCTGTACAAAAGCATCTCTGGCCTTATCTTCTGGTTGTAAGCCATCCCACTGTGCTGACGCCATGTTAGCAACTCAAGATAAGCTGTTTTACGTAACATAACTAATGGCCTCAACCTTCATCTGTGATTACAAGCTGTTTGTTCCTCTGAGGAATGCACAGGTCCTTGGTTACCACACCTCTTGTTTTGGTGTAGACCGCCTTCTGACGTTAACATGTCTCCATAATTCTTATTTGTGTAAGCAATCTCCCAATGTTATCTATTCTATGGAATATTGGCCTCGTGCTCCCTGCTGTTTAGCCTGCCAGCTGTCCTTGTTTTCACAGAGATGCTGAACCATGCCCCCCTCAACATTGCCCTCTTGCTAAATGTCTGGGGAGCTATGCGAGATGGGATACTTAACTATTCCTAGTTTTAAACCATATTCTTACAACGTGTTACATCTGAACAGGCAGGGAGCTAATGAATGAGCAAAACAGGTAAATAGGGAAGTGAAGAGCCATATAAACTAGGAAGGAAGGGACAAAAAAAGAAAATCAATCAGAAAAAGAAATCGATGAGGCAAACAAACAAGAATTTATCAAAATAGATAGCATGAGGAAGAAATAAACGGAGTAGAGGGGGGAAATCGAATTGACTAGTTATAAGCAAGAATAAGATACAGGAATTAGGTGTACCAAAAAAATCCAGGGAAAGGGAAACGCATCAATACAAGCAAAAAAAGATAAAGTGCATATATTGCATTGTTCAGAGAGTGGGAAATAAACTGGGGAAATTAGAAGCAATTATGTCACAGAGAGATGTAAATTTAATAGCACTAACAGAAACTTGGTTGAAAACGGCATAGAATTACATAGAAAGTACAGCACAGAAACAGGTCATTTGGCCCAACAGGTTTTTGCCGGTGTTTATGCTTGACACGAGCCTCCTCCCACCCTACTTCATCGAACCCTATCAACAAAGCCTTCTATTCCTTTCTCCCCCATGTGTTTATCTAGCTTCCCCTTAAAAGCATCTATGCTATTTGCTTCAACTACTCCTTGTAGCGAGTCCCACATTCTGACCACTCTCTGGGTAAAAAGGTTTCTCCTGAATTCCCTATTGGATTTATTAGTGGTTATCTTATATTTATGGCCCATAGTTTTGGTCTCCCCACAAGGGGAAACATCTTCTCTACGTTTACCCTATCAAACCCTTTCATAATTTTAAAAACCTCTGGAGAAAAGAGCTCCAGCCTGTTCAATCTTTCCTGATAGATATAATCTCTCATTTCTGCAATCTTTTTTGCACCTTCTCCAGTGCCTCTATGTCCTTTTTATAACATGGAGACCAGAAATATGCACAATACTCCCATGTGTGGTCCAACTAAGGTTCTATACAAGTTTAACATAACTTCTTTGCTTTTCAATTCTATCCCTCTAGAAATGAACCCAGTGCTTGTTTGCTTTTTTTTATGGCCTTTTTAACCTGTGTCACTATTTTTAGTGATTTGTGTATCTGTATTCCTAGATCCCTTTGCTCTTCTACCCCATTTAGACTCTTACTTTCCAAAGTGTATGTGGCCTCCTTATTCTTCCTACCAAAATGCACCACTTCTCACTTATCTATATTGAAATTCATTTACCAATTACATGCCCATTCTGCAAGTTTATTAATGTCTTCTTGTATTTTGTCATAATCTTCCTCAGTATTAACCACACCCCCCAATTTGGTGTCATCCGCAAATTTTGAAATTGTACTTCCGATCCCCGAGTCCAAGTCGTTTATGTAAATGGTGAACAATAGGGCTCCGATCCGTGTACCCCATCTTTTGCCAATTTAAGTAACTACCTTTAACCCCTAATCTCTGTTTTCTGTTTTGTAGCCAGCTTGCTATCCATTCTGCTACTTGTCCCCTGACTCTACATGCTCTGACCTTAGTCATGACTCTACTCTGTGGTACCTTATCGAAGACCTTTTGAAAATTCAAATATATTACACCTACTGCAATACCCTTGAATGCTCTTTATTGAATTTTTTGAAAAAGTAACAGAAAGTTGATCAAGCATGACCTTCCCTTTTGAAATCCGTGCTGATTACTCTATTATATTTTCAGTTTCTAGATGTTTTTCTATGTATCTTTGAGCAAAAAATTCCATTATCTTACCTATCACCAACGTTAAGCTAACTGGTCTATAGTTCCCTGGACTTGTTCTATCTTGCTTTTTAAATATAGGAATCACATTATCTGTCCGTCAGTCCTCTGGCACTTTGCTAATTATTTTTTATATATATGTAATAGTACTTCTGCTATTCCTTCCCTAACTGCTATTAATAAGTGTGGATGAAATCCATCCGGACCAGGGGCTTTATCCTCTCTAAATCTGATTTTATCAATTATCTCCCCCGTTTCTATCTTAAATGGTTTTATATCTTTTTTGATCTCTTCTTGTAATGCCATGTCCACCCTGTTATATACACCCTGGTAAATACTGAGGCAAAGTAACTATTCAACATTTCTGCCATTTCACTGTCATTACCTGCGAGTTTATCTTGTGCATTCCTTCATGACCCTATCCCTATCCTGATTTTTTCTTTTGTTATTTATGTGTCAGTAGAATACTTTACTATTTATTTTTATATTCTTCGATAATTTAATTCCGTAGTTCCTCTTTGATTTCCTAATTGTTTTTTTGACCTCTATCCTAACCTCTTCATATTCCCTTTTGTCATCCTCTCCTTTATTGGGCAAGAGTGGAAAAAAAACATTTGGGTTATATCTTTAAGAGGGACAGAATCGGTATGAGAGGAGGAGGAATGGCTGTGCTGGTGAAAGACGGAATACTTGCTGTACAGGGGACCGGTGTACACAAAAACAGAAGTTCAGACAATCAATATGGTTAGAGATCAACAATAAAAAAAGGGATTGTTACATTTTTTTCCCACTCTTGCCCAGTAAAGGAGAGGATGACAAAAGGGAATAGTGGGGTTGCACTACAGACCCCCCTAGTTGTAGGGGGGAAATGGAAGAGGAAATATGGAGACACATCAGTGAGATGAGTAGGAATAACAAAAGTATTGTTCCAGGAGATTTTAATCACACACTCACTGATTGGGATAAGGAGAGTAAATAGAATTGCTAAAAAGTGTGCAGGACTCCTTCTTCAAGCAGGATGTTAGTATGCTTACCAGGGGAGAGGCATTGCTGGATCTGGTTATGAGTAACAAAAAAGATCAGGTAGATGAGTTCATTGTGGATGAACACCTTGGGAGTAACAAACACAAATGAGGTCCAAATAGAAAGGGGAAAAGTTAGAAAGGGGAAAAGTTAATACAAAAATCGAGGGCATCAGATTGGAATAGGGCAGCTTCTAGAGGGATGAGAAGTGAGCTGGCTGAGGTGAGGTGGAAAGAGAAATTGGCACGCAGGACTACAAATCAACAATGGGATATTTTTAAAAAGGAGATTGGTAGTTGCAGAATATATAATATATATGTTTTAAAAAAGGAGACAACTTCAAATTTCAGAATTGCATGGCTAAATAAAGAGCTTAGAAACAAGTTAAAGAAGAAAGCATATAGGTATGATAAAAAATGAGAGAATACAAGAAAATAAGGAAAGAGTTTAAGGAAGGGATAAGGAAAGCAAGGAAAGACTTTAATAATTCAAAATCATTAAAGAACAGTGAGGTATTCCACAAATATATCAGTAAAAAGAGACTGGACGAGTAATCCAGAGGCCTGGACTAATAATCCGGAGTCATGAGTTCAAATCCTGCCATGTCAGCTGGGGAATTTAAATTCAATTAATTAAATTCAATTAATTAAATAAAATCTGGAATTAAAATACTAGTATCAGTAATGGTGGCCATGAAACTACCGTATTGTCGTAATGTCCACTGTAATGGTTCACTAATGTCCTTTAGGGAAGGAAACCTGCCGTCCTTACCCGGTCTGGCCTATATGTGACTCCAGACCCACAGCAATGTGGTTGATTCTTAATTGCCCTCTGAAATGGCCAAGCAAGCCACTCAGTTGTACAATCTCGCTAAGAAAAGTCACAATAAGAATAAAACCGGATGGACCACCCGGCATCGGACCACTAGGCACCGGACATGACAAAGGCAAACCATGCCCAGTCGACCCTGCAAAGTCGTTCTCACTAACATCTGGGGACTTGTGCCAAAATTGGGAGAGCTGTCCCACAGACTAGTCAAGCAACAGCCTGACGTAGCCATACTCACAGAATCATATCTTTCAGCCAACATCCCACACTCTTCCATTTCCATCCCTGGGTATGTCCTGTCCCACCGGCAGAACAGACTGACCAGAGGTGGCGGTACAGTGATATACAGTCAGGAGGGAGTGGCCCTGGGAGTCCTCAACATTGACTCTGGACCCCATGAAATCTCATGGCATCAGGTCAAACATGGGCAAGGAAACCTCCTGCTGATTACACCTACCGCCCTCCCTCAGCTGATGAATCAGTCCTCCTCCATGTTGAACACCACTTGGAGGAAGCACTGAGGGTAGCAAGGGCACAGAATGTACTCTGGGTGGGGGACTTCAATGTCCATCACCAAGAGTGGCTCGGTAGCACCACTACTGACCGAGCTGGCTTGAGTCCTGAAGGACATAGCTGCCAGACTGGGCCTGCGGCAGGTGGTGAGTGAACCAACACGAGGGGAAAACTTACTTGACCTCGTCCTCACCAATCTACCTGTCGCAAATGCATCTGTCCATGACAGTATTGGTAGGAGTGACCACCGCACAGTCCTTGTGGAGACGAAGCCCCGTCTTCGCACTGAGGACACCATCCAACGTGTTGTGTGGCACTACCACTATGCTAAATGGGATAGATTCAGAACAGATCTAGCAGCTCAAAACTGAGCATCCATGAGGCGCTGTGGGCCATCATCAGCAGCATTGTATTCCAGCACAATCTGTAACCTCATGGCCCGGAATATTCCTCACTCTACCATTACCAACAAGCCAGGGGATCAACCCTGGTTCAATAAGGAGTGTAGAAGAGCATGCCAGGAACAGCACCGGGCGTACCAAAAAATGAGGTGCCAACCTGGTGAAGCTACAACTCAGGACTACATGGATGCTAAGCAGCGGAAGCAACATGCTATAGACAGAACTAAGCGATTCCACAACCAACGGATCAGATCAAAGCTCTGCAGTCCTGCCACATCCAGTCGTGAATGGTGGTGGACAATTAAACAACTAATGGGAGGAGGAGGCTCTGCAAACATCCCCATCCTCAATGATGGTAGAGTACTGCACGTGAGTGCAAAAGACAAGGCTGAAGCGTTTGCAACCATCTTCAGCCAGAAGTGCCGAGTGGACGATCCATCTTGGCCTCCTCCCGATATCCCCAGCATCACAGAAGCCAGTCTTCAGCCAATTCGATTCACTCCACGTGATAGCAAGAAACAGCTGAGTGCACTGGATACAGCAAAGGCTATGGGTCCCGACAACATCCCAGCTGTAGTACTGAAGACTTGTGCTCCAGAACTAGCTGCGCCTCTAGCCAAGCTGTTCCAGTACAGCTACAACACTGGCATCTACCCGACAATGTGGAAAATTGCCCAGGTATGTCCTGTCCACAAAAAGCAGGACAAATCCAATCCGGCCAACTACCGCCCCATCAGTCTACTCTCAATCATCAGCAAAGTGATGGAAGGTGTCATCGACAGTGCTATCAAACGGCACTTACTCACCAATAACCTGCTCACCGATGCTCAGTTTGGGTTCCGCCAGGACCACTCGGCTCCAGACCTCATTACAGCCTTGGTCCAAACATGGACAAAAGAGCTGAATTCCAGAGGTGAGGTGAGAGTGACTGCTCTTGACATCAAGGCAGCATTTAACCGAGTGTGGCACCAAGGAGCCCTAGTAAAATTGAAGTCAATGGGAATCAGGGGGAAAACTCTCCAGTGGCTGGAATCATACCTAGCACAAAGGAAGATGGTAGTGGTTGTTGGAGGCCAATCATCTCAACCCCAGGGCATTGCTGCAGGAGTTCCTCAGGGCAGTGTCCTCGGCCCAACCATCTTCAGCTGCTTCATCAATGACCTTCCTTCCATCATAAGGTCAGAAATGGGGATGTTCGCTGATGATTGCACAGTGTTCAGTTCCATTCGCAACCCCTCAAATAATGAAGCAGTCTGAGCCTGCGTGCAGCAAGACCTGGACAACATCCAGGCTTGGGCTCATAAGTGGCAAGTAACATTCGCACCAGACAAGTGCCAGGCAATGACCATCTCCAACAAGAGAGTGTCTAATCACCTCCCCTTGACATTCAACGGCATTACCATCGCCGAATCCCCCACCATCAACATCCTGGGGGTCACCATTGACCAGAAACTTAACTGGACCAGCCACATAAATACTGTGGCTGCAAGAGCAGGTCAGAGGCTGGGTATTCTGTGGCGAGTGACTCACCTCCTGACTCCCCAAAGCCTTTCCACCATCTACAAGGCACAAGTCAGGAGTGTGATGGAATACTCTCCACTTGCCTGGATGAGTGCAGCTCCAACAACACTCAAGAAGCTCGACACCATCCAGGACAAAGCAGCCCGCTTGATTGGCACCCATCCACCACCCTAAACATTCACTCCCTTCACCACCGGCGCACTGTGGCTGCAGAGTGTACCATCCACAGGATGCACTGCATCAACTCGCCAAGGCTTCTTCGACAGCACCTCCCAAACCCGCGATCTCTACCACCTAGAAGGACAAGAGCAGCAGGTACATGGGAACAACACCACCTGCACATTCCCCTCCAAGTCACACACCATCCCAACTTGGAAATATATCGCCATTCCTTCATCGTTGCTGGGTCAAAATCCTGGAACTCCCTTTCTAACAGCATTGTGGGAGAACCTTCACCACACGGACTGCAGCGGTTCAAGAAGGCGGCTCATCACTACCTTCTCAAGGGCAATTAGGGATGGGCAATAAATGCTGGCCTCGCCAGCAACGCCCACATCCCATGAACGAATAAAAAAAAATTGTTAAATGTGAGATGGGACCCCTGACAAGAGAGGATAGTGAGTTAGTAGAGGATAAGTGAAAATTGGCAGGGATACTTAATAAATACTTCACTTCAGTGTTTACAAAGGGGAAGGATTTTAGGGAGGAGGTAAATTCTAAATTGCTTAGATGCAAGATGAGGTATTATAATAAATAAAAGGAAAGTATTAGAGATGTTAGTTAAACTAAAGGGAGACAAAGTGGCAGGACGTAATAGGATACACCCAAGGATCCTGAGGGAAATGAGGCAAAAATGATCATAAGTCCTAGAAATTATATTTGAGTGTTCTGTTAAGAGTGGGTGTGTGCTGGAGAATTGGAGAGTGGCTGATGAATAATACTCATTTTCAAAAAGAGACAGAGCTAACCCTTGTAATTACAAGCCAGTTAGTTTAACTTCTGTGGGAGGGAACATTTTGGAATCTTCAATTAAAGAAGTTATGAAGTATTTAGATGAAGAAAAATAATTGTAAGCAGCCAAAATGAATTTCAGAAAGGAAGGTAGTACTTGACAAACCTAATGACCTTTGAGCAGACCACACTGTGGAGGACATGCAGCCAGAGACATCTCCCAAGTTGAAGGTGAGTATTGTCCTTGTCTTGTCATCTCTTGCCCTTGAAGCAGATAACATGGCAATATGTTGAGTGTCATGGCATCTTTAAGTGCTCCTTTCTCAATGTTGCTGGCCTTTAATGCCCATTTCAAATGGAATTGCATGTTAAACATGAAAAAAAATTGAGAGTTGCATCAAAGTACCCTCATTAATGTGAAATATGAATGTCAAATGAGGCTCGCTCTCATTCTGTGCAACAGCCAATATTGCTGGTTGGAAACCAGGAGTGGAACATTGCACAAAATGAGCACACTGCACTAAATGAGCAGGGATCCTGCAGGATCTGGTCGGATCCTGGAGAATCCGGTAAGATTGCCTCTTTATTGGCGTCAGCTGTGGCTCAGTGGTAGCACTCTCGCCTCTGAGTCAGAAGGTTGTGTGTTCAAATCTCACTCCAGAGACTTAAACACATAACCTAGGCTGACACTCCAGAACAGTACTGAGGGAATGTTGCACTGTTGGAGTTGTGGTCTTTTGGATGAGATGTTAAACTGATGATCCAGCTACCCTCCCAGACTGACGTAAAAGATCTCATGGCACTATATCAAAGAAGAGTGGGGGAGGTCTTCCCAGTGTCCTGACCAATATTTATCCCTCAACCAACATCATTAAAAAATAGATTATCTGATCATTATCATATTGCTGTTTGGACCTTGCTGTGCGCAAATTGGCTGTCGCTGCCGAAGTGACTACACTTCAAAAGTACTTCATTGGCTGTAAAGCACTTTGGGACATCCTGAGGTCGTGAAAGGCACTATATAAATGCAAGTCTTTCTTTTTCTTTTACAGTTCCTGTCTGCACAGTTACCACTGGTGGAATCATTTCTGCAGAACGGAATACCTCTGCCTTTTGCAAGTACTCTGTCTCCTATCAGCTTCTTATGCAGTCCCATATTCTAGATAATTGGCCAAGTAGATGAGGATAATGGACAAGTCTCTGTCCGGTGATTAGTGACTTTTGTAGTTCCATATAGTTCTGTTCTGGGTCCATTTTTGTTTTTACTGCTTATGAATGATGTGGAACTAAGTACTGTGTTTCTCTCTCCACAAATGCTGCCTGACCTGCTGAGTGTTTCCAGCATTTTCTGTTTTTATTAACTGTTCTACTAATGTTATGAGATTTGCTGATTACACCAAGCTGCGTGTTCAGATGCCCAGTGTAGGGTAGAACAAAAGTATTGAAAGAACTGAGACAAATTCAGTAAATGGGCCGAGGAATGGCAAATAGAATTCAATGTGAGATAATGAGTATTGGCTCAGGAAACAAATGTCATGGGTTTATAATGGATGGGTCCCATTTTGTGATAGGCTAGTGAAACTGTGCAACTGCCAAAACTCAATCCTTATGTGGTTAGATCAAGCACTTCCGCTTAAAGAAAGGGCACCGCTAAAGCTTCAGGGAGAAGTGGCCCACCCAAAATGATCTTTGAAACAAAAATAACCGGGTTAAATTAAAATGGTAACATTGTAGGAAAATCAAAACAACAGTACTACATGAGGCCTACCAGTCACAGAAGGATACAATAGATGGATCCCATTTTAGATAGCTATCAGGAACTGTAGGATTGGGTTTGCCCAACCCCACTGGAATACAACAAGTACTTCTTATTGAAGGGGTAACGCCATTAAAATTCCTCTGAAAAGCAAGAACAAACTAGCCAATAATGAAACACCATGGATGAATAAAGAGATAAGAGACAACAAAGGAGAGGATGACAAGAGAGAAAACGAAGAGGTTAGGAAAGACGACAAAAAAACAATTAGGAAGGCAAAGACGAACTACAAGATTAAATTATCAAGGAATATAAAAAGAAATAGTAAAGTATTCTTCAGGCAAATAAATGACAAAAGATAATCAGAATAGGGATAGGGCCAGTAAGTGATGCACACGATAAACTCGCAGGTAATAATAGTGAAATGACAGAACTAGATAATTTGCCTCCGTATTTACTAGGGAGACTAACAAGATGGGCAGGACATTAGAAGAAGAGATCGAAAAAGATTTAAAATATTTAAAATAGAAAGAGGGGAGATAATTCATAAACTAATCAAACTTAGGGAGGATAATCTGGATGGATTGCATTTGCGAATATTAAAAGAAGTTAGTGAGGAGATAGCAGAGGCACTATTACATATATATAAAAATTCACTAGAAAGGGGAATAGTGTCAGAGGACTGCTAATGTGATTCCTATATTTAAAAAGGGAGATAGAACAAGTCCAGGGAACTTTTGACCAGTTAGCTTAACATCGGTGGTTGGAAAGATAATGGAAAATCTTTACTCAAAGACGTAATAGAAAGACATCTAGAGAACGAAAATATAATCAAGAATAGTTAGCACGGATTTCAGAAGGGAAGGTTATGCTTGACCAACCTTATTGAATTCTTAGAATCAAAGAAAGGTTACAGCACGGAAGGAGGCCATTTGGCCCATCGAGTCGGCACTGGCTCTTTGCAAGAGCAATCCAGCTAGTCCCATTCCCCCGCCCTTTCCCCGTAGCCCTGCAATTTTTTTCCTTTCAAGTACTTATCCAGTTCCCTTTTGAAGGCCATGATTGAATCTGCCTCCACCACCACCTTGGGCAGTGCATTCCAGATCCTAACCACTCGCTGCGTAAAAAATTTTTTCCTCATGTCACCTTTGGTTCTTTTGCCAATCACCTTAAATCTATGTCCTCTGGTCCTTGACCCTTCCGCCAATGGGAACAGTTTCTCTCTATCTATTGAATTCTTTGAAGAAGTAACAGAAAGGGTAGACAAGGGTGATGCAGTAAATGTAATATATTTGGATTTTCAAAAGGCCTTCGATAAGGTACCGCATTGTAGACTCATGACTAAGGTCAGAGCATGTGGAGTCAGGGAACAGGTAGCAGAATGGATAGCAAGTTGGCTACAAAACAGAAAACAGAGAGTAGTGGTTAAGAGTAGCTACTCAGACAGGCAAAGGGTGAGAAGTGGTGTTCCACAGGGATCGGTGCTGGGACCACTGTTGTTCATAATTTACATTAACAATTTGGATTTGGGAATCGGAAGTACAATTTCAAAATTTGCGAACAACACCAAATTGGGGGGTGTAGTTAACACAAAGGAAGAGTGCATCAAAATGCAAGAGGAAATTAATAAATTTGCAGAATGGGCGAGTAATTGGCAAATAAATTTCAATATAGATAAGTGTGAGTTGGTGTATTTTGGTAGGAAAAATAAGGGGGCCACATACTGCTTGGATAATAAGAGTCTAAGTGGGGTAGAGGAGCAAAGGGATCTAGTGGTACAGATACACAAATCACTAAAAGGCCATAAAAAAGGCAAATCAAGCACTAGGGTTAATTTCTAGAGGGATAGAATTGAAAAGAAAAGAAGTTATGTTAAACTTGTATAGATTGTTGGCTAGACCACATTTAGAGTATTGTGCACAGTTCTGGTCTCCATATTATAGAAAGGGTATAGAAGCATCGGAGAGGGTGCAGAAAAGATTCACAAGGATGATACCAGAACGAAGAGGATATCCTTATCAGGAAAGGCTGAACAGCCAGGGGTTCTTTTCTCTAGAAAAGAGGTGACCTGATAGAGATCTTTCAGATAACGATACGGTAGACGTAGAGAAAATGTTTCCACCTGTGGGGGAGTCCAAAACTATAGATCATAAACATAAAATAGTCACTAATAAATCCAATAGGGAATTCAGGAGAAACTTCTTTACCAAAAGAGTGGTAAGAATGTGGAAGACGCTATCTCTAGGAGTAGTTGAGGCAAATAGCATAGATGCATTTAGGGGGAAGCTAGATAAGCACATGAAGGAGAAAGGAATAGAAGGGTATCCTGATAGGGTTGGACGAAGTAGGTAGGGAGGAGGGTCGTGTGGAGCATAAAT
Source organism: Heptranchias perlo (assembly GCF_035084215.1). NCBI lineage: Eukaryota > Metazoa > Chordata > Chondrichthyes > Hexanchiformes > Hexanchidae > Heptranchias > Heptranchias perlo. Next base: position 134,258,961 of record NC_090327.1, on the reverse strand, counting down.
GCCGGCACAGACCAGTTAGGCCGAATGGCCTGCTTCTGTGCTGTAGTTTCTATGTAACTCAATGTAATACTGCTGTTAACAAGGCAAATCTGATTCTTGGATACATTTAATTACAAATCTAAACAAGTTACTTTATAACTCATTGGTAAGTGTACATTTCCAGTACAGTTTCAAGTTTTAGTTACCCTATCTTTCAAAATACATACATGGATTGGTTAGACTTCATAGATAAATGAGAATAATTCTGAGATTCAAAACAATACATTATAATGATAAACCAATAGAATGATACATTGGAGAAAACAAGGTTGAGAGGCAACACTTCTTTAATATTGATGTAAATACTTTTCTTTTCATTTAAAATGTGACTGCAAAACAGAAGGACTGGGATTGTGATTCCCAAATCCACTTCTGAAACAAGCAGTTCCCTGGATCCCTGACTGAAGCACAGCACACATCAGGTCTACAAGGCTGCCAGAGAGCTGAAGGGAGTCATCTGTGGCTGGGTGGGTGGGTAATTGGCTTTTTTCTCAATGTTATCATGATGATTAAAATTTATAAATGTTTGCAACTTCCCAAAATGTCATCTTCCCAACAACGTCTGGTGGAACTGGGAAACACAGACTGAAGAGATGAGAGCTGGTTGGTATGATGAGCCAAAGTACTTAGGTGGATTATTTTTTAACCTCATATCCCATTATTGATATTGTCCTAGATTGCTAGTTCAATAGCCCACAGGACCTGAGAAGCAAAGATAAAATAAGCGTTCTCAAAACAATCATTTTATGTTGTTTGTGGGAGGAGCTAAAAAACCTTCATGTTTTTGGGTGTGCAACTGACTCATAACTGAAAATCTCAATCCACCAAATTCTACAAAATTGATAGCTAACCTGCATTCCAGTTCCCATCTCACTTTACCTAGCTGCATCCTGGTAATCTGAATTGTGCTGTCTTTCTCACCCTCGCATTATGTTAGGAAAACTTGGTGATAGCTACAAAGGATGGGAATCTCAATGTCAAAGCCAGGCATTCAAGGTGACAGCACGCCTTTAAAGGGGCACTGTCATTGTGTAAGCTGTTGTGCAAGACATTTTACCAGGTTTGTAATCAGAGCAATGCCCAATTATATGACGCCATTCTGGAATTGTATCATGCCTGCTGGTGGAAAAAAAACGTTTATCAAAAGTGTAATTGCAGCCTGGAAAAGCGAGCAGGAAGCAACATTGCAAAACGTTATACTGCAGCAAATATAGCATTTGCCCAGTGTCGTCACACCCGTCATGGCGCAATTGCAATTTGAGCTTTCAGATCTAAGACTGCCCCCACCTCAAAAAAAATTCCAATGCACTGACAACGCCCCTTGAAAAGAGTCGTCTTAAACAGCTCACGTTTGTCCCACGGATGAACAAGACCTTATTCTACTACCATACTCCCCAGTGGTGCCAGGAATTTCCTCTTTTTTAAAACACACATAGAATGATTTTCCAATTTACTAGGTCCTCAGAGTGGGAACTGGTTCGATATCTGGCAATGCAATTTCGTTATTTCGCTAAATCATGTTCCCTTTTCTCACTCGAGGGAGAGACCTACGTGATTGTGAAAGCTTGTCTGGATTAGCTCCTATGTTGGTCGGACAAGATTTCATTTTTTTATCCACCTTTTCCTCCACAGAACAGTCAACATTTCTGTTTTTAATGTAGGTCGTGATTTTATACATGTACGAACTGTAAGTATTAGTAAAAAAAAAACCCTCCCTTTTGGCAGCTAATTTTTTAGTTATTTTGTGACCTAAATGGTGTTACAAACCTGAAGCAAATGACGTACAATTGACCAACCCGGAAGTAACAGTTCTTGCACTTTCAGCCTGAAACTGCCTTCACTTGAAGATTACTTCCCGTTTTAACAAACTGTACGCTTTTTTCTCTCCTCCTCCTCCCTGCAAGGTACAGTGCGATCGTTTTATTTTCCAATAATGAAAACAAGAAAATCGTACATATTCATGTGTTTTTAAGTGATTGTACTTGTTAGAATGTGATGCTTGGTTGGATCCGATATGAGATGGAAATCCTCGCACCTGGGGAGGAAATTAAATTAGAATCGTGCAAAGCATCGTGAAGGAGACCAATTTGTCGAAACATTCGTGTAGTCTTTTAAGCAATGCAAGATATGACTTATCTAGCTTGGGTTGTTGCAAACGTTGATGTAGATATATTTCAGCGTGGTCCTGATTTTTCAAATATATTTCTTTCTTGCTGATAGTAATTCGGATCTCAGTGAATGAGAAGCATTCATAGACTAAAGGTTGGAGGAGGGTAGTGCAGCTGTAGAAGGTGACATTTCCTCTAGGTCCAAAAGCCCGCCTTTCAACAGCTATTCCTTCTATTTTTGTGTGCTTGCTCCTTTTTCTGTAGTGTAGGCCTGCTTTGTAACATTTTTGAAAAAAATGTTTATTAGCCAATATATACAAACTGTTAGTGCAATAACATTCTACACAGTATATACGTTTTGGTAATCTTCACTTTCCATTTTTTACACGCTAACATTTAAAAAAAATGCTATACTGCATAGTTATTCATTTATTTTGGCAAGTGGAAAGACTGTATTTTTAATCTATTTTCATGAGTGGAGTCAGATTTAGGTAAAAGTATAAATCTGTAATACTTTTTTATGGGCTTGCTTTTTTACACTTATGGATCACATGAACTGACATGTAGTGTTTGTAATCTATGGCAAAACAACATGCAATTCAGAGTGTTTCCTATTGTCTTGTTTGCAAAATGTGTCACCAATTTGACATTTTTATTTAATCCTTTAAATCCATGTCAGTGTCAAAACTGAAGTGTACAAATCAGAAATATGCATTTGATTGGTTACAAGATCAAACCTGCCTGAACCTGCACATAATCATAGTGATTAAATGATCTTGGCAGGTTTATCAAGGAGACAGAAAAGTGGCACGTTCCTGTATAAAGGAGGGAAGGAAAGCATGAAAAATTGATGGATGAGATATCTGAAGTTGCACTTTTGGGACTTCGCATGGCCACTTCCAAAGTAATTTTGGTAGAGATCCCAGAGTAGGTCACCAGTCTTGTCTTGGGGATAAGACTAGGATATCTAAATGAACATAGTATTATATACTATTGGATCTCCTGTCACATTGCTCACAGTAAGTCATGGCATGCAGTCAAACATGATGGCTAAAGTGTGACTGGAAGTAAGTGACACAGGAAGTGCACACTATATGCAATACTATTATCTTTATATTACCAGTTGATATTCTGTGGTATTTCACACAGTAAGTTGAAGAATATGGTCACTCTATGTCTGTGCTGCTGATTCTCTGTCCTCTCCTGTTTCAGTCTCTCTTCTCTCTTTAACTTTTTACTTCTCCTCTCCCTTTCCTTCTTCATTCCTTTAGGGTGAGAGGTAGTGGTTGGTATGGCATTTGAGGTAGTGTTTAAGGGAAAATGTAGTCCTCGGAGATTCCTTTCTCAGCCCTACACCAATCACTTGTACTTCTTCTGCCTCAATCTCATCACATTCCTTAACCGTTCCTCTGCCTGAAACCACCACTATACCTATGTCTTCCTCTTTGAATGACCTATTGAACCCTTGTATCTTCCCCTTCCTCTAGTCACTCACCTCACTCTTAACATTGTGCATTGCATATAAGACAATGTCTTATTCTGCTGTTGAAGGGGAGCTGTATGTAAACTGAGCTACTTCTTTAAGGCCACAAGCATTAATTGCTATAAATAAGCAGGTGCTGAGATCAATTAGAGCATAATTATTTTTCTGTAGACATGTGAGTCTCCAGCTGCTCACCAACACCAAAAAAGGATAGATCGTTTGGCTATGGCAACTTTTTATCTTTTTAATCCTAATTCCAAGCCATTTCTCCAAATCCCTTAGTTGCCCTCATTTCTTAAATAAGCATTTATCTCCCTTTTAAACACCTCAGTTGATTCTCTAAAGCCTTCTGGGGCTGTGGATCCTACATTCTCAAACCCCCTTGAGAAAAGATTTTTTTTTCCTGGCTTCCCCCTATTAGAGGGAAGAGTCTTTTCCTATCTGCTCTAGTGGTTCACTTCATTATTTTAATACCATAATCCGATAACCTCCTCAAAGGTAGGAAATGTAACCCAAGCTTACCTGATATAGCTAAATCCCTTCATCTCACATCTCATCCTGGTGAATCATCACTGGACTTTCTCCAAGGCCAGTATACCCTTCCTAAGATAGGCACCCAAAACTAAAAACAATATTCCAAATGAGGTCTGACTAGTGCAGTAGTATTTTCTTGCTTATATATTCTATACTTCTTATGATGAAGCCCAGTATCCCATTGGTTTTTTGCACTTGTGAATTAGCTTTTAAATGGTTTTATTCACTCAATCCACGACTCTCCCATTTAGACAGTATTGCCATCTACCATTCTTACATTGCAAGTGTACTGCTTTGTACTTTGGTACAACAACTTGCATTTATATAGTGCCTTTAACATAGAACTGAAGGGATTTAAACATGGGGATGATCGTTTTAAACTTGAGGTATTAGGGGACCGGAAGCTAGGACAAACAAGTTTTGGTGCAGGATAGGATATGGGCAGCAGAGTTTTGGATGAGCTGAAGTTTATGGAGGAGCAGATAGTCTGAGATGGATGATGTTACAGAGGAGGAAGTGGGTAGTCTTTGTAATGGAGAGGATATGGAGTCAGAAACTCAGCTCAGGGTCGAATTAGACCCTGAGGTTGTGAAGTCCGGTTCAGTCTGAGATGGTGGCCAGGGAGGGGATGGAGTCAGTGGTGAGGGTACAGAGTTTGTGGCAGGGTTCGAAGACCATGGCTTTTATCTTCCCAATGATTAACTACATTAAACTGCATCTGCCCATTGCTTAATGTATCTATGACCTTTTGTAATTTTTTGCTGCTTTCAAAGTTGACTATGCCTCCTAGCTTAGCATCATCTCCAAACTTGGATATATTTCCCTCTATTCCCAAACCCAGGCCATTTATGTATATCATGAAAGTTGGGGGGGTCTCAGCACCAATCTTTGATGGACGTCATTCGTTAACTGCTTGTGAATCTGAAAATGTCCCTTTCGCCCAACTCTTTGCTTCTGTCTTCCAACCAATTTCCTATGAGGGTACAGCTAATTCCATGTGCCTAAATTCTAGCAAGCAATCTATTGTGCATAACCATATTAAATGCCTTCTGAAAATCCACCTCAATGGCTGTCAAAGAACTCTTAGGTTAGTTAAACATGATCTCCCTTTCACAAAATAATTCTGACTCTCCCTAATCATCTTATAAGTGCTCACTTACCCTATCCCTAATGATGGATTCTAACAATTTTCCTGCTACTGACATTAAACTCACTGATGTGTAGTTACTTTATTTGTGTCTTCCTTTTTTTGATTAACTGTGTAGCATTTGCTATCATCCAATTCTCCAATATCTTTGTGAGCTTTGAAAAATTCCAATTTTCCTCATTTCATCTTTTTTGATAACCTTGAGTAATAACAAAAAACCAGTACCTGAATATTAGTTTAGCTTCAATCCTATTAGTTTATCCAATACAATTTTTCTGTACCGTGCTACTTTCTGTGCGTTCCTCCCATTCACTAATCTCGAATTTTCCCTCTACCTCTGTTATCATAGTCCTCTCTTCCATTATAAGGACTGAAGCTAAATATTCAAATAACTTTTCCATCACGTCCTTATCCTCTATTGTTGCAATACCTAACTTTGCTTCACCACTTTTTTTGAAGTTTAAAAAAAATTTGCAGTTATCCTTGATGAAGTCTGAAAGGTTTTTTTTAAAAAAAATTTCCCGCTTTACTTTCCATATTCATTCCTTGGTCATCTTCTGTTGCTTTCTACAACCTTCCAGCCTACATTCACAATATTATTCTTTACCTTTTTAAATGAGTGTTCTGCTTGTGTTTAATACTGTTTCTAACCATTCTAGTAGATCAATCTGCATCATCCTAGAATTACCTCTTTTTTGCTTGTCACGATTTATAAATTGTGGATTATAAATTGTTTTATAATCTACTGAAAAAAATCTGAGATGTATTTTCGGGTGATGTAAACATGGTCTATTAGACTAGTTAGAACAAGTACTAAACAAAGAAGAAATTAGAACAAATGTCTGGCTTTCTTTCTCCTTTTTCATGTACTGGTAATATTCTGAAGTGTAAGAAACTCATAGTAAAATCAAGACTGAGGAGTGCCTAAGGCCTTCAAGTAAAAGCTTTAATGAAGGTACTCAAAAACACAAGACAATTTAATAGTTAGGTTTATGCATGTTATTGAGAAATAAGTTTTTCTAAAAAAATGTTTTTGTTATGTTAGAAATCTTATTTTTAGCCTGTACTTATCAAGGTAAGGGGGAAAATAAGTCTGATGAAAAAATAAAATCAAAGTGATTTGATGGGTTCACATTCTCCTTTCTTTGATTAATAAGCTTTCTTGACTGGTAGTTTTCCAGCTGCTTTCCGCACTTATGAATTGTATGTTCGTTGCTGCTGAAATGCGATGGTCACTTGACAGGAAGTGAGCACAGATACACCATTTTTATAATTGTGTGTGTGTGTGTGTGTGTATATATACATATAGAGCTATTAGGTTGGGAAGAACGAGATGCTTTGATCAACACATTTTTCTTTGATCCTTAAGAGTGTTCAGAGAAAAATGACTACCAATTATACCAGCTCCCAGAATTAAAAAGGTTGTATTCTAATATAAGTGGCCTAGTTCTAATTTCCATCTGCTGGTTTTATAATCTAATGAAATAATTAAAATGTAAAATAGAAAGGAAAGAGAGGAAGGTCATATATTCGGAAGCAAGGCTTCAAGGTGTGATATCACCTTTTAGGTCCTTTTCTTGAAACATTTCTTAGCATCACTGCTGTGATGTAAGAGCATAAGAAATAGGAGCAGGAGTAGGCCATCTGGCCCCTCGAGCCTGCTCCACCATTCAACAAGATCATGGCTGATCTTCTACTTCAACGCCATTTTCCTGCACCATCTCCATATCCCTTGATACAGGAACTCGATAAAATTAACATAAGTAAAGCAACAGTAATGAAGAAAATAATAGCACTAAAGAGTGACAAATCCCCAGGACCAGATGGTTTCCATCCCAGGGTTTTAAAGGAAGTAGGTGAGCACATTGCGGATGCCCTAACTATAATCTTTCAAAGTTCTCTAGATTGGAAAATTGCACATATCACTCCGCTTTGTAAGAAAGGAGAGAGAGCGAAACCGGGGAATTATAGACCAGTTTGCCGAACATCTGTTGTGGGGAAAATGCTGGAGTCTATAATTAAGGATAGGGTGACTGAACACCTCGAGAATTTTCAGTTAATCAGAGAGAGCTAGCATGGATTTGTGAAAGGTAGGTCGTGCCTGACAAACCTGATTGAATTTTTTGAAGAGGTGACTAAAGTAGTGGACAGGGGAATGTCAATGGATGTTATTTATATGGACTTCCAGAAGGCATTTGATAAGGTCCCACATAAGAGACTGTTAGCTAAGATAGAAGCCCATGGAATCGAGGGAAAAGTACGGACTTGGTTAGGAAGTTGGCTGAGCGAAAGGCGACAGAGAGTAGGGATAATGGGAAGGTACTCACATTGGCAGGATGTGACTAGTGGAGTCCCGCAGGGATCTGTCTTGGGGCCTCAATTATTCACAATATTTATTAACGACTTAGATGAAGGCATGGAAAGTCTCATATCTAAGTTTGCCGATGACACAAAGATTGGTGGCATTGTAAGCAGTGTAGATGAAAACATAAAATTACAAAGCGATATTGATAGATTAGGTGAATGGGCAAAACTGTGGCAAATGGAATTCAATGTAAACAAATGTGAGGTCATCCACTTTGGATCAAAAAAGGATAGAACAGGGTACTTTCTAAATGGTAAAAAGTTAAAAACACTGGATGTCCAAAGGGACTTAGGGGTTCAGGTACATATAATCATTGAAGTGTCATGAACAGGTGCAGAAAATAATCAAGAAGGCTAATGGAATGCTGGCCTTTATATCTAGAGGACTAGAGAACAAGGGGGCAGAAGTTATGCTGCAGCTATACAAAACCCTGGTTAGACCGCACCTGGAGTACTGTGAGCAGTTCTGGGCACCGCACCTTCGGAAGGACATATTGGCCTTGGAGGGAGTGCAGCGTAGGTTTACTAGAATGATACCCGGACTTCAAGGGTTAAGTTACGAGGAGAGATTACACAAATTGGGGTTGTATTCTCTCGAGTTTAGAAGGTTAAGGGGTGACCTGATCGAAGTTTATAAGTTATTAAGGGGAACGGATAGGGTGGATAGAGAGAAACTATTTCCGCTGGTTGGGGATTTTAGGAGTAGGGGGCACAGTCTAAAAATTAGAGCCAGACCTTTCAGGAGCGAGATTAGAAAACATTTCTACACACAAAGGGTTGTAGAAGTTTGGAACTCTCTTCCGCAAACGGCAATTGGTACTAGCTCAACTGCTAAATTTAAATGTGAGATAGATAGCTTTTTGGCAACCAAAGGTATTAAGGGATATGGGCCAAAGGCAGGTATATGGAGTTAGATCACAGATCAGCCATGATCTTATCAAATGGCGGAGCAGGCACGAAGGGCTGAATGGCCTACTCCTGTTCCTATGTTCCTATCTGGACATCTATCGATCTTTGTTTTGAATGTACTCAATGACTGAGCATCCGCAGCCCTCTGGGGTAGAGAATTCCAATGATTCACCACCCTCCTGAGTGAAGAAATTTCTCCTCATCTCAGTCCTAAATGGCCTACCCTTTATTCTGAGACTGTGGAACACCTCCAAATTATTCTTACCGTGTTAACAGAGCATTTTCATAAATTCTTGTTTTGTTAATCATGTGTGTCCAATAAGGTTGTTCTCTTCCCTCTAGGGAAAAAAAAAGCTTGGTTGGGAATTTTAAATAAAAACTGGCTCAGCTTGGAATTCTCATGACTTTTGAAAGAATTTTGTAGTGAAACTACCCTTTATTAGGTAGGTTTTCAGATAGTTCTTTCTTTCATTGCCCCAGCACAGTCATTTACATAGTGCCTTTCACATCCTCAGGATGTCCCAACATGCTTACAGCCAATTAATTACCTTTGCAGTGTATTGTTGTTCAGTAAATTCACAGCCAATTTGTGCACAGCAAGATCATACAAACAGCAATTAGATAAATGACCAGTTAATTTGTTGTTGGTTGAAGGATAAATGTTGGCCAAGATACTGGGAGAACTCCCTGCTTTGTTACTGGAACAGGGCCATGGATCTTTTACATTCACCTGAATAGGCAGACAGGGCTTGGTTTAACGTCTCATTTATAAGATGGCACCTCCAATAATGCAGCATCCTTTAGTATTGCACTGAAATTTCAGTCTAGATTATGTGCTCAAATTCAGGTATGGGACTTGCGCTCATGAACTTTTGACCCAGAGGCAAAAATGCTACCCCAAGCCAAGTTGACACTTAAATCTTAGCTTTGCAAGAGGTTAATACAACGTTTGGGAACACACAGGAACAATTTGAATTAGCAGGGGATAGAACTAATGAAAATACCAAGGCTTGTTAGCATATACTAGTTCTACTTCTCTGAGCTGGAGGCCTACTGAGATTCTCTGACATAGTGGCAGCATACCTAGAACTCTCAACATTATTCAGAACCTCAAGCAATAGTTCTCAGGTTATTAAAGCTTTGTGAATCCCTTTATTCTGTCATACAAATAAGAGGCAGGAGTTTTTACATCACTGAGAAACCCTAGTTTCATTGCCAAATAACTGGGTAGGTAGCATAGGAAATGGAGGACCTTTATCTCAACTAGCATGATGGAAAATTCAAGCTCCACGACTGTCTACATCAACTGAGACTGAATGACACCATTCTTGGTTCTTCTGCCAGATGTAATCCATTGTTGTGGCATAATATGCCCTCTTAAGAGTATGTTTAAAAACTAATGTGGTCTTGCCCTACTAGAAATGCATCTGCTGCTAAATAATCACAGACTGATATTGAGATTGACGCTGGTGCTGTCTATGGCTTAGACTTTCCTGCAGTGTGAATTAAAAAATATATAGACATTATAGACTTCTCCAAAATAAAATAAAAGCATTAGGAGATGCCCTGATGTAGTTGTATGTATTGTAATGGTCTCCAGATCATTTAGAAACCTCATGGTGTATTAGTATCCTTGAGAACCACTTTCGTAGGAACAAACGGAAGATTGTGGTGATTCTTCTGTAATACAACATGACTCCACACTGAATTGAAATTTATGACTGTGTATCAGTATTCTAACAGATAATTGGACCACTTTAATACCTAGTTCCTGAACCAGTAGCAGGATTCCTTGGAATTCCTAAGAATTCTTGAGGTCCTCTAACTTGAATGTAAGGACCTCTGTGAAATGTTTCAATAGCTGGAAGGTGTTTTTGAAGATGGGATTGCCAAAATTAATCTCTGATTTAATGGAGGTGCTCCTGTGGTGATTAGGACTATTTGGACATTCATAGGCTTTTTGCAATTCTGGGGATCATTTGAAATTGCCTTAGTTGGATTCAGATATTGAGATTATAGTGAACATTATTTGACCTGTCTGCAGAAATCCTGTATGTTTGAGTTCCACCACTTAGCCAGAGAGATCTTCTGAACTTAAGAAACCTCTTTGAATGAGCTTAGAGAAACTTGGAGGTTTCTAGACTGCTGTAAATTATGTTTTCTCAAGGGTCGTAATCCTGCGATTGAAAAGACTATTGGTAAATTCTCAGATCTGCAAAAGAAATGTTAGACCTTTTTTGGAACCTGCATTACACAGTAGTAAAAACTGCTGATGAACCTACTGCTGGCTGAGATATCGCAATACCGCTCAGATACCTTGTACTAGGAGATGTGGAGGAATATACAGCATTAGAGTTATTAGTCATGAGACATACTAATATACTGCAACAGGAGTGATAGGATATGGGTTCACACCAGCAATTCTCCACAGTGAGTTCTACATCCTACCTGGGTTGTCGGGTGGAGATGGCAATCAGTGGCAAGCACCTCCCGATAGAGAGAGATAATTGGAGGTAAGTCAACCACAGCTTTCACAATTTCTTGAGAGCAGAACTTGAGCATCAATTGAGGCATGTGCTTTTGGTCAGAGAATAATGTATAGCTCAGGGTACATAAAGCAGGAAGACTAATACAAAGCTTAGAAATTTCCATCATGACAAGGTGAGTAAGTTGAGAAATACAACCATGGCAAGTCCCTGTGGTAAGAAGACTGCAGGTATAAGGCTGGGCAGCATGACGTATTAGATTGTAAAGACTGCTTGAGTTCTTGGGCTTGCCTAAGATGTGAGGGACATGTAAGAGGTAATTTATGGTAAGCCACTGCACTCCCAGCAGAGTTGCAGGAATGCGCTTGTTGTTAGTACTTGATGTTTGTCTGCTTGCTTTACAAACCAATTGCTGGTGTCACTGGCAGAATATGGTGCATGTGAAGATTATTCAGAATCCCTGCTTTGTGTGGATGGCAAGATTAACCTTGTATTAGTAGAGGTGGGGAAATAGGGCAGGTTAAGGACTGCTCGAAATCCAGGACTTTTGAAACAATGGGGACAATGTGAATGTTAGGGCTCATTGGAAGCTGAGTGCTGCTTGGTCACATGGTGGGCTATGGTGTGTTTTTTAAAAAACCTCATGAGGATTTTTAGGTTAGAACATTGACATTCTGAATTAAGAATGGGCATGAGATTTAATATAGAGTATTGACACAGCCATCCTGCACCACACTATTGACGCTGTAACTTGGGTTATGGTTGGGGGGGGGGAGGGGTGGATTATTGTTACGGGTTAGGGTTAGAGTTTTGGGGATATGGGAATTGTTGGCATTGTGCAAGATCTGAGCAGTTACCTCTGTGTTGCCTGCAGAAACCACTATTGACAACTACTAAATTTGTCTGAAATATAGGGTTAACCTCTCAAAATAGTGGACAGGAATGTCCTATAAACACATTATGCATTTGTGCATGAATATCACCAATTTTGATTTGTAATTTATGGTGTTGGTACAATTCTGCTTGCATGGTTTACCTATTCCTACTTGTATACTGAAAAATTATTGCAAAAAAAAAAAATCACTTTTTAATTTAAAAAAAGGTGCTAAAGGCTCATGACGTTTCAAGCGTGAATATTGGTGGTGTGAGACACAGGATTCAAACCACTGAGTTCCATAACAAATTAGCATTTTTGAAAAAAGGAACATATAACCTTCATGTGGCGACTGTACATTTGTTGCATAGCAACATGCAGATGCTGACTCAACAATGAGGGATTCAAATATGGAAGATGAATTTATTTTTAATCCCATGTGAGTGTGTTTGCAGGCAGTGGCAGCACTTAGAATTTTGGAGTTGAGCAGAATATGCCAAATATCTGCATATTTACTGTCAATTTTTTGTTGAACAGTTCATTAAATCTTGCGTGTCGGTTAGGATTTTGCTTGCGCGGTTTTTATAAAGTAAACGGATGCATTTCATTGTTACACTTTTTAACACAATCAAATCTTGTCATTGCCTCTGAGTCAGAAGGCTGTGGGTTCAAGCCCCACTCCAGGATTTGAGCACATAATCCAAGATGACACTTCAATGCAGTTCTGAGGGAGTGCTGCACTGTTGGAGATGTCGTTTTTTGGATGAGACATTAAACTGAGGTCCCATCTACCCCCTCAGGTGGATGTGAAAGATCCCATGGCACTATTCAAAGAAAAGATGGGGTGTTCTCATGGTGTCCTGGCCAATATTTATCCCTCAACCAACACCACTGAAAACAGATTATCTGGTTATATATCTCATTCCTGGGTGCAGTGCTGGGTGTTTGTGCAGGAGTCTGCAGGGTTGGGTAGTTGGAAAGACTAAAGTGAGGGGAGGGAATAAAGGTGGTGATAATTCTTTGGGGTGAAGCTCATGAGTGGGAGGTTAGGATATGGGAGGTGAGTTATTACAGAAGAGCAGCTGTGGGCCTGTAGTATAGATGGGGAATGTAAGAGGGCAAGTTGTGAACTTGTAAGGAAGCGGGCAAAGACAAGAGATTGTTGGGGCTGTCGGGAAGACTGAGGTCCAGCTGTGGAAGAGGAGCAGAGGGAGTGGAGATTACAGTGTTGAAGGTCAGAGGCAGGCTGAGGTATATGGGAGCAGTCAGTAAGAGCATGAGGAGGGAATTAGCAGCTGTGTAAAATTAAAATGAATAGGTCCTCTTTGTAATGAAAGGGAAAAGGGCAAACTTCATCCCAAAGCTCGGGATGGCAATGAACAAAGTCGAGGCTTCAGAACGGAATCAAGAAGGCTAAAGTGGCAAGTAAATAGAAAATAATGATATATAAATAAAGGAACTTTAATGGAGGTTTTTGAAGAAGTGGTGCATTGGTTCAGAGGAAATTGTAAGGTTTGTTACAAAAATTTAGGCATATGGTATAAAAGGAAATGTAGCAACAGGGAAAGAAAGTTGTTTGATGAGACAAAAAATATAATTAAGGTTGCTCTGATTGGAGAAGAGTTGGGAGTGGTGTATATGCTTTGGACTTTGCATAGAGAGCACAATACATAATATTGAAATTTGCTGCCGACATAAAATTAGAAGGTTTGGCAAACATTTAATGCATTTTGGGAGGAAAAATGAGGAATGGGAACATGCACCCAATAGAAAGGCACTGAAGGGTGTGGATGAACAGAGACACCTAGGAGTTCAAATACATAATTCTGCAAAGCCATAAAAAGTCCAATAGCATTTTGGACTTCATAAATAAGGGCATAGATTACAAGAGCAAAAAGCAAGAACATTTGTACAAGGAAATAGTCAGGCCATAGTTAGAGTACTGTGTGCCGTTTTGGGCACTCCATTACAGAAAGACATTAAAGCCATTCACTGAGATGATACATGGGAGAAAAAACTGTGGCTATAAGGAGAGACTACATATATTGGGATGATTTCCACTGGAGCAGAGAAGGCTAAGAGATTTAATCAAGGTTATTAAAATTATGAAGGGCTTTGATAGGATAAATAGGGAAAGGTAATTTCCTTTGATTACAGAGTCATCAATTTACAATTATTGCTGAGTGTGAGGAGAGAGGTAGGAGAAATTTCTGTATGGAGAGAATTATTGGAGCCTGGAATACTTTGCCACATGGTGTAGTTGAGGCAGACACCACTGCATCTTTTAAGGGAAAAGTGGATAAATATTCCAAATAGAGGAAAATATGGGATGAGAGCAGGGCAGGATTAGTGTCTAACAAAGAGCTAGCACAGGCACGATTGGCCAAATGATGTAAACTTCTATGGAATAAAATAGGGTAGTGTAAGTTTACTTGTAATATTTCAACTTTCTGCTATTCAGTTCTGATGGCATGCTGCTTCATGAAAATTAATAAACTTGAATATGAATAAATCCCATTCAATTGGAATTGGGCGGAAGAAATTTGAATATGAGTGAATCTTTTGTAAGTTACACAGATTTTGAATATTTTTGACTATGATGCAGTTGACAGAAGTGTGGTGTGATCGACAGGACGTATATGCTTCCTGAACTGTGTTTATTGTATAATTGTGGACCTTGCATGGTGTTGCTCGCAGTGAGTCAGCAATTACGTTGTAGTTAGGGGGGTTCATGTTGGGATTTGGAAGTAGGTGCATAGTGCACAACTTCAGTGAAATATTTTGGAAAGAAGTTTGTAAGACTTCTATTCAGCGATAATGAGCCAAATGTTTATTGATTGGTTTCTGGAAAATAAATAATGTTTCCTCTATCCCACTGCAGTGTGTTATATAAATAACAAACACTGCTGCTTAATTAAATATTTCTGTAGAAAAACTAATTTTGAATTCTCAGTATAAACAAAACACAGGTGTTATAATCGCCTTGTTTGTCTTTCTCTATAAAGTATAAAAAGCACACACTTGATAATTTTCATCTTCCAGCTTGTTTTCAAATCATTTGGGGAAAACAAGCAAACTCAAATGCTGTTACAAGCAGAACAAAAACATACTTGGACACTTGAGACAAATCAGTACATTTTTTGTAACCATCATTGTTTTCAAATTCTCGGTTTAATTAAAGATTCTGCAATCACACATGCTATAATCATACCCTTTCTCTTGCTCTGAGCTAGGCTCTCTATCAAGTGAAAATTAAACACTTAATAGCTTAAAATTCTGAAATCCTGTTATTTCAAGTTTTGCACATGCTCAGATTGCAGCACTTTGGGAATTGCAAGGGCGGATGTACTTGTTAAGTCCTTTCAGTTGACAGGTAGTTCTGAGAAAATTAACAACAACAACTACTTGCATTTATATAGCATTATTTAATGTAGTAGAACATCCCAAAGCGCTTCACGGGAGTGTTATCAAACAAAATTTGACACTAAGCCACGTAAGGATTTTAGGACAGGTGACCAAAAGCTTGGTCAAATAGGTAGGTTTTAAGGAGTGTCTTGAAGGAGGCGAGAGAGAGAGAGGCAAAGAGGTTTTGGGAGGGAATTCCAGAGCTTAGGGCATAGGCAGCTGAAGGCACGGCTGCCAATGATGGAATGATTAAAATCGGGGATGCGCAAAAGGCCAGAATGTGAGGAGTGCAAAGATCTTGGAGAGTTGTAAGCCTGGAGGAGGTTAGGGAGAGGGAGGGGTGAGTCCATGGAGGGATTTGAAAGCAAGGATGAGAATTTTAAAATCGAGGCGTTCCCGGACCGGGAGCCAATGTAGATCAGTGAGCATAGGGGTGATGAGTGAACGGGACTTTGTGCAAGTTAGGATATGGGCAGCAGAGTTTTGGATGAGCTCAAATTTATGGAAGGTGGATGAGGTCAAGTTTATGGAGGGTGGAAGATGCAAACTAGGCTTTTAAGAGAGGTTGGGTTGTCCAAGTTAAAATATTACGGTACTCAAAGACAATCTTATAAGTAAGATTAATCATATTATTGTGATATAGTTTTTAATGTTTTTATTTTATTACAAACCTTTTTGAATCTTAGTACTTATGTTTGTGGGGAAAAAAATAGCAAAAGCAAGATATATGAAAAACCATTTTGAGTGATTTGATTGGTTCAATTTTTGTCATTTCCCCCATAGTTAATAGACTTCCAATTTTTGTGGTCAAAAAGATTTAGGTTTCTTGAGTAATTTGATTGGTTCAGTTTCTGCCTCCTTGATAGATTTTGCTGACCCCTGATAGTTATAGGATTCAGTTTTTTTTGCTGTTTTAAGACTGACTTAGGTGCAATTTACACACATGTATAATGCCTGCAGTATGATAAAACGTATGCTAGATATAACATTTTTAAAGAATATTATTAGTAGATCTTTATGGTATTTCTTATGGAGAATCAGAGGATATGTTGTTTTGGTACTTAGAAACATAGAAAATAGGAGCAGGAGTAGGCCATTTGGCCCTTCTAGCCTGCTCCGCCATTCAGTATGATCATGGCTGATCCTCTATCTCAATACCATAGTCCCGCTCTCTCCCCATGCCCCTTGATGCCTTTTATGTCTAGAAATCTGTCTAGCTCCTTCTTAAATATATTTAGTGACTTGGCCTTCACAGCCTTCTGTGGTAGAGAATTCCACAGGTTCACCACCCTGAGTGAAGAAATTTCTCCTCATCTCAGTCCCAAATGTCCTACCCCGTATCCTGAGTCTGTGACCCCTCGTTCTGGACCCCCCAGCCAGGGGAAACATCTTCCCTGCATCCAGTTTGTCTAGCTCTGTCAGAATTTTATATGTTTCAATGAGCTCCTCTTTCATTCTTCTAAACGTGAGTGAATACAGGCCGAGTCAACCCGATCTCTCCTCATACGACAATCCTGCCATCCCAGGAATCAGTCTGGTGAACCTTCGCTGCACTCCCTCTATGGCAAGTATATCCTTCCTTAGGTAAGGAGACCAAAACTGCACACAGTACTGCAGGTGTGGTCTCATCAAGGCCCTGTATAACTGCAGTAAGACATTCTTGCTGCTGTACTCAAATCCTCTTGCAATGAAGGCCAACATACCATTTGCCTTCCTAACTGCTTGCTGTACCTGCATGTTTGCTTTCAGTGACTGGTGTACAAGGACACCCAGGTCCCTTTGTACATCAACATTTCCCAATCTATCACCATTTAAATAATACTCTGCCTTTCTGTTTCTCCTTCCGAAATGGATAACTTCACATTTATCCACATTATACTGCATTTGCCATAGTTTACATAGAATTTACAGCACAGAAACAGGCTATTCGGCCCAACTGATCTGTGCCAATATTTATGTCCACACAAACCTCCCCTCACTCTACTTCATCTATCCCCAATCAGCATATCCTTTTATTCATTTCTCCATCATGTGCTTATCTAGCTTTCCCTTCAATGCATCTATGCTATTTGTCTCAAATATTCCATGTAGTAGCAAGTTCCACATTCTGACCACTCTTTGGATAAAGAGGTTTCTCCTGAATTCCTTATTGGATTTATTAGTGACTATCTTATATTTATGATTCCTAGTTTTGGACTCCCCTACAAGTGGAAACATCTTCTCTACGTCTACCCTATCAAACCCCTTTATAATTTTAATGACTTCAATCAGGTTACCCCTCAGCCTTCTCTTTCCTAGAGAAAAGAGCCTCAGCTTGTTCAGTCTTTCCTGATAGTTATAACCTCTCAGTTCTGGTATCATCCTTATAAATCTTCTTTGTACCTTCTCCAGTGCCTCTATATCCTTTTTGTAATATGGAAACTAGAACTGTGCAAAGTACTCAGTGTGGTCTAACCAAGATTCTATACAGGTTTAACATAACTTCTCTACTTTTCAATTCTACTTCTCTAGAAATGAATCCCAGTGCTTAGTTTGTATTTTTATAGCCTTGTTAACCTGCATTGCTGCACAGATTTGTGAACCTGTATCCCTAGATCCCTTTGCCCCTCTGCCCCGTTTAGACACTTCTTTTCCAAGGAGTATGTGGCCTCCTTATTCCTCCCACCAAAATGCACCACCTTACACTTATCTATATTGAAGTTCATTTGCCATTTACAAGCCCATTCTGCAAGTTTATTAACGTTGTCTTGTATTTTGTCGCAGACTTCCTCAGTACTAACTATTCTCTTTCCCACCCCCAATTTGGTGTCATCCGCAAATTTTGAAATTGTACTTTCAATTCCCGAGTCCAAATCGTTTATGTAAATAGTGAACAACAGTGGTCCCAGCAGCGATCCCCGTGGAACACCACTTCCCACCTTCCACCAGTCTGAGTAAATACCTTTAACCCCCACTCTCTGTATTCTGTTTTGTAGCCAGCTTGCTATCCATTCTGCTATTTGCCCCCGACTCCACATGTTCTGACCTTAGTCATGAGTCTGCTATGTGGTATCTTATCAAAGGCCTTTTGATAATCCTAGTATATTACATCTACTACATTACCCTTATCTACTCTTTCTGTTACTTCTTCAAAGAATTCAATAAGGTTGGTCAAGCATGACTTTCCCTTTTGAAATTCATGCTGACTATTCTTTATTATATTTTCGGTTTCTAAATGTTTTTCTGTTACATCTTAGAGTAAAGAGTCCAATATCTTTCCTACCACCGACATTAAGCTAATTGATCTATAGAACAAATCTCTAGGAATAACATTAATTGTCTGACACTATTCTCTTTTCTATTGAATTTTATATGTATATAATGGTGCCTCTGCTATCTCTTCCCTAACTCCTTTTAATATGTGCAAATGCAATCCAGGGGTTTTATCCTCTCTAAGTTTGATTGGTTTCTTAATTATCTCTCCCCCTTTCGATATTAAATGTCTTGATATCTTTTTTGATCTCTTCTAATGTCATGGCCACCCTGTTTGCCTCAGTATTTACCAGGGACACTAAGTAATTATTTAAAATTTCTGCCATTTCGCTATCATTACCCGTGAGTTTATCTTGTGCATCCCTTGCGGCCCTATACCTATCCTGATTTTCCTTTTGTTATTTGTGTCTGTAGAATACTTTACTATTTTTATATTCCTCGATAATTTCATATTATATTTCCATTTTACTTTCCTAAATGTTTTTTGACTTCTTTCCTAACTTGTTCATATTCCCTTTTGTCTTCCTTTACTTAATTGTGTATGTATTTAGTGTATGCCTTTTTCTTCAGTTTCAATTTTGCTCATCTCTTTATTCATCCATGGTGTTTCATTATTGGCTAGTTTGTTCTTGTTTTTTAGCTGAATAGATTCATCATGAACTGCTGTTCTACCTCCTTGTCAGTATTTTTTTCCAGTTTATCTTCCCGAGTTCCATTCTCATCCCCTCAAAATTAGCTTTTTACCCAGTCTATTACTTTTGGTCTTTGTCTTATTTATGTCTTTCTCAATCATTATCTTATTATGTTGTGATCGCTATTGCCTAGATGTTCCCAAATGCTTACTTCTTCTATCTGCTCTGGTTCATTTCCCATTACTAGATCCAGCAGTGATTCCTCTCGTTGGGCTTCTTACATACTCAGTAAGAAAGTAGACCTGTACACAATTTTTAAAAACTCCATTCCTTTTTCCCCTTTCTCTACTTCTTGCCAGTTTATTTAGGGGCAGTTGCGCAGTGTTCAGTTCCATTCGCAACCCCTCAGATAATGAAGCAGACCATGCCCGCATGCAGTAAGACCTGGACAACATCCAGGCTTGGGCTGATAAGTGGCAAGTAACATTCGTGCCAGACAAGTGCCAGGCAATGACCATCTCCAACAAGAGAGTGTTTAACCACCTTCCCTTGACATTCAACGGCATTACCATCACCGAATCCCCCACCATCAATATCCTGGGGGTCACCATTGACCAGAAACATAACTGGACCAGCCATATAAATACTGTGGCTACAAGAGCAGATCAGAGGCTGGGTATTCTGCAGTGATGACTCACCTCCTGACTCCCCAAAGCCTTTCCACCATCTACAAGGCACAAGTCAGGAGTGTGATGGAATACTCTCCACTTGCCTGGATGAGTGCAGCTCCAACAACACTCAAGAAGCTTGACACCATCCAGGACAAAGCAGCCCGCTTGATTGGCACCCCATCCACCACCTTAAACATTCACTCCCTTCACCACCGGCGCACTGTGGCTGCAGTGTGTACCATCCACAGGATGCACTGCAGCAACTCGCCAAGGCTTCTTCGACAGCCCCTCCCAAACCCGTGACCTCTACCATCTAGAAGGACAAGAGCAGCAGGCACATGGGAACAACTCCACCTGCACATTCCCCTCCAAGTCACACACCATCCCAACTTGGAAATATATCGCCGTTCCTTCATCGTTGCTGTGTCAAAATCCTGGAACTCCCTTCCTAACAGCACTGTGGGGGAACCTTCACCACACGGACTGCAGCGGTTCAAGAAGGCGGCTCACCACCACCTTCTCAAGGGCAATTCGGGATGGGCAATAAATGCTGGCCTTGCCAGCGACGCCCACATCCCATGAACGAATAAAAAAAGTTAAAATCTCCCAAGATTATCATTGTGTCTTTTGCTCATTCCATAGATTTACTTACTTATTTCTTCCTGCACTTCTCTTCCACTATTAGATGGTCTTTCGAATACACTTATTGGCATGATCGATCCCTTCTTATCCTTTATCTCAATCCATATGGATTCTGTTTCTATCTTAACGTTAGTTATGTCCCTTTTTTCTACTGCCATTATGTTATCCCTAATTAGTACAACTACTCCATTCCCTTTCTTCCTTCCCTATCCATTCTAAATATGTTATATCTTGCAATATTTAACCGCCAGTCCTGTTCTTTATGCAGCCATGTTTTGGTTATCCCAACTACATCAGTTTCCTTGCTACGAATTATTGCCTCCAGAAGTTCCCCCGTTCTGTTTCAGATGCTGTGTACATTGCTGTACAGGCAATTTAATTTGTTTTTAATTAACTGTTCTTCTTTCTTTATTTCGAACAGTCATTTTATACTTATGTTCTACAATTGTATTTGTTCCCAGACCATTTGTTATCCTTATTCCTTACCTTGGTTTGACCTTTACTCTCGTCTCCTATTTCTTTTATCTTCAGGCTCATGTTATTTCCCCCAGATCCCTCGCCCGCCCTGTCTTACTAGTTTAAAGTCTTATCCAGAGCCCTATTTATCCTTTCCGCTGGGACTTTGGTCCCATTCCAATTCAGATGGGGCCTGTCCCAGTGGTATAGCTCCTTCCTGTCCCAGTACTGGTGATAGTGTCCCATGAAATGGAACCCCTCCTTCCCACACCAGTCTTTCAGCCCCGCATTCACCTTCCTGATCTGCTTATCCTTATGCTAATCAGCACGTGGCTCGGGTAGTAATCCTGAGGTTACCACCTGTGGGGCCCTGCTTCTTAATTTCGTTCCGAGCTTCTGATACTCCCTTAGCAGGACTTCATGCCTGTTCTTCCCAATATCATGGGTCCCGACATGAACCACGACAACTGGATCTTCCCCCTCCCTTTCCAAGGTCCTCTCCAGTTTCTCCTAGATATCCTTTACCCTTGCACCAGGAAGGCAACATACTCTCCTGGACCCTCAGTTGCGACTGCAGAGGATGCTATCTATCCCCCTAAATTATCAAATCCCCTATGACTCCAACCGTTCTATTCTGCTCCTCCCCCCATCCCCCTTTTTGGACTGCCTCCTTCTCTCCCCTTCCCCGCCCCCCCCACTTCTTGGGCTACTTCCTTCTCTCCCTCCCCCCCCCCTCCCCTCCTTCTTGGGCTACTTCCTTCTCTTCCCCCCCCCCCTTTCCATTTGGTTTGCCTACTTCTCTACCGTGCCATGGTTAGCATTCTGCCCAACCCCCCTGCAGTCTTCATCCTTATTCTCACAGGTAGCAAGTACATTATAAATGTTGGATTGGACTAGAGTCTTATTATTCATTGATTTATTAATTATTTATGTATACCAGATATTTATTTAATGCAAATTGGATCCCTTTAATGTTGGTATCCTCTACTTAGGTTATTTTATCTCCTTAGATCTATTTAAGCTATTTAGCCTCTTAGGTCTATTTGTTTACCTAAAGATATTATCCTCTTAATACTTCAGATAAATGATAAATTGAGCACTTAGCTCTAATTCCGCTACTCACTCTGCACTATGATGTCACTTTTTGAGTTTTTCCTTCTTTTAGTATCTGCCTCTCTCTGCCGCTGCACCTTTTTAAATCACTGGTGCTGGGGATTCCCGTGCTTTTTATGGGCTGCTGATCTCGACCGCTGCTCCTTTTAAATCGGAACTCTAGGGGTGTGATGCTTTGTACTAGCAGACCAATAATACACTGCACAAGCTGGATAGTTCTAGAGTGTGGCTGCACTGGGCAGAGAGGTCCTGGGGTCTGAGAACATGGAGAGCACTTTGTCAATGGAGAACTGGGGGGTGTCACAAGATCTAGGAGCACTGGAGGTTCTGTGTCTGGCAGCAGTGGGTCGAGGAGCACTGGGGAGGAAGGTCAAGGCTTCTAGGAACACTTGGGGGGGGGTTGGGAGAGTCCTACTATTTGTTAGCATTTATGGGATTGACAGGATGAGGAGAATCTGCCCTTGACCATTACCCACAGTCAGGCCTCATGCTCCGGACATGTTCGCGGCTGCAAGGTATTCCGTCAGCATGTTCCTGGTTGGTTCTCAGTGCTATAAATGTTCAAAATTGACTGACAGGCCAAGGATGCCAGGTTGGGGATGGGTGGGGCACCTGATGCCTGGGAATGGATCGGGGTTGTGTGGCTTGGGACTGTGATACCGACAGGTTATGGCAGAGCAGTGTGATCAGGGTAGGGGGGTCACAGCAGTTTGGGTAGGCCAACAAGTAAAAAGTCAGAGTAGCTTTTTTTTAAAAAAAAGCCAACCCATGGTGTTGCTCAGTGCTGCACTAGGAGAACAAATAGCAGTCTTAGAGCCAAACTCAAGCGCTATCCTCCAGAACTGAGTGACAAGCAGAAGGGTGTTGGATAACTGCTGAATGCTAGGATGGCATGGATTTGGTGGGGCCTAGTTTGTTTGAACCAGTAAAATGGCATCAGGTTCCCCCATTGCCACAAAATAACCGTCAGTTACTTTACCCAGAGAGTGGTTACAATGTGGAACTTGCTACCACAAGGAGCGGTTGAGGTGAATAGAATAGATTCATTTAAGGGGAAGCTAGATAAGTACATGAGGGAGAAAGGAATAGAAGGATTTGCTGATTGGAGGCTCCTGTGCAGCATAAACAAATAGGCCAGTTGGGCCGAATGGCCTGTTTCTGTGCTGTAAATTCTATGTTACTGACAAGTGCCCACTTCTACAAGCAGGGCACCACTAAAACAATTGGTTCAAGACAAACTAAGAGTGTGTGATTAATTAAAATGTACTCTTTTTTTATATATATATATATAAATCCTGTTTGGGTTATCAGTATGTCACAGTAAGTGCCCACCGGTCACGAAACGCTTGAAGCGAACGGGCGGATACCGTGTGGTCCCACTCCAGGGGACCCGGTGGGCGAACGTGTCAGTCACTCCATGCAGCCGCTTACTCACCCACCAGGTCCCCCTGCTGTATCTGGCCAGCATTGGGAGTGGACTGGCGTGTACAAGACTGGCACTAGGGACAGCGTGGAGCAGGCAGGTGTGTGTGTGTGTGGGAGGGGGGGTATGTATGCCTTTTCTTTAATTAACTATAAAAGAGAGACACTGGCCGGGGGGGGGGGGTTGCCTCAGTGTCATCAAACGAAACACGTAAGAAAAAACTAACCAAAGGGGCACAACTAATAGAAAACCAAAGGAAACTTATCAAATTGAAATAATAATAATAATATTGGGCGGGTATGTATGTGATCGGCACAAGGCCGGCGTGGGGCTAGTGAGTGAGTGTGCAGCAGGCACTTACGGTGCAGTTGACGGTCACTAGGACGGCGCGGCCCCGTGCGTGTACCTGACGGGCGCGGACGAGCGCTTGGGCAGAGCGCGAGCCGAGCGGGCTTTTAAAATTGAGGAGCGAGAGCGGCTCGAGACCCGACTGCACGGAGGCGGGAGGCGGGAGGCGCGCGCGCTGGTAACGGCTTGTTGCTCGCGGGGCGGGAGGAATGAGGCGTTCGCTCTCGAGCTGGGGCCGCAGGTAAGAGCGAGCGAGCGAGTGAGCGCGCGCGCGCGTGTGGGTTATCCGCACAGGGCGCGGGAGCCTCGCACCGCATCGGTCAGTGCGGCCTCGGCTCACGTTAAGCAAGGGCGGGCGGGCGGGCGGGCGGGCAGGCAGAGTTTTTGCTGCCTGCCTGCCGGCCGGCCGGTTGGTCGGCCTCCATCCCGCTGTTGCCGGGATTTCGCGCAAAAGGTGATTTGTAAACGCCAATCGGCTGCGGCTTCATTGTGAACACTTCCTGGTCAAATCATCCGGGGTGACGGCTCCGCTCTTGTCTCCGCTGCACCCGAGGGGAGGGGAGGGGAGGAGAGGGATCCTGTGTTTGGGGGAGGGGAAGGATAGGGATCCCGTGTTTGGGGGAGGGGAGGAGAGGGATCCTGTGTTTGGGGGAGGGGAAGGATAGGGATCCCGTGTTTGGGGGAGGGGAGGAGAGGGATCCTGTGTTTGGGGGAGGGGAAGGATAGGGATCCCGTGTTTGGGGGAGGGTGGGGGGGGGGGGAAAGGATAGGGATCCCGTGTTTGGGGGAGGGATTCTCTGTTTGGGGGAGGGTGGGTGGGGAGGAGAGGGATCCTGTGTTTGGGGGAGAGTGGGGGGGACCCGTGTTTGGGGGAGGGTGGGTGGGGAGGAGAGGGATCCTGTGTTTTTGGGGCGGGGAGGAGAGGGATCCTGTGTTTGGGGGGTGGGGGAGGAGGGATCCTGGGTTTGAAGGGGGTGGGGGAGGAGGCAATCCCGCGTTTGGGGGTAGGTGGGGGGGGGGGAGGGAAGGGATCCCGCGTTTGGGGGGGAGGGAAGGGATCCCGCGTTTGGGGGGAGGGGGCTTGCAGGGTGGGGTGTACATGTGGGTGCAGGGAAGGGGTGGCACGGGGAGGGTTCTTGTGTTTGGGGGCGGTGATGTGGCGAGGGATCCTGTGTTTGGGGGCGGGCAGTGTGAGAGGAGAGTAATTTCCCCCCCTCCAACACAGGAAGAGGTGTGAGAAAGGATCCTGTGTTGCGGGGGTGAGGACAGTGATCCTGTGTTGGAGGTGTGTGAGAGGAGAGGGACTCTATGTTGAAGATCCCTAAATCTCTCTGCTGCTCCACAAGTTCCTAGCTTCTCACCATTTGGAGGATACTCTGATCTATCTTTCTTGGGTCCAAAGTGGCGATCTCGTACGTCCACACGTTGAACTTTTATCTGCCACAGTTTTGCACTCACTTAATTTATCAGTGTCCTGTTGAAACTTTCTGCTCCCATCTACACTACTTATTGAGCCACCTAACTTTAATATCGTCAGAAAACTTCGATATATGGCTCCCTATTCCTTCATCTAAGACATTTATGATGACCCTGTCTTTGCAGGGGAGAGAGGAGGGACCCTCTCTGAAGTCGGGAGAGGAGGGGAGGGGTGGAGAGAGAGTTGGTGTGTCAGGAGAGAGGGGCCTTGTCGTTTGGGGACGGGGTGAGAGGAGGGGCCCTGTCGTTTGGGGAAGGGCCCTGACATTTAGGGGGTGAGTGGGGGGCTGGGGTGAGACCATGTCAGGGTCAGGGGGCTGGAAGACGACAGTTAGTGGGACATGAGAAGGATCCTGCCTTGGGGTGGAGGGGTGGCTGAGGGGAGAGATCGTATCTTTTGTGGGGCGGGGCTGGTGGTGAGGAGAATGACTTTGTTTACGTGGGGGCTGGGGAGAGAGACCTTGGCATTGGAAGGGGTGGGGGGCAGGCTGAGGAGAGACCCCGTCTTTTCGGTGGGGGGTGGTTTGCTGAGGAGAGAGTGAGACGGTTGAAGATGGCAGAAGAGAAGAGGAGGTGGGGAGCAACCTTGTTTAAAGTGAAGGGGGTGGGGGAAGAAATGAGACATCATGTCCGGGAAGGGAAGAGAAGCAACCTTGGTTGCTGGGGGGAGGAATAAAGGGAGATTCTGACTGAGGAGTGTGGCAGGGGGACCCAGCATCGAGGAAGGATAGAGACGTGTTTCGGTGAATGGGGGAGAGGAAAACAAGACCCTGTATAAGGCTGTTGGAGAGAGACCCTGACTGGCAGGAAGGAAGGGGTAAAACATCCTTTCTGAGGAGGGGGTAGGGTGGAAAGGAGATGCTGCCTGAGGGGAAAGGGGTGAGACCCCCTGATGGGAGAGGGAGACCCTTTTCTGAGCGAGAGAAGGAAAAATATAAAGGGATTAGACTTCTCTGCACATTGATAGGGTATTGAAAATACACATGTTCTTTAATAAATATTGCTAAGCAGAAAATGGTTGAACGGTGCAGATGTAACATTGGTCAGACCAATCTATCAATTACTGCTTGATAGATATAAAAAATATACTATGGGGTTTGTGGTAGGAGGATACTTATTTCATTTTTATTCTTTACACTGTTGGATGTTGGCAATTAGGACATCCTCACAAAAGGTTTAGTAACTGTGATGCAATCGCTGCAAGTATATTGAGTGATATTTTTGGGTAGTCAGCTGTACATTAGCCAGCATATAAGTGATTACCCTTTTCCATTGACTCTTGCAACATCAATTGATTTAGTTTTTGTAACTGTCGTTCCTTTGCACCTAGATTCAAGATGTTTTTGGGAGTGTCGTGGCTTCTATATTTAACTTCCTTGTATCCATTTTTCAGTTGGAAATGTTTTGAGGTTTGACCATAATGATGTCTCTCGGATCAGTAATGATTGACTACTAGTGTCATCATCAAAGATGTTATTATGAGGTGGGGGAGGGGTGCGGGATGCTGTCTTTGTAGGTGGATCTTTTTTATTTGGTTTGTGGACAAATTTTTATCTGTTAAGTCAGAAAGGTGAGTCAAAAAGGTAGTCAGCTATGATTATTATTTACAGATTGCTTTTGGCTAAGATGAAATGTATTTTTGTAGGGCAAGCTAAGTCTTTGATTTATTTACATAGCTCAGATGCTGGAAAAACCATCCCATTTATATTAGAGGATTCCAGAGCAATTGGAACAATATTTAAAACATCTGATTCACAAGCCTGTGACTGCAAATTTTCAAAGTCACAGTTTGCAATTGCGCACCTAACCAATTGTTGAGGATGCACGTACAGACCAGTAATCACAAAACTGCCTAGCTTATATTATTGTAAACCATTTTACAACACCAAGTTATAGTCCAGCAATTTTATTTGAAATTCACAAGCTTTCGGAGGCTTCCTCCTTCCTCAGGTGAATGCTGTGGAAATGAAATCCTCGAACCTCTCGCATTTATAAATCACAGAACAATACCTGTTGATTACAGACATTCTTTCCAACTGCCCGTTGCCAAGGCAATCAGTGTGAAGACAGACAGGTGTTACCTACAAGGTCTCCGAATATACAAACCACCAAAAAAAAGAGATAGAGAGGCAGAAACATGGAAAAGACAGCAAATGACCCGTTATATTAAAGACAGATAACATTTGTTCGCTGGTGGGGTAACGTGTAGCGTGACATGAACCTAAGATCCCGGTTGAGGCCGTCCTCATGGGTGCGGAACTTGGCTATCAATTTCTGCTCGACGATTCAAACCAGTGGACAAAGGAGGAGCCATCGTCATACAGAACAGAACGGACTATTGCAAAGAAGCATACCGACAACTGGACAACCAGGAACACTACAGACGGTTAACCGCAGATCCGACCGAAGAACATACCCACCAGCTCAACAAACTGATCAAGACCTTCGATCAAGACCTTCAAAGCGTCCTACACACTCTCATCCCACGTACTCCCCGCGTGGGAGACTTCTACTGCCTCCCAAAGATACACAAAGCCAACACACCCGGACGTCCTATCGTATCAGGCAACGGAACCCTGTGTGAGAACCTCTCTGGATACATCGAGGGCATCCTGAAACCCATCGTACAGGGAACCCCCAGCTTCTGTCACGACACTACAAACTTCCTACAAAAACTCAGTACCCACGGATCAGTTGAACCAGGAACACTTCTCACCACGATGGAAGTCTCGGCACTCTACACCAGTATCCCCCACGATGACTGCATCGCTGCGACAGCATCAATACTCAACACCAACAACAGCCAATCTCCAGACGCCATCCTACAACTCATCCGCTTCATCCTGGATCACAATGTCTTCACCTTCGATAACCAGTTCTTTACCCAAACACACGGAACAGCCATGGTGACCAAATTCGCACCCCAATACGCCAACATTTTCATGCACAAGTTCGAGCAGGACTTCTTCACTGCACAGGACCTCCAACCAACACTATACACCAGATACATCGACAACATTTTCTTTCTATGGACCCACGGCGAGGAATCACTAAAGAGACTACACGATAACATCAACAAGTTCCATCCCACCATCAAGCTCACCATGGACTACTCCTCAGAATCAGTTTCTTTCTTGGACACACGAATCTTCATCAAAGACGGGCACCTCAGCACCTCACTCTACTGCAAGCCCACGGACAACCTCACGATGCTCCACTTTTCCAGCTTCCACCCTAACCACGTCAAAGAGGCCATCCCCTATGGACAGGCCCTGCGAATACACAGGGTCTGCTCAGACGAGGAGGAATGCGATGGACACCTACAGACGCTGAAAGACGCCCGAGTAAGAACGGGATATGACGCTCGACTCATCGATCGACAGTTCCGACGGGCCACAGCGAAAAATTGCATAGGCCTCCTCAGGAGACTAACACGGGACGCAACCAACAGAGTACCCTTTGTCGTCCAGTACTTCCCCGGAGCGGAGAAACTACGCCATGTTCTCCGCAGCCTTCAACATGTCATCAATGACGACGAACACCTCGCTATGGCCATCCCCACACCTCCACTACTCGCCTTTAAACAGCCACCCAACCTCAAACAGACCATCGTTCGCAGCAAATTACCTAGCTTTCAGGAGAACAGCGTCCACGACACCACACAACCCTGCCACGGTAACCTCTGCAAGACATGCCAGATCATCGACACAGATACCACCATCACACGAGAGGACACCACCCACCAGGTGCATGGTTCATACTCCTGTGACTCGGCCAATGTTGTCTACCTCATACGTTGCAGGAAAGGATGCCCCAGAGCATGGTACATTGACGAGACCATGCAGACGCTGCGACAACGGATGAACGGACACCGCGCAACAATCGCCAGACAGGAGGGTTCCCTCCCAGTCGGGGAACACTTCAGCAGTCAAGGACATTCAGCCACCGACCTTCAGGTAAGCGTACTCAAAGGCGGCCTTCGACGCACGACAACGCAAAATCGTCGAGCAGAAATTGATAGCCAAGTTCCGCACCCATGAGGACGGCCTCAACCGGGATCTTGGGTTCATGTCACGCTACACGTTACCCCACCAGCGAACAAATGTTATCTGTTTTTAATATAACGGGTCATTTGCTGTCTTTTCCATGTTTCTGCCTCTCTATCTTTTTTTTGGTGGTTTGTATATACGGAGACCTTGCAGGTAACACCTGTCTGTCTGCACACTGATTGCCTTGGTAACGGGCAGTTGGAAAGAATGTCTGTAATCACCAGGTATTGTTCTGTGATTTATAAATGCGAGAGGTTCGAGGATTTCATTTCCACAGCATTCACCTGAGGAAGGAGGAAGCCTCCGAAAGCTTGTGAATTTCAAATAAAATTACTGGACTATAACTTGGTGTTGTAAAATTGTTTACAATTGTCAACCCCAGTCCATCACCGGCATCTCCACATCATAGCTTATATTAGTGGGCCATCAGTCGTCAGTATACAACACTGTCTCTATTTCAACAATAAGGTTGAATCTATTTACTTTGCCTTCGGGGCAGTCATGGGTCACCTGTGGAAACATGTTTTTTTTGAGGGTTGGGTGGCTTCTGGGGGCAACAGGGCTACCTCGTTATTATGTTCTCTGCAAGCACTTATTTCTAAAATCAACGAGCATCTGGCTGAAGTACTAAGACTGAAACTGATGCCTGCAACAGTGTGAAGGGCTGGGCTGATTTCAATAATGTCTGGTCACAAGTACTTTTCAGGGTGAGTCCGTTTATGTTGTACTTGTTCTTGGAACAAGTGTCTTAGTTCACTTATCTGAAGGTTAGCATGGACTTATCTGAAGGTTTCTTAATGTTAGAATGTGGTAGGACAGCAAGAAATGTTTGATTTTTTTTGAGGGGGGGAATCAAGTTGGCTCAAGGTGTTTAGTAAGCTGTCTCGCAGGCTTGTTACAAAAATTCAGGTATATGGATGAAGAGGCAATGCAGCAGCATGGATAGAATGTTGGTTGACAGGAAAGAAAGGGTTATGGTCAATGACTGTTGCTTGGATTGGAGAAAGGTTGGAAGTGGTGTAGCCCAGGGTTCAGTGTGGGTTCATGTTTGTTCTTAGTGTGTATCTATAGGTGATTTAGACTTGGGCATAGGGAATTCAATTTCAAAATGTGCTGAATACACAAATAGAGGGTGTGGCCGACAGTAAGGAGGAACGTAAAATACTTCAGGTGGACACAGACAGGTGAGTAGAATGAGCAGATAGCTGTCAAATGTCATTTAATGTAGAGATGGGTGAGGTAATATATTTTGGGAGAAAAAACAAGGAATCTGAGTATCCACTCAATGGAATATGCTGAAGAATATGGATGGACAGAGATCGGAGGATTCAAATAATGAGCTCACTGAAGGTGTGAGTGCAGGTAGATAACACTTTTTTTTTTAAAAAAAGCAAATAGCATTTTAGGTTGTATAAATAGGGGCATGGAGTACAAGAGTAAAGAAGTAATACATTTTGTACAAAACATTGGTTAGAGTATTGTGTGCTGTTTAAGGTGCCCCGTTAGAGAAAGGATATTAAAGCTGTAGAGGTTGTACAGAGTAGATTCACCAGGATGATTCCAGGGATAGGAAACTGTAGTTAGGAGGAGAGATTCAAGATCCTGGAAATATTTTCACTGCAGCTGAGAAGACTTGGAGGAAATTTAAGAGTTTTTAAAATTATATGAAGTGTTTTATAAGGCAAATAGGGAAAGATGATTTCCTCTGGTGAGGGAGTCAGTGATGAAGAGGTTATCAATTTAAAATTGCCATTAATTATGAGAGTAGAGGTTAGGAGAAATTTGTTCAGAGGGTTGTTGGTGCATGAAATGCTTTGCCACAGAGAGTGGTTGAAGTAGAAACCATTGCATCTTCTAAGGGAAAATTGGATAAATATTTGAAGCAGAGGACGTGACGACGGGGAGTGAGAGAAGGGCAGTGGCTATTGTTTTGGATTGCTCTAGCAAAGAACCGGCACAGAGATGATTGGCCGAATGGCCTCCTCCTGTGTTGTAAACTTTCATGGTTCTAGGTGTATCTCTGTTTTCCCCTTACTACATCGAAGAATACTCACCTTTTGGAGAAATTGGTTCAGTGGCTTAATTGTTTATAATTTGAGCATTCCGAAAGCCCATTAAACCACATCACTGTGTTGGAATGACTGGCTTGATGCATTCTACTTAGACTGACTCTTACAATAGATAACTATTATGGCATTGTTCCTTTAGCTCTAGTGGAAGTTTGAGAAATGTATTATCCTCTTTTCAGTTTGAATTTACCATGAAGGTGAATCCTTTTTAAGTGTGAGTGGAAAATCCACAGTTAAGCCAAAATGTGTGAGAAAAGGACCAGCAGGACATATGGGCAGGGTGGGGACAGTTACGCAAATAAGAGTTCTATATACGAATGCACGTAGCATAAGAAATGAAACAAGTGATATAGAAACAGAAATTCAGCTTAAAGGGTCTGATGTAGTAGCCATTACAGAGACCTAGCTACAAGCTGGATGTGATTGGGAACTAAATATTCCAGTCTATATAGGATCTTTAGAAAGGACAGGGAAATTGGGAAAGAAGGAGTAGAAAGAAGGGATTTCAGTAAGGGTGATCAGGCAGTAGGAACACTGGGTATAATTAAGGAACAGCAAAGGATTCAAGACTCTGGTAGGAGTTGTCTGCCGACCCCCTGGTAGTAGTGATGTAGCGGTGGGGTGTATAAATATGGAAACTAGGGAAGCATGTAGCAAAGAAAAATGCGGTTATATTGGGAGATTTAAATTTTCATAGACTGGGAGAAACAGAACAGCTCAAGTAGCAAAGGCAGTGAATTTCTAAAATGTATCTGGGATAATTTTCCAGAATAATATGTTTTAGAATGGACAATGGAACAGGCCATACTAGATCTAGTGATGAGTAATGAGCCAGAATTAGTAAACAATCTAACAGTAAGAAAACATCTTGCGAATAGTGACGATAATATGATTGAATTTGATATTAGGGTTGAGGGGGTGAAGGGAGAGTCACAAACCAAGTAAGGTAAACTTTGAAGGGATGAGAAATAAATTGACCACAGTAAACTAAGCTGAACTGTTAACGGGTAAACCTACAGACAAACCGAAGTATTCAAAGAAGTATTTGGTGCAATACAGAACCAGTACATGCCCCTAAAATGCAAAGCTCCACTTGTGTAGTTAAGCAACCATGGTCAACAAATGAGAGACAGTATCAAACTAAAAGAAAAGGCATACACAGATGTAAGGAAGTGTGGAAATCCAGCAGACTGGAAGAGCTATAAAAAGCAACAAAGGGATACAAAGAGGTAAAAGGAGATGTGGATCCATAAAAGACAGATGCAGGTGAGACTATAATGACAATAAGGAAATGTTACTCTTGTTAAATTAATACCTTGTATCTGTTTTCACAGTGGAGCAAGAGGACAAAATACCAGTGGTACAAGTAAACCTAAAAATAAGTCAAGGGGAGGAATTTAGTATATTTAATATGAGTTTAAAAATGATAATGGAGAAAATAATATGACTTAAGATAGATAAATCCTCAGGACCTGATGGTTTCCACCCCAGAGGATTAAAAGAAATAGGCAAATAGGTGAGGAAATTAGTCATAATTTTCCAAAGCGCTCTAGATTTGAATTTTGGATTGGAAAATTGCAAATGTCACTTGTAATCTAAGAAGGGAGGGAAAGAGAAATCAGGTAACTGCATACCTGTCAGTTGTGGGAGATTACTGGAATCTATCAGGGACAGAGTAACTGAGCACTTGGACAACAATGAGCTGATCAGAGTCAGCATGGATCTGTGAAGGGAAGATCATGTCTTAACTAATCTAATCTAGTTGAATTTTTTGATGAGGCCACTAACATGATGGCTAGGGGAGTGTCCATGATTGTGGTCTATATAGACTTCCAGAAAGCGTGTGACGATTCTACATAAGAGATTATTAGCAAAAAAGATAATACACTGAATTGGAGGTAACCTTGCAACATGGGTTGGTAATTCGTTGGGAAGTAGGAGACAGTGTGGGGATAAAGTGAACATGCTCTGATTTGGCATGATAAGTAGTGTTTCCCAGGGATCTGTACTGGGGCCTCAGCTTTTCATCATATATATTAATGACTTGGATGAAGGTGTTTCCAAGTTTGCAGATGACACTAAGTTAGGATGCACGGTAAGTTGTGTAGATGGGAAGATTGAATGGGCAAAACTGTGGCAGATGGAGTTCAGTGTGGGGTAGTGCGAGGTCATCCACTTTGGATCTAAGAAAGACAAATCTGAATATTTTCTTAGTGGTGAGAGCAAAGGTATTTAGGTGTCCTTATACACAAATCACTAAAGGCTAGTGCACAGGTATAAAAATGATCAAAAGGCCAACAGCCTTTATCTCAAAGGGGTTGGAACATAAAAATGAGGAAGTTATGCTTCGGTTGTTTAGAGCCTCAGTCAGTCCTCATCTGGAGCACTGAGTTCAGTTTTGGGCACCACCCCTCAGGAAAGATATATTGGCCCTGGAGGGGCCTGGACCCTGGACTAGATAAAGTAGTGTGGGAGGAGGCTCGTGTAGAGCATAAACACTGGCATAGACCTGTTGGGCTGAATGGCCTGTTTCTGTGCTGTAAATTCTATGTAATGTTATGTAATACATTTGGTTTGTATTCTCTTAAATTTAGAAGATTGAAGAGTGATCTAATCGAGGTGCTTAAAATAGTAAGAGATTTGATAGGATAGATACGGAGAAATTATTTCCTTGGGGCATTACTGTATAAATTTTTTTGTAATGGCTCCAAAATTCTCCATCTTTACCTTACCTGCCAGCAATGTTGCCACCTCCTCGGCTGGTGAAACGTGACTTTCCTCAGACAATCTGCTGCTTGTAAGCCACTGTAGTCGTGATTTTGGTGAATTTAGTGAAAAGTAGACGAACGTGGTTTTTGACTACTGCACGGAAGAATCTTACCACTTCTGACTTGGTTTTATTCTGAACTCTCAATTCCTTTTTGCATGCAGTTTTAGTTTGATACTCTATTAATAATTTCAGTTTAAAATTGTAAAAATACAAAATGTTTCTATAGTGGCCATTTTGTCATCGTCTTATCCAGGAGTGTCCAAGCTTTTGTTTTCATGGGCTGCTTAGGTACAGAACATGGAGTCTTGTGGGTCACATAAAGTTTAAATCTGTGTTTCAGTTAATTTGCACATACCGCAAGCTCCAAATACTAACCAATCTGATTTAGGATTTACAGTCTATTGAAAGTTTGTTTTTGTGCTAAAATTTTGACTTTGAATTAAGCAATGTAAATAAAATTTGCTAAAAAAAATTAAATTGGTGTAATCATAGAATGATGCTGAACAATAAGTAAAACTTCAAACCGAAGTTAAAGCACCCGATGGCTCAACCAAGAGTGAACAACACATCGTGGTTTCTTTACCTACTTGCTCTATAGTCTTTCCACATCTGACGGTGGCTCATCCTGGATTGGTCACCCTGTCTCAAAAGCTTGGGTTTCACTGGGGACAGCTTCCAAACACATCTGTGCAGTCTGAGCATATACAGCTTTTAGAATTTCCCAGCGCGCAATCTGTGCATTAGAATGACTTGAGATAGAAGGGTGTCCATCTCTCATGCAATGAGTATTTGAGAGTTTCTCTGGTTTCCCCAAAACATTTGGAAACATTTGAGATTAAATTCTCAAAACTTTGTTTCAGATAATCTGACTTTACCTGTGACCTTGCTCACAACTGGAAGAAATGGCATATTTAGCTATCGTAGTTGTAACAGGCCGAGAAATACTGCAGCACTGAGAAGTAAGAACAGATGTTAATGTTACCATTGATTTCAATGGACTGAGATGGGACTGTGTTTACCAACTCATGGAGATATATATTATATATCCTTGCTCATGGTTAGTTGGAGGAAATTACCTATTTTGTTGTGACCAGCATTTAACTCAGATGGCCATTTTCCAGTCTGGCTGACTGTCTACAGCTGCAATAACTAAGAGGTGGCATTTAAGCACTTCATAAACAAGAATTTCCATTTATTGAAAGTCTTTAAGGTTTAAGAAAAGCTCCAAGGCATTTCACATATGGGTGTATGGAAAATGGATATCTAGCCAGGAAAAGAGAGATTTGGAGGGATAGCTAAAAGTTTAGCCAAAAAGATGGGGTTTTGAGGTTTTTAAGAGGCAGAGAGGTATTAGGAGGAATTCCAGAGAGTGAGACCCATGGCTGAAAACTCTGCTGCCATTGTTAAGGCAAAGAAGCGGAGAATGTTGGAGAGGTAGGTGGAGCAAGACCATGGAGGGATTTAAAGACGAGCGGGGATTTTAAATTTGAGGCACGGGGAACAGGGAGTCAAAATAGGTCAGCAAGAAAGAGAGTTAAGGATGGGTGAGACTTAGTCCACCTTAGTCTCCCTCTGACCCTGGTGTAACCATCAGGCCCCCTCAGCAACATTTTTTAAGAAAAACTGCAAAAAAAAACACTTCCCCAAACACTGTTAGCTCAAAGTTTTTATTTAGCAGCTTAAGCTGTATAAAATTAAATCTTTACATTTTTTCACCTCCTGTGCCTAACAGTTGTTTGTAAATTTTATGCCTGGTTTGTCACACTTTTGGCATCAAATTCCACAGGAGCAGGGTGGAAACTACAACTCCCATGATGGAACTCTTTTTTTTCTTTCACACACAATTTCTCTACAACAGCTAGAAGTTTCTGATTCTTTTCTGCCTGATTATCATGTGATGTGGGATATTGAAGTGTACAATGGATATTGTAGTTCCACGGGAGCAGGGTAAAAACTATAACTTCCATGATTCATTTCTCCCCATGCTCAGAATTGTAAGCAGTAGCTGGAAAACACCAGTCTCTGGACCAAGTGAAATTTGTAACTCGAGGCCCAGGCTCCCTGCAGAAGGCTTGACCTATGTGGGAAAGACTTCTTCTGAGCAACTTATACAGCAAATAACCAAATTCACAGGTAAATTTAGTGATTTTTTTTTTCAGAATTGTATAATTTTTATGTTCTTAATGTTTCTAGCTGTATAGACTCAGGGCTGCTGAGCATGAGGGACCTGGGTGTTGCAGTGCATGAATCATAGAAGGTCCATGACTAGTGTTCGAGGCTATTGCAAAAACAAATAGAATGTTGGGATATATTGCCTGGATGATTAAATAAAAAAACAAGAGATACTATACTGTCTCTGTATCCAGTTTTGGTCCCCTCACTAGGTGGGCAATATAGAGGCGTTGGAAAAGGTTTAAAGGAGGGCCATTAGATTGATGTCTAGTTTAAAGGCCCTCAATTATCATGATGAGCTTAAGGAGCTGGTGCTTTTACTCTATAAAAGCGTAGACTTTGAGGAAATTTGATTGAGAGCTTTAAAATAATAAAAGGATTAGAATTGATCCATGTGGCTAGAGTATTTGAATTAGATAGACTTGGGAGGATCGGGGATGAGTATAAGATATATAAGCTTAGAACTAGATTAGATGTTGGGTATTTCT
This sequence comes from Heptranchias perlo, assembly GCF_035084215.1. NCBI lineage: Eukaryota > Metazoa > Chordata > Chondrichthyes > Hexanchiformes > Hexanchidae > Heptranchias > Heptranchias perlo. The sequence continues at coordinate 134,222,051 of NC_090327.1, read as the reverse complement.
TGTCACGGAGAGTTGTCGGCTTCTAGAACATGTCACCAGTGTGTGCAGATTCGGTGCAACCATTCAAAAGGAAACTGGACGAGTTCCTGAGTGTGTCCAACATCACTACGAATAGAAGATAGGTAGGCATTGTGGGCTGTGTTTCTTAGTCACTGGTTTCCTAGAACTTGTTTGATCACATTTAGGGGGTCAAGAGAATTTTTTTCTAAACTGGCCTAAGGTTTTTTCTCTTTTATTGCCTCTTACAGGGGATTGCTTGGCTGGCAGCTTTGGGAAAAGAAATTGGGATTTGATTTAATTTCTGTTGGTTACTCGTTCCACATTTGCTACATTTTCATTTGTTCAAGCTTAGTCAATCGTACATTTTATTGACTGAAATATGCAATTATCTGTTACCAGTCACTAATATCTAAGATAAATACTCTTTAAGGTCAGCATCCTCTTCAATGTCAATTTTTTTGGCAGGTACATTCATACTGAAAGAGATTGTAAAATGATTAAACTGTATCCATTTGTACCCACCTTACAAGATTTCCTAGTAATTTAGTCAGCAATGCAGTGAAATCCTGTTATGGATCCTGGGTCAGAACAAACAAAATAAGCTTTTATAAAGAAATGCAAATAAAATAGCCTTTAGAAGGTAAGATTGGGATTTGTTAATTAGCATGAATTGGAAAATGGTGTGAATGTAATGGTGGCAAATGACCATCCAGCTGATATTTTTTAGTGGGTTTATAAAACAGAAGCATGTGGTGAATGTTGAAATAGGATACAATAGTCTTTTGTGTAGTTCAGAGTTGGGCAACATTTTTACTATTTGGGACCACATTCTAAGTTGAAACTAAAATGAGCCGATAACCAAAAGAAAACCAGTTGGTGAACAAGGATATTAAAGTATGTTGTGCAGGTTTTATTTTTTTTCTTGAAAGATCAAGTAGGGGAGTAAGGTACTGTGTCTTTGTCGTGGGTTGATATGAGGTAATGTGACAAGGTTTCTTCCTCTGATTCAGTAGGTCAATTGGATTGAGATTGTAGTGTGAACTACCCATTCATAAAGCAGCATTCCTAGCTTTTTAAAACGTGTATTTTAAAACAATGTATACAGTGTTCAAAAATATGCAAATTGTTCTTGTATCACATACTCAGTCTATAGTAGGACCATTCTGCTTAAGCATATATAGATTCATCATACTCCATGTTATTCAAGTCAGCTTTTTATATATCTACAGTCTATAACCTCATTTAGAGTCTCAGAAGGATGAAATGTGTTGATTGAAGAGATTTTAAATTGCCAAGTTCACTGGAAAAGAAATACAGCTTTCAGCCACTGCATCTACATTTTTTAATACATACCCTACTGGCAGGTTTTAAATGAAATCACGATACAAGGTTCATTTCAACGTAGGTATTTACAGAGGAGTAGTTTTATTGAACGGTTATGTTAAACTAACAGATTTACATGTTAGTATAACTTTCATTTTTTGATTATCGTTCAAAAGTTTCAGATTTAAATATCTCTTTTCCTCATTGCTATTACTAGAAACTACTGGGCACATGTGTAGCTCGCCAGCACTATCTAGTGGTAAATGCAGAGCAACTGAATGGTCTTAGGACTAATATTTTAATGGCATTATATCTACAACTACGTAAGATTACCTCTTACCCTCTGTTTTAGGCATTTGCTTACTGTGAAAAGGGATGAATTTGGTAAAGCCTTTATCTTTGGTGGTTTTGCACTCTGGACAGCAGCACAGTGTTAAGTTAAGTATTCAGAGCTCAAGATGATGCTGCATTCAGCTTGGTAGGGATGGATTTTCTAGGTTGAGGATCCCTAGATTATTATCTAGTATATGGTAACATTTTGTGATTAAGTTGGTTTTCAGTTAAAAGAAAAAAAAGAGACTTGCATTTATATAGTGCCATTCATGACCTCATAATGTCCCAAAGTGCTTTACAGCCAATTAAGTACTTTTGCTGTGTCGTCACTGTTGTAATTATTCAGTTGATCAGAGCAGTGCTTACATGTTGACCAATATGGCATTGCAACAAGTGTAATATACATGAAATCAGGTCTTCCGGTTATATTTTGGATAGTTGCATGTGAAAAACCTTGTTCAATTTTGTAGTTGGTAAATATCAGTACCTCAGTCATTGGAAGCAGGATAAGAAATTGTTTTGGCTGGTGTGTCTAACTTTCATCAGGTGCCTTAAGCCAATGTTGAATTAGTACTCATACTGAATTTTTTTTTTTAAAAGTAAAAATGTATTCTTGAGGAAACATAGAACTTGTCTATACATTTCTGTGGGAGACTTTACAAATTCTAAAAGTGTACAGTGTAAACTTAAATTATGCTGGTACAACTCTTGTATAAAAACTCTCAGTTTCCATAATGCTCTGAGTTTATCCATTGACTAGATAAACTCAGAGCATTATGGACCAGACAGAAGAAAAGTCCCTGGTCAGTGATAAATTTGCAAACTCAGATGTAGGTGGGGGAAGGGAGACAGTGATGGGGCTGCTACAGTTGGCTTAAGTGCCCCTGGATTACAGAGAGAAATAATTAGATAGTGTTCCTGATCCTGATTTTATTCTGTGAACACTGCTGGAAGTGCATGTATAGATGTTGGATGAGGATAGAACTCAGTTTGGCTTTGATGCACTCTTTCTTCCTCACTCTTGTCCATCCTCTTCCCCCTCCCCCCCAAATAAAGTGCTTCTGTTCCTTGTTGGGACTTGCATATGAATAATGGTCACTTATGCAAAGTACTTGAAGGTGGGAAAATGTGAAGTCATCCACTTTGGGAGGAAAAATAAAAATGCAAAACATTATTTGAATGGAGAAATACCACAAAATGCTGTGGTACAGAGGGATCTGGGTGTCCTCGTACATGAAACACAAAAAGTCAACATACAGGTGTAGCAGCAGGTAATCCAGAAGGCAAATGGAATATTGGCCTTTATTTCTAGGGGGTTGGAGTATATAAAAGCAGGGAAGTCATGCTACTACTGTGCAGGGTGCTGCGTACAGTTCTGGTGCCCTTATTTAAGGAAGGCTATACTTGCATTGGAGGCAGTTCATAGAAGGTTGGCTAGGTTGATTCCGGGTATGGAAGGGTTGTCTTATGAGGAGGGATTGAACAGGTTGGGTCTATATTCATTGGAGTTTAGAAGAATGAGAGGAGATCTTATTGAAACATACAAGATTCTGAGGGGACACGATAGGGTAGAAGCTGAGAGGATGTTACCCCTCATAGGGGAATCTAAAACCAGGGGGCATAGTCTCAGAATAAGGGGTCGCCATTTTAAGATGGAAATTCTTCTCCCAGAGGGTCGTGAATCTTTGGAATTCTTTACCCCAAAAATACATTCAAGGCTGAGTTAGACAAATTTTTGATCAGCAAGGGAGTCAAAGGATATGAGGAAAAGGCAGGAAAGTGGAATTGAGGTAAAAATCAGATCAGCCATGATCTCGTTAAATGGCGGAGCAGGCTCGAAGGACCAAATGACTTACTCCTGCTCCTATCTCTTATGGTCTTCTGGTGCCTGCTACCAATGGGACTTTAACCCAGGAAGAGGTCAACATCTTGGAAGGGTCACGATGGCATGGTTCAACATCACTTTTGTTGGGGGGTGGGGGAGGCGGTAGGGGTAATGTTTATTTTGTATTTTTCTCTGTTGCAGTTTCACCATTTTTCTAACACTTGTCAAAGTTTGAAGGTAGTTTCCATTAGGACCCAAAATATCCTATGACCCAAATCCTTCACTCTGTGGGTCAGCAGGCTCAGGTTTAACAGTTAACCACTAATTGTGGTACATGGCTCACTGGAATTATGCGAGATGCCTACCATGTTCTTCTGCCTCTTCCAAAAGCTGTCAAATCAGTATGTTTGTCCAAAGATAGAATCTTTTGGCATCAGTAGAAATTTGACAAGATGGATTAGGACTAATCCCGCAGCCAAAAAGTTGTAGTTAACGGATGTGGTTCAGCTTGGAGACATGTTAATAGTGGTGTCCCCTGGGGATCGGGTCTAGGCCCGCTACTCTTCACGATCTTTATTAGTGACCTAGACAGTGGTATTGGGAGTATGGTCAGTAAATTTGCAGATGACACCAAAATCTGTAGCAAAATACTACGGATGTTGGAAATCTGAAATAAAAATAGAAAATGCTGGAAAACTCAGCAAGTCAGGCAGCATTTGTGGAGAAAGAAACGGAGTTAACGTTTCAGGTCGAAGACCTTTCATCAGAATTTCGTAGACGAGTGCAATCAAATCCATAAAGATTTAGATGTGCTGGGGGAATGGGCCACACATTGGCAAATGACGTTTAATTTAGATAAATGTAGCGTCATGCACATTGGTAGGGCCAACACAGAATACTCGTATCGTTTGCAGGGAACAATACTGAAAGAGGTTGAGTGACAAAAAGATCTTGGTGTTATTGTGCACAGATCACTAAAGGTTCATGACCAATGTAGAGAAACTGTAGCTAAAGCTGACAAGGTATTGGATTGTCTTATTGGAACCCTTCAGTATAAATCAAAGGACACCGTTTTGACACCATACAGGCCACTGGTCAGACCGCATCTGGAGCACTGTGCCCAGTTTTGGTCCCCCCACGTGGTGGGTGACATAGCCGCTTTGGAAAAGGTTCAGAGGAGAGCTACAAGAATGATTCCTAGCTTAAAGAACCTCAGCTATTCGGATAGGCTCAAGGACCTTGGTCTATTTACTTTAGAACAGCGTAGACTTTGAGGTGACCTGATAGAGGCCTATAAAATAATTAAAGGGCTATATAACGTCCCTATTGATAGATTATTCCAGTTTAACAGATTGGGGAGGACTAGGAGACATGAGTTTAAACTATGGAGGAGTTGGAATAGACTGGATGTTAAGCGGTTCTTCTTTCCCAAGAGAATTTTGAGCCTTTGGAATACATTGCCGGCTGATGTGGTGGGTGCTGACTCTGCACACCTTCAAGAGGGAGCTGAACCGGTTCCAGACTGGGGCAGAGATCACATTATATAGAAGGTAAGTGTCTTTATAGATAACAAGTGTTATCTATAAAGACACTTACCTTCTATATAATGTGATCTCCCGGACTGGTTTTGATCGTCTGAGGATGTAGGAGAGGAATTTGAGTATTTTTTCCCTTATTGACCCTGGGTTTTTTTCTGTGTTTTGCCTCTCCCGGGAGATTACATGGTTGTGGGGGGTGGGTGTGAGGTCAGGAGAGGGAAGAAGTGTTTAGCCATGATGGTCTGGCCATGATGGTGTGGGGCAGGCTTGATGGGCCAGCTGGTTTTTTCTTGCCCGTCAGTTTCGTATGTTCGTAAATTAATTAGGTGGGTTTATTTACAGGTTCAATAATGCATAGAAGCAATGAGAGACAGCAAGATACAGAATCAGTATATTTAAAACAGTAAAAAATAGAATCAGTACACAAGGGGTTAAGATTCTCTTTTTTTTATTATGTACTTCTTACAAAATCACCAGGATTTTGAATGAAGTAGGTTTGTCTCTCGGTATACATCGCGGATATGATGTGTGTACATGACATCCATTCCAGTTCAACTAAGGAGTTCGGATTTTCTACAAGAACTGAAGTTGAGCAAAGAGAGCTGTCATTTAGACCATGGGACATCTTTGTTACAGCCAGTTTCTTGACATAAACAGAGTTTTGCATCTCACACCTTGTCGGTTGAGGCGATGATATTTGAATCCTTGCTGCTTCCTCCATACGTTTCCTTTAATGGTTTATTCCATTGCCTGTCAATCTGCGTATGTTAACATTTCAAATAAGTTGCTGCAGCCATACAGTAACATTTAGATTCAATTATAAAAGAGAGCGACGGAGAGAGAGAGGGAAGAGGTGGACAAAGGCATTGAAACAAACAAAACCCATTTAGGACAGAAGTTTCTCATTAAATAAGCTGACAAGATTTGATTGCATGCATACAGTTATGTATATTGATCATGTCTGCCACAAAACAATGGGATCCTCCCAGAGATGTAGCTAGTTAAAGCCAATTTTTACATAAAAGCAAAATACAGAAATATCGCTATTAGCACACTTCCTTTCTGTGACAGGTGATCAATTCTGATCTTTTCCAATGGCATTCCATGTAACCGGCTACTTGGAAGTTTGTGAGTAGTTGAGGATTACTTGTCCTTGCCATTGGGTTTGACGCTTTCCTCTCGTGCATGGTTGGAGAATGGTCCACAGCTTAGAGATAAGAATTGATTGTACATAAACAAATGAAAGAAATTATTTTTCTGGTCAGAAACTAATGTGGAGGACCAAGACCTGCAGTGTAGGACACCACCAGAGTTGGAGAGCAAAAAGAGAAAACCAGGTGAAACAGAAAGTAATGATTTGATAAAGCCTGAAGATTGTAGGAAGAAGACTGAAGGAGCTAAGAAGTTCCACAGTTTTGAGGTTCAATGGATAAAATGAGTTGGAGTAAGAAACTCTGCTGTAGTCTTCAGTTGGACGTATGGAAGATAATTATTGTACGGAGTGTTGTGTTTGAAGCTTAGGAAGAACAAAAGGGGAAGTTTAGAGGAGTGTTGGTGTCAAGTGCTAGACTTGCTGCTGTGCAAAGATCCCCGTCTGATATTAGCAGAGCTTGTCCCCTTCACTTCAGTCTGATTGATCTTTTTGGGCTCGACCAAGGAACCTTTCAATGAGAATTTCTTTCTGCTCTCTAATTGTTCTGACTGTTCTAAAATTATATTAAGGTGCTTTTAGATATGCAGAAATCACTCCCAGGGTGATGGGACACATGAAGTTCCCATGAAGACTCAAGTCAGATAAATGCAGAGCCTGGCATGAGATTTATCAGATTAGGCAAGCTCCTCCTTGAGGGCCAGATAATGACTCTCTACCAGCTCGCTGACAAATTTCACCTTGCCCAACATGACACATATCACTATCTTCAGATGAAACAGTACCTCCACTACTCTGCAATACTTTGGAAACTTCAGTGTGCGCCAACATTCTTGGAACTTTTCCTCCATTCCCCAACAGCGTCTCATAGATGCTTCACCACCCTGTGCGCCATTCTTGCCTTCTGGACCAAATACGGAACAGAAAGCCTGGAGATTGCCTGGGACATGACTAGGCCGATTGTTAAGGGTGGAGGAATGACGGAGGTATGGAGTTAGACTTTAAAACACCACCATCTGCACCAAAATGCAGGAAGGCCTGTTCAAAATCATACATTGCACTTACTGCACCACGCACGTGCTCCACGATTTCTGCCCATTCACTGTGGGGTCCGATCTTGGGGACACGGATTATCTCCTGAGTGCCACAACCCACCCACTGGCCATGCACGTACCAACGCAACTAGCATGATCACCACTATTTAGGACCCCTCCCCAACCCTAACTAACAACTGATGAGGGCCTGCAGCCTGAAGGGCACCCACCTCCACATATTCTGGACAGGACTTCAGGAGATCAGCAGGAATATGACTGGTTGAACGATCCCACACAACCCACCTCAGTCATTGCTTGGCCCGCACACTGGAGAGAAAGGGCCCCCCCTACAACAAGCAGGCTGCCAATTGATACGAGTGATTTTTGACCTCTCCCCTGGAGTTGAGAAACACCAGGCACTCTGGGGCCCATTCCCGGGGACACAGATTACCTCCCGAGTGCCGCAACCCAACCACTGGCCACGTGCGTACCAACGCAACTAGCATGTTCACCACTTATAAGGACCCCTCCCCAACCCTAACTAAACCCAGAATCCAGGATCAAACAAGCTGTTTAGCCCCTCAACACTCATTACTTCCAGTGCAAGCAGTCTGATGTGGTGATAGATTCCTCTGTGTCATCAACCAAAATTTGACACCGAGCCACATAAGGAGATATTAAGACAGGTGACAAAGCTTGGTCAAAGAGGTAGGTTTTTAAGGAGCGTCTTAAAGGGAGAGAGAGGCAAAGAGGTTTAGGGAGAGAATTCCAGAGCTTAGGACCTAGGCAGCTGAAGGCATGGCCGCCAACGGTGGAGCAATGAAAATTGGGATGTGCAAGAGGCCAGAAATGGAGGAGCGCAGAGATCTTGAGGGTTGTAGGGCTGGAGGAGGTTACAGAGCTAGGGAGGGGTGAGGCTATGGAGGGATTTGAAAACCAAGATGAGAATTTTAAAGTCAAAGCACTGCTGGACCGGGAGCTAATGTAGGTCACTGAGCACAGGGGTGCTGGATGAGCGGGACTTGGTGTGGTTCATAAAATGGGAACTGCTTCATAAAATGTAAAAGTAAATTCTTGAATGCAATAAAAAAGTGGGAAAGATTTCTCTGAAAAGGTGCTGTTAATCAATGTTTTTCTTTTGTAAGTTTGAAATTGTATTAACTTTAATTTTGCTGTTACTGAGAATGTTTTATGCTCACAGTTGCTCTTAGTTGTATTATTTAGAACCAATATATTTGTTATGTAAATAGGCAACTTAATTGAACAAATGCTCAAATGTTGACAAAACCACATTAATCCACAAGAGATTGTCTTTTTTAAAAATAAAATCATGCTGACTGATGCAGTTCCTGCCAGTAATACAAGAATAACATTGGCATTCAAAGTAATACAGATTTCAATTCAAATGTTTTATCTTTCTACCTTTTGGCAAAGTTTTAGCTTTTAATAAATTATGTAGTATTTATGTTGCATTGATCAGTTTTCATTACAGCTAAAGTGACCTACAAATTGGATTATTTTTCCCTGTGTGAAATTTGAAGTGCTGTTAGTTCACATTTCAACTGGACTAGCATGTAAGCATTTAAAATGATATAATCAGTAGATTTTATGAAAGAATTAGTGTAATTTGGTCACTACTTTTCTAGCTAGTATTGCTAGTTAATGTGCTTGGTACCTGGATCAGCTTGAAATGGAACAGTTGCAGATGCTGGTATAAATGAGGCTGTAGACTCCCGATACTCCAGAGCCCTTCCTGTTTCTCTTTTACAGCTTTGACTATTTCTCTGTTTTTAAACAGAATATTTCCTTTTTCTATGCTGTACAGTTCCTTTTTCTACATAAAATACTTAGAAATGTTGTCTCAGTATGTGTTATACTGTCGTCATGAAAATAACTATGAATATTTTTTAGTTGGTAATGGTTGTTCTACTTGCAAGTAATTTATACTATATAGAGTATCTTTGCAAGCCTTAAGAGTTTTAAGGCCAAAATCTAGATTCTTAGGAGTCCCTGTGAGAAATGTTCGAGTTTATTATTGCCAAGCTGACTTTTTTTCTGAAACAAATTTGTCCAGTGCATCTTCATAGCACTGTACTTGTGTTTGAACGTCTCTATTATGAGCAGTTAAAATTTTCGAATCTGAACTCCAAGTTATCTGAAGCTCTGCTGCCTGACTTGTTTTCACAGAAACCTTTGTAGGCAAGTTGGGAATAGTGCGAATATCAGAAACAATGGCTGCAGTCATCAATTGGCTGTTAAGATATAATAGGCAGGGAGAGTAGATCCACACAATGTATTTACATTATTCAACCAGATACCATGGGCATGATTTTTACCTGGACCCGGGAAGAGAGCGGGTGAGTAGATTTTTGTGTGGGAAACTTGGAAGTGAAGTGAGTGCGTCGAAATCTGTGATCGCAACCCAATTGAAGGCAATAAATTTTACTTCCAGGTTTCACGCCTGATTGACAGGCTGGCTGCCTGTCGGGTGGGAAATCAGCCTGCGATTGCGGGGGCGAGGCGATGGGAAGTCGGCGATCGCGGGGGGCTGGGGGGGTGTGGGAAGTCGGCGGGGGCGGGGAGGTGGGAAGTTGGCGATCGCGAGGGCGGGGGGAGGTGGGAAGCCAGCGATCGCGGGGGTGGGGAGATGGGAAGTCTGCGGGGGGGCGGAAAGTCGGCGATCCCAGGCGCGGGGGTGGCAAGTTGGTGATCGCGAGGGCGGGGGGAGGTGGGAAGTCGGCTGTCTGGTTGTGGGGGGAGTTGGGAACTTGCTTATTTGCGGGAGTAGTGGTGCCGGCTGTTCGTGGGGGACTGATGGTGGCAGATAAGCTTGTTGGGCCTGGTGGAAACATTTCTGCTGCTCCTGGTTGGGAAGCTGTGCAATAAAGGCGCTTACCTGAATTAACTGGTCCTCTCACCACCACCTCACCTGGTGAGATTCATGTGCCCTGGGAAAGCTGTTCTGGAGGTGTTAATTTTAAAGCTAATTCTCAATCAGTTTTTAAAAAAAAAAATATTCTTAATGATGTTAAGCATCATGCCCTCAGATAATGAAGCAGTCCGTGCCTGCATGCAGCAAGACCTGGACAACATCCAGGCTTGGGCTGATAAGTGGCAAGTAACATTCACGCCAGACAATGACCATCTTCAACAAGAGAGAGTCCAACCATCTCCCCTTGACATTCAATGGCATTACCATCGCCGAATCCCCCACCATCAGCACCCTTGGGGTCACCATTGACCAGAAACTTAACTGGACCAGCCACATAAATACTGTGGCTACTAGAGCAGGTCGGAGGCTGGGTATTCTGCGGCGAATGACTCACTTCCTGACTCCCCAAAGCCTTTCCAATATCTACAAGGCACAAGTCAGGACTGTGATGAAATATTCTCCACTTGCCTGGATGAGTGCAGCTCGAACTACACTCAAGAAGCTCGACACCATCCAGGACAAAGCAACCCGCTTGATTGGCACCCCATCCACCACCCTAAACATTCACTCCCTTCACCACCGGTGCACCGTGGCTGCAGTGTGTACCATCTACAGGATGCACTGCAGCAACTCGCCAAAGCATCTTCGTCAGCAACTCCCAAACCCACGACCTCTACCACCTAGAAGGACAAGGGCAGCAGGCACGTGGGAACAACACCACCTGCACATTCCCCTGCACGTCACACACCATCTCGACTTGGAAATATATCGCCGTTCCTTCATTGTCGCTAGGTCAAAATCCTGGAACTCCCTACCTAACAGCACTGTGGGAGAACCTTCACCACCCGGACTGCAGCAGTTCAAGAAGGCAGCTCACCACCACCTTCTCGAGGGTAATTAGGGATGGGCAATAAATGCTGGCCTTGCCAGTGACGCCCACATCCCATGAATGAATTTTTAAAAAATATGCTAAATACTTGCCCGCCGGCACTAAACCCAGAAATGGGCACGTTGGAGCTAGGTTGCGATTTTAAAAATCTGCAATCTTGAATTCCCACCTGCCCCAACCCACCCGATCGTGGGGGTTAAAATCCCCCCACAATGAGTCTTTATTTCTTGGTGATTTGACCGTGTTATTTTTAATCTTTTTACCTGTACATATTCTAGGATACTAAAGCCATAAATATCCATTCATAAACCATGATAAAGGACTAGTTTAAGAATTCTTCGGTTAGCGAATACATGATTTTTAAACTAAAATTTAGGGTCTCTTTTGGCTGCTGAGTTCTCAGTTTATTCTGCTGGTAAAAAGCTAAATAATCTAGTTGCTTTTGGAACTGGCCTGGAACTATTCCAGTTCTAAAGTGTAGTTGTCTCTATACTTTGGGACTGCCCAATGTCAACAGCAGCGGCTTGTATTTATATAGCGTCCTTGACATAGAAAAATATCCCAAGGCACTTCACAGAATGCAATGAAAAATGGAGGCCTAACAAATGCCATTTAAGGATAAGCACTGCCACTCATCGGGGGGGGGGGGGTGCGGGTGGAAGGGTGGGCAGGTGGCAGGTAAAATTCAGCTTGGGTGGGAGGGCGCTAAAGGGATGGTAGTGGATCAGCTGCCCGTTATACACCCAACTGGATTAAAGTCAATGGGAAGGCTGGGTATTCTGTGGCGAGTGACTCATCTCCTCACTCCTTAAAGCCTTTCCACCATCTACAAGGCACAAGTCAGAAGTGTGATGGAATGCTCTCCACTTGCCTGGATGAGTGCAGCTCCAACAACACTCAAGAAGCACAACACCAACAAAGCAGCCTGCTTGATTGGGACCCCATCCACCACCTTAAACATTCACTCCCTCCACCACCAGTGCACCATGGCTGCAGTGTGTACCATCTACAAGATGCACTGCAGCAACTTGCCAAGGCTGCTTCAACAGCACCTCCCAAACCCACGACCTGGGAGTGAGCTATCGACCTCCAAACAGTCAGAGAGAGTTGGAAGAGCAAATATGTAGGCAAATTTCTGACAAGTGCAAAAACAGTAGGGCAGTAATAGTAGGGGATTTCAACTACCCTAATATTAACTGGGACACAAACAGTGTGAAGGGGATAGAGGGCGCAAAATTCTTAAATTGCATTCAGGAGAACTTTTTTAGCCGGTATGTAGCAAGCCCAACAAGAGAGGGGGCAATTCTGGATTTAGTTTTAGGAAATGAGGCTGGGCAGGTGGAAGGAGTATCAGTGGGAGAGCATTTTGGTGGCAGTGATCATAATTCAGTTTTAGCATGGTTATGGAAAAGGACAAAGATAGAACATGAGTTAAAATTCTCAATTGGGGAAAGGCCAATTTTACTAAGCTAAGGAGTGATTTTGCAAAAGTGGACTGGAAACAGCTAGTTGAAGGTAAATCAATGTCAGAGCAGTGGTAGGCATTCAAGGGGAAGATTCAAGAGGTTCAGAGTAAACATGTTCCCACAAAGAAAAAGGGTGGGACTGCCAAATCTAGAGCCCCCTGGATGTTAAGGAGCATACAGGGTAAGATAAGGCAGAAAAGGAAAGCTTATGTCAGATACCAAGAACTCAATACTACAGAAAGCCTAGAGGGGTATAGAAAGTGCAGAGGTGAAATTAAAAAGGAAATTAGGAAAGCAAAGAGAGGGCATGAAAAAATATTGGCAAGTAAAATCCAGGGAAACCCAAAGATGTTTTATAACTACATTTAAAGCAAGAGGATAACTAAGGAAAGAGTAGGGCCTATTAAAGACCAAAAAGGTAACCTATGTGTGGAGGCGGAAGATGTTGGTATGGTTCTTAATGAATACTTTGCGTCTATCTTCACAAAAGAGAGGGATGATGCTGACATTGTAGTTAAGGAGGAGGAGTGTGAAATATTGGATGGGATAAACATAGTGAGAGAGGAAGTATTAAGGGGATTATTATCTTTGAAAGTAGATAAATCACCAGGGCCGGATGAAATGTATCTCAGGCAGTTAAAAGAAGCAAGGGAGGAAATAGCGGAGGCTCTGACCATAATTTTCCAATACTCGCTGGACACAGGCATGGTGCCGGAGGATTGGAGGACTGCTAATGTTGTACCATTGTTTAAAAAGGGAGCGAGGGATAGACCTAGTAATTACAGGCCAGTCAGTCTCACCTTGGTGGTGGGCAAATTATTGGAATCAATTCTGAGGGACAGGGTAAACAGTCACTTAGAAAGGCATGGAGTAATCGAGGACAGTCAGCATGGATTTGTCAAGGGACGGTCGTGTCTGACTAACTTGATTGAATTTTTTGAGGATGTAACAAGGAGGGTTGATGAGGGTAGTGCATTTAATCTAGGCTACATGGGTTTTAGCAAGGCTTTTGACAAGGTCCCACATGGCAGACTGGTGAAAAAATTACAAGCCCATGGGATCCAAGGGAGACTGGCAAGTTGGATCCAAAATTGGCTCAGTGGCAGGAAGCAAAAGGTAATGGTCGACGGGTGTTTTTGTGACTGGAAGGCTGTTTCCAGTGGGATTCCACAGGGCTCAGTACTTGCTTTTTGTGATATATATTCATGATTTGGACTTAATCATGCCCCCTACACTTAAGTTTGCAGATGATACAAAAATAGCCCTATGGTTGATCGTGAGGAGGAAAGCTGTAGACTGCAGGAAAATATCAATGGACTGGTCAGGTGGGCAGATAAGTGGCAAATGGAATTCAATCTGGAGAAGTGTGAGGTAATGCATTTGGGGAGGGCAAACAAGGCAAGGGAGTACGTAATAAATGGGAGGATACTGAAAGGTGTAGAGGAAGTGGGGACATTGGAGTGCATGTCCATAGATCCCTGAAGGTAGCAGGACAGGTAGATAAGGTGGTTAAGAAGGCATATGGAATACTTTCCTTTATTAGCCGAGGCATAGAGCAGGGAAGTTATGCTGGAACTGTATAAAACACTGGTTAGGCTACAGCTTGAGTACTGTGTGCAGTTCTGGTCACCACATTATAGGAAGGATGTGATTGCATCAGAGAGGGTCCAGAGGAGATTTGTGAGGATGTTGCCAGGACTGGAGAATTTTAGCCAAGAGGAAAGATTAGATAGGCTGGGGTTGTTCTCTTTGGATCAGAGGAGGCTGAGGGGTGATTTAATTGAGGTGTACAAAATTGAGGGGCCTAGATAGAGTGGATAGGAAGGAACTATTTCCCTTGGGAGAGAGGTCAATAACCAGGGGGCATAGATTTAAAGTGATTGGTTGAAGGATTAGAGGGGTGCTGAGGAAAAATTTTTCACCCAGTGTGTCTGGAACTCACCGCCTGAAAGGGTGGTAGAGGCAGAAACCCTTAACTCATTTAAAAAGTATTTGGATGTGCACCTGAAGTGCCATGACCTACAAGGCTACGGACCAGGTGCTGGAAAGTGGGATTAAGCTGGGTGGCTCATTCTCGGCCGGTGCGGACACGATGGACCGAATGGCCTCCTTCTGTGCCGTAAATTTTCTAAGACCTCTACCACATGGAAGGACAAGGGCAGCAGGCACATGGGAACACCACCACCTGCACGTTCCCCTGCAAGTCACACACCATCCTGTCTTGGAAATATATCGCCATTCCATCATTGTCACTGGGTCAAAATCTTGGAACTCCCTACCTAACAGCACTGTGGGAGGACCTTCACCACACGCACTGCAGCTGTTCAAGGTGGCGGCTCACCACCACCTTCTCAAGGGCAATTAGGGATGGGCAATAAATGCTGGCCTTGCCAGTGACTGCCACGTCCTATGAACGAATAAAAAAAAATCAGGCAGGCCGTATAATGGGTGGCTGATCCACTACCACCCATTTTGCGCTCCCACTGAATTTGAATTTAGCAGTTGAATAAGTTGCAGTGCTTATCCTTACATGGTACTCATTAATGACTGACAGCATACGGGAAATAGAAGGGTCAACCCTGAGAATGAGTGAGTAAGAAATTGGCTGGGGGCAGTACTGAGTGAGGTGCCCCAGTGTTAGGAAGATTACTGGATACTCAATGCAAATGGGCAAATTTGCAGATGATACCAAACTAGTAGGGACAGCTCGGAAATTGCAGAATGCGTTGCTAATATATGTAAGTGGGCAGAGCAGTGGCAGAAGAAATTTAAGGTAGACAAATGTGAGGTATTGCACATAGGAAGAAAAATAAATAATACTCATAATCTCTGAATGGTGTTGAAATAGCTAAGGATGAAGTCAAAAGAGAGTTGGTAGTCTCTGTAGGCTCGATGCAGAACAGCAATCAGAAAAGCCAATAGAATGCCGAACTGTATTTCCAAACTGTGTAGTGCAATGATTTCTGAGTTACTCAAGTATTGTGTCCAATTCTGACACCGAGACACAAGGGAGATATTCAGAAGCTGGAGACCGTGCAGAAAAGAGACACAAAGTTGATTCCCATTGTTGGGAGTCTTGAGATATGAGAAAAGACTGAAATAGAAAAGGTTAATATTGCTTTAAATTAAATTGTGCGGATAGGACATGGATTCAAATTAGTGAAAAATTAATTTGGGATTGATGTCAGGAAATTCTTTACATGGTCAACACATGGAATAGATTTCCACAGAGAGTAGTAGAGGCAAAAACCCTGCAATCTTTTAAGAAGCATTTGGATTCTGAAATGGATGGATGACCTAAGATGGGCTGAATGGTCTTCCTTATCTATAACTATCTTGTGATATAGTAGGGCACCAAGTGTGTCTTGTGCCGAGAAAGCACGAAGGAGTATTTACTGTCATGGAGGAATCTGTAAACTGTTCATATGTTTCATCTGATGGGAGATATATGAACTAAAAGCTAGTGACAGGCCCACGGCAGCTTTGAACCTTGTTGGCCCAATGATTGAACTTTGTGCTGCGATATGTTTCTAGAACAAGTAGATACCTTTTAAGCAGGATTTTTTGCCCTTCTGAATCTGAAATAATTCCATGTGAGCCTGTATTGAAAATGTATACATGAATAAATATTGCTTTAGTTTGACCAAAAACAATCCATCAGTTCTATAAACGAGTGCTTTGTAAAAAGATGTGTTTATTTGCATACATTCTTCATTAATTTTATTATTCAAACTTGCATTATATCCCCTTTCCAGCAAACAGTAAACATTATGGGGGTAAAATTGGGCCACGTAGTGCCTGAAAAACAGGTCCATGTGGCCTCCTAAGGCCCCAAAATGGCGGGCAGGATGCGTGCGCACACTTCCGATTAGAAGTGCGCCACCCGCCATATTGGGAAAGGACAAACGAGGCATCTGTTACCCCTGCCTGAAGCAGGAGTTATGCAAATAAGGGACCTAAAGCCAGCTTCAGGTCCCTGCAGCAACATTGGTTTCTCTCGAGGCAACCAGCACGCTCGACCCCCGAGGCCCACGATCTCCTTCCCAGAACCCTGACTGCACTGCTGAGACCCCCGATCTATTTACCTGTGAGCTGCTGTGCCCCAAACTTGGAGGACTTACCTGCTGCTCCTACTGCAATGCCAACTTCATGATGATGAAGTCCCAGGCCCAATATCCGGGGCTCCTCGGCCCTCACCATTTGTGCGGGGGGAATGACACTCTGCGGGGGCTCCCAAAGTGGGCGCTCCCGAATTTAACACTGTATTTCTTTCTGACCTTTCTACTATTCACCAACTGTGGCTATGAGGTGGGTCACTTCCTAAGCCTCCACCAATGTTGCTCTGCACCGGCTGTTAGGAGGTGCACCCAGAGAGGAGACTTTGTTCTTTCTCTTCCGCACCCTCTGCTGGGGAAGTGGCTGGCCTTGGCTCAATATTTTGCCCCAGGAACATTGCTAAGGTTGGGGACTCTGAAATGTGGATGATTCAACCAGTGTTCCACCAATGCCATTGCACCCTTCGTTGCAGTATATCCTGTGATGCCACTTATTCATTCAAATTGTTATTCTGGGGTTGAAATTCCGATGAGTTGAATAAATTGTGGCTTCCCTAAAATAAAGTCATGAACCAATCCTCCAAAGGCAGATTCTTGATTGGCTACAATAACTTTCCTCTGTTTCTGTTATAGCTAAAAGAGTGTGCAATATTTACTCTGGCTACTCATACAGCATCAATATTCAGTATTGGGTTATACTGTCTACCTCCTACCTCAATTGGCACAGTTGGAGGATATAGATATTTTCGATAGGCTTGTGTGACAAAAATTTTGAACATGGAGTGGCATTGTCAGTTCAGATATCTGTAATTGAAAGATAAATTCCCTTCTTTAATAAAGGCATGTTGCAGGTTTAGCCACAGTTTTCTTTTTTTAAAGCACTGCATATGCTAAAATAGAAGTGCCGCATTTTCTATTGGGTTTTTCTTGCTTCCTCTTCTGAAACTCGAAGCTTCCTTTTTTTTTGTGAGACAGGCTTATAGTGAGGTCACTTTTACAGAAATGAGGAAGTTGAGGAGAGCTGCAAAGCAACATCCCGCCCACACTATAGTAACAGAAAGTGTTAGCAGAGTCGGGTCTTTGTGATCTGTGTCAAAAGAATAACTGATATCATTTAAAAGTTTTTGTCAGTGCTGAATTTCTTCTGCCGATTTCAGAAGGTCAGTAATAAATAATATGAAACTTTGACAGATTAATGTAGGTTGAGAATTGTAATTTCGCTATTGTCCACATTAAATTTCTTTAAAATCATTTAGCCGGTACTGGTTGCTCTGCGTTTGAAGGTTTCTTTATCTTTCTCTTTCTCTTTAAGGTTGCTTTATCAATATTCCACTGTAACTCTTTGTGGACAATTAATGGCATTTCTGCACAAAAATATCAAATAGAAAAGATAGAATCATAGAAGTTTATAACATGGAAACAGGCCCTTCGGCCCAACATGTCCATGTCGCCCAGTTTATACCATTAAGCTAGTCCCAATTGCCTGCACTTGGCCCATATCCCTCTATACCCATCTTACCCATGTAACTGTCCAAATGCTTTTTAAAAGACAAAATTGTACCCGCCTCTACTACTGCCTCTGGCAGCTCGTTCCAGATACTCACCACCCTTTGAGTGAAAAAATTGCCCCTCTGGACCCTTTTGTATCTCTCCCCTCTCACCTTAAATCTATGCCCCCTCGTTATAGACTCCCCTACCTTTGGGAAAAGATTTTGACTATCTACCTTATTTATGCCCCTCATTATTTTATAGACTTCTATAAGATCACCCCTTAACCTCCTACTCTCCAGGGAAAAAAGTCCCAGTCTATCTAACCTCTCCCTATAAGTCAAACCATCAAGTCCCGGTAGCATCCTAGTAAATCTTTTTTGCACTCTTTCTAGTTTAATAATATCCTTTCTATAATAGGGTGACCAGAACTGTACTCAGTATTCCAAGTGTGGCCTTGCTAATGTCTTGTACAACTTCAACAAGACATCCCAACTCCTGTATTCAATGTTCTGACCAATGAAACCAAGCATGCTGAATGCCTTCTTCACCACCCTATCCACCTGTGACTCCACTTTCAAGGAGCTATGAACCTGTACTCCTAGATCTCTTTGTTCTATAACTCTCCCCAACGCCCTACCATTAACGGAGTAGGTCCTGGCCCGATTCGATCTACCAAAATGCATCACCTCACATTTATCTAAATTAAACTCCATCTGCCATTCATCGGCCCACTGGCCCAATTTATCAAGATCCCGTTGCAATCCTAGATAACCTTCTTCACTGTCCACAATGCCACCAATCTTGGTGTCATCTGCAAACTTACTAACCATGCCTCCTAAATTCTCATCCAAATCATTAATATAAATAACAAATAACAGCGGACCCAGCACCGATCCCTGAGGCACACTGCTGGTCACAGGCCTCCAGTTTGAAAAACAACCCTCAAATGATCAGATGATCAAATGTTGTGAATCAAACATGATCTGTTGTGATTCAGATTGCTTTAAGACTCCACTGTTTTTTAATTGCATACTGTTTATTGTATGCATCACTAAAAGTAGACATTTGCTGCTATCTTACCTGTGTTACCAGATGTCTCTGAATAAACAAGTTCTCTCAATGTTGTAATATTTAGTCAAATTCTCAGCAAACTTTGTAATCTAAATGACTTCCTCTTAGTGGGCTCTGGGTTGCTTTTAGAAAATGACAGGATGAGAACTTTCTTTCTCTGTAAACAATTATGTGAAAAATATAATTGGAAATTGGAGACATAATTGAAAGTCTGAGCATACATGACTCATAGTAAAATATCACTTACAGAAATGTGTACGGAATATAGGTAAATGCACGTGTTATGTATTACAATGAAATTCATAAAATATGTTTTTGTTCAAGACTGAACGTTAGTCCTTCTACTTACTGATCTAACAGTGCGATTTTGTTACGTTTACTTTGAAGCTGGCACCATTTTCGGTGCAGCGATTTGTGGAGTCATACTGCATGCTAACAATATTTTTCAATCTGGAAAAATGAAAGTTTCTATATGTGTACTTGAACGTATGCGCAATGCTCTGCTCCCTTGCCTCAACTGAATTTGATAACTTTTTTTAAGTCAGAATAGTTAACTGTCCCATCAGAAAAGTTTCAAAAGTCAGTTTCGAGAAGGCTTCTCAATGGTTGAACAAGTTTACGCAGTGAGTAGCTGAGCAGTTTAGATCAGGAAGGTCCCAAGTTTGATCTGTGTTTGGTATCTCAGCTGGGTTGTGAAATGGTGGAAAATTGTACAGGGCACCTGCTGCTGATTACTGTCCAGTTGGAAGTGTGTGTATGTAGATGTCTGATGAGGGCAAGATTGGGCTTACATGCGATAACATCAGATCCCTCCAAGTGAAATGGTGTGCAGAAAGTCAGCTCTCCATGTTTTCAACAATAATTTGCATTTAAGAAGCACGTTTAACATAAAAAAATGTATTCCAGCCTTCTATAGGGGTGTAATTAAAAAAACATGGATGCCGAGCCAAAGAAGGGATTATTAGAGGTTGCAAAATCTTGGTGAAAGAGGTGGATTTTAAGCAGAGTCTTAAAGGAGATGGAGGGTTTTAGGGAGGCTGTCAATGGGGAGGGGAGAGCACAAGCCCACAATCAGAGCAACTGAGTTCGGGGGATGGGAGGACTAGTAGGGCTGAAAGAGGCTACAGAAATAGGAAAGGGCAAGGTGATGAAGGGATTTGAACACGAGGATAAGAATTTTAAACTTGAGGCATTGAGAGACCAGGAACCAATGCAGACCAGCGAGGATGCAGATGATGGTAGGGGCGGGGGGGTGGTGCAGGTGCGGTAGAACTTGGTGCTGGATAAGCTAGTGGGCCATAGAGGTTTGGGGTGGGTGGAGTCTGGGAGGCCAACGAGGAGAGTTGGAATAGTCAAGTCTGGAGGTGACAAGGGCATGGATGTGGGTTTTAGCAGCAGATGGGCTGAGGCAGGGGCAGAGTCAGGTGATGTTTTGGAGGTGGATGTAGGCGGTCTTTGTGCTGTAGCAGGAGCGGAAACCTGATTGGAGAGATTCAAATAGGGAGTTGCGAGAAAGATGGGTACGTATTTTGGAGGTGACAAAATGTTCAAGGACTTTAAAAAGGAAGGTTGGAGATGGGATGGTAGTTTGCAAAGACAAAGGGGTCAAGGATGAGAAGTTGCTAAGGGCAGATAACTTGGTGAGCAACCTGGGGTATGGTTTGGGGCAATTTTAGAGAGATGAGAGGAAAGAAGGGTAGGTGCTCAAAAGAGAAGGTGCCAAGGGGGTAAGGGGAGAGACTAATGTGACTTGTTGATGAGCACACCAGTACCATGGCAGTTTGGACAGGGTGGGTGGTGGAAAGTATAGCCAGGTGAAGAGGCTTTGGTAAGGGGCAAGTTTCAGTATCTATGCAATCACCTACAATAAGGTCATAGATGACAAGGACCTTATTTGCGAGGGAACTGACATTCTGGAGGGAGATGTGGTGAGGGACAGTGATTGATCCATTGGTGGAGTCCAAGGGGGTAATGGATGGGGTGAGTGGGGCAGGAAGGATGTTGCTGAGATTATCCACCTGTGGCCACGCTGGGTGGGAAGATAGGTAAGAGAAGAGGATGGGGCAGCTGGGGTTGCTGCTTGTAAGGAGGCAGTGATGGGTGCATCAATAGACCCTTTGGAGAATGCTAGGAGAGAGATAGGAGGCAGCTTCAGGCTCATTGAAAGGGGATTCAAGCCTGGGATGGTGGCAGGAGAGTAGGGAGGCAGAGGAGCAGTGATGGGTTGGGGTTTGGGATGAGGGGTGGGGGGGGGGCGGTGATGGTGTACTTATGAGGGGAGAAATAAAAGGCATGTCTAGGCAACAGGAAGGGGAATAGACAGGAGAGAAAGGCCCAGGAGGGGCCAAGAGGAAAACAAATCGAGAGGTAGAAGTAATGCAGTTGGTTCTGAGCGGTAGCCAAAATGTGATGCACAAAGCTTATTTAATTACAACTTTCTAAACTACACCAGAGACAAGGCTATTCCTTTGTGCTTCATTTTGAAGAATAGTTATTTCCAATTTAAAATTAGTGTTTGTTGGGATTTTAGTTGCTTATTGTGGAACTTTCAAGGGTATTTGTTAAATTCCATGTGCTTGTTTCATTCAATCCTGGAATGAAATTTCCCACAAAGTACCTCAGAAATTACCCATCCCAGCATTCAGAAGTTATTAGTGACATCTAGCAGCAAATCCTACTTATTTTTTACACTTGCACAACATGGCTTACTGCCCTGTAGTGTAATTTTGTATTGTCCCGTTTGAGTGATTTAAAATAAAATCACTAGCTTTGACCATCAGGACCAACGTATATTTCATGAACAAGCAGTTTCAGAAATGCATGCATTTTCCTATCTTCCTATGTGATGTATATAATGCAGTATACAACATGCCTGATTTTTATTTTATATTTCTGTATGGTACAAAGTTTGAAATGATCCATATTAAAATAATTCTGAATACATTGTAACTTGAACTCAAAAAAAAAGTAATAAATTGGGTGGAATTCAAATTTGTGATATATCTAGCTATCTGCAATCAATTATATAATGTCTTCTATGTAATGCATATCTGTAATATCCAACCATAGAAAGGTATCACAACTTAGTATGGCACTTGAGCCCTTAGACTTCAAATGTGTTAGCATCTGTAGAGCAAAGAGTGCATAATTGGCTCAGGTAACCACTATCTGTTAAGTAATTGATTAAATACAAAACACTCAACAAACAATTCTATTTTGAGACAAGTTGGAACGCTTTCAATCAGTAATGAACAAGTACCACAAAACCACCGAATCATATTATTTCCATTTCTTTCCAACTCACCAATCAGGTGCCAGCAACTACCATAAAACAAACTAGTTAAATCACTCAAATAATTTCTTCTCTTTTTGGTTGCCATTTCCCTTCACTGAAATCTGTGGCTCCCTGCTTCCCTACTGTCTTCTGCTCCTCTTCTGGCTCCCTGCTTCCCTACTGTCTTCTGCTCCTCTTCTGGCTCCCTGCTTCCCTACTGTCTTCTGCTCCTCTTCTGGCTCCCTGCTTCCCTACTGTCTTCTGCTCCTCTTCTGGCTCCCTGCTTCCCTACTGTCTTCTGCTCCTCTTCTGGCTCCCTGCTTCCCTACTGTTTTCAGCTCCTCACCAGGCTCCATTGGAGATACAACTTAGACTGGAAGTACAAGTTATAAACAAGCAATTTTCCTTAACTTCAGGATCAGCATCAGCTGTGAGTGCTGCTGCTCTGTTTAAAAACGAAAGTGAAAATGAAACGTGAAAAGCACTTGGGTAATCAGCTGATCTACCTGTCGTTATGCTGACATGTCTATCCTCTTAAACCTTCTGGTCTACAATAGTGCCTTGTTGTGCCCTTGACTCAGGGGCATGACACTGGATCTATTGAAACATCAACTTGAAGACTATTTGGCCTTTGGGACAAGCCTGTGGCTCTAAATCCACCACTCTGTCTAGGCCAGACCCCAGTGTTCCTAGTCTCTCTTACCCAAGCCATAACTCCTACTTTGACTTACATCCACACGTCAGCATCACTCTGGATGTTGCCTTCTCACCCAGCCCAGATCCCCACGTTGCCAGGCACAGTTTGGTGCTCATGTTGCATTTCCTCGTCTTTAGTAGCGAAATATGAAAAAGACGTGAACATTTTGCTGTAACATGTCTTGGACCAGCATGTCTGTAAAATAATGTTCAACCATGTATAACTACATAATTGATTTTTTTTAAAACTTGGGAATTGCAGAGTAAAGACAGTTGACTGACTGGAAAGCTGGTAATCATCTGGTTTGCCTTACTTGAATTGTGACTTCTGCTGGTATATTACATACAAGCAATGCTGACAGACATGGTTGAGACTCCCACCCTCGTAAATAGAGTAGATAAATAGGGGCAGGTGGACTTTGAATTGAAAGAAACAAGTTATTTTTAAAAGGAAGAGTTTTCTAATGAAAAAGACAAGTTTACTGTCCACCGTACTAGTTAGTGTACAGTTTCATTGGGATTGATTTTGATATTGGAGATATTTGTTCCTAGAACTGACATTTAAAATTTATTACTTATTCAGAAAAAGACATTTGATTTAATGCATTCAGCGTTAGAGATTATGCGGATGTACTCAAGATGAAAGATTATGCAATTTTTATAATGTATCCTGAATTGCAACTGCTTAACACTGCTCGCTAAGGGGGCGATTCACCATCAACAACTGCTTTTATTTATATATTAAGTTGAACGTAGAAAAAACATCCCAAAGCACATCAGAGGTGCAAGGAAGAAATGAGCACTGAATGAAGAAAGAGATATTTGGAGGGGTGATAAAAAGCTTGAGCAAAGGGGTGGGTATTAAGAAGGGTCTTAAAAGAGAAGAGAAAGGTGGAAGGGTGGAGGGATTTAGGAATTCCATAGCATGGGGCCTAGCCAGCTGAAGGAACAGTCTCCAGTGGTGGGGTAGAGGGAGGATGAATGCACAAGAGGCCAAAGCCAGAGGAACGGAGAGTTTGGGAGGTGGGTTGTAGACTGGAGGAGGCTAAAGAGATAGGAAGGGACGAGGCCGGGAAGGGATGTAAACACAAGGATGAGTATTTTAAATTTCAGGCTTTGGGGGCCAAGGAGCCAATGTAGGTCACTGAAAACTGGGGTGATGGGTCAGCTGGACTTGGTGCTGAATAGGATAGGGTAACAGAGTTTAGGATGAGCTGAAATTTATAGAGAGTGGAAGGTTGGCTAGGAGAGTATTAGAATTGTCAAGTCTGGTGGTGGCGAAGGCACATTGTGGGTTTTAGCTGAGGCAGGGGTGGAGGCAGGCAATAGGCTGAGGCAGGCAATGTTATGGAAGTGGAAGTAGGCGGTCTTTGTGATGGAGGGGATATGGGAACAGAAACTCGGCTCTGGGTTGATTAGGATGCTGAGGTTGCAAAGTTTAGTTGAGCCTGAGACAGTGATGGACGGGGATGGAATGGATGGCAAAGAATCGTCGAGATCCTGCGTACTGGGAGAGATATAAAGAATAACAAAGAGATACAAACAAAGTAAGAGCTGCAAAAAGGGAATACGAGAAATATCTTGCGAGGGATATCAAGGATAACACTAAAAGTTTTTACAAGAATACTAAGAGAAAGAGGTAGCTAAGGGTAGTGTTGGCCCCTTAAGGACAGATACAGATGATACTGTAATTGAAAATAAGGAAATGGCAGACTTGCCAAATACTTTTTGTATCAGTCTTCACAGTAGAGGATGAGGTTAATGTGCCAGAGATGCAAGGAAAACTAAAAATAAATCAAGGGGAGGAACTTATTAAAAAAATGATAATGGAGAAAATAATGAGACTGAAGGATGACAAATCTCCAGGTCCTGATGGTTTCCACCCCAGGATATTAAAAAGTAAATGAGGAAATTGCAGATGCTATAGTCATGATCTTACAAAACACTCATTTCAGGAATTGTCTCCTTGGACTGGAAAATTGTCTGTGTCACTCCATTATTTAAGAAGGCTGGGAGAGAGAAATCAAGAAATTATAGACCTATTAGTCTCATGTCTGTCTGGGGGGAAGTTACTAGAATCTGTCATTTAGGGACAAAAAGTGACTGAGCACTTGAACAAATTATGAACTGATCAGAGAGAGCCAGCATGGATTTGTAAAGAGTAGCTTTGTCTAACTAACCAAGTTGAAGTTTTTGAGGATGTTACTAATGTGGTAGATAAGGGAGTGTCTATGGATGTTGTTTAATTGCACTTCCAGAAGGTATTCAGTAAGGTTCCACACAAGATACTGTTAGCAGAAATGAAAGCTGGCAAGAAATATAAAAACTGACAGAAAAAGCTTCTATAAGTATATAAAAAGGAAGAGGGTAGCTAAAGTAAACATTGGTCCCTTAGAGGTTGAGACTGGGGAAATAATAATGGAAAACAAGGAAATGGCAGAGGAATTGAACAGATATTTTGTATCTGTCTTCACAGTAGAAGACACTAATAACATACCAATAATAGTAGATAATCAAGGGGCAAAGGGGAGGGAGGATCTCAAAACAATCACTATCACTAGAGAAAAAGTACTAGGTAAACTAATGGATCTAAAGGCTGACAAGTCCCCTGGACCTGATGGCTTGCATCCAAGGGTCTTAAAGGAAGTGGCTACAGAGATAGTGGATGCATTGGTTGTAATCTTCCAGAATTCACTAGATTCTGGAAAGGTCCCAGCGGATTGGAAAACCGCAAACTTAACACCCCTATTCAAGAAGGGAGTGAGGCAGAAAGCAGGTAACTATAGACCAGTTAGCCTAACATCTGTCATTGGGAAAATGCTAGAATCCATTATTAAGGAAGTAGTAGTAGGACATTTGGAGACTCATAATACAATCAAGGAGAGACAACATGATTTTATGAAAGGGAAATCATATTTGACAAATTTATTAGAGTTCTTTGAGGAAGTAACTGGCAGGGTGGTGTGGAAAACCATAAAGAAATGCCTGACCAAATTAATTTTCTAATACACCTAAAGCATAAAGCTGACCATATTAATGAAAAATAGGGAACCCACCCTCTAGTTTCCCATGCCTGTCTCATGATGTTGAACACTGTCCTGGAAAAATGCCTTTCCCCTAAAAAACTGTCTTTATTATCAGTTCTGTACTCAGTCTCAAGGCTATATGGTCATTTATTTCTGTTAGTTAGACAGTTATCTCATAAGCAGACAATAGCTCTTCTGTGTGTCTTTGGTGAGAACTTAAAACATAAGCTTTCTATTATATTCAGCTGGTCAGCTAACATGGTCAACTTATCCATCATGCTTTGCTTCTTTTATGGTCAAGTAACTGTTCAGTATTTCTACATTAATATGGTCAGCTTTATGGTTTAGGTGTATTAGAAAGTTTATTTGGTCAGGCATTTCTTTATGGTTTTCCACAGTGGATAAAGGGGAACCAATGGATGCAGTATATTTAGATTTCCAAAAGGCATTTGATAAGGTGCTACATAAAAGATTACTGCACAAGATAAGAGCTCATGGTGTTGGGGCCAATATACTGGCATGGATAGAGGATTGGCTAACCAACAGAAAACAAAGAGTTGGGATAAAAGGTTCATTTTCAAAATGGCAATCTGTTACTAATGGGGTGCCGCAGGGCTCAGTGCTGGGGCCTCAACTGTTTACAATATATATCAATGACTTGGATGACGGAGCAGAGTGTCTTGTGGCCATATTTGCTGATAATACAAAGATAGGTGGAAAAACAAGTTGCGATGAGGACACAAAGTGTCTGCAAAGGGATGTTGACAGGTTAAGTGAATGGGCAAAAATTTGGCAGATGGAATATAATGTGGGAAAATGAGAAGTCATCCACTTTGAGAGGAAAAATAAAAAAGCAAAATATTATTTGAATGGAGAAATACTACAAAATGCTGCGGTACAGAGGGATCTGGGTGTCCTCGTACATGAAACAAAAAAAGTCAACATACATATGCAGCAGGTAATCCGGAAGGCAAACGGAATATTGGACTTTATTTCTAGGGGGATGGAGTATAAAAGCAGGGAAGTCATGCTACAACTGTACAGGGTGCTGGTGAGACCACACCTGGAGTACTGCGTACAGTTCTGGTGCCCTTATTTAAGGAAGGACATGCTTGCATTGGGGGCAGTTCACAGAAGGTTCACTAGGTTGATTCCAGGTATGGAAGGGTTGTCTTATGAGGAGGGATTGAACAGGTTGGGTCTATACTCATTGGAGTTTAGAAGAATGAGAGGAGATCTTATTGAAACATACAAGATTCTGAGGGGACTTGATAGGGTAGATGCTGAGAGGATGTTTACCCCAAAAAGCTGTGGAGGCTGTGTCATTGAATACATTCAAGGCTGAGTTAGACAAATTTTTGATCAGCAAGGGAGTCAAAGGATATGGGGAAAAGGCGGGAAAGTGGAGTTGAGGTAAAAATCAGATCAGCCATGATCTCATTGAATGGCGGAACAGGCTCGAGGGGCCGAATGGCCTACTCCTGCTCCGATCTCTTATGGTCTTATGGAAAGCGCATGTAATCGGAGGCAACCTATTGACATCATAGTAGGTACAGCACAGGAGGAGACCATTTGGCCCATTATGCCTGTGCTGGCTCCTTTTGAAAGAGCTATCCAATTAGTCCCATTTCCCTGCTCTTTCCCCACAGCGCTGTAATTTTTTTCCCTTCAAGTATTTATCCAATTCCCATTTGAAAGTTACTACTGAGTCCGCTTTCACCACCCTTTCAGGCAGTGCATTCCAGATCATTACAACTCACTGCGTTAAAAAAAAATGTTTCCTCACGTCGCCTTTGGCTCTTTTGCCGATCACCTTAAATCTGTATCCTCTGGTTACTGACCCTTTTGCCACTGGAAACAATTTTCAATTTCTCCTTATTTACTTTTATCAAAACCAACATGATTTTGAACATGTCTATCAAATCTCCCCTTAACTTCTCTGTTCTAAGGAGAACAACCGCAGCCTCTCCACATAACTGAAGTCCCTCATCCCTGGCACCATTCTAGTAAATCTCTTCTGCACCATCTCTTAAGGCCTTGACATCCTTCCTAAAGTGTGTGCCCAGAATTGAACACAATACTCCAGCTGGGGCCTAACCAGTGTTTTGTAAAGGTTTAGCATAACTTCCTTGCTTTTGTACTCTATGCCTCTATTAACAAATGTAAGGAGTCATACAATACCAGGTTATAGTCCAACAGCTTTATTTGAAATCACAAGCTTTCGGAGCTTTTCTCCTTCGTCAGGTTCACTAGGTTGATTCCGGGTATGGAAGGGTTGTCTTATGAGGAGGGATTGAACAGGTTGGGTCTATACTCATTGGAGTTTAGAAGAATGAGAGGAGATCTTATTGAAGCATACAAGATTCTGAGGGGACTCAGGTCTACCCCATCGAGTCCCCTCAGAATCTTGTATATTTCAATAAGATCTCCTCTCATTCTTCTAAAGTCCAATGAGTATAGACCCAACCTGTTCAATCCCTCCTCATAAGACAACCCTTCCATACCCGGAATCAACCTAGTGAACCTGACGAAGGAGCAAAGCTCCGAAAGCTTGTGATTTCAAATAAAGTTGTTGGACTATGACCTGATGTTGTACGACTCCTTACATTTGTCCACCTCAGTCCATCACCGGCATCTCCACATCATGTCTATTAACAAAGCCCAGGATCTCGCATGTTTTTTTAACAGCTTGCTCAACTTGTCCTGCCACCTTCAAAGATTTGTGTACATACGCCCCCAGGTCTCTCTGTTCCTGCACCCCCTTTAAAATTGAACCATTTAGTTTATATTGCCTCTCCTCATTCTTCCTATCAAAATGCATCACTTCACACTTTAATTTCATCTGCCATGCGTCTGCCCATTTCACCAGTCTGTCTATGTCCTCCTGAAGTCTGTTACTATACTTCACATTGCTTATTACATTTCCAAGTTTCGTGTCATCTGCAAACTTTGAAATTATACCCTCTATTCCCAAGTCCAGGTCATTAATATATATCAAAAAGAGCAGTGGTCCTAATACTGACCCCTGAGGAACACCACTGTATACTTCCCTCCAGTCTGGAAAACAACCATTCAGCGCTACTCTCTGCTTTCTGTTCCTTAGCCAATTTTGTATCCACGCTGCCATTGTCACTTTTATCCCATGGGCTTTAATTTTGCTAACAAGTCTATTATGTGGTAGTTTATCAAATGCCTTTTGAAAGTCCATATACACATCAGCTGCACTACCCTCATCAATCCTCTCTGTTTCTTCATCAAAGAACTCAATGAAGTTAGTCAAACACTATTTTCCTTTATCAAATCTGTGCTGACTTTCATTTGTTAGCCCATACTTTCCAAGTGTCAATTAATTTTGTCCCAGATTATTGTCTCTGAAAGTTTCCCCACCACTGACATTAGACTGACTCGGCTGTAATTGCCGGGTTTATCCCTCTCCCCTTTTTTGTACACGGGTGTAACATTTACATAGGTAGGGAATTGAGTCGGAGATAGGAGACAGAGAGTAAGGATAATGGATATGTACTCCAATTGGCAGGATGTGACTAGTGGTGCCCCTCAAAGATCTGTACTGGGGCTTCAGCTTTTCACTGTTTATCAATATCTTAGATGAAGGAATAGAGAGCCGTATATCCAAGTTTGCTGACGACACTAAGTCAGGTGGCACAGTAAGTAGTGTAGATGGGAGCAGAAAGTTGCAAAGGGACATTGATGGATTAAATGAGTGGGCAAAACTGTGGCAGATGGAGTTCAATGTGGGGAAGTATGAGGAAATCCACTTTGGACCTAAGAAAGATAGATCAGAGCAATTTTTAAATGGTGAGAAGCTAGGAACTGTGGAAGAGCAGAGAAATTTAGAGGGCCCATGTATAAAAATTTCTAAAAATTAGTAGATAGCTACAAAAAATAATTAAAAAGAATAATGGAATGTTAGCTTTTATCTCAAGTGGGCTGGAAGTAATGCTACGGCTGTATAAAGCTCTAGAGTACAACATTCAGTTCTGGGCACCGCACCTCGGGAAGGATATGTTGGCCTTGGATGGAGTGCAGTGCAAATTCACCAGAATTATATCTATTACTTGCTGTTTGTGGGATGTTGCTGTGGGGAAATTGGTTGTCGTGTTTGCAGCAGTGACAATCCTTCAAAAGGAATTCAAGCTTTGGGATATCCTCTCTTTGAATTACATGCAACGGTAATCTTAATTAGATGAGACTCATTGCAAGGAAAATAAATGTTTATCAGTTTCAACATTAATGATGTTAGACAGATGCATAGGAGATTGTTGAACTATTGCAGTAGAATATCATGAATCAAGGTATGCTACAGTTCTAAGTATGGAGAACTGGAACTTCATTCTAGGTCCTAATAAATTGTACAGATTTTGATTTTGATAAACCCTGACTTGAGTACTGAATCGTGTCTTTAATTCACCATACCATGGGTAGAATTCAAGGCGTCTCCATGAGCGCAATATGTTCCTGTTAGTTTGCTTTGTTGATTGTTGTGACTATCTTTATTATACTTTATTATGCTTGTGAAGCTATGTTGACTCACAGGTGCTATTGTTAATGTGATATAGGCAAGGTACAAAAGGATGAATTGCCTGCAGTGTAATTCAGTCAATTAATTTATACTTTTGAAATGATTCATTGTAAATTTTATGCCCTCAAGACCTGAGAGATTTTTGCTTTAGCACAAATTACAGGGTTTTCTATACTTCCAAATTATAGGGTGGAACCATTGGGATTTTGTGCCCAAGATACTTTACATCCGCCACTGTTTCATGTAGTTTTGTTACCTTTTAAAAGTTATTGACCTTTTTCTGTGATTTATTTTATCTTTCTATTTCTGTTATTTCTTGTTCACCCCGACCTCCCATACACATCATGAACTGAAATGGGGGCTTGGGATGCGTAGTGATGAGTGAAAAGTCCAGGTTTGAATTGAGGCTTACCAGCAATTCCTGCTGTCTGACCTGATTCATCATGATCTTAGAGCTCTTCTGAATTTGCTATCAGGGATTTTAAAAGAACTAGCAATGTATTTAAAAAAAAACACATTCTGTACTCGTGAGAAAGGGGGAGGAGATGTACTGGCTGTTTTTTCAAGTGGTAGTTGGTGATGTGCAACAGTTTTTTTGAAGGACATGGAGTGCATTTTTACTCTATTCTCACCAGTTCATTTGAGCAAACCATAAAATTACACAAAAATTTCAGTGTTCAGCATAATGTAATGTTTGCTGAATATTACTATACTGTATCTCCAATAATATCCTATCCAACCTGAATTTATTTCCCCTTCTGTTGAAATCTGTGTGGCATACTTATTAAATTAAAGCATTTTTTAAAACCACTTCTGTGAAAGCAAAGTCTGTTATAGTAGATGATTATTTCCAGTGAGTATTATACCTTTCAAAAATAAAATTGGCGGGCTCCCCGATGGTTCAGCAAGTTTGAGTTGCTAGGTAGATCAGGAAGATAGCTGATCTCAGTGGGAGCAGTGGTAGGATGCTACAGATTTGGACCCAGCAGCTCTGAGCTAGAAAGGGAAAAGTTAACTAGGTATTTGCTTTATCTCTCTGGTGCTTTCTGGGTGTAGGTGTGGACAGAATTAGGCTAGGCTGTGATGTGGGTGAATAGCCCACTGATGTTTGCTTTCCAACCCCACACATGAACGTTTGGTTTGGGTGAGGTAGTAGAGGGTAACCCATCCACTGTAGAACGGTATCCCAACAAGGAGTCAATGCCTTCAGGAGGGAGGAGAGAAAATTGAAGCTAGAATACTATTTAAAGTGAGTTTATTTATAATGTAAGGTTTCTCCATTACTTTACTCCTCCCCCCACCCCCTTAATTTTCTTTCATTGAGTGAAATCCATTGACTGCTTCAAGCTATGCCAGACCAGGTATAACAAGGGTTACATGCAGAGTAAAGTTTACTTTTTACTGACTCAATAATGCAAGTCTTAAAGTTTTTAAAAGAAATAGTTCGTCAGTGGGAGTTTTCAACTTTTTCTTACTGTTTATGCTTTTTTTTGGCCCATTCACGAGGCACCTGCAGTGCTGAAAATCCTCTTTTATTCCTGTATGTCGTATAATTTTACATATCCCTCTTCAAACATTATACTATCTTCATTCACATTTTTTATCATCAAATTCAACGTGGAAAACAGCAGGTTTCATGTAGGCCTCAACAGGGTGAACATTTTCAGCTGTTTTTTAGAAAAATTCTGAAAGACACTGGGAATCAGTGAGAGAGCTGCTCTAATGACACACACCAACTTAGTGAAGGCAACCTGTGGGAAGGAACCTTTTTCTTCACCCTGATAGCAGCTGCGTTTAGATTTAGCTTCTCAGCCTATAAGTATCGTCAGTGAACAAAAACAGAAAGCTCTTTTATATTCTGCTGGACAATGTATCCAGTTTCAGAAAAGCGACATTTGTGCATAACACTCATACTGGGGATCTGGTCTCGCTATGTGTACTTTGCTGTGCTTCTCTTCAAAGGCTCTCTACAACATTCTGCACAACCAATAATGTGTCATCTCCCCGCTTCGTCTTTTTCAATTCTTCTGTTCAATTTTTATTCTGCAATGTCAATATTATGCGGATCAGACTCCCTGAATTGATCAGGTAATACTGTGGCATCCATGTTCCATGCATTCTCTTAAATCTTCTTTATGGAACCCAACAGAGAACCAATGCAAAGGAAAAATTCACTTGGTTTACATTATTAAAACTGGCCTTTTCACTGTGGTCACAGTCTTACCTCTGTGGTTCTGACAGTGTGTAGATCTAGACTGTAGAATTCACTCTTGCGTGTTGATGACTCATAGTGCAACCTAATCAAGGTGTTTTACTCTGGGTGCATTTAAACTGCAGCTAAATACAGTGGTAGCTGCAGTTTGAGTTCCAGTCAGGCAGAACCCTGTTTACATTGCTTAACTCCTTCCTGGTTGGAACTTGAACTGTCTTGCTTAATAGAGGGCTTTCTACATGCCTGGTCGAATACGTGTGTGTGTACAGAGCTGCCTCCCAAAAGTTAGAAGTTTAAGAGATTGAGAGTAGCGGGGGCATCTCTGCTCTATAAGTTTTTGTATTAAGGTCAGGTAAGTTCATTGAATGTTCAGGGGTCTACTTAAAGTCCACTGTTTAAATCTCTGTGAGTGGGTGCTAATTACTTCAGTGCTAGCATTGCTCTGTTAATCAGCCAGCAGAAACTAGTTTCTGTGGAACAAACTAGATGTAATTTTAGCTTCCTGTCTGAGCAGCAGCTGCTTTGTAATCTAAGCCCAAACTGTTGAAGTCTTTTACACATGTTGGTTGTCATGTCAGAATATTTGTGTGTGTGTGTGTGTGTAATCTTTTTTAAGTGTATATAATGTGTGTGTGTGTGTGTGTGTGTGTGTGTGTGTGTGTGTGTATATATTCGCATATATGAATACATCAACTGATATGTTAAGAGATTCTGCTGGTTTTATTTGAGCCCTTCTTTGGATGTGTGGAATGAAAATGGTTTAGGTAATGACTGTGTCTCCTGAACTTGTGTTCGTAAATATAATTACAATCTTAAAACCTTGAAGTTCATTAAAGTGGGCTTTTAATCAAATTATTTGCCAAAACCTGATGAATAATATTGTGCTGAAGAAGCTTCCAGTTGGTTGTCTTAAAGGAGTTGTATACCATAATTTGACCAATTGTTCTTAGAATCATGTTGCAATTCTGCCACCAGCAGTCTACCAAGTAAAATGTATAATTTAACAAAACTAAAAATGGAATTGCACATCTGTCCCCAAACCAGTGCTGGCATTTTGCATGTGAGTGGGCTACGCAGCATGCAGGTGTGCATTTTTGCTTTTCGCAGACACATTGATGGATGTAGTAGGCTCACTATGATCTGTCATTCCAGTTGTAACATAACAAATGCTTGGAAATGAGGGAGGAGGAATAAAGGTAGGAAGATTGTCTGTTGTTGGTCTGTAAGCAGATCAGTTGCATTGATAGAAATGTTAAATGGATGGAGATCCTTTGGCTTACTTTGCTGTAGCACTTCTGTTCTAATGAAATGAATGGGTTGAGACTTGTAATTGGGATTTCATCATTAGTAACTTTTTTTTGTGTAGGGTTAAGTACTTAATATGGGTGGGGGGGTGGTATTAACCCTCACTTCCCAAACTATTGGTCTCCTTTAATGACCATGTCAAGAGTTGTTGAAGTGAGTGCCTGTTATTTGCCCAGAATGTGGTACATTGGGGGTAAAAACTTTTAATCACTTTTTTAAGCAATCTAACTTATAAAATGCCCTAGCGCTTGGATAACTGATTACGCAAGGATATTTAATTACAATAACCCTTCAGCTTTCCTTTTTTGAGTAAGTCTATTAATGTATTCAAGGTGTTCATTGAGCAACTATGAAAAATGAATGGTTGATTAATATAGCATACATGGGCAGAAGAGATGTACGGTCACAGATTACTGGGAGCTCAGTGCAGTTGAACCAAATGTGCTTATAAGGGGAAAAGCCAGCACTTAATCAGCGAATTACCGGCATAGAAAATAATAAGTAAAGTTATCTGTGAACAAAACTTGCTTATGCTGACTATTCATTGGAATAACCTGTTTGCAGACCTCACAGCATTTCTCCACTGATGGTCTGTAAATATATTTTTTCACATTAATTTTTGCAGTAATGCTACAGATCTCAAAGGCATTTACTGTTTAATTCTGTGAGCTGTTTAAACTAGCAAAATAATGTCACTAAAGGTTGAAAGATGGTGATGGGGGGTGGTGTGGGGGAAATGGATCATATTATATTTGATTCATTGTAGTTGGTAATACTGTTGCTTACTCTGCGGAGTACACTCAACTGCTCACGAGGTGGTCCGGAACTATGCATTGTCACTGCATGTTAAATCAAATTTTCTGTTGTTGGGGGGTCGCAGTAATTCATAGGGCATCTTATGCATGGGCCGTAGAATTTTTTTTCAGGTTTTTGGCTGGAAAGTGGAGGGGGATTTTGTGTTGTATGTTGCAATATGCATGAGTATGTAAGGTAAATTGTGGGAATGCAGTTTATGTCAAATATGTAGCTTACAAAAGGCTGATGATTATGGTGCTTTTTGAGAAGTCTCTTGTGGAAATGTGTATCTTTGGGGATGCAGGTGGTTAGGAATTAGAAACTTAGTTTTGTGCTGCTGTTAAGTTCCATTTTGTGTAAGTGATTAAAATTTGGATAAAATGCCAAATTTTTGTTACTCCTGCTTTTGGAACTGGAACAGTTATTAATTGTAATAAAAACTGCACAAATCTGTTTATTGGTTGCCATGCAATAGAAAATTCGAGCCTGCTATGCCATTCAGTATGATCATGGCTGATCCTCTATCTCAATACCATATTCCCGCTCTCTCCCCATACCCCTTGATGCCTTTTGTGTCTAGAAATCTATCTAGCTCCTTCTTAAATATATTCAGTGACTTGGCCTCCATTCTTCTGTGGTAGAGAATTCCACAGGTTCACCACCCTCTGAGTGAAGAAATTTCTCCTCATCTCAGTCCTGAATGTCCTCCCTGTATCCTGAGACTGTGACTCCTCGTTCTGGACCCCTCAGCCAGAGGAAACATCGTCCCTGCATCCAGTCTGTCTAGCCCTGTCAGAATTTTGTATGTTTCAGTGATATCCCCTCTCATTCTTCTAAACTCGAGTGAATACAGGCCGAGTCGACCCAACCTCTCCTCATATCACAGTCCTGCCATCCCAGGAATCAGTTTGGCGAACCTTCGCTACACTCCCTCTGTGGCAAGTATATCCTTTCTTAGGTAAGGAGACCAAAACTGCACACAATACTCCAGGTGTGGTCTCACCAAGGCCCTGTATAACTGCAGTAAGACATCCTTGCTGCTGTACTCAAATCCTCTTGCAATGAAGGCCACCATAACATTTGCCTTCCTAACTGCTTGCTGCACCTGCATGTTTGCTTTCAGTGACTGGTATTTAAGGACACCCAGGTCCCTTTGTACATCAACATTTCCCAATCTATCACCATTTAAATAATACTCTGCCTTTCTGTTTTTTCTTCCGAAGTGGATAACTTCACATTTATCCATGTTATACTGCATCTGCCATGTATTTGCCCACTCACTCAACTTGTCTAAATCGCCTTGAAGCCTCTTTGCATCCTCCTCACAACTCATGATCCCACCTTGTTTTGTGTCATCTGCAAATTTGGAAATAATACATTTGGTTCCCTCATCCAAATCATTGATATATATTGTGAATAGCTGGGGCCCAAGCACTGATCCCTGTGGTACCCCACTAGTCACTGCCTGCCACCCCGAAAAGACCCATTTATTCCTACTCTCTGTTTCCTGTCTGTTAACCAATTTTTAATCCATGCCAGTATATGGTTAAGAAGGCATATGGAATGCTTTCCTTTATTAGCCGAAGCATAGAATATAAAAGCAGGGATGTTATGCTGGAACTGTATAAAACATTAGTTAGGCCACAGCTTGAGTACTGCGCACAGTTCTGGTCACCACATTACAGGAAGGATGTAATTACACTAGAAGGGTGCAGAGGAGATTTACGAGGATGTTGCAGGGCTGGAGAATTTTAGCTATGATGATAGATTGGATAGGCTGGGGTTGTTTTCCTTGGAACAGAGGAGGCTGAGGGGTGATTTGATTGAGGTGTACAAAATTATGAGGGGCCTAGTTAGAGTGGATAGGAAGGACCTATTTCCCTTAGCAGAGGGGTCAATAACCGGGGGCATAGATTTAAAGTGATTGATAGAAGGATTAGAGTGGAAATGAGGAAAATTTTTTTCACCCAGAGGGTGGTGGGGGTCTGGAACTCGCTGCCTGAGAGGGTGGTAGAGGCAGATACCCTCAACTCATTAAAAAAAATACCTGGATGTGCACCTGAAGAACCGTGGCCTGCAGGGCTATGGACTAAATGCGGGAATGTGAGATTAGGCCAAGTGGCTTGTTTATGGGCCGAATGGCCTCCTTCTGTGCCGTAAATTTTCTATGATTCTATTACCCCCAATCCTATGTGCTTTAATTTTGCTCACTAACCTCTTTTGTGGGACTTCATCAAAAGCCTTCTGAAAATCCAAATAAACCACATCCACTGGTTCTCCCTTATCTATTCTACCAGTTACATCCTCAAAAACTCCAGTAGGTTTGTCAAACACTATTTCCCTTTCATAAATCCATATTGACTTTGTCTAATCCTGTTGATATTTTCTAAGTGTCCTGTTATCACAATGTTAAAAGATTTTGAGGAAAAACTATGACTTTCCTTATCTCGGGACCTTTAATAACTTGTATGACAAATTGTTTCTGACTAGGATGTCTGAAATCACTGAGACTTAACTTGGTGTGAAATATTCCTCCATCCCATTGTGTGCTTCCCCTTCTTATTTCTTTGAAATGTAAGTCATAAAATAATTCATATTAACTGTCTGGCTTCTTAAAATTGTCAAAAAGGAACTATTATTAATTTTATTGGTTAGTCTCTTTGTATGTGAAATATTTTGCTCATGTGTTCTTCTGTCACAACACTAATTTCCAATTCCATTTTATTTGTTTCTAATAAATTCATATCTTTGAGACCATCCTTGTTGATCCTGAGACCTTCAGTTTTATTAATTTTTTCTGTAATTTGATTTTGTTCTTCTTTACTATTTATCTGACAGCATATCAGTTGTAGTGTACTTTAAATGTTGAGTAAATTTTTCCCATCACACTTCAGAATTAGTTCCATTTTTGAATTTAAGTGGCACTTGGTACTCTAGGGTGTGTTTCATAATTGCTACCACAAATACTTTTGCGTTCATAGCTGTAGAAGTTGAGCAATTTGATTCAGGAGTACGAACATGTAAAACTGATGGACAGGAAAGACCAGCTAGTCCATTGAGTCTCTCATAGTCACATTGCAACTAAGCACCATGACCCCCAGTGCACTCCACCTACCTTGTAATCTCCTGCACGAGGCAAAAAACAGATTTAAAAAAAAATCCTTACCTAATTCAGGGAAGAAAGAATTCTGGGAAATTACACACTGACCCCAAAGATGATCAAACTGAGTTCTAGGAGACCACAGTGACTATGGTCAAATCACACAACATCCCATCGGAAATTGGGGAAACTTGAATTCAAATTCTGACTTTCTGTTTCAAAATCTGCTGGAATCCCCATAATCTGTTTTTTGAACTTAGTCTGTGCTTGCGTTTAGAGGGTGGGAGCTTAGATTGGTGCAGTGAAGAGTACTAGAACATTGTTCTCTTGCCCTCAAAGAAAGGCAAATGCACTCCAGATTGAGGTTGAGTACTACAGTTGCAGATTGTACTTGTAATACTGAAGCACAAATCAATCCTTGGGAAGACAAGGGAATTTGAACTGATCTATTTTCCAAAAACAATCTCCTATTTGCAGATTTCTGATGATCATCAAATTAATAATGATCATAGCATCATACAGGATAGAAGGAGGCTATTTGGCCCATCATGTCTGTGCCAGCTCTTTGGAAGAGCAATCCAGTTAGTCCCACTCCATTGCTCTTTCCCCATGGCCCTGCAAATGTCTCCTTTTCAAGTATTTATCCAATTCCCCTTTGAAATTTACAATTGAATCTGCTTCCCGCACCCTTTCAGGCAGTGCATTCCAGATCATAACAACTCGCTGCATAAAAAAAATTCTCCTCATTTTCCCCCCTGAATTTTTTGCCAATTATCTTAAATCTGTGTCCTCTGGTTACCAATCCTCCTGCCAGTGGAAACAGTTTTTCCCCATCTACCCTATCAAAAACCCTCATAATTTTGAACATCTCTATCAAATCTCTCCTTAACCTTCTCTACTCTACTCTAAGGAGAACAGTACCAACTTATCTCATCTCTCCACAAGACTTAAGTCCCTCATCCCTTGTACCATTCTGATAAATCTCCTCTGCACCTTCTCCCACGGCCTTGACATCCTAACTGAAGTGTGGTGCCCAGAATTGGGACACAGTATTCTAGCTGAGGCCCAACCAGTGACTTATAAAGGTTTAGCATAACTTCCTTGCTTTTATACTCTATGCCTCCATTTATAAAGCCAAGGATCCCGTATGCTTTTTTAACAGCCTTATCAACCTGTCCTGTCACCTTCAAAGATTTGTGTATGTTAACCCTCAGGCCTCTCTGTTCCTGCACCCCCTTTAAAATTGTTGCATTTAATTTATATTGCCTCTCTCCATTTTTCCTTCCAAAATGCATCACTTCACACTTCTCTGCATTAAATTTCATCTGCCATGAATAGTATATATACACATATCGTGTAAATTGAGTGGCTAATTCAACCGTATTCTATAGTGCCAGACTTTTCATTGCAAAGTGTTATTGAAATAATGCTAGTTCTTTATTTGACGAGAAATCACCTGTGTGACTGTTCTTTTCCTGTGCATTTAAAAGCATTGCCAACTTGTTCCCCCTTCCTCGTCGGTTCATTTTGCTCATTATTGGTGATGAACACTCTGCTGTGTTTCAGTGTCCGATCTACTGAAGGAACTGTTGTACTAAAATTTACTTCTCCAAAGAAAGGAAGAATCACTTCAATTGTCATTCGAAGTATAGTTAAAACTGCAGTGACGGATGGACACAAATTTGAGGTGTTTGCTTTCCAAATACAACAGGGCATCATGTAGTGTATGTTACAGATTTTCAGTGAGAGATTATAAAAATCAAATGTGTGATCTGCCGGAGTTGTTCCACTGCAGGTCTGTTGACCCCAGTGTAGTGTCATTGGTGTTATAGACCTCACTCCGTTCGTTGCTGGATTGTTCTGAAAAAAATGGACCAGTGGGTCAGCTCTGTTGGCTCTACCAGAGTGTCGTCATTCTGAGAATTGGCTTTGTTGGTGCTCCTAACTCTTAAAGTACCTGGAACAAAATATCATTTATGAAACATATGCTTATGTTAAATCCTCTGTGATTCTGTCTTTAAGAGCTAAAGTCTGCTATGCTGAGAGGGGCAGAGCATGCCCCTTTCACACTGAGGGGTTGTATCTGAAGGTGAGTGCATGGAAGCAACCTTGGTCCAACTGGAGCCACCAAAACCCTCCTGCATCAGAGTTTTACCCGGTGCCTCCAACTAAGTAGTGCTAGTCATGGCAAAGCTAAATAACTGCACTTTTTCCACGATTTGCCTGCACAGATCGTCCCGGATATTGGGGAAGCTCTTAGCTACGCTGTTGGAATTGCCAGTGCATCTTCAAATTAATTGCACATGCACAGTTGCTTTGAAAATGTTTTGCAACTTCTGAGCAACTGCGCATGTACAGATCTTGTGCAAACGTGGTTATCCGGTTGTTGCCAAATATCTGATATCGAAGAACAGCAAATGGGTGTTCAACTCTGATTCTTAAGACGATCTTGGGTTGTGTAAACGTCATAGCATGCAGAATGTCTAATTGCATGGCTTAGACCAATTAAGCATAGTGAGCAGTAAGTTAGCAGTGTTGAAATCTGATTTAGTATGCTCAGCAAAAGAATGTGGCAGCAGCCAAGTACAGTACTGTACTTATAATCTGCCCATTAATAGGTTGAGCAGTTGATTCTTCAGCAAAACGAGTGGTGAAATCATATGGTTTTAAGCACAGTGGGAGGCCATTTTGGCTTATTGTGCCTGTGCCACTGCTACTGTCACACCAGAGCTATCTACTGTAGTCCTAATTTTCTGCTCTTTCCCTGTAACCTAATATTTTTCTTCAAGTATTTAGAACCACTTTTTTTTCCTAAAAAAAAAAGAGGGAGTTAGATAATGACTTCAATAGCCACTTGTGGTAATGTATTTAATAACCTTCCACATGGAAACTTTTTTCTCATCTCCCTCATTGTGTTTCTAAGACTATTAAGTTTATGTTTCCGTGTTTCTGATTCACTAACCAATGGTAGAAATCTTTTACTCCATTTCAACTTTGATCATTTCTATTGTATCTCCCTATAATCTTCTCTACTCCAGAGAATAATTTCTAATTTTTTAAGTCTCCCCTCATAACTATACTGTCTTTTCCTGGTATAATCCTAATGAATTTATGTTGACTCCTTCCACGACTCCAATGTCCTTTCTATTGAATGGCCAAAGTTGCATACAGTGCTCCAAATGCAAATATATATGTTGCATATTGTTTTAGTCTGACTTCTTGTGCACTTCGAATTGCAAAATTCCAAAGTATGTCAAAAATTCTCAAAATAGCACACTCACAATGACATCCAATTAATGCCACGTGATTAATTCCTTTCTCTGTTCCTAAATATCACTATAATAATTCATGAGACTTGCAATTTTTTTTGTGTGCCTAAAATCAAACATTCACCACTAAAAGTTTTGACATTGCAGATTCAGTCTTGATGCAGTACTTCCTACTTTCTATCAGTTGGTTTCTGCATCACATCAGCCACTTCATGTTACTTACTTTGCCAAAAGGGCTCAGAAGACTGAGATCGGCCTATGCCATTCTTATTTATAGTCCTTGTGATTCCAATATCAACAATGTCTTGACTTAAAATAATGCACCTGTTCCTTATTTTTTTTTCTATTACCCTCTTGTTGGTAATCTTTGTGGCTCTTTTGAGAACTTCTTATGACCCCCTATTTCATGCCTGAACCAACTCAGTCGTTTCCCCTTTTCTTTGTTCTCATTTGGTTTTTCAGTTTTGTTAATATTTTTACGATAGCGATGCTATCTCATCACCTTGTTCCCAGTATGTTTTAACTATTTTTCATCAAAGGAGTCTAAATATTTTTGGTGACTGTTAGTTCAATGTCTGTTTTTTGTACTGAAAAATAATTTGAATCAAGCAGTTGGAATAAAAATAGAAGGATATGTTGTTAGGGTTAAATGAAGTAGAGTGGTTGGAGGCTCCTGTGGAGCATAAACACTGGCATAGGCCAGTTGGGCTGAGTGGTCTGATTCTGTGCTGTAAATTCTATTCTATCTATGCAATTCTATGTAAAATAACTAGAAACTTTTTGCGTTCTTCAAATGATCTGTTAATTCAAATTAAGTGAGTTTTAATGAACAAGAGTAGACTGTAGTTCCATGTATAATTTCAGCATTTACACAGGCATTCTACAGTCTCATGTTAGTAGTTCAAAGTTCTTATTCTTTCAAGTTTTCTATATCATCAAAGCCCCTTCTGCTATTCTAACTCTAGTGTGGATTTCTTCATGTTGTTGTCATCTGTGACAACATTGCCTAAATTTCTAAATTCAACTTACCAAAATCTTTTTACTACTTGATGTATATGTTACCTAGATCACTTCCTATAATTGCAGCCTTAGTTCCAGTCACTGATCGAATGCTCCTTCCTGCCTCAACGTTGTCCAGTTTATTTTTGTACCGACATATTTAGCATTGTAACAATTTAATGGAATTCTGAATTTCTCTTTTATAGATTTCAACAGAAACTTTTTGTAGTCTGACCAGAGGGTTATTATAGAAAATAGTTTAAACTGGGTTTTTCTTTGTTTTGCCTCCCCCAGGAGATTACATGGTTGGAGGGGAATGGGGAGTGAGGGGTGGGGGGGGTGGTGGAAAGGGGTGTGTGTAGGTCAGACCTGATAGACCAGCCGGTCTTTTCCTGTCCGTCAATTTTGTATGTTCGTACCAATCTGTAGGATGTTGAAAAAAGTGCTTAACTTGGAGGAAAGGTGTTCATGAGAAGTCATAGTGCCCACTAGCCATTGGAAAACTGATCTGAGGTCAACACTAGATTTAGATGGGGTATATTTGCTCATTGCTTCTGTTAAGTCTTTTATAGTAAGTTATGAGTAAGTTTAT
Organism: Heptranchias perlo; assembly: GCF_035084215.1. NCBI lineage: Eukaryota > Metazoa > Chordata > Chondrichthyes > Hexanchiformes > Hexanchidae > Heptranchias > Heptranchias perlo. The sequence continues at coordinate 134,179,136 of NC_090327.1, read as the reverse complement.
GGATGGGCATGACAGAGGAAGATTAATAGGGTAAAATTAAGGAGAGTGTTGGTAGAAGGATTGGATTTCACAGACGACGTAACATTAACAGAGAGCAGCATCACCGAACTGTATCCTAATTTTGATACGAATTTTCCTTTCCCTGCATCACTAATCTGGAGAATTTAAATGATAAAGTTTGTATGATATACAAGAAAGTTTTCAGATATGTGAGAGCTTTGTATATTTAGAAATCCTAAATGTTGCACTTTATCTTGGCTAAATGCTGTTGAATTAAAAGAATAAATAAGTTAGTTACCTAATTTTGATGTGCAGCAATTTTTGATTAACCAGTAGGGTTTTGAGCCAGATCTCTGAAGGCCTTCAATCAGACAAGTAATTTGCAACTGTACAGTGTGTTGAAATATATTGGTAAATCAATGATCCAGATTTTGCTGTAGCAGGGCATCTAACGGCGCCTGCCATTAATTAGACTTGTTGAGGTTTTAAAATTTTTTGCATGGCAACTTGCTGATGATGTCGCAGCAAGGCAAACGGGGCATCTGGGATCTGAGTGAACAAAGCAAGCAGCAGTGTATCTCCGTAACCAATCATATTGAAGGATTATGAAATAATCAGCGCAAGGACTGAGACAAAAGTGTAAATTAGAATGGGTGAATTCAATGTCAAATCAGGTACAGAGAGAAATAAAGAGACGAGAAAAAACATTGGATTGAGAGGAAAAAAAAGAGACAAATGAAAAGTTTAAAAAAAGTAAAGATTTTAAATTTGACATTTTTGAAGTCTCCAACAACAATTAATATCTGAAGGAATGAGACTCCACACTTGTAATAGTTAATTTTCAGTGCTGGAGCGGTTAATTGGCAGTAATTAACACTTAACTTGTTGTTAAAAGGGTACTTAGACTTGAAATGACAAGACTTAACTTTCTGTGGTGAGTTTAGTTCGTATTTACTGTGCAAATACAGCAACTTCACGCCTTTCAATGGTGAGATGCCGTTTTCGTGAAGAAAATGGCGAAGCAGTGCATCTCGGACACCAACTTTTGGACATTCACGTTTAACCGCGCAACTGCCCCTTGCCTGATGTTGCTGTACCATTTGCGCATAAATCATGGCTAGCACCATTAGCCTCACCGTTATTTTGACAGCAAAATCTGGCCCATTATAATAAGGTTGTGGTAACATGAATTGTTGTGTTGTGTAAATTGCTTATTATTTTAATGCCTTGAAATATAATGGCAGCTGATGAACAAATTACTTTTTCGTTTTACTAATTCAAATTCTAACCACTGCAAAGTTTGCCAGTAGGTGTGCTGAGTTTGTGCCATAATGTTTGATCTTAGGATGCTCCTCATGGGGTTTCACAATTATTGTGGGGAGGCTAAGCATTTCAGAGAAATCTCACGCCTCCTCGCCCGCCCCTCCCCCTCCTCACCTGCTCCTCCTCCTCCCCTCCCCCCCCTTTTCCCACCCTTCAACCCATTTTGTTTTGCTCAGTCAGGCAGTTTAAAAAAAAATTAATCAGGAATTCAGCTGGCTGGTTTGTGCATCCGTTTGAGGTCTCAGGAGGCCTCTAAATGTTGACAGTCAGCTAGCCAGTTTCTGTATGCATTGGATCTCTGGTTGTATGAGAAATCCTGGTTTGGGACTCCTCCAGACATGATGGCTCAGGTGCATGTTGTGCTATTTCTGGAGTTGGAGTGGGGTGGATAAAGAGATGTTCCTGCAATGTGGACAATACTGGCAAGGGTATTGTCCACCACATAGTGTGGAACTGGAGTCATTTATAGGCCAGACCAGTGATGGTAGGTTCCCGTCCCCGAAGGATATTGGTGAACCAATTGGCTTTTTACAACAATCCAGCAGCTTTTGTGGTCCAGATTTCTTGAATTTAATTTTACAACTTTTCATGGTAGGATTGGAACTCATGATCTCCAGTACCATAACCACTAGGTTACCATAGAGTCATAGAGTTATACAGCACGGATAGAGGCCCTTCGGCCCATCGTGTCCGCGCCGGCCATCAGCCCTGTCTACTCTAATCCCATATTCCAGCATTTGGTCCGTAGCCTTGTATGCTATGGCATTTCAAGTGCTCATCCAAATGCTTCTTGAATGTTGTGAGGGTTCCTGCCTCCACAACCCTTTCAGGCAGTGAGTTCCAGACTCCAACCACCCTCTGGGTGAAAAAGTTCTTTCTCAAATCCCCTCTAAACCTCCCGCCTTTTACCTTGAATCTATGTCCCCTTGTTATAGAACCCTCAACGAAGGGAAAAAGCTCCTTAATATCCATCCTATCTGTGCCCCTCATAATTTTGTACACCTCAATCATGTCCCCCCTCAGCCTCCTCTGCTCCAAGGAAAACAAACCCAATCTTCCCAGTCTCTCTTCATAGCTGAAGCACTCCAGCCCTGGTAACATCCTGGTGAATCTCCTCTGCACCCTCTCCAAAGCGATCACATCCTTCCTGTAGTGTGGCGACCAGAACTGCACACAGTACTCCAGCTGTGGCCTAACCAGTGTTTTATACAGCTCCATCATAACCTCCTTGCTCTTATATTCTATGCCTCGGCTAATAAAGGCAAGTATCCCATATGCCTTCTTTACCACCGTATCTACCTGTTCCGCTGCCTTCAGGGATCTGTGAACTTGCACACCAAGATCCCTCTGACCCTCTGTCTTGCCTAGGGTCCTCCCATTCATTGTGTATTCCCTTGCCTTGTTAGTCCCTCCAAAGTGCATCACCTCGCACTTTTCCGGGTTAAATTCCATTTGCCACTGTTCCGCCCATCTGACCAACCCATCTATATCGTCCTGCAGACTGAGGCTATCCTCCTCGCTATTTACCACCCTACCAATTTTTGTATCATCAGCGAACTTACTGATCATACCTTTTACATTCATATCCAAGTCATTAATGTAGACCACAAACAGCAAGGGACCCAGCACCGATCCCTGTGGTACCCCACTGGCCACAGGCTTCCAGTCACAAAAACAACCTTCGACCATCACCCTCTGCCTTCTGCCACTAAGCCAGTTTTGTATCCAAAGTGCCAAGGCACCCTGGATTCCATGGGCTCGTACCTTCTTGACCAGTCTCCTGTGGGGGACTTTATCGAAGGCCTTACTGAAATCCATGTATACCACATCCACTGCGTTACCCTCATCCACACACCTAGTCACCCCCTCAAAAAATTCAATCAAATTAGTCAGACATGATCTTCCCTTGACAAAGCCATGTTGACTATCCCTGATTAATCCTTGCTTCTCCAAGTGGAGACTAATTTTGTCCTTCAGAATTTTTTCCAATAATTTTCCTACCACTGATGTTAGGCTCACTGGCCTGTAGTTCCCCGGTTTTTCCCTACTCCCCTTCTTGATAATCTGGATAAATTTGTGATTTTTAAAAAATATATTGTGTGGTGAATTTTATTTTTGGGAGTTATAAAGCGATGGGTGCCATGGTGGTGCTGGAGAATGTTTCGCTGGATTGTGATTGGGTATAGTTTTTTTGGTAGAATATTAGAAAATTTGGAGAGAAAGATTTTTCATAATGTGATTGGGGATTATTGAAATTATAATGGAAGTAGAAATAACCAAATAGAAGGGAGGAAATCAGACTTAGTAAGTAGCGAGAAAGAAGAAGATAGTCTTAATATAGACAGGTTTTATGGCTTGGTGGTTAAACTGCTGTATTGTAACCTACTGCCAGATTGGAGCTCCAGTAGATTTAAATAGAAATCTTATAGTTAAAAAGTCACATATTTCTCATTGGCGTAAGAAAAAGCTTATTTTCAAATCTGAAAGTAATTCTTTTAAGATAAATATACTTTGCAGTGCTACTGTATAAATGTTCACCATTAGAATATAAATAAGTTGCTATTTAAAATCAACATTTTCCATTCAAATTCTACAATGATACTAGCAAAGAGGGCTTGAGCAAACCATCCGGAAGTCTCACCCACATGCAGGCGTGGTGGTGCATGACGCGGCACTTTGGGAGGAAGTGTGGCCTGGTTCTTTGTCAGGCACCCAAGCTTTGCTAATAAACCTGTCCAAATAAGGACATAGATGGGAACTATAGAGTGCGACATCAGTTGCGTTTCATTTGAAAGTTAATGTTGGCCTTTTAACACTGATGGATACAGCAATTGTAAGTATTTTAAAGCGTAATGCTCCCATTTTGCATACGGTTTAGGTAAAAGTTAAGAAATTAATCATCTGGATAGAAATTTTCATTCAGAAGTTAATAACCAAAATTATGCATTATGGTAGACCATGATTGAGGAATATTCTTTCCTTCTGTTAAGATTAGCCTTTTATCAGAACTATGCAAACATCTTTGTCTTTAATTAGGTTCTATTCCAAACAACCTCTCTTTCATAGTAAATAATTAAGATTTCAACATGACTTCTAGTCTGTTACAAGTGTCTTTAGTTAACAGTGGTTAGCAATTGGTGTTTCAGTTTGTATCTTTAAACAGTGGAGAGTAAATGTATTTGTGTATGAAAGCATTTCTCTGTTTTAAAATGTGTAGTGGCTTACTAGTTGCATACGCATGTACATATTTTGCTTTGCAGAGTTTGCTGCATTTATTTTAAGTCTACTGCATGTTTTGTATCATCTCACTTGTTCCAGTTGCATTTTGCCTCCAGTGGAAACCAGCTTTGGAATGAGCTAGAAATTGTATTCAAGAATACCCCTTTAAAAAGATTATTTTAACCAATTTGTTTAAGTAGTAAAAGGATTCTTTAGACATTTTGTTGTGATCTGTTACATGGCACAATGGCAGTTTTATTTTCCTATGGAAATGTGCTTTTTCTCATTCACTGTATATTGGGCAAGGACCAATTCTGTGTGATGAACATTTGAAAAAGGACAGTAAAAGACCAGCTGCTCAATTGAGCCCATCCCACCCCAGCACGATGCAACCTTTACACACCATCACCTCCATTTTCCTTCTCTCCACCCCCCCCTCTTTTTTTCCACACTGCAGTAATAGATTATCCTGGGAGAGGCAATGTAAAAAAACATTGACCAATTTAAGAAAGAAGACTGGGAAATTTCTCTCTGATTCCTGATGGTGATCAAGAAAGCTCCAGGAGACTATGGTGACTGGATGATGCAACCCCCAATGACCCACCTACATTCTATATGTAGAGATGTTTGTTGTTCTCAACAACTCGTCCAGCTGTCTTTGGAAAGCTTGCAATGAATTTGCAATCTCCACGTGTCAGCAACCTATTCCAGAGGTCCTCAACTCTACAAAAAGAAGTACCTTGCAGCATCTAACCTAGTTTTAAACTTTTGTAACATACTTGTTCCCAGTTGTCCTCCCTAACTTTTTTTAGCCCGAAGCTTATCCACTTGGACTGAATCAAACTCTATTATTATTTTAAAGACTTCAGTCATATCCCTTGGAAGTCTTGGCTTTTCCAAAGTAAAAATCTCCAGCTCTCTAAGCCTGTCCTGGTTACTAACGGCCCTTAAACTAGATATTTAGGCCCTTCTCTGAACCTGGGCTTCTATATCCCTCAACATGTGAGAGTACCAAAACTGGATACAGTATTATAGATGTGGCCTGATCGAGGCTTTGTACAAAGAAAGGACAGTACTTCTAGTTTTAAACTTAAATGCATCCTAATGCCCTATTTGTTTTTTTACAAAGCCTAGCTATTGTGTACTGGCTGTAGACCTTCAGTGAATCATACAGTAAAGCCCTCGGTCCATCTCCTGCTCAGCAGCCTTCAGCATGCAACCCTGCATTGTGTACACATGCTTCGCGTTGCCCCATCCAAGATCATCATGCTATATTATTAAAAGACATCTGGAGGACACGTGCCTATTCCCCCATCGCATCAAGTTTCCCATGCCATTATTTTTTCATCCATGGTCGTTACACCAGTGCACATCTTTGTGTCATCTGCAAACTTGCAGATAGTTCTTCCTCTGTCTTCATCCAGGTTGTTGATAAAGATGGTGATGGGCAATGACCTGATTCCTGTGGGACACCACAGGATTCCTGATGGTGATCAAGCAAGCTCCAGGAGACTATGGTGACTGGATGATGCAACCCCCAATGACCCACCTACATTCTATATGTAGAGATGTTTGTTGTTCTCAACAACTCGTCCAGCTGTCTTTGGAAAGCTCGCAATGAATTTGCAATCTCCACGTGTCAGCAACCTATTCCAGAGGTCCTCAACTCTACAAGTGACTGGCCCCCATCCACAAATGGTGCCAATAATAACTATCTTACAGTTTGGAACCAAAACACACATGCATCCAGTTCCTTATCCAACCCAAAAACTGACCAGTAATCCTACAAGTCACAATCTAGTTTAATAGCCTTTTGTGTGGCACTTTTACAAAGACTTTTTGAAAGTCTATGTTACATGATGTTGACTCTTTTTTCAACATCCACCAGCTTTGCAACTTCCTTTTATTTAAAAAAAACAAGTTGGTGAGACAGGCCCACCTTTTCTCACAGCCATGCTGAGTCTCCCTAATAACCCCATCTTTTTCCAAGTGATTGTACAGTGCATCTTTAATGATCCTTTCTAGAAACTTGCCTATAAAGTAATGGGCTGACTTATTGCCCTTTTAAAATATTGGCCTCTCTCCAGTCCATTAAAAACATCCCAGACCCCAACGAGCTAATAAATACATGAGCAAGTGGCTCACGGAGCACAGTCCCCATTCCTTGAGCACTTGAATGCCGAATTAGTTTTAAGAGCACTAATTCTAGGAAGGATTAAATCTGCATCTACTTTGACACATTTCATTTTTAGCATTAACCCTCCATTATTATTGGCAACCCAGTGTCAATAGTGAAGAGTGATACCAAGTACCCATTCAAAATCCCAGTCATGTGCTGGGACTTCATCTGAATCTGCCCTTCACTGACCCTCTGACTCCTACAAGGCCACATTAGCTCCTGAAAAATGTAAATGTACTGATTAGTTCACATATCAAGTTTATTTTTAAGTATTTGCATTAAATGCTTACACAGTGTAGCATATTAAATTTGAGATTTTTGACAAATTTACAGTGTTTTACAACAGGACTTGTTTCTTGCACTACTGTTCCAGATATTTAGTAAGTGGAATTAAAACTGCTGTAGGGGTTGGGTGATGCAGTGTGTTAGCATCCTGTTTTTCCTTATCAGAACCTAGGTTCAGACTGATGGGATGAAAGCTTCTCTCTGTGGTTGTATGGGTCTTTTGTGAAATGAATTTGAGAAGTCTCGACCCAGCTCTAGCGTGTTTGGGCTCACAACACACAATTGACCCAAAGTAGAACTAAGTTGTCAAACTCAGGAATGGCTGCTTTAGGATATCGAAATGTCATACTGGAACATAAGGGAATGCTTTTTAGATGTTCAGGTTCAGACACATTGTTAGGTCAGAGTAAGAAAGCTTTAATTTGCATCGGCCTGTGCTATAACTGCGGTGGTTAATGCTGACGCTGGGTGCCTGAAATAGAAAAATGTTCCATTCCACAGTACTAACATCCCATGTCATCTTCAATATGAACATTCACTTTAAAAAAAAGCTTAGAAAAAAGTCTGATTACAGTAAATGATTCAGCTCTAATGGGTGCTACATTATGTCGACTATGGCATAGTTCAAGCTATGTAATGGACTGTAGATTTTTTTTTAACCTGGAGATGTAATATTTTGTTGGATCATTGGGTAAGAAAGCTTAATGGCACCAGGTTAAGTTGGTGTGGTGGTGATGCCGAAGAATTTATTTCCAACTGCATTTTATCTACTCTGCAAAACATTTTCAAGTTAATTTTGTAGACATTATTTGTCAAAAGTAAATTTTTTTTTATTAACTTGCTTTTGAAATAGTAGGTTTTGTTGGTTCTAATTGTAAATTATTAAGGGAAATTGCAAAGCAGGAAGAACACATTACAGCAGAATTCTCCAGTTTATAAAGCTCCATTTCAGCATTTTAGAATTGCTGGCCCTGATTCTTAAATTGCTATGCAAAAAATAACCCCTCAAACTTAGTCAGCCTATTGTTCAATGCTAAGTAGTGTTTGTCACTGTAATCATAGACCTACAGTATATTGTGAACGTAAGCTCAAGATGGGACAGCATTCCTAGTACATAAAGCATGAATCTACTCGAGGCATGTTAGTACAGTAATTAATAAACTTGAATGAATTAGATTCAAATAAGGTGTAAAAATGCTAGAAACAGCAAATAAAGAATTAAATCATTTAATTGAAATATAGCTTTTAGAACCTGAGTTCTTAAAATTAAAACACAATTTGTTTCATTTAAACAGCTTGCCACATCCTGTTCTGTCTTTACTTCCTGCTTCTAACTTATTGTAACATTTGTGGCAACTTCACAAGTTCAAAGGCCATTATTTGTAAAGAGAGTAAAAAGATAATAAGTTATGAATTACTGATTTATTTTGTATTAAAATGCCTTAATGTTAAATTACCATTGAATCATTTAAATCTCTCCGTACTTTATTGTAGTTTTCCAAAATAGGCTACAATGTTGTTAACGTAGCAGTCTGGAAAGTAATTTCCCCTATCCTTTGCCTCGAGCTTACACAATTACTGATTTTTTTTTATTAATCCAATTTGAATGCAGCAAGATTTCAGCCTGAATCATTGAAGATTTAGGTACAGTGCTACAGAATTGCAAAGATAAATTGTCTTTACTAGCTGACACTATTCTAGGGTGGTGTATGAACTATAAAGCTAAAAACTGGTTTGTTCTTTTTGATAGCGAAAGGCCTTTCTGGCTTTTTTTTGCTGGAGGTGGGTATATGAGGGGTATGAGGTTACCAAGTTATCGTCACCACAAATCACCCAAAGAACATTTTTATATTGGTCTTTTAAGTTGGATTCTGAGAGTCTGAGATACCAGGCTTCCAGAATCCAATTTACAAGAAGACCAATATGAAAGGCCCTATAAGCTGGTTTGAAGGCAGCTGTCATCCACTGGTGCTGTTTTGCACGACATTCTCCCAGATCTTATTTACATTAATGTAAGATTTCAGCTTTCTGGTGGGATCCCAGGAGTAAGAACGCACCTCACCTCACTGGTGCAGCATAATAACACTCGGCACACTGCTATCACGTTGGTGTCTATTTTTTTCAGTTCTCAGTACATATATGCAACAAAAATCTTTCAACAACCATCGATTTAAAAAAAAACATTTCTGTACATTTCCATTGCTGTATGTTATAAAATAGAAATAGGAAAATGAAGCTGAAGGCAAATTTCTTAATTCAGTAGTGTTTTTGGAATAAGAAAACCTTATTTTATAAAATCTGCAATTTTAGATTCTTTTGCAGCAATATTACTGGCCTCAAATGTTTAATCAAAAATGAACCCTTGAATCCATATAGTACAAAGTTCTCCACTACTTATGTTTGACATTTTCACCAAACACCAGTCTAAAATGAATTTTGAACATCATTCTAGATAATGCTGTTGGGCACAAAGAAATGTACATATTTTCTTGCTACTTTTGAACCTGATTCAGTTCAAAATAATATTTCTACCTCAAGTAATATTTTACCATTCTATACGGTGGCTATGTAATCTCCCAATGTTATGTTGTGTTTGGGCCTTTCGGTCATGTAGGGTGATGTATCCCAAGACATTTTGTTGGAGCTTCTAAGCCCCTTATTCAATCACATGACATGGCCAAGAATATGGCCACTACTTCTCCTGTAGAGGGAAATTGGGTTGTGATTAGACAAGCTTTTCTCATTAAAACGTTATAGCTGACACATTGAATCCAGCCCAGATTCTTAGGATGACAAACTTGGGTCCCAGAGGTTTAAGGAAACTGGAAGCCAGTGTGTTCATTTAGTTTGGCAATCTATCTTGACAGTGTAAAGTTAGAGACAGGTTGGAGCTGTGAATCCACTTGGAGGTCAGGGTGGAAGGATCCATTTGAGTTTAGCGTCATTGGCTGCTATCAACCTCTCTGTTTCTCTTCCCCCAAGGAGGAGTATGCAGGGAACATGAACCCATTTACTGCATCAGAGATGGAATTGAATTGAGATATAAATGCTGTGAAATATTTTTCTCCAGTTGATTGAAGATCATTTCTGGATCATTTGTGCTGTGTAACAATTAAGGTTGCTTCTGCAAAAATCTTCAGTGTGCTGTGAAAGTGGCCTTTGGCTATTTTCCTGTTTCCTGTAGGTTTTTTTTTGGCCGCTATATTTGTAATGAACCAAATTTGCATAACAGATGTTCACAAACACAGGGAGTGTAAGTGTCAGAAACTGCCAAAGTGCAAACCACCACTGCGCATTCCAGGTTTTACTGCACAAATTACATTGGCTTTACTAGTTGGTTTGGTAAAACTACTCTTTGGCTGTCACTTACTGTTTTTACATGGTACTTTATTTGTATCACCTGTACTAGAGGAAATATATTCCACCAAACTTGCCCACAATCCTGCCTGTTACCAAGATAGTTTTTATTTACTGTTATTGGTGTCTCCTGTTCATAGTACTTTATGTTTAGAAGTGTTGGTTGTGAGAAATCTAAAAGAAGACATTTTTCCTAGAACTAGAAATATTTGATTGTTTCAGATTGACATCCAGGAATGAAAACTGTGCTGATCCCTTTTTTTCAGTAAGGCATTTGACTGATAGCTGAATGCTTTTACTGGACCCGAGTAGCTGGTTGGTGTGTTGGCTCTCCAAATGCTGATAGATGAAGGACCTTTACCTAGTTTCACATTACGCCTGTATCAACTATATAACCTATACGGATTAGGGCTGCTATATGCTGGACTTTTGTGCAGATGGAATTGGTGTCTTTTATTGGGCAGGTTAGTTTCCTTCCACTGCTGTTGGGTGTCCCAGCAACTTGGCTGAGCACTGCTAAGCTTTGCCCATATAGGATAGCAGAGTTCAAACCTAAGAAGCTGGTGTTCAGTATTCTTTACAGTGGCCTGTTGCCTCATAGAAATCTGTCTTTACCTCTTGTTTTTGTACTCTGTGTCCCTATTTATAAACACTCTTTAGATGAAGGAATATAGAGCCGTATATCCAAGTTTGCTGACGACACCAAGTTAGTAAGCAGTGTGGATGGGAGCAGAAAGTTGCAAAGGGGCATTGATAATTAAGTGAGTTGGCAAAACTGTGGCAGGTGGAGTTCAGTGTGGGGAAGTGTGAGGTCATCCCACTTTGGATCTAAGAAAGATAGATCAGAGTACTTTCTAAGAAGCTAGGAACTGTGGAGGAATAGAGAGATTTAGGGGTCCATGTACAGAAATCACTAAAAGCCAGTGGATAGGTACAGAAAATAATTTAAAAAGCTAATGGAAAGTTAGCCTTTAACTCAAGGGGACTGGAATACAAAGGGGTGGAAGCTATGCTACAGTTGTATAAAGCTCTAGTTAGACTCCATCTGGAGTACTGCATTCAGTTCTGGGTACCGTACCTCAGGAAGGATATATTGGCCATGGAGGGGGTGCAGCGCAGATTCAGCAGAATGATACTGGGGCTAAAAGGGTTAAATTATGAGGACAAGTTGCATAGACTAGGCGGTATTCCTTTTGAGTATAGAAGATTAAGGGGTGATCTAATTGAGGTGTTTAAGATGAAAGGATTTGATGGGGTTGATAGAAAGAAACTATTTCCTCTGGTGGGAGAATCCAGAACAAGGGGGCATAACCTTAAAATTGGAGCTAGGCTGTTCAGGGTGATGTCAGGAAGCACTTCTTCACAAAAAGGCTGGTGGAAATCTGGTACTCTCGCCCTCAAAAAGGCTAGGTCAATTGAAAAATTAAAAACTTGTGATTGATTTTTGTTGGATAAGGGTATTAAGGGATATGGAGCAAAGCTGGGGAGATGGAGTTGAGATATAGATCAGCCATGATCTAATTGAATGGTGGAACAGGTTCGAAGGGCTGAATGGCCTACTCAAGTTCCTATGTTCCTAACCCAAAATGCTATTGATTTTTTTTCCATGGCTTTGACTAACTGCACTTGCACTTTGAAGGAATTATGTATGTACATCCCCAGGACTCAATGTTTCATTGTTCATGCCAGAGGGTGTCTTTAAGATACCAGCAAGAGTGATGGAATGTTGACTCTTTTTATCCTTTATCAATTTTTTATTTGCCTTTTTCAAATAATTCTGCAACTAACAGTATATGTCCATTTTAATGTCTCTTTTGAATAATAACACATGTAGAATGGTATGATGGTGCATGGTATTCAGGAATGTGACACATTATGCCGTGGTGGTTGTGTCTTTCCACATGACAAACTCCTATTTACCACCATATAGCTGTAGAGTCCAGCTGAGTGGGACTCCTCTTGCCTGGTTCCATTCTTATCAATCCAGTAGTAGCCCTCAATCCCACACTGTTACCTCTGGAATCCCCCAAGGATCTATCCTTGACCCTATTTCTCATCTACATGCTGCCCCTCGGCAACATCATCCGAAAACATAATGTCAAATTCCACATGTTTGCTGATGACACCCAGCTCTACCTTACCACTACCTCTCTCGACCCATTCATGGCCTCTGATTTGTCACGCTGCTTGTCCCACATCCAATATTAGATGAGCAGAAATTTCCTCCAATTAAATATTGGGAAGACCGAAGCCATTGCCTTAGACCCTAGCCATCCCCTTCCCTAGCCACTGTCTGAGGCTGAACCTGACAATTTGCAACCTTGGAATCATATTTGACCCTGAGCTGATCTTCCAACTCCATATCCTTTCCATCACCAAGACCGCCTAATTCCACCTCCATAATATCGCCCGTCTCCACCCGTGCCTCAGCCCATCTATTACTGAAACCCTCATCCATGCTTTTGTTACCTCCAGACTGGATTATTCCAATGCTGTCCTGGCCAGCCTCCCATCTTCCTCTATCTGTAAATTTCAGCTCATCCAAAACTCTGCTGCCCGTATGCTAACTTGCACTGTCCAGTTCACCCATCACCACTGTGCTCGCTGACCTACATTGGCTCTCAGTCCAGCAACGCCTCAAATTTAAAATTCTCATCCTTGCCTTAAATCTATCCATGGCATCGCCCTTCCCTAGCTCTGTAACCTCCTACAACCATCCAAGAGCTCTGCGTTCCTCCAATTCTGGCCTCTTGTGCTTCCCCGATTTCCTTCGCCCCACCATTGGCGGCCATGCCTTCAGCTGTCTAGGCCCTAAGCTCTGGAAATCCCTCCCTAAACCTACTTGCCTCTCTACCTCTCCTCCTTTTAAGACACTCCTTAAAACCTACCTCTGTGGTCATCTGTCCCAATATCTCCTTGTGTGACTCGGTTTCAAATTTTGTCTGACAATGCTCCTGTGAAGCTCCTTGGGATGTTTTACTACGTTAAAGTCGCTATATAAATGCAAGTTGTTGTTGGAGATAACATGTGGTTTCTCAATAGGGAAAGAAGGAAAATTTTGGAGGATTTGATAGGGTAGATACAGAGAAACTTTCCTGGTGGGGAATCCAGAACATGAGGCCCTATTAAAATTAGATCCAGGTCATTTAGGAGTGAAATCTGGAAGCACTTTTTCACACAAAGGATCGTGGAAATCTGGTACTCTCTTTCTCACAAAAGGCTGTGGATGTTGGATCAATTGAAATTTTCAAGACTGAGATCCATGGATTTTTGTTGGATAAGGGTTTCAAGGGATATGGAACAAAGCCAGGATCTAATTGAATGGCGAAAGAGGCTTGAGGGGCTAAATGGCCTACTCCTATTCCTAGGTGCTGTAACGTAGCTCCTGTTGGTCTGCAATGGAGCAGAATGGGTGGAGGCCTGGGAGCTGGTCTCCAACTGTTCCTCTTACCCAGGAAAGATGCATTGTGCAGGGAAACTGAGATGCGAAAATTAATCCTTAAAAAAGAAATTGTCGGAAGATTTAAAAAAAAACATTTTCACTGGTGTACCACCACAATGACAAATATTTTGTAAAAATATTTAATGTTTCTCTGTTGAAAGCTTATTACAAGTCTTTATAAGTAGAATATATACTATATGATAATGTGTGATAAGTATCTTTACTCTTGAGGTGACAATAAGTCACTCAGAACTAGGTCATTCTCCCTTGCATAGATATTCATCCTACTTTCTTGCTGGCCCTCGCTAAACCTATTTACGACCTTTTTTTTATCAAGTTTTCATTTGAAAGCCTGGGCATGTATTGTATGTACAAGTGCTGGTTGCTGGAATCATTCCAGTAAAAATGGTCTTGGTCCAGGAGATAACGAATGTCGGATATTGGTTTTCCGAACAGCAAATTTTATCTGAGTTTACACAGTGCTGCAAAAAAGCTTTGTGCTAAATCAGAACAATATCCAGAAAAGTAATTTGGGATTTAATATTTTGTTTTAAACTAACTGTGTCCTTCTGATTTAGAATCAGCTTTGTTTTTTAAAAAAAACTTATTTTTAGATAGATTGTATGTCTTTTAGTGTGGTCTGGTAATTTAGTGTCTAAATAAAATGATGAGCACAATAGTTGTGTGACATAGGTATGGAAAAGTACTAGTTCATTTAGTTTGTACTTCTTTAAACTCCAGATTCTGACCTCAATACTTCAACAGTGTGTGACCGTCCAACTGTAATAGTAAGAAGATCTCACCTACTGGTAAATATTTGCCCAGCTCTTACTGTATAGCTACTCATTATTTTCATATACTGTCCTCTTGGGACACTATTTAGTTGAGCGTTTCAGCTTTAAAAAGTCATTTAAAAATATGATTTGAACACTTAAGTATTGACTTGACATCATTTAGACCTTATTTTCAAATGTTAACTACAACAAAAAAAATGATTGCTGTTATATTGCTTTTTCTTTGTCAGTGTTGTTTGTGACAGACAGCTGAAAAATCTCAACCTGGTTTCATTTTAATCCTTATTGGAAATTTATATTTTGGTCCCATCCATCTGTCCAAGAAGAGTCGAGCAATTATCTGGATAAGCTAAAAGTCCTTCACCAAAGTTCATCAGTATCTTCCCCTTTCCCCAGCAGTTGAAAATCAAACAGTTGGGAATTCTGTTTTGTGTTACAGAAGCATGTTGGGTTGTTTTTTTTAAGGCTGAGGCATGTTGAGCCTTCCTTTTTGGATTTCCCTCCACTGTGTACCATCTAATCTCCAGTTGCGGAGGAAGACTGGAGCTCTTTCCAGTGACATGCTAGATCTTGGCCACTGAATGGTTTGTGAAATGACCGAAGGTAACTCTTCCTTTATTTTTTTTTCCTTTTATGTGGAAGCATCTGGCTTTTGCTTGGTGCCTCCCCATGAGGTTGTTGGCACCACTTAGACAGAGGACTCAACCTATGGAGGAACATGGCTGCTAACCAACATCTCTTACCCAGGCACAGGATTTTGGGCATCAGTGCACAGCCAAAAGAGTTAATTTTCAAAAATGGTTCCTTTTACTTGATGCAGTTTGTGTGCATATGTACTTTTCATAGCATTTTGTCTACTTTTCAAATATTCTACGCAGCTTTCACAAGATACTTGTGGATGACAAAGGCAGTTCAGCCCATTTTGTTTCATTCATCCAAAAAGACTTTATGGTCCCTTCATTGCAGCATCTGATTGTTTGTTTCTTAAATTAATTTATTTGTGAGTGCTCCTCATATTTCGGTTTTGAAAACAACCTAAATGTCAAAACATTTTATTTTTATATGTGCTGCTGTAAATTTGAAGTTGCAGGTGCCAGTTTATTTCATCACTTAACGGGAAAGAGGGAGAGAGATTTGATGTATTTGTGACTTATTACTTCATTTAAAGGAATACTGCTGGTTTAGATGAGATCTAGTAAACATTCTGATATTATACGAGAAAAACTACTGGCCATCCAGGTTTAGAGGTCAGGAGGTCATTGTGGCATTGTGCTATTATGCAGTGAGTGCCACTGCATTTCATAGTGCTGCGATAAACACTCAATTAACATTGTAAAATGACCCTTGCTGAAAGAGGCTAAATTATTGACTGAAGTAATTGAAATTGTTAACTTAGCTGAAGTAATGCAGTATTTGTGGTTAGTAGATATGTATGTATAAGAAGATAACTCTTATGTGCAGAGACTTAAATCTCTGAGCTTGACCTCTATTGGAAATTTCACAGGGATTGCTAAGAGGTGGTGGAAGACTTTAGTGCATAAAAACTCAGCATGGATTTGAAAGATATGAACTTTCATAACACAGAAGTATAAAATGAGAGAAAATCAAAAGAAAAAAAATTCTTACAACTTTTGTCCTATCCTGAACTTTACTCAGTCTTCTGAGGGAGGTGAATTATCATGGGCAAAACCTCCAAGATGTTAATCCATGCAACATCCATTTACCCTAACTCATTGTTTCCTGTCTGCAAACCAACTTTCTATTCATGTTGCTGCATTTCCTTTTATATAGCTGAATCTTTGACGAGCTTCCTATGAGACATATTATCAAATCCCTTGTGAAAATCCATTTACACTACTTCTACATTGATCTATCCATTGACCACCTCAAAAGAAATTACCAAATTTACTTAATCCAGCTTTCCTTTAACATCCATGGTGGTTGTCCTTAATTATCCCATACCTCTCCTAAATGATTTAACAATTTGATCGAATTATGGATTCTAAAAGTTTGTACACAACTGACGTTAGACTAACCAGTTTATAGTTACCGGATTATCCTCCTTTCCCTTCTTGAACAGAGGTGTTACATTGGCTACCCTCCAGCCCTGTGGCATCATTTGCATATTTAAGAATGATTGAAAAATTGTGATCAGGGCTCTGCTATCTCCTCTGACTTCCTTCAATAGCCTGGGATGTTATCTCATCAGGAGCCTAGTTGTCTACCCACCTTGATTTTTTTTTTGTGAACAAGTTCATTTTTTTTACAGTTATCTCTAACAATTGTTTTAAATCCTCCTCTAGGACACCTTCATTTTCATTTTCATTTTCACTTCCTTAATTAAAAAAAATTGGTGCAAAATATTTATTTAATATTTCCGCCATACTTTCATACACCACAACTGGATTTCCCCTTCATCCCTAAGTAGTCCTATCCTTTCTATATTTTCTTTTTGCTTAAAAGGTTTATAAATATCCTTACAAGCCTTTCTATATTCCTTATTATTTTCTTCAGTAATGGCCCTAGTTTTATAATATGCTTCCCTGTTAAGTCAGTTTAGTTTTAATATCTCTATTTATCCATGGAACTCTATTCCCTTTTGCCTTGTATTCCATGCATCTCATATTTGAAGATTCCTAATGCTGATCAGTTGTCCTGTTTGCTAACTTTTCTGCCCAGTTAATTTGGGCCGGATCCATGTTTATCTCAGTGAACTTTGCCTTTGTTTGGCCCAGCACCAATATCTTTGACACTTCATTATCCTTTCTATTTTCACACTGAACCTGACCCCACTTCACCTCTCTGAACCAAATCAACAAATGCTGCTTTCCTTGTTGGACTGGGGAGCAGGTTGGTATGTTTCTTGTCCAACAAACATATCAAAAGGTGTTTCCCACCTTGACCACGTACATTATCTTTATCTTTATCTTTATCCCAGTCTATCTGGAGATAGTTAAAATCGCCCAATTTTATTGTTTTGTTCTTGCATATCTCCTTCAGCTGTCTATAAGTGATCGCTTCCTCTGTCTGACCTTCACTGTTCGGTAGCCTGTAATGAATTGTACCATTTGCTTCCTATTCTTTAACTCTGTCCACATGGATTCTGTCTCAGTGCAACCACCTAGAACTTGCTTGCATTCCAGTGATGTGATAGGATCCTTTATTAATACTGCCACCCCACCAGAAATATTATGTTCCCAGTCCTGTCCAAACTCAAACCATGCTTCCATTATAGCTACTATATCATATTCTTCTATAGTTATCAATCCTCCTGACACTCCAGCTTTGTTTCAAATGCTTTGTGCATTCATATACATATCATTCAATTATGACTTTCAAAAGGTATTTGATAAAGTACCACATAACAGACTTATTTGGAAAACAGAAGCACACGGAATTAAAGGGAGGTTGGTAACTTGGGTACGTAATTGGTTAAGGGATAGGAGGCAGAGAGTAGTGGTGAACAGATGTTTTTCTGACTGAAGAGAAGTATGCAGTGGGGCTTTTCTTATATATAAATTACCTGAACTTGGGTATAGGGAATGCAATTTTGAAGTTTGTGGATGATGCAAAATGTGGCAATGTAATAAATAGTGAAGAGGACAGTAGCAGACTTCAGGAGGACATAGACAGACTGGTGAAATGGACAGACAGATGGCAGATGCAATTTAATGCGGGTAAGTGTGAAGTGACGCACTTTGGGAGGAACAACATGGAGAGGCAATATAATCTAAATGAGTGGGGTGCAAGAGCAGGGGGGCCTGGGGGTGCATATTCACAAATCTTTGAAGGTGGCAGGGCGAGTTGATAAGGCAATTAAGAAAGCGTATGGGATACTTGGCTTTGTAAATAGGGGCATTGAATACAAGAACAGGGAAGTCATGCTAAACCTTTACAAATCACTGACTAGGCCTCAGCTGCTGGAGTATTGTGTACAATTCTGGGCACCACACTTCAGGAAGGATGTTTAATGTTAAAACTAAATTATATAAAATCACTGCTCAAACCTTTTTCCTTTGGCAACAATTTTTATTAGTGGCTTTAACTCAGCAACTTAGGTGTTGTTTGTTCTTGGTAAACAGTAAATCATGGTTGATACTTATTGCATAAAATAAGTATAGACTGATCCCTCAACTTCCTCATCACCACTTTCATAAAGGGTTATGATTGACTCAGTATATAATTAATGTGGGCACATTTTATCTAATTAAGTCCATGCTATACTAACCTGGATTAAATAAAGAAAAAAAGCTTGCATTTATATTACATCTACATCATTTATATGATTATATTGCATTTATATTACAATAACTTATATTGCATTTATATTATATCTACATCATTTATATTACATCTTCAGGATGTTCCAAAATACTTTACAACCAATTGATTCGTACTTATTATGTAGGCAAAAGCAGCAGCCAGTGTGCATACAGGGAGATCCCACAGATAGCAAACAAACTAACGAATGAATGAGTGTTTTTGGTGAGGTTGATTGAGGCAAGAATGTTGGCAAGACACCAGAAGAACTCTCTCCGCCTCTCCGAATAGTAGGGTGGAATCTTTACATCCATTTGAAGTTGGTGCCATTCTGGGAAACAATGGTATGGTGCTTGGTACTGGTCATATTCATTTTAAGTACCTGAGTCTGATCAAATAAATCTGTTGCCCCCTCAATCAACTTTTATAATCCCAAGCAAGATAGAATATACCAATTCTTAATTTTACGTCCTTGCCCTTTATTGATTCCAATAGCATCTGAAAATTGAAAATAAGGAATATAGTCCATCTCCTTCTCCACCCCCTCCCTCCTCAATTTTGCAATCTTTCCTGTGGCCTGGAATTTTATAAATTGCATAAACAAGGTTCGAACAATGAGTTTACATTTGTGTCACCATAGATCAGCTGTATATTAATGGTAGATTATTACTACCCAATAATAATAATGGTTTCACTGCTACGTAGTAGTCTGGTCCAAGGTGTGTGTGTGTGTGTGTGTGTGTGTGTGTGTGTGTACACATTTGATTAACCGCAGGATATTTGGAAAATTCCGTTGAGGGTAACTGGAGTTAACCTGCTGTTGTTGTGCAGTTCAAAGGAAAATTGGTAAAAGTACCCATTCTAACGAAAACAATTGATGCCCTACACATTCTGCAGATAGTGTCAGGCAAGTTGACTGCACATATTTCAGATGCCTACACAAAACAAGTCAGCATGAAAAAGATCAGCACAGAGCAGCATAAAGCTCCCTATCTACAATATTTGCTACCCTGTACAATGGGAAACATATTCTATGAATGTGGAGGCAGCTAGGCCAACCTACTTTCCAGGTCTCTATCTAGACTGGTTATAACATGCCCTTGAGGTGGCGACTGAGCTTTGCTCAGATCATAATTTTGCCTTGAGAAATGGTGGATATGGATTTTGTATATTCCTGTACTACAGTGGAAACTTTGAGCACTAATGTGCTGCACTGCCCTCAAGTGTTTATATTGTGCTGCAGGAAATTAAGTTTATGTGAAAAAAAAAGTTGATTTGCTGCAATATGTATAATATATAAAAGAAAAAGTAGTTACTCTGAAATCTTAAACTGTAACTTAATATCTGCCCAGAACTAAGTTACAAATCAGCAGAACTAGGAAGAATCACCTTCAGCCTTACCTCTGCAAGTAAATGAGCCGATATCATTGTCTATTTAAATTTTTTTCCCAATTCGTTTAAACCTTTAGTATTCAAACATAGTCTTGTGTAACATCATCTTCTGGGGCTTAAGGTATATGTACCTATATGGACAGCATTTGAACCCTGCAAATTAATTTGAGAAAAAATATCCATGATTTTACATAGGAACATCGGAATTTCTAGACGATATAAGACCATTGTCAATCTAGTTCGCCTTCTACCATCCTGGTAGTCGCATGATACAATGACAGTTCAATTGTTGACTAATCATAGCAATCAATCTCTGTCAATTCTACAACAGACCCAGACATGACACTAGGAAAACTCCAGTGGTGGAGAGCTTTGGAAACCATACATCGAAAGTCACCTGTTCCATCCAAGTTATCTACGCTTACTGTGTGTCGTGTCTCAAATTACTCGTTCTTAATTGAAAAATGTTATTTTCAAAACAAAATCTATCTAATTTGCATTTGAATTAATAAATGCTAACTGCTTCCACCATCCTCCTATGGAGCCTATTCCATGGATTGGCCACTCGCTCACAGAAATATTGTTTCCGCAGATTTGAATTTATCCCCCTTCGAGCGCAGGCCGTGTCCTCTGGTTCTTCTGAACAAAGTGAAGTAGCTTGTCATGGTCTACATTATCTAGTCCTTTTAAAATCCTAAAAACAGCAATCACATCACCTCTCAAACTTCTCTTTTTCTAGTGAGAACATGCCCAAATTACATAATCACTCCTCATAATCCAATCCTTCCCTCCCCTCAATCATTCTGGCTGCTCTCTTCTGTATCCTTTTGAATAGCTGCAATATCCTTTGTATATTGCAACAACCAGTACACTGTATTCTATGTGTGGTCGCACCAATGATTTATAAAGTGGCAGGATTACCTCACTATTTCAGATCAATATTGACCTTGATCCCAACATCTGATTTGCTTTACTCACTGCCACCGAGCACATTGTTACGATAGTTTCAGTTTATTGAAAGAAAGAAAGAACTTGCATTCATATAGCTCCTCTCGTGACCTCAGGATGTCCCAAAGTGCTTTACATCCAATAAAGCAATTTTTGACGTGTAGTCACTGTTGTGATGTGGGAAACAAGGCAGCCAATTTGTACACAGCAAGGACCCACAGTGTGATAATGACCAGATAATCTGTTTGTGATGATTGGTTGAGGAATAAATATTGACTGGGACACTGGGGCGAACTTCACTGATCTTTGATTAGTGCCATGGGATCTTTTATGTCTACCTGCAGACAGGGCCTTCATTTAACGTCTCATCCGAAAGACGGCACATCCAACAGTGCAGCACTCCCTCAATACTGCACTGAAGTGTCAGCTTAGAAAATGTGCTCGAGTCTCTGGAGTGGGATTTGAACTCATAACCTTCTGACTCGGAGGCGAGAGTGCTACCAACTGAGCCACAGATGACACCTGTAATATACCCCCATTCGTTTTCATTTTCCATGCACATTATTTTCTTTCCATTTAAGGAATAGTCCCTTTCTGGATTTTTTTTGTCCCCATGTGAAGCACTTTGCATTTCTCTACATTGAATTTCATCTGCCATCTTTCTACCCAGTTCCCAAATATATTCAAATCCTTGTCTTGTTGAGCTTTGGAGTCTACCACCTTCATTAGCTTTGTATTTTCTATTTTCACTCCATTATTGCTCAGTGTAATTCTTGGTGTAACTTTGTTTTCTTGTCTAAAACCCTATATTGATGGCTGAAAAGGTCAGGCATTCATTAGGGGAAGGGTATTTAATGATGGAACTGTGGAATGGGGCCTAGTATGTCATTCCTTTAATCTGAAACGTTCACACCCAGAATAGTGAAGAGTAGAAAGAGTGCTTAAACAACCGTCGCTGTACTCAAGCTGAGGCAGGAGTCGGATTGGTGGGCTGATAATATTGACTGAAGAAAGATCTCTAATATATAATACTTGTATAATAGTAAACAGTATTTAGCTTGCTTTGCTTTATTTTAACAAGTCACAATTTTTCACCTGTTTTGGGGTTTGTAATTTGTAGGAATAAATGGATCATTTTTGCGTTGGCAGGCTGTGTGGTGCTGCAAAGACCGGTGCTTGGGCCTCAGCTGTTAACAATATATATCAATGACTTAGGTGAGGGGATCAAATGTAATGTATCCAAGTTTGCTGACGATACCAAGCTAGGTGGGAAAGTAAGCTGTGAGGAAGATGCAAAGGGATATAGATAGGTTAAGTGAGTGGGCGAGAAGGTGGTAGATGGACTGTAATGTGAGGAAATGTGAGGCTATCTACTTTGGTAGGAAGAATAAAAAAGCAGAATATTTTTTAAAAGGTGAGAGACTAGGAAATGTTGGTAATCAGAGGGACATGGGTGTTCTTGTACATGAATCACAAAAAGTTAACATGCAGGTACAGCAGGCAATTAGGAAGGCAAATGGTATGTTCGCCTTTATTGCAAGCAGATTAGAGTGTAAGAGTATGGAGGTCTTGCTGCAATTATATAGGGCTCTGGTGAGACCATACCTGGAGTACTGTGTACAGTTTTGGTGTCCTTACCTAAGGAAGGATATACTTGTCTTGGAGGGGGTGCAATGAAGGTTCTCTAAATTGACTCCTGGGATGAGAGAGTTGTCCTATGAGGAGAGATTGAGTAGAATGGGCCTATACTCTCTGGCGTTTAGAAGAATGAGAGGTGATCTCATTGAAACGTATAAAATTCTGAGGGGGCTTGACAGGGTGGATGCTGAGAGGCTGTTTCCTCTGGCTGGAGAGTTTAGAACTAGGGGTCATAGTCCCATGACAAGTGGTCGGCCATTTAGAACAGAGATGAGGAGGAATTTCTTCACTCAGAGTGTTCTGAATCTTTGAAATTCTCTACCCAAGAGGGCAGTTGGTGCTCAGTCGTTGAGTGTATTCAAGGCTGAGAAAAATAAGTTTTTGGACACTAAGGGATATGGAGATTGGGCGGGAAAGTAGAGTTGAGGTAGATGATCAGCCATGATCTTATTGAATGGGCTCAAGGGGCCGTATGGCCTACTCCTGCTCCTATTTCTGCCTGTATCTGCCTGTACCTCCTGAAAGCCTTGCCTAGCAGCACAGTCACACTTCCTTCCTTTCATTAGATGTTGAATCCCTTCCTCCATTCCTCTGCTTTATATAAAACATTGAAGTGCCTCTGTGCTGTTGGTTTTGGAAGGGAAGTGTGTCAGGGAATACTGTACCGGGGGAGGGGTGGGGGGGAGCTATTCTGGCTGCTCCATAGACCACTCTGTTTCTTGCTGTGAGAATAGAGCAATCTCTTTCACAGAAGCGGCAAGGATATTCCTTCCTCACAGTAGCATTCCATAATATGTTCTCATTGTGAGAGTGGCAGCAGGTAGATAACGGATTGGAAAAGCAGAGGAGAGTGTATCTGGCAGCACACCAATTGGGAAAAGACAGACTATTTATTTTAACTGAATGGAGGTTTTCTTCAGTTGCTGAGGTGTTTCTGTAGAACAATTGCCAAAATTTAAATTGCCAGATATATAAAACGAAAGTAATACTCTGTGCACAATGACATACAAGTCTAAAGGTATAAAAAAAATTGCTACGCTTCTTCATAAACCTGGCGGCCAAAGGTCTTAAGAGACAGGTAGGTGGAGGAGTTTAAGGAGGGAATTCCAGAGCGTGGGGCCTCGGCGGCTGAAGGCACGGCTGCCAATAATAGGCGAAGGGAAGGGGGATACCCAAGAGTAAGTGGTTGTCTGCCTCTTGTTCAATAGTGTATGGTGTGAAGGTTGAAAAAGAAAAGGGAATTTGAAGTGAGAAATGGACAGTAATGTTTGAACACTGAAATAATATGCTGCAGTAACCTAAATTAAAGATTATTGAGGTCTAGACCAGCAAATAATAATGCTTGTGTTTAGGAATATGAAGGAACCGCATAAATTATTTGATTTGCAAAATTGCAGACGTGAACGTGCAAACTGAAATAACACTGCCTGTTTTTTATAATTCCAGACTGGGAGTCAACAGATAAAGCAGCAAAAGTTGTAGGTAAGTGCTGTGTTTTTAAAAAAAAAAAATTATTCTAAGTTGTATATGATCCCAAAAGAAATTAAAGGCTGGTGCTGCTTATTAGCATAAAACATCAGCAATAATGGGGAAACTGCACGTCAATAATTATTATAAATATTTCTTAAGCCTTCCGTAAAGCATGTAAATGCAGCCTATGTGATGACATTAGGTTTTACTGAGAAATAGGGAAGAATTTTTCCAATAAACAAGAGTACTTGTGACCAGACTGTACAGGTAGTCACAGTATCTTTGATTAAAAATAATGGATTGTATGTCAGTTGAAAGTTAAAATTACATGTTTACTATGCATGATATTTTTATATTTGAACCTCAAAGCAGAAATTTGATTCTTTCCCTCCACTGTCCCTGGGCCTGCAGTGTTGAAATAAGATGGTTCATTGAGAGGGTTATTTGACACTACTCTTTCTCCTACCCTCCCCCCTCCCCCCCCCCCCCCGTCCCTTTCCAATCAAAAAAAGAGCATTTTTAGCAATTGATCTTCAATAACCACTTGTAGCATATTAGAATGTCGACTATTTCTGAGTTAGACAAATGGGGGAGAAAAATGGAACTCGCATAACCAGCAATGTATTCAACTTAACAATGCACTATGCAATGGGCCTATATTTCATGAAATCTTATTGAATGGCAGAGCAGGCTTGAGGGGCTGTATGGCCTACTCCTGATCCTATTTCTTATGTTCTTATGTATTTACTGGGAAAACTCTTTTCATATGATTAGAAAATGTAAAAATAAACTAGGTGAGTATTTTTATTCTTAGTCTTTTTTTAAAAGAAGTATTTGAGAAACTCAACTTTTTAATTCATTCATGGGATGTGGTCGTCGCTGGCAAGGCCAGCATTTATTGCCCATCCCTAATTGCCCTTAATGTTTTAAGAAACTTGTTGACAGTGTCACCCAATATAATTAATAGCATCATCACCTGCAAATTCCCCTCCTAGTCATACACATCCTGACTTGGACAATATCATCGTTCAATCATGGCTACTGGGTCAAAATCGTGGAATACCCTACATAACACCATTGTGGGAGCACCATCACTACAAGGACTGCAGTGGTTCAAGAAGACGGCCCACCACTATCTCTCGGCAACTAGGGAGGGGAAATAAATGAGGCTTTGCCAGTGTTGCCCACATTCATGAAGAAATAATAAAAAAAACACATTGAGATTCAGGATGTCATTACAAAATGTGTTGAGGGTACAAAGTTTGGATTAGCTAGATCTGAAGTTTAAATAGCGAGACCAGTTGTATGAGTGAGGAAATCTGTTAAATTGCCAAATGTCTTGAATGCCAACCACCAGGAAACTTGAAATGCTTTCTGGCCATTTATGAAAATGTGCACATCTCCTGTTCCTCTTTGCTCTATGCAATTTGAGGCTGAAGAGAAGCACATACAAATGTTTCCTTCTTCCCAAGCTACATAGCCAGGGAATATGAAGACACACCTCGGCCCCCCCCCCCCCCCCCCAAATAAAGCAGAAAAAGGAGACACATCTATTCTTGCCTCCTCCCACCCCAAACTAAATAGCCAAGAAATGTAGATATTACCCGCCCCACCTCCCCAAACCTAGACCAAAAGAAAATTATGTATTCATTCTCTTACCCAAATTAAAAGTAAGTACCCAGAGAAAGCAGATGAATAGGCAACACATCCACCTGTATTTTACTGAAGTTGTAAGGAAAAATGCCATCCGTTAAGGAGCTGCTTACTGTTAGCATTCTGCCATGTATGTGATTGGATAATGTTGCACATGTGCAAGGGGATGCAAATAACTAAATCTTGCAAAACAAATGGATGCATCTAAATTTCAATAGATTCTGAAATTGTTGATTCAGTTTAGACCAATAAAGTTCCTCCTTGAGGTTCGTTGGTCTTATTACATATGCTTTGGAACCCTTTTACTGTGAAATTTGGTCAAAATGCCAGGTGATCAGAGGATTTGAGTGTTACTAAAATACACTTCAGAATGGAGAAAGCAACAATTTTATATTCGTGTAAAATAGTTTGTGCTACATCAAATTGCAACAGTCTCCCAACATTTCCGTTTCTTGTTTTGTGACGCTATCACAGAACCATAGAAGTTTACGCCACAGAAGGCGGCAATTCGGCCTATCGTGTCTGTGCTGGCTTTTTGCTAGAGCAAACCAAAACTAATCGCACTGCCACACACTCTCCCCACATCCCTGTATCATCTTCTGCTTCAAATATTTATCCAATTTTCCCTTAAAAGATGTAATGGTCTCTGCCTCAACCACTCCCTATGGCAAAACATTCTATGTTCCAACAAACCTCTGTGTAAAGATATTTTTCTTAACCCCTCTCCTCACTCTTAGTGCCAATTTTAAGTTGTTAACCTCTTGTCACTGACTACCAAACCAGAGGAAATAGTCTTTCCAGGTCCTCCTCCAGTATACCTATGTTCTCGCTTCCACTGCCATTTGCAAAAAATACAAAATAGTTATTTAATATCCACCATACATTCTTCCACAAAAATTAGAAATTTCCTTCTTTCCTCTGGTCCTATGCTCTCTACCTATTTTATAGATGCTTATAAAATTCCCTAAAATTTCCTTTAATATTATCAATTACTCTGTTTTCATATTCCATTTTTAGTATTTCTAATCTCATTTTTCACTTCCCTACTATACCTTCTATATTCATATGATATTCTTTAGCATTATCAGCCCTAAGTTTATCATAAAACTTTCTTTTAAAAGTTTGTTTAGTTTTAATCTCTCAATTTGTCCATGGATCTCTATACTTTGCACCCACTTTTCACCAGATAGGAGTATATTTATTTGGGTACTCTGTGCATCTCATATTTGAAGATTTCCCACTGCTGATATGTCTACATGTTTGCTAACTTCTCTGGCTATTTAATTTGGGCTAGATCCCCTTTTTATTTTGCTGAATGTGCCTTATTCCAGTCCCGCACCCTAATATTTAACTCTTCATTATCCTTTTCTGTTCTTAGATTGAACCCTACTCACGCAACCAGTTATTTGATCACTTAAATTCCCAGAATTAAATCAAGCTATGCTTCTTGTTAGACTAGAAACATACAGCTCTAGAAAACAATCTAAGCGGCATTCCTCACCTTGACCATATGCATTACCTGTACACCAATCTATCTTGGGATAGTTAAAATCATACAAACATTATTGTCCTCTTGTACTTGCATATCTTTTTCTGTCTGCAGATCTCCACTGTTTGGTGGGCTGTAATGCACACCAAGAATTGCAACATTTCACTTTATCTTTGTTAACTCTACCCATATGGATATTGCCAATTCCAGTAACTTTGTTTCCCTGCACCTATGATCCTGTGTCTTTCTGCAGCCTCAGTGGATGATCATTCACTTCTCTTTCTACACTATCCCTGTTTCCTGAACTATCTAACACTGCCTTTTGGGTGTCCACATTCCAGAGAGTATGATCCAGAAACTCTTCCTCCTCTTTGATGCTGTAGAGTGAGGCCAATTGCTGCAGAGCATAGAGATCCTCTGGTCCAGAGATTCAAATTTATGACACTTCATGTCAGTGTTGATACGCTGAGGATCGCTGATGGTTCATGTATCTCTTACTACACACGTCACGAGGAATCCCTGCACTACCCACCCCTTTGTGCTTAGCTTAATTTACACAATAGCCCAACTAACATGGAACGGTGGGGGTGGGGGGTGGAGCTGCCAATCAGAGAACAGCTAATCACACCTCTTTTGTAGCCAATTAATTATGTATTACTGCCTCAAACCACCTCACTAATAAGGTATCAAATAAACAACATTAAACCTAGACTCTCCATTTTCCATGGGCAAACCTCGAGCAATGTGCACCCACTGTCCCTCGAACAGTTCCAGGACTCACGTGCCCTCCACACCTATCTCCGAACCTGGTCATTTTGTGGGTGCTCCAAGCTGACTCCACCCTATCTACAAGTCAACTTCATCCCACCATTGGACCTCTGAACTTTAACTTTGGACTCTCTTATCTACTCTCTATTTTCCATTTACAACCAAGACATATCTATCCTAATCTTTGCCATGCCTATTGCCTGAATTTCCTCTGCATCCATTTGCATGCAAATTTTGGCTGATGCTTGGTCCTGATCCCATTGCTTCTGTCTCCCTTTTTCTTTCTCTTCTCTTTACCGCTCTTGGGCTCTTCTACCCTGTCTCCTTCCCCTCTTGTTATCCAGTCATAACCTTTCACATCTCCCCTCTCGGGTACTTGGCCCCGGCAATTCCTCTAGCTTCCTACTCTCCTGTCATCGTCCCAGGCTTGACTCCTCCTTGGATGAGCCCACTGCTTCCCTCTGTGCCTCTCTTTGCATTTTCCGAAGGGCCCATCCAAGACATTCGTTGCTGCTCCTTACTAGCTGCAATCCCAGCTGCCCCATCCTGCTCTCTCACTAACCATCCCACCCAGCTCGCTAATAGGGGGCTAATTTTGCCAATATCTTTCCTGCCCCAAACACCACTGACAGCGTTGACTCTGCCAGTGGATCAACAATCAAAGCCCCTCTTCACATCTTCCTCTAGAATATCTGTTCATTTGCAAACAAGGCCATTGCCATCCATCACCTTATTGTTAATAATTGCATTAATGTCATGGTCTTGACAGAAACTTGGTTTATGGATGATGACACCTTTCCCCGTACTGAAGCCTCCCGCCTGGCTATACTTTCCATCACCTACACCACCCAAATCGCCGTGGTAGCGGTGTGGCCCTTATCACCAAATATCACCTTGGTCTGTCCCCCTACTCCTCTGGCACCTTCTCCTCCTTTTGAGCACCTCGCCTTATTCTACCCCTCTCGCTTCTCTTTTAAAATCCTCATTCTCAACTGTCCACACAAATCCCACCCCAAGTTTTTCACCACGATCCTCGCTCATTTCCTCTCTCAGCGTTTGTAAAAATCTACAGTATAAGTACAAAGAAGATTCCTCACTTGGCTGGAATATCAGGTTCTCAAAGACAACTAGCTTTAATAGCCATTCAAAAAAGTTTTGTAATCAGAATTTTAAAAAAATGATTTCTTAGTTGGTAAGAAATGAAGTAGTTTAATGTCCGAGATTATGCGATTTTAGACCTGTGTTTTTTTTTCTGGGCCTACTGCATATGCTTGAGGAAATTTAAGGAAAAAGTTATGGAAAATTTTGCCTTGGGCAGCCATGTGCAAAATGTAACATCTGTGGTTCGAAAGATAGGCTGATCTGTTCGCCACAGATTGTTTATGTAAATGTATGCATCAGTGTCTTCCTCCTTCATTTAGTGACCATATTTTTTTAAAAGAAGAATCATTTTCTGAATGCCTGTTCATGTGTGCTCATGATATGCAGAAAAATCCACCAAGAAAAAAACACATAGATATCTTTTTGAAAAAAAATCCTCTTGATTGCAGTAAGCATTGCTTTTAATAGAAATACTTGAGGATGCTTTATGGAATGCAGTACACATCACTTGACTGAATGTTCTGGTAATCTTGTCATTTGTAATGTAACCGTTTTAGTTTGTTTTTCTTAACGCTTGAATTTCAAGTCTATAACCGGTTCCTGAAAAGTCCTTTTTATATGCTCTACTGAAGTACCTCTTCCTTCTCTTGGTGTGAATTTTCTTTTCTCCTCTCCTGAAGGCAATAAATCCTTGTTGGTTATGGTTTCACAGTTGGCAGGCAGCTTTCAGTATCTTGCCCAAATGACCATTCTTTATTCATAAACCCAAACAATGGATGTTGGTAGGCTATTTTTCTATGCCACTATCGCATCTGACCCTTGTCCTCACCTGACATCCACAGAGAGGATAGTGATCAGGAGTAGAAGCCATAGCCAATTTTCCTTTCCCTAACCCTGGATACTGGGGCCAATTGTAACACTCATACGGTGACTGTAGCTGAGATCAGCTAACCCAGCAAAGACTGATTTGAATCTGGGACCTTTTCTGGTCTGTGTGACTTAGCAATTACTCCATTTAAAGTACTTTATTTAAAGCAGCAGTAAGAGTTGTAAGTCAGATGTGACTCCAGGATGGTATGTTGCCTCCCTGGTGCTAGGGTCAAGGATGTCATGGAGTGGCTGCAGGACATTCTGAAGGGGGAAGGTGAACAGCCAGAGGTCGTGGTCCATATCTGTACCAATGACATCGGTAAAAAAAGAGGGATGAGGTCCTGCAAGCAGAATATAGGGAGTTAGGAAATAAATTAAAAAGCAGGACCTCTAAGGTAGTAATCTCAGGATTACTCCCCGTGTCACGTGCTAGCGAGAGCAGAAATAGGAGAACAGACCAGATGAATGCGTGGCTTGAGAGATGGTGTAGGAGGGAGGGGTTTAAATTCCTGAGGCATTGGGACCGATTCTGGGACAGGCGGGACCTGGACGGGTTACACCCAAGCAGAACCGGGACCAATATCCTCGCATTTGCTAGTTCTGTTGGGGAGGGTTTAAACTAGTATGGCAGGGGGATGGGAACCAAAGGGCAGGTACAGATAGGACAAAGTCACACCAGGAAACAGGAAGTAGAAAAGCAATCAGTGATGTAGTTAGCGACTCAGAAAGGCAAAAGAAGCAAATGTTAGATAGTGTTCAGCACAGGAATTTGACTGGGTTAAAGGGGATATACTTCAATGCAAGGAGTATTACAAACAAAGCAGATGAGCTAAGGGCACAGATAGACACATGGCAGCATGATATCAATGCTATAATGGAAACCTGGCTTAAAGAGGGGGATAATTAGCAGCTCAATATCCCTGGACATAGATTTTTCAGGCAGGATAGAGTGGGTGATTAAAAAAAGGAGGGGTGGGGGGTAGCATTATTGGTTAAAGAATCAATTACAGTTGTGAGAAGGGATGATATGCTAAATGGATCATCAGTCGAGGCCATATGGGTTGAGCTAAGAAATAGAAAACGGGTAGTCAGACTACTAGGAGTGTACTATAGACTCCCGAATAGCAATAGGGAGATAGAAGAACAAATATGTAGGCAAATTTCTGAGTGCAAAAATAAGAGGGCAATAATAGTAGGGGACTTCAACTACCCTAACATCATTTGGGATTCAAACAGTGTGAAGGACACAGAGGGCACAAAATTCTTGATCGGTGTCCAGGAGAACTTTTTTAGCCAGTACGTGACAAGCCCAACAAGAGAGGATGCAATTCTAGATTTAGTCCTGGGAAATGAAGATGGGCAAGTGGGTGAAGTGACAGTGGGTGACCATATTGGGGATAGTGACCACAATTCAGTTGGTTTTAGCATTATTATGGAAAAGGACAGAGTTAAATCAGGAGTAAACGTTTTAAATTGGGGGAAGGCAAATTTTACAGAACTAAGTGGACTGGACACAACTACTTGAGGAGAAATCAGTGGCAAGCCAGTGGGAGGCACTAAAAAGTAAAATTCTACGGGTACAATGCAGACACGTCCCCTCAAAGAAAAAGGGTGGCACTGCCAAATTTAGAGCCCCCTGGTTGTCTAGAAGTATATGGGGCAAGATAAAGCAGAAAAAGAAAGCTTATGACTGTCACAGAAAACTAAATACTGCAGAAAGCCTAGAGGAGCATAGAATGTACAGGGATGATGTAAAAAAGGAAATAAGGAAAGCAAAGAGAGGGTATGAAAAAATATTAGCTAGTAAGATTAAAGAAAACTCAAAGATGTTTTTAGTTCATTAAGAACACGAGGATAGCTAAGGAAAAGGTGGGACCTATCAGGAATGATGAGGGTAATTTGTGTGTAGAAGCAGAGGATGTGGGTAGGGTTTTAAATGAATATTTTGTCTCCGTATTCACAAGGGAAAGGGATGATCTGGACGTAGTAGTTAAAGAGGAGAGGTGTGAAATATTGGATAAGGTAAACATAATGAGAGAGGAAGTACTAGAAGGACTGGAATCCTCGAAAGTTGATAAGTCACCAGGGCCGGATGGATTGTTTCCTAGGCTATTGAAGGAAGCCAGGGAGGAAATAGCGGATGCTCTGAGGATCATTTTCCAATCCTCAGTAGATACAGGGGAGGTACCGGAGGACTGGAAAACTGCAAATGTAGTACCGTTGTTTAAAAAGGGTATGAGGGAAAGGCCGAACAATTATAGGCCGGTCAGTCTTACCTCGGTGGTGGGCAAACTATTAGTTTATCCTATCTCTCAGTATTGATTCTGTCACTTGGAAAGGCATGATTTAATCAGGGATAGTCAGCATGGATTTGTGCAGGGATGGTCATGCCGTACAAATCTGATTGAATTCTTTGAGGAAGTGACAAGGAGGATTGATGAGGGTAGTGCAGTGGATGTTGTCTACATGGATTTTAGTAAGGCATTTGACAAGGTCCCACATGGCAGACTGGTCAGAAAGGTAAAAGCCTATGGGATACAGGGAAATGTGGCAAATTGGATCCAAAATTGGCTCAGTAACAGGAAACAAAGGGTAAAAGTCGATGGATGGCTTTGCGAATGGAAATCCATTTCCAGTGGTATGCCACAGGACTCAGTGTTGGGTCCCTTTCTGTTTGGGGTATACATTAATGATTTGGACTTAAATGTAGGGGGCATGATTGGCAAATTTGCAGACGACACAAAAATTAGTTGTGTAGTTGATAGTTAAGAGGCTGGCTGTAGACTCCAAGAAGATATCAATGGGTTGGTGGAGTGGGTGGGAAAGTGGCAAATGGAGTTCAACCCGGAGAAGTGTGAGGTAATGCACTTAGGGAGGGCAAACAGTAAAAGCGAATACGCAATAAACGGTAATTTATTGAGAGGGGTAGAGGAAGTGAGAGACCTTGGAGTGCATGTGCACAGGTCCCTGAAGGTGGCAGTACAGGTAGATAAGGTTGTGAAGAAGACATACGGAATGCTGTCCGTTATTAACCGAGGTATAGAATACAAAAGCAGGGATGTAATGATGGAACTGTATAAAACGCTGGTAAGGCCACAGCTGGAGAATTGTGTGCAGTTCGGGTCACCACATTACAGGAAGGACGTAATTGGTCTGGAGAGAGTGCAGAGAAGATTTACAAGAATGTTGCCGGGCTTGAAAATTGCAGCTACGAGGAGAGATTGGATAGGCTGGGATTGTTTTCTTTGGAGCAGAGGAGGCTGAGGGGTGACTTGATTGAGGTGTACAAAATTATGTGGGGCCTAGATCGAGTAGACAGGAAGTACCTGTTTCCCCTAGTGGAGAGTTCAAGAACTAGAGAACGTAGATTTAAGCTGATTGGCGGAAGGATTAGAGGGGACATGAGGAAAAACTTTTTACCCAGAGGGTGGTGGGTGTATGGAATTCGCTGCCCGAATTGGTGGTAGAGGCAGGGACCCTCAACTCTTTTTAAAAAGTACCTGGACCTGCACCTAAAGTGCTGTAAGCTGCAGGACAACGGACCGGGTGCTGGAAGATGGAATTAGAATGGCCACCTCGTTGTTCTTCGAGCCGGCACGGACACAATGAGCCAAATGGCCCCCTTCTGTGCTGTATCTTTTCTATGGTTCTTTGGTCATTTTATGAAAGGTAAGATTATGTTGCTGTTTAAGATGCATTTGTTGTAAATGGGATAACGCAGTAGACATTTTTCCATTTAAATATTTGCTGAGTTATAAAAGTAAGCATTTCTATGCTATAATTATTGCGCCTACAATTGAACCTTGTTGCATAAATAAAATAATGAAAAATAGTATTGCAGTGAAATCTTGATTTTTCGAACTTTGACATATCAAATGGCTTTGATGTCCAATCATTGGAGTAAATTTAGGGAAATTAACTGACTTATTGATGAATCGAAGCTATTGTGCCAAGCAGAGACAGCACAAATGTGAAGCAGCAGGCGTAGAGTTAGCAATAGAGCTGATGTATTAAAATCAGCTACCCGCAGTAACTAAAGGTCGGCTCCCCAGAGTCTGGGAAATTCATAAATAAATAACATTTTAATATCCTGCATGGCTGCTAATAAGTCCTCTTCCAGATTGGAACTCTTTATTAGCAGCAATGCGCATATTAAAATTAACTGAAATTTCTGGAGCCAGAGGACTCCTTTTTCAGAGCAGGATTCTCCTGTTAGCGACAGTGTATGTGTAAAATCAACTGTTTAAAATTTCATGAGGTGTGGGATTCGTCTTAGTGTGGGATTGCTCTGTTAGCGGTAGTGTTGGTGCAATAAAATCAGTAGATTTTGAATTTCCCAGGCTCTAGGGAGCTGCGGAACCAGTCACTGCAGCTTCCCATGTGGAAATTAGACGCGGCCGGTTCTGGCAGATCACTCTGGGAAATTTCATGCAGCTGATTGTAATGTGCAGAACTCCTCTTCCAGTTTACCTGTTTCCAGTGTCTCTTTTTGGGACACCACCTTGAGGGAACCTACAGCCCGGTCAACCTTAGCTGGGCTCTCTGCTTCCTCCCTAGTCCAAAGCCTGGAGTCGGGCTTCAGTGGAGAATCCCACCTTCGGGTTGATCCTACCTCTATGGCACCTTAAAGGTAAGAAATAGGATCAATGCTACAGTGATTTTAGTGCATATTAAAATTGGGTTATTTCACACAAATACTACGCTATTATTGTATTGTATACTAAAATTGGATTGAGTTCTGCATTTTACAGAAATGAGGGCCATTTTTGGATCAAATGATTCGGAAATCATTAAGCTTTGATATATTTAAGTCCGATATGTTGATGTTTTTGGCTGGCCCGTTCAACTTTGATATCTGGAGACTCCACTGTACTCTAGGTCCCAAATATTTTGTCACCCTAAGCTTTACTTTGTTCATGTTTCCAGAATAAATACATAAAGGCACACAAAATAAAATAAAACGTATTGGGTTAGAAATGTGGTTACAAACGACTCAGTAAATGTTGGTGCTGCTGATCTGTAAGCTCAGGAGTGCCACCAACAGACAGACAATGCAGCTGTTTTGAAAGTGCATATTAAAATTTAGGAAACGTAATTGTGTTTTGTTTTAAATATGAAATTTCGGATAGAGATGAAACCCAGTGCTTATTTTGCACTTTTTGTGGCTTTGTTAACCTGCTTTGCTACTTTTAATGATTTGTGAATCTGTATCCCTAGATCCCTTTGCTCCTGTACCCAATTCAGACACTTATTTTCCAAGGAGTATGTGGCCTCCTTATTCCTCCTACCAAAATGCACCACCGCACACTTATCTATATTGAAATTCATTTGCCATTCACACACCCATTCTGCAAGTTTATTAACATCATCTTGTATTTTGTAGAAGTCTTCCTCAGTATTAACTATACCCCCCAATTTGGTGTCATCCACAAATTTTGAAATTGTACTTCCGATTCCCGAGTCCAAATCGTTTATGTAAATAGTGAACAACAGTGGCCTTAGCATCGATCCTTGTGGAACACCACTTCCCACCTTACTCCAATCTGACTAAATACCCTTAACCCCTACTCTCTTTTATGATTCATATCCATTCTGCTATTTGCCCCCGACTCCACATGCTCTGACCTTAGTCACGAGTCTACTATGTGGTACATTATCGAAGGCCTTTTGAAAATCCAAATATATTGCATCTATCGCATACTCTTGTCTACCCAATTTCAGACGGACTTGGGCCTCCGGCATCTGCTGCACGTTAAGAACGCGCCAATCATTTTGGGCCCGAAACCGGACTTAAACAAATTTCTCTCGCGCACTCACTTCCGTCAATGGCGTGTGCTAGCACTTCAGTGCCCTACACTGTGCGCACACATATACCCTGAACCTAACATGCAATGACGAAGTAGTGTTTTGATGGGTTTTAGCTAACAATTAAATATATCAAAGATGAGCAGAGACTTTATTTAATTTTAATCATTCATCTGTGCCATTATTTTTCAGTTTAAGTGGCTGCGGCAGGAAAATTAGTGTAATTCAGGAAACTCGCGACCGCCATTAACTTGACTTGGTTGGGGGTGGGGGGCAGAGGAGATATCAACTTTTCATGGTTTCGGCGAGAGTATTGGAGCAGCGTAAAAGTCCCAGGAAATTATGACATGGGGTGAGAGTAATGGGATAACTCAATTATGCCATAATTTCCTGGGACTTTTACACTGGGAAACAAACTCAACATTACAATGGTGCATCAAAGCAAAACACTGCAGATGCTGCAAATCTAAAATAAAAACAGAAAATGCTGTAAAACACTCAGCAGTTCAGGCAGAATCTGTGGAGAGAGAAACATAGTTAACGCTTCAGGTCGAAGATGAAAGGACTGACCTGCTGAGTTTCCAACATTTTCTGTTTTTTATTACAATGGTGCAAGTGTCCAGGAAATCTGGGCCAATGTTTCTTTTGTGTTCAGTAAACATAACCACTAGGTGTCACTTTGGTATAGGGTTGGCAAGGCTACTACTATTTTTAGTTTTCAGTGTTGTAACAAATACGAATCATCAAGTGTTCATTTGAAAACAGATTTATTTACAGAACTAAATATTCACATTGGCCTGTTTATGATGTACAAGGTGTGCTAATTGCACAAGTCTGTTTTGCAATATGCTGCTTGTTTTTCAAGCACCATGTTCACGTAAAAAGAGCACACATTTCTGGTATTGGTTGTACTTGACATCATTAAAGTACATTTAATAGAGAATCATAGGTTTCACACAAATGGTTTCAGATAACAGTAGATGCTGAAAGAAACGTAATCAAATTAATAGTGGCTGTAAAGATCCAGATTTTTTTTTAAAAAAAGCTCATTCAAATTGAACATTAAGATCTGATAAGCCTCCTAGTATTTAGTCTTATTTATTTAAAGTGTTGTTCTCTCCTCCACCCCACACCCCCCTCCCCACATTTCTGCCAATAGATTTAATTTTCAGTTTGACAGTCTGGTGCAGCAGAATGACCATAGTAGTTGGCATTCAAACTGGATAGCTTTTCTGGTAGAGGCTACTTGGCCACTGAAAGAATGGCCCCGATATTAACGGGCAGGCAGTGAAGGGTGCGGGGGAGCCCGGTAGCAGGCGAAGAACCCGGCAAGGCTGAGGACGTGTATGTCAGGGCTTCATTTGAATAATTTTGGGCTGACTTCCACCTGATAGTTGGCTAGATTGATGGCCAGAGATGGGGGTCGGTCCCTGGCAGTCAGGCATGGGGGAGGCTGAGTGATCGGGATTATCATTGTGAGGGGAGGTGGGGAGGCTGCAAGATGGGGCTGTCATCGGGCGGGCGGGGAGGCTGGTGGATGGCTGCAAGATCATGCCCACGATTGGATCTGGGAGAGGCCGACGGCTCCCTTGAGAGGCCTGGGGGGAGCAGTCTTGTACAGATCTTGTACTTACTTTAGGCAGTCAGCACCTCGCGCTTCGGATCTGCTGCTGGGCATTCCCCTGATATGCAGCTAAGTTTATGTGGCAGCGCCGATGATGTTAATTGGCGCCATCTGCTTTTCGTGGCAGCCTTGTCAATGGTCTGATTTGGGTTTTTAAAATTTTAAACTGCCAAGAATGGGACGGGTTGCTCAATCCCGATATTTTAACTCCCCAATCCCCCTCCCACCATTCGGGAGGGTTTAAATCGAGGCCACTATTTCCATACAGTTGTATGTATTTTGATTATTGTCGTCCTGCAGAAATGTGTAAATTGATCTAACACATATAAAACAAAGAGTGTTTATACAATGCTTAGATGCAAAGTTAGAGTTATGAACATAAGAAATAGGAGCAGGAGTAGGCTATACAGCCCCTCAAGCTGATCTTCGACCTCAACTTTACTTTCCCGCCCGATCCCCATATCCCTTGATAAGAACGTATGGGATTGTATAGCTGTAATGCTGTTACATTGTTGGTTGTCTTCACATTAGTGTATTCAACCTGAAAAATGTCATCATTTGTGCTATCTCCAGTCAATGTGCGTTAAATCAGCTTTGAAAAGAACCAAATATACAACTAACTGCATAATAAACATCCAAAGTGCATCTAATATTTGATGCTTAGAGTGATAAATGTATACCACATTATAAATGCCCATTAATAGATTAAGAAATGGGCAAAACTGTGGCAAATGGATTTCAATTTAGGCAAGTGAGGTCATCCACTTTGGATCTAAAAAGGATAGATCAGATTACTTTCTAAATGGTGAAAAGCTTGAAACAGTGGAGGTCCAAAGAGACTTAGGGGTTCATGAACATAGATAAAATGTCATGGACACGTACAGAAAATAATCAAAAAAGCTAATGGAATGCTGGCCTTTATATCTAGAGGACTAGAATACAAGGGGGTAGAAGTTATGCTACAGTTATCCAAAGCCCTGTTTAGACCACACCTGGAGTACTGTGTTCAGTTCTGGGCATCGTACCTTAGGAAGGATATATTGGCCTTGGAGGGAGTGCAGCGTAGATTACTAGAATGATACCTGGATTCCAAGGGTTAAATTATGAGGAGAGATTACACAAACTAGGGTTGTATTGCCTGGAATTTGGAAGATTATGGGTGATTTGATCGACGTCTTCAAGATACTAAGAGGAACTGATAGGGTAGATAGAGAGAAACTATTTCCGCTGGTTGGGGAGTCTTGGTCTAGGGGACATAGCCTAAAAATTAGAGCCAGGACTTTCAGGAGTGAAGTTAGGAAACACTTCTACACGCAAAGGGTGGTAGAAGTTTGGAACTTTCTTCTGCAAACAGCAGTTGATGCTAGCTCAATTGTTAATTTTAAATCTGAGATTGATAGATTTTTATTAACGAAAGGTATTAAGGGATATGGGGCTAAGGCGGGTATATGGAGTTAGGTCACAGATTAGCCATGATCTCATTTAATGGCAGAACAGGCTTGAGGGGCTAAATGGCCTAATCCTGTTCCTATATTCCTGTTCCTATATTCCTGTTTTCTAATCCAGTGAGGATGAATCCTGATCATTCACTTGCACCTGCGTAGTTGAGAATTCTGCTTCAGATATTTCTAATACATACACTTGCAGAAACTAATACTAATCTTCATGTTTTGACAGATGACCATTACACTGTTACGTTTTCAGCTTAGCAAAACTGAACCCCTTTGGTATTAAAGTAGTGAAAATACTTTTCTTCTGAAATTGGAGCACCTCAAACTAGATGAGTGTATCAAAGCAAGTGGAATATAAGTCTCAAACATCATTTCATGTTCTAAGTTAGTGTATGTAAGTATCCAGTTCCACCTCTTAACTCACACTTTAGAACTTAGCCTGACCTGTACAACCTACTTTTGTTATATTAGGCATTAAACTTTATACTAGTTGAACTTATTATTGGAAAATGTACCGAGTTTCTGTTCCTACAATTTGCGGTTACTCTGATGTACCTGGCTTAATGTTCACAGACGACATTGCATTTAAATAAAGTATTAGTATTTTGATGCTACTTCTAAAATCGGAAATCTTGATGTGATCTAATTTTCTTGCAGATTCCGTTGCTAATGTATGTTAAGCAGGGTCCTGTGGATGAATGTGCCTATCTATATGCACAATAGTGGTACAGGTTGCCTGTATCCTGCCAAATGAACAGACCTCCTTTATAAAAGTTAGGACAAATGGTCTTGGTTGTTTTGTGTGCGGGCACATGGTGGCGCTAAATCTCAGTTTACTTTACTGTGTTGCCAATGTTCTATATGCAACCTGATTTTTTTTTATGCTCATGCTTAAATAATATTTCTTCCATTAGTGCAAGATTTGGTTGAGTGTTCCTTCTTAACTGTTTGAGGTATATTTAAAACTAATTTCAAATAAATTACCAAACTAAGTAAAAGTTCTTTGATCAAAATTGATCATATTTCAGGAAAGCCTAATGTTGTCATTAATACACTGCAGTAGTCTGGGAGACCTATGGTCAGTTTCAGTTTGATTCCATATTCAAACAAAGGCTTCCTCTGAATGTGGAATTGTTGATCTTATCTGGATTGTCAATAGTTATGGACAATGCTGATGCTTAAAAAGGGTAGAGAGTGTGGGTTCAACCTGCACCGTAACAGCACTTCCTAGTGGCCAATCAAAATATGCACTAATGGCTGAAGCAGGTTGCACCATTATTCGTCAGGAAATCACGCCTAACTACATGAACCATTTTTTTGAGAAACTTAGGTGACAGGTCAACACTGATAGTGAAGGACACTATTAAGATTGAGAAGACTAAGTGAAATAACTAGGGAATTAGGTAGTAATGAGTAGGTAACATCAAGCTTGAGTTTTAAAAGCCTGTATGCTGCAGGAGGAAGCTAAAGAGTTCTGTCGTTTTGAAGTCCTGGGAAAGAATGAAATAGAGTAGGAAATGGTTTTGGTAACTTTCTGTTTCAACAGTAAGGATTCAGAGAGGACAGTTTGGAATGTAGGAGAACAAGGAAAATTCAATGGGGTAATCGATAAAATAGAAACAAGAAAGGTTGTAAAAGGTAAGGAGGGGAGATTACAAAAATTGAGACGGCTAATTTGTATTCCTTTGGAAATGGATTTGGAACAATGCACAGTTACATTGAGAATTATTCACATTTTCTGGGTATATTCCTACTCTTGCATGCTTGCCCCATCTTGTGTATCTATACTCTAATTTGATGCTTTCTTAAGCCTATCCTTTTCCTTCCAACTTGTTTTTTTTTCTTGCCCTGACATGCCGTTTCTTGTAGTTGTGATCTTCCTTTTCCAATTCTGCCAGTTTGAATCTTTCACTCTGGGATGTCGAACCTCACTCAGCAGCTTTCTGCTTTCTTGTAGCTTCTCTTCCTCCAAATTTTCATTTGTTTCGTTGCTTTTTTTTTTCATCCTCTTTGCTTTCAGTACCGCTCCTCACTGTTGGGCCTGAACATTCTGTTGTATGGATCGGGATCACATAGTTTGATTAAAGTACCATCATCTTTGTATTTCAAATATATAAAACACATACTTCAAAACATAAAAAACTCCTCTCTACTGTTGTAGTCAAAATGGTGAGGCAAATCTGTTGAGATTGTTAAAATTCAAAACTCAATTTGTTGCCATAGTAGGAAGGCAATGCTGAAGTGAACTGAATATTCACTTTAAAGGACTGTTCAGAAGAGTAGCAATCTACAGTGGCAATCAAGTATTTGTTCAAAAAAAGGAATTTTTACTTCAAATCTTTCATTAGTTACATACCATGCTCCATCAATTGCAATTTTTTAATTTCTCTGAACAAAATTGTGATCCTTTCCTAGCTTATTTTGGTTCAGTGTTGTCAATCGCTCCCTTAAGTGACCATCTTCCTATTATGGGAGTTGACTCATGCCACTTTGTTTCTACTTGTATGATAGCATAATCCAGGGATGTCGCCATAGCATCCCCTTGTGATCTGAATCACAAAGTGCACTGAGTTAATATTAGGTGAGGTGAGGCAAGGAAGGCTTGGTTTGAATCATTTATAAAAAAAAGGAAAGAACTTGTATTTATATAGCGTCTTTCACAACCTGAGGATGTTCCTCTGCAGCCAGTGAAGTATTTTTGATGTGTAGTCACTGTTTTAATGTAAAGAATGTGGCAGCCAATTTGTGCACAGCATAGTCCCATAAACTGTAATGAATTAAATGATCTGTTTTAAATTATGTTGGTTGAGGGACAAATATTGGTCAGGACACCAGGAAAACTCTCCTGCTCCTCTTCAAATAATGCCATGGGATATTTTTACGTAAACCTGAGAAGGCTGACTGTTTCTCTGTTTAACATCTCATCCGAAAGACCTCTAACTGTGCTTGAAGCGGCTTTATTCCACAGTGAAGTGAATTTACAAAGCAATAGTTATGATTAGGTTCACTTGGTTCAAACGGTACAACTTTTGTCAGTGTAGTTATACAAAATAAAGAACCCGCCATGCTTTCCTTTTTCAGTGGGTTATCTTATTTAAACAAGCAGTCTCCTAACTATCCTGCAGCATACATAACCTCTTTGCCTCAGTGCAAGCCCTCGGTTTCCCCCAAACGAACCAGACAGTCTCACCCCAAAAGCCTGTCTGTCTCTGCCTTTTTAAAAGCCTAACTCCAGTGTCAGCTAACATGAAGCTCTTGAGGTTTTATTTCACCACACTGTGTAATTGGATTTGTCATCGCCTGCATTCTGGGCCTAGAAACTGAGTCAAGTTTAAAACTCTATCTCTGCATGGCTTGTTATTCCCATAATTTCACTGTGATCCAGGTGAGTTACACAGTTGCCTTTCATAGAGCACTGGAAGATTTAGTGAAAGGGTAGAATTTGGTCATGCATGTGATCAAGTGCTGCTCAGGTTATTGTTTAGTGGTCTACTGGCACCATTGGTTCAAGTCCAAATCTTTTTAAGAGTACATTATGCAACTTTGTTGTAGCTGCTGCATATCAGTCATATTTTTTAAAATTTATTTCATGCAAAGCTCAATCGTTAAAACGAGTTAACCTGTACTTGCTTCGTTATACAGATAATTACAGAATACACATTTGATATATATCTTTCAAAATGTTGTATGCAGTAGCCCAAAAGCTACTAAATTCAACGAGGCTTGATAGCTATTTGCACGGTGACATCTGAGTTTGAGTAATCTTCGGCAAAGGGCCTTGAGGGATGGAAATTGGCTTGGTGGAGGTCGCTTGCCAAGTCACAAGAATTATATATTTGACATGTTTGGAGATGCCATTGGTTGGCTGAGGTGTCCTGCACTTGTGATGTAGGGTAGAATGGATGAGGGAAATATTAAAAAATCAAGTTTATAAGCTACAGTGAAGTATTCTTTCACATCAACGAATCATATTAGTGAGGAACATTAAATTGGATTATGAATGAAATATCTTGTTTAGGTTGCGATTACCTGAATTTGGCCTAGTTGGAACATTTCAAGATGATTTACCTCATTCCAATTTTTAAAAAATTCCATCTCTGCGTACACAATTATTTTGCATAACCTTCCATCATTATGGCAGAAAGACTTGAAAGAAAATATAAAAAAAGATTTGGTATGTAAAGAACATAAAAATTTAAGGACAGGAAAAGGCATTACACCCAGTAAATTTTTACTTTTTGTTAGGTTCCATGTCCCTCAATACCGTCTGTTTCTACAGAAACACATCTGGTTGCTTCTTGAATCCATTTATATGGTCACTTCAATAGACTTGCCAAGAATTCCATATGTCGATTGCTCTTTGTGCGTTTTAAAAAGTTCCACAAAAGTTTTTTTCTTATTCCTAACTTTTGGATTTTTTAACTTGTGTCTGTGATATGCAAATCCTTTGACATAATGAACAATTTGCCAGGATCAAATTGTCAATCTCTTCCTAACATGAATCAAGAATACATCACGGAGTGAGCTGGTTATGGAGTAACGTGAGAATAGAGGGAGAATAAGGACTGCTAAAATTGGAATTTGGTGACGGTGGGAATCCGTGGTGTGTAGGAAATAAGCTGTGGGAAAGTAATATAGAAATTGTGCTTTTTATTGAACTGAAATTTAAGCTTAGATTTCAACTTGTGTAACTGCAAGTCATTTGGTAGTTAACTGTTGGTCAACTGTAAATGGGTCACTAGCCAGGTGTGTTTATTAGATACTATGTAGGTGGAGGCTGACTGACCAGTTGAAACTGATTTGAAAGGCATATAAAGGGAGATAATTGCAAGAGTCCAGCTAGAGCCAAGAACACATCATGGAGTGAGTTAGTAATGGAGTAAGTTGGGAACAGATCAAGAGTAAGGACTTCTAAAACGGGAATTTGGTGAAAGTGGGAATTCTGTCTGGTTTGCACGGAATTCTATCTAAACCAAATAATCGAATTGGCCAATAGCACAACTTGTCTGCTACCTTTCCTGTTTTTCCCTCCTTCCCCCGAGGGGTTGTTAGATTGCCTCAGTGCATGCCTGTTGCAGCTAACTCTCGAGTTATCACATCATCTCTGTCCAGAGGAGAGAAACTGTTAGAGAGTACCAGGGATGATTGCTCCTGCCCCACTACTCAACCATGATTTCTGGCCCCCTTTCGAACAGAGGCCCACCCTCTTCCTCTAGGTACCTGGATCTCCTCGCCTACTCTGACCCCCAGCTTGGTCTTCTCTAATAACTCTAAAAACTTCTCCCTCCCTAATATTTTGATGCCTGGCCAGATGTTCACTAAGGCTGACCACTTCAGCCTTGAGTGCATTGGCCAGCTTTCAGTTGTTGCAGATGAAACCTTCC
Organism: Heptranchias perlo; assembly: GCF_035084215.1. NCBI lineage: Eukaryota > Metazoa > Chordata > Chondrichthyes > Hexanchiformes > Hexanchidae > Heptranchias > Heptranchias perlo. The sequence goes on along the minus strand of NC_090327.1, from coordinate 134,134,684 downwards.
AAAATCTGGGCCTGGAAGGCAAACATCTCAAAACTTCTACAATGCACAAAATATTGCATTCTTGTGCAACTTTGAAGTTTTAAGCTTGTTTGAGCAGAAAATAAAATAAGCTTAAGGAGGAAAAAAAGACAGACAAAGCCTCTTCAATTAAAATTCTTGAATTCCCATTTCTTCTTTTTTGCTTTTGTTCCTTGATTAATTTACTTAGCAACTGCTTCCCCCTCTACACCTAATTCCACTTTCATTCAATCCCCGTTTTGGAAGTCCTCATTCTGTTCCCAGCTCACTCCGTTACCAGCTCGTTCTTCTGCGCTCTCGCAAGTACACTGTCTTACTTCTGACGAGTATAAATCCTATTCTGGAAAGCTCGTCAAATTATAATGCTTTGTGATGGTAATGCATCTGTCCTGTCCCATGTAGCTTAATAACTAGAGTAATAGGCTGCCTTATGATAGTTTTGAGAAACACTGGAAAAATTACTGACTGACATACTTTGCATTTTGAAAATTAAACTGCATTTATCATGGATTCATATTGGAAATGATACATTTAATAAAAGTTTTTACTACATATAATGCTGTGAATATTTTTAACACTTTGCCATCTGCATTGTGCTATATATATAAGAGAATTCTTTTTTGGTGAAGGAAGTAGTTGGGCAGTGGAGTAAGCTCTCTGATGCTGGAGTTCTGGATCTTTCTATAAAGATGTTTCTTTAAACATAGTCTCTATAGCTGTATACTATTGTTGCCTTGTTCATAAGATATAAAGTGAGCTTTCCTAATGAGTCAGTGAGGAAGTATACTACCTGGGATGGGTATTGAGTCATATGGGCCAACAAGGTTCTAGTTTCAATCCTTGTTCAATGCAGAGTTGACCAGTGGTCCCAGCTAGGGAAGGGAGAAAAAAAATCACCCATCATTCCACTCCGAAAAGTTTGTTTGACTGGATAAAAATGGAAGGGGGCTTGCTTGACTGTGACTCTTCCCATAGTCAAATTGCCTATGATATGTTACTACCAAGACACTGACATAAAATGGCAATTTGAGCAAGGTTTTATGATGAGAGAGGCCCACTTGGAACAGACCTCAACATGAATTCACTGCCTTCAGGGTAGAAGGAAAGGAAAGGGGAGAAATTGGAAGAGGTGAGGAAAGGGAAGCTGTTAGCCCTTTATCCAAAACAACTTAGTTTAAGGAAGGTACTTAATCTTGTGAGGTCATAGCTTAATTATTCAAATTATGTATGAGGAATATTTTTTCTTGCCCCAGTTTTCCCTAATTTTTTTCTCCTTCATTACCTTAGATGGCATTTCATGCTGGGGGCAGCCCTCTGGTACCTTGCTGAAGTGGGCAAGTAGTGACTGGATGCAGTTGACATTATTTGCAACTCAAACATAACTGTACCCTTCCCTCTTGGTAAGAAAATTACAAAATATTACACTACAGGTATATAATCTATCTTTTGTGATGTTGTGAATTTTAATTGCTGAAGTTTTTTTTGCATCACTTTGAATTAGCTGCAGTTATACCAAAAACAATGTGAAATCAAGGTGGTGTGAGATGACTTCCTTGAAATCGATTTGCACTGCCTAAATTTGATTGTCAACTTGAAACCAAATAACACTACACAGTTTATATCAATGTAGAGTGAAAATCTCTTTTGCATTGATGTATGTTGTATAAATGTCCTCCCTCTCTCGTGTTTCTTGCGCCCCCTCGCCCGCGCCCCCACTTTCTCTCACGCTTTCATTCCCGCTTTCCACATTAAATATATCTATTAGAGCTGTCACGAGGACTTAAGTTAAACAGTTGTTTGCAATTAATCCTGTACATGACAATGAACTTGGATACCTACAATAAGGTGGCTGGCTTATCACAAAAGTCCTGTGTAGGTCCTTCCACCATAACTAATAAAAGCTTATATGAAACAGGCTTGTTTATCAAGGGTTCAATTTCCATCTTGATGCTGCTGGTTCTGAATCTGTATCATCAACCAGTGGAACCGCTCTATTCATTGTGATGTAGTGAGTCCATGCTGTGGTCAGGAGGAAGCTGGCAATGCAGCAATACTTTTATGGTAAGCTATGCTGCTCCTGCAATTGGTGGTATCTGCTGTTAGAATATTTATTGGTTATTTAGAGCTGCTGCTTTAGATTTAGCGGTTATCTAGAGCAGAGGATCGGGTGATTCTGGATGGACAAGCAGTGGAAAACATAATAGTCCTCTGTGCTGGTAAGTCACAGGGTTTTAGCTGGTTAAATGCCAGCAGTATCCCTGCACACATTTAGGGTTTCTAAACCTTGGCCCTTGCCAGCCTGAAGACTTATGTAATCAGCAAACACAAATTTGTTTTGGATACTCTTGAGCTTGATTGGTTTCCACATATCAGACCCAAAACAACCTACCTCTTGGTTTTCTTTCTGACTTAAATAACCTTGAAGCTTATTCAGTTTGTTTTAAACTCCTTGTTGTGTAACTCAAACGTCTTTGTTGCCTCCTCTGGTCAAGAATTAGGGTATGATTCAGAATGAGTATTTCATATTCAGTGATGCTGGGGAAAACCACTGGACTCAGAAGGCCTCTCTTCGGCACCAAGCTCTTAACGTTAGAGTCCCAAGTGGATTTCCCTTGCTTTATGGTATAATGTTTATTTGTACGTGAAGATTGGACTTCATTCAAATTGCAGATAATTGCTAATCTAACAATCCATCAACCATTTAATCAAAATATATTCAGATATCTAAAAATGCACATATATATCACAAAGAAGATGGATTTCATTCTAATCTATGTACATCTTCATAATTGCAATAATTGGCAATCAATCAATATATATATATATATAATATATATATATATATATATATATATATATATATATGAGAAATAAGGGCATCCCAATTGGATCTAGTTTACATATGTAGATTAGATGAGTTACAAATTTGAATTTTCCTTAACTCAAATATTGTAAATGTACACTATATAAATACATATTGGTGATCGTTTTCCCAATAATTTTTCCAACTAAGTATTGGGAAGACCGAAGCCATTGTCTTCGGACCCCGCCACAAGCTCCGTTCCCTAGCTACCGACTCCATTCCTCTCCCTGGCCACTGTCTGAGGCTGAACGTGACCAAGCGCAACCTTGGCCTTCTGTTTGACCCTGAGATGAGCTTCCAACCACATAGCCACTCCATCACCAAGATCGCCTACTTCCACCTCCGTAACATCGCCAGTCTCCGCCACTACCTCAGCAAATCTGCTGCTGAAACCCTCATCCATGCCTTTGTTACCTCTAGACTTGACTGTTCCAATGCTCTCTGGCTGGCCTCCCATCTTTCATCCTCCATAAACTTGAGCTCATCCTAAACTCTGCTGCCCATATCCTAACTCGCAACAAGTGCCGTTCACCCATCATCCCTGTGCTCACTGTTCTACATTGGCTCCTGGTGCGGGAACGCCTCGATTTTAAAATTCTCATCCTTGTTTTCAAATTCCTCCATGGCCTCGCCCCTCCCTATCTCTGTAACTTCCTCCAGCCCTGTAACCCTCTGAGATCTCTTGCGCATCCTGAATTTTAATTGCGCCTTCAGCTGCCTAGGCCCTAAGCTCTGGAATTCCCTCCCTAAACCTCTCCGCCTCTCTCCTCCTTTAAGACGCTCCTTAAAACCTGCCTCTTTGACCATGTTTTTATATGGACCACCTGTCCTAATATCTCCTTTTGTGGTTTGGTGTCAAATTTTGTTTGATAATGCTCTAGTGAAGCACACCTTGGGACATTTTACTACATTAAAGGTGCTATATAAATGCAAGTTGTTGTTGCAACTTATATTGCCTATTGTACGATTTTTACGCAGACTTTGCGGTTTATTGTTCTTTCTTGATGGGCATTAGGTGCAATGTTTGTAGTTTCTCGTAAGCGGTTTATGTTGTCCCAATCTTTGCAACATGACTGTGGCAGTTACTGTCCAAAGTGACATTGCAGAATGATTGAGATGGAAATCCTGTTGCCGATCAGTTTGTGATTATTGTCATTTGTTGGGTTAGCAAATAAGTGACAGAAACTAGCATCCATTAAGCAATTTCAGGAAAGGCCTCGAGCTTTGACTACAACAAAGTTTCAAGGAAAATGAAGATAGCGAATAATTTAAATCTGTACCGTTTCGTAGTTCAGAGACATCCTCCAATTGTACATCTTTTCACATTGTGTGTTTTGAGATGATGCTATCTTCAATATCAATAGAAATGCTACCAGGAAAGATTTTTATTATATTAACTGGTTAAATCTTCTTCACCTATTTATGGTGGATGAATATTTCTCAATAAAAATGTAATGATTTGAGATAACGTGGGGGATGGTGGTATAACTGTTTATGTATTGATTTGTGACTCAATTATGTGCATCTTTAAATGCTCAGATACTTATTTGAGAGTTCAGCAGACTGCAGTGTGTTAAGCCGGAGGATTTAAATCTCCTACAGGGGTTATTTGGAAACAGTTCAGAAGAGCTGATCTATAACTGCTCTTGAGGCAGTATGTATATTATAAAAGTTCTGTTTTTCTTGGTATCTGTTGAACAGTTATTCATTGCTTATATATTCATATATCACGTGTGACCACATTCTTTTTGTGACAGTTTTACACAAGTCCAAATGACATGTTATTACAGCTCCTTTTTTAAAAAAAAGTGTCTAATTTTTCTCAGTTTTATTATTCATCGTGATATTAAGGGAATATGGGAGCATCTCACTTGTGCTGATCCTTTTGCGCTGTGAACTATCAAGTCAGTCACTTGTAGGATACAAGCTGTAACTTGGGGCTTATGTTGTCTCTGTTAAAAGTTGCTTTACTAATACTGTGATTTAAATATTTTTCTGGATTTTCTTGTAATTAGGTTAACTTTAAGTCACCATATAATTGTAACAATACACGGCAAGACCATTTTAGGAACAGGTTTTCACTTTATTAAACCTGTGCCTGTATATAAATAGGATAGTATTGAAGGCAACTAATCACTGCTTTTAAACTTTTAACATCTGTGCTTTAAACTATGTGTGCCTTATATGCATTTGTTCTTCTACCTTTATGGGGTATTGGGCCAATTGTTAAACATCAAGTGAATACAAATTTATTTTTAAAAAATCCTTAAATGCACACTTGGTGTGGTATCGCACCGCATAGACTGGAATGGTTTTGGGTATAGTCCCTGGCCAGTAATATCAACCTGGCAGTGATAGGATACTACAGTTGGTCTCAGTGTCCCTGGGCTAGTGAGAGATAAAAGTCAACGTTCACTGTTCTGACTTACATGTGAATAAGGGCTGCGCAGGCTTGGTGTCTGGAATTGTATCCCAGAATGAATTACTTCCTTCAGGAGAGGAGAGAAAGGGGAAATAAAATCCCTGGTATATTTTGTAATGTTTAAACATTTAAAAGTTATTTGATTTGTTTTGTTCTGTCAATATTTGCAAAGTACATGGGTGGTTCATTTAAAATGTTTAAAATCACCAAAGCTATAAATTTAAACATTTAAAAAAAAAACTTCTGAGAGGGTTTTTTTTGGTGGGACATGGGAAACCCTTCTTGGTCCTGGCTATCATGTTTCTTCAGAGTCAGATCTGTATGCAGACTGGTTGCATTGTTGGCTTTGGGAAGTTGTTCTTAGTTGGGTATGTGTTTGTTTTTTTTGTTCAGTAGTTATCTTTCTATTTTCAGCACCAACTGCATTATGTTACAAAATTTGTTGTTATATGTTGAAGAAAGTAACTTTTTTTTTACATTTTCAAATGGTGCACATTTGTACGGAGTAATGATTTTATTCATGTACATTTTGTCCACTTTAAGTGTGGAATGTCAGACCTAAAATGGGAATAACATTATTCCTAAACTGAGAGGATGGAGAGGTGACCTATGACCTCTGCTAAAGCTGCTTTTGAATAGAATACTAAAGGGTGTACAAAAGTAATTAAATGTTCTCAGATTTGTGTATTTATTCCTTCCCTTTGTGTGTGAGCTAAAACATTGCCCTAAAGACATGGCTGGCATTCAGAAGTTGCCAAGTGGCAAATAGTAAGCAAAAAAACCCTGCATCTCAACACTGGCACATTACTTTGGAAGATCAACTGCGCAATGTCACACAAACATACATGTTTTGTGTGTTTAAGATGCTGCCGATATATTCATTGCCCATGTTCAGTTAAAAATGTAACAAGACGACAATCCTGAATTTGAATGGTTGGGGAGAATTTGCGTTAGCTGCTTTAACAAAAATGGCATTCCCTCAACAGCTGTTTTCTATTTCATGTTAAACTGTCTAAACCCTTTTTTCTGATCCGGTGAGTGAACTTGTGCTGTGCTGTTGTACATCAGCTGAAATCAACTTCTGTATTGACAGTTAAATGAAGTAACTTCAGTGAAAGATATTTTTCATCTCGCCAGTGTGGCTCAACTGCAACATTTTAAGAAGAACAATGATCATACTGAGACTTTGTTTCTAGGAAAAGTGCCTCAGCAGCATCAAATCTCTGCCAAACCACACACAATGGGTGGAACCCCAAAGAAGCCAGCTTTAACTGAACCCAGGGCCCTGCTGAGAATTGTTGGAACTAAATGATTTGCCATTTTATTTTTAGGTTTGCTGACATGGGTAATCTGATTAAGGTGCTAACCAGGGACATAGACCACAATGCTTCACATTTTTTCTTGGATTTTGAAAGTAAGTTTGATCCTTCACAGCTGGTGTATACAAAATATGTTCTGTCTCACCGGAGTGAAGGCCGGTGCAGGTATTTGAAACGCACGCAACAGCAGGATACTATCACTTAACAATGGTTGCATGACCTCTCCATTGTGGCTGCAAACTTCATCCCATGATTTAATTTTTTAAAAACGTTTTTTTAATTTGTTATTATTTTAAAAGCTTTTTAATTTCCATTCACTGATTCTCAGGTCCTTTTGGTCAGGGTGGCTGTTATGCCTGCAAACAGTTTTAACTACTTCAGTTCCTCTGTGTCTTTGGGGAAGGGGATAAACGTTAGTGACATCTGGCACATGCCGCTGCTTACAATGTAACCAAGAAAACCACGCAGCATTTTTAGTTTAAACAGTTGGCACAGCTGGTACAATGCTTTACCTGTAGATGGTATAAACCATGTGAGATGACAGTGGATTTCTATCACATGCCTTATAGTCTTTTAAAGGCTATTTTTGCATTGCTCCTTACTTTGGGCTGTTTTACATTTAAGGGGAAAAACTTTTTTTTCTTCCTTCTTGTCTTGGCAGGTACCTTAACATGGGGAACCTTCTTAAAGTTTTGACATGCACAGATCTTGAGCAGGGGCCAAATTTTTTCCTTGACTTTGAAAGTGAGAATGCTCTTTATTTTATGTTCTTTTTCTGCCTGCAGTAGACTGCATCTGTTTTACATTGCACTTGTGTTTGAAGCATGTTTAAATTGCTTTGCATGGTAAAGCTGAAAGGACCAGAAATGTTTTGTTTTATTTCAATCTGGCTCAGTCACTAAATTCTTGTAATTGCATGATGGGCATTGAAATACATTGCATAATAGCTGTGAGCTCAGATGTGGCTGACTGGTGAATGTGGAAGGGTAAAACTTTTTTTAATAAAAGGTTCTGTACTGTATATTTCCACATCAGAACTGATGTTCTGTACACAGTTAACTTTTCCACCAACCTGTTTGATTTGCAAGTCTTTCCTTTGTGCAGATTTCTGATTACTTTTACCGTTGAATGTTTTATTTAACTGATAATTTGTCTCATTTTGTTAATATGTAATAGGTTTAAACTTTCATTTGCTACACTACTGTATAGAATGTTGTTGACTAATTTAAATCATCGAGCACTTTATTCAAACCTACGTACTAGATTTATGCTTGTGAAAAAGTTAAATTTTTCAAATCTTTTATGCATGTTATACATGCTTCCATATATTTTGGGATGGTTAAATATCCATGTAAGAACTTAGAGAAGAAAGCCTTGGAATGTAATATTTTTTGGGACATAAGTAGGTCTTAACATATTACCCAGTCAGTCTCATCTGCCCATCTCCATTTGAATTAGTTTGGCTGGAATCTTTTACTGCTTCAGTTGCCTGGCTTGCAGAAATGTACAAAGCATGCTGTATAAGGGTCTGAAATAAACTATTGTATAGTAGCTTGGAGCTCCCTGCCTCCTTTTCCTGCTATATGCTGATGTTTCTGAATATTAATTATTTCTTTGTGGTGTTTCTGAACATAGAGTGTATATTGGTGGCTGCATCTGCATGGCCATTGCATCTACGTTAGAATATCACTATTAAATCTATTGCAAACTGTCACTTCAGTACAGGCACCATGCAGTATACTTTGTAAAAATAGTTTTATATACTTTCACTGCCCCCACCCCCCCCAACCTTTGAGTCCCTAGTCTGTCAATGAACCTGCCTCTGTAAAAGCTACCTTTTTTGCTAAGTGAGAAAATTAAGCAAAAGACTTTCCCACTATTCTGTGCCAGCACAGTTTTGTTTAGTTGCGGACAAAGCAGCCCGCTTGATTGGCACCCCATCCACAACCCTAAACATTCACTCCCTTCACCACCAGCACACTGTGGCTGCAGTGTGTACCATCCACAGGATGCACTGCAGCAACTCGCCAAGGCTTCTTCAACAGCACCTCCCAAACCCATGACCTCAACCACTTAGAAGGACAAGTGCAGCAGGCACATGGGAACAACACCACCTGCACGTTCCCATCCCGACTTGGAAATATATCGCCGTTCCTTCATCGTCGCTGGGTCAAAATCCTGGAACTCCCTTCCTAACAGCACTGTGGGAGAACCTTCACCACATGGACTACAGCAGTTCAAGAAGGCAGCTCACCTTCTCAAGGGCAATTAGGGATGGGCAATAAATGCTGGCCTCGCCAGCGACGCCCACATCCCATGAACGAATAATAATAAAAAATTGTACTTGCTGTCTGGATCAATTTTGTTTTTGTCCTTTGTTGCTATACGGTGCGCTGCAACACCTTAAAGCCTTGGTGATAACTTATTAAATCTCATCACAGATGTGGCTGGCAACACTAGTATGTAACCCCTCACCTGTATGGGACAGCTTACATGTATGGGATGCAAAAATACTGTGGGTGGGCTGTTTTGGAGTTATTTAGCTGACAACATTTTATGACTGAAGCAATCGAGCAACATTTTTCTGTGATGTGTCAGGTCCCAATATGTGTACAAGAAAACTTCATTTTTAAGACACTCCCTTCAATGCATTAACTTAAATAAGATACTGTTTTGCCAGAGTGTGTTAGCTTGTAATTTATAGTGAAAAAGAGCAATTTGTCAGAGGCCAAGATGGGACACAGTCTTTAACTGCATGGTGCTTGTACTTCCCTTTGTTTTACTTCCTCTGTGATTCTCTCAAAGTTATTATATAATAATTTTGCGAACTGTAACCACCACATTGCATGCTGTCTATGAATTTGTATCATCTTTATTTGTTGGTGTGTTTAGGATTGGGATGAAGGAAAATTATGTTTATCTGTGCTTTAAAAAGTTATGAAAATAATTGTGAATCGATTGACATCACAATGAGCTGTATTTTCTACTCTGGTTACTGTTTTCTTCTGGCCTAAAACTGACGAAAAAAGGTCAGATTCTGTTTTTTCCCTGCTGACAGTACCTACCAAATTTAAACATTATTTACCAATGGAACCTAAAGTGCTTTGCCAGCTATTTAGTGCAGTGTGTAGAAAGTCTGAAGAAATAGTGGCTTTTCATTCTCTTCTCCCCATACCCTTCCCCAAGGATCCCATTCTCAAGACACGCAGCTGATATTGCCCCACTGAGTAGGGGCCTCTAGTTGAATAAGTTTTGAGGGCACCTCGCATAAAATACCACAGCAGTGATAAACCTAGTCAAGTTTATCTCTTCTACGTTGTCGTTGGTGCCTCTGGACTGCTTCCTTCCCTGACCCTTTTGCTGATGCTAATAGATAAAATTGCATGTCACATTTATAATACAGGTTTACTTCAGGTAGAAGCATTGCTGTAAAATGCACGCCATTAATAATGCAGGACAGATTCTATAGCAATGATGGCAATAGACAATGTGTAGTTGTTCAGAAACACAATTCTTGACAATTTCGCTACCCTTCAGTCCTTCATTGGCTGGGGCAGTTTTATACAGGCCAGCAATTTGAAAACTACATTGGCCCTGTATGGGCAAACCACTCAGCCTGCCTGTGGCCAGAAAAATAGGCAGCTGATACTAACTACCAGGGAGAGTGTTTAAATTGCTTCTCTGGCTCTATTAGCTTTGGAGATACAAGGAAGCACTACCTCTGGAGGCAATAGTGTCCCCCACTTGCCTCACAACACTGCCCCTACCAGGACTGCTATAGACAGGTATGCTGTAAGATAAATGCACCAAAAGACTTTTTACTGTTACTGGCAGGTTAAACCAACAGTTAAGTCCCATGATTAAATGGTGTCAATTATGTCATCAATTTGAGATTTCCAGAGACTGAGTAACTTTAAAAAGTTGATCTGACACATGCAAAAAATGAAATACAGCTCTGGGAGGCAAAATTGTCACCTTTTTTATTTTACTGGTTTGAAATGTAATTATTTGTTTTGAGTGTTAAAATTCCCATTGGGTAAGACTCATTTAAAATATTTGTCATCTTATTATAAGCAGCTGATTCTATCTATACGTCAAAAGGGGCAAATGTGGTTGCTGTAAGATTAAGCCCTATTAGAAAAATAGTACTCACCAAACCGTTGGAGTTTGGAGATTCATCTCATCCCTAACTAAGATCCATTATATATAAATGTGTGTATATATGCTTTCAGTGTTTGTGAGCAAATGCTATTAAGTCATTGTATTGTTGTACCGTGCTATTCGCTGCACTTCAGTAGATGGGGCTGGCTCATTAATCTACTGAGTTTGCATTGTTTAAATAAGATTCCTCCATGTCAACCAGTGAATAAGGAAGACAAAGTGATGCCCATAAATCTCTGACCTTTTTGCCCTTGTTCAGTGGAGATGAGAAATTCTATTTACTTAATAGCTTTGTGCTTATAGCAGATTGAAGCTTCACTGTTGTTGTGGTCATAAGTGCTTATAGCCTTTCTGCATGCTAAATGTATACTTAAGGTGCTTTATGCAATGATTGTTCTTGCTTGCAGTAACCTGAAACCATCCATATTTACATTTTATACAACAAATTCAAACCGTATATATGATTGTTCTGTTTTTGTAGTAAAATAAATTATATGGGTCAATATCTGCTGCTACTCAGTGTTCTGTGTGCATCTATTCTACAGTCTTCCGCAGTATTTCTGATCCGGCATTTTCAGTGAAAATGCCAAAGACTGTTGATTATACTTACGTATTTTAGTGTTCACGAATCCAACATTTTTTGGCAACATTTTTCATAGCACTGAAAAACATGAAGCCTGCTGTTCCAATGGAGTTAACGTTTCCCCACATTAATAAATACAAGCCAGTTGTTACTAACCTTGGTCAACAGCCCTATTGATTGTCCATGTTTTTGCCATTCATGTTACTTGTGTCCTTTTGTCTGCAACATTTGTTGTGTTTTTTTTAAATTACAGGTAAATGCATTTGACTATCTCATTGACTGTGGGTTATAACTGATCCTTAATCCATATGGTTTTCTACATTTTGTTCTGGATAAAGTATTTGTCATAATTATAATCTGTGTCTAAGGTTATCAATGTGCCAGTTCCAAGTATGCATTATTGACCTCTGATAAATGTTTGATTCTGGGGTCTTATTTACAGATAAAATGATTGTTAAATAATGAATCATTGAAAAGCCATAAGAATATTGTTTTTACAGCTCTGACTGGTCATCGCTGATGTAGATGTTCTTTGAAGAAGAAAAATCTAATCTGTTCTAATACAGTTGGTGGTGTAATTCTGCAGTAACTGCTAATGGTCCAGTAGAATTCTTCAGAATGACAGAAATTACTAGATAGTATGTAAGAATTATATTTATGCACATTGCAAAATTTAAACCAGGTTAAGCCACTAGAATATTTACATCAATAACTGGTTTGCTCAGTCCTACAGCAATTTTGTTTGTGAAAAGTACACTTTTTAAAATTTGATTTCACTTTTTATGCCAATTCATAAGGGGAAAACAGTGAATGGTTTCTGCAATATATAGCAGCTTTAACTTTAAAAGTAGTGATTATCTTAAATCAAGTATTTTGGACGGAGCACAGAAACCTGGAAGATGACATCTTTGATACAGTCTTCGAGGCATGCAACATTTACCTGTTAGAGTTGACATGTTTATAGAAGTGATATTAATAAACAATAGAATCAAAGATATTTAACAGTAAATATGTAAAGAACCAAATGTGTGAGAAAGTCAACAATTAAAGGTGGAGGCCCAAAAGTTCTTGCATCATTCTTACAATATATGAATCATAGAAAATTTACGGCACAGAAGGAGTCTCATCGTGTCCGCACCGGCTGAGAAACGAGCCACTCAGCCTAATCGCACTTTCCCGCATTTGGTCCGTAGCCCTGCAGGTCACGGCTCTTCAGGTGCACATCTAGGTATTTTTTAAATGAGTTGAGAGTTTCTGGCAGTAAGTTCCAGACCCCCATCACCCTCTGGGTGAAAAAGTTTTTCCTCAGTCCCGCTCTAATCCTTCTACCAATCACTTTAAATCTATGCCCTCTGATTATTGCCCCTTCCACTAAGGGAAATAGGTCCTCCCTATCCACTCTATCTAGGCCCCTCAGAAGTTTGTACACCTCAATCAAATCACCCCTCAGCCTCCTCTGTTCCAAGGAAAACAACCCCAGGCTATCCAATCTGTCATCATAGCTAAAATTCTCCAGTCCTGGCAACAACCTTGTAAATCTCCTCTGCACCCTCTCTAGTGCAAATACATCCTTCCTGTAATGTGGTGACCAGAACTGTACGCAGTACTCAAGCATGGCATCCCTGCTTTTATATTCTATGCCTCGGCTAATAAAGGAAAGCATTCCATATGCCTTCTTAACTACCTTATCTACCTGTCCTGCTACCTTCAGGGATCTGTGGACATGCACTCTAAGGTCCCTTTGTTCCTCTACACCTCTCAGTATCCTCCCATTTATTGTGTATTCTCTTGCCTTGTTTGCTCTCCCCAAATGCATGACCTCACACTTCTCCGGATTGAACTCCATCTGCCACATTTCTGCCCATCTGACCAGTCCATTGATATCTTCCTGCAGTCTACAGCTTTCCTCCTCACTATCAATTACACGGCCTAACTTTGTGTCATCCGCAAATTTCTTAATCGTGCCCCCTATGTTTAAGTCCAAATCGTTAATGTATACCACAAAAAGCAAATAACCTAGTACCGAGCCCTGCAGCCGCCACCCCCCCCCCCCCACCACCACCACCACCACCACTGGAAACAGCCTTCCCGTCACAAAAACACCCGTTGACCATTACTCTTTGCTTCCTGCCACTGAGCCAATTTTGGATCCAATTTGCCACAGTCCCTTGGATCCCATGGGCCTTTACTTTTTTGACCAATCTGCCATGTGGTGCTTGTCAAAAGCCTTGCGAAAATCCATGAAGACTACATCAATTGTGCTACCCTCATCGATCCTCCTTGTCCCCTCCATAATTTTGAAAACATCTATCAAATCTCCTCTCAACCATCTCTGCTCTAAGGAGAATAACCCCAGCTTCTCCGGACTATCCACGTAATTGAAGTCCCACATCCCTGGCACCATTCTAGTAAATCTTTTCTGCACCCTCTCTAAGGCCTTCATATCCTTCCTAAAGTGTAGTGCCCAGAATTGGACACAATACTCCAGTTGGAAATAGATAAACGGGATAGATTCAGAACAGATGCTATAGACAACCAACAGATCAGATCAAAGCTCTGCAGTCCTGCCACATCCAGTTGTGAATGGGGGTGGACAATTAAACAACTAACGGGAAGAGGAGGCTCCATGCCCCATCCTCAATGATGGTAGAGCCCAGCACGTGAGTGCAAAAAAACAAGGCTGAAGCATTTGCAACAATCTTCAACCATAAGTGCCAAGTGGATGATCCATCTCGGCCACCTCCTGAGATCATCACAGAAGCCAGTCTTCAGCCAATTCGATTCACTCCATGTGATATCAAGAAACGGCTGACTGCACTGGATACAGCAAAGGCTATGAGCCCCGATAACATCCCGGCTGTAGTGCTGAAGGCTTGTGCTCCATAACTAGCTGCGTCTCTATCCTGGCTGTTCCAGTACAGCTGCAACACTGACATCTACTTGACAAAGTGGAAAATTGCCCAGGTATGTCCTGTCTGCAAAAAGCAGGACAAATCCAATCCAGCCGATTACCACCCCATCAGTCTAGTCTCAATCATCAACAAAGTGATGAATGGTGTTGTTAAAAGTGCATTTAGGCAGCACTTACTCACCAATAACCTGCTCACCGATGCTCAGTTTGGGTTCCGCCAGGACCACTCGGCTCCAGACCTCATTACAGCCTTGGTCCAAACATGGACAAAAGAGCTGAATTCCAGAGGTGAGGTGCGAGTGACTGCCCTTGACATCAAGGCAGCATTTGACCGAGTGTGGCACCAAGGAGCCCTAGTAAAATTGAAGTCAATGGGAATCAGGGGGAAAACTCTCCAGTGGCTGGAGTCATACCTAGCACAAAGGAAGATGGTAGTGGTTGTTGGAGGCCAATCATCTCAGCTCCAGGACATCGCTGCAGGAGTTCCTCAGGGCAGTATCCTAGGCCCAACCATCTTCAGCTGCTTCATCAATGACCTTCCCTCCATCATAAGGTCAGAAGTGGGGATGTTCACAGATGACTGCACAGTGTTCAGTTCCATTCGCAACCCCTCAGATAGTGAAGCAGTCCATGCTCTTATGCAGCAAGACCTGGATAACAACCAGGCTTGGGCTGATAAGTGGCAAGTAACATTCACTTCTTCGACAGCACCTCCCAAACCCGTGACCTCTATTACCTAGAAGGACAAGGGCAGCAGACGCGTGGAACACCACCACCTGCATGTTCCCCTCCAAGTCACACACCATCCTGACTTTGAAATATTGCCGTTCCTTCATCGTTGCTGGGTAAACATCCTGGAACTCCCTACCTAACAGCACTGTGGGAGAACCTTCATTGCACGAACTGCAGCAGTTCAAGAAGGCAGCTCACCACCACTTTCTCGAGGGCAATTATGGATGGGCAATAAATGCTGGCCTTGCCAGCGACGCCCACAATCCTATGAATGAATAAAAAAAAAGTTGTGGCGAACCAGTGTTTTATAAAGGTTCAGCATAACTTCCTTGCTTTTGAACTCTATGCCTCTATTTATAAAGCCCAGGATCCCATATGCTTTTTAACTGCTTTCTCAGCATGTCCTGCCACCTTCAAAGATTTGTGCACATATACCCCCAGGTCTCTCTGTTCCTGCACCCCTACCTCCACAAAATGCAAAAAGCTGCTCAGAGCAATGGAGTTTTGAACTTTGGCAGCTGTAGTGATATGAACCCTGTTGTATTTCTACTGGACCACCTGATGCTGCAGAAAATGAAAGATAGCATCAAATATTGGAAGGAAAGAGTAAGTTTTAAAAAAAAACTTGGGATGTGGAATGCAATTCTTCCAAGTTGCACATAATTTAAAAAAATTGTAAAAATTTGTCTTTAATGTATTAAACGTACCGAGGAACTGAAGAAGACCTAATCCGTTCTTAAAACCTGTTAAGTCCCAGATTTATCAAACATTTATGACATAGTATATTTTAAAGTCACATAAAAATAACTGCAAGTTACAAATATTTTATAATTGCATTTATGGCGTTAGTCTTTCTAACATTGGTTACAGTATTTACAAGGTTTGTATTTAAGAGAGGTTTTTTTAGTGCTGCATTACGCCAAAGATTTTTTTTTAAAGAATAGCCATAATTAAATTATTTGGAAGAGATGTTTTCTCCAAAAATGTGCCTTAGCCTCAAACCTGGCCCTACTGCATCATTGAGGCTTTTTTTTTCAGTTCCTTCTCCAGCCATTCTTACTGAGGCTGTAATTTTACTGTATGATGAGCAGCTTTGTGCTGTGGACCTGCTTCACCTGAGGAACTGGATGGTGACTGCCAAGTGCACTTCATATAGAGAGAGAGAGAGTTATACAGCACGGATAGAGGCCCTTCGGCCCATCGTGTCCGCGCCGGCCATCAGCCCTGTCTACTCTAATCCCATATTCCAGCATTTGGTCCGTAGCCTTGTATGCTATGGCATTTCAAGTGCTCATCCAAATGCTTCTTGAATGTTGTGAGGGTTCCTGCCTCCACAACCCTTTCAGACAGTGAGTTCCAGACTCCAACCACCCTCTGGGTGAAAAAGTTCTTTCTCAAATCCCCTCTACACCTCCCGCCTTTTACCTTGAATCTATGTCCCCTTGTTATAGAACCCTCAACGAAGGGAAAAAGCTCCTTAGTATCCATCCTATCTGTGCCCCTCATAATTTTGTACACCTCAATCATGTCCCCCCTCAGCCTCCTCTGCTCCAAGGAAAACAAACCCAATCTTCCCAGTCTCTCTTCATAGCTGAAGCGCTCCAGCCCTGGTAACATCCTGGTGAATCTCCTCTGCACCCTCTCCAAAGCGATCACATCCTTCCTGTAGTGTGGCGACCAGAACTGCACACAGTACTCCAGCTGTGGCCTAACCAGTGTTTTATACAGCTCCATCATAACCTCCTTGCTCTTATATTCTATGCCTCGGCTAATAAAGGCAAGTATCCCATATGCCTTCTTTACCACCTTATCTACCTGTTCCGCCGCCTTCAGGGATCTGTGAACTTGCACACCAAGATCCCTCTGACCCTCTGTCTTGCCTAGGGTCCTCCCATTCATTGTGTATTCCCTTGCCTTGTTAGTCCCTCCAAAGTGCATCACCTCGCACTTTTCCGGGTTAAATTCCATTTGCCACTGTTCCGCCCATCTGACCAACCCATCTATATCGTCCTGCAGACTGAGGCTATCCTCCTCGCTATTTACCACCCTACCAATCTTTGTATCATCAGTGAACTTACTGATCATACCTTTTACATTCATATCCAAGTCATTAATGTAGACCACAAACAGCAAGGGACCCAGCACCGATCCCTGTGGTACCCCACTGGCCACAGGCTTCCAGTCACAAATGGATCTCTACATTAATTTGAACTGGATTTGGAACCAGCTCTAAAGTTAAAAAGATACTATGTTAACCCATTGTACTAGCTGGGCCCTTTTGAGAGTGTCTTCATATAAGCAAAGTTGTTGGTATGAAATATTTTGGGCAAAATTTAACGTGGTTGCCCACAAGCCGAGGAAGGTGAAATTAGCGTTGCTATATTTGTTCAGTAAATTTACTGTTCTTTAAGTATTCCTATAATTTGTGCTTAAACAAAAGTGTAGTTCCAAATGAAAATTACACATCATAACTCAGTCAATACCAATCTCTACATAGTGATCTTTTTTGCTGTCCAGTTTAATAAAATGTACAAGCATAATTATCTCTTTTTAATTGTAGTTTTTCTTATTTAGAGTTGAACATATGGGATGGAGATCAATCATTTATCCCACAACAATCTAGGATAATCTGTTTGTTAATTTAACCTAGAATTGTAATTTTAAATACCATAAAATCTGGTGTCTAAATCACATTCTGTATGTTTGCAATCTACAGAACAACTTGCAAACCAGATTTTGGCAGTGATTAAAAAAAAGTTGTTTGAAATTTGTAGAAATTTGCAGTTGAAATACAAAACCCCAGGAACCAAATGCAAAATGCATACATTTTTATGTGACCTTAACTTCTAAATTAATGTAGTATTCATGTTAATGCCTAATGTTCTTTAATCAGCTTTGTTTATTGAATTACTATATTGAATTCTGCTTATACTGAATACTTATACACTACTGTTCAGACGCACAGCCTACAGAAGCTGAAAGAGAAGTATTTAATCAGGCGAATGTAGTGTTAAAGGATGCAGAGGGAATTCTGGATGATCTACAATCGTACAGAGGGGCAGGACATGAAATAAGAGAGGTATTGATTTTGATTTTTTAAAAGTTTCTTGCTTTGATCAGTAAATAAATTACAGAAAAAAAAACAATTAGCTGTATGGTGTATGAAGGACCCATTAAAGAAGATCTGTGGAAGAAATTAATATTCTAATTTTAAATGGCGGGTGAAAGGCAGATTTGCAATCACAATTGCCTTCTCAGCAGGGTCATTAGGGAAGATGCCGAGCCAGTGGCCAGGTACTTCCACACATAAAAGGGAGAGTAATATACGGACAAGTCACCCATGGTACACTTGTGCATCTTATTCAGCAACTTACATATTCAGTAAGAAAGAACTTACATTTATATAGTGCCTTTCACATCTTCAGCTTTACAGCCAACCAAATAACTTTTGAAGTGTAGCCACTGTTGTTTTATACAGCAATGTCCCACCAACAACAGTGAGATGAATGACCAGTTGACCTTTTTTTGGTTGAGAGATAATTGTTGACCAGGACATAGGGCGAACTCCCCTGCCCTTCGAATAATGACATGGGATCTTTTATATCCAGCTGAGAGGTGTTGGACAGGGCCTTGGTTTAATGCCTCAACATACAATACAGTACTCCCTCAGTACTGCACTCAAGTGTCAGCCTAGATTATATTCCTTAAACCAGACCTTCTGAGTCAGTTGTGAGTGCTAAAACAGAGCCAAGGCTGATACCAAGAATGCAGAGCTGCTATGGACATTTTTGGTAACAATCGGTTGAATGCTAATAGCAGGTTTATTTTTGTATGCCTGCACCATCCAGTGGATTGTGTTCAAACTGGGCTCACAAGTAAAATTTATTCCCTGATTGTTCCAAAAGTCCTTTTTTAAGCTAATCAGGTGATTGATGTTGACCCATTCATGTCATTTAATTGACTAGGTCAAACTTGTTCATACCATCATTCAGAAGTCCAAACTATTTGTGTATTGGATGCCATCATCCATTAGTGGGGACCCTGACCTCGGGACCACAGTCTATTAAGAAGTTTACACTCTTGCCTAAGTAATGAATATTTTTAGTCAATGAACATTTTTATTTGTAGATTTTCAAAATATAAACATTTTGGGTAGTACCGTGAACACATATTCTCTCTCCCCACCACCCCCCCCCCCCAAGCTTTTCTTCCATTCTGATGATCGCATAGGCTTTAGAGTACTCCCCTTTTCTAACATCAAACAGATTGAGAAGAATCAAAAGCAAAATACTATGGATACTGAAAATCTGAAATAAAAACAGAAAATACTGGAAAAGCTCAGCAAGTCAGGCAGCTGTGGGGAAAGAAACAGTTAACGTTTCAGGTCGAAGACCTTTTGTCAGAACTGGAAGTTGTTAAAGAGTTAACAGTTTTTAAGCAAGTACAGAGCTGGGGAGGGGAGGAAAGAACAAAAAGGAAGGTCTGTGATAGGGTAGAGGGCAAGAGTGATTAAATGACAAAAGAGATGATGGTGCAAGGCAAGGAGGGTGGTAATGGAACAAGTTAAGAAACAAAAGATGGGTCTAGAGGAGCTGTAAATGACACAGCAGAACCATAACCAGCAGCTGCAGTCTCAAAGGGAAAAAAAATGGGAGCAGTGGTTATGGTCTGAAGTTATTGAAATCAATGTTGAGTCTGGAAGGCTGTAAAGTGCCTAAATGAAAGATGAGGTGCTGTTCTTCGAGCTTCTGTTGAGCTTCATTGGAACAGTGTAAGAGGCTGAGGACAGAGGGGCCAGAGTGGGATGAGGAATTAAAATGGCAAGTGACCGGCAGGTCAGAGTCACACTTGCAGACTGACCAGAGGTGTTCAGCAAAGCGATCACTCAATCTGCGTTTGGTTTCCCTAATGTAGAGGAAACCGCATTGTGAGCAGTGAATACAATATACTGAATTGAAAGAAGTACAAGTAAACCGCTGCTTCACCTGGAAGGAGTGTTTGGGGCCCTGGATGGTGGGAAGGGAGGAGTTGAAAGGGCAGGTGTTGGATCTCCTGCGCTCGCATGGGAAGGTGCCATGGGGAGGAGAGCGGGTGTAGGAAGAGTGGACCAGGGTGTCGCGGAAGAAGCTATCCCTTCGGGATGCTGAAAGGGGAGGGAAGGGGAAGATGTGTTTGGTGGTGGGATCGCGTTGGAGATGACAGAAATGGCGGAGGATGATACGTTGAATGTGGAGGCTGGTGGGGCAGAGGGTGAGGACAGCGGTTCTGGGAGGGAGGGGAAGGGGTGAGGGCAGAATTGCGGGAAATAGGATGGATATGGTGGAGGGTCCTGTCAACTACATGGAGGAGAATCCTTGGTTGAGGAAAAAGGAAGACATATCGGAAGCACTGGCGTGGAAGGTGGCATCGTCAGAACAGATGCGACATAGAAACTGGGAGAAGGGAATAGAGTCCTTACAGGAAGTGGGGTGGTAGTAAGTGTAATCAAGGTAGCTGTGGGAGTCGGTGGACTTATAATAGATATTGGTTGACAGGCTATCCCCAGAAATGGAGATAGAGAGGTCGAGGAAGGGAAGAGTCGGAGATGGACCATGTGAAGGCGAGGGAAGGGTGGAAATTGGAAGCAAATTTGATGAAATTGAGGAGGGTAACTGGAATTTTTTGGAGATGCTGACAATCTAATCATTTAAAAGTGTTTATTTTCACATGTCAGTGTGTGCCACTTCAGGTTATTTGTAGCAAGAACTTTGTACCTTGTAGAATGAAGCCCTTTTCCCTAGCCTTGTCTCCCAGAATGGTTTACCAAGTGTCATTCAATGGTGGAACTCTGTAGTTATCAGGTCTAAACATGATGATTAGCTAGTGAGGACTAAAAATTGTATGTGAAAAAGTGTTGGTGTTTAAGATATTTAGCCGATGAGTGTTCTTGATGAATTTGGCTATGGCAATATTTGGAAGTTGATACCTTCCCAGGAACTTCATATGGACCAACATTCTAGTTTTAGCATTGGTATATTTTTTGAGTATAGGTACTTTTTATCCTGGGAAGGAAAGAAGATTCCAGCAAGTTTAGAACTAACAATCTTAATGCTTGTAGTACACCATGCCAGCACAATAGTCACCAAAACCTTCTCCTTTGTAATAAATAGTGAGCTTTGATTGCCGAGCACGCACAGTTTTCCACTTTGCATACTCAAATCCCAGAGGCAGCCTCCAAATGTGAATCTGATAACAAATGCATCACTTTTATGGCTTGGATTCCATTGCGAGTCAAGTTGGTCCAGGTGGAAATTAATATGGACGTGAGCCTATTGGATTGAGTAGCTTCATGCCATTTGCAAAAGCTTGTAAATATAAATTTACTACAATGGTAAAGTGCATTAGCTGACGAGCTAAAAATGCCACCTGACATAAGAACCGGGAGATTAGAATTTTCCACCTGGAAACTCTGTTGGAGCACAGTGCATTCATAAAATTCCGTTTAAGCATGGTGCATCCTCAGAAGTGGAGATATCCAGGAATAAATCCTTTTAAGATAGCCCAGGATTTCATCTCAACTCATATATATCTGTTTCACTGTTGTGCTTTTGTTCTGTTTTGAGATGATATATGTGATATGTTTCTTTAGTCTGAAAATAATAACTCTTTATTTTAAAGGCAATACAACATCCAAGTGATGAAAATTTGCAAGAAAAAGCATGGAGTGCAGTGTGTCCACTAGTAGGAAAACTAAAGAAGTTCTATGAGTTCTCCCAGAGATTAGGTGCATAATTTTTCTTTAGATCATAAATGAGATATGATAAGACTTCTTGTTAGTTTTCTTTTGCTCTTTCTATTTCCTTGTTGAATGGTGCCTATTTGTCACAAATCATTGAGGATGATAGTTAGAAATGCTGTGATGTGAACCAAAAGATAATGTTGTAAATGAATACTGTTGATATGTGGCAAAATGGTTAATAAATATTGCCAGGAAAAAAGTCTTTAAGTTTCAAGACATACATGGGTTAGCATCTTTTTCTGACAGATACCATGGCAGCAGCCAAAATTAGAAGAGTTTGCATTGAGCCCTTTGATTAATAATTCTTCTTGACATTAAAATGGATTTACTGTATCTTATCAAACATAATTTTTATTCTTAAAAATGTTGAAATCTGAAGTTATTATTTTGAAGTTGTCATTTTAAAGCCGTACAGGTCTGTTGAGAAATAATGGATCTGCATAAACAGCTTGGTGTATGATTGGTGAAGCTTCATACACCAATGAAGGAGTAAGGCACTGAAATCTAAATTCTCGACTGAATTAATTAAGGAATATGATTTTTTCAAAATCATTTACAATTCGTGCATCATAATATACTGATAGTTACACGTCGATCAGTTGTTATTTATTACAGCTAAATGAAACTGGTGGTAGTTCAGGATTTTCGCATGAAATTATAGTCTGCTTGGTGGGGAAATAATATTTTAAATGAGCACCTTAAACAGTTTTCGGTAAATGATCATTCAACTAAAAGAAATTTGGGTGCTCACTGCGTGGATTTGAATGAATCAAATCTTAATTGAACAATTCCAGTTTAGTTTCTCAATAACTCAATTGACTGTCCCTATCCATTGCTTTTTCAATTCCAGGTCAAGATGAAGTAGTAATGTTGATCTTGCCCATCCTTCATTGCTAATCGCACTGTAATACTTTAATGCAGGAGTAATTTAGTTATCTGAACTGCTGATACTTTTGTGACTCGGGGAAGTGCCCTTGGTTGACTGACCACTTTTTAACCTCACTAAAACTGCTTTTAAGCACGTTTAGCTCTGATTTTGGGAGACCATGCTAATCCTGGCCCCTTATCCAGGTGGCAAATTATAGACCAATGATTCTGCCACCAGAGTAAAGGAGCCAGATTTGGCAGTCTAAACGCAGGAGTTGGCACATTTCAGTGATCTCCTAGAGTCTGAACTAAAGAAGTGTCAGTGTAAAAGCAGCTTGAAACAAATGGATGACTTTGTGCCTTGTTATAGATCTATTTTAATTACAGGTTTGCAGTGGTATCCTAAGGTGTTGCATCATGCCATGATTAAATTAACAATCTGTTCACTGGTTACTGCCAAAAGTCAATGTGATCATAGAACTCTCCAGTTTCAGGTTTAGCATCCAGCGTAGTGTTGGCTTTGAGACTATAAGATTGAGGAATAAATAGAACACGTGGATCAAATATGTGATTTTGCATTGCTACAAAATAATTTGTTCATCAAGGATTCTTTACTAATTAAAACCACTTGTCTCTGTACTTGGTGATATAGTGAAGTCACCAGTGAAATTTCATTTTTTTTTCAAAAACCAACCACTACAATGTTGTCATTCTGTGACCTGTACTCACACAATGGAACCTTGCAATATCTCCAC
The DNA here is from genome assembly GCF_035084215.1 of Heptranchias perlo. NCBI lineage: Eukaryota > Metazoa > Chordata > Chondrichthyes > Hexanchiformes > Hexanchidae > Heptranchias > Heptranchias perlo. The sequence continues at coordinate 134,111,275 of NC_090327.1, read as the reverse complement.
TGATCAACTTTAATTGCTCTGATCTTCCCTGTGTTGTTGCTTAAACTAATTTTAAAAATATGTTTTGTTTACAATGCTGAAAAGAATCTGTACCATGATGCATAGTTTTAAAAAAAGCAAAATTTGGCACAAAATCTCTCCCACTAAATAAACAGGCTGAAATGAAAAGCCTTTCTGTTATCAAGATTTAAAATGCAAATTACATTAAATAGATCTAATCTAAGGATAAATGATTCACCATCAAATTTACTCAGACATATTTACGTAAAAGTGTGGAAAGAAAGGCTGCACATAATTTTCTTGATCAATTCTTAAGTGACCAATCTTTCCACAGAGCAACATAAATATGGTGACTCCAACTCTGTCTTAGACTGTTTATTACTAATGAGATTTCCATAGCTTTGCTCAAGCTATGTCATTTACATCTAATTACATAGAAATGCACTTGTATATGCAATTGTATATACAAATATATTTAGATTTTTATTTTGTTTTATGTATATATTTATATATATATATATGTGGCATATTTTGTGCACTTAAATAATTGTGAAAACAAAAAGGATTTATTGGACGATTTTCTTAATAGCTGATCCAAAGGAAATTTCAAATGGCTTAATGGACAGCAGGTAGGTTTAAAAACCCGAGGAGTAGCGAGGTTGGAAATAAATGAGGAATATTGGCGAGGTGAAATAAACAAGTTAGAAAGGCCATACCGTAAATAAATGTGGAGGATGAGCTGAGCTGGAAATAAAGGTGGAGGAGCGGCTGGGGTGGAAATGAAGGGCAGTGGCAAGTTGGCCTGTATTTGGTTATAGTTCTGAGTCGAATTGTAGAAATAGTCACTGTTTGGGGAGGTCAACTGCTGCTGCATCAGATACTGGCAATCTAGGCCATTGAGTTTAGCATTTGGAGCTTGCAAGTGGAAGTCTAGGTCATAGTGCAAACATCATGCATTGATGTGACTATTGGCTAGGCTCATGCTGTAAGGAGTTGATTTGAGAGCCAGTAGAGTCTGGGCTGCTCACTTTGCTGTTGGAGGAATTGGGCTGCCAGAGCTGTCTGCATGTCACGGGGTGTGAAGTGACTGAAAGATGGGCGTGGAACTGCAGGCAGTGGGTGAGCAAAGGGTGGTTACTGTCAGCAAGTGAGCAGCATCTAGTGATTTTTTTTTGAGTATTTAAAAACAGCAGAAGAGAAGTTCTAATACTTTTTTAAAGGCCACTAGAGCTTGTAATGGAGCCAGGAGATGGACTTGGGTGGACTAGGGCTGAGTCAATTCTATATTTGAATCAGCCAATCACAGATAAGTAAAAGAAATTTGGCTAGATTAGAATAAATTTGATTAGTGTGTGTGACATGGCATTAAAGGGAAGTGTAACAGGAAGAGTGTGATGGAGCATGCTATACGCATTCTTTTTAATACTATTTGATATCCCATGGCTTTCCACATCGAGTTGAGACCAATTGCAGTATTGAAATCAAGACGGGTTAGAGGCTGGGGAATAATTAGACCAAGTGGGGGAGGGGGTGGGTGTCAAATGGAGAGAGGGGGAGAATGAGAAGAGGGGCAGGGGGACGGGAAAGGGGAGCAAAAGCAGGGGAACAATTTTGTACGGGGTGGGGGGAAGGAAGGCCAGAAAACAATCTAAATGGGGTGGGGGAGGGGCATAGAAGAAAAGCATGAAAGCAATCTCGGTTTGGGAGAGGGTGGGTTTCTGTGAAGAAAAATTGGCACCTTCACCTTTACGTTACACAGTGCTCCAGTAAGAGTCCTGGGGGAAATGTCATTGTACATCCTTCAAAGGGTATTTCATGGGAGCCCAGGAGAACTATTACAGTGGGCTGAAATGTATCCACCCAGCATCCTAACGGCAAATACATAACTACAGAAGAGGAGTATGAAACCTTCCAATCAGGGAAGGTCTGTTTTGGAAGGAACAACCAAAACTAAATGAGTTTATACATAATTAAAACTGTAAACATAGTTTGTCCTCATACTAAGCCATAGGGGGGCTTGAGAGCATCTGTAGAGCCACCTGGTGCCCATGGTGTAAAAGAACATGCAGACCTCAAATCAGCAAAATTCAATAGCTGCTATTGTTATAGCGAACATTACATGACATCTAATATTGAAAGTTGTTAGAAAGTTTCCAACAACGTTCACCTGAGGAAGGAGGAAGCCTCCGAAAGCTTGTGAATTTAAAATAAAATTGCTGGACTATAACTTGGTGTTGTAAAATTGTTTACAATTGTCAACCCCAGTCCATCACCGGCATCTCCACATCTAATATTGAAAACACTCATTGTAGTGCCACCTACAGGCAAACAAGTATTGAATGGAATTTAGTAATTTGCCTACTGATTTTAACATTTAATAGGATTTATATTCAGAGGCACAAATTGCATGTATAGTTACATCATAGGATACTAGCAGCAAAAAAGCTAGTATTTGACAAGTTTGTCTTAAAATTTGCTGCTTTTTTAGGCATTAACAAATATAATATAATTGTTAATTATTTAGAACATTGTATCAGGAAAATATCATATTTCAGTCAGATCCCTTGTCTCTCCAGTGAAAACAGAAGACCATCTTTATAATTAATAAAAGCAAAGTATAATAAAGTATTTATAAATATTATCTAGTTAATTTGTTTATATTTTAAAAATATAGATAATACAACAGGCTAATGGGTCTTAGAGAAACAAATTCTCGTGAAATAAATTCTGGAGACTAACTTTGAAGTCAAAATTGTATTAAAATTTTATTAAAATAATATCCTGTCACTATAAAATAGTTAAAATTTATAAGAGGCATAAGCTGTAATACATTATTTGTAGAATAACAGGATGATATGTATGCAGCCTCAAGTTGATTTGCCTCAATTATGTATAGAAGTGGCAAAGCCTTGTTTACACAGACAAGCCTCAATATAACACAGGACCCCATACACATTTTTTATCCTTTGTCAGTACATTAACATTTTTTTTTGCATTTTCATTTCTTGAAACCCAAGTATCATTGCATTAATGAGCTGATGATCCAAACAATAAGTAGATAATGGCCATGAGTGAAAAGCGATCAGGCTGGAGGAATAACATTTACAGACATCTGCACATTCTGATAAGCTACTCTGCAAATTAGAGAGATGCTGTTCAAAAATTATGCAAGGCAAAGTGTCTAGTATATGTTGCATTATTTTGTCCAGTTCTTTAAGGGTGTTTTCATCCTGCACCTTTAGCAGTGCTGCAAAGCAGTTTTCACTTTACAACAATGCTAAAGCTGCTCAATATGTTTCCAGAGTCGGTGGCTGATCCAACTTTGGAGCCCAATGGTGTGAGATCCCTGAGAAAACAGTCTTGTACCAGTTGCTTATTTATGCATGGGGTGTAACTTCAGTGCGTTGTTAAAAGCCTAGTTTTAAAAAGTTGCTTGGGTTCCTTGGATCTCCCAGTCTGGACCTGGGAGCTGCAGTATTTGATCCAGCCAGGTAGCACCTTGTTTATACTGCCTGGCTCCAACTGGAATTCTGCCCAGGAAAAAAGCTTACAAGTCTTCCTGGCTGCTGGTCTTATCTAATCCAGTGATTCAGATAACTCCATCAGATAGCTCTGTATTAATGCTCTTTAAGAGATGCAGTGAGTTAAATATGTGCGTGATATTGCATAATTAAGCAATGAATTCCACAGCAGATACGATTTTGGTGTTTCTTCCCGTCGTGCTTATTGGAATGTTCTTGTAACCAGGCTTCGCTATGGAACGAGCATAAAGTGAAATACTACTACTTTTTCCACAACAAAACTTAACATGATTTTCATTTGTGGGTCACACAAATTTGGATTTAAAACACAGAATACATATATATTTATTATACACTGTATTGTAAATGGGGCAGTAGTTCTAAGCACAAACATTAAGTATTAAGCAAGTTGATCAAAGAATCAGATCTTAACCCAAGTGTTTTAATTAGTTTAAAAATCATATATTGCTCACTAATGGTATTTGCAGACTTCAGCACAGAGGGGAATCTTTTAAAATTCAGCTAATGACTTCAGCAGGTATTAATCATCAGGATGTAGCATTGGAAAGAAGAAACAAGGTGCACAAGGGATTGGGAGAGAAAGATAGCACTAGAATAAGAAATAGTACATTATTAGGTGGGATCAGACTAAGAGAGAATACAAGAAAGTCTAAGATAGGTTTACAGTGCCTGTGTGTAAATGCGCGAAGCGTGGTAAACAAAGTTGGTGAGCTGTAGGCGCAATTAGCCACATGGGAATATGATGTCGTGGCGATAACTGAGACCTGGCTCAAAAAAGGGCAGGATTGGGTACTAAATATTCCTGGATACAAGGTGTTCAGAAAAGATAGGGAAGGAAAGAAAGGGAAGGGGTGGTAGTATTGATTAAGGAGAATATTGCAGTGCTGGAGAGAAAGGATGTCCTGGAGGGGTCAAGGACAAGAATCTATTTGGTAGAGTTAAGAAACAATAACGGTGCCGTTACACTTCTGGGTGTATTCTATAGGGCACCAACTAGTGGGAAGGATATAGAGGAGCAAATTTGCAGGGAAATTACAGAGAGGTGCAAGAGCCATAGAATAGTGATAACGGGGGATTTCAACTATCCTAATATAGATTGGGACAGTAATATAAGGGGCAAAGAGGGGGAGGAATTTTTAAAGTATGTTCAGGGGAACTTTCTTGACTAGTCCGTTTCCAACCCAACAAGGAAGGAGGCATTGCTGGATTTGGTTCTGGGAAATGAGGTGGGCCAAGTGGAGCAAGTGTCAGTGGGGGAACATTTAGGGAACAGCGATCATAGTATCATACGGTTTAGAATAGCTATGGAAAAGGAAATGGACCACTCAAGTAAAAATACTCAATTAGAGGAGGGCCAATTTCAGTGGGATGAGAACAGATCTGGCCCGGATAAATTGGAATCAAAGATTGGCAGGCAAATCTGTAATTGAACAATGGGTGGCCTTTATGGAGGAGATGGTTCGGATACAGTCTAGGTATATTTTCATGAGGGAGAAAGGTAGGGCAACTAAAGCCAGAGCTCCCTGGATGACAAAAGAGATAGAGAATAAGATGAAGCAAAAAAAAGGGGTGTATGACAGATGTCAGGTTGATAACACAAGTGAGAACCAGACTGAATGTAGAAAGTTCAGAGGGGAAGTGAAAAAGAAAATAAGAGGGGCAAAGAGAGAGTATGAGAGTAGACTGATGGCCAACATAAAAGGGAATCCAAAAGTCTTCTATGGGCATGTAAACAGTAAACGGGTAGTAAGAGGAGGAGTGGGATCGATTAGGGACCAAAAAAGATATCTACTCACTGAGGCAAAGGGCATGGCCGAGGTACTAAATGAATACTTTGCATCTGTCTTTACCAAGGAAGAAGATGCTGCCTTGGTCTCAGAAAAGGAAGATGTAGTTGAGATACTGGATGGGCTAAAAATTGATTAGGAGGAGGTACTAGAAAGGCTAACTGCACTTAAAGTAGATAAGTCACCTGGTCCGGATGGGATGCATCCTAGGTTGCTGAGGGAAGTAAGGGTGGAAATTGCACAGGTACTGGCCATAATCTTCCAAAAATCCTTAGATACAGGGGTGGTGCCAGAGGACTGGTGAATTGCAACTATTACACCCTTGTTCAAAAAAGGGTGTAAGGATAAACCCAGCAGCTACAGGCCAGTCAGTTTAACTTCGGTGGTGGGGAAACTTTTAGAAACGATAATCCGGGACAGAATTAACAGTCACTTGGACAAGTGTGGATTGATTAGGGAAAGCCAGCACGGATTTGTTAAAGGCAAATCGTGTTTAACTAACTTGGTAGAGTTTGTTGATAAGGCAACAGAGAGGGTTGATGAGGCCGATGCAATTGATGTGGTGTATATGGACTTTCACAAGGCGTTTGATAAAGTGCTGCATAATAGGTTTGTCATCAAGATTGAAGCCCATGGAATAAAGGGGGCAGTAGCAGCATGGATACAGAATTGACTAAGGGACAGGAAACAGAGAGTAGTGGTGAACAGTTGTTTTTCGGACTGAAAGGAGGTGTACAGTGGGGTTCTCCAGGGGTCGTTACTAGGACCACTGCTTTTCTTGATATATATTAATGACTTGGACCTGGATGTCCAGGGCACAATTTCCAAATTTGCAGATGACAAAAACTTGGAAGTGTAGTGAGCAGTGAGTAGGGTAGTGAGTGACTTCAAGAGGACATAGACAGGCCGGTGGCATAGGTGGACATGTCGCAGATGAAATTTAACACAGAAAAATGCGAAGTGATACATTTCGGTAGGAAGAATGAGGAGAGGCAATATAAACTAAAGGACACAATTCTAAAAGGGGTACAGGAACAGAGAGATCTGGGGGTATATGTACACAAATCATTGAAGGTGGCAGGGCAGATTTTGAGAAAGCGGTTAAAAAAGCATACGGAACCCTGGACTTTATAAATAGAGTCATAAGAGTATAAAAGCAAGGAAGTCATGTTGAACCTTTATAAAACACTGGTTTGGCCACAACTGGAGTATTGTGTCCAGTTCTGGGCACTGCACTTTAGGGAAGATGTGAAGGCCTTAGAGAGGGTGCAGAAGAGATTCACTAGAATGATTCCAGGGTGAGGGACTTTAGTTACATGGATAGACTGGAGAAGCTGGAGTTGTTCTCCTTGGAACAGAGAAGGTTGAGAGGAGATTTGATAGAGGTATTCAAAATCATGAAGGGCCTAGACAGAGTAGATAGAGAGAAACTGTTCCCATTGACAGAAGGGTCAAGAACCAGAGGACATAGATTTAAGGTGATTGACAAAAGAACCAAAGGTGACAGGAGGAAAAACTTTTTTACACAGCGAATAGTTAGGATCTGTAATGCACTGCCAGAGAGGGCGGTGGAGGCAGATTCAATCGTGGCTTTCAAAAGAGAATTGGATAAGTACTTGCAAGGAAGAAATTTGCAGGGCTAAAGGGATAGGGCGGGGGAGTAGGACTAGCTCGATTGCTCTTGCGTAGAGCCGGCACAAATTCAATGGGCCAAATGGCTTCCTTCCGTGCTATAACAATCCTATGATGCTAATCCTGCCCAGCGTGCCATTTGATTTGTATAATTTAGGTAATCCTTGTATTAACGTAAAATAATCCAAACTTTCTTTGATAGAAGCAGCGTTGCATGGCCTGTTGGGAGCGCTGACGAGCACACCATACAGTCCCACACAACATCTTGAGCGAGAGCAGGCTCTTGCCAAGCAGTTTGCTGAGATCCTCCACTTCACTCTACGATTTGACGAACTTAAGGTAAGCAAATGAGATTGTACAGTGATATGCTGACAAGAAACACTGAAGCAATAATGTGAGTGGGTGGGCTCAGGTTTGTTTTATTTTCTTACTTCCTCCCCCCACCCCTACTCATCCCACTTGATTCTTGATCTGAGGTTACAGGGTCTCCCTGCATAGGGAAGGGAAAAATCAGCAGGTTTCTATCACCTTCAAGTTGTTGGTCATGGGATCTAGTAAAAGCTAAAATACAATGGGGAAGGAACAGATGGTGCATGCCCTTAATTAGAGAGTAAATATTCTCAACTTTCTGGCACATTAAAGTAACAATGTGCTAACTTTCACAGCTGCTCAGACTCAGCTTGGTCAGTCTGATAACTTATTTTTTTTACAGTACTAGAGTGTACTAGAGCTAACTCACTGCTATTAAATGAACAGAAAAACAATTTTTTTGTTATGTAAGCTTTGAATAATCCAAATTTTGTGCGACTCAACATTGTTGGCACTTTCTTGAAGTGTGTCTGTATTGGGTGGGTTGGAGAAATCCGTTATTCTAAGTATACCCAAGATAGCTGCTGTGTTCTATTTGTCCTTGTGTGGAGCAGTGAGTTCAGATACAAACTAGAAAATGTTGAATTCAGCCACGCTGTCCTCCGTGTGTGTGTGTGTGTGTGTGTGTGTGTGTATGCTTGCACACGTATGTATAATAAAACTGGACAAATATAAACATGTGGGGAGAGGGACAAAAGAGGAGGAAGCCTTTAGAATGCTATTCAAGTTAATGGAATTTCATAGATCAATGCAGATATTATAAAGTGCATTTATTTTTCATAATTCCACCGTGGGATTTTGCAAAGCATTAGTGATATCAACCAAGAGTTTCCAATAGTTTTTAAGGTTTTTTTTGGCATAAAAAATACATAACATTAGTTCTTGAAGTTATAAGGCACGTATGTGATAAAATTAACGGGAGGAGGAGGCTCTGTAAATATCCCCATCCTCAATGATGGCGGAGTCCAGCACGTGAGTGCAAAAGACAAGGCTGAAGCGTTTGCAACCATCCTTAACCAGAAGTGCTGAGTGGATGATCCATCTCGGCCTCCTCCCGATATCCCCACCATCACAGAAGCCAGTCTTCAGCCAATTCGATTCACTCCACGTGATATCAAGAAACGGCTGAGTGCACTGGATACAGCAAAGGCTATGGGCCCCGACAACATCCTGGCTGTAGAGCTAGCCGCGCCTCTAGCCAAACTGTTCCAGTACAGCTACAACACTGGCATCTATCCGACAATGTGGAAAATTGCCCAGGTATGTCCTGTCCACAAAAAGCAGGACAAATCCAATCCGGCCAGTTACCGCCCCATCAGTCTACTCTCAATCATCAGCAAAGTGATGGAAGGTGTCGTTGTCAGTGCTATCAAGCGGCACTTACTCACCAATAACCTGCTCACCGATGCTCAGTTTGGGTTCCGCCAGGACCACTCGGCTCCAGACCTCATTACAGCCTTGGTCCTAACGTGGACAAAAGAGCTGAATTCCAGAGGTGAGGTGAGAGTGACTGCCCTTGACATCAAGGCAGCATTTGACCGAGTATGGCACCAAGGAGCCCTAGTAAAATTGAAGTCAAAGGGAATCAGGGGGAAAACTCTCCAGTGGCTAGAGTCATACCTAGCACAAAGGAAGATGGTAGTGGTTGTTGGAGGCCAATCATCTCAGCCCCAGGGCATTGCTGCAGGAGTTCCTCAGGGCAGTGTCCTAGGCCCAACCATCTTCAGCTGCTTCATTAATGAACTTCCCTCCATCATAAGGTCAGAAATGGGGATGTTCGCTGATGATTGCACAGTGTTCAGTTCCATTTGCAACCCCTCAGATAATGAAGCAGTCCGTGCCCGCATGCAGCAAGACCTGGACAACATCCAGGCTTGGGCTGACAAGTGGCAAATAACATTCGCGCCAGACAAGGGCTAGGCAATGACCATCCCCAACAAGAGAGAGTCTAACCACCTCCCCTTGACATTCAATGGCATTACCATCGCCGAATCCCCCACCATCAAATTCCGGGGGGTTCACCATTGACCAGAAACTTAACTGGACCAGCCATATAAATACTGTGGCTACAAGAGCAGGTCAGAGGCTGGGTATTCTGCGGCGAGTGACTCACCTCCTGACTCCCCTAAGCCTTTCCACCATCTACAAGGCACAAGTCAGGAGTGTGATGGAATGCTCTCCACTTGCCTGGATGAGTGCAGCTCCAACAACACTCAAGAAGCTCGACACTATCCAGGACAAAGCAGCCCGCTTGATTGGCACCCCATCCACCACCCTAAACATTCACTCCCTTCACCACTGGCGCACCCGGGCTGCAGTGTGTACCATCCACAGGATGCACTGCAGCAACTCGCCAAGGCTTCTTCGACAGCACCTCCCAAACCCGCGATCTCTACCACCTAGAAGGACAAGAGCAGCAGGCACATGGGATCAACACCACCTGCACGTTCCCCTCCATGTCACACACCATCCCGACTTGGAAATATATCGCTGTTCCTTTATCGGTTCAAGAAGGCGGCTCACCACCACCTTCTCGAGGTCAATTAGGGATGGGCAATAAATGCTGGCCTTGCCAGCGACGCCCACATCCCATGAACGAATAAAAAAAATTAATACTTGTTCTGTGTAAAATATGTCCTTCCTTGATGCTGACTGTGACCATTCACTATTTAGACATTCTTGGAAATAACAATCATATTTCATTGGAGACATTCAGTAACATCTCTTGTATTACTTTTGGACCTTAACCTTTATTAATTTAAAATAAACTCAAAGCTAATTTCATTTATTCTGCAGATGACAAATCCTGCTATACAGAATGACTTCAGCTACTACAGGAGAACTTTAAGTCGTATGAGGATCAATAATGTTCCAGTATGTCAATTATTTTTTTCCCTATGAAGCTCACTCTTATTTAGTAATTGTTTCAATTATTTATACATCGCTTTGAAGAATGGAAGTAGCTCATAATGTGGTCTGAAAATGTACTGAATATTTTGCTATCAAGTTATAATTTACTGAACTGCATAGTTAGCAAGTTGACATGTTCTGCCAAGGCAATGTTTATTTTTGTAACATGTATATGTTTTGTAAATGGTGACGTTACTTTCACTGTCAACTTGGCATCCAATTAGTACCCATTTGAATTTAGGTGCTTTTTTTAAAGCCCAGGTTGGGACCTATATGTTGAGAATAGTGCTAAGATTGCAACTTGAAATGCAAAACATGTGTAAACAAAATGTTAAACACTCTAGGGTTTGCACTGTATGATGGTACAGTAGTGTCATGCTCAACCTGCATGATTATTTAATCAAGCCATTGTGCCCTTTTAAATTGTTCATTAGTACCATCCTTCTGAGGCTCTCTCTAGATCTATTAAACGATGCAATCCTATGTGGCAAATCTACATGTTCCACCAGTTTAAGCACACTGCAGTTATCATCCAATTTGCTACTATGGCCTGAGTGGTTTTCTCTGGAGGATAAATCTGGTTCTGTCCCTGTTCCTCCTGAAGTGATTTACATCATTCACAGCAATATTCGTATTTGTCATTCTGACAGATTTAGGACAAGCACCTCAAGCTTGCTTTCACTTTTGCTGTATGGCCTTTAAGTCTAAGAGCAGTGCACATGCACCATAGCATACACACTATTCATCTAATTGGAAACGTTATCATCTTTCAAATCGATAAAGGCAGACTTGCTCAGAATAACGCGAAAGAAAAGTCACTCTTACACTACACTAGCAGTTGTATCAGTATAACCATGATACATTGTTGGACTGCAGCTTGCAGCTGTTGTAGAAGACACAGGTATAATTGTGAATTATAGTAGGAGTGTGTTTTTAAAACAGCAAATCCTCCCCTTTTTTGTCTAGTGTGTGAAAAATACAGTGGTAATTCTGTGAATGATTTATAAATGCTGATTTTCAGTTCCTCTCTTGCATAATCCTTTTAATTATTAAGTTAATTTAGTATTCATTTTCTTCAGTATGCCTCACTCCCACACCTCAGTTGTTAGTTAAATTATTGCTTAGCTTTCTCTGGTAATCATTACATGACGCCAGATGTGCAAGGCTGTAATGGGCCCATTCAGTATCAATTTAATAAGCATGATAAATATTCACAGTAGCATTGGTGGTTCTAACAGGTGCAGGTCAAGCACCAACTTGCTTTCATTTTTTTGTTATGTTTAACACACTGTTTATGTACTGCAACATTAGACATGCACCAAACCATAGGCTCCATTTCTATTGTAATCAACTAGTTGGAAATGTGTTATTACCTTTCAACTAGATGATCAGATGTTAAACTTTTAGCTAACCGGAGCAAAACTACTTGGAGAGAAATATTCTAATTTCTTAATAGTTTGTAATTTTATTTGTCTTGGTACAAATTTTAGGAGCACACCTCAGATTTGAGAAATGGGTACATTTGCTCCATCTTTATTTTGCATAGAATAGTCCTAGTGTTTTTAAGGAGAAATGCTACTTAACAAAGACACATTTCAGAATTTATTTTTAGATTATTCGAGTGGCCTCAGTAAGCACTGCCTGAAAGACTGATCTCTTTAGTGGGAGCCAGGTGCACAAGTTTGTATGAATTCTGTAAATGGAGGAGGTTTAGAGAATAAATAAATGTTGCATTATAATTGTTTATTTCTTATGTTTTATAACAAAACTTTGCAAGCAATAGCTCATTGGTGCTTTCACGTAAAACTCAGTTTATAGCATAACAAGGATTAAGAAGTAATATTACTGAAATGTTAATATCAGATTCCTGTTCTTTATAAATAGGCAGAAGGAGAAAATGAAGTAAATAATGAATTGGCCAATAGAATGTCCCTGTTTTATGCTGAAGCAACTCCAATGCTGAAAACCTTGAGTGATGCCACAACAAAATTTGTTTCGGATGTAAGTATAATGATGTACCCTGATGTGCCCACCGTCCAAGTAGAGAATAAAGCTTTCTGTTCTATGTTCTGTTCATTGGTTGAAAGACTGAAATTCATTAAATTATATTCTGTACTTTAAAGGATTTCACAAATATGAGTAGAATGAGCCTATACTCTGTGGAGTTTAGAAGAATGAGAGGTGATCTCGTTGAAACATAGAAGATTCTGAGGGGGCTTGACAGGGTCGATGCGTAGAGATTGTTTCCCCTGGGTAGAGAGTGTAGAACTAGGGGATATGGTCGCAGGATAAGGAATCGTCCATTCAAGACTGAGATGAGGAGGCATTTCTTCACGCAGAGGGTTGTGAATTTTTGGAATTCCCTACCCCAGAGGGCTGTGGATGCTGAGTCATTGAATATATTCAAGGCTGAGATAGATAGATAGATTTTTGGACTCTAGGGGAATCAAGGGACATGGGGATCAGGCGGGAAAGTGGATTTGAGCTCGAAGATCAGCCATGATCTGATTGAATGGCGGAGCAGGCTTGAGGGGCTGTATGGCCTACTCCTGCTCCTATTTCTTATGTTCTTATGTAGTTTAAACCTAGTTCAATGTAGCATTTATTAATACAAATGACCAGTAATGCTTCTCCCTCTCTTTATCCCTTTTGTAGAACAAGTCTCTACCCATAGAAAACACCACTGACTGCTTAAGCACTATGGCAAGTGTATGCAGAGTTATGCTGGAGACACCGTGAGTAGGACATAATATTTCCTATTGGTAGTTGTTTCAGAAGGGTAAAGTATTAAAGATATGGGGCCAAATCTTGCTGGAACGGGGCATCTTGTGATATGCGGCATTAGTTAGACTTTTTCCTGCACCCTTCAGTTTGAATGTAATTTGCGCCATAACTTGCTGGAAGGGCGAGCTGATAACGGCACGGTGAGGGCATCTGGGACCGAAGTGAATGACGGGACCAACAGTCTATCTCCTTAACCAATGAGGTTTAAGGATTGAGAAAGAAACAGAGGAACAACGGAGAAGGAGGGTGAATTAGAGTCGAAATCAAGTACAGAAAGAGAAATAAAGAGTGGGAAAGAAAGGTTGGATTAGGAGAGAGAAAAAAAGAGGCAAAGGCAAAATAAGAAAAAAAAAATTAAGAGATTTTTAAAATTTAAAATTTCAACAACAATTTACTACTTGAAACTCAACAGTTTAAATTGTTCCCTTTCTGGGCCAAAGAAGTTGATTGGCATTGTATTAACAATCATTGCGTCATTAAAAGAGTGCTTAGGCTTATGAGCCCTAACTTTTTGTGGTAAGCTTAATGGACAACTAACGTGCAAACCCAGCAAGTTGTTAAAAATAATGGGAGGGGAGCGGCGTAAATTGACCAGCAAGTTGTGGAGAATCGTAACTCGCTGCATATCTCTTCATCCCCTGAACTTGCTGGCCGATTTGCTCATTACAAACGGTGTGTGTCGTTAACACGCCGTTATTTTTCCAGGGCGATTTGGTCCATTATATCCATATTTTTAAGGGATACTATATAGGGATGTTGCAAATTGGCTGCTGCCTTTCCTACATTACAGCAGTGACTACACTTCAAAGGTACTTCATTGGCTGTAAAGCGCTTTGGGACGTCTTGAGGTCATGAAAGGCGCCATATAAATGCAAGTCTTTTTTTTAACATGGCAGGAATGTAACAAGGTTGTGAGTGAAGAGATACAAATGAAGATTTGACCTAATCCTTTATAACCACATAAGGAAGTAGTTAATATATTACATTTTTTGGGACTGATTTGTGCATATGAAAATCTAAACTGTTAAAAACGTGGCAAATATGACATCAATGTACAGGGCAGAACTCCATTGAGAAACATTCCTTAATTGAAGAGATTTAATATCCAGGCTGTCATTCACTGGTGTGGGCTGCTTGTCTCTTTGCAGATAAATTTTAAATAGTTAAATTACTACCAGGAGCAGAAAGGAGCTATGATAGAGGCTTACTTGTCAACGATGAGCCCAACTAGCCTCCAGTCAGAAAATTACCTCATACCTTTTACCTTCTAGCATTGACCCACAAATTATAATTTTCTCGTTATCAAATGATCGTGTTCAAAGGAAGGTTCTTTCCAACCATTTTGCCTTTAATAGTTACTTTTGGCACGCTTGTTACATTTAGTGAATAAATCTAAGCAAATTCTTGATATAGTCAAACTTTACCACACTCAGACCTTGCATGATGAAAATTATAATGCTTTAGAAATTCTTACATACCTACCTTTGATTTTGTATACTTACTGCCTGGTCCAGTCCAGCCCCACCCAACCCAGTAAGATAATTGGCCAGATTTTGCTGTGAAAATAACAGTGAGGCTAACCATGCTCACCGTTATTTCTGTGCAAATCAGATAGCAACTTCCGGTGACCGCATACGTGCAGTTAAACGCGGAAATCTGGAAGTTGCTGTACCAGATGCCCTGCTCCTCCAAAAGCTTTGCAAAGGTGGCATCTTGCCATCTGGCTTCCCAATCAAATGAATAGAACATCGTGAAGTTCCTGCACTGACATCGTAGTTATGGACTAACCGCGCCAGAAAATGTTAGGGCTTGTCCATTCTGACGTAAGTACCCTTTTAACAGCATGATAAGTCTTAATGACTGCCAATCAACCTCTCTGGCACTGACTATTAACTTTAACAAGTGTGGAGTCTCATTCCTTCAGATTTTAATTGTTATTGGAGATTTTTTTTTAATTTAAATTTTTTATTTTTTTTGCTTTTTCTTTGTCTGTTTTATCTCTGTCCCTTAATGCAATCTTTCTTACCCTCTCTTTATTTCGCTTTCTGTACTTTATTTGATATTGAATTCACTATTCTAATTTACACTTCCTGGTTCAGTCTCTGCATGGCTTAGTTACATGCTTCAATCTGATTGGTTAAGGGGATAGACATTTGCTTGCCCTGCTCACATAGGTCCCAGAAGCCCCTGTAGAGGGGACCATGCTTTTTGGCTGTCTAATTTAGAGGAAATTGACTTGCAAAAGCTCAGAGAAAGTCCATGGGCAAGTGCAAGTGCTGCTCACAGCAAAATCCAGCCCAATGTAATTGGATGTGCAAGCTGAAAAGATTTCTATAATTACTGATAAGTTGCTACACGGTAATATGGCAACTTTAAAAAATATATTTTTTATATATATATGTGAAATTGAACACTGCAATCATGGAAATTAATGTGTGGTTTATTTCTTTCCTGTGTAGGGAATACAGGAGCAGATTTGCAAGTGAAGAAACAGTATCATTTTGTCTGAGGGTGATGGTGGGTGTCATCATTCTTTATGACCATGTGCATCCAGTTGGGGCATTTGCGAAAACGTCCAAAATTGATGTGAGTTTATCCTACATTGCATCTGACTGTCCTGCAATTATGCCTTGACGCGGTTATTTTCAAGTATTGATAAAGCATTTGTATTGGGGAATGCGCTGTACAGTATGAGTGCCAGCTCAGCAGGTAAATTATTCCTTCTCAGCTATATTTTCCACTAATAAAAGATACATTTCAAATAACTTAAAATAACGGAACAAGGCTTGAACATTTGCAAATATATATGTGAATTTACACCAAGCTGCTTGAAATATTAATAGATTGCGAGACAGTGTAAATTAATATTACTCCGATTCAATTTTTTTCTACAGATGAAAGGTTGCATAAAAGTCCTAAAGGATCAGCCTCCAAACAGTGTAGAAGGCCTTCTGAATGCTCTCAGGTAATTAGAAACATTCATGGCCGTGTTGGAACTTACAGGTTCAGAAGTAAACGATGTGATTTGCAGATTGGCCCACTGAGTAAGGGGTTTGAATATCTCATAATGAAAGTGGCACTCTAGCTACCACGCTCAATTTTTCCATGTTAGAAGTCTTCATATTGAAAATATTTTGTATCTGGACTTAAAAAAATATGTATTTTAAAAGCAGTATTTTCAAACAATCAAATTGCAGAATAATATTGATAATTTGCAATTTAATACATTTTTATAAATCATAGCGCTTCACAGGTTGTAATTATGTATTACACATTCAAAATGACTTTTATTACACAACGTTTAGTTCCACATGTACACTGACGACACCCAGCCATACCTCCCCGCCACCCCTCTCGATCCCTCCATTGCCTTTGATTTCTCAGGCTGCTTGTACGACATCCAGTATTGGATGAGTGGAAATTTCCTCCAATTAAATATTGGGAAGACCGAAGCCATTGTCTTCGGCCCCAGCCACAAACTCTGTTCGCTAGCCACCGATTTCATCCTCCTCCTTGGCCACTGTCTCGGCTGAACCGTTGTTGGCAACCTTGGCACCCTATTTGAGCTGAACTTCCGACCCCGTGTCCTCTCCATCACCAAGACCGCATGCTTCCACCTCTGGAATATCGCTCATCTCCACCCCTGCCTTAGCCCATCTGCTGCGGAAACCTTCATTCATGCTTTTATCACCTGAGACTCGACTATTCCAATGTTCTCATGGCCGGCCTCCAATCTTCTACTCTCCATAAACTTGAGCTCACCCAAACTTCTGCTGCCCATATCCTAACTCTCACCTAGTCCCGTTCACCCATCACCCGGCCCACCAGTGCCTTGAATTTAAATACCCATCCTTGTGTTCAAATCCCTTCATGGAATTGCCCCTCCCTGTCTGTGTAACCTCTTCCATTTAGAGAATTGCGTTCCTCCAATTCTTGACTCGTGCATCCCCGACTTTCTTTGCCTCAACATTGGTGGCCGTTCCTTTAGCTGTCTAGGCCCTAAGCTCTGGAATTCCGTCCCTAAATCTCCCCGCCTCTCCAATTCTCTCCTCCTTCAAGACACTCCTTAAAACCTACCTCTTTGACCAAGCTTTTGGTCACCTGTTTTGTCTGTTTATGTTCCTGTGAAGCATCTTGCGATGTTTTACTATGTTAAAGGCACTCTTTTTAAATGCAAGTTGTTGTTAATGGCTGTCTTGCATGTTTGGCCATTGTTTTTGCAATAGGGATACTGTGTGCAATAAAGTTTATTTTGACATGCTTCTTCTTTTAAAGAAATATGAATTATCATTAAATACAGGATGTACTTGCATGTCATTATAGTAAGGACCAACTGTATCTAATTACGGCCGAAAGGAAGTTAGCTGATGAACAACAACTTGCGTTTATATAGTGCCGCTAATAGAAAAATCTCTCAAAGTGCTTTGCAGAGGCACAATCCAACAAAAATCGATGCTGAACCAAAGAAGGAGATATTAGGAAGGGTGACTAAAAGCTTGGTCAAAGAAGTGGGTTTTAAGAAGGGTTTTAAAGGAGTAGAGGGAGGTGGAGAGGCAGAGGTGTTTAGGGAGGGAATTCCAGAGCTTGTACCTATGTGGCTGAAGGAACAAATGGTGGCTGATGGTGGGGTGAGGAGGTTTTTGGTTTGGGGGGTGGGGGGAGGGGAAAGAGTCCACAAGAGGACAGGGTCTGTGGCACAGAACATTGTGGTGGGGTGGGGGAGTCCACAAGAGGACATGGTCAGAGGCACAGAGCATTGGGTGGGATGGGGTTTAGGGCTGGAAAAGGGCGAGGCCATGAAGGGATTTAAACTTGAGGATAAGAATTTTAAATTGGGGGGCATTGGGGGACCAGAAGCCAATGTAGGTCAGCGAGATGGGTGAGGGGGACTTGGTGCAGGATAGGATACGAACCGCAGAGTTTTGGACGAGCTGAAGTTTATGGAGGGTGAAGGAAGGCAGGCTGGCCGGGAGAGCATTGAAACTGAGTCTGGCAATGAAAAAGGCATGGATGAGGTACGGGTGGAGGCAGGTTATGTTATGTAGGTGGAAGTAGACGGTCTTTGTGATGGAGAGCATACAGGTTCAGAAGCTCAATTTGTAGTAAAATAGGATGCAGCCAGTCTGGTTCAGCCTTAAACAGTGGATGCGAGGGAGATGGAATCGATGGCAAGAGCACAGAACTTGTGGTGGAGGCCAATGATGATGACTTTGGTCTTGCCAGTGTTTAAAACTGGAGGAAATTGCGGGTCATCCGAGACTGGATATCAGATAAGCAGCCTGATAGTACAGAGGCAGTGGAGGGGCCAAGAGAGGTGGTGGACAGGTAGAGCTGGGTGTCTTCAGCGCCGGTGCAGGTAGAGGAGGGGGCCAAGGATAGATCCTTGGGAGATTCTGTAGGTAACGATGTGGAGCGAGAAGCGAAGCCATTGCTGGAGATGCTATAACTACGATTGGATAGGCAAAGGTGGGATTATGTATGGGCAGTCCTAGTGAGCTGAACAGTGGGGGAGAAGTGTTTGAGGAGGATGGTATGGTCGATCATGTCAAAGGCTGCAAAGAAGTTGAGGAGGACAAGGCGGGTTAATACACCATGGCCACAATCACAGAGGATGTGGCAGGAGCAGAATCATACTTGAAGAGATTCAAACATGGAGATGCGCACAGATTTAGGAGGTGACAACACGTTCAAAGACTTTTTGAAAGTAAAGGGAGGTTGGAGATGGAGCCGTAGTTTGCAACCTCCAAGATCAAGGGTAGGATTTTTTTTTAAAAAGAGATGGGTGATGACAACGGCCTTGCATCTTTTATGTGTTGGTCCTGGAGAAGCAATCTGATAGTGTAAATGCATTCTTTTATTATGTGAAAGGATATTATTTTATTAAATGGTGTTTACTTTGCCCATGTAAGATTGTATAATACCTCCATGCAAAACATGTCCTTATGTCTGAGGTTGTCAGTTAATCTGAGGCATTGTTTCAGAGATGTAACATTCTGCTTTCCAGGTACACCACCAAGCATTTGAATGATGAGACTACCTCCAAGCAAATTAAAACAATGTTGCAGTAAAGCATAGCAACAGAGCTGG
This sequence comes from Heptranchias perlo, assembly GCF_035084215.1. NCBI lineage: Eukaryota > Metazoa > Chordata > Chondrichthyes > Hexanchiformes > Hexanchidae > Heptranchias > Heptranchias perlo. The sequence continues at coordinate 134,092,164 of NC_090327.1, read as the reverse complement.
CTGCAGAGGACAGTATTCTGCAATGATTGAGATGCACAGATATGTTTTTAATGTTTAAAGAATGCACCTGCTTTTTTCTTTGTTTTTTAAAATGTGTTCCTGCTCTTAAAAATAGCTAAACTTATTTTCTGTGCCAAACTCTCTTAAAAGACTTGATACATAAACAGTGCAAAAAGTGTTTACTTTGTTTCACATTTGAATGAATGGATGGTCATGGAGCACATTGGCAGCTACTATTCACAAGTTGGGTGTCTTTGTATGTGTAAGGAAATTCAGTAACTTGGCCTAAAAGACAAAGAAAATCTCTGTTCCGTTTCTATTGATTAATATTTAATACAGCTTCTGCATGATAAAGCCTTTTCATGCTGTGTAAAACTTCAAAAAGTCATTTTCTATCGCAGCTTCATCATGTGCAGCCATTAAAAAAATTGAACAGATGTTAAATTAACTATATATGTTTTATTGTACAAAAAGGTACCTAGCTCAACAGACTACAAATTATAGTACAAGTCTGTTTTGTTAATACTTCAGTTTGCATTGACTCATTTTGTATGAGTGTATGTAAGTTTAACATTCATTAAACTAACGTTAAACTGTGATGTGTGCGTAACAGATGCGTATGCATGTACATGTAAAATGGACAGCTGTTGGTCAAATAAAATGAGCTTTTGTTTTTCTAAACCCTGACTGTTGAGATTTGGAATATTTACATTTTTTATGATCATCACCTCGCACTTTACTCATTAAATGACTACAAACTTTTCCTTTTGAATTCTAAATCTGCTTTATATCTGACTATTTACAGTATCCATCACATTATCCTTCACAAATGTTACGCTATTCAACAAAAATAAAAATGTATTCATTTAAAATGACTAGTACTTTCTCCTTAAAAGAATAGATGAAAATCTGAACACAAATATTTGGTACAGTGGCTCACTTAGAACGTGATCCATGTAAAAACGTATTACAAAACATTCTGCAGAAATCCACTTAACAATAGCATTAGTGACATTTGGTTGACCGTGGTCTTCTGCAAACAAGTCGACAACACAGCAGCTATCATAGTTCACTATTATAAAAAGGAATGAGATGAGCTGATTAAAATAATAAAGACTAGAATTGAGTTTTACAGTTTATGAAGAAAGAAAGGTAGATCTTGCATTTATGTAGTACCTTTCAACACGTCAGGACATCCCAAAGCATTTCACAGCCAATTAAGTAGTTTTAGTGTTTAGTCACTCTGTAATGTAGCCAAACATGGCAACCAATTTGCACACAGCAGAGTCCCACATACAGCAATAAGATAAATGACCAGATGATCTGTTTTGGTGGTGTTGGTTACGTACGAATTAAGAGCAGGAGTAGGCCATTCGGCTGATCTGATTGTGACCTCAACCCTACTTTTCCATCTACCTACTATAATCTTTGACTCCCTTGTAATCAGGAATCTATCTAACTCAGTCTTAAAAATATTCAATGACCCTGCCTGCACTGCTCTCTGGGGAAGGAAGTTCCACAGACTCACGATCCTCTGAGAAAAAATTTCTCCTCATCTCCATCTTAAATGGGAGACCCCTTATTTTTAACCTGTGGCCCCTAGTTCTAGTCTCTCCCACAAGGGGAAATATCCTCTCAGCATCTACCCCTTCTAGTCCCCTCAGGAGCTTACATGTTTCAAAAAGATCACCTCTCATTCTTCTAAAGTCCAGTGTATACAAGCCCAACTTTTTAAAAATTCTTTCATGGGATGTGGGCGTCGCTGGCCAGGCCGGCATTTATTGCCCATCCCTAATTGCCCTTGAGAAGGTGGTGGTGAGCCGCCTTCTTGAACCGCTGCAGTCCGTGTGGTGTCAGTTCTCCCACAATGCTGTTAGGAAGGCTGTTCCAGGATTTTGACCCAGCCACGATGAAGGAACGGCAATATATTTCCAAGTCAGGATGGTGTGTGACTTGGAGGGGAACTTGCAGGTGGTGTTGTTCCCATGTGCCTGCTGCTCTTGTCCTTCTAGGTGGTAGAGGTCGCTGGTTTGGGAGGTGCTGTCGAAGAAGCCTTGGTGAGTTGCTGCAGTGCATCCTGTGGATGGTACACACTGCAGCCACTGTGCGCCGGTGGTGAAGGAAGTGAACATTTCGGGTGGTGGATGGGGTGCCAATCAAGCGAGCTGCTTTGTCCTGGATGGTGTCGAGCTTCTTGAGTGTTGTTGGAGCTGCACTCATCCAAGCAAGTGGAGAGTATTCCATCACACTCCTGACTTGTGCCTTGTAGATGGTGTAAAGGCTTTGAGGAGTCAGGAGGTGAGTCACTCGCCGCAGAACACCCAGCCTCTGACCTGCTCTCGTAGCCACAGTATTTATGTGGCTGGTCCAGTTAAGTCTCTGGTCAATGGTGACCTCCAGGATGTTGATGGTGGGGGATTCGGCGATGGTAATGCCGTTGGATGTCAAGATGTGGAGATGCTGGTGATGGACTGGGGTGGACAAATGTAAGGAATCTTACAACACCAGGTTATAGTCCAACAATTTTATTTTAAAATCACAAGCTTTCGGAGATTATCTCCTTCGTCAGGTGAGTGAGGATAATCTCCGAAAGCTTGTGATTTTAAAATAAAATTGTTGGACTATAACCTGGTGTTGTAAGATTCCTTACAGTTGAATGTCAAGGGGAGGTGGTTAGACTCTCTCTTGTTGGAGATGGTCATTGCCTGGCACTTGTCGGGCGCGAATGTTACTTGCCACTTATGAGCACAAGCCTGGATGTTGTCCAGGTCTTGCTGCATGCGGGCATGGACTGCTTCATTATTTGAGGGGTTGTGAATGGAACTGAACACTGTGCAATCATCAGCGAACATCCCCATTTCTGTCCTTATGATGGAGGGAAGGTCATTGATGAAGTAGCTGAAGATGGTTGGGCCTAGGACACTGCCCTGAGGAACTCCTGCAGCAATGCCCTGGGGCTGAGATGATTGGCCCCCAACAACTACTACCATCTTCCTTTGTGCTAGGTATGACTCCAGCCACTGGAGAGTTTTCCCCCTGATTCCCATTGACTTCAGTTTTACTAGGGCTCCCTGGTGCCACACTCGGTCAAATGCTGCCTTGATGTCAAGTGCAGTCACTCTCACTGGTTGAGGGATAAATGTTAGCCTCGACACTGGGAGAACTCATCTGCTCCTTCTCGAATAGCACCATTGAATCTTTAACATCCATCTGAGCAGGCAGTTGAGGTCTCAGTTTAATATCCCATCCAAAAGACAGCACCTCCGACAGTGCAGCACCCCCTCAGTACTGCGCTAAAGCGTCAGCCTAGACTGTGTTCAAGTCTCTGGAATAGTACCTGAACCCACAACAAGGTGATAGGGTGATGCAGTGAGTTAAGACAATTCCATGTCTCGTACTACTTTAAATTTAGTGTACTGTGTTCACTCTTCACGATGCTTTGGGGAGACCAAACTCAAATTGGGTGATCGCTTTGCTGAACACCTCCGTTCAGTCCTCAAGCGTGACCCTGAGCTTCTGGTCGCTTGCCATTTTAATTCTCCGTTCTACTCCCACTCTGACCTCGGTCTCTTCCACTTTTCCAATGAAGCTCAATCGAAGCTCGAGGAACAACATCTCATCTTTTGATTAGGCACTTTACAACCTTCCGGCTCAACATTTATTTCAGTAAGTTCAGATCATAACCACAGCTCCCATTTTTTCGGACAGCAGTTGCTGGTAATGGTTCTACTGTTGCTATTTACAGCTCCTCTAGACCCATCTTTTGATTCTTTACTTGTCCCATTACCACCTTCCTTGCCTTGCACCACCATCCCTTTTGTCATTTAATCACTCCTGCCCTTCTCCCTGTCACAGACCTTCCCTTTTGTTCTTTCCTCCCCTCCCCTTCCACCCCCAACCTTTGCCTGGATCTGTACTTGCTTAAAAAACGATAAATTTTCAACTTCTTCCAGTTCTGGCAAAAGTTCATTGATCTGAAATGTTAAATCTGTTTCTTTCTCCACAGATGCTGACTGACTTGCCGAGTACTTCCAGCATTTTTTGTTTATGTTCCACGTCTTGGACTGAGTTTGAATGCATCCATTAGTGATGAAATGAAACACCCCTGCTTCACGCCTATAAGACTCCCAAGTGAAATGTTTGGGCAAACTCAACTCATTTCCTTTAGGCAGGAGTCAGGAACGTAGATTTCCCCCTTGCCCAGTATGGTTATTACACTGTGGATGTGCAGGTGGCCAAACTTTCAAAAGTGCTCCGTGGAGCATTAAGAGCCTGAAGACATAAAATATGGAACAAGGCAAGTTGTTTTTTTTTTATTCGTCCATGGGATGTGGGCATTGTTGGCAAGGCCAACATTTATTGCCCATCCCTAATTGCCCTTGAGAAGGTGGTGGTGAGCTGCCTTCTTGAACCGCTGCAGTCCGTGTAGTGAAGGTTCTCCCATAGTGCTATTAGGTAGGGAGTTCCAGGATTTGGACCCAGGAACGGTGATATATTTCCAAGTCGGGGTGTGTGTGAATTGGAGGGGAACGTGCAGGTGGTGTTGTTCCCATGTGCCTGCTGCCCTTTCCTTCTAGGTGGTAGAGGTCGCGGGTTTGGGAGGTGCTGTCGAAGAAGCCTTGGCGAGTTGCTGCAGTGCATCTCGTGGATGGTACACACCGCAGCCACGGTGCGCCGGTGGTGAAGGGGGTGAATGTTTAGGGTGGTGGATGGGGTGCCAATCAAGCGGGCTGCTTTGTCCTGGATGGTGCCGAGTTTCTTGAGCGTTGTTGGAGCTGCACTCATCCAGGCAAGTGGAGAGTATTCCATCACACTCCTGACTTGTGCCTTGTAGATGGTGGAAAGGCTTTGGGGAGTCAGGAGGTGAGTCACTTGCCGCAGAATACCCAGCCTTTCACCTGCTCGTGTAGCCACAGTATTTATATGGCTGGTTCAGTTAAGTTTCTGGTCAATGGTGACCCCTAGGATGTTGATGGTGGGGGATTCGACGATGGTAATGCCGTTGAATGTCAAGGGGAGGTGTTTAGACTCTCTCTTTTTGGAGATGGTCATTGCCTGGCCCTTGTCTGGCGCGAATGTTACTTGCCACTTACCAGCCCAAGCCTGGATGTTGTCCAGGTCTTCCTGCATGTGGGCATGGAATGCTTCATTATCTGAGGAGTTGCGAATGGAACTGAACACTGTGCAATCATCAGCGGACATCCCCATTTCTGACCTTATGATGGAGGGAAGGTCATTGATGAAGCAGCTGAAGATGGTTGGGCCTAGGACACTGCCCCGAGGAACTCCTGTATCAATGTCCTGTGGCTGAGATGATTGGCCTCCAACAACCACTACCATCTTCCTTTGTGCTAGGTATGACTCCAGCCACTGGAGAGTTTTCCCCCTGATTCCCATTGACTTCAATTTTATTAGGGCTCCTTGGTGCCACACTCGGACAGATGCCTTGATATCAAGGGCAGTCACTCTCACCTCACCTCTGGAATTCAGCTCTTTTGTCCATGTTTGGACCAAGGCTGTAATGAGGTCTGGAGCCGTGTGGTCCTGGCGGAACCCAAACTGAGCATCGGTGAGCACTTTGCTGATGATTGAGAGTAGACTGATGGGGCAGTAATTGGCCGGATTGGATTTGTCCTGCTTTTTGTGGACAGGACATACCTGGGCAATTTTCCACATTGTCGGGTAGATGCCAGTGTTGTAGCTGTACTGGAACAGTTTGGCTAGAGGCGCGGCTAGTTCTACAGCACAAGTCTTCAGCACTACAGCCGGGATGTTGTCGGGGCCCATAGCCTTTGCTGTATCCAGTGCACTCAGCTGTTCCTTGATATCACGTGGAGTGATTCGAATTGGCTGAAGACTGGCTTCTGGGATTGTGGGGGTATTGGGAGGAGGCCGAGATGGATCATCCACTTGGCACTTCTGGCTGAAGATGGTTGCAAACGCTTCAGCCTTGTCTTTTGCTGGACTCCACCATCATTGAGGATGGGGATGTTTACAGAGCCTCCTCCTCCCGTTGGTTGTTTAATTATCCACCATCATTCACGACTGGATGTGGCAGGACTGCAGAGCTTTGATCTGATCCATTGGTTGTGGAATCGCTTAGCTCTGTCTATAGCATGTTGCTTCTACTATTTAGCATGCATGTAGTCCTGTGTTGTAGCTTCACCAGGATGGCACCTCATTTTTAGGTATGCCTGGTGCTGCTCCTGGCATGCTCTTCTACATTCCTCATTGAACCAGGGTTATTCCTCTGGCCTGTTGGTAATGGTAGTGTGAGGAATATGCCGGGCTATGAGATTACAGCTTATACTGGAATACAATTCTGCTGCTGCTGATGGCCCACAGCGCTTCATTGATGCCCAATTTTGAGCTGCTAGATCTATTCTGAATCTATCCCATTTAGCATGGTGATGGTGCCACACAACACGTTGGATGGTGTCCTCAGTGCGAAGACGGGATTTCGTCTCCACGAGGACTGTGCGGTGGTCACTCCTACCAATACTGTCATGGACAGATGCATCTGTGACAGGTAGATTGGTGAGGACGAGGTCAAGTAGGTTTTTCCATCATGTTGGTTCGCTCACCACTTGCCGTAGGCCCAGTCTGGCAGCTATGTCCTTCAGGACTCGGCCAGCTCAGTCAGTAGTGGTGCTACCGAGCCACTCTTAGCGATGGACATTGAAGTCCCCCACTCAGAGTACATTCTGTGCCCTTGCCACTCTCAGTGCTTCCTCCAAGTGGTGCTCAACATGGAGAAGGACTGATTCAACAGCTGAGGGAGGTCGGTAGGTGGTAATCAGCAGGAGGTTTCCTTGCTCATGTTTGACCTGATGCCATGAGATTTCATGGGGTCCAGAGTCAATGTTGAGGATTCCCAGGGCCACTCCCTCCTGACTGTATATCACTGTACCGCCACCTCTGGTCAGTCTGTCCTGCCGGTGGGACAGATGGTGATGGAAGAGTCTGGGATGTTGGCTGAAGGGTATGATTCTGAATATGGCTATGTCTGGCTGTTGCTTGACAAGTCTGTGGGACAGCTCTCCCAATTTTGGCACAAGTCCCCAGATGTTAGTGAGGAGGACTTTGCAGGGTCGACTGGGCTTGGTTTAACTTTGCCGTGTCCAGTGCCTAGTGGTGCGATGGTCTGTCTGGTTTTATTCTTATTATGACTTTTTGTAGCGAAATTGTACAACTGAGTGGCTTGCTAGGCCATTTCAGAGGGCGATTAAGAATCAACCACATTGCTGTTGGTCTGGAGTCACATATAGGCCAGACCGGGAAAAGACGGCAGGTTTCCTTCCCTAAAGGACATTAGTGAACCAGATGGGTTTTTACGACAATCTGGTAGTTTCCTGGCTACCATTACTGACACTAGTTTTTTTTTATTCCAGATTTTATTTAATTAATTGAATTTAAATTCCCCAGCTGCGTGGCGGGATTATGAACTCATGACTCCGGATTATTAGTCCAGCCCTCTGGATTATTAGTCCAGTAACATAACCACTATGCTATCGTACCCAATTAAGTCCATTCCTCCCATAACCCATGTTCAATTTGCATTAAGGACTCTACTCGTGCAGCCTACTGTGGGAGATGCCAACAATGGGTGGTAATTGATAACTTGATATAGATCTGTGAAATTTCTCCATGAACCATTAGGATAATCAAGTCAAACTTCAGTTAACTGGCACTATTCCACTCTGACCACTTGCATTCCACAAATTATGCATCCAACATTGCCAACAGCACAAGTACCAACACGTGCTGTAGAGTATGTGACCGTGTAGATCTACCGTTACCCTTACAATCCTCAATTTCATTCCTAGATACTTTTTTGATCCAGAAGTTAATGTTGTATTAATGGCTGCTGGTGAATAATTAGTTACTCACGGGAAGCTTGCTAATTTGGGCGCAGGATATCCGGTGCTGTAGAACCTAGTTAAAGAACTGATGCAGATGTATAAAGGGACAGTCAAATATTATAGGCAGACCTTAAGATTTGTGACTCATTTGCAGTCTTGTAGACTGATAGTATAGTGGTAGTAAATCAGACCCTCTAGATTTTCTGATGCTGTGATGGGCCTGCGGCTGCATGAAGTGGAGAAAAGGAAGGTTGTCCTGTTTGGCATTCTAGAGTGCCGCATCCACCAAGGGAGAGCAATCAACAGTGTCCGGATGGTGCTGGCACAGTGTGTCATTTCAGTCTGCATCACTTAGAGACATTGGCACCTAATTTGCAAAAAGTATTTAGACCTGATTTGCTAAAGTACGGTGTTGAATCAATACCTTCTACAAAGTAGGTCAGCAAACTACACTTGTCACTTTGTTTCTTTACATTGTCCCATGCAAAACACTAAGACTACTTTACAGATCTTTGACTCTTTACCATGCATGCACTCACTGCTACAGGGCACCAATTCTGGCTGCAACTTATCACTGAAACTGTTCGCACGTGGATGTCTTAAAAGGGCTTCACATTTATTAAAAAAAACCCTCCTCTCCCGATATATGCACAGCAGTAGCTGGAATTGATCGTTTCCTTTTGTCTTTTCAGGCCAAACATGCGCACAATGTCCAGGAAAGGGCAGAGAGTGGTGGGGGAATCCCAAGCCTCAAAGTGTAGACCCTCCCCACCCCCACCATGAACAAAGGTCGAGGCGGGTTGGGAGAGTCCAACAACCAGTGAGTACCCATGCTATGGCCATTCAACACTTCCGTACGGGACAGTGGCAGAGGGTCGCCACCCACTCCCCTCCCTCCCTCCCTCCTGGCAATAGAAACATTCTAATCATCTGGTTTTCTCTCCGCAGCCAAGAGGAGAAGACCAAAGGCAGTTCTGCTGGGCGAGTCAGAGGGGGATGACCCGGAGGAGGAGGAGGTGGAGGACTCAGAGGGGGATGACCCGGTGGAGGAGTCAGAGGGGGACGACTCGGAGGAGGAGGGGGAGTCAGGGGGGGGGAACGACCCTGAGGAGGAGGAGGAGGAGGTGGAGGAGTCAGAGGGGGGGGGCGACCCGGTGGAGGAGTCAGAGGGGGACGACTCGGAGGAGGAGGGAGAGTCAGGGGGGGAACGACCCTGAGGAGGAGGAGGAGGAGGTGGTGGAGTCAGAGGGGGGCGACCCGGTGGAGGAGTCAGAGGGGGACGACTCGGAGGAGGAGGGGGTGGAGTAGTGAGACTGGCTAGAAGGCAGACACGGACCGGTGGGTCAGCGGAGCCTGACATGTCGACTGCTGAATTGAGGAGGCTCCTGGTGATGGAGCACCAGAGGGGATGAGTTTCCTGTCCTCCATCAAGGACACATTGGACACAGTTGACTCACCAGTTGACTGCTGCCTTGGGCCATTCGGTAGGTCCCCTACAAGGGCCCCCAACTCGATGGAGGTTCAGGCTTCTGCGGTTCAGGCCTTAGGAGACAGACTGGAGGTCGTTATAAGAGATGGCTTAGAGTCTGTCAACGAGACCTCGGAGGGCATCACAGCTGCCATCATTCCACCCATCAACGGCGGTCGGTGAACTCCATACTGCTGGGATGGCGCGTAGGGTCATGTGGCTGATGCTTCCACCTCCATGGGAGGCAGCAGCACCCTGGACTCCAGCCTTACAGCAACAGGCACGAAGCCAACTGCACACGGCAGGCTGCACGAAGCAGCTCAGGATCTGAGTCCTGGGATTCAGGTAGCAACATTTCTGCTGCAGGAGCAGGCAGCTCATGGGTCCATGGCTCATTAAACCTACATTTCTCCACCACACCACGGTGGCTGGTAGACAGAGCAAGGGGGCATCAGGTAGAAGAGCTCATCTGTTGGTATGGTATGCTGGCTTTTATTACAAGATGATTTGAGTACAGGAGTAAAGATATCTTACTGCAATTATATAGGGCCTTGGTGAGACCGGACCTGGAATATTGTGTACAATTTTGGTCTCCTTACCTAAGAAAGGATATACTTGCAATAGAGGGAGTGCAATGAAGGTTCACCAGACTGGTTCCTGGGATGGCAGGATTGTCGTATGAGGAGAGATTGAGTAGACTAGACCTGTATTCTCTGGAGTTTAGAAGAATGAGAGGTGATCTCTTTGAAACATACAAAATTCTTACAGGGCTTGACAGAGTAGATGCAGGGAGGATGTTTCCCGTATCTGAGGAGTCTAGAATCAGGGGTCACAGTCTCAGAATAAGGGGCAGGCCATTTAGGACTGAGATGAGGAGAAATTTCCTCACTCAGAGGGCGGTGAATCTTTGGAATTCTCAACCCCCGAGGGCTGTGGAGGCTCAGTCATTGAGTACGTTCAAAACAGAGATCGATAGATTTCTAGATATTAAAGGCATCAAGGGATATGGGGATGGTGCAGGAAAATGGCGTTGAGGTAGAAGATCAGCCATGATCTTGTTGGATGGTGGAGCAGGCTCGAGGGGCCGGGTGGCCTACTCCTGCTCCTATTTCTTATGTTCTTATGTCTGGGCACAGGAGCCAAGCGAGGTGCCTGGAGAGAGCAGGGGGATTTTAATTCTCTACTACCTTCACTTTCTCCTCCTTGTCATCCAAGGGGGGAGTTGACAGAGAGTTGTTGCACGTTTATAAAATTTTTGAATAGTCATTTGTTTGTTTGCACTTTTCTAAAGTTTTTTGAATCATTGTTGAATTGTTGAAGTTTTATTTTTGCACTTACTTAAAGTTGGATAAATTTTGAACATTTTTGCACTTCTCCGTCTGTACATTTCTGAATAAATATTCCCATTCCTGTTTATAAAATGTTAACATTTTTATATTATAACGTGTTTATATATGCTGTAGCAAATGTGAACAAGAAACAAAGTTAGCTATATTTTTGAACTACAAAATTCTATTAATTTAATGTTGTTAACAGTTGAGATTATAATAAATCTCTCTTGATTTTTAAAATTACAGTGTCCGAGTCGTCTTCTGCTCTCAGTACATGGGAGGGGCCCATGAGGTGGGGCCCATTATGTGAGAAGATGCTACACAAGCCGTGCTCTGATAGCCCTAGCCTGTTGAACGGTTGCCTCCAGTGCAGGCTCAGCACCCCTCGTTCCAGTTCCCGAGGCACAACATTTAGCTCAACTGGCTCCTCTCCTGGGACGTCCAGGTCCAGACCTTGTTCCAGAGAGAAATTGTGCAAGGTGCAGCACACTGAGATGATCCTGGCCACTCTCTCTGGGGAAAACTGCAGTACACCCCACCCAGATCTGTCCAAACTCCTGAAGCGGCTCTTCAGCACCCGAATGGCTCTCTCCCCGACCTGCTTGGTGGATGACACGAGCCTCGTTGAATTTCACCTCTACCTTCGCCTCAGCCCGTGGTGCCCGAAATAGTGTCATCAGCCATGGCAGCAGGGCGTAGGCTTTATCCCTGATGATTAGCCAACCATCAGGCCGAGCACCTTCCCCGAATGTGCGGGCTATGCCCGAGTTCCTTACAATGAACGTGTCGTGAGTCGAACCAGCACGCTTGGCATTCATGTGTAGGATTTGGAGATGGGCGTCGCAAAGTGAGTGGAATCCCTTCCTGTTTTAGGTAGCTCTGCGAACCCTCGCGGGCGACCTTGAGTGCCATCAATCGCTCCAAGCACCGGTAAAACTCCAGGGACCTCCGCCGTTGTCCGCAAGCGTCAAATCTAATAAAGTCATTCAGCCTGCGGAATAGGGCGTCTGTCGCCTGCCGGCTGCAGGTCAATGGCTGTTCTGGCACAGGTCCCCCCCCCGCCCCCCCCCCCCGTCTATGCCTGGAATGAGCCACGCCCGTAGAAATTTAAAGCTGTTGTGAGCTTCATCTCAACAGTGATCGCCCTGCTGGTTGACGATCGAGGCTTCAGGTCCTCCCTCAGTAAGTCGTAGATCTGGCCGATTGGCGGCTTGGTGAAGTGCAGCACCAGCTCCTGGGACGTCACCTCATAACTGTGAGGTGAATACGAGTGGAGGAGCTACGGATAGGGTGAAATCTCCGCCAATGCAACCTCACTCGTCGTGCCTCGAGTCTGCGGGCTTCGAGCCTCCGCAGTTCTCGCTCGTCTCTCTCCTCCTCCTCGAGCATTATAAAAGGGGAGAGGGATAATGAGAGAGTGCGCCATTTTAAACTCGATTAAAATTCAAAAGAAGGATCCAAGCAGAAACTCCCAGCAATATAATTTTATAAGGATGTAAATAATAACTATATTTAACTAACTATTTCTCTCAATTTAAATAAACTATTCGCTGCTGGTCACTGCAGGAAGGCTGGAATCACCTGCTGGTGCCAGCGTGCCGGAAAAAACGTGATCAATTTGACGACCCTCGAACGGGCGCGATTGGTGGGAACTCGCCATCCTCGTTATTTCAATTGGGGGGGGGCGTGGCCAGTTTTGTAGGTGGGGCCAGTTTTGTGGGCGGGGCCGGCTTCGGACGAAGTGATTTTTGAACAAGCGTTAAAGATCGCGGAAACTCGATTTAAGTTGGACGTAACTTATGCTTGAGTTTCCGCCATCTTTTGCGCCGGTTCGGCCGGATGCTTTGTCATAGTCAATTGTCCTTTAAGTACACCCTAGCACTCTATTCGTCCAGCTGTCGCTTCATGGCATTGGTCACCTTTAGCGATCTATGCACTAGAACGCTCAGATCTCGTTCTTTCTCCACCGGGTTTAGGACTTTTCCCTGAAAGGAAAATGCTATATTCAGCATTTGCCTTGCCCGCATGCAAAACACTGCACTTTTCTACGTTAAACAACATTTGCCAGTCACGAGCCCAATCCCTCAACACTTCTAGATCTGCCTGTAGTACTCGATGATCATCCACAGTCCTTTCAAACATATCTTGGTATCATCTGCAAACATACAGATTGTTCCCCCAACACGTACATCTAGATCATTAGTAATAATAGTAACAATGGCCCTAACACCAATCCCTGCGGATCACTACTGGTGACCAGTCTCCAGGCAGATCCAAATCCATCTACAATCATTTTCTGCCTTCAGACTTTCAGCCAGTTCTCAATCCAGTGCAGTAGATTGCCATTAATACCGAATGCTTCGATCTTCGATAGAGAAGCCTCTTATGCGGTACATATCAAAAGCTTTTTGGAAGTCTAGGTAGACCATGTCAACCGGGGTTCTCTCATCCACCATCTTGATGACTTCTTCAAAAAAATAGGTAGAAAGACAGGTCCTCCTTTTTATGAAGCCATGATTGGACGATTAAGGCCAGTACCTCAGCAACCTAGGATGCATCCCATTTGGATGGGGTGATTTATCTACTTTAAGTACAGCCAGCCTTCCTAGTATCCCTAATGATTCCCTCAAGCATCTTCCTTATTACTGAGGTCAAATTAATGGGCCTATAGTTACCCGGATCCATCTTACCTCCTTTCTTAAAGATTGGAACTGCATTAGCCTGCTTCCCGTCTAAGGGACTCCAGCGAGCTATTAAAGATATGGCATCTCTCTGAGGATCCTCAGGTGGATATCATCTGGCCCGGCTGCCCTATCCATTTTAATTCTACCTAAAACAATATGTTCCTCTATTGTAATATTAACAGTATTATTGTTGACAACATTATTGAATTCTAACAGTCGAGCATCTTCTTCAAGAGTGAAGACCAATGCAAAGTGCTCATTTAGTATCACTGCCATACCCCATGAGTCCTTTGTAACCTGTTCCTGAGTATCCTTCAATGGCCCAATACAATCTTTGACAGTCCTCTGACTCTTTACATGGCTGTAAAAGCTTTCCCCATTATTACTATAATTATCTTTTCCATTAACCTTTTAGCTGATCTAATAGCGGCCTTAGTTTTCCTTAACTGTTCCCGGTACTTATCTTTGTTTTGTTGAGTATTTGACTTTTTTGTTTACATCTTATTTGTCTTTATACATGACCAGTCAGCCACTTTGGCTTTTTCTTAGTTATTTACAAAGAGTTAGCTTAGTTCTTAGAATTGTGATATTTTTATTATTTTATCCACTTGAGTTAGGTGGAAGGATGTCTACTGTAAATATATAAATATATCTTATATGTTTGTCTATCTTTTGTTTAATTAAATTGCTGAATATTTTTAACTTTAAATGAGATCTGATGTGATCCTGTACAGCTTTCAAAGACTGGAGTGAGTTGCATGGCTGTGGGGGCGATGGAGTAGGGTGAGTATAATGGTGTGGGAAGGGATAGGTTTAATGGACCAGCTGGTCTTTTCCTGCCCCCACAGCCATGCAATGTCCTGAGAGACAAAAAAAGAGAGAAAAAAACCTTAGGCCAAGTTAGGAAAAAAAAACTCTGAGAAATTCCTCTCTGACCACCCCGCCACTCCCCGCAGTCAATCAACCAAGCTCTAGGAGACCAGAGTGACAGGTACCACTATCTCCGTAAACTACCTACATTCAATAATTCAATGAGGTCCACTCACAGGATCTCGTCATGCTCCCTTTTGCGCACTTGCACCAAATCCACAGTCACCACATATACTGGTAACCTATTCCAGAAGACGACAACTCTCTAGCACCTAACCTAACTCTATACTTTTGTAAATTGAACTGTTGTCCCCTAGTCCTCCCCTGCCCATCTAGCTCATGTAATCTAGCCATGTGGACAGAATCGAATCCCTTCACTATTTTAAAGACCTGTTATATTGCCTCAAAGTCTATACTTTTCCATAGTAAAAAGTCCTAGCTCTTTTACCCAGTTCTGATAACTAAGGGCTCTTAAACTTGGTATCAATCAAGTGGCCCTTGTACAAGGAAGGGATTGTACTTCTATTATATTTAATTGTCCTAGCTATACGTCATAACACCCTATTCACCTTTGTAACAGCTTTGTGACACTTTCAATGACCTATGAACTATAACCCCTAGGTCTTTTTTGCATTCAGCTATCTTGAGCACATAGCCCTACATGATGCATATGTGCTTGGAATTACCCTTTTTTTGTGTGTTCTTATTGTATATTTGTAAGAAAACCCTGGTAGCTAAAGCAATGACCAGACAGAGTTTTCTGGTCCATTATCCCAGGCATGTTACTGAAAGCTTACCTAGATCTCAAGGCAAGGATAGACCCTCTCTTGAAGGCATGGGAAATTGGGGCTTAACTATGAGAGTTATCTAAGGAAAAATAGCTGAAGTAAACTAGAGTAAGAGGGTTAAAAAAGACCCAAGAATGTAACTGTGCTCTTGACACTTCCAACATCTTAACACTTGCAGGACAAGGTGACACATAACAGAATGGAACAGGCCAGATCTGGAGCCGGCCAACATTAAAGTCTTGAATGCCTTCAAGGAGGCCAGCTTGGCAACCTTCAGCACTGAGAGCACAGAGATGGTCAAGCAAGGTGAAGTCAATAATATCCCTGAAGCTGAGGACTAATACCATCCTCCGCATGTTCTTTCTTCTCTGCCTATCTACACACTTACTCACTCATTCACTCACTGTCACCCAGATGTACACAAGCACAGGGTGCCATAAAGCCAGCATTGTAGCACAATTTACTCTTCTGTTCCTGTTGATCTCGCTCCGAGTACGAGCCGCAGCTCTGAGTCGCCTTGAAGAAGCCAATATCTCAGGACCCCAGCATCATTTACTTCACCTGACACAGGGGATTCAGGTAGTGATCTTGAGGAGCAAGCACTGGATGAAACACTGAGCGTGTGTGTGGAGGAGCAGCGAGCTGCTGGTCAGAGGGTCAGCTCACCTTCTCCTTCAACTGCAGAGCCTAGGGATTCTTAACTCACCGAGCAGACAAAATAATGAAAAGATCGCAACTCTAAGAACCAAGCTAACTCTTTGTAAATAACTTTAAAATAATTCACAATATTTTCTTCTCTTGCCGGTGCGCATCTGCTTTTAAACGAAAGTTGTCATGTGCGTATTATCATTTTATGGAGTCATTTGAGGCTGTCCAAAGCACTCTGCGAGATCTGGTGATGACTTATGGATAAGTCTATTAGCCTCATCTACACCCCCTCAGCCAGCTACAGCAGAGCCGTCAGTGGAAGAGTTCCCATGCACAATGAGAGCATCTCTTGAATTCTCAGTCTAATCCTATAAAGACTCTGTTATCTGACTTCAAAATGCTGATAGATCGGACGGAGAGAGCCATTATGCAGGGCTTCACTACTGCCTGGAACTCTGCTCCCATGCAGGTCAGTGGCTATGGTAAAGGAGTGATCAGCAGCAGGAGCATGGATAGAATGGGCATGGAGGGGGGACGGGGACTGATATCTCAAGGGAACACTACGTCTGGTCCATCTAGCCGCCAGTCTCAAACTTAAGCAGACCTGGCAATTGCTGCAGCAGTGGACTAGGCAAAGCCCATAGCAGGGACACCTCAATCCGAGAGGCTTCCATAAGCAGCTAGCAGCCAACGACTTATTCTTTCCATTGGGGAAACACCTAGGAGCACCAGATTAGATTCTAGAAGACACACAGCAAGGAGAAACAGCAGGAGAATAATTGACCACGCGTTCACTGATCATTTTTAGGGAAATAAATTGAGTGCACTTAATTTCAACTTTGTCTGTTGGTGCAGAATTAGGTGGGACCAGCAGCAAGGAAAGGTTTCGATGGTAGTTTGGGTAGTGAAGAGGACAATATTGGGGACAGTATGGATATTTTGATCCATTGTATAGTGCACAGATCTGTTTATTTGAAATGGGCAGGTCAGCTGCTTATGCAAATGTCTCCTCAGAGCCGAGCATACTGCTTTTTCTGGCTGAAAAGCTTTTTCTACAGCAACATCATTAGGCTGCTGTCAGTGTTGTCCTCTGCTGTAGATGGTTCTCATGCTCCACCTCCTCCATAGTTAGGCCTCTTTGGATGCAACATTTTGGCAGTATACAGCGGGCAATGATCATTTTGGGAGTATACAGCGGGCAATGATCATTTTGGCAACCTTGATGGAGCTGCACTGCAAGATATCCCTGAGTTATCCAGGCATTTGAAACGATGTTTCATGATCCCAATATGAAGATACATGGGTAGTATTAATCTATATTCATGCTCAGACTGTGGGTCTTGCAAGGGATATCATTAATCAGGGCTGCAGACGATATCCTTTGCCTCCTAGGAGCTGCCCTTCAAGTCAGCCTTCCCCTTTAAATAATCCCAGTCTTAAAATAAAAGAATTGTGACTGACGGCTGCAGAATGAGCATTGACCTGTATGACCCTGTGATGTTGGTCAATGACCACATTGATAGAAAGGAAACCTTTGTGGTTCACGAATGCCACGGCATTGTGTCTGGCAGCTCAGATGGCCACAGGACTGCCAACAATAACAGCTGGACTTTGGGGAATCCTGCAATGTGGAAGAATTGCAGTGTCATCTCATTCCACTGTTGCTTTCTCCAAGGGAAAATGATGAAGGTGAACAAAGCATCAAGGACCTGCTTGATAAACCTGTGCCCGCTGATTGATATTATCTCCTATCGTAATGTGGAAGGACCCAGAAGGACAGAAGGTGAGGGCATTTATTACAATTAACTACCACTGGCAGTGCAGTCCCTGTGCTGTCAGCAGGTCAGTTTGCAGCAGATTACACAACTTTGTCATTGCCTCCCCGATGAAGGTTAACCTGCAAAGTGTTCTCTCCTGACATCTGGAAACACCACTCAGTAGATAGTGGTGGGTGCGGACAGACCACTACTGATGCAGACAAACCTCCTCGGCATCCCTTCTTCTGCCTCCAAAAACTCAGTGATGCAGGAGCACTAAATGTTAGACCCGTTTTCACAATTTTGGATGAGGCAATCAAAATTTAAGCAGTTCATCTTTAAGAAATGTCTTTCTGAAAGGACAGAACGTGACTGGCCTTTAATGGTCATTTTATGTGGGCTGGATAATGGCACAGTGGGATTCATGGGTAAAAATTGAGACAAGGGTGTATTTAGGTCAAACTGCATTTGGCAATATAAATCGCCCATATTTGGTGATTAAAAAGCCTGGCAGGAAAATTGGGTGCTGCGCAAGACCAGGACGAAACTGGTGAAATGGGGTAGCAGGCCATTTCTTGGCATCAGTATGCTCTATTGGCGCCAGTGCAAACTATCTTGCTGGCTCCATTGATTTTAATCAACAAAGTGAGGTGCGGTGAGTGGGCGTTCTGGAGGAGTATGTAATAAAAGAACAGCTGGCCTGTGGTCTCAGTATTTGGAAATGATGCATGGAAGTCAGTGTTTTTTGGGCCGGCGGATGTTGGCATGCACCATTTGGGGTTGAGTGGTCAGCAAGATGTCTGGTGGTGTTGAAGTCGATTCAAGCAGAGGGGCTGGGTTTGAATGGAGAAGTCAGTCAGGCAGAACCAGAAAGGTGGCATTGTGCGGGACAGCTGCAACATTATAGACACAAGATTCTTAATTATATAGATAAATACGTAAAGATCAGTTAGTCCACTGATTGTTTTCTCACCAAAGTTAGTCATCATTGCATGGTTATATAAATCCAGCAGGTGGCAGTTTTCTACAGTGCACCGTGTTAATCCGGGAATGGGCTGCGTTCTGTTTATCAACATTTCAAAGGAGAGCAGGTCATCTGGGACATTGACAATGCAGAGAGAGGGTAATAGGAATTTAAACCCTCCCAATAATGTGAATTCTGCTCCTATCTCTTTTAATTAACAAATACAATTAAGAAGATACACAAGGTCAGATAAAAGTCATGTGAGTTTGCAGATCAATTTAAATGTGTTTAGTCAGTATTTAATTTAAACTCAATTCTCACCAACCATAAACAAGCAATTGCCACCTGAGAATGACAGCATTTACACTGATATATGTTTTGGAGGTATGAAGATTGATGTAGTTGTTAATGGTGTGTTTTCACTCTCCTGGACACATGGGAAAAACAAATTTTAAAAACGTATTTTGATTCCATATTTATTGTGCCATCTGTTCTCAGCACCAGGAATTTCCACATAGTAACTCTCCTTACATCATTCCCACCCTGCAGGGAGAAAAAGTACTTCTGTATCTTTTTGGTTTTTTGCTTCTCTCTGTCGTTTCCCGTTTCTTACCTGAAAAGGGAGCAGCGTCCGCTTTTACTGTTTTTTGTTTACGTGCCACTATTTTAAAAATGTCCGATTTTCACATAGATAACATCAGTTTTATCTCTGACATGGCTATTTGTAAATGCAGTCGGTGAAAGTCAGCGTGTTGTAGCACTCATAGCAATAACTTATTCTGATGTCAAATCTGCGCTAACCCCAAAACGCAACACCTGGTGTAACCCTGAGAGCTGCAGCGATATCTTTGAAAGATTCGAATTGGGCTCCATGGATTAAAATAACCCTAGACACACACATAACCACATACATGACAGGGACAGGAGAGTTGCTTTGCTCCAGTACAAATGGTGCCAGTCTCCCTGGGGAAAGTTAGAGTCAGATAAAAAAAAATACAATTACAGTGGGGTACTGTGTTCAATTCAATGCAGTGTGCTTTAAGATCTTTACTGTTTTAGCTTTTAAAAATTTGTGCTTTAGTACATGGAACCAAATTGAATTAAATGAAGGGATTTGTTTTAACCCTTATCTATTTGGCTTTTGTGTCATTCCACCTTTCCGATAAAGGCATGTTACTAATATTCCAAATTTACACTTGGATTATGAGCCTTTCCGTACATGATTAGATACCAGTAGTTTTATTCAGCATTAGCACCTGTGCTAGAGCTTCCTTTGAAAAGATTCCTTTAATCACATTCTCATGTGTACCTAGTCTCTCTCCTTTTAAAAAAGAATGTATATGGTTCTCTGTGGAGCCAGGGTTCTTTTAATCCCTGGAGCCCAAATCAAATCCTTTAAATATTTTATTGCTGGTGCCGTTACAGTGCTAGTACAATATTCATAGTTATCATTTGCACCATGTAATAATCTGTGGGGGAGAGTAATTTAGGAAAATGCTTCTGTCCTCTAACACTGGGATTAGCTGGCCTCTAATATCTTATGATTCCATTTTGATTCTCATAGAAACATAGGAAATTTATGGCACAGAAGGAGGCCATTCGGCCCATCGTGTCTGTGCCGGTCGAAATAGAGCTACCCAGCCTAATCTCACATACCAGCTCTTGGTCCGGAGCTTTGTAGGTTTTGGCATTTCAAGTGCACATCCAAGTACTTTTTAAATGAGTTGAGGGTTGCTGCCTCTACCACCCTTTCAGGCAGTGAGTTCCAGACCCCTACCACCCTCTGGGTGAAAATATTCTCCTCAGCTCCCCTCTAATCCTTCTACCAATCACTTTAAATCTATGCCCCCTGGTTATTGACCTCTCTGCTAAGGGAAATAGGTCCTTCCTATCCACTCTATCCAGGCCCCTCATAATTTTATACACCTCAATTAAATCTCCCCTCAGCCTCCTCTGTTCCAAAGAAAACAACCCCAGCCTATCCAATCTTTCCTCACAGCTAAAATTCTCCAGTCCTGGCAACATCCTTGTAAACCTCCTCTGTACCCTCTCTAGTGCAATTACATCCTTCCTGTAATGATGTGACCAGAGCTGTATGCAGTACTCAAGCTATGGCCTAACTAGTGTTTTATACAGTTCCAGCATAACCTCCCTGCTCTTATAGTCAATGCCTCGGCTAATAAAGGAAAATATCTC
This sequence comes from Heptranchias perlo, assembly GCF_035084215.1. Lineage (NCBI taxonomy): Eukaryota > Metazoa > Chordata > Chondrichthyes > Hexanchiformes > Hexanchidae > Heptranchias > Heptranchias perlo. The sequence continues at coordinate 134,071,596 of NC_090327.1, read as the reverse complement.
ATATGCCTTTTTAACCACATTATCTACCTGCCGGCTATCTTCAGGGATCTATGGACATGCACTCTAAGGTCCCTTTGTTCCTCTACACCTCTCAGTATCCTCCCATTTATTCTGTATTCCCTTGCCTTGTTTGCCCTCCCCAAATGCATTACCTCACACTTCTCCGGATTGAATTCCATTTGCCACTTTTCTGCCCACCTGACCAGTCCATTGATATCTTCCTGCAGTCTACAGCTTTCCTCCTCACTATCAACAACACGGCCAATTTTTGTATCATCTGCAAACTTCTTAATCATGCCCCCTACATTTAAGTCTAAAATCATTAATATATACGACAAAAAGCAAGGGACCGAGTACTGAGCCCTGCGGAACCCCATTGGAAACAGCCTTCCAGCCACAAAAACACCCGTCGTCCATTACCCTTTGCTTCCTGCCACTGAGCCAATTTTGGATCCCATGAGCTTTTAATTTTTTGACCAGTCTGCCATACGGGACCTTGTCAAAAGCCTTGCTAAAATCCATGTAGACTACATCAAACGTACTACCCTCATTGACTCTCCTTGTTACCTCCTCAAAAAATTCAATCAAGTTAGTCAGACACGACCTCCCCTTAACAAATCCATGCTGACTGTCCTTGATTAATCTGTGCCTTTCTAAATGACGATTGATGCTGTCCCTCAGAATTGATTCCAATAATTTGCCCTCCATTGAGGTTAGACTGACTGGCCTGTAATTATTAGGTCTATCCTTATCTCCCTTTTTAAATAATGGTACAACATTAGCAGTCCTCCAATCCTCCGGCACCACGCCTGTATCCAGGGAGGATCGGAAAATGATGGTCAGAACCTCCGCTATTTCCTCCCTTGCTTCTTTTAACAGTCTGGGATACATTTCATCCGGGCCTGGTGATTTATCTACTTTCATAGACGCTAAACCCCTTAATATTTCCTCTCTCACTATGTTTATCCCATCCAATATTTCACACTCTTCCTCCTTAACTACAATCTCTGCATCATCCCCCTCTTTTGTGAAGACAGACGCAAAGTATTCATTAAGAACCATACCCACATCTTCCGCCTCCACACATAGGTTACCTTTTTGGTCTCTAATAGGCCCTACTCTTTCCTTAGTTATCCTCTTGCTCTTTATGTATTTATAAAACATTTTTAGGTTTTCCTTAATTTTACTTGCCAGTATTTTTTCACGCCCTCTCTTTGCTTTCCTAATTTCCTTTTTAATTTTACCCCTGCACTTTCTATAGTCCTCTAGGCTTTCTGCAGTATTGAGCCCGTGGTGTCTGACATAAGCTTCCCTTTTTTGCCTTATCTCACCCTGTATGCTCCTTGTCATCCAGGGGACTCTAGATTTGGCAGTCCCACCCTTTTTCTTTGTGGGAACATGTTTACTCTGAACCCCTTGAACCTCCCACTGCTCTGACACTGATTTGCTTTCAAGTAGCTGTTTCCAGTCCACTTTTGCTAAATCACTTCTCAGCTTAGTAAAATTGACCGTTCCCCAATTTAGAACTTTTACTCCTGTTCTATCTTTTTCCATAACTATCCTTTTCCATAACCATGCTAAAACTAACTGAATTATGATCACTACCACCAAAATGCTCTCCCACTGATACTCCTTCCACCTGCCCAGCCTCATTCCTTAAAACTAAATCCAGAACTGCCTCCCCCCCTTATTGGGCTTGCTACGTACTGGCTAAAAAAGTTCTTCTGAAAGCAATTTAAGAATTCTGCACCTTCTATACCTTTTGCACTGATTCTATCCCAGTTAATATTAGGGTAGTTGAAATCCTCTACTATTACTGCCCTATTGTTTTTGCACTTCTCGGAAATTTGCCTACATATTTACTCTTCTATCTCCCCCTGGCTGAATTGCTTCCCGATTTAATTTTCTACATCCTTTCTCTTTTCTTTCCCTCCATATCCTGTGATTACCTCAGTGAAAGGCGTTCTTTCTCGGCCTGAGAACAATTAATTCCTCGCCCACCCCCCCCTCCTCTCATCCTTCTCATTTCCTCACTGCTGCTCTGTCTGTCAGTGCTGACTAATAGAAACAGCTGGCAGGAAGATGGGTGACGTCCCTTTGATCTGCCTAATCCCTCCACCCCAGCATTTACACTGGGGAGTTGGAATATTGGCCCACTGCCCCTTGCTGACTGGCTCACTGAGATCAGCTGATGATGTCGTAAAAAGGAATCGCAGATTCTCTCAGTGAAAGCTTTGTCTTCTGAACAGTTGGCGTTTTTCCTTGCACTTTAGCCTAATGCGTTCCACATTCCCCCATTGTCAGTCACTAAGAAGGTCTGGCCGCATAAATCCAAACCTACTCCCGTTTGTTATCATCACACGTTTAAAGTGAGGTGCCGAGAAAAGAAAAATTAAATAGAGAAATGCTGTTTTTTTAAAACAAAAACTGAAGTGATTTTTAATGCCCCTTTAATGTCAATAATATACACTATTGATTCCAGCTAACACAAAGGGGGTGATTTTAACCCCCAAGAATGGGTGGGTTGGGGACGGGCGGGAGTTGAAAATAGTTTTTTTTGGGTCGCGACCGCAAAATTTTCAGACTTTGCATTCCCGGTGGGAAGCCTGTACTTTTACGCGCCGACGTTAAACCCGGAAATAAAGCCGGGTTGCGGTCGCGACCCAAAAAACAGCTATTTTCAACTCCCACCCGCCCCCAACCCACCCGTTCTTGGGGGTTAAAATCACCCCCTAAGATATTAAAATAGATTAAAAGGAGACAGGTTTCTTATGGTTGGATAAGGTACTAACAAAATAGGAAAAAGAATGAAAACTTAACTAATTATTAGAGCAAAACCACTGAAAAATTAAACATTTGGGGACCTGAACACTTTGTCAGATGTTTAGATGTGGTGTAAGATCAAGAGACCACAAGGTTAAAGACCTTGTCCTGCCCTACTGGCCATTTGGAGCATTTCTACGATTGTTGGACTAGCCAGGTAGTAGCGACAGCATCTTTATGATGCCACCTGCAGCAGTACAAAAGGGGAGCACACGGCGGCAGTCAAACACATTTGGTGATATCAGTCGTGACGAGCTTGCGATGCTGGATACTTTCGTGCTCTTGTTCACGGCTGCAAAAAGAACCAGTGCTGGTTCTTTCCCTTTCCCAAACCATTTTTGTTTTGGTTTTGGAAATCATTTTGCCAACCTAACACCATATTCACTCCCATATGGTGCATTCATCCTAACCCCAAAGTTTAGCAATGTATTTCCAGCATTTTCTCTTTTTAATGTAGAGTTCCAGCATCGGCACATATTCTCCTTATCACTAAGGTTTAATGCTCTTCTCAATGCTGGACGATCATCACCCCAAACAGTTTAAAAAAAAGCAAAACAAAAATACTATTAACATGACTTGGATTCACCTATAAATTAAGTTTCATGCGATACAAAGGGAAGCTGGCAGGCACTCTTTATGAACGGTTATTAATTATACATGTAGTAGATATTGTGGTACATTTATGCTGATGTGTCACTGCAGGAGTTGGTAAAATTTGTATTTACATATCAATAAAGCTTAGGAGATGATGATGTAGATACTACCCTACACAAATTCAATACTCAAGTCATGATTTCCCCGCCCCACCATTTTTTTTTGCGTCCTCTCCTGAAGGCGATGGCAGGATGTTTTGACCTGGGAATGGGCATCACAGTGCCATCTGATCATTTTCTCACCCAACGTGCACAGATGCTTAAATTCCAGCAGGGGTCACCAGACACTGATTGGGAGCAAGAACTCTGGCTGTCTCCCCCACCCTTCTAATCTGGCAGCCAACACCATAGTCCACAGACTTCCTGGTTTTATGATTCAGTGTCACACGAAACTGAACTGTGCACTTATTCATTGAGACTTTGGGGACTCAAGAGTATTCTCTTTTTTCTTTAACCTTCAAATGACTTTCTGAAAAGGGCAAGAATATGTGTATTTCATTATATTTAACATTCGTAACAGATATTAAAAAGTAAAAGGTTGGGGATGAATTGTCTCTGGACTTACAGACGATGAACATCCTTGTTACTAGTGCAACATGGAAGAACTGCCTTTTTTCATGTTAAGTATCATTTGTACGACGAAGGATATAATTCAAGTTTCTGGTGAAAGTGCAGTGGGCAACAAGATTGCACAAAGGAGAAAGATATTGAAGCCCGTATCTCTATGATGCTACATATGATACAGGTTGAAAATGCTTGTTTTAAATTAGCCCAGAGTTGGCTATTGAGCCAGCTCACTGAGAATCTTTTGTGCCCAATGTGGCTTGCTGCCAATTCACCATCCCAGAAGTGAGCTTGTGTCCTCACAGTCAGGGGCCAGTCATGCTTTCCTTAGATGACCTTAGCAGGAAGTAATGGCTTTGCTCCCATTGCTCTATTAGACTCCAGCATGAAAATCCTCAGCTCTTGGCAGCGCTGCTTTCTGGATTCCTGAAAAGCAAGGGCTGGTATCCAAAAAGGGAAAATGAGACAGCAAATAAAACCAAGACTCAAAAAATAATGAAGAAAATAGCCTTGGTCAAGTCACTTAAGTATGGGTTCTACTGGACTGACTGTTTTGTGATCATCGAAACTACAGCACAGAAACAGGCCATTCAGCCCAACTGGTCCATTATGCTCCACACGAGTCTCCTCCCACCCTCTTCATCAAACCCTATCAGCATATCCTTCTATTCTTTTCTCCCTCATGTGCTTATCCAGCTTCCCCTTAAATGCATCTATGCTATTTGCCTCAACTACGTCTTGGGATAGGGCGTTCCACATTCTTACCACTCTGGTAAAGAAATTTCTCCTGAATTCCCTTTTGGATTTATTAGCGACTATTTCATATTTATGACCTCTAGTTTTGGACTCCCCCACAAATGGAAACATTTTCTCTACATCTACCCTATCAAACCCTTTCATTATCTTAAAGACATCTATTAGCCTTCTCTTTTCTAGAGAAAAGAGTCCCATCCTGTTCAACTTTTCCTGATAAGTACATCCTCTCAGTTCTGGGACCATCCTTGTGAATCTTTTTTGCACCCTCTCCAACGCCTCTCTATCTTTTCTGTAATATGGAGACCGGAACTGTGCACAGTATTTCAAGTGTGGTCTAAACACCAAAGTTTATACAAATTTAACATAACTTCTTTGCTTTTCAATTCTATCCCTCTGGAAATGAACCCAGTGCTTTGTGTTTTTTTTATGGCCTTATTAACCTCTGTCGCCAGTTTTAGTGATTTGTTTATCTACCCCCAGATCCCTCTGCTCCTCTACCCTATTTAGACTCTTATTTTCGAAGCAGTATGCGGCCTCCTTATTGTTTCTACCAAAATGTACCACCTCACACTTATCTATATTGAAATTCATTTGCCAATTACATGCCCATTCTGCGAGTTTATTAATGTCCTCTCGCATTAAGAGCTGTGATTTGAATCCAGATAGTATCACTAGAGTCTAGCACTCTAGCATTGGAACAATCCATTTATGGCACTTTAGTTACAAAGTTAAGAACAATACTGACATTATTTCAACAACTACTTGTATTTGTTCAGTCTGGTTGGCACCCCAAATACTTCTGTTATGGCTGGTATTTTTGGGCTTTTTTTCTAAACTTGGCCGGTCCTTCCTATGCTTGGCATTAGATGTTTTGGATATTGAGGAACTAGACAAATAATGGTCACCAAACATGAGAAAAATTAACCCATTCTCACAATAAAAGGAGCTCAGTTCTGCTCTTGGTATTGTAAAGACACCTTTGCAATTAGTCATTTTGACAGATGGAATCTGTGGGTTTTTTTAACAGTAGGTGGCAGTAGAGAACTTCCAGATTAATAATACCCTGCGTTTATACTGTACTGAGAGAGCACTTCACACTGGGCCGAATCTTTCAAAAATATTACACCGAGCGATAATATGTTTGATATGAAAAATGTATCAATTCAAAAGGCATGGTCTGAGAAAATAGTATTCTTCCAAATTGTATTCTAAGACATTTTTCCCTTTAAATCATACTTCAGTTGTGGACTTTATAAGTGGCACACTGTATCGAGCAACAAGCAACACACTTTGTAGGGTGGGATGGGCCAGTCTGATAGAGTAGGATAGGTCTGACTGATAGAACAGGGTGCCACAGTCTTCTAGATTAACTGGTGGGTGGAGGAGGGGAGACCAGTGAAGAAAACAGTTGAGAAATTTTAAATCCACTTTTCCCCCCATTTAGCCGGGCAATTAGATGACTAATAAAAATGCAGCCACTGCTGAAATTCTCTGAATTTCACTTGTATGAAGTCATTCTGAACTGATACACTTTCTCTTTTTGGCAGATGTTCTGGTCTGACTGATAGAGTGGGATAGGTCTGTCTGATGGAGTGGGATAGGTCTGTCTGATGGGGTGGGATAGGTCTGTCTGATAGAGTGGGATAGGTCTGTCTGATAGAGTGGGATAGGTCTGTCTGATAGAGTGGGATAGGTCTGTCTGATAGAGTGGGATAGGTCTGTCTGATAGAGTGGGATGGGTCTGTCTGATAGAGTGGGATAGGTCTGTCTAATGGAGTGGGATAGGTCTGTCTGATGGAGTGGGATAGGTCTGTCTGATAGAGCGGGATAGGTCTGTCTGATGGAGCGGGATAGGTCTGTCTGATAGAGTGGGATAGGTCTGTCTGATGGAGTGGGATAGGTCTGTCTGATGGAGCGGGATGGGTCTGTCTGATGGGGTGGGATAGGTCTGTCTGATAGAGTGGGATAGGTCTGTCTGATAGAGTGGGATAGGTCTGTCTGATAGAGTGGGATAGGTCTGTCTAATGGAGCGGGATAGGTCTGTCTAATGGAGTGGGATAGGTCTGTCTGATGGGGTGGGATAGGTCTGTCTGATAGAGTGGGATAGGTCTGTCTGATAGAGTGGGATAGGTCTGTCTAATGGAGCGGGATAGGTCTGTCTAATGGAGTGGGATAGGTCTGTCTGATGGGGTGGGATAGGTCTGTCTGATAGAGTGGGATAGGTCTGTCTGATGGGGTGGGATAGGTCTGTCTGATAGAGTGGGATGGGTCTGTCTAATGGAGCGGGATAGGTCTGTCTAATGGAGTGGGATAGGTCTGTCTAATGGAGTGGGATAGGTCTGTCTGATAGAGTGGGATAGGTCTGTCTGATAGAGTGGGATAGGTCTGTCTAATGGAGCGGGATAGGTCTGTCTAATGGAGTGGGATAGGTCTGTCTGATGGAGCGGGATAGGTCTGTCTAATGGAGCGGGATAGGTCTGTCTAATGGAGCGGGATAGGTCTGTCTGATGGGGTGGGATAGGTCTGTCTGATAGAGTGGGATAGGTCTGTCTGATAGAGTGGGATGGGTCTGTCTGATAGAGTGGGATAGGTCTGTCTAATGGAGTGGGATAGGTCTGTCTAATGGAGTGGGATAGGTCTGTCTGATGGGGTGGGATAGGTCTGTCTGATGGGGTGGGATAGGTCTGTCTGATAGAGTGGGATAGGTCTGTCTGATAGAGTGGGATGGGTCTGTCTGATAGAGTGGGATAGGTCTGTCTAATGGAGTGGGATAGGTCTGTCTAATGGAGTGGGATAGGTCTGTCTGATGGGGTGGGATAGGTCTGTCTGATGGGGTGGGATAGGTCTGTCTGATAGAGTGGGATAGGTCTGTCTGATGGGGTGGGATAGGTCTGTCTAATGGAGTGGGATAGGTCTGTCTGATGGAGTGGGATAGGTCTGTCTGATGGGGTGGGATAGGTCTGTCTGATAGAGCGGGATAGGTCTGTCTGATGGGGTGGGATAGGTCTGTCTGATGGGGTGGGATAGGTCTGTCTGATGGGGTGGGATAGGTCTGTCTGATGGGGTGGGATAGGTCTGTCTAATGGAGTGGGATAGGTCTGTCTGATAGAGTGGGATAGGTCTGTCTGATAGAGTGGGATGGGTCTGTCTGATAGAGCGGGATAGGTCTGTCTGATGGGGTGGGATAGGTCTGTCTGATAGAGTGGGATGGGTCTGTCTGATAGAGTGGGATGGGTCTGTCTGATAGAGCGGGATAGGTCTGTCTGATAGAGTGGGATGGGTCTGTCTGATAGAGTGGGATGGGTCTGTCTGATAGAGCGGGATAGGTCTGTCTGATGGGGTGGGATAGGTCTGTCTGATAGAGTGGGATAGGTCTGTCTGATATAGTGGGATAGGTCTGTCTGATAGAGTGGGATGGGTCTGTCTGATAGAGCGGGATAGGTCTGTCTGATGGGGTGGGATAGGTCTGTCTGATAGAGTGGGATGGGTCTGTCTGATAGAGTGGGATGGGTCTGTCTAATAGAGTGGGATGGGTCTGTCTGATAGAGCGGGATAGGTCTGTCTGATGGGGTGGGATAGGTCTGTCTGATGGAGTGGGATGGGTCTGTCTGATAGAGCGGGATAGGTCTGTCTAATGGAGCGGGATAGGTCTGTCTAATGGAGTGGGATAGGTCTGTCTGATAGAGTGGGATGGGTCTGTCTGATGGGGTGGGATAGGTCTGTCTGATAGAGTGGGATGGGTCTGTCTGATGGGGTGGGATAGGTCTGTCTGATAGAGTGGGATGGGTCTGTCTGATAGAGCGGGATAGGTCTGTCTGATGGGGTGGGATAGGTCTGTCTGATAGAGTGGGATGGGTCTGTCTGATGGGGTGGGATAGGTCTGTCTGATAGAGTGGGATGGGTCTGTCTGATAGAGCGGGATAGGTCTGTCTGATGGGGTGGGATGGGTCTGTCTGATAGAGTGGGATAGGTCTGTCCGATGGGGTGGGATAGGTCTGTCTGATAGAGCGGGATAGGTCTGTCTGATAGAGTGGGATAGGTCTGTCTGATGGGGTGGGATAGGTCTGTCTGATAGAGTGGGATAGGTCTGTCTGATGGGGTGGGATAGGTCTGTCTGATGGGGTGGGATAGGTCTGTCTGATGGAGTGGGATAGGTCTGTCTGATGGAGTGGGATAGGTCTGTCTGATAGAGTGGGATAGGTCTGTCTGATAGAGTGGGATGGGTCTGTCTGATAGAGTGGGATAGGTCTGTCTGATAGAGCGGGATAGGTCTGTCTAATGGAGTGGGATAGGTCTGTCTGATAGAGTGGGATAGGTCTGTCTAATGGAGTGGGATGGGTCTGTCTGATAGAGTGGGATGGGTCTGTCTGATGGGGTGGGATAGGTCTGTCTGATGGAGTGGGATAGGTCTGTCTGATAGAGTGGGATAGGTCTGTCTAATGGAGTGGGATAGGTCTGTCTGATAGAGTGGGATAGGTCTATCTGATAGAGTGGGATAGGTCTGTCTAATGGAGTGGGATAGGTCTGTCTGATAGAGTGGGATAGGTCTGTCTGATGGGGTGGGATAGGTCTGTCTGATGGGGTGGGATAGGTCTGTCTGATAGAGTGGGATGGGTCTGTCTATAGAGTGGGATAGGTCTGTCTGATGGGGTGGGATAGTTCCGTCTGATGGGGTGGGATAGGTCTGTCTGATGGAGTGGGATAGGTCTGTCTGATGGGGTGGGATAGTTCTGTCTGATGGAGTGGGATAGGTCTGTCTGATGGGGTGGGATAGGTCTGTCTGATGGGGTGGGATAGGTCTGTCTGATGGAGTGGGATAGTTCCGTCTGATGGGGTGGGATAGGTCTGTCTGATGGGGTGAGATCGTTCCGTCTGATGGGGTGGGATAGTTCTGTCTGATAGAGTGGGATAGGTCTGTCTGATGGGGTGGGATAGGTCTGTCTGATGGGGTGGGATAGTTCCGTCTGATGGGGTGGGATAGTTCCGTCTGATGGGGTGGGATAGGTCTGTCTGATGGGGTGGGATAGTTCCGTCTGATGGGGCGGGTTAGTTCTGTCTGATGGGGTGGGATAGTTCCGTCTGATGGGGTGGGATAGGTCTGTCTGATGGGGTGGGATAGGTCTGTCTGATGGGGTGGGATAGGTCTGTCTGATGGGGTGGGATAGTTCCGTCTGATGGGGTGGGATAGGTCTGTCTGATGGGGTGGGATAGGTCTGTCTGATGGGGTGGGATAGGTCTGTCTGATGGGGTGGGATAGGTCTGTCTGATGGGGTGGGATAGTTCCGTCTGATGGGGTGGGATAGGTCTGTCTGATGGGGTGAGATAGGACAAGTTCTCCATTGTCCTCATCCATCCATTCACCCAACGAACCATTCCTTTCAGTTGGCTGACCAAGACCTAGTGAAACTTTCCACATGTTGAATGAGAGTCAGAGCTGTGATTTGAATCCAGATAGTGCACTCTCGCACTGAAACTTCCCATTTAAGGCACTTTATTTACAAAGTCAAGATCAATACTGATATTATTTTGACAACTACTTGTATTTTAATAGTGGCTCTCGTAGGGAAATGTTTTAGAATGCTTTACAATGGAGAGAGAAAGACACTGAGTGGGAGGTGGGACAGGGTGTGGAGGACAGTGAATGCACAGTTGGAAAGATAGTTTTTAAAAGGCTTTTGAGGGAAGGGAGAGAGGTAGCAACGTGAAGTGGTTTAGGGAGAGAATTCCAGACTGAAAGAATCGCCTCCAACAACCGAGCAAAGGGAGCAAGGCACGAGTAGTAAGTTAGAGTCAGAAGAATAGAAGTTTCAGGCTGCAGCAAACAGGCGGAGAAGATCACTCAGAGAAGGTGGGACGAACCTGGGAAGCAATTTGAAAATGGAGGTGAGAGCCATGAAGTCTAAATTTGCTAAATTTAAATCTGAGATAGATAGCTTTTCGGCAACCAAAGGTATTAAGGGATATGGGTCAAAGGCAGGTATATGGAGTTAGATCACAGATCAGACATGATCTTATCAAATGGTGGAGCAGGCACGAGGGGCTGAATGGCCTACTCCTGTTCCTATGTTCCTAAGTTGATGCACTGGGGTAACAAGGAGACAGCTAAACTTGGTGGGGGTGGCCTGCTGGCTGATTGGGACTTTGTGTGAGAGAGAACTCAAGCCACAGTCTTCTAGATTAACTGACGGGTGGAGGAGGGGAGACCAGTGAAGAAAACAGTCGAGAAATTTTAAATCCACTTTTCCCCCCATTTAGCCGGGCAATTAGATGACTAATAAAAATGCAGCCACTGCTGAAATTCTCTGAATTTCACTTGTATGAAGTCATTCTGAACTGATACACTTTCTCTTTTTGGCAGTTGTTCAGAACCTGTGAGAGCATTTAACAGTTTTAATAAGTTCATCCCGATTATTTTCTCCACTTCTCCCCCCCACCTTTTTTTTTGCTCTCTCTGACTTATACACACACATGCCAACCATCAGAACCTCACACTGACAGTGTTTTGGGGGCTCGGTCAGCTTGTCAGGATTTGCTAACATAAGCCAGTGCAGAAATGGGCCTGTTACCCTCCAGGGCCACGTCTAACCGGGTCAGCCTGCTATTGTACTGGGCCAGGTCCCTCCCGACACTGTGCCACTGCTAGCGGTAGGCAAGAGATTGCTGGGTCCTTCCATGTAGGTGGAAACTCGCATGAGACCAGGAGTTTCTGCCTACAGTATATAGAGACATGACAATCCCTGGAATTAATGCCAGCAGTGGCACAGAGAAGGAAAGAGTCTGGTGCATTACCAGCCGGTCTCAATCAGGAGGGGGACCGGGGGGAGGGTGGAAATGGACGTCAATTGAATAAGAGAGAAAGGGGAAATAAAGGGAAGAGGCAAGGTTGAAATGGGTGGCAATGAATGAGAGAGGGAAAGGGGAAATGAATGGCAGTGAAAGGGAGGGAAAGGGGAGGTAATGAAAGGGAGAGGATGAGGGCAGAAGCTGACAGCAGTGCTTTGGAGAAGAAAGGAGAGAGTGCAAACATTAACCGAGAGAGTGAAGAGGGAGACTGCCAGGGGGTTGGGGTGGGGGAAGACTGCCATCATAAACTCTCATTGGATTGGGGATTGGAAGGAACGCAAGAATTCAGATTCCTGGGGCATTGAGACCAGTTCTGGGGCAGGAGGGATCTGTTCAAGATGGACGGGTTGCATCTCAACAGAGCTGGGACCAATGCCCTCGTGGAGAGATTAACTAATGCTATTAACTATTGGGGGGGTGGGGGTTTAAATTAATTTGGCAGGGGGATGGGCACCAGGATGAAACATTAGAGAGGAGAAACAAGGTGCACATTGGACTGGGAGGGACAAAGAGCACTAGAGTAAAGAATACTTCAAAAATAGGTGGGATCAGACAGGGCAAATGCGAGGCAGTCTAAGATGAGTTTAGAGTGCATGTGCATAAATGCACATAGCGTGGTCAATAAGGTTGGTGAGCTGCAGGCTCAAGTCGCCACATGGGTCTATGATATAATGGCGATAACAGAGACCTGGCTCAAAGAAGGGGAGGATTGGGAATTTAATATTCCTGGCTACAAGGTATTCAGGAACGATAGGGAAGGAAAGAAAGGAGCAGGGCGGGGTGGTGTAGCAGTATTGATCAAAGAAACTATTATGGCACTGGAAAGGGATGGTGTAGTTGAGGGGTTAAAGACAGAATCTATTTGGTTAGAATTAAGGAACAATAGGAGAGCTATTACACTACTGGGTGTATACTATAGGCCACCAAATAGTGGGAAGAAGATGGAGGAGCAAATTTGCAGGCAAATTACAGAAAGATACAAGAACTATAGTGTAGAGATAATGGGGGACTTCAATTATCCCAATATAGACTGAGACAGTAACAGTGTAAAGGGCAAAGAGGGGGAGGGATTCCTGAAATGTCTTCAAAAGGACTTTCTGGAACAGTGTGTTTCTAGCCCAAACAGGAAGGAAGCAGTACTGGATCTAGTTCTGGGGAATGAAGTGGGGCAGATGGAGCATGTTTCAGTGGAGGAGTATTTGGGGAACAGTGATCATAATATCATTAGGTTTAGAATAGTTATGAAAAAGACAAGGAACAATCAAGGGTAAAAATACTTAACTGGAGGAGGGCTAACTTCAGTGAATTAAAAAGGGATCTTGTCCAAGTGGATTGGAGTGAAAGATTGGTAGGCAAAAGGGTAATTGAACAATGGGAGACCTTCAAGGAGGAGATGGTTTGGGTACAGACCAGACACATTCCCATGAGGGGAAAAGGGAGGTCATCCAAAGCTAGAGCTTCCTGGATGACTAAAGATATAGAGATTGAAATGAAACAAAACAGATGCTTACGACAAATGTAAGGTTCATAATACAGCTGAATACAGACAGTACAGAGATCATCTTAAAAAGGGAATAAGAGGGGCAAAGAAAGTGTATGAGAATAGATTAGCAGCTAACATAATAGGGAACCTAAAAGTCCTTTATAAACATATGAATAGTAAAAGGGTAGTTCAGGGAAGGGTGGGGCAAATTACGGACTGAGAAAGATATCTTCTTGTGGAGGCAGAGGGTATGGCTGAGGTACTAAATGAATACTTTGCATTGGTCTTCACTAGAGAAGAGGATGCTGCCAATGTAGCATCAAAGGAGGAGGTAGTAGTGATATTGGATTGAATAAAAATAGATGAAGAAGAAGTACTTAAAAGATTGGCAGTACCCAAAGTAGAAAAGTCACCTGGTCCGGATCCTAGGTTACTGAGAGCAGTAATGGTGGAAATTGCGGAGGCTCTGGCCACAATCTTGTGGACAGTGCTGGAGGACTGGAGGATTGCAAATGTCACACCCCTGTTCAGAAAAGGGGAGAGGGATAAACCCAACAATTACAGGCCAGTCAGCCTAACGTCGGTGGTGGGGAACCTTTAGAAATAATAATCTGGGACAAAATTAATTGGAATTCGGTAAAGTACGGGCTAATAAATGAAAGTCAATGCGAATTTGTTAAAGGTAAATTGTGTTTGACTAACTTGATTGAGTTCTTTGAAGAAGTAATGGAGAGGGTTGATGAGGGTAGTGCAGTTGATGTTGTGTATATGGACTTTCAAAAGGCATTTGGTAAAGTACCACATAATAGACTTATTAGCAAATTTAAAGCCCATTGGATTAAAGGGACAGTGGCAGCGTGGATACAAAATTGGTGAAGGGGCAGAAAGCAGAGAGTAGTGGTAAACATTTGTTTTGCAGACTGGTGGGAAGTATGCAGTGGTGTTCCCCAGGGGTCAGTATTAGGACTACTGCTCATTTTGATATACATTAATGACCTGGACTTTGGCATAGAGGGTATAATTTCAAAGTTTGCTGATGACACAAAACTCGGAAATGTAATAAACAATGTGGAGGATAGTAACAGACTTCAGGAGGACACAAACAGACTGGTGAAATGGGCAGACACATGGCAGAAGAAATTTAACACCGAGAAATGCAGGATCAGTTAGACCTGGGGGTCTACTTTTTGAAGATGCAGGACAAGTTGAGATGGCTGTTCAAAAAGCATATGGGATCCTGGGCTTTATTAATTGAGGCATAGAGTACATAGACTTAGGATGTTATGCTAAACCTTTATAAAACACCGGTTAGGCCTCAGCTGGAATATTCAGCCAGGACTTAATTTATGTGGAGAGATTGGAGAAGCTGGGGCTGTTCTCCTGAGAGCAGAGAAGGTTAAGAGGAGAATTGATAGAGATGTTCAAAATCATGAACGGTTTTGATAGAGTAAATACGGAGAAACTGTTTCCAGTGGCAGAAGGGTCAGTAACCAGAGGACACAGATTTAAGGTGATTGGCAAAAGAACCAGAGGTGACATGAGGAAACATTTTTTTATGCAGCGAGTTGTTATGATCTGGAATGCACTGCCTGAAAGGGTGGTGGAAGCAGATTCAATAATAACTTTCAAATGGGAAATGGATAAATACTTGAAGGAAAAAAATTATGTGGCTATGGGGAAAGAGCAGGGGAGTGGGACTAATTGGAATAGTTCTTTCAAAGAGTCGGCACTGACATGATGGGCCGAATGGCCTCTTTCTGTGCTGTACCTACTATGATACTATGATAAGAAGTGGGGCAGTGGAAGGAAAGTACCAATCTAAGTAGTTTGGAGAGAGAGTGCCAGATCGAATTGATTTGCGAGAGAATGTGTCTGTGAAAGAATGGGGAGTCAGATGGGGTACGTTGTGTTTGTGAACTGGGCCTGGAGGGGCTAGAGTGCCTTTGTAAACTGGGGTAGTGGAGAGTTGGTGTGGGAGACTGACTTGTTGAAGTAACTTTGGGTAAGTGAAGGTTTGGTTGGCCTGTTGAAAGTCCAAATGTCACTTTGTTTTCCTATTTGTGGATTAAGAATCTATAAAGTATGAATATAAAAGTGCTTAAACTGAACCAAAATGCTTAATTTTTAATGTAAAAATTCACATTTTTGGGGGAGTATGCTCCCAAGCCCCTCCCAGAAATATTTCAATATTTGAGTTTCCCCTTCAAGTTTTCGTTCAGTTATATCTTTTCCCCTCCATTAGAAGGGAAAGAATGTTGTGTAAATCTACTGATTAAGGTACCAAGTATGTGCAGTACTTATTTTTACATGTCAAGGATGTTTTTCATTTGTCAGCTTTTTTTTGAGGCTGTGTCATCTTTTATGAAGGTGCTGGGTCAGTTTTTGTTACTTTTCTGGGTTGTCATATACACAAACACAGTGACTGAGAGAGGGGACAGTCGGCCCATTGCCAGGCTCTTGCAAAGGTGCGCTGGAACAGATGTTAAGGGATACAGTGCAGCAGACCAGGGTTGCTCACCCTGAACATAGTCTCTTCCACCGTGTGCTGGAAATGCAGGACCTGGCTCTGGTGGAAATGAGTACACGCAGTTCTGGCCATGAAATTCGGGCTGCTCCATTCCATAGCGCGACACATTGGTGTCTTTTGACATTAATATTAGTGCAAATTTTATTCTTTTCAACTTTAATGAATCTGTTGCATCAATATTTTACACAGAAGGCTTTGCATTTACAAACAACACAGTATTAGGTGTCAACCTTGGCTCAGTGGGAGCACTCTTATCTCTGACTTTGAATGTTGGGAGTCAAGCTCCCCTCCAGAGACGTGAACACATAAGGGCGTGTTGCACTGTTGGAGGTGCCCGTCTTTTGGATGAGGTGTTAAACTGAGGCTCTGTCTGCCCTCTCAGGTGGATGCTAAATATCCCATGGCACTATTCATAGAAGAACAAGGGTATTCTCCCGGTGTCGTGACCAATATTTATCCCTCAGCCGACATCATTGAAAACAGATTATCTGGTTATTTACCTCATTGCTGTTTGTGGGACTTTGCTGTGCGCAAATTGACTGCTGCATTTCCTACATTACAACAACGACTACACTTCAAAAATACTTCAATGTCTGTGAAGCACTTTAGGATGTCCTGAGCTCATGAAAGGCGCTATATAAATGCAGGTACTTTCTTTCTATTGCAAAAGCTAAGACAAAAGGAAAATTACCTTACTGGTGCAACACAATGTGATTCTTACGGTTCTTTCTCAAGAAGCACATTGAACCACACCTCTTAAATTTCTGCTCAACAAATGGTGTTCTGTGCAAATGGGATCATTGCATTTAGAAAATATAATATAACATAATTTAATGCTATTTATAAACAACCTTAAATTGAGCTCAAATGAATTTTCTTACGGTGTTAAGGTTCTTTGAACTTAGAATCAGTACAGTATTTTTCCAGTGCACAACGAACCAATTCTGAATATTTTTTAAAACTTTTATTTCTATAGAACCCTATTACATTGAAACAGCTCAGTGTGTTCATAGAATCATAGAAAGGTTACAGCACAGAAGGAGGTCATTCGGCCCATCGAGTCCGTGCCGGCTCTATGCAAGAGCAATCCAGCTAGTCCCACTCTCCCGCCCTGGCCCTGCAGCCCTGCAAATTTTTTCCATTCAAGTACTTATCCAGTTCCCTTTTGAAGGCCATGATTGAATCTGCCTCCACCACCCCCTCGGGCAGTGCATTCCAGATCCTAACCACTCACTGTGTAAAAAAGTTTTTCCTCATGTCATCTTGGTTCTTTTGCCAAACACCTTAAATCTATGTCCTCTGATTCTTGACCCTTCTGCCAATAGGAACAGTTTCTCTCTATCTACTCTGTCTAGACCCTTCATGATTTTGATTACCTCTATCAAATCTCCTCACAACCATCTCTGTTCTAAGGAGAACAACCCCAGCTTCTCCAGTCTATCCACGTAACTAAAGTCCCTCATCCCTGCAATCATTCCAGTAAATCTCTTCTAAACCCTTTCTAAGGCCGTCACATCTTTCCTAAAGTGCGGTGCCCAGAACTGGACACAATATTCCAGTTGTGGCCGAACCAGTGTTTTATAAAGATTCATCATGACTTCCATACTTTTGTACTCTATGCCTCTATTTATAAAGCCCAGGACCCCATATGCTTTTTTAACCGCTTTCTCAACCTGCCCTGCCACCTTCAACGATTTGTGCACATCTCTCTGTTCCTGCACCTCTTTTAGAGTTGTGCCCTCTAGTTTATATTGCCTCTCCACTTTGCATTTTTCTGCGTTAAGTTTCATCTGCCATGTGTCCGCCCATTCCACCAGCCTGCCTATATCCTCTT
Source organism: Heptranchias perlo (assembly GCF_035084215.1). Taxonomy (NCBI): domain Eukaryota; kingdom Metazoa; phylum Chordata; class Chondrichthyes; order Hexanchiformes; family Hexanchidae; genus Heptranchias; species Heptranchias perlo. Next base: position 134,054,113 of record NC_090327.1, on the reverse strand, counting down.
GAAGTCTATCACTGCCCTCCTCACTGTTCACTACCCTTCCAAGTTTTGTGTCATCTGCAAATTTTGAAATTGTGCCCTGTACACACAAGTCCAGGTCATTAATATATCAAGAAAAGAAGTGGTCCCAGCACTGACCCCTGGGGAACACCAGTGCACATTTCCCTCCAGTCCGAAAAACAATCGTTCACCACCACTCTGCTTTCTGATCCTTAGCCAAATATATATTCAAGCTGCCACTGCCCCTTTAATCCCATGGGCTTCAATTTTGCTAACAAGTCTATTATGTGGTACTTTATCAAATGCCTTTTGAAAGTCCATATACACAATATAAATGGCACTACCCTCAGCAACCTCTCTGTTACTTCACCAAAGAACTCAATCAAGTTAATCAAACACGATTTGCCTTTAACAAATCCATGCTGGCTTTCATTTATTGACCTATATTTTTCCAATTGCCAATTAATATTGTCCCGGATTATTATCTCTAAAGGTTTCCCCACCAGCAACGTTAGGCTGACTGGCCTGTAGTTGCCAGATTTGTCCCTCTCCCCTTTTTTAACAGGGGTGTGACATTTGCAATCCTCCAGTCCTCTGGCACCACTCCCATATCGAAGGAGGATTGGAAGATTGTGGCTAGAGCCTCCGTAATTTCCACCCTTACTTCCCTCAGCAACTTAGGATGCATCCCATCCGGACCGGGTGACTTTTCTACTTTGAGCGCTGCCAACCTTTTTAGTACCTCCTCTTTATCTATTTTTATCCTATCCAATTTCTCCACTATCTCCTCCTTTACTGTGACATTGGCAGCATCCTCTTCTTTAGTGAAGAAGGATGCAAAGTACTCATTTAGTACCTCAGCCATGCCCTCTACCTCCACAAGGAGATCTTGGCCCGACACCACCTTTGACTATCTCTTTACTATTTATATATTTATAAAAGAGTTTTGGGTTCCCTTTATGTTACCCACTAATCTATTCTCATACTCTCTTTTTGACCCTCTTATTTCTTTTTTCAGTTCTCCTCTGTCCCTTTTGTATTCAGCTTGGTTCTCTCCTGAATTATGAACCTAACATTTATCATAAGCCTTCTTTTTCTGTTTCATTTTAATGTCTATATCTTCAGTCATCCAGGGAGCTCTAGCTTTGGATGCCCGTCCTTTCCCCCTGTGCAAATGTGTCTAGCCTGTACCAGAACTATCGCCTCTTTGAAGGCCTCCCATTGCTCATTTACTGTTTTACCTGCCAAGCTTTGATTCCAATCCACCTGGGTCAGATCCCTTTTAAACTCACTGAAATTAGCTCTCCTCCAGTTGAGTATTTTCACCTTTGATTGTTCCTTGTCTCTTTCTATAACTACTCTAAACCTAATGATATTGTGATCACTGCTTCCCAAATGCTCCCCCACTGAAACATGCTCATTTGCCCCGCTTTATTCCCCAGAACTAGATCCAGCAATGCTTCCTTCCTTGTTGGACTAGAAAAATACTGATCAAGAAAGTTCTAGTGTACACATTTCAGGAATTCTTTCCGCTCTTTGCCCTTTACACTGTTACTGTCCCAGTCTATATTGGGATAATTGAAGTCCCCCATTATAACCACTCTATGATTCTTGCACCTTTCTGTAATTTGCCCGCAAATTTGCTCCTCTATCTCCTTCCCACTATTTGGTGGCCTATAGTATATACCCAGTAGTGTAATAGCTCTCCTATTATTCCTTAATTCTAATCAAATAGATTCTGTCTTTGACCCCTCAGTACATCATCCCTTTCTAGTGCTGTCACAGTATCTTTGATCAATACTGCCACCCTCTCCTTTTCTTCCATCCCTTTCTTTCCTGAATACCCTGTAGACAGGAATATTAAGTGCCCAATCCTCCAATTGATTGAGCCAGGTCTCTGATTATTGCCACTATATCATATTTCCATGTGGCGACTTGAGCCTGCAGCTCACCAACCTTATTTAACATACTCCGTGCATTTACACACATGCACTCTAAACCCATTTCAGTCTGCCTTGCATTTTCCCCCATTCTGATCCCTCCTATTTCTGAACTACTCTTTATTCGAATGTTGTTTGTCTCTCCCAGTCCTCTGTGCACCTTGTATTTCCTCTCCAATGCTTCACCCTGGGGCCCCTCCCCCAGCCATATTAATTTAAACCCTCCCCCACAGCACTAGTTAACCCCCTCTGGGGCCATTGGTCTCAGCTCTGTTGAGGTGCGGCCTGTCCATCTTGTACAGATCCCTCCTGCCCCAAAACTGGTCCCAATGCCCCAGGAATCTGAAGCCTTTCCTCCTGCACCATTTCTTCAGCCATGCATTAACCTGTCTTATGTTATTGCCCCTATACTCACTAGGATGTGACACTGGGTGTAACCTGGAGATTAGCATCTTTGAGGTCCTGCTCTTTAACTTCCTCCCTAGCTCCTGAAACTCTGCCTGTAGGACCTCAACCCGTTTCCTTCCTATGTCATTGGTTCCAACATGGACCACGACTTCTGGCTGTTCCCTCCCCCCCGCCCCCGAATGTTCTGCATCAGTTCAGTGATGTCCTTTACCCTGGTACCAGAGAGAACACACTATGCGAGACTCAGGTTGGCAGTTGCAGAAATGTCTGTCTATCCCCCTGACTATGAATCCCCTATGACCACCGCATTCCTACACTTTGCTGTGCCCCTCTGTGCAGTCCTTTGCCCCATGGTGCCATGGACGTGCTCTCGACTGCACCCCACTGAGGTTCCGTCATCCTCACAGCACTGAAAACCAGTTTGTGAGTGTCACATTTTTATTTTATGCAAATCGGATCCTTTTAATGTTGGTATCCTCTACTTAGTTAATTTTAATTTTATCTCCTTAGATCTAATTAATTACTCTGATTATTTTTTGATATGTTTACTTATTTACTGTTGCCCCTTGGTTTAATTTACTTAGCACCTCCTTTCCCCTCTGCACCTAATTCCCACTCTCACCAAATTCCTGTCTTCTCTCTGTTTAGCAACTCACTCTGTTCAGCGATTCACTTAGCTCTGTGCTCAAGCTCTATCTATAGTATGATATTGCCTTTTCCTTTAACCATTGCTTTAATTAGTCCACAATATGGTCTCTACAATCTATTGAAATATAACAAGTCATAACCAATAACAATGTGAAACTGCTTATTTTGCAAAATATTTAATTATAATGAGAAATATGCAAAAAATCATGGCAAATAATGTGATATAATTGGAAAGCATTACTAGTGGCAGTGATACACATTCCAATCATGCCCTGCTACCTTCAGGGATCTGTGGACATGCACTCCTCCCTCACTTCCTCTACACCTCTCAGTATACTCCCATTTATTGTGTACTCTCTTGCCTTGTTTGCCCTCCCCAAATGCAGTACCTCACACTTCTCTGGATTGACTTCCATTTGCCACTTTTCTGCCCACCTGACCAGTCCATTGATATCTTCCTGCAGTCTACAGCTTTCCTCCTCACTATCAAACACACGGCCAATTTTTGTATCATCTGCAAACTTCTTAATCATGCCCCCTACATTTAAGACTAAATCCACATATACAGACTCATTTAAATCATACTAGTATGGAAATGTATATTTGCTGATTAGTAATGTGTTGCAATTTCATCATACAACATTTCATTGTCAAAATTAACCTTGTATCTCAAAACTACTGTAATATGTTATGTCGAGTTACATCGAAATTACAGCACAGAAACAGGCCATTTGGCCCAACTGGTCTATGCCGGCATTTATGCTCCACACGAGCCTCCTCCCTTCCTACTTCATCTAACCCTATCAGTATACCCTTCTATTCCTTTCACCCGCGTGTGTTTATCTAGCTTCCCCTGGATACATTTATATCTATGCTAGTCGCCTCAACTAGTCCTTGTGGTAGCGAGTTCCACATTCTTACCACTCTCTGGGCAAAGAGGTTTCTCCTGAATTCCTTATTCAGTGACTATTTATTAGTGACTATTTTATATTTAACATCTAGTTTTGAACTTACCCATAAGTGGAAACATTTTCTCGACGTCTACAAATTTTGTAATTGTATCTCCAATTCCTGAATCCAAATTGTTAATGTAAATTGTGAACAACAGTGGTCCCAGCACCAATTCCTGTGGAACACCACTTCTCACCCTTTGCCTGTCTGAGTAGTTACCCTTAACCCCTACTCATTCTGCTACCTGTCCCCTGACTCCACATGCTCTGACCTTAGCCATGAGTCTACAATGTGGTGCCTTATCGAAGGCCTTTTGAAAATCCAAATATATTACATCTACTACATCACCCTTGCCTACTCTTTCTGTTACTTCTTCAAAGAATTCAATAAAATTGGTCAAGCATGACCTTCCCTTACAAAACCATGCTGACTATTCTTTATTATATTTTCATTCTCTAGATGTCTTTCTATTACATCTTTGAGTAAAGATTCCATTATCTTTCTTACCACAAAATGGGACAATTTTCCAATTTGCTGATTTTACTTAGTGAAGAGATCCCAAAACTTAATGAATAACTTTACTGTTAACAAATGGGATTCTTAAATGATGAAATTACTAGCAGACTAATAGACTCAGGCTAGCAAAATGTTACTCATAACACAAAAAAAGGGAATGAGTACAGTTGATTTGGATCATTTCTATCCTGTCAGCTACAAATAAGATCACGGCTGATCTTCGACCTCAACTCCACTTTCCTGCCTGATCTCCACATACCTTGATCATAGAATCATAGAAAGGTTACAGCACGGAAGGGGGCTATTCTGCCTATCGAGTCCGAGCTGGCTCTATGCAAGAGCAATCCAGCTAGTCCCACTCCCCTCGCCCTATCCCCGCAGCCCTGCAATTTTTTTCCTTTCAAGTACTTATCCAGTTCCCTTTTGAAGGCCACGATTGAATCTGCCTTCACCATCCCCTCGGGCAGTACATTCCAGATCCTAACTACTCGCTGTGTGAAAACGTTTTTCCTCATGTCACCTTCGGTTCTTTTGCCAATCGCCTTAAATCTATGCCCTTTGATTCTTGACCTTTCTGCCAATAGGAACAGTTTCTCTCTATCTACTCTGTCTAGACCCTTCATGATTTTGAACACCTCTATCAAATCTCCTCTCAACCTTCTCTGTTCCAAGGAGAACAACCCCAGCTTCTCCAGTCTATCCACGTAACTAAAGTCCCTCATCCCCGGAATCATTCCAGTAAATCTCTTCTGCACCCTCTCTAAAGCCTTCACATCTTTCCTAAAGTGCGGTGCCCGGAATTGGACACAATACTCCAGTTGTGGCCGAACCAGTGTTTTATAACCAGTGTTTTGTACCCTATGCCTCTATTTATAAAGCCCAGGATCCCATATGCTTTTTTAACTGCTTTCTCAACCTGCCCTGCCACCTTCAATGATTTGTGTACATATACCCCCAGATCTCTCTGTTCCTGTACCCTTTTAGAATTGTGCCCTCTAGTTTATATTGCCTCTCCTCATTCTTCGTACCAAAATGTATCACTTCGCATTTTTCTGCATTAAATTTCATCTGCCATGTGTCCGCCCATTCCACCAGCCTGTCTATATCCTCTTGAAGTCTATCACTATCCTTCTCATTGGTCACTACCCTTCCAAGTTTTGTGTCATCTGCAAATTTGGAAATTGTGCCCTGTACACCCAAGTCCAAGTCATTAATATATATCAAGAAAAGCAGTGGTCCTAGTACCGACACCTGGGGAACCCCACTGTACACCTCCCTCCAGTCTGAAAACAGCCATTCACCACTACTCTCTGTTTCCTGTTACTTAGCCAATTCTGTATCCATGTTGCTACTGCCCCTTTTATTCCATGGGCTTCAATCTTGATGACAAGCCTATTATGCGGCACTTTATCAAACGCCTTTTGGCAATCTATATACATCACATCAACTACATTGCCCTCATCGACCCTCTTTGTTACCTCATCAAAAAACTCTATCAAGACAGTTAAACACGATTTGCCTTTAACAAATCCGTGCAGGCTTTCCCTAATCAATCCAAACTAGTTCAAGTGACTGTTAATTCTGTCCCAGATTATCGTTTCTAAAAGTTTCCCCAACACCGAGGTTAAACTGACTGGCCTGTAGTTTCTGGGTTTATCCTTTCAGCCTTTTTTGAACAAGGGTGTAACATTTGCAATTCTCCAGTCCTCTGGCACCACCCCCATATCTAAGGATGTTTGGAAGATTATGGGCAGTACCTCCGCAATTTCCACCTTTACTTCCGTCAGCAACCTAGGATGCATCCCATCCGGACCGGATAACTTATCTACTTTAAGTACAGCTAGCCTTTCTATTACCTCCTCTTTATCAATTTTTAGCTCATCCAGTATCTCAACTACCTCCATTTTTTACTGTGACTTTGGCATCATCTTTTTCCTTGTTAAAGACAGATGTAAAGTACTCTTTTATTACCTTGGCCATGCCCTCTGCCTCCATGACTAAATCTCCTTTTTGGTCTCTAGAGTCCAAAAATCTATCTATCTCAGCCTTGAACATATTTAACAACTCAGCATCCACAGCCCTCTGGGGTAGAGAATTCCAAAGGTTCACAACCCTCTGAGTGAAAAAAATTCTTCCTCATCTCAGTCTTAAATGGCCGACCCATTATCCTGAGACTATGCCCCCTAGTTCTAGTCTCTCCAGCCAGGGGAAACAACCTCTCATGATTAGACATAATGTAATTACATTGTCAGTCCTGTCACTGTGCCATTCTCCTCATACAAGATCACAAGATAATTACAGATGACGAAGGCCATTCAGCCCATCAAATATGGTAATGTGTTTTCAAGACAGGGCTGCCAAAGTTTGGCGAATCCTAAGTGTGAGGTTTTCAGTCATAAGTCTGAAATGTATACCTGACCATCGCCTCATGCCAAGAAATGTAAGCATGATAAAAAATAGCAGGCCGAGTCCCGGGGATGTCCTGTTTATGTATTAACTTTTGTATGAATTAAGTTCCCTCTCCTGTTATGAATTATGTGGCTGTTCCAAGTCTTTGTATGGCTCAGGAGCATTCCTGACACAAGCTCATCCCTTGGCAGAGCCTTGCACTGGAACTGGGAGTCAAGGAGGGTGGAAACAAGAGTGTAGCTGCTGGCCTGCAGCTTTGCAAGCCCGTGGAGCATCCTGAGGGGAGGGGGAGGTTGAAATTAAAAAAAAGATGCCTGCATTGAATTTTGGGCTCCACCCGAGATCTGCACAGACCTTCTGGTCTGAGGGAGCCCTGATGTGATCTGGTACCATGTTACTCTGGGAGTGCCTCTTGTGGGGTACCCAACAGACCTGCAATGCCGAAAGTGAGGCAGAAGGCCAGGAGCACCACGTCTTCCCTTATTACCATAGTTACTCTGGTCTACTTTAGGCACAGGCCCAGTTAAATGCCATTGGAGAAGCACCAGTCATCCAAGGGCAACGCAGTAGGGGGGAAGACCAGACCTAACAGGCTTTGACTTTTTTTCTTCCCTGTGGACTCACCTGGATGATAAACATTGGCTAAACTATAAATGCTGCTAGTGTAAGGCCCTGCCATGAAATATAACCTGATGATAACTTGTTGTTAATGTCATTCACATTTTAATGATTGAAAAGATCTGACTATTTGGTCAACTATTTACAATCACACTAAAATTAAAAATCACACTTGAGGTAGGGCTGTAAGCAGTGCTCTGTGTATGTTTGGGAACTCTAGACGTTTCCAGAACAGAAGGTGGCCATTCACCCCACTAAATAATGTACTCGGAGTTCTGACTTCTGCAATTTCACAATGGTGTGAGCTGACAGTGAAAACATGGCCTTGCTTACATCACTGTCAAAATAGAACCAATACTGTCTTCTTCACTAGGACCTAAAAGTAACAATGTACTTTTTCTCTCCCTTGTCATTTCCTCTTCTCTCTTTCTCTCACTTTTACTTTCTCTCTTTTCTGTCTGTCTTTTATTTCTTCCCCTTATTTATTTCTTCTCCTTTTTGCTGTGCTTTTTTTTGTTTTTTTCTTTCTTCATAGTTCCCTAAGTGCAGTTAAGATTACTGCTAATATTATTCGCTGCTTTCTCTGACTCCCTAACCACAGGAAACAATACAACACTGTCGAGGCAAGATTATTCAAGCATCCATTGCAGTTGTAAAAAGTCTATTAAAATTATAGGGCCTATAGTTTTAATAGAGGATATTCACTATTGCAATGGACACTGGGATAGCCCCCCTCCCCCTCCCCTCCCTTCCATAACATTCCTCGTTTTCTCTAACTGAAGAACAACAGAAGACCAAGATTTACACCATACATACAGGAGATTGGAATCTGGAGGCAGAAGACATTCTCATACATAAGACCACTGCTGATTGTGCAGCAGTTGGTAAACCTATCTCTTCAAATATTAGTGGGCCGCAAACTGCAAAAAATGATCAGTGAAGGCACCACAACTGGCAAGAAAGCTGAATGTCCACTCTGGTTCCTTGGTGTGGACCCAGACCTGAGCATTGGTTGCTGTTTCTGATTCTGGGTTCAGTCTTTATCTTGTCTGCCTCTGATTTGTCAGGCTGCTTGTCTGACACCCAGTATTGGATGAGCAGAAATTTCCTCCAATTAAATATTGGGAAGACCGAAGCCATTGTCTTCGTTCCCCGCCACAAACTCTGTTCTCTAACCACCGACTCCATCCCTCCCCCTGTCTACTGTCTGAGGCTGAACCAGACCATTCGCAACCTTGGCGTCCTATTTGACCCTGAGATGAGTTTCCGACCCCATATTCTCTCCATCACCAAGACCGCCTACTTCCACCTCCGTAACATCGCCCGTCTCCGCCCCTGCCTCAGCTCATCTGCTGCTGAAAACCTCATCCATGCCTTTGTTACCTCTAGGGTCGACTATTCCAATCTCCTGGTTGGCCTCCCACCTTCCATCTTCTGTAGACTTGAGCTCATCCAAAACTCTGCTGCCCGTATCCTAACTCACACCAAGTCCAGTTCACCCATCACCCCTGTGCTCACTGACCTACATTGGCTCCCGGTCCGGGAACGCTTCAATTTTAAAACTCTTATTCTTGCTTTCAAATCCCTCCATGGCCTCGCCCCTCCCGATCTCTGTAACCTCCTCCAGCCCTACAACCCTCTGAGAACTCTGTGCTCCACCTATTCTGGTCTCTTCCACATCCTCCACTGACGGCCGTGTCTTTAACCGTCTGGGTGCTAAGCTCTGGAATTCCCTCCCTAAACTTCTCTGCCTCTTCACCTCTCCCTCTTCCTTTAAGACGCTCCTTAAAACCTACCTCTTTGACCAAGCTTTTGGTCACCTGTCCTAATATCTCCTTATGTGGCTCAGTGTCAAATTTTGTTTGATTTTGTTTTACTACATTAATAGTGCTATATAAATGCAGGCTGTTGTTGTTGAAAGAGACGTTGGTTGCTTCATTCCATTAGTATAGTTTTGCAGACATAGCCTTTCTCTCAGACCCAGACAACAAGTATATAAGGGCCTGGTCTCTCTGTCTAATATTTTTGGGCTTTTTTTATATAGGCAATAATTCAAACTGCAATGAGCATTTGTAAATTTTTAGTTCTGAGGCACTTAAAATGTCACTGTAACCTCTTGTACTCAAAACAGTCTGCAATCCAAATCAAAACATACTGACTTAAAAAATGTGCTCATCGCAGCACTGGACACTTTGAACAGAGGCAAATTTATGTGAGCAAGATTAGAATTGACCATTTCCTTAAAGCAAGCGAAGGTAAGAAAAGTCATTATAGTTCCTTACACTGGAATCAACATACTTCTTGTTGTATATGTGCATTATGTGGGGGAGGGTCAATAGTTTGTGAATGGTCACTGCACACAGTCTTGTCAAGTACCAGCTATTGACCTGAACTAATGTTGAGCTCCTGTAATTAGACACAGTTTATCTTTTACAACTAAAAATAATCACAAAAGGCACAACAGAAATGTTTTGAGATTAGAAAGAGCGTGTGTGAGAATGAAACAGACTGAGCAAGTTAGAACTCTTTTTTCTGGTGGGATTGGGTGGTGCAGAGTGAGAGACACACAGGCCTGGATTTTAACTTGAAGCCGGGAAGAAAGCAGGGAATGGGGGGGGGGGGGGGGGGAGGTGGGGGGGGGGGGGTTTGTGGAGAGAATTTAAAGGTAGGACCTGTTTTAAATTTTTTCAAACCGTTTCCCGCCTGATAACCAGCTTGTTTAACAGGCTGGCTGCCTGTCAAATGGGAAAGCAGCCGGGGAGTGAATGGAAGGTAGGTTGGAGTAAGGGAAGGGGAGAGATGGGGATCTTTGGGGTTGGATGGGGGCTCGGGGAGAGATCGGTATCTTTGGGGGGGATGGGGAGAGATTGGGATCTTTGGGGGGGATGGGGAGAGATCGGTATCTTTGGGGAGGATGGGGAGAGATTGGTATCTTTGGGGGGGATGGGGAGAGATTGGTATCTTTGGGGGGGGGGTGGGGAGAGATTGGGATCTTTGGGGGGGATGGGGAGAGATCGGTATCTTTGGGGGGGATGGGGAGAGATTGGTATCTTTGGGGGGGATGGGGAGAGATCGGTATCTTTGGGGGGGATGGGGAGAGATCGGTATCTTTGGGGGGGATGGGGAGACACGGGATCTTTGGGGGGGTCGGGCAGAGATCGGGATCTTTGGGGGTTGGACAGGGGGCGTGATCGCGGGGTGGTGGGGGATGTCGGTTATCGTTGGGGGGTGAGAAGTCGGAGATCGTCGGGGAGGTGAGAGATCGGAGATTGTTGGGGAGGTGAGAGGTCGGAGATCGTTGGGAGGTGAGAGGTTGGAGATTGTTGGGGAGGTGAGATGTCGACCATCGGGTAGGGTGGCCTTGGGCATCGGGGGAGGGTGTGGGATATTGGTGGGTTCTCGGTCATGGGGAACCCCCGTCCTCTCACCTCCCCAATGATCTCCGACTGTTCAACCCCCAACGGTCTTCGGGAGGTCTTGGACATCAGAGGAGCGGGTCTCAGACACTGGTGGTGGTGGGGGGGGGGAGTCTTGGATATCAGGAGGGGGTTACGGACATCTGGGGTATGCGGGTGTTGGACACCGGGGGGGAGGGTCGGCCGATGGCTGGGGTCCGATCGCAGCAGGTCAGCTTGTTAGGCCTGGAGGAAACACTCCTGCTCCTCCTGGCCCACAAGCAGTGCAATAAAGGCACTTACCTCATGATCTGGGCCTTCCCGCCTCCCTTTCACCGGTGAGATTTAAATTTAAAGGTCGCTTGAATATCAATTTAAAAACGTCTAATTAACGTCTCACAATGATGTTGATTGCTTTGCCAACTACCCGCCTGCACTAATTACGGTCCCGACTGCGGCGGGTAAGCTACATGCACGCGTCCAAACGCCCCTCTGTAAACCCTGGAAGTGGGCGCGTTGGAGCCGGGTTGTGGTTGCGCTCCAAAAATCTATTATTTTATCGACCCACCCGCCCCCAACCCACCCGTTCTTGGGGGTTAAAATTCCCCACATGCCTTTTGTCTCTGGGACCTGGGCTCAAATCCATTCAAGAATGAAAACAAGAAAATCCCCACTATTTGCTGTGAGAGCTTGCTGTGAAATCAGCTTGGGCACTCTCAAACCAATTCCCAATGGAGATGGGCAACTGATAGGAGCAGGAAAATCGGCCCCAGGAGTGATGGTCCCTTAGGAATGGTGTTGTATTCCTTGAGACCAAATTACAGTCAATTTTGGAGAGACCAGCAGCAACAACAGCAACTATTTGCATTTATATAGTGTCTTTAACGCAGTAACACATCCCAAGGTGCTTCACAGGAGTGTTATCATTTGACACTGAGCCACATAAAGAGATATTAGGACAGGTGACTAAAAGCTTGGTCAAAGGGGTAGGTTTTAAGGAGCATCTTAAAGGAGGAGAGGTAGAGAGGCGGAGAGGTTTAGGGAGGGAACCTTGGAGAGGGAAATGTTGGTTACAGTATTATCAGACAATCTGGTCTGAATAGGATCAGCCATTTTTTATGATTTTTTAAAAATTCGTTCATGGGATGTGGGCGTCCTTGGCGAGGCCAGCATTTATTGCCCATCCCTAATGCCCTTGAGAAGGTGGTGGTGAGCCGCCTTCTTGAACCGCTGCAGTCCGCGTGGTGAAGGTTCTCCCACAGTGCCGTTAGGAAGGGAGTTCCAGGATTTTGACACAGCGATGATGAAGGAACGGCGATATATTTCCAAGTCGGGATGGTGTGTGACTTGGAGGGGAACGCGCAGGTGGTGTTGTTCCACCAAATACAAATTAAGTGAAAAACTCATTAACATTGTCATTGGCATTGGCATTGAAATAATCTGTAACAATAAGGACTTTCACTGAGATATTGCAATAGATCCTGAAAGAGGAGGGCAAGAAAGTCCATTGTACAGGAGCCAGGGCTAAAATCCAGCAGTGATACTCCTGAGACCAACAGAACTGGCTGCGAATGTTCCTTCGACTTTTACAGCTCAGCAATGACCACATTGGCAAAAGAGCTCAATTTATGTGATTGTAAATGCCCACAGATTTAGGAAACAACATTCGGTGTTGATGTGACTTCTCCTGTCTGGAACACAGGAGGCTTTATTTTATGCATCTGGAACTTAACTATTGGCCTAACCATACAGCTCAATGGGAAAACTTATGGACAGCAGATTTTTTTTTTGTCAAATACTGGAGTGCATTGCTGTCTGCCTATTAAATATCATAGACTGATAATGAAAGTAGCTGATAAACAACAGCATTAGGGAGTGGTGCTGTCAAAAGCTGTCATATTGATAACTCATGGTGTAACTGGTGAGTGTGCATTAATGTTCAGAGCTTTAGGAAGTTCATTTATAAAAGTAGCAGAGACTCCATGAAGTTGGTGCATTCTTTTATTCAGTAAACAAACTACATGAGCTGATGTAGCTCCAGATATGTTCACCTTACACCTCATGGAGAAAATGTTGCAGAATGTCGGCTAATACTCTACAATGGAGGATTCTTTCTTCTATGTACAAGTTATCTTTGAATAACATGAATGTGCTGGATCAATGATCTGGCTTTTGTCATTGTTTCCTATTTCATTCCTACCACAGGTGGTCCACGACTGGAAAGCAATTTGGCAGTAAAATAAGTAACATTAATGCAAAATAAACAGGTCAGGCAGCATCTGTGGAGAGAGAGTTAACATGTCAGGTCGATGAGCTTTCATCTGAACATTAATGTAAATATTAGTGAGGGGATAATAGGATTTACTCTTGGCATAGTTAGACTGCATTTTAAACATGTATGTAAGAAAAGAAATGAAAGTTAATGGTTTTACCCTCTATGGGATTAGCACAGTGAACGTGTGACTAATAGTGTGAGGGTAGTACAATTTTCTTTTACCTGCCCTAGTCTAATGACATGAATCAAGGGAGTAGGTGGGGGTGGGGAGGACGGACATTGACAGTCCTGCACGGAGACACTGAGGCATTTTTATGGTGACTACATAAATGCTAAATGGGATAGATTCAGACCAGATCTAGCAGCTCAAAACTGGGCATCCATGAGGTGCTGTGGGCCATCAGCAGCAGCAGAATTGTATTCCAGCACAATCTGTAACCTCATGGCCCGGCATATTCTTCACTCTACCATTACCAACAAGCCAGGGGATCAACCCTGGTTCAATGAGGAGTGTAGAAGAGCATGCCAGGAGCAGCACCAGGTGTACCTAAAAATGAGGTGCCAACCTGGTGAAGCTACAACTCAGGACTACATGCATGCTAAACAGCAGAAATAACATGCTATAGACAGAGCTAAGCGATTCCACAACCAACGGATCAGATCAAAGCTCTGCAGTCCTGCCACATCCAGTCATGAATGGTGGTGGACAATTAAACAACTAACGGGAGGAGGAGGCTCTATAAACATCCCCATCCTCAATGATGGCGGAGTCTAGCACGTGAGTGCAAAAGACAAGGCTGAAGCGTTTGCAAACATCTTCACCTAGAAATGCCGAGTGGATGATCCATCTCGGCCTCCTCCCGATATCCCCACCATCACAGAAGCCAGTTTTCAGCCAATTCGATTCACTCCACATGATATCAAGAAATGGCTGAGTGCACTGGATACAGTAAAGGCTATGGGCCCCGACAACATCCTGGCTATAGTGCTGAAGACTTGTGCTCCAGAACTAGACGTGCCTCTAGCCAAACTGTTCCATTACAGCTACAACACTGGCATCTACCCGACAATGTGGAAAATTGCCCAGGTATGTCCTGTCCACAAACAGCAGGACAAATCCAATCCGGCCAATTAACGCCCCATCAGTCTACTCTCAATCATCAGCAAAGTGATGGAAGGTATCATCGACAGTGCTATCAAGCGGCACTTACTCACCAATAACCTGCTCACCGATGCTCAGTTTGGGTTCCACTAGGACCACTCGGCTCCAGACCTCATTACAGCCTTGGTCCAAACATGGACAAAAGAGCTGAATTCCGAGGTGAGATGAGAGTGACTGCCCTTGACATCAAGGCAGCATTTGACTGAGTGTGGCACCAAGGAGCCCTAGTAAAATTGAAGTCAATGGGAATCAGGGGGAAAACTCTCCAGTGGCTGGAGTCATACCTAGCACAAAGGAAGATGGTAGTGGTTGTTGGACGCCAATCATCTCAGGACATTGCTGCAGGAGTTCCTCAGGGCAGTGTCCTAGGCCCAACCATCTTCAGCTACTTCATCAATGACCTTCCCTCCATTATAAGGTCAGAAATGGGGATGTTCGCTGATGATTGCACAGTGTTCAGTTCCATTTGCAACTCCTCAGATAATGAAGCAGTCCGTGCCCACATGCAGCAAGACCTGGACAGCAACCAGGCTTGGGCTGACAAGTGGCAAGTAACATCGCGCCAGACAAGTGCCAGACAATGACCATCTCCAACAAGAGAGAGTCTAACCACCTCCCCATGACATTCAATGGCATTACCATCGCTGAATCCCCCGCCATCAACATCCTGGGGATCACCATTGACCAGAAACTTAACTGGACCAGCCACATAAATACTGTGGCTACAAGAGCAGGTCAGAGGCTGGGCATTCTGTGGCGAGTGACTCACCTCCTGACTCCCCAAAGCCTTTCCACCATCTACAAGACACAAGTCAGGAGTGTGATGGAATACTCTCCACTTCCTGGATGAGTGCAGCTCCAACAACACTCAAGAAGCTCAACACCATCCAGGACAAAGCAGCCCGCTTGATTGGCACCCCATCCACCACCCTAAACATTCACTCCCTTCACCACCGGCGCACAGTGGCTGCAGTGTGCACCATCCACAGGATGCACTGCAGCAACTCACCAAGGCTTCTTCGACAGTACCTCCCAAACCCGCGACCTTTACCACCTAGAAGGACAAGGGCAGCAGGGAACACCACCACCTGCACGTTCCCCTCCAAGTCACACACCATCTCGACTTGGAAATATATCGCCATTCCTTCATCATCGCTGGGTCAAAATCCTGGAACTCCCTTCCTAACAGCACTGTGGGAGAACCTTCACCACATGGACTGCAGCAGTTCAAGAAGGAGGCTCACCACCACCTTCTCAAGGGCAATTAGGGATGGGCAATAAATGCCGGCCTTGCCAGCGACGCCCACATCCCATGAACGAATAAAAAAAAAACATGCAAAGACTGCCCTGCTATAGGTCCAGGTCCATTCCCACATTGCAACTTACCACTAACAATTTATTGAATGGCAAGCCAGAAAACATTAGCTCTCTTAAAGGCACATTCCCTAAATATACTGCCAGTGTTGAACAGAACCATGCACTCCAGGAAGGTTTAAGATTTGACCCGCAGTTAGTTGACCTCACCAAGGTAGTAGTGAAGCACTACAGTTGGCTTGAGTACCTCAGGCGCCAAGTCAACCAGGATCCTCACTCTTGATTGACATCCATTGACCGCACTAAAACGCGTGTGTGGACACTGGGCCAGGATCGGCTCAGATTTGATGGCTCCTATGATTTAATGTCTATGCTCATATATGGAGAATGACCACATGGGTGGGATATCACAAGGAAGCCAGTCCCTGTGGAACCTTACTCCATCACATTCAGGTGAAGAGACGAAGAAAGGGAGGAAAACTGGACCAAAGAAAGTTCGATAATATCGTCTTAAAAAACGGAGATTAATCATTTGACATTTGCTGATGAATGCAGCTTGTTTTTTGCTGTGGTAAAATTGTACAAGTGGAGTGCATGATAAAATAGACAAGAAAACCCAAACTTTTGTGAGCACAATGTTTGAGCGAAAGGATTTTTAAAACATTAATAGAGTTTCTCTTGGTGTAATAATTATTATAGAGGAATAGAGCCAAACAATGAAATCCTCTATATCAGTTCGATTCACCTTCAATATCGGGCATGATTTATGAATTTGCGTGGACAGAGAAGCCTGCAGTGCCTGTTGACTATCAATGCTGAATTCCCGATATGTGGCCCCAGCAGGCAGAACTCCTCGCTGGGAGCGTGAATTGGTAAACATTTACCTTCACATGTACGATATCATGATATCCAGTCCATGCATATTTCAAAACACGCGTGTTACAATAGTGTGATCCCCCATTCCCAGCAGGGAGCTATACTTGCACGGAGCACAAACTGGAGATGTGTAGCCTTATCTGCAACCTGGCAGCACCGCATAACCCTTAATATGAGTAGTCATGTCGTTTAGACATATAGGCCAGGATTTTGACCCGGAGCTGGGAAGAGGGCGGGAGGGTTGAATCGTGGATGGGAAGCTCACAAGTACGGGTTTCTCGTCCGACAGGCCGGCCTGATTGACGGGCTGGTCACAGTCGGATGGAAGCAGAGCAAGGAAGAGGACGTCTTCAGGTAAGTGTTCAGGTAAGTCTTAGATTGTATGGATGATGGGTGGGCATGGGGGCATGGGTGGGTGTGGGCACACTGGGGAAGCATGGTGGTCACGGTGGGGGTCAGTCATCGGGGGTAGGAGGGGAGATCAGTCATCGGAGGTCAGACATCGGGGGGTCAGTCATTGGGGGGGGATTGGGGGTCATGGGGGAGGCGATTGGGTGTCAGTCACCGGGGGGTCAGTCTGTGAGGGGTGGGGTTGGGATTAAGGGTCATCACGGGGGTCCGCGATCATTGGGGGTTCCGCGATTGTTGGGGGAGGGTCCGCGATCATTGTGGGGTGGGTCTGCGATCGTTGGGGGGGGCGGGGGTCGCTGCAGGTAGGCTGGTTGGACCTGGGGGAAGCACTTCTGCTCCTCCGGTCCCACAAGCTGTGCTATAAAGGCGCTTACCTGCAGTTTCGGGCCTTCTCGCCTCCTCTCACATGGCGTGAAGGAGAAGGCCTGGGAATCCTGGCCCCGAGGGGTTGAAATCGCAAAACCTTTGAAAATGGAGGCCCGCAGCCTCCTTGAAAGGTTTTAGTGACCAACCGTCTCCTGAGAGTGGGTTGGTCCCCCGCCCCGGTGAAAACCGGAAATGGTCGGATTGGAGGGATGTTGGGGGTGGGTCTGAAATTGTTGCAATTTTCAATGCCCCCCCCCCGCCCTGCCTCCAACCCACCCGTTTCTCACAGTTAAAATCCTGCTCATAGGGCTGGTTTTCCAAATTTCCTGGAAGCACATATCAGGAAATTGCAGATGCATTCCCCATGATTTTTCATTCGTGAAAATTAATAAATGGAAAATTGGGAGGCTGGGGGGAGAGGGGGAGGGGGAGGAGGGCAGAGCTACTGGGAATGTTTATGGTCTCATTGTCCATAAGTTTGAATGGAAAATTAATTATTCAATTTAAACGTAGCAGCCTTTAAAATTTCTCTTTTGATTTCCAATTCCCATCCATTATCCCTTCTTAACTTCACAGCTGATTCATTCCCATCCCAAGATACCAGTGATGTTTCTTGTGATGGAGCCAAAGTGGTTTCTGATGGCGATGGAAACCGTGAGAAAGGAAACACATTGAGTTAAGATATTCTTGGTGACCCAGCATCATTGAAGGGCTAAGGATCCCCTGGACAAACCAGACCAGTGGGGGCCCCTCTGAGAAGACACAGATCACCAGTACCTGCAAAAGGGGACGTGGCAGATCATCTTCAAAGGTCAGGAGTGTAAACCATTGACCCGTGCACCTTACACCTTGACCCCCCAGGAGACAGGAAGAGTCCTGGCGACTGCAGCTTTGCAGTTGTGATTGTCACCGGGTTGGCCAACTAATGAAACTGTCAGGTCGCAGCATGTCATGCAGCTAAGCTGGGTCCATTTACTGAGGCGCCCGGTCAGACAGCTAACCTGCCGTATACACTAGTGAGTAACCAGCCATCCTCCTCTGTGCAGTAAAGGATACTGCCAGCCAAGAGTCACCTCATGACCAATCAAGTGGTATCTAAGCAGCGCTGTGCATCATGTAGCACAGGGTACGTGTTGCAGTGATTATGTTACTAGACTAGTAATCCAGAGGTCTCCATTAATAGTCCAGAGAATGTGAGTGCAAATCCCACTATGTCAGTTTGAGAATTTGAATTCAGTTTAAAAGATCTGAAAATAAAAAGCTGGTATCAGTACAAGTGACCGTGAAGCTGACGTAAAAACCCAGCTGGTTCACTAATGTCCTTTAGGGAAGGAAACTTGCCGTCCTTACCCGGTCTGGCCTATTATATCACTCCAGTCCCACACCAATGTGGTTGACTTATAATAGCTCTCTGAAGTGGCCTAGCAAACCACTCAGCTGAGGCAACTATAAGCATGTATTTAATTTACAAGTTTTTAAATTGAAGATTTCTGACAATAACTTACATTTTTATTGCACTCAGTACGTACAGAGAGATGTGTCAAGATTGCTTTACAGGGCAGGGGATAGGGAAATGGACTCTGAGCAGGAGGGAGAAATATATGGTAATATTGTTTAAATTATATGACCCATTTTCAGACAAGTGTGTCCTGCAATTTAATCAAAAAGATTATCTTTCCAAAAAGAAATGAGATAAATGTGCATCAAGTGTTACCCAGTAATGGATAATGAGGCCCTATAGTAGTGCAATAGTCCTAATTGATGGTCAAATTAATTGCAGCAATTCATTAATATGTTTAAAATTACGTGGGTGCCACAGAGTTGTGACAATTAACAGAAATGGTACTTTACTGCCACGGGCGACCAGTGTTATCTTAGCTAATTAAAATGGAGAAGCAAATAGTTGTTGATTAAAATTGTTGTGTTTTCATCAACATAACGGAAATAAGGACTAAATTTCTCATGGAGTCTGACTAAAGTAAGACTAATATTTGAAATGAAGAGACAGGACTAAAATTCTTTCCATTACAAAAACACTGGTACTTTTGGAACAGATATTAGGAGTTGAAGCAGATGGATAGTCTTGGAGGGGGAATTTCGGCGGGATTCTTGGTGGAAGATCAGCGAAAACCCTGGAAAAAACAGTGTAATCGTCTGGTGTTTCTCCAGAGGTCCCACCGATCTCCTGCTGGAAAACACCTGTGGAAATTCTATGCGTTAGTTGATATCTAAGCACCAGTTTATTAATCCTCAATATTTTTTGTGAGTTGGTGTGAGAAGTGATGACATTTTTAAATACAATTTCTGGAATCAGTCCCTGAAAAAGCTAGAACAAAAAATTTGTTTTTCCCAGGGTTTCCGCTGGTCTTCCACCAAGAACCCTGCCGAAATTCCTCCTCTTTATCCATCTGCTTTAACTCCCGACGTCTGTTCCAAAAGTTATGGACTGTTGACCAGTGTTTTTGCAATGGAAATAATTTTAGTCCTGTCTTTTCATTGACCAAGATTTTTTCAAAGTCCACGACCTAGGAATTGGACTGGGCTCGAATTCGGGCGTGACCCCAGTGCAGCGAATGCAGCGCGGGCCTGATGAGGCCAGCGGCAGGACTGCGGCAAATTGGTCCGCTGGCCTCATTAGGATAGCGGGCTGGAGTTAGGGCTCGACCCGGCTCTGAGGTCTAGTGGTCTGAGACCCCCCTGGAAGAGGTAGCCTCGCACCATTTGGGTTTGATTTTGCAGGGTGGTATTAAGTCCAGTGCTTGGTTTAAAACCATCCCTGTGGCCCCCCTGAGCACTTTTTAAATGGTCTTAATGTTGATTTACATGTCTGGAGACTGCGGATGCTCCCGTCGGCATTTAACAAGAGGAGAGCTCTAAGCATGTAAGCTCGGAGCTTTCTCCTGAGCAGCCCTGTAGCTGCAGTACAAATGCACCATAAAACTAAAAAAAAAAGGCTTAAAGTTTGGGAGCGAGAGATTAATTTGAAACCAGAACTGAAGTTCTTTTGAAGAGGTAGGGGGTTCTCCCGATCTCCTGCCATAAAGTCGGCAGAAAATTGGCGAAAACTCCAGAGAAATGTGAGGTTCAAAGGTGAGACTAAAAATGATTTCTGGGACTAAATTAACTTTGGCAGTAAAATCAGCAGTAAACAATCAGTACAGGAGGATCCAGATGAAAATATGTGAATTAAATCTATTGGTCCGTGGAATAAACATATTTAGGGCTGAGCACTGGACCAGGTTCATAGGCTGAAGTGAATACTTTTCAGTAAAATGGTATGATGCACCCTTTTGCAGCTGGCTGTTTCTGTATTCTTGCCATCTGTTTCATGCACCATGCCAGCTGCTGTGGAAACAATATGAGTCACAGCAGTAAAACTTGGTTTGGTAGCCTCGTGAGACTTGCTTGATTCCCAATGGCCAAGTGCAGGGGTGGGCCAATGCTTAGTGGAGGTTTTCATCCTATTCTATGTCAGCTTAGTACATTGGATGGTATGTCTCTGTGTTTACATGGTCCTAGGTAGGGTCCGTCCATCCATTGTGTTCTGCCCATGGGGCAGGTCTTAACTCAATTCTCACACATGAGATTCCTGAGGCACTTACTAGGGAAGAGTAGCTGAGGCGGTTTCCCGTTGCCTTCCTCATGGTTGCTATCTTCTCCCAAGTGGGCAGCAACCAAGGCTAAAGAGCTCCACATACCCTTTACGATGGGGATGGGGTGAGGGGCGAGGTGGAGCGTCCAGACCCATTGGACGAATGTACCCCCCGCTGGACATCTATCAGAGCCGGCGTTGCGGTGTCTGCTCACTGGGGCTGTCTGGAGTGATGCCCAAACCCAACCTTTCTGACTCAGAGGCAAGAACCTAGGTAGGGTATCCATGTTCAGTCATGTTGAATGAATGTCCATATTTCCTGGTGATCCAGGTGCAGACTTGTGGGCTTGCAATCCGTTTTCAGATTCGTGAACAGCCAAGTTATAGAGTTCCAAATCCGAACCTCAACTCAAGAACTCTTCCAACAAAATACTTCACATCAATAACACTGAAGTGTACACGTGCTTCAAAAGAATGATCATCTACTTGACCATTCAGGCCAATTTCATCAATTCAAAATCAACCATTCAGTGACCACAGCACATTCAGTTTAAACTGATTGTTGGTAAACAAATTATATTGTATCAACATCGACAAACTATGCTGTAACTTTACAACTTTAAAGATGATGTTTCCTGTGCCGTTTCAGTTAGAGAGTAATGACGGACTTTTTAACAAGGTTGCCAAGATGCTTTGTTTTTCTCTCTGTTAAGATTTCCATTCTCTTTGCCAGTATTGTTAAGCAATAAGGAATTCATCATGTCTCACTGGGTAGCTCACTGCAATAGATTTTGTTTATTGCTGTATCTGTTACTCAGCACATTTCCGCTCAAACTGCAGGGTGGTTCAGCAGCCAAAGATGTGAAGGGTCGGTCTGAAGCAGACGCCGTGGGAGATTGCCGGAAAACAGAACAAATTCCCACCGGGGCCATGTTCTACCACTCACTTCCTGTTGGAACCACATTCCCGGCAATCCCACAAAAAAAAAGAACACAATCCCAGGAATGATCGTTGCCTCTGTTTGTTGTGGCATAGATCCCGGTGTGGTGATGTGAATGGTTGGAGAGACTAGATTCCGCAATGAGAGACGGGAATGCTCTAAAGCTCATCACAGCGCTCGCCCAGAACGATGGCAACAAAGTGTGCTTTTACTCCCAGTCAGACGGAAAAAGAAAACTGGAGGATGCCGGAGATCTAAATAAAAAACAGAAATGCTGGAAATACACAACAGATCAGTCAGCGCCTGAAAGGGAATGGCAGGTTAATGTTTTGAACAGAATCTGCATCGGAAGTCAAATATTAAAAATATTACAACCATGTTGTCAATATTTGGGTGAACTTTGCGAGGCCTTTAGGGAAGGAAACCTACTGTCCTTACCTGGTCTGTCTTATATGTGAGCCTAGTCTCACACTAATGTGGTTGACTCTTAATTGTGCTCTGAAGTGGCCCAGCAAGCCATTCAGTTGTACCAACTGTAAATCAGCGGATCATGGAGAAGACTCACCATCACCTTCTCAGGGAAAATAGGGATGGACAATAAATTCCGGCATTGCCAGTGATGCCCACATCCAGAGAATGAACTTTTACAAAGCACAAGAGGCTGGTAGACTTGCTTTCTCTTAGTACAGTAACCACGATGCAGAACCCAGGCCCAGGCCAGCCTGGGACTATCCACCCCCAGCCACGCCCACATAAGAAACCATGTTTGGGGCGGATGGAGGAAATTTAGAGTGGAGGGCAGAACCCAACATATCTGGGTCTTCCATGGCACCCTCAGCAGACTTATGTCAGAAATTGTGTTGGAAAGCTGTGCAGAAATTTGGGCTCATGATTCTATTCTATGATTCCAGGATCCACAAAGCCAAAATATATATTTCTGTGTTAATATTTTATTTCCGGTTTAGTGCTTCCTTCAAAATTGGAGTTGTGGTGCACCTGTCCTAGGAACTGAGAGACTGGCTGTGCCAAATTTTACCAGCCAAGCCCATTCCTTTCATTTCCACACCCTTCCTGCAAATAGAAACTGTGCGCAGGGAAGCAGGGCTGGGAGGTAGGAAATTGGGCAAGCCAGGAGCTCTTAAAGGGCTGCTGCTTTACCATTAATGGGAGTTCAAGATTGTGAAGGAGTGCAGTAGCTGGGTGGGGGTTGAGCATTGTTTCATGCCAAAATGCGTGCAATGAGGGCAGTGGGGAAGACTCTGGGTTTTGGGGGTCCTGCTGTATGAGGTGCAATGGAGGAGGATGGCCCTCTTCGAAGCTGAATGCCATCCAACCTGTTAAAGCTGCATGGATAGAGGCAGTGGTGCGAGTAAATGCAATTTGCCAGGCCTGTCGTACTGGTGAGCAAATGTGTTAAGAAGATAAGATGCATGAGGAGAAATGCCAAGGTAAATGTACTCCCCTTTATACACATGCTTACTTCCATAGAAGGTCAATGTCAATATTTCTGTCCTGCACCCTCAGGGAGATAGTACGCAGAGACCAGTGGGCCCGATTCCAGTGCATTTGCTGAGATTGGGGCCTATGGATTTTCAGGGCCAATGTGTCCATTGCTGGAAGTAATTCTCAATCATAAATTTCCACTCTTATCTCCCTGCCTGTATCTCCATTTCACTCTCCCTCCCTTCCTTAGCCTCTTCCTGCGGCCCTGCAGCCCCATGTACCTGTTCCTCTTCTTGCTGCACGCGCAATCCTATTTGGATGGAAAAATTGTGCAGCATGCAGCAGAGGGTGGGAATTATGGAGGCTCTGGAAGCAGTACCCCACCTGCAGGTTCCAAACAATGGAATCGTCACTTCAGGGTCTCTATGGTCTGCTCCACAGAAACCCGGCTGGTAGTCCGGGGCCCATTTTATCTGTGATGTGCTACTCTGTTAGGGCTTCTAATTGTAGTCACCAGCCATGGCTGCAAGGGGTAACCCTGATCTTCGAACAACCATCCGTCCATTCTCTTGGGACCCTTAAATAATGCAGGCACCATGGGCTGCACAGGATGAAAGCATCACAGCTGGTCCATGGATAATGGACATTAATGTCTAGGATGTCGTTTCTGTGGTCTGAAACCACCTCGATATTTATGGAATGATACCTCTTCATGTTCATGCATGCATTTGGGTCACCATTATGAAGTCCTGATGGTCACATAGGGTCCATTTATAATGCCCTGGACTCTTGGGAAGCCTGCCAGGTGGTAAAAATTCTGTGTCCTTTGCAGTTGGTGGGTCCTTCCCCCATGGAAAATGATAAAGAGGTTTACTTGACAGGAAAAGAATGAATTGCAAACTGGCTTATTTGGCAAATGTTCCCTGCAATGGCCCGGAAGGTGTCAGCCTTGGCTCAGTGTTGGCACTCTCGCCTCTGAGTCAGAAGGTTGTGGGTTCAAGTCCCACTCCGGTGCCTTGAGCACGTAATCTAGGCTGACACTTCAGGGGAGCACTGCACTGTCAGAAGTGCCGTCTTGTGGATGAGACGTTAAACCGAGGTCCCGTCTGCCCTCTTTTGTAGACGTAAAAGATCCCATGGCACTATTTGAAGAAGAGCAGGGGAGTTCTCCTCGGTGTCCTGGCCAGTATTTATCCCTCAACCAACATCACTAAAAAAAAACAGATTATCTGGACAATATCTCAATGCTGTTTGTGGGAGCTTGCTGTGCGCAAATTGACTGCCGTGTTTCCTACATTTGAAAAGTGACTACACTTCAAAAATATTTCATACGCTGTATGGGACATCCTGAGGTTGTGAAAAGCATTATATAAAGGTAGATAAGTCACCCGGTCTGGATGGGATGCATCCTAGGTTGCTGAGGGAAGTAAGGGTGGAAATTGGGCAGGTACTGGCCATAATCTTCCAAACATCGCTCGATATGGGGGTGGTGCCAGAGGACTGGAGAATTTCAAATATTACACCCATGTTCAAAAAAGGATTTAAAGATAAACCCAGCAGCTACAGGCGAGTCAGTTTAACCTCGGTGGTGGGGAAACTTTTAGAAACAATAATCCGGAACAAAATTAATAGTCACTTGGACAAGTGTGGATTGATTAGGGAAAGCCAGCATGGATTCATTAAGGGCAAATCATCTTTAACTAACGTGATTGAGTTTTTTGATGAGGTAACAGAGAGAGTTGATGAGGGCAATGCGGTGGATGTAGTATACATGGACTTTGATAAAGTGCTACATAATAGGCTTGTCATCAAAGTTGAAGCCCGTGGAATAAAAGGGGCAGTGGCAGCATGGATACAAAATTGGCTAAGTGACAACAGAGAGTAGTAGTGGTTGTTTCTCAGACTGGGGGCAGGTATATAGTGGTGTTCCCCAGGGGTTGGTACTCGGACCACTGCTTTTCTTGATATATATTAATGACTTGGACTTGGGTGTACAGGGCACAATTTCCAAATTTGCAGATGACACAAAACTTGGAAGTGTAGTGAACAGTGAGGAGGATAGTGATAGACTTCAAGAGGACATAGACAGGCTGGTGGAATGGGCAGACAAGTGGCAGATGAAGTTTAATGCAGAGAAGTGTGAAGTAATACATTTTGGTAGGAAGAACGAGGAGAGGCAATATAAACTGAAGGGTACAATTCTAAAAGGGGTGCAGGAACAGAGAGATCTGGGGGTATATGTGCACAAGTTGTTGAAGGTGGCAGGGCAGGTTGAGAAAGCGGTTAAAAAAGCATACGGGATCCTGGGTTTATAAATAGAGACATAGAGTACAAAAACAAGGAAGTCATGATGAACCTTTATAAAACACTGGTTCGGCTACAACTGGAGTATTGTGTCCAATTCTGGGCACCACACTTTAGGAAGGATGTGAAAGGCTTAGAGAGGGTGCAGAAGAGATTTACTAGAATGATTCCGGGGATGAAGGACTTCAGTTACTTGGATAGACTGGAGAAGCTGGGATTGTTCTCCTTAGAGCAGAGAAAGTTGAAAGGAGATTTGATAGAGGTTTTCAAAATCATGAAGGGTCCAGACAGAATAAATAGAGATAAACTGTTCACATTGGAGGAAAGGTCAAGAACCAGAGGACACAGTTTTAAGGTGATTGGCAAAAGAACCAAAGGCGACATGAGGAAATACTTTTTTAAGCAGCAAGTGGTTATGATCTGGAATGCACTGCCCGGGGGGAGGTGGAGGCAGATTCAATCGTGGCTTTCAAAAGGGAATTGGATAAATACTTGAAAGGAAAAAAATTGCAGGGCTATGGGGATAGGGTGAGGGAGTGGGACTAGCTGGATTGCTTTTGCAGAGAGCCGGCACGGACTTGATGGGCCGAAAGGCCTCCTTCTGTGCTGTAACCATTCTATGATTCTATGAGTTTAAATCTTTCTTTCTTTACTAAAACATGTTCACACCCTGTTAAGTGAAGCAAATGCTCTGTTACAAATATATTTTAAGGAACACTTTAAACCACAGAGCAGGGATTTCACTCTTGGCCTCTCAAGTAGGTGTCACATAGAACCGTAGGATGATACAGCACAGAAGGAGGCCATTTAGCCCATCGTGCCTGTACCGGCTCTTTGAAAGAGCTATCCAATTAGTCCCACTTCCCTGCTCTTTCCCCATAGCTCTGCAACTTTTCCCCCTTCAAGGATTTATCCTTTTGAAAGTTATTATTGAATCTGCTTCCACCACCCTTTCAGGCAGTGCATTGCAGATCATAACAACTCGCTGCGTAAAAAAATGTTTCCTCATGTGGCCTCTGGTTCTTTTGCTGATCGCCTTAAATCTGTGTCTTCTGGTTACCGACCACTCTGCCACTGGAAACAGTTTCTCCTTATTTACTGTATCAAAATACTTCATGATTTTAATCACCTCTATTAAATCTCCCCTTAGCGTTCTCTGCTCTAAGGAGACCAACTCCAGCTTCTCCAGTCTCTCTGCATAACTGAAGTCCTGCATCCCTGGTACCATTCTAGTAAATCTCTTCTGCACTCTCTCCAAGGCCTTGACATCCTTCCTAAAGTTTGGTGCCCAGAATTGAACACAATGGGCTCGATTTTCGGATGTCCGAGACGGCGGGGAGGCTCCGAAAATCGGGGATTCCTGGGGCGGGTCCGGAGCCCACTTTAACCAATTAATTAGATAGTTCAGGTCGTTTGATGACCTGATTTGTAGGATATTTTAGGAGGGGTGGGATTTTCAACTCAACTGAGCGTGTTTCCTGTACTGGGGGAAACACTCCCAGTTGAAATGGACGTGTTGCAGCCACCAGCCTGTGGCAGCTGCAAAGGTCCATTTGACAGGTGGTGGGGGGAGACCCTCACTCATTGCAGGAGGCCACTCTGTCACTTTGGACAAAGTTTGGACACAAACCACCCTCCTCCTGACAATAAAATTCACCAACTTGCAACCTCAACCCCGGTGTGCAGACATATTTACCGACCTTGCGGACCCCCTCAGATGTACATCTTCCGGATGGGGGCTGCCATAGCTGCAGTCGTGACCTCCTCGGAGGACGAACAGCATCACCAGCCTCGCCACCCACGCCGTCCATCTCTGACACGTGGAGCTCCACAACACAATGCTGTGACACATCCACCTGCACAGCAGGAGGGAGGGCAACCGCAGAGAGAGATACTTCGTAGAAGGCACTACCCTCGCCACAGGGTCTACAGACCGAGGCTCAGCTTCCTGGACCTCTCTGAGCAGCAGTGCACACGGACGCTCAGAGTCACTCGACATGTAGTTGTGGACATCTGCAGCCTCCTTCATGCTGAGCTGTTCCCGGCTGGCCCGAGCACCATCTTCTTACCTGTCGCTGTCAAAGTCACCACTACCGTCAACAATTTCTCCTCCGCATCCTTCCAGGGTGCCACCGGGGACATCGCTGACATCTCTCAGTCGTCTGCACAAAAGAGCCCTGCAAATACACCTACACCCACTCTGCAGTGACACAATGGGTGGCATCAGGTGTGGGTCTTCATGGTGATCCTCAGGAAAGGGCATTATTGCACAAACCAGACAAGATTCGCAAAGACGTGGCAGTAGTGGTGACAATATAATATGTAATGTGAGTTGATCAGAAATCAAATATAAGTAAAAACCATGGCAAACCCTCAAACACCCTTGTGCATCCCCTTCATGCTCATGACACGTTTGCCTTACGCTTCCTACTGCACATATGTGATGCATGCCCTGTGGCTGCAGCACAGGTGGTGGCAGGTTGGGTGAGGCTGACTGTGAAAGTGATGCATGAGAGGGTGAGTATGAGATAGAGCCATGAGATTGTATGAGGATTGGGTTGAGTGGTAGTGGTGGGATGAGTACTGGTGAGGTGAGTAAGTGCAGGTAAGATGAGGATGAGCTTTGAGTGGGTGTGAGGGGTGATGTGACAGAGTAGTGTTGGCAGTGCAGAAGGAGATGTGGGGTGGGGGCGGTGATGTGGCAGACGGAGTGTAGGGGAATGAGTAAGTGTACTCACTGCGGCTGACCTACTTAGGTCATTGAAGCGCCTCCTGCACTGTATGCAGGCAGCGATATGTTGGTGGTGCAGGTGACCTCCTCTGCCACCTCGAGCCAGACGTTCGTGGTGGCAGAGGCAGGCCGCTTCCTCCCGTCCACCGGGGAGAAGATCTCTGTCTCCCCCTCCTCCTCACCTCATCCAGTAGGACCTGGAGTGAGGCATCATTAAACCTGTGAGCAGCCTTCCCCCTGGGCTGCTCCATGCTGTAATTTTGGCTCCTTTCTGCAGCATCAGTCAGTGAAGGACTGCCCCTTTAAATAGGGCTCCTCCAGCTGACAGCCTATGATGCGGGTGCGCAGTCCGCCCGCTGCGCAGCTTTCCAGCGCGAAACCCGGAAGCACAGGTAAGTGGCTTCAATTAGGCTGCGATCACGTGCGGAGCACCCCGAATTCACTGGGCGCGTTACCCACGTGCCCAGTCGACCCCCCGCTGCCAACCCGCCTCCCCCCTAATATCGAGCCCAATATTCCAGCTGAAGTCTAACCAGTGTTCTACGAATGTTTAGCACAACTTCCTTGATTTTGGGGGAATTTTAACCCCTCACCCCACAATGGGCGGGAGAGGGTCAGTGTTGGGGATTAAATTGGTAAATATTTGAAACCCGAACCTAACCGGCCGCAAACGCGCAAACTTCCAGTTTAAATGCGGTGGGTTTGAGGGTGTCCAAGTGACCCGCTCCGGAGAGGCGGGCCAGTGGTTAGAATATTTAAATGAGGCTGCGTTCCTCTGGGAGCCATTTGAATTTAACGGCTGCGGGCGGGGTTTCCCAGGGGCTCAGGAAACCCGGCAGCTAAAGGGAGGCGGGAGCTGCCGGATCCAAAAAGGTGAGTGCTTTTGCAGCGCTGCTTGTGGGCCAGAAGGAGCAGGAGTGCTTTCCCCCCCTCAAGCAAGTCTTCTGCCGCGATCTCTCCCACCCCGCGATCTTCAGACATCCCCCCCACGATCTCTTGCCCCTGCGATGTCTCCCCTGCGATGCGTCCCCGCCACGATCTCCCCCCCACGGTCTCTCCCTCCCTCGCACCCTCCTCGCTGCCATGCTCCGAACCCCCGATCTTCTTGATTGTCGGGGGCCATCCCTAACGGTCCACGGCTGCTGTCTTGTACCGCAGGATTTCTCGCCCAGTGGTTGGCCAGCCTCTCAATCTGGCCGGCTGCTGGGCGGGAAACGGAGTAAAAAAATTCTAATGAGGTCGTGCTGCTAAATTCGGCAGGACCTCCGCCTTCTCAGTATTTCTCCATTTCCCGGTAGCTGACATGCACCCCGCTCCCTCCCCGCCTCCCCCTAAATATCGGGGCCTATGCCTCTATTTAAAAAGCCCTTGATTCCATATGCTTGTTTAACAGCCTTCTCAACTTGTCCTGCCACCTGCAAAGGGACCTCAGGTCTCTCTGTTCCTGCACCCCCTTTAAAATTGTACCATTTAGTTTATATTGCCTCTCCTCATTCTTCCTACCAAAATGCATCACTTCACACTTCTCTGTGTTAAATTTCATCTGCCATGTGTCTGCCCATTTCACCAGTCTGTCTATGTCCTCCTGAATCCTGTTACTATCCTTCTCATTGTTTACTACATTTCCAAGTTTCGTGTCATCTGCAAACTTTGAAATTATACCCTGTATACCCAAGTCCAGGTCATTAAAATATATCAAAAGGAGCAGTGGTCGCAACACCCACCCCTGGGGGACACCCCCAGTGCACACTTAGAGCAGGGGAGTTCTCCCTGGTATCCTGGCCAATACTTATCCCTCCATCGCTATAACTAAAACAAATTATCTGGTCATTATCACATTGCTTTTTGTGGGACCTTGCTGTGCACAAATTGGCTGCCGCGTTGCCTACATTACAACGGTGACTACACTTCAAAAGTACTTCATTGGCTGTAAAGTGGTTTGGGATGTTCTGTGGTCGTGAAAGACACAAGTCTTTCTTCTTTCTTTCAGTCTGAAAAGCAACCGTTCACCTCTACTCTCTGCTTTCTGTCCCTTAGCCAATTTCGTATCCACGCAGCCACTTATTGCAACTTGGTAGCTTATCATAGTATCAATCAAAGTACGTACTGCACAGGAGGAGGCCATTCGGCCCATCGTGTCTGTACCGGCTCTTTGAAAGAGCTATCCAATTGGTCCTGTTCCCCCGCTCTAACCCCATAGCTCTGCAACTTTTCCCTCTTCAAGTACTTATTCAATTCCCTTTTGAAAGTTACTATTGAATCTGTTTCCACCTCCCTTTCAGGCAGTGCATTCCAGATCATTACAACTCGCTGGGTAAAAAAAATGTTTCCTAATGTCGTCTCTGGCTCTTTTGTCCTCTGGTTATCGACCCTTCTGCCACTAGAAACAGCTTCACCTTATTTACTCTATCAAAACTGTTCATGATTTTGAACACCTCCATCAAATCTCCCCTTAACCATCTCTGTTCTATTTTTTATAATTTAAAAAATCATGTAGGGTTCAGCCTGACAGCACAATCTAGAACGTGGCTTTAGCAGCAAACCATAATGTTAACGGACCCATTGGAGAGTGAATTCAGAGGATCCAATCCCAGCCTACACAAACTGATGAACTATTTTCTCTTTCTCATGTTATCTAACTATGTGTGTACAGCACGCCATCAAATGTTGGTATCAAGAAGGAGAGGTGGTGGGGGGGGGGGGGTGTGGGAGGGGAATGAAGCTCCAAGAACCAAAAGAACCAAAGGTGACATGAGGAAAAGCTTTTTTCCGCAGCGAGTAGTTATGATCTGGAATGCGCTGCCTGAAAGGGTGGTGGAAGCAGATTCAATCGTGGCTTTCAAAAAGGAATTGGATAAATATTTGAAGGGAAAAAATTTGCAGGGGCACGGGGAAAGAGCGGGGGAATGGGAATAACTAGATTGCTCTTACAAAGAGCCAGCACAGGCCTGATGGGCCGAATGGCCTCCTCTGTGCTGTAACCATACTATGATTCTAAGAATCCCCATTATAGTTAGCAACAGGAATGTTCTACTTCAAATGCAGAATTCCTAAGCATACAGGGCTATTACGCTATATATAAACGTGCCAATCTAATGAACCCTGTAATGGTCTAAGGTTCCATGTTTCTGTTACATTTTTGGGTTTTATGCTAGATAATCTACTCAGGTTTAGTGTCACCGACCACTCCCATAAACTAACCTCGTGTCCCCCATGAACCAAAGTGAGTCTTTACCTGCCCAATATCCAGATAAAAGATACGCGAGATCCAGGGATCGAACAAGAATCGTTGCCACTTTATACCAGCTTGCTGGAATGTATTGAATGCCGTCACATGATTCTCCTTGTCGGTGGTAGACAGATTGAACATAGACTTTATCAGAGCTAGGCCATAAACCAACAGACAATTTGTTTAAATAAAGCCCTTAAAGGAATATAACTTGGTGTAAAGTAGTATGGGTTACAATCAAAACTTCTCCCCGTGGTTCCTGCTTCATTAAACCCTAAAAATGGATGTTCACTGCTTACATGGAGAACCACTACAAAGGAGTCAAACTAGCCCAGACCCTTCATTGGCCACAACCCCCCCCCCACCGTAGCTTGTTTTCCAAAGTAAACTCATCCACAGAATGGAATAGATTCCAAATCTTTGAAGATGTACTCAAACAAGGCCCATTCACAACGAGCTGTGTTTTCCGTAATTAAACGAGACGATCATCCATTCTTAGACAATGCCATAGGATGTTTGTTTGCCCAGATGAAATATCTGAGATAACTGGAAAGCCACCAAAGTTACTACGATACAGGTACAACCTACTGGGGGTGAAATTGGGTACAGGGAACAATCCCTGCCCGAAGCAGTAGGCCCGAAGCATCTTTGACATTGGGGTTCAGGCCTCATGTGAATTAGACCAGCGAGCTGCAAACGCCTGCTGCAAGTCCCCATGCAGCTCGCCGGTGAAGCGGATTTAAATTTCGGGCTGCTGTGGTGCTGGAATCTGCTCTCAGGTAGGTTTTTGGAGGAGGGGAGGGGATCGGGAGGGGCCGGTCGTAGCACTCCTGCTGCTCCCGACTCCACATTCAGGTAAGTATTTTTCAAAAAAAACTTACCGTTTTGGTGGTGGCCTCTAGTGATCCCTTTAAGGATGCTGGTTAAGCTGCACGTAGACTTTGTAGACCTGGCGATGGCTGTGTTCATTACAGCTGAATTTTGGGAAGGGGCCCTGAAACAGGTGTAAGGCCCCCAATTTGCATATGCACTTATCCTTCAACTTTTACCGATATGGCGGGCAGTTCGCCTCCGACATGGAATGTGCGCGCGCATGCCATCCACCATGTTGGACGCTAAGGCGCCCATTTTACGCCTGTGAAACGGGTTCAGCATCAACAAATTTCTAAACCATTGCATCTGGATTCAAATGGCATTAGCACATTGAAACCACCTCTTCCTTCAGCTAGAATCAATCATAGACTCACTGATACTTATATAATATCCCATTGATTCTCAGCCAGACAATCTGTCTGGATTCCACGCTGAACGTGTATTGAAGTGGCTGGCCACTTTCTGTTTGAATTTAGTTTATTAACCCCTCGTGTGCTGTTACTAGTAATAAGGAATTCAACTAAAAGAGACAAAAATACATTTTGTCACATCCGTGTTCCAAATTCTTCAACGTGTGTCTCACAATCTCAGTATAGTTAAAAGGACAGGTGTTATTGTGATGGATGTGCAGTTCCATCCTGCGTTATATCATAAAATTGCCTGCATTATGTCTTTTCGAATGAATTCTTAACTAGGCCAATCTATTTTAATTGTATGGCTTTGAGCTGCACTCTAAAAGGATCTCATTTGTCTCAGAGGCTGAAAATGAGGCAACACACAACACTGTCTGGAGAATAACTGTTATTTGAGGGTGAGGGGCGGGTTAGTCTTCATTTATGTTGTTGCCTATAAACAAAACCTTATCAGGTCAAGGTTGTTTGGTTAGTAGCGCTTCACTATGTAATGATTATCTGAACTTGTTCGCCATTGTGTGAAGAAGAGGCTCATTGTGATTTTGAACACAGCTAACAAATCTCCCCTTAACCATCTCTGCTGTAAGGAGAACAGCCCCAGATTCTCCGGTCTCTCCAGTCCCTCATCCCTGGTACCATTCTAGTAAATCTCTTCTGCACCCTCTCTAAGGCCTTCACATTCTTCCTAAAGTGTAGTGCCCAGAATTGAACGCAATACTCCAGCTGAGGCCTAACCAGTATTTTATAAAGGTTTAGCATAACTTCCTTGTTTTTTTACTCTATGCCTCTATTAATAAAGCCCAGGATTCCTTATGTTTTTTTTTATCAGCCTTCTCAACTTGTCCTGCCACCTTCAAAGATTTGTGTATGTGCATCTCCAGGTCTCTCTGTTCCTGCACCCCCTTTAAAATTGTACCATTTAATTTATATTGCTTCTCCTCTTTCTTCCAACCAAAATGCATCACTTCACACTTCCCTGTGTCAAATTTCACCTGCCATCTGTCTGCCCATTTCATCAGTCTGTCTATGTCCTCCTGAAGTCTGTTACTATCCTCCTCACTCTTTACTATATTTCTGAGTTTTGTGTCATCTGCAAATTTTGAAATTATGCCCTGTATACCCAAGTCCAGGTCATTAATATATATCAAAAAGAGCAGTGGTCCCAGCACCGACCCCTGGGGGACACCAGTGCATATTTCCATCCAGTCTGAAAAACAATTGTTCATCATTACTCTGCTTTCTGATCCTTAGCCAAATTTTTATCCATGCAGCCACTGCCCCTTTAATCCCATGGGCTTCAATTTTGCTAACAAGTCTATTATGTGGTACTTTATCAAACGCCTTTTGAAAGTCCATATACACAATATCAACCGCACTCCCCTCATCAAACCTCTCCATTACTTCATCAAAGAACTCAGTCAAGTTAGTCAAAAATGAATTTCCTTTAACAAATCCATGCTAACTTTCATTTATTAGCCCATACTTTTCCAAGTGTCAATTAATTTTGCCTCTAAAAGTTTCCCCAACACCGACATTAGGCTGACTGTAATTGCTGGGTTTATCCCTCTTCCCTTTTTTTGAACAGGGGTGTAACATTTGCAATCCTCCAGTCCTCCAGCAACATCCCCATATCTAAGGAGGATTGGAAGATTGTGGCCAATTTCTACCCTTCCCTCAGTAACCTTGGATGCATCCCATCTGGACTGGGTGACTTTTCTATTTTGAGTACTGCTAATCATTTAATTACTTCCACTTTATCTATTTTTATCCTACTACCTCCTCCTTTAATGCTACAATGGCAGTAATCTCTTCTCTAGTGAAGATGGATGCAAAGTATTCATTTAGTACCTCAGGCCATGCTCTCTGCCTCCACAAGAAGATCTTTTTTCTCCCTAATCGGTCCCACCCTTCCTCTGACTACCGTTTTACTATTTATATGTTTATAAAAGACTTTTGTGTTCCCTTTTGTGTAAGCTGCTAATCTATTCTCATACTTTCTCTTTGCCCCTCTTATTCCTTTCCCCTCGAAGGGATGTGTCTAGTCTGTACCTGAACCATCTCCTCATTGAAGGCCTCCCATTGATCAATTACTGATTTGCCTACCAATTGTTGATTCCAATCCATCTGGGCAAGATCCCTTTTTAACTCACTGAAATTTGCCCTCCTCCAGTTAAGTATTTTCACATTTGATTGCTCCTTGTCCTTTTCCATAACTATTCTATACCTAATGATATTATGATCACTGTTCCCCAAATGCTCCCCCACTGAAACATGCTCCACCTGCCCCATTGCATTCCCCAGAGCTAGATCCAGCACTGTTTCCTTCCTGTTTGGGCTGGAAACACACTGTTCCAGAAAGTTCTCTTGAACACATTTCAGGAATTCCTCCCCCTCTTTGCCCTTTACACTGTTACTATCCCAGTCTATATTGGGATAATTGAAGTCCCCCATTATCACTACTCTATAGCTCTTTCATCTTTCTGTAATTTGCCTGTAAATTTGCTCCTCTATCTCCTTCCCACTATTTGGTGGTCTACAGTATACACCCAGTAGTGTAATAGATCCTCTATTGTTCCTTAATTCTAACCAAATAGAATCTGTCTTTGACCCTTCAAAAACATCATCCCTTTCCAGTGCCATAATAGTTTCTTTGATCAATACTGCCACCCCATCTCCTTTCTTTCATTCCCCATCCTTCCTGAATACCTTATAGCCAGGAATATTAAGTACCCAATCCTCCCGTTCTTTGAGCCAGGTCTCTATTATTGCCACTATATCATAGTCCCATGTGGCGACTTGTGCCTGCAGCTCACCAACCTTATTTACCACATTACGTGCATTTATGCACATGCACTCCAATCTGATCTTAAATTGCCTCGCATTTGCCCCCTGTCTGATCCCTCCAATTTCTGAACTATCCTTTACTCTAGTGCTGCTTGTCCCTCCCAGTCCTCTGTGCACCTTGTTCCTCTCTAATGTTTCATCCTGGCTGATTTCCCTCTCTT
Source organism: Heptranchias perlo (assembly GCF_035084215.1). NCBI lineage: Eukaryota > Metazoa > Chordata > Chondrichthyes > Hexanchiformes > Hexanchidae > Heptranchias > Heptranchias perlo. The sequence goes on along the minus strand of NC_090327.1, from coordinate 134,018,297 downwards.
CTCTCAGTTTTTTCAGTTTGATAAATTGAGTGATGATGACATTATGATGTGACATTACAATATAATCTGATTTTTCGACTGAATTTATTTTTTGCTTGAGGTGTTGAATAAATCCAGATAACATCAAAACTTGAAAAGCACACCTTTCCCATATCTTGAATAATCAAAAACAGCCAGCATAGCAGTTGCCTTTGATAATATCCTGTATAATAAAATCAGGAGGTAAGTTTTTCTGGATTGAGAACACATGATGCAATGTGATAAAATCACAATGAACAAATTATGTCATAATTTTGCAAATTGGGTCATCATGTCTTTTTGTGTGTGTGTGTGTGTAAACACAGAATAAAACTTTTGCCAAGCACTTTTCTGTTAGGGCAACGCCCCTTTAAACATGACAATGTGCCAGTATTACTGGATAACATTTTGTCAAGGAGCTCAGTTCCAAACTGTGTTCCCTGGGCCTGAAAACCGCTGGGCCAGTGATCCCAATACTCACAGTGCACCCTCTGGTGACCTCTGCTGCTGACCTCACCAGAGTATGCAAGATTGCGGGAGGCCACCTAATTTGAATACCCCTGGCAGGTTAAGGGTGTATCTGGGGTGCCTGCCTTCTTCCAGAGGCTGGAAAATTGCCACTCCTGCTAACAAAATGTCCTGTCTTCACCAGTGGCGTCCCAGCTTTGCGGACTGAGTTCTTGTAAAATTTTTCAGTTAAATGTGGGTCTCGAATTTAAGTTGTAAACAATTTTACAACACCAAGTTATAGTCCAGCAATTTTATTTTAAATTCACAAGCTTTCGGAGGCTTCCTCCTTCCTCAGGTCCACTGTGAGCCGGCAGTTTGTGGTGTCGATGGTAGTCATGTGAATTTAAAATAAAATTGCTGGACTATAACTTGGTGTTGTAAAATTGTTTACAATTGTCAACCCCAGTCCATCACCGGCATCTCCACATCATGACTACCATCGACACCACAAACTGCCGGCTCGCAGTGGACCTGAGGAAGGAGGAAGCCTCCGAAAGCTTGTGAATTTAAAATAAAATTGCTGGACTATAACTTGGTGTTGTAAAATTGTTTACAATTGTCAACCCCAGTCCATCACCGGCATCTCCACATCGAATTTAAGTGGCGGCGCAAATCAGGAAGGCAGGGCAGGGTGGGCGGAAAGCCCCATGACATCATTGACGTGAGGCCTGGGCGATTTTAACTCCCAGGCCTCATTTCCATTTGACTGACGGGATGCCCTCCATTATAAGCACAAAAAGCTTACTAAGGTTGATCAAACAAAAAAAGTGCGAAATAAATGATATGGACACTGAAAACTATCTGGGAAACCAGAAAGCAAAGAGATCCTATGGTCCACTGACCTGCAGCTGAGTGCCCTTTTAAATGCAGCTTCAGTAGCTCCAAATGATACCGGGGTTTAGAGGGTTGAATTATGAGGACAGGTTGCATAAGCTTGACTTGTATTCCCTTGTGTTTAGAAGCTGGAGGGGTGATCTGATCAAGGTGTTCAAAATGTTAAAAGGATTTGAAAGGGTAGATACAGATAAACTATTTCCTTTAATGGGGGAAATCAAGATCGAGGGGGACATAATCTTAAAATTAGAGCTAGGTCATTAAGGGGGGAAATCAGGAAGCGCTTTTTCACACTAAAGGGCAGTAGAAATCTGGCATTCTCTCCCCAAAAAGATTCTGGGTCAATTGGAGCTTTCAAGACCGAGATCAATAGATTTTTGTTGGGTAAAGGTATCAAGGGATATGGAGTTGAGGTATAGATCAGCCATGATCTAATTGAATGGCGGAGCAGGCTCGAGGGGCTGAATGGCCTACTCCTGTTCCTATGTTCCTATGAGACACCAATTCCACCAGGTTTCACTAGTGGGTGAGGCACGTGGCTGGACTTGCCCAACTTTTAGTTAAAATGGCGTTGGATCCTAGTTATGTCATAGGACCCTGACTTTAATATATTCAAGAGACTCCCGCCCGCCTGGGAGTCAAAAAACTGCGCTGTTAAAATGCCGGTGGGCGGCAGCACATCAGGAACCCAGCAGTAAATGAGCGACCACTATTGTAACCACCTGCCCAGCCAGTTCCCATTGGGTTGGCAAGGTTAATATTGGGTCATTGTTTTACTGGTTTGTAATATAACAAAAACAAAGTCTGTTCTTTTCTCAAGAGTGAAATTTTCGATCCTGCGTAGACTTTAGCTCAACAGAAGCCTCCGACTGAGGCACTCGTGCGTTCATATCTCCTCTCATTCCTTGTAGCTGAAGCGGAGGTGCGGATCTTAGATGGTGAAGAGCACTGCAGGTCAACTAGGAATGCATTTTCTTTACGTGTCTCCTGAAATATATTGGAATTTCCTTTGCAGCAAGCACTCAGCCTCTGCTGAACTGTCAGAAGTAAACACTTCAGCCGAGCCACCGATTGATGCAGTTGGAGGAGGTCTGAGAGCATGTTGCCTGCACAATCCGTCAACAGGGGATCAATGTGTAGCTTGGTGAAACGTGAAAGAAAGGAATAAAAGAAAAAGAACTGTCTTTTTTTTGAAGAAGTTTCTCGTGAATTATCAGGGAACTAGTATTTTGTTAGTACGCTGCCTTTAGAGATTCATCCTGATATCTTGCCAGTTCACTGCGTGAATGTTTCAGGTCCTTCCTACTCTGTTCAAAGTTGCTGTTAAAGTATTTTAGTTAAAACCTCAGTGCTTTCATTGGCCATTGACTAGGGTTCCTGGTGACTTCAAATAAGAAGCAATTTATGTAAATTTTATAAGCCTTAAAGCTTTAGAAGGGTTGCCAAGTTAGATAGAGCAAAGCAACCCCAGACTGAAATTTTAGGTCACTCTGACCTGAGCTGACCCCAAGTGGGATTTCTGATCTGGATCTAAGCACAATGTTTGAGGAGCTACGGTGCAGTACAAATGAAAAGATGGTTGAACATCAGCTTTTTTCAAACGTGTCATCCTGGCATGGTTGCTATTAATACAGACATTCTGGATTAAAGTAATATTTGTGTTTGAAAATTAGAAAATTCTTTATCGCACTGAAGACAAACTTAAAATTGCTCATCGATACCACAGTTTGCATTGCTTTGCACCAAGATTATGAATGGCTTTATCTGACCAAAAAATTTAGTACATGGACTTGTTTTACCTCACCAAAAATTCAGAAGATTAATTAATAAGAATTTTTTGCATTTTTCTACACCAAATTTGCTCCACACCAGTGCAAAAGCAAACATCTCACAGGGAAATGAGGTGGGAGGCCGGAGACTTCCATTCCTGCCTCGTTACCATAGTTGCGATGGGCCAGTCGCCCCGTGCAGGTGTAGGCCCAGCTCGAGCTGCCCAGGGAAGCCCCAGAAATCCTGGGGCAACATAAAATAAGGTGGAGACCCATTTCACCGGGTCTCCGCCCTTTTTTCCTGACCATTGCACTTTGGAAATGGATGGACCCTCGAGGCAAGGATGAGGGAAAAATAAAATCAGCCCTCATACATTCTGGTTAATTTTAAGTGCTGTCATACTTCACAATTCATAGAATTTTAATCTTAAAAAAAAAGGAAAAGCAAAGTGACATTTGGATTTCAACAGACCAGCCAGACGATCACTTCCCCAAAAGTTACCTTAACAGTCACTCGTCCGCATCCAAGTCTCTGCCCTGTTCACAGAAGCACCCTACTCCCCCTGAACTCAGTTCATAGGGACAATGGGGCCTAAGTTCATTAGCACCCGAAGCCAAGCATGATCCATGTGCCAGAACGGAGAGCCCCGTGACCATCCTGAATTTGTCCTTGGGCCTCATCATCATAATTGCGGCAAGCTGCGGGCACCAAGGTGTTGCTTCCAGCTTCTTTCCCCTTCCCTTCGTTACCATCCATTTCCACTTCCGTCTTACCTGCATTGTGCTCTTTTTCGCCTTCCTTCTCCCCTTCATTGTCATCCATTTGGCCCCTCTCCTTAAGGTCACCAACTCTGGGTGAACGTATTTTTGGTGGTTCCATCACGTGACCTCCCGCCTCCAACCAACCAATGAGGTCAAACAGCCTTTTTTCCCCTTTCCAATATTTTTTCATAACAGAAATGTTCAAAAAAAATTAAAAAGGCACACAATTTTTTTAATGCCCCTATGATTTTTCTCTCTGAGTTGCTCGAAGCAGTGTCAATGTAGGAGTGGCATTGAGGGGAGAGGATTCCGGCCTGCATTGATTTTTGTAGTGCTGACATGCAGATTGGGCTCCATAAACACTGATGACAGCATGAAAGGCTGAGAGTAGGGAGAAGAACCTTTAAAATTACTTGCTGGCAAAGTGAGACATGTGTGCCTTTTATATGTAAAAATGAAGCAAAAGATACCTCTTAAAATTGGAGTTTCAATTACAATTGAAATTAAAATCTCTGGGAAGACGCAACCTTTTCGCAATCAGTTCACTTCTGTTTAAACCGTACCTTCACAGCTCAAAGCGTTTTATCAACCACAAAGTGCGTGAGATTGTGAAAAGCCTTTTTTTTTATCAGGTGAAGCCAAGGAAGCTCATAACAGTCTCATGTGGGTCAAGTGATTTGAAAGCACTGAGCTTTCAGCAGCATTGCAGATAAACACAGCTGTACAGATAGCGATGCTTACATTACTGCAGTACATGAGCTGTGCATGCGAACTGTGTGGAGTCAAGCTGCTAAATAAAAATCGATAGAAGTATCGGTTTTTTTTGGGAAGGTGTTTGAGAGTTTTCATGGTTTTAATCAGTGCAGGTTTTATAACCGTCAACATGTTTTATAGATTTAAGAATCAGTACAGAAACATTTATACCTCAGCTACCAGTCTGAGACTGGCAGTCGCAATATCAGTTCCAGCCAGGCAGGACCTCGGTTATGCTGCCTGACTTTGATTGAAATTCTCTGGAGAACAGCCGCACTGTCTAAGGGTTTCGGTCAACTCCGGAAAAGTTTAAGAAGTGTTCAGGATGTTCAGTGTTCAGGAGATCCAATGGTACCTCTGAGCATTATTTAGACCCGAGTTATACTCCATGAAGTGTCAAACCCAAACACCGTGAGACTACTCCCTCCAAGGGGTCTTGTACCTCCCTGTTCCGGAGTCAGGTCAGGACCAGATTCCAGAGTTATACTGCAGAAGAAGCTGCTTCAAAAGATGCTAAACCTGTAGCGTAAAAGTACCCAAAGGAGGTAATTTTAACCTAACCCACCTGGCGGGAACGGTGCGAGTTTGGATCTGACGCCTGTTTTACACCCCGCCCGATTTTGACTTCCATGGAGCATAAAATTCGGCAGGATTTAAAATGGGCGTCCGACCCGAACATGCCCTGTTCTCACCAGGCGTGTTAGGTTAAAATTACCCCCTAAGATTCAGTGTAGGAGCCCAGTTATCTTACCCAATGTACCTCAAACTTTGTTATTAAGGGTATTGTAGCAGTAAAGGAAGTAGGTGTGGAGCCTGTTTAATAAGAAAGTGAATAATTTTGTTCTAATAAAATGTTAATTGTTGATTTTAAGTAACCTATTACAATACAGGTAAAATTAACTAAACCCCAAATGAATCATGTTAGAAAGGTAATTATGACTGTTGGGAGTAATGATAACAAATTAAATCTGATATTTACCTTAACAACACCCCTCACAATTTTGAACAACTTATCTGATCTCCTTAATCTTTTTTGTTCCAGTGGAAGAAGTCTTATTTTCTCTAGTCTCTTCTCATAACAAAAGCCTTTCATCCCTGAGGGTCATTTTAGTAATTTTTTTTTGCACCCTATCCATTGCCTTGACATCCTTCCTAAATAGGTCATCTAAAACTGGATCCAATCTTCTAACTAATTATTTCCATAGACTTCACGTTACTTCAGTACTTTTGAGCTCTGTGCCCTATCTATAAAACTGAGGATCTTAGATGCTTTATTTTTACAGTTTTATTAAATTGTCCTCCCATTTTAAAGATTTACCTCTCTGAACCTCCAAGTCTCTCTGCTCCTCGACTCCTTTGCCATTTATTGTACATTTCCTCTCCTTATTGTTCTTCCCCTAATGTATCACCTCACATTTGACCGTATTACTGTTCCATCTGCCCAGTCTATGTCCTTCTGAAATAATAACAGAAAATGGTGGAAACACAGCAGGTCAGGCAGCATCTGTGGAGAGAGAAAGAGTTAACGTTTCAGGTCGATGACTTTTCATCAGAACTCCTTCAGATGTCCTTCTGATGTCACTTACATTCCTCTTCACAGGTAACCATACTCCTTATCTTGTGTGTTATTTGTAAATGTTGATATTGTGCCCCCTATAATTGAGTCCAGATAATTCATATATATTGAGAAGAGCAATGGTCCTAACAATGACCCCTGGGTTCTTAAATGGATGTTTATGTCCTTCCAGTCTGGTCCGCTCCTCTCTGTTTCCTGTCATTTAGCTGACTTCCTATTCATTCCCTTTAATACCTTAATCTTAACAAAAAGCCTACCTTCTGTTGTGCAGATGATGACACTGGTAGAAATCTATTAGAAAGTTATGCATACAGATAGAGGTGGGTCAGAATTTTGGATACTGAAGAAAAAGACATCATTTCAGAAAGGTCGTTATAACTGAGCTCTAATGCCTTTTGTTCAATTGTCCAAATGACCTTTGAACTTGCATGCTAACATTGCTCAATCCAATATGAAATGTAATTTAATATGAATATTAAACAGTCTATATAGTGCTTGGGCACATGTAGCTATTTTCTCAATTTTTATCTAGTTATAATATAGTAAGGAACAATGGTCCCTCACACACTATGTAATTAAAACTAAAGGTGTTGATTTTCTCTCTGTTCTGTATATTTAGAATCATAGAATCATAGAAGTTTACAACATGGAAACAGGCCCTTCGGCCCAACATGTCCATGTCGCCCAGTTTATACCACTAAGCTAGTCCCAATTGCCTGCACTTGGCCCATATCCCTCTATACCCATCTTACCCATGTAACTGTCCAAATGCTTTTTAAAAGACAAAATTGTACCCGCCTCTACTACTGCCTCTGGCAGCTCGTTCCAGACACTCACCACCCTTTGAGTGAAAAAATTGCCCCTCTGGACCCTTTTGTATCTCTCCCCTCTCACCTTAAATCTATGCCCCCTCGTTATAGACTCCCCTACCTTTGGGAAAAGATTTTGACTATCTACCTTATCTATGCCCCTCATTATTTTATAGACTTCTATAAGATCACCCCTAAACCTCCTATTCTCCAGGGAAAAAAGTCTCAGTCTATCCAACCTCTCCCTATAAGTCAAACCATCAAGTCCCGGTAGCATCCTAGTAAATCTTTTCTGCACTCTTTCTAGTTTAATAATACATCATGCTTTACCAGTGTGATATATTTATCCAAGTGACATTAACCAGATAACAGCAGCTACAAAATTATGTCCAATTGGTTTGTATAATATTGTACATATTGTATTTTATTTATACATTTAAGCAATATGCTATATATCCATTGAAAATGCAGATAAATAATATCACTTGTAAAGTACACATTTTGCTCGAGTATAATAATTAAAAGTTGTAATGTTTTCATTTGATTCCAAGGAGGTGGAGTGATACGAACATATGAAATAGACGGACAGGAAAAGTCAAACTGGTTCATCAAGCCTGGCCCACATCTCATGATGGCTGGGACATCATGACTATACCCCCCCCCCACCGAACCACCAATCAGCCCCCCCACCACAGCCATGTGGTCTCAAAAAAACAGAGAAAAAAAATCCAGGGCCAATAAGGGAAAAAATACTCTGGAAAATCCTTCTCTGACCCCCTCAGACGATCAAAACCAGTCCAAGGGATCACATAGGACCAAGTATTATCTATAAAGACTTCCAAAGATACCTGATACAATAGAATGATATGTCTTGACCTGTGGCTCTATAATCACACATTGCCCTGGCGTATTGCCAAAGATTCTTTGTGGCTCATTGAGACATAGTGCAAAACCTGTGTTATCACACAAGTCACCGGCACTGCTTTCATTGAAAAGTCACTGTTACACTAAACCTTACAATAATTATTTATGTAAGGAATCTTACAACACCAGGTTATAGTCCAACTGGTAAATAATTATTTACATTACGTTGCTCCCAACAAGCATTCCATTACCCACTATTTGTTTAATAGGTTGCACATCGACATATTAACTAATCATTCCCACTAATGTGATTTTCTCATTGGCGCAGTGTGAGAAATAAATATTTGTGCTCATGATCATTACAATCGCTCAACCAAACACTGGAGGTCAGTCGCCAATCCTGCCCGATTCTCCTTTCCATTGACGTCACTGGAAAGAAAAATCGGGTGGAGAGTATTAACGGGCGGCTGATCTGCTAACGCCAGTTTTACGGCCCGCCAAAGTTGAAAATTACGCCCACATACAACACATACCGGGCTAGAAATTACCGTTGGCGATAATAGTGGGTGAAGGCTTAATGCGTTTGTATATAGTTACTTTATCCGTTATTTTAACAGTTAACATCTCCATTAAAATAGCAGACAGGGGAATGTCATATTTACGTGTTAACCATTCGTCTGCTATTATTGGCAACAGTAATTTCGAGACTATAATCCCAAAGTATAAACTATTTTAAACACTTTCACATGTCCCGTGAGCAGAGATTGACTGTGCAGCTCTCTCACACAAGGTTTCTGGAGAAATGTCATTCCAGGAAATGCCTTGGCTCAGCCATGTTCAGCACATGTGTGAAAGCAATTGCGAGTTCTAGGAAAGAATTCCGCAACGTACAGCTGGAACGTGTTACATCACTGAATGTGAAACTCAGAGCAGCCACCGCCTCATGTGGAGTTAACACATTTGCTTAGAGCTCCCTTAACCCCTGGCCCTCAGTGCTGACCCAGTGCTGAACTCAGCTTGACTGTCCAAGGACAAAGTACTGTTCTAGCACTGTGTCAACATGAGACATTCCCACAGCTGCACAGCAGAGGCATGAAATTGTGTAATCTTTCCAAGATAGTACTGTTTGACCATACAAGGCCACTGATGTGGTTACACCGTTAATGTTTTTAAAGGAACAGCTTGAAGTTATAGGAGCTCTTTTATCTTGAGTTACAGTGGCATTTGTACCAGGATCAATTGCGCCAGGCTCATATTGAGTTGCTAGTCTGAGGTCAGTGGCATTCACACGGGAGACACGTACGGCAGGACTGCTGAGAAAGGGTTGGGGGACTGAGAGTAGTGAGAAGTGCGGCAGAGCCTGGCATGTAAGTCTTGTATCTGCCACAAGGTTCCTTTTTACACAGTATTATTGTTACTTAATGCCCATCTGATAGCAAGGGAAGATGTCATCTGTCAACACCCTACCCATCCTTTTGGCTTGGACTTAAGATGGTTATGTCACTCCTGGGTAATTTTCAAGTACTGAACAGGTGCCCAAGCCACCTGTTTTAGGCTCAATAGCAATGAAGGATGACCTACTGTCATGATCTAAAATGACCAGATATGATACCACACCAGATTCCCCTCTGCTCCACCTAGGGGTCATCCTTGGTAGATGCACCTCCTCTGCTGAACCCCGCTGATCTGACATGGTGTGCTACTTTTTCCTTTAAGCCCACCTCCATTCACCATTGTCTAGTTTCTATAACAGAGTTGTTTGCTTGGGTGTCCATGTTGAAGTTCGATCAGATCCCCCATCCAATTTTCTAGAGCTGTCTCCGTGCAATGGCCAAAGGTCCATGTGATCTGAGAAATGTGTATTCTGTGCAGTACAGCAGCAGTATTTTAATTGTTGTAGATAAAGAGGAGGTTCTTAAAAGATTGGCAGTACTCAAAGTAGAAAAGTCACCCGGTCCGGATGGGATGCATCCTAGGTTACAGAGGGAAGTAAGGGTGGAAATTGCGGAGGCTCTGGCCACAATCTTCCAATCCTCCTTAGATCTGGGGATGGTGCCAGAGGACTGGAGGATTGCAAATGTTACACTCTTGTTCAAAAAAGGGGAGAGGGATAAACCCAGCAATTACAGACCAGTCAGCCTAACATCGGTGGTGGGGAAACCTTTAGAGACAATAATCTGGGACAAAATTAATTGGCACTTGGAAAAGTATGGGCTAATAAATGAAAATCAGCACGGATTTGTTAAAGGAAAATCGTGAATTGATGAAGTAATGGAGAGGGTTGATGAGGGTAGTGCGGTTGATGTGTATATGGACTTTCAAAAGGCCTTTAATAATATATCACATAATAGACTTGTGAGCAAAATTAAAGTCCATGGAATCCTGAGCTTTAATAATAGAGGCACTGGGGGCTAGATTGGGCCATGTAGCCCCCTTTGTGTAGATGCTGCCCGTGTAGATGCACCAAAAATGGCGTCCGAGGTGCGAACGCAGACTTCCAGCATGACGTGCGCCCGATGCCACATTGGTAAAGGTGTTTGTGTACGCGCACTTAACGAACGGCGGCAGCGTGTAAAGTAGGAAGGTTATGCGGTAGATCAGTGTGCAACGCTGATTTAAAGGGACAGATACAATTTTGGAACTTCACGCTCCAGCCAACCTCCCACAGCTGAACAGATCTTAAACAGCATGGAAGACCACCCCCCACCCCCCACCGCACCAGTGCTATTTAAAAGGATCCTGCAGGAGTTACAGGTTAGTTGCTGGATTATTGCTTCTGGCTGCTGATGCATTTGCACCTGTTTTTTGAGGTTTCCTATACTTGAAAACTAGAACAAGGGGACATAGCCTAAAAATTACAGACAGGACTTTCAGGAGTGAAGTTAGGAAACGTTTCTACACGCAAACGGTGGTAGAAGTTTGGAGCTCTCTTCCGCAAACAGCAGTTGATGTTAGCTCAATTGTTAATTTTAAATCTGAGATTGATAGATTTTCGTTAACCAAAGGTATTAAGGGATATGGGGCTAAGGTGGGTATATGGAGTTAGGTCACAGATCAACCATGATCTCATTGAATTGCAGAACAGGCTCGAGAGGCTAAATGGCCTACTCCTGTTCCTATGTTCCTATATCTAGGAATCATAGAATCATAAAAAGGTTACAGCATGGAAGGAGGCCATTTGGCCCATTGAGTCTGTGCCGGCTCTATGCAAGAGCAATCCAGCTAGTCTCACTATAATAAAGTTTCAATACTCTACAGGCTGTCTCGCTGTCAGGCAACAGCAAGTGCACTGGCGGAGAGGCAGGGCGGGACAGGAATGCTGTCATCCTGAGAGAGGACAGCGGGTTCATGTTCCACGGAGCCACTGCCACTTGCTGCCTCCTGTTGTGCGTCACATTCTCTGCAAGAAAGCGGGACGTGTGTCGGTGAGTGTCCTGCAAGATGCTTGGGTGATACGGCTGTCATGGTTGAAATAGCTGCCAGTGTGTGTGACCTGTGAGTTGTGGGTGTGCGGCTTGCAACAATAGGAATGTGTGAGGGTGACATGAAGCATCTAATTGGAAGAGTTGAGTAATGATTGAATTTGTTGGTAGGTGGGAGATGGGGGGGTGTAGTGCGTGGAGCAGAGAAGGAGACTAGTGGCGCAGTTGGTAGGAGACGCCTCTTAACAGTTGACCTCACTCACCTTGACCACTTGTGTCAAATCATTGAACTTCTTCCTGCACTGTATCCATGTTTGTGGTGCTATGCTCCTGGCATTGACCTCGATCCCTACTGCCTTGGGAACATATGTCTGGAGGGCCTTTTGCCCCCCCTGCAGATATAGGATGCCCCTCCTTCTGTCCACCTCTTACACCAAGGCCTCTGGAGCATCATCAGAGAACCTTGGAGCATGGTCTCTCGCAGGCCCAGTACAAACTCAGATTGGCAGATTGGCGGGGTTTGGTGTGCAGATTGGAGGATGTGGGATGTAGTTGTGAGCAACCCTTTTACAATGTTTTGAAAGAACGCAACAGTTTGTAAACATAAGGACTGGACCTGCCTCTGTGTTTTACGAGTGCGTTTTTTGATCTCCGTTCAGACCCGTATCTTATATTTTGAAAATATAAGAGTCCTGCAAACTTTGAGCAGTCACGTTGATGTTCATTAAATTCCAGAGTTCCCATCATCACCATTCTTCACTATAGTCCAGCACAGATTCAAAGCCAGGTGGGAAAGTAAGCTGTGAGGAGGATACAAAGGCCCCGACATTAGCGGGGAGGTGGGATGGCAGCGGGGGGGGGGGATTGGGCGCATGGCAAACCCGCATGAACCAAACTTACCGTTTCCGATGCGATCGCACGTTGATTGATGTTGATGAATGTCCTCTCCGGGTTTCGCGCCCGGCAGCCAGTCTGATTGACAGACTGGCTGCTGTCAGGAGCTGCAACGTGAGGGTGGGAGGGGGGGAGGGGGCGAGATGAGAGAGAGCGAGAGGTCATCCGCTTTGGAATGGAAGACCGGGGTGGGGGGGGGGAGATTGGAAGATCGGGGGGGAGAGGGGAAAATCGGGGGGGGGGTGTGAGATGGGATAATCGGGGGGGGGGAGAGGGGAAGATCGGGGGAGAGGGGAAGATCGGGGGGAGAGGGGAAGATCGGGGGGGAGAGGGGAAGATCAGGGGGAGGGGAAGATCGATGGGGAGAGGGGAAGATCGGGGGGGAGAGGGGAAGATCGGGTGGGGAAGCGGGGACGATCGGGGAGGGAGGGGGAAGCTCGGGGAGGGAAGAGGGGTGATCGGGGGAGGGGAAGATCGATGGGGAGAGGGGAAGATCGGGGGGAGAGGGGAAGATTGGGTGGGGAAGAGGGGACGATCGGGGAGGGAGAGGGGAAGATCGGGGGGGAAAGAGGGGTGATCAGGGAGGGAGGGAGAGGGGAAGATTGGGGGGGGGGAAGAGGGGATGATCGGGGAGGGAGGGGGAAGCTCGGGGGGGAGAGCGGAAGATCGGGGGGAGGGGAAGATCGATGGGGGGAGGGGAAGATCGGGTGGGGAAAAGGGGATGATCGGGGAGGGAGAGGGGAAGATTGGGGGGGAGTGGGATGATCGGGGAGGGGAAGATCAGGGGGAGAGGGGAAGATCTGGGGAGGGGAAAATCGGGGGAGAGGGGAAGATCGGGGGGGAGAGGGGATGATCGGGGGAGAAGGGAAGATCGGGGAGGTGAAGAGGGGGACATCGGGAGAAGATTGGGAGGGTGAAGAGGGGACATCAGGAGGGTGAAGAGGGGGACATCGGAACGGGAGACATTGGACATCGGAGCAGGTTTCAAAGGTAGGTGCATTTAGTGTTTTCACTTCCTTGAATGGTTTTTTATTGAATTTATTTAGTTTATTTTCCCCTGATCCGGCCCTTCACCAGGCGTGAATCAGAAGTGGTGGGCAAGCTGCCCAGGTAAGTTAAAAATCTTTCTAACTACTTACTCTGTCACAGACAAAGTGCCATGAGGTACATTTAGCTCCTTAGCTGTCATCCCGGTGGGACTTCTGTTTTCGGGTCGCCCGTGTGCACACAGGTGGGTCCCTGGGAAACTAAGAAGTCGGCGATTTTCGGAGCATCCCTGCCCCCAACGCACCTGCATTTGTCCCCTAAAATCACCCCCAAATAGTCTGCAAAGGGATATAGACATGTTAAGTGAGTGGGCAAGAAGGTGGCAGATGAAGTATAATGTGGGGAAATGTGAGGTTATTCACTTTGGTAGGAAGAATAGAAAAACAGAATATTTTTAAAATGGTGAGAGACTATTAAATGTTGGTGTTCAGAGAGATTTGGGTGTCCTTGTACATGAAACACAGAAAGTTAACATGCAGGTACAGCAAGCAATTAGGAAGGCAAATGGTATGTTGGCCTTTATTTCAAGGGGTTGGAGTACAAGAGTAAGGAAGTTTTGCTGCAATTGTACAAGGTTTTGATGATACCACGCCTGGAGTACTGCGTACTGGTTTGGTCTCCTTATGTAAGGAAGGATATACTTGCCTTAGAGGCAGTGCAATGAAGATTCACTAGATTAAGTCCTTCGATGAAAGGGTTGTACTCTGAGGAGAAATTGAGTAGAATGGGACTATACTCTCTGGAGTTTAAAAGAATGAGAGATGATCTCATTAAGATTCTGAGAGGGCTTGAAAATGTAGATGCTGAGAGTCTGTTTCCCCTGGCTGGAGAGTCTAGAACTAGGGGTCACAGTCTCAGGATAAAGGGTCGGCCATTTAGGACTGAGATGAGGAGAAATTTCTTCACTCGGAGGGTTGTGAATCTTTGGAATTGTCTACCCCAAGACGACTATGGATGCTCAGTCGTTGAGTATATTCAGGCTGAGATAGATTTTTGGACTCTAAGGGAATCAAGGGATATGGGGATTGGGAGGGAAAGTGGAATTGAGGTCGAAGATAAGCCATGATCTGATTGAATGGCAGAGCAGGCTCGAGGGGCTGTGTGGCCTATTCCTGCTCCTGTTTCTTATGTTTTTATTAGTAGTGTTCAGTAAAAATCCCCCTCTGTAAACTACATTTGTGGACACCATGTGGAAAAACACTAAACATTAATGACTGGAGGGCATCATCCCAAAGTTCTCCTGGCACCTTCTGTGGACTTTTAATACACCAATACATGGAATAGCGGACAGAGCACAGAGCGGCAGCATAGTACATTTTTCATATTGATACACAGTAGAAGTCAGTTATGATTTGAACAGGTCCCCAAACGATTACTTTACCTGAATGATCACTACATCTAAAGGTGGTAATTGAGCAGTTTGTGTGGCAGCTGGAACAAAGGCTCCGGGATTTAAACTGCTCGCTGCAGCACTGCTCAAACTGCTGCTACACCACCAAAGATATGGTCGCAAGGATAAGATCAACTACATTTAATTAAAGTCCACTGGAGGAACATTAAAGGGTATGTTCTGCAAGAAACCTTGCTCAATGGGGGTACATACTGGAGAATTGAATGCTGGGATCGCCACACCCAGTTCTCTAATCCAACCTCCCATTGAGTCTCATCTTGCAAAATTCACCCTTCAAAGTTAATGAAGAAGGAGGAATGGCTAAAAGTTAAATTCGAGGGTAATGGATTGCCTGCTCTCAATGCTGCCCAGCTGCAGGCAGTCCTGTTACACTTGAATTTAACTTTTAGGCATTTTTTCTTCTTCTGCTTTTGCCTAACACAAACTAATGATTAGACAGCAGTTACATGGGTAAAATGGGTACAGAGGGATATGGGCCAAGTGCAGGCAATTGGGACTAGCTTAGTGGTATAAACTGGGCGACATGGACATGTTGGGCCGAAGGGCCTGTTTCCATGTTGTAACTTCTATGAACTGTCGTACTGATCAGTATAACCAATGGGTTTTGGCATCTGGGATTATAGCGAACTGATCACTCTAAGGCACTGATGAATTTAAACAGTACAGTCTTCATATTAACACTACGAAACACAGGCCTTCCCATTTAAGCCCTTCAGAAACGATGCCCAGATCTCTTGCCTGGGTGAAATCCTGAGATGAAGTATGGTGATGCGTGATTCTCACCTGCCAATGTGAAGTGGGCTATGCCAGCTGTCGTTTCTGGGGTCAGGCTAATTCTAAGCCAATGCCAGTCATCAGAAACGCAACTGAGTGAGAGTTTACTAGTTAGCAGGTGGGAATTTTGTCTTTTAAAAAGCATTTGGACAGTTATATGGGTAAGATGGGTATAGAGGGATATGGGCCAAGTGCAGGCAATTGGGACTAGCTTAGTGGTATAAACTGGGCGACATGGACATGTTGGGCCGAAGGGCCTGTTTCCATGTTGTAAACTTCTATGATTCTATGATTCTAACTAATCTGATGGAGCATGATTTAAAGGCCTGCAGCAACTTTAAGGGGCACTCACAGAAAGAAATTCCTTGCGAGTACAGTGCTGGAACAGGTTTAACAATTTTATCAGGTCAGGCAAGATATGAAGGGGGCAGCTATTACTGATAATATAATGGCCTGGATTTTCTGCTTTAAAGAAAGAAAGAACTTGCCTTTCATACGTCCCAAATTGCTTTACAGACAATGAAGTATTTTGAAGTGTAGTCACTGTTGTAATTCGTGGAATACCAGCGCATCCTTGGCAGGTGGGACTTCTGTCTATCGCAGGGTGTGCCCCTACCCCTGGCTGTTTTTGTGTGGTCAGGACCATTTGCACTTTGTAGGTGGACTTCCCGCCCTCTGCTGGGGAGTCTACCTGGAGGTGGGGGGCGGGGGGCGGTAGCCCTCAGAACTTCAAGACCTCTGTGTTGCCTGTTGCAGTTTTGAAAAAAAATGGCACCCAAGCATAAGCAAACTATCGCTCTACATCCGATTGCCTAGGCTTTATGGCCCGCTGCTGCCCATGGCAAAGCTGGTGCCAGGAGCAATCAGGCAGTCGAATGGCTCCCTAACACGTTTCTGCCTCCGTCTACTTGAGTTACACTGAGAAGCGAAGGGAGGGAGCATGACTCAATCTAAGCTCTAGGTTCACTGACACAACTGTGGCAGTGCTGCTTGGATGAAGTCAGTCAGGTAGAGGAGGAAGGCCCTGCGTGGAACAGAGTGAGGTAGGCCCCCGAGGACAGCTGCTCGGGCAGCGGAAAGAGTTGGCAGGGCAGTCAGTCCAAACACCAAGACCCCATGCAAAACAACTCAGTGCCAGAGAAATGTTAATGACTTTACCAGGTCCAGCAAGGCAGAAGGAGCCAGCCACACCTTCCGGCAATGCATAGTACTAAGCATTTCTGCCACTTACAGTGACCTCTTATTTTCACTGAAATTATGATTGTACTGAAGCTGTGCACGTGGATATTGTTCTTGGCAAGGTTTGGAAGTTGCTTTTATCAGGTGGCATGAATGGGAGCTGGGTGTTCCTAGAAGTGCACAGAAAGGGTCTCTAGATGATGGGAAGGGGGAGGTATGCAGGACTGTTAATGCAGTGGCCAGATGTAGTAGTCAAGAGTCGATCTCCTGTATCAGTGCCTTGCAGCCAGCAATGGGTTGTCTTCTACCTCCTCCTCAGGATGCTCCTCTTTCTGAATCCCTTGCTGCTCAAAGGAGCCTTCCTTCTCTGGGACAGAGGAGGTTATTATATAAGGTGAAGCTATTATGTGTGCAGCATTCAGCGCTCTACCACAACCCATGAGACCATTTGTATTGCAGCATGCCTGTAGAATGATCCAGGCACTGCATGGTCTGTAACTAGCATTATGGCAGCTTGAAAATTATCATGTATACAGACACTGGTGAGGTTTGGAAATGACTTTGATGAAATGGTGTGATTTGATATGCACAGAGAAGGGTCTGTGGACGGTGACGTCATTCTGGTGGGTAGGGCGAAGATGCAGCCAGGACTGTTCGTACAGTGGCCAGATGTGATAGTCAAGAGAAGGTCACGCTTATCAGATTGGTATGACTGTCTCTTTTAGCCGGCAACGGATGGTCCTCTGCTTCTTTAGGCTGCTGCTCTGCTTGATGATGTCCTTGCTCCTGATTGAGACCTTTGCCGCTTTGGGTTATTTTCAGATGGCCTTTGATGAAGTCCCACATAACAGGTTAGTGTGCAAAATTAAAGCACATGGGATTGGGGGTAATATACTGGCATGGATTGAAAATTGGTTACCAGACAGGAAACAGAGAGTAGGAATAAATGGGTCTTTTTTGGGGTTGCAGGCAGTGACCATTGGGTTATCGCAGGGATCAGTGCTTGGGCTCCAGCTATTCACCATATATATCAATGTTTTGGATGAGGGAACCAAATCTAATATGTCCAAGTTTGCTGACGACACAAAACTAGGTGGGATTGTGAGTTGTGAGGAGGATGCAAAGAGGTTTCAAGGCGATTTAGACAAGTTGAGTGAGTGGGCAAATACATGGCAGATGCAGTATAATGAGGATAAATGTGAAGTTATCCACTTCGGAAGGAAAAACAGAAAGGCAGAGTATTATTTAAATGGTGATAGATTGGGAAATGTTGATGTACAAAGGGACCTGGGTGTTCTTGTACACCAGTCACTGAAAGCAAACATGCAGGTGCAGCAAACAGTTAGGAAGGCAAATGTTATGTTGGCCTTCAATCCAAGAAGATTTGAGTACAGGAGCAAGGTTGTCTTACTGCAGTTATACAGGGCCTTGGTGAGACCACACCTGGAGTATTGTGTGCAGTTTTGGTCTCCTTACCTAAGAAAGGATATACTTGTCATAGAGGGAGTGTAGCGAAGGTTCACCAGACTGATTCCTGGGATGGCAGGACTGTCGTATGAGGAGAGATTGGGTCGACTCGGCCTATATTCACTCGAGTTTAGAAGAATGAGAGGAGATGTCATTGAAAGATATAAAATTCTGACAGGGCTAGACAGACTGGATGCAGGGAGGATGTTTCCCCTGGCTGGGGGGGTCCAGAATGAGGGGTCACAGACTCAGGATACAGGGTAGGATATTTAGGACTGAGATGAGGAGAAATTTCTTCACTCAGAGGGTGGTGAACCTGTGGAATTCTCTACCACAGAAGGCTGTGGAGGCCAAATCACTGAATATATTTAAGAAGGAGCTAGATAGATTTCTAGACACAAAAGGCATCAAGGGGTATCGGGGGAGAGCAGGAATATGGTATTGAGATAGAGGATCAGTCATAGAATCATAGAATCATAGAAGTTTACAACATGGAAACAGGCCCTTCGGCCCAACATGTCCATGTCGCCCAGTTTATACCACTAAGCTAGTCCCAATTGCCTGCACTTGGCCCATATCCCTCTATACCCATCTTACCCATGTAACTGTCCAAATGCTTTTTAAAAGACAAAATTGTACCCGCCTCTACTACTGCCTCTGGCAGCTCGTTCCAGACACTCACCACCCTTTGAGTGAAAAAATTGCCCCTCTGGACCCTTTTGTATCTCTCCCCTCTCACCTTAAATCTATGCCCCCTCGTTATAGACTCCCCTACCTTTGGGAAAAGATTTTGACTATCGACCTTATCTATGCCCCTCATTATTTTATAGACTTCTATAAGATCACCCCTAAACCTCCTGCTCTCCATGGAAAAAAGTCTCAGTCTATCCAACCTCTCCCAATAAGTCAAACCATCAAGTCCCATCAAACCATCCTAGTCATGATCATATTGAATGGTGGAGCAGGCTCGAAGGGCCGAATGGCCTACTCCTGCTCCTATTTTCCATGTTTCTATGTTTCTATCATGAGGAGGCCTCTTTGGAAAGCAAAGTTGTGCAGCTTTCAGCACACCACCATGGTCTGTAAAATCCTTGTCAGACAATACTGCAAGACACCCCCAGATCAATCCAGGCATCAGGAGTGTGCCTTCAACATACCTATAGTTTGCCATCTGATGACTTTGGTGGATGAATGGACCTCGTTATAGCTTGCACCTGGTGTCCTAGGAAAACTCACAGGTTTCATCAGCCATGACTGTAGAGGAAAGTCTTAATCTTTCAGGAGCCATCTGGAGGCATACCTTTCTATGTCAAACAGTGCAGGCATGGTGAAAACGAGCTGGACATTGAGAGAGTGGAATCTGTTCTTGTTGATGTAGGTATAGGAATTGAGCAAGGGAGCATGTAGGTGCAATCTATGTCTCCTTGGATCTTGTGGAATTCTGCCACTCTGTAAAATTTCAGTGCCATGTCATGTTGCCATTAGTTTTCCATGAGGAAGGAGGTGAGATTACTAGCTCTAGAGAACAATGCCTCTGCGAGTTGCTTAATGATCTGAGCATAGCAGTTTTTGGCTTATGTTATAGATGTCCTCAGTGGCAGCATGGACAACCTCATAGCATAGAAATTGGGCACTGATGACTTTAATAGTCACTGGCAAAGTGGTGCTCGTGGTGGTGGAGATGGACTGCAGTTCCAGTTACAACATGCGGGATAACTCAGTGATGGCTCCCTTTGGATTTGAAGCTTCCAGTGGCACTACTCCTGAGTCGAGTGCAGGTGGGGGGTGTCTCTGCCTGTATACTCTAGTGTGGGTGAGAACCATCTTCCTCTGGTGCAGCCTCCCCAGGTGGCCCTCACTCTATTGCTCCTCCTCCTCTTCTTTCAAGAGGCAAAGGTAGGGGGGATTTCCCAATAGGTTAGCCAATGTCCAATGCCTGAAGTGGGGTAAGAGGGAAAATGGCGGCTCCTTAGTAAACGGCACATAGGCGGATGACAAAATAGCAGCAGCTAAAAATAAAACGCGAAATAATTGAAAAATAAGCTTTTAACTGCAATTGTTGACACTGAATCTAGGCTTTTTAGGTTCTCTTCCGCCTTCTCCATGGTGCCTAGGCACCCGTGTAAAATTGGTGTGAATATGAATTATTTAAAATAAGGTGGAAATGATGCAAAATGGGGCATATGGTGTCACCATTTCACTACCATATTATTTGCATGTGCCCGCGCATATTTGCATCCTGAAATGGTGCCTGAAAATGTGGCGGGCGATAAAGTGGGTGGAGATCTGGCATTGCAGGTGTTCATTTAATTTCCTGCTGTCAATCACCTCGATTAGTGCCACAAAATCAGCTGGTGGCCAGTGGAAAATCTAGGCTACCTGTATGGAGTGAATTGGATTGGAGGTGGTCTCTTCTTTGGACGCACACTTGGCCTGTTTGGGTGCAGCGCTGATCCTCTGGATCCATCTATGGAGCCGACACAAATCCACCAAATCTCAGCCTGTGAATCAGAACAGGAAGAGGATGCCGAGTGGTTGACTGCGGTAATTTGTCTGACAGGATGTTGAAATAAAAAGATTCAGTAAGACTGAGAGGACCGCTGATTAAAGACTGCATTCGATTTCCGGGGTTGCCGAGGCAACCAATGAGAACCTCATAGCTTGAGAGCACTGATACCTGAGGATTGGACAGTGACAAAGCATGGAGTGAAGCATTTTTCCATGGAGTCTTCGAAAGGAGTCCGTGGCTTTCAATGGGTTAAAGCCGCACTGGATCCAGTAAGATCTTTAAATCCAATGGCCAAAACTTTTAATTTCTCCATGCCAAGCTTTTGGTGGTTCTGGGACAGCCAGAGGCGGAAAGCAATTTGGGGATGCAATGTGCTGTATCCCTGCCTCCCAGCAGTTTTCCACTGCTCAGTTGGCCAGGGAAACCGGGCCCACCCAAATGTGGGCGGGTGCAAGGTAAAGAAGGCAGCATAGCCACTTCGAGTGCTGGATGCTGGCGCAGCCTGCCAGTGTTTAGAGATTGGTGGAAGAGGCCCAGGACAGAGAGATAAAAGAGAGGCCTGTGTGTAAGCGCTCCCAAAGCACAATCGTGCACAGGCCCCATTAGGGAAATTTTAAATTTTAAACTAAAGAAAATACCCGTTGGGACGGCTTGTTGGCCACTTCTTTTTCCCATCGAGACAGGTCCCTGAGGCCCAGTGAAGCATCTGCCCACCCCCACATCGGTGCGGCTCTCCAGTGGAGGCCAGGCAGCCTGTCTCCTGTTTGTTAATAATCCGAGGGCTGGAAATACGGCTGAGATCACGGGGATTCTCTGGGCTGGGTGGAAGCCCTGCTCTTCTGAAGATGAGGGGTGTGGAAAACCTGGGCCACCAGCTCAAGAACTGCAAAAAACATTGGAAAAAACACTATTTTCATCTTAATGTTTTGTTACACACAGAATAAGCAATTCAAAGCATGCAAAATGAAGACAATAAACCATGATTGTTACTGCAACAGCCATTAAAGTACTTCCAAATATATTTTTAACAGTGAAGTGAAGTATTATTTATATTTTGGAGTTATCCTGTGTTTGATTCACCATCAGAGTTTGTGTCTACTGTTTCAGTTGCTAACTGTTGCTAAAATGGCCACCGATCCTTTTCCAGGCAGCCCCATATCCTACGATAGAAAAGTTTTTTTTTAACAAATTTATGATGCTAGACCAGTGGTATAGTTGTGGTTAGAGGAGAACGACTTAGAGGGAAGAAGTACCATGTTTTACTGGTGAATGACGATCCCTTATATATTACAAGGTATTACTGCCCAGCATTCATGGATTGATATTTTCTTACCAATATCAAAACAATATTGTCATTTGATTATTTTTTATTCTTTATCCAGAGATCCCCACGAAGGACAATTTTGGCTGTCTGCATTACCCGAGAAAATATTTTATGAAAGCTATTATTAATACACAAAGTGGGTACTGAAAGGGTTTCTACGAAATATCAGTCCTAATTTCAATATTCAATGTCAATTAGCAGTTTTCCGTTCCACTGTACCCAAGAGCTTCTAATCCCCTTCCTTGCTTTTTGTTATCCACCTGGCAATGGATACTATCGCCTGTTGTGAGCTTTCAATCAATCACTTAATATCATGGTACATTGATCTTGACCCACTGTTCTTCAGGTGCACTTCTGTGCTCCTGCAAAAATGTTCTGAAGAATAGATCCCTGCAGCTCCTCTTGCTTTGAAATGAATAACCTCCTATTATTCCCAATGACAAGCCCATGCATTAACATTGCTTTCAGTGCGGTATCGATCACAAAATGTCCTTTGAGAATGTCTGTGGGATTTTGCTTACAATAAGGATTTTTTTTTTAAAAACTCGACGGTTTCTACACCTACGGAATTTAAATTCAGTCTGAACCAGGTAAAGGCTCAAATCACGAAATGCTTATCTTTAGCTGAATTTATACGTGACAAAGATTTCAAATGGCATGATTTTGAGTTGTGCATCTACGGAGTTAAGCACATAACAATTTGACTGGATGACAAAAAATGGTCAAATTCTATGAAAACAAAAGGGTTGTTTACACAATTTAAAGCCACAAAAATACATTTTGCTGCTTAACTCTGGAGTGGTCTCCTGAGACTGGGGTTGAGATGTGCTGGCAAATGAACAAGGAGGAGCTCAGCACTGAGGCTGCCTTCCTTCATAACTAAGGAATCTTACAACACCAAGTTATAGTCCAACTGTTTTATTTGAAAATCACAAGCTTTCGGAGGCTTTCTCCTTCGTCAGGTGAGCAAGTGTGCTTGCCAAGTGTGCTTGCTCACACTTGCTCACCTGACGAAGGAGAAAGCCTCCGAAAGCTTGTGATTTTCAAATCAAACAGTTGGACTATAACCTGGTGTTGTAAGATTCCTTACATTTGTCAACCCCAGTCCATCACCGGCATCTCCCCATCATTCCTTCATACCTACCTAGCTGAGCTGAAGTTGCTGTTACTGAGCATGAAATATTAAACACTCCATTAGTCAACCCTATCGTTCTCTAGCAAAATGCTCCTTAAAAAGCTAGGACTGTATTTTTCTCTGTTCTCTAATGTAAGTAGAATATTAGACATGAGTATGTGGGTACGAAGTGGTAATGGACTACTCATCTGTGTTTAGTCCAGCTCTGAAGAGTCCAACACTCTAAAATTGATTATGAGTATCAGTGAAAGTTTGGAAAAGAGCCAGCGCCTGACATTCTGACTGCACAGTTGCATCGCTGGACATGAGGCCTGATGGGACTTCCAGCTGTGGAGTGGAACCGCCTTGAACTCCCATGCAATCCAGGAAGAAGTTCAATGAGCACCGGTACAGTCAGGGTAAGTTCTGGGGTCGACTAATTTATATACGCAGCTCCGAGCAGGTTGTCTAAATCCAGCCCGCAACACCTCAGGTACGTTGGGCTGGGGCAGTGGGAGATTAGACAAGCAGACAGGGAGTTAGGCCCCAAATGGGCCCTGAAATGGGGGAGAGGGTGAGCAATAGCAGGAGGAGAGGCCGAGATCTGGAGCAGCCGAAGGACATAAAACCGGCGGCTGCTTCAAGGGGAAATGGCAGCACCTGGACAAGAAGATTGGCAGCCAGATCGAAGCTACGAGGGGCAAACTTCAGGGACCCCGCATGCCTGCTTAACTGAGATACAGAGCAGGAAGGTTGGATTGTTTGAGGTCGGGGGCCAGAGACCCACCAGTGTGATAGGCATTTTGTGGAGGTGGGGAGCTGTGGAGTGGAACCGCCTTGAACACCAGGACTCCCATGCAATCCAGGAAGAAGTTCAATGACCACCAGTACAGTCGGGGTAAGCTTCCTGCTTCCCCTGATCCTTCCTTGCAGTCTCTTTAAATGTGTGGCACTCCTTCATTCAGAGGAGTCAGAAGTGAAAGTGAGATCAGGCAGTGGGGAGAGGAGAATCTACAGAAATCAGCCCCTGGCCTCCGTGCCTGTGGACTTGGATCTCTGGGGTCCTGCTCTAACAAGGATGTGGGATGAGCATCAGAGTAACGTAGAGGCACTGAGGACTATCTCAATGGGGCTGGGGCAGATTGCAGGGGTTACGGTGGAGTCCAATGCCCTCCTCAGTGCCAATGTCCGAGAAGGATTCAATACAATGCAGCGCTACTCGGAGCAGGTGGTGGCACCACAATCTGCATGTTGGCAGCACTCTTCCCTCTTAGTCAGAAGGTTGTGGGTTCAAGTCCCACTCCAGAGACTTGAGCACAAAAAACTAGGCTGACACTCCAGTGTAGTACTGGAGGAGTGCTGCACTGTCAGAGGTGCCATCTCTCAGGTGGACGTAAAAGATCCCATGGCACTATTTTGAAGAAGAGCAGGCAAATTCTCCCTGGTGACCTGACCAATATTTATCCCTCAACCAACAGCACTAAAACAGATTATCTGATCATTTATCTCATTGCTGTTTGTGGGACCTTGCTGTGCGCAAATTGGCTGCCGCGTTTCCTACATTACAACAGTGACTGCACTTCAAAAGTAGTTCATTGGCTGTGAAGCACTTTGGAACGCCCTGAGGTCATGAAAGATGCTATATGAA
This sequence comes from Heptranchias perlo, assembly GCF_035084215.1. Taxonomy (NCBI): domain Eukaryota; kingdom Metazoa; phylum Chordata; class Chondrichthyes; order Hexanchiformes; family Hexanchidae; genus Heptranchias; species Heptranchias perlo. Next base: position 133,993,613 of record NC_090327.1, on the reverse strand, counting down.
TGCAAGTGTTTCTTCTTTTTTCCTGACAGAGGCCTTCAGGTCAGTGAGTGCCTCCAAAGTGGGTGACTGTTTGGAGAGAACCTATGGAAACTGGCTTCTGAGAGCTTCGGAGCACCACCTCTCAGAGTCTGCCGGATCTAACGAGTGCCATCAGGTCTCCGCTCCTGCTGATCAGTGAGCACTCAAATCCAGAACTCAGCACCAGTGGCATGGCTAGAATCCTCCTTCATGATGCCGTCCTCTCTGCTGATGATGGATCATGTGACTATTCCAGCCAGCCCGCTGAAGATACTCTCGGGTTTCCAAAGCCCTGAGAAGAGGTCCACCTCGGTCCCAAATGTCTCATCACACCACCGCGCGCCAAGCACCACTGGAGTCCCTGGCCCTCAGGTAATACCGCAGGGCAGCATCAGGACAGGCTTAAGAACAGCACTGTGGGAGGGAAACTCCTGTTGTGAATATATGTGTGCGCAGTGAAAACACTTTGTGATATGAAGTCCGGTGTTGTGAAGTATATCTTAGTTTTTGTACTCGAGGGGTTTGGAGGTCAGTTTGCAGAAGGTGCACGCAATTCCTTCTACGTCTCCCGTGCAATACTTCCATCAAACAGGGGAGTTGTCAGCCCCAGTGGATATTTAAATGAGCTGACCCTGCGATGTATGGCAGGGTCAGCAGTTGGAAGTCTCTGCTCAGTAACACAGCGTCAGGACAAATGGCCCCGTGGAATTTCGGGCCCAATATAACGCCAATCTTTGCTCTTGATAGCTGACAGCAACTGGAAAACACAACGCTGTCTTTATGGTTGAGATAGAGTTGGCATATGAAATATCACTTGTTCTTTTTAAAGGAGCTATAACTTGACTAACTTGGGAGGGAAAAAAGACTTACTGGAGCTTTGAGCCAAACACACCATCACACCGCAGCTATTGCAATTGTCCACAGAAACGCTTGGAATCCATCTTGAGGGTATCATAATTTTAACATTTATATATCCATAGATATGTATAAACTTTAATATACGTGGAGACCAGTATTACAAAAGATTACATAGGAGACACGGTAATTCTATCCTGCTATTCAGCACAGCTTCATAGAGCAGAAGGAGTGAAATGCTTTCTTTCTTAGATCTGGCTTAGTAATTATAACCTTATTTGTGAATTGAATTGGCCCATCTCAGTTTATAGTTGTGTTACTAAGTACGTTTTCCTTTTTTTTAAAGAATGGTGCTATATACATTGCAGTAGTAATGTGCACATATGTAAAACCATCTTCCGTATTTCCTGCTATTGTGACCGCTAAGTAAGTAGGTGTCTGTTGATTATTATTTAAAAATAAATTTGTATTGCTACATTGATTGTTTCTCCACGTGTCCTTTTTGGGGATATTAACCCTACAATCAATGGCATACAGCCTCAGTTTTCTCCAGATTATTTTTAGGCCCAGTTCCTCAGCTTCCAACCTTTACCAATGCCCTCTTTGTCCAGCCAGCAGAATCAGTAATGCAGGGTCAGTAGATAGCAGTTAGGAATGGAAACTCTTCCCCTCATTATCTTAGGGCACTGAGGCTCCAGTTGCCAGGCTGGCTATGAGCAGCTGGGTCAGCACAGACAGAGGACTGACTCTGGGAAATTCCAGGCTATATTAAACAGTACCACACTGGACGCTTTTTGTTAAATACTTTCTTTGTTAATTCATTTCTAGAGTCTTTGAGCTGTTATTCTGCTGATTTAAGATGTGCCTTTTTGGGATGGGTTGTTTGGGGGGATGGGGGGGAGGAGTGGGAGGGAGAAAGAAAAGCAGGGGTAGAAATTGGGCCATGTAGCGGCCGTTTTTCAGGCTCTATGTGGCCTCCTAAGGTCCCAAAATGGCGCCCAGAATGCGCGCGGATGCTTCTGGCACGATGTATGCCAGACACCATCTTGGTAAAGGTGCTTGCGCACGCGCAGATAACGAACTCCAGTACCATGTAAAGTAAGGGGAATATGCGTTAGATCAGGTGCAACACTAATTTAAAGGGATAGATACCATTTTGGCACTCAACGTTCCAGCCAACGCACCGTCTTACCCACAAACATCTGAATATGTCTTAGACAGCCTGGAGGAACTTCACCAGCGCTATTTAAAGGGACCATGCAGGATTTACAGATTAGTTGCTGGATTATTGCTTCTGGCTGCTGATGCATTTGTACCTGTTTTTGGAGGTCTCCTATACTTGAATACTAGGACTAGGGAACATAGACTAACATATAGACCAAGAATTTGCAGGAGTAAAGTTAGGAAACACTTCTACACACAAAGAGTGGTAGAAGTTTGGAACTCTCTTCTGCAAAGGGCAGTTGATGCTAGCTCAATTGTAATTTTAAATCTGAGATTGATAGATTTTTGTTAACCAGTTATTAAGGAATATGGGACTAAGGCGGGTATATGGAATTAGGTCACAGACCAACCGTGATCTCAATGAATAGTGGAACAGGCTCGAGGGCCACTGCCACTTGCTGCCTCTTGATATGCACCGTCTTCTCCTGCAAGAAAGTGGGACGTGTGTTGGTGAGTGTCCTGCAGGATGTTTGGGTGATGTGCCTATTACAATTGAATAGCTGTCAGTGTGCGTGACCTGTGAGTTGTGGATGGGTGGCTTGCAACAGTGGTAATGTGTGAGGGCGAGAGGAAGCAACTGAATGGAAGAGTTAAGTACTGATTGAAAGAGTTTGTTGGTAGGTGAGTGATGGGGGGGTGTAGTGCAGGAGCAGTGGATGTGGCTAGTGGTGCAGTTGGTAGGAAATGCCACTTGACAATTGGCCTCACTCACCGTAACCACTTGTGTCAAAGCATTGAACTTCTTCCTGCACTGCATACATGTTCGTGGTGCTATGCGCCTGGCATTGACTTCGTCCCCTGCTGCCTCCCACTGCCTCGGGAGCATATGTCTGGAGGGCGTCTTGCCCTCCTGTGGATATAGGATGCCCCTCCTTCTTTCCATCTCTGGCGCCAAGGCCCCTAGTGCATCAGCAGAGAACCTTGGTGCGCGCTCTCTCGCAGGCCTGGTACCAACTCAGAGCGGCAGATTGGCGGGGTCTGGCGTGCAGGTTGGAGGATGTGGGATTTAGTCGTGCGCAACCTCTATTCAATGTTTTAACATAACTTAACAGTTTGCAAACATAGGGACAGGACCTGCATCTGTGTTTCACGTGTGCGATGTCTGATCGCCGTTCAGACTCTGTGCGGACCCGTATCTTATATTTCGCAAATAAGAGGTGTTTTTATGTGGTGCTAGCTACTCGCGCGGTGTCGGTGCCCCCAACCACGTTGGCAAGCAGCCACTCACCAGCTCCTCGCCACCATCAGGTAAATGACCAGGCAGCACGAATCCCTTGTGCTGCCTGCATCTCAACGACCAGGCACGAGTTAATTGCGCACCGCGACCCCCGCGCCCGGATTCAGGGGTTATCGAATTTAACTCCCACAGATTTTTCCAGAACATAAGAATATGTTAATTGTGTTCTCAGTTCATTGCACAAGAATTAACTCCCCCCACCCCCGCCAGAACAAAATCAACGACAAAAAAAATTTCACAGGTATCAAGATACTTCCCATGTGACAAAGCTCGAATCTTTCTTGGAAAAGAAATTATCTGAATCAATTTTCAAAGAAATGTTTTGTAAAACAATGAAGTAATTTGCTTATCTTCTCATAGCACAAACCTCAGAGAGACATTAGAGGTAAGAAATTTACTGCCCATCATTAACCCTGTAACTACTCAAAGCCCTTTGGAGCTGTTCAATCTACATAAGAGTAGCTTTTATATATTATCCAGAGCCGTGCTACAGCCATCGGCTGCTGCCCGCATGGTCTCTTCACTGGGGGACAGGGAGTATCGATGCGCTAGCCCCCCACCGGTGGCAGCCTGCTGCTTGGTGTTATGTGCCACCTCCTCCTGCAAGAAAGAAGGAAGTGTGTTAGTGAGAGTCTTGTGAGGTGATTGAGGAATATGGCTGTCATGCTATAGCAGGTTGAATAGCTGCTAGGGTGTGTGAGGAGTGAGTTGCGGTTGTGAAGTTTGTAATAGTGCTGAGTGTGTGAGGATGAGGTAAAGAATATCGTGAAGTGTGCTGTACTGATTGGAGCAGAGTACATGGTGCCGGGGGAAGAGATTGGTGTAAGTGCTGCAATGAGTGAGGCTGTGAGTGGTTCAGCTGCGATGAGAAGGCATTTGAACAGTGGTCTTACCTTGACAACTCTTGTCAAATCATTGAACTTCTTGCTGCACAGCATCCACGACCTGGGAGCAATGCTCCTGGCATTGACCTCATCGGCGTTTTCCTCCCACTGACTCCTCATCAGATGCCTGGAGGGCTTCCTGCCCCCTGAGAGATAAAGGGTGTCCCTCCATCTCTGCACCAAGGCCTCCAGTGCAGCATCAGACAACCTTGGTTGGCAGTTCTTCACACCACTTCTTGCAGCCACAATGCACCTCCCCTTTAAGCAGTGCTGGCTGCCTTTAAATAGCATGGGCTTCTCCCGATATCGCCTCCTCCACCCCCCAAGAGGCGTGCAGCCAATGAACAGTGCAGGTAGCGGTGGCTGCATGCATAAACCATTAAAATGAGCAGGCAGTAGAGATTTTACCTGGTCTACTAACAATTACCACTGGTTATTAGCACATTGTCCACACAACACACCATGGAATTTCTAGGCCACTATAGCTGCTGTAGGCCTTTAACATCCTCCCCACAATGGGCATGTGTCCCATTGGGCACTAGGCCATCTGGTGCACACCATTGTACATAACTACCACTCTAACGGGGCAAGGGAGAGAAGAGAGTCAGTCCCACTTACCTCTGCCCCTTCAGAATGGCTCTTCAAGTGGCTTGCCTTTAACGCATCATTATAACGGGTGGAAATACTGCTGGGCATAGCAACAGAGATAGGTGTGGTAACAAAACTACCTGGCTGAAAATTCACCCTGTGGATCAAATCAATAATGTTGTAGAATCAGTACACTCATCATACATTAAAAATAGGAATGCATAAAGTCAGTATTTACATGCAGAATTAATATGGTCAGGAAAACAAAGTGTACATTTTATAAACCAATAAGTAAAAGAGTTAATTTCACACAATGAGGAAAATACACCTTTAAGTGTTACACTGGCTTAGAAGAGTGGGTTAGAAGATTTGCATCTCACTTTGAAGCTTGGGTTTGAACCCCGGACTGTTGAATGACACTCTTCCCTCTGGCAGCTGTACGGGTCCTTTGTGAAATGCGTTCAGGCAAGTTAGACAATTACAAAGAACTGTAAATTCATTTTAAAATTCTTTTGTTGTTTTCTGCTTATATCAGCTGTTAGCTTGGAGTTTTGCTAGAAGAGTGAGTGCTGATGAAGGTATTGGGGCAGGTCATTGTGGGAAGTCAGGTCTGCTAATCGCAACTCATTAATCTCCACTTCAGGCCACTTTAGATAAGCAGCTGTAAGTTACAGTCACAGAAGAAAATACAAATCAAGAACTACAATCTGCTTTTATTTGTGTCTATAAGGTGCATAATGGTAATTTTATTCTTCGTTAATCAACTGCTCCCGATCACTCAATACGTACACAGCAATAGTTCATATTAAACTTCACTCGAAGACTCAATCGATAAACCACCATAGGGTGTGGCACTGAGGTTAATGGACCAAGAAGGTCTCAGGTTCAATTCTCGATCAGTACTGAGTTAGCTTATCTCAGCTGAGGTGGTAGTAGTTAGGCTTCCAACTAGCCTCAGCATCCTGGGCTAGGGAAGGGAACAACCATGCTAGGGTTTCATCTCCTGATTGCTGTCACGTGAGCCCTCTTGACAGATGAACTTGTGTGAATGTCGGACGATACTGGACTTGTTTCCTTTGTAATTCGTTCTTGAGATGTGGGTGCCGACATTTATTGGCCATCCCTAGTTGCCCCTGAGAAGGTGGTGGTGGGCCTTCTTCTTCAACCACTTTAGTCCATGTGGTGAAGGTTCTCCCGCAGTGCTGTTAGGTAGGGAGTTCCAGTATCTTGACCCAGTGACAATGAAGGAACATATGTCCTGATTCAATGCTTGAGCGGCCCGTCCAGTTTGATTCTTGTTTTTCTTTCCAGCGGTTTGATACAATTAAGCGGCTTGCTAGGTCACTTCAGAGGCAAGCATGTCGGTGTGGGACTGGAGTCACGTAGAGGCCAGACCGGGTAAGGATGGCAGTTTCCTTCCCTAAAGGACATTAGGGAACCATTTGGGTCTTTATGACAATCCAATAGCTTCATAGTCACTTTCACTGATAACAGCTCTTTATTTCCAGATTTAAAAAAAAATTGAATTCAGATTCTCAAGCTGCCATGGTGTCGGCTGTGGGTCAGTGGTAGCACTGTCGCCTTTCAGTCAGAAGGTTGAGGATTCAAGCCCCACTTCAGAGACTCGAGCACAAAATTTAGGCTGACGCTCCCAATGCAATACTGAGGGAGTGCTGCACTGTCGGAGGTGCTGTCTTTCGGATCAGACGTTAAACCGAGGCCCCGTCTGCCCTCTCAGGTGGACGTGAAAGTTACCATGGCATTATTTCGAAGAAGCGGAGGGGAGTGCTCTCGGTATCCTGGCCAATATTTATTCCTCAATCAAGATCCCTAAAATACAGATGATCTGGTCATTTATCTCATTGCTGTTTGTGGGACCTTGCTGTGCGCAAATTGGCAGCTGTGTTTCCTACATTACAACAGTGACTACACTTCAAAAGTATTTAATTGGCTGTGAAGCACTATGGGATGTCCTGAGGTCATGAAAATCGTTATATAAATGCAATCTCTTTCTTTCTTTGCCATGGTGGGATTTGAACTCATTATGAATAGCCTATCAGAAACTCACTGTCGAGGTCCAGGGATGGAGAATGGTCACCTGAGAGAGGTGAGGTATGAGAGGGCTATCGGCACCCAATCAATCGGAGCCCAGCTCAGGGTTGAATTAAGAAATTGGGTTCCTTAAAATGAATGGATGGAAAATTCTGCACCGGCCGTTGGGTTTCTCGCCCGAACTCCCTTGTCATGAAGCTCTGTGCAAGGAACGCACGTGTATAAAACCTACCCTGGCTTCAGGTGTGGAGGGGAGAAAGGTGAGGAAAATGGAAAAATACATTAATGTTTAGGTGTGGATGAGGTCGCAGATTAACTGCACTGAATGTCCTGGCTGTCAACGTCTGCCACACTTGTAAATAAAAAGGAGTGAGCAAAACAGGACGGGGGAGAATTTCCACAGGGTTCTCCCGATTTCCCGGTTTAACTTCAGCGGGAGATTGGCGGAAATCCTGGAGAAACAGCACGAATTGCTGTTCTTTGGCTGTTTGCACTGTTTGCCTGGGGATTCCACCGATCGCCCAACAAATATACGGTGGGAGATTGGGAGAACCCCTACCGGAATTCCTGGTGAATAAAACTATCTTTACAGACTCCACGCTCTGAAATTACTGCTTTGTAATTGCACCCACATATCCATCAATCTCTGTTTAAAACATCTGTATTTTGTGTGATACAACCATAGCTGATGAAGCAGACTGTGCTCCCCAGTGCTTGGTTCAGACTGGTTAGTATTCTTGCCGTTATCTTTTCGCTGGCAGTACTGATTGAATCAGCATTCCAGTTCTTATCTGAATCAATAATGTGTCTGCCTGCAAGCGGCTGACATTACATGAATGACTGATAGCACTGTCTTTGCTGTTGGTTCAACACTAAATGCACCGAGGGGAGGGGGATGGGAAAGATTTCTGCTAATCACTGAGTTAGCAACATGGTAAACATAGCGGTAAGATTGTCTATGTTCACTTATTTTTGGAAACTCGAACACAGTCTAAAAGAGAAGCTTTACAAGTTCTTTTGAAACAGCAAACTGAGGCAACCCTTCCTCTATGTTTACAATGTTGATGACACATAGCGACCAGATGAAGTCTTCACTCATGGTCGGTCGGTACACATCAGAGAACTTGAGTCCGAATGAGTCTGACACCACAGGGTGTTTGGAGCTGGTAGCTTTGTTTAAACTGTGAACCAGAGTGAGATCACACTCAGTTGATGCAAGGTTGTGACTTCTCCACCCTGTCTCTACGTTTATAAAAAGGGATCTTTCCAGTCAGTTCACACACTGCATCAAAATAGATGACCGTCTTCTGACATGCTGACTTGCTGCTTGTTGATTCACATCAGGAGCCTGGCATTCCTCAGTTCATAAAAACAGGCATAAAACCTGTGAACAGATGGACTATCAAAGTCTCCTGGAACCTCCGCATTCCTAAGTAGAGAGTCAGAAATTCTAACTGCTAACTGGCAAATAAAGAAGTAACAGCCAATCATGACGATAGTGTGACAATGATTTTTTTACAATTCTAAAGTAGTTAACAAGCCACTTTTGAACTATCCAAGAATTGAATTGGGGGGGAGTGCAGAATACCAGTGGAAGGTAAATCAGTGACATTCACGGGAAGCCAGTTTGAAACAGGAGACTCATAGGAACATGGGAACAAGAGTAGGCCATTCAGCCCCTCAAGCCTGTTCCGCCATTCAGTTAGATCATGGCTGATCTGTATCTTAACTCCATCCACCCGCCTTGGTTCCGCATCTACTCAGTGAATTAAGATGGCTGTGCAGAGAGGGGAGCGCATTTTTTGCTGGGGGTAGATATCGTCTAAAATGCAAGGAAGGTGCCAGATGTGGCAATATGTTACTGACAGCATTAAGACAACCACTCAAGAGGACATGGCAGGAGATGGGGGAGAAAGTGCGCGATTTAGAGATGGCACGAGTATGAGCAGACTTGAGCGCATAATCTAGGCTGACACTTTGGTGCAGCACTGATGGAGTGCTGCATTGTTGAAGATGCCGTCTTTCAGGTAAGACATTAAACGAAGGTCCAAGCTGCCTGTTCAGGTGGATGTTAAAGGTCTTTTTTGTACTATTGGAAGACGAGCAGGAAGTGATTCCTCCCTTAACCAGAACCCATAAATATGTAGATTATCTGGCTACTCATCTCATTGCTGAATATGGGAACTTGCTATATACAAAATGGCTGCTATGCCTGAGTACATGGTAGTCATTTGACTTCAGAGTAATTCATTGGTCTTGAAGTGCTGAAAGACTTGAGAAGTCTCTATATTAATGCAAGTTCTTTCTCTTTCTTACTGTAAAGTAGGAGCGAAAGATGTATATAGGCATGAAGGAAACAGAGGGTGTCAAAACTTCTGTGGCCCTGAAATTCCTGGGGTTGTGGTCTTGGTAGTTAGCCCACTGGTGCCCTCCAGGATTGATTTTGCCAGAGTTTGTGGGGTCAGTGGGAAGGCACTTTATTAGCATGGAGCTGACCGGAGCCCATGCCATTGTGAGCACATCTCCAGTGCCTGCCTCCCCCATGCAACCAGAAAATCCAGCGTCAGCCTGCCATGGGGATGGGGAATTGTCCAGCCCCCCCCACCCCCTACCCCAGCTATGCCCTCCTCAGCCAATCAGTAAAATCAAAAATACATTATTTTCTTCAGGTGTCATGCCCGCTTCCCTTCACCCATTCGGGCACCCATATGGATCAACTCACTCAACGTGCCAGTTTCCATTGGTACATCGAGTCCCAACTGAGCCATTGGAGGGGGACTTCTAAGCACAGCCCCTCTGATAGCATTTACCTGGTAAGGCCTGGGCCAAGGTTACTCCCCTTACAAGGCAAGTCAGAGACTCCCATCTTCTGCTGGTCCCCTGCTGGAGTTGAAGCAGGAGACTGGCAGAACCCTCATGGAATTTTGGCCCCTGTTCGTACAAGAAAAGAGGTACTGACACAGGAGGGTTAATAGGATGCAATAAGCAAAGTATTAGATGTGAAAATAGCAGGGTTGTGCAAACTACATCATACATGCCATGTTGGGTCAGAGCATATACTGCAGGAAAGAGTTTCCATGGGCGGGAGTTAAAATGGATCAGCTCTATTTGCCGCTCCATTTCCGCCCCGCTGCAGGTTTAACCCTGCTTGTGTTTGCTGGCGGCTGAGGCCCATGTGACTCGGGTGGGGACGCCATTAATATATGCAAACCAGGGCCGTATGACGTACACAGGACGCCGATGGCATTTTAACGGAAGAGGAGAAGATAAAACTAATTATGGCAGGTTTATTGAAAAATAACTTGAAGCTGATTACCACGTGTGCTGCTGTCCTACCATCCTGCGTGTTCTCCTTCAGCTGGGAGAGTGGGAGAGTGTGAGCCCCTGGCTTCTTTGTGATATTGGCTACATCAATGTTTCTTCGCAAGGTAGAACGGACTGTTCTGCCCATGTACTGCTCTCGCTCAGGATGAAGAAATCTGCCACTGTCAAACACTTCACTCGAGAACCAGTAAAGCACTGTAGATACTATCCATGTATACCAGTCAGACCCAAGAGTTGAACCCACGGAGCAAGCTTGGGACAATCACCATTTGTAAATCTTTTCTCTTATTTCTCCCATTTCTTTGTTGCGTGTCTCAAATCTACTTTCATTCCCTTCCTCAATTTAAGAAAAAGTATTATATGTTTGAACATCTCAATCATTCCACATGTCTCACAGATTTGTATTGTTTTTAAGCCATGGAGGACGTGTAATGAGAAAGTGCGAAGGGACTATTAATATTTCACATGAGTGGACAGCCTCATAGATCACAAGAGACGAAATGCCATTTTTTGAAGATATATGATCGTAAAATAATAAAACACAATTGTATTTTATTTACAGGATGATAGATCATGCTTGTCTTGGATGAATGAAAGTCTAACTTTATGCTGAGGCTCAGGGACCTGGAGCTGGTTAGGGAGAACCACTAGTACGCTTTAGTACATTTAGGGGTCATTTTAACTTTTATCGCTGGATGAATAACAGGTGATAGTGAATCGGCCGCCCATTTTACACTCTGCCCCATTTTCTTTTCCATTTATGTCAGTTGAAAATGAAATCAGGTAAGTTATAAATCAGGCTGCCGATTCACCATCACCTGTTTATTGGCTGGTGATAAAAGTTAAAATTATCTACACTTCTCTGCCTCAATTGCTCTCTTATTCATCTTAACAACATAAAGTTATACCATCTTACACTTGGCAAAGGCATGCGTAATCAGAAAAAAATCTATTATTATTTTACAATCATAGGGTTGAAAGTACACGGCGTGATAGCAGTGGTCAGTGATGTGTTCGTATGAAATTCCTCTGAGCACAATTTTAATGAAGGGACAAGTTCACTTTTGTTAAAACAGTGGTAGAGACATTTCATCCAATCATATCCCTTACTGATATCATAGAGTGCATTTCAATCTTCATTTTTCTCCAAAAACAAATCTATATGTTTTGGAGTATTTTTTTTTCAGGAACTCATTATTATAACTCATAATGTATCAAGCAATTGGTGAATGTTATGTTCATAAAGGGGCACATCTTCATCACTGTCCCCGTGGAAAGGAGGCATCATCTGAACAGACCTTTCAATGGGTGCAGGTTTCCTTCAAGTGCAGCACAATCTCGCAGATGGCACCCATGTGGGCATCAAAACCCCACACATCAACCCCACAGTCTACATAAACAACAAGGTTTGCTCTCAGTTAATATTCAGGTGATATCTGACCACAGAGACATCATAATGCAGGTCAATGGCAGTTATCCAAGAAGCAGCCATGGTGCTTTCATTAAGTGGCAGTCCAGAGTACTTGCATTTTTGAAAGGAGAATAAACACAAGGGATTGACTCTTAGGTGAATAGGGATAACCTCTGCTGCGTACCATACTGTGAAAGCCCTGAAGATCAGAAGAGCAACTCAGGCTGGAATCCTGAGCATCCGTTTGCTGTTCCATGTCTGCCACCTCCACTGGCATGAAAAGTGTGCAGTCCACCTTTGACACAATGAAAGTACAATAAGGGAAGAACTTGCAATTAAATAGCGTCTTTCACAACCTCAGGACGTCCCAAAGTGCTTTACAGTGCTTTACAAATATTGGTTAGGACACTGGAAGAACTGCTCTACTCTTCTTCGAGTCCTACCAAGGGATCTTTTACGTCCAGCTGAGAGGGCAGACGTCTCATTCGAAAGGCGGTACCTCTGACAGTGCAGCACTCCCTCAGTACTGCACTTAAGTGTCAGCCTGGATTATGCGCTCAATACGCACGTTTCTGGAGTGGGACTTGAACACACAACCTTCTGACTCACAAGCGAAGGTGCTACCACTGAGCCCAGGCTGACACCTGACAATGTTCGAATTGGCACATTCCCAGAGGCTGCAGAAGTTTCCAGGTATGTTTGTTGCCATGGGGTCCACAAGAAATATGTGAAGAAGTGAGGAGCACACTCAACTTCACCTTCATCCTGGTACCAGCCAACATCTTCCTCATTTGGAGCCAGGTACAACAGACCTGGGTAACTGCAATGACTTAGTCAGTGACCTCACTCCATGCATCTGCCACCTGCTTTTAATAGATGGTGAACCTCTACCCAAATAAGGCCACCCTCTTTTGGTACATCTCCTGTAGCAGGACTTCCAACTCCACTAACTGTGGAGGCTGAGTCATTGAATACATTCAAGGCTGAGTTAGACACATTTTTGATCAGCAAGGGAGTCAAAGGATTTGGGGAAAAGGAGGGAAAGTGGAGTTGAGGTAAAAATCAGATCAGCCATAATCTCATTGAATGACGGAGCAGGCTAGAGGGGCCTAATGGCCTCCTCCTGCTCCTATCTCTTATGGTCTTATGGTCTCTTATGGTCTTATGGTCTTCAGCATCAATGGGGGCAGCGTTGGCTGCATTTTCCCACTGTGAGCAATGAGCGGATTTTTTTTGCCCTTTAAATGGTGAACTGCAGCCCAACCGATTTACGTTCCCCAGCCAAAGGTGCTACAGGCCAAGCTCTCTGGGCAAACATGTCATGTGCCAATGGCCTATTCAAGTTAGGGGGAGGGATTCCAATCCTAAAAACTGGCACTGTCTGCCCCTTCCAGGGGTTGGCACAACCCCATTTTTGCTTGACTTCCAAAAGCAGGGCTCTACTGAGCTGACCCTGAGCACATTTCCAGAGTCACCCCCATACTGTGGGCCAGCTCCAGGGTTGGAACGTGGCTGTGATTGGGTGCTCACCCATTGGTGGGTGTGAAATTATTTGCCACTGCAGAATTTATAGACCAGCAACGGCTTAAAGGGGCAGGTACTGTGAGTTTTCAAATTTGGAAGATGACAAGCTTTTAACAACAACAAAAAAATCATGTCTGGAAGGTTTGCAGGAGGGCAGAAAGCACTCCATTTTTCTGGTGAGTGCATAGAAATTCTGGGGCAAATGGAGCTTGGGTCTTGGGGCAGTGAGTGCCCCAAGACCCCAAAAAGAGCAGCTGGGGGATGGGCACAGGTTGCTGCCATCGTGGATGCCACCTTGACCACAAAATGCACCTGTCATTGTCTTTGGTCTCCGCCACAAACTCTGTTCCCTAGCCACCGACTCCATCCCTCTCCCTGGCCACTGTCTCAGGCTGAACCAGACCGTTCGTGACCTTGGCATTCTATTTGACCCTGAGATGAGCTTCCGACCACATATCCACTCCATCACCAAGTCTGTCTACTTCCACCTCCGTTACATCGTCTGTCTCCGCTCCTGCCTCAGCTCATCTGCTGCTGAAACTTTGTTACCTCTAGACTTGACTATTCCATTGCTCTCCTGGCCGGTCTCCCATCTTCCACCCTCCATAAACATGAACTCATCCAAAACTCAGCTGTCTATATCCAAACCTGCACCAAGTCCAGTTCACCCATCAGCCCTGTGCTCACATTGGCTCCCGGTCCAGGAACACCTCGATTTTAAAATTCTCATCCTTGTTTTCAAATTCCTCCATGGCCTCGCCTCTCCCTATCTCTGTAACCTTCTCCAGCCCTACAACCCTCCGAGATCACTGCGCTCCTCCAATTCTTGCCTCTTGCGCATCCCCAATTTTAATCGCTCCACCATTGGCGACCGTGCCTTCAGCTGCCTAGGCCTTAAATGGAATTCCTTCCCTAAACCTCTCTACCTCTCTCTCCTCCTTTAAGACTCTCCTTAAACCCAACCTCTTTGACCAAGCTTTTGGTCTCCTGTCCTAATATCTCCTTATGTGGCTCTTGTGTCAAATTTTGTTTGATAATAGCTCCTGAGAAGCACCTTGGGACGTTTCACTATGTTAAAGGCGCTATATAAATGCAAGTTGTTGTTGGAAACAGGGCTGAAATAAGCTCAATGAACTTATCAGGTCAGCCAAGGTAGTACAACCCAATCTGACCTTCCAGTACTGCAGTCACTATCTCCCTCAAGGCTATGCCTACTGCTGCTTCTTCTCAGCTCACTTTCGCTGCAGTCTCTTAGAGAATTCTGCTATTCAGTTCTGAGGCATATAAAATCCACTAGGTAGAGCACATTAAAGGTCTATGTTTCTTCTCAAAGTGTTCTTTTTTAACCTGCAAACCCATCACCAAAAAACGTTAACCCTCCCCCCCCCCCCCCCCCCTCCCACCCTCCCCACAACAGGCGGGAGGCGGTCTGGAAAAGGGGTTAAATGCTTAAGAAATGGGAAACGCGACCCCCAGCCCGACGCATACACGCCTGTCACCATTTTTTACGGCGGTGGGTGTCATGCCGCGCCAGTGTCCCATTTTAGAGAGGGGGGACACCTCATCAACATATTTAAATCAGGCTCCCGCAGTGCAATTGGGGGCCTGATTTAAATTTTGCAGTTGCCGGTCGGGTTTCCCCGGGGCTTTGACGGGAAGGCTTTATTGAGGTTGAGACCACGGGGCTGGAGTTTCCTCTTGACGGTGTGGTGTTCCAGCAGGCCGAGACTTCTGCCCATGCCGCTGCAACCTGACCCATTTTCCTGGGTCAGGGTCATTGTCCGTGCATGGCAGGACTCTCACTGCCAATAGGGTGCCCGTCAATGCCACAGAGGAACATCAAGTGGTGCGTGTGAAGAGGGGGTTGAGGGAACCTACCTCCAGCTTCAACCAAGTGGTCCCCGGGAGCAGCAGTAACAGAGCTGGACAGGAGGGAAATAGGACGGGTAGCTGGGTCCCAACCCCTCGCTGGCGTTTACAAGCAGTGGGTAGAGAAGGGATGGCAGTACCAGCAGGGGCAGGGAGAAGGAAATTTAGTTTGAGGTGAAAATACGGAGATAGGCCTTACTTTGCCCCATTTTCCTACCAGCGTCTCACCCAATTTTGAGCTTTGGACAAGTTAGTTTTTAATGGATAGTGAAGACGGGAGGCCAGGAAGGAAAGTGTTGAAGTAGTCAGAAATGGAGATGGTGAAGATATGTGTGAGTGTTTCAGCAGTGAAGGAGCTTATGTACAAGCAGAGGAGGGCAATGCTGCAGAGCTGGAAGTAAGTCATTTTTCAGATGGAGGGAAAATAGAATATGAAACTCAGCTCAGAGTCGACCGGGATACCATGATTGCAAACTTTCTGGTTCAGCTTCAGACAGTGGCTGGGGAGGGGGATGGAGTTATTGGCAAGGGAGCCGAGTTTGTGGTGGGGGCTGAAGACAATGGCCTTTGTCTTCTCAATGTTGAGCTGGAGAAGATTATATCTACACCGAGATTGGATGTAGGACAAGCAGTCTAACAGCACAGAGGCAATTGAGGGGGGTGAGAGAGATGATGGAGTAGTGGAGCTGGGTGTAGTTGGCGTACATGTGGAACCTGATGCCCAGTCTGCAGACGTTGTTGCTGATGGGCAGCATGTAGATGAGAAAGAGGAGGGGGCCAAGAATAGATCCATGAGGGAGGGAAAAAATACCATTTTTGGAGATGCGTTGGCTATGTATGGATAGGTAGGATTGGTACCATGTGAGGGCAGCTCTCCAAAGCTAGACAATAGAGGAGAGATATTGGAGAAGGATGGCATTGTCAACCATGTTGAATGCTGCAATGAGGTCGAGAGGATGAGGAGGGATAATGCAATTCATAGTTACATAGGATGTTGTTTGTGCCTTTGATTGCCGATAAATGACCTGGACCCAATGGCCTACATCCGAGGTTTCTAAAAGAGGTGGCTGCAGAGATAGTGGATGCATTGGTTATGATCTTCCAAAATTCCCTAGATTCTAGAACGGTCCCAGCGGATTGGAAGGTAGCAAATGTAACCCCGCTATTCAAGAAAGGAGGGAGAGAGAAAACAGGAAACTACAGGCCAGTTAGCCTGACATCACTCGTTGGGAAAATGCTGGAATCCATTATTAAGGAAGTGATAACAGGACACTTAGAAAATCATTATATGATTAGGCAGAGTCAACATGGTTTTATGATAGGGAAATCGTGTTTGACAAATTTATTAGAGTTTTTTGAGGATGTAACTATCAGGGTAGATGAAGGGGAACCAATGAATGTAATATATTTGGATTTCCAAAAGGCATTCAATAAAGTGCCACTTAAAAGGTTGTTACGCAAGATAAGGGTTCATGGGGTTGGGGGTAATATATTAGCATGGATAGAGGATTGGTTAACGGACGGAAAACTGAGAGTAGGAATAAACAGGCCAATTTCGGGTTAGCAGGCTGTAACTAGTGGGGTGCTGCAAGGATCAGTGCTTGGGCCTCAGCTATTTACAATCTATATTAATGACTTGGATGAAGGGACCGAGTACAATGTATCCAAGTTTGCTGACGATACAAAGCTAGGTGGGAAAGTAATCTGTGAGGAGGTCACAAAGAGTCTACAAAGGGATATAGACAGATTAAGTGAGTGTGCAAGAAGGTGGCAGATGGAGTATAATGTGGGGAAATGTGAGGTTATTCACTTTAGTAGGAAGAATAGAAAAACACAATATTTTTTAAATGGTGAGAAACTATTAAATGTTGGTGTCCAGAGAAACTTAGGTGTCTTGGTACAAGGAACACCAAAATTAGCATGCAGGTACAGCAGGCAATTAGGAAAGCAAATGGCATGGTGGCCTTTATTGCAAGGGGGTTAGAATACAAGAGTAAGGAAGTCTTACTACAGTTGTACAGGGCTTTAGTGAGACCTCACCTGGAGTACCATGTATAGTTTCGGTCTCCTTATCTAAGGAAGGATATACTTGCCTTAGAGGCGGTGCAACAAAGGTTCACTAGATTAATTCCTGGGATGAGAGGGTTGTCCTATGAGGAGAGGTTGAGTAGAATGGGCCTATACTCTCTGGAGTTTAGAAGAATGAGAGGTGATCTCATTGAAACATATAAGATTCTGAGGGGGCTTAACAGGATAGGTGCTGAGAGATTGCTTCCCCTGGCTGGAGAGTCTAGAACTAGGGGGCATTGTCGCAGGATAAGGGGTCGGCCATTCAAGACTGAGATGAGGAGGAATTTCTTCACTCAGAGGGTTGTGAATCTTTAGAATTCTCTACGCCAGAAAGCTGTGGATGCTGAGTCGTTGAATATGTTCAAGGCTGAGATAGATAGATTTTTGGACTCTAGGGGAATCAAGAGATATGGGGATCAGGCAGGAAAGTGGAGTTGAGGTTGAAGATCAGCCATGGTCTTATTGAATGGTGGAGCAGGCTTGAGGGGCAGTATGGCCTACTCCTGCTCCTATTTCTTATGTTCTTATGTTCTTATTAGGGCTGCTTTGCAACAACATGTTCAAAGACCTGAGGGAAGAAAGGAAGGTTGGAGATAAGATGGTTGTTGGAGGGCAGAAAGATCAAGGGTGTGTTTTTTCAGGAGGGGGCGGTAACTGTTCTTTTGAAGGGGAAAAGGATGGTGCCTAAGGAGAGGGAACCAAACGACAATGCCAGCTAGCAAGGGGGCTAGGAAGGGATAAACATGTCCTTTTTGAATATATTCATGATGTTGCTACACAAAATAACCACAGCAGTTCTTCCCATACTGCTGGTTGAAGGAACCCAGAATGTTATGTTCCTGCTTGTTGTAAACTTGATATGGTCTAAAGAGATGCATATATCTGACATCTAGTTCTGTTGTTTGGTAAAGCTCACTGAGGTGTTGTATTTCAGTTTAGTTTACTTTGTTCTAACGCCTGCCAAAGCAAACAGAGCAGTTTGGAAGCCAGGATGTGTGCTTCGCAGAAGATGGGTTCAACCATTTCCTGATGATTTAACATGTGTTGCATTCTTTGAAAAGTTTGTTTAAGAGGTTCCAGGAGCACAGGTAACTGGCAACCAACAAGTACAGTCTGCTCTTAATTTAAAGTTCTGTCACTCAAATTGTCTGATAATTCCATATTTAGCACTAAATTCGCACTTTAATGTGTTATTTTCCTTGATTAATTAAAATGATTGGATAACTCAAATTTTTAGCACAGAAATGACTGAACGATCTTAAGGAGACTATATTTGCACAAGAACAGATTCTTTGGTGAAGAAAAAAACACTGTGCCCCAAACCGGGCTTGACTCCGGTTGCAAGCAGCGAAACGAAGAGGGCCCGAGGAACAAAGTAAATTAGTCCTCGAGCCTCATCAGAATGAATCAGGTGAGCTGTGGGCGCCGATTACCCAGCTCGCCTGTCGTGACCGTACCAATTTTGCCCCGTCCTAAGGCCCAGAGGCATATCAGGGATGGGGGTTGGGGGTGAAGTGATTGGGAGGGTGGGGCCAGGGCAGGCCTACAGCAGTTTGCAGTTGTTTTGTGGAGCCAGGAGGAACACTCCTGCTCCTTCCGACTCCATGAAATACTAAGAAAGGTTTGAAAGATTTCGGGCCTTTATTGATCAGCCTCCAGCGGTTTCTTTAAGGACCGCAGGCTAGGCTGCTCAAGACCAGTCGAGGTTTGCGCATTTGAAGTGAATTTAGGAGTCCGGGTCGGAAATGAGCACAGGAGCTTCATTTTAATATTGAAATGAGGCCTGCGTTCATTTCAGGCGGCTGCCAGGGACGCCTAAAAAAGGCCCCTGACCAATTTAGCAGTTATTCGAACGTCTGTGCAGACCAGATATTTTAGGCCCATAAGGCGGGCATGACAATTTTAAATTAGACCCCATAGGAATTAAAATAACGGTGGGGGTAATTTGAACCTAACCCACCCGACAGGCAACTGCATCGGCCGACCATGCCTAATTTCACCCTCTATTTCTGACACTTCCACTTTGTGCATTTTCCATTATTTTTGGAGTCTATTGTATTTCTGCCTTTTAACCCAACATTTTATTCTGGAAAGCTTACAGGTATTTAAACACGAAGGAGTTACACACTTACCCCTGCTGGCCCGATTCAGGTGCGCTTCCCATAATTTTCAAAAATTCAATCTACTTGGAACGTTTTATTTTAATCCTTGTTTTATAATAAAAACTTTCCACATGTGACACGTAAACACCCTGGCACGACAACTGGGTGGAACTTTCTGTAGAAATAAAGCAAGTCAAAAGGAATGAGGTTATCATAATCAGCATTTCATCTGCAGAAATCTCCCGTAATATGTTGTGCCTCCTGAGCATCCTGACCTAACCTAGGTCCTCCCGGCTCCACATTAAAGTAAGTTTAAAAAAAAAACCTACCTCTTTGTTGGAGGCTGCTGGTTATTTTGCAGCAAACTCCTGAAAACCTGAGTGGGGCAGTCCCACTGCCCTCCTCTGCGCAGCACTGACAAATTTCTCCAAGGGGTCCTTAAGCAGGCGTTGAGCCTGTCATTAACATCTTCAAGGGGCCCAATGCCTCTTTTGTGCGGCCGCCAGGGTGAGAGCTGATGATGGGGACGTACCTGAAATGTCCATTTCCCTTTGCATATGCTGACTGACCTGCTGTCTATTTCTGTACACCTGATTGAAGACGAGCCAGGGATATCAGTGGACATCACACTGCGATTGCTTGCACCCTCCGTTGTGCATCCAACCATATATGCAGGCCCTGAAACATTTACCCGGCAATGACCATAAGGAGCTGGCTCTCCAGGTCTGGGTCAGCACAGAGCCACTTGCAAATCTGTGCCATCTGCTGCAAGGACACCTACAGCCAAGTTACAAAGAGGGAATTACTACCAGTGACAGTCAAGACCAATGCCTCCCACTACTCTTTTTCTGATACTTCCTGCTAGGTATACTGCACTGCTGTCCTCTGGTGAGGGTGCCTTAGAATGGCCATCAGGGCCATGCTCCTCACCCATGAACTCCTCATTTATCCGGCTATCCAACAGAGGGTACTGCCTGGCTCTACCTTCTGCTGACAGTTTTCTGCCTCTACATTTATTTTGTCATTGACTTGTTTTGTGAGCCAATTTTTGTACCACAAAAAGCCTTTAGAGAAGCTGAAATATGCAGAGGAAACTATAATCTTTATAAAGATTATGGAGTGGAAACACCATTTCCAAGCCTGAAACGAGTACATGGAGGGCATGTGCCGACCGGGAAAACTGAGGCCAGCCCGACATTGGGCCTCCTTAACATTATTTGGGCTGGAAACTAAGTGCTGTGCTTGCTGCACGGATGCTTCACTGATTTTTGTGACCCAGCAAAAGATCTACCCTCTAATAATTCTAGTAGCTTTTATCCCAGCAATTCATGTATCGGCCTTGGTTCAGTTGCTACACTTACATCTCTGAGTTAGAGGTTTGTGGGTTGAAGACCCACTCCAGAGACCTGGGCACGTAATCCAAGCTGACACTCCAGTGCACCTATGACACTGTCGTAAAAGATCCCAAGGCACTATTCAAAGAAGAGGAGGGGAGAAGTCTCCGGTGTCCTGGGCAATACATAGACCTCAACAAACATCACTAAAACAGATTATCTGCTCATTATCTCGTTGCTGTTTGTAGGACCTTACTTTGTGCAAATTGGCTGCCGTGTTTCCTACATTACAAACACTTCAAAAGTACTTCATTGGCTGTAAAGCACTTTGGGATGTTCTGAGGGCATGAAAGGTGCAATATAAATGCAAGTTCTTTCTTTCTGTCGCCCAGTGCACTCCCCTTCTGGCTCACTTTCAAATTCTCAGGGTGCAAGTCCCCAGGAGGGAGCTCGTGAGGAAGAGAGTGAGTGGTGGCAGTACTGGAGGCAGCAAGACTGGGTTCATATTCTTGAGGTGCATCTGGAGGAGGAATGTGAAGTTGGAATGCATTGCCAAGGAGTGGAATTCATTTACCACATTCAACAGGAGTGACAAGAGGGCTTCACGATGCATTTTGCCGACAGGTAATGTGAAGTACAGTAGGATGGGAATGAAGAGAAGCAGAACGTTATCACAAACCTGCAGCTGGCACCTGGCATTCTATTTTCTCATCTCTGACCTTCCCCAAGAATTTGAAGAACTTTCCACTCAGAGGTGGTGAGAGATTGGTGGTTTGAGGGTGTACCATCTTACGGAGCTCCCTCATGCCATGGGCTTGAATCTTTCTTTGGCTCAGCGTCCATCTTTCCTCATGCCGCCGTGAAGCTGCTTGGGAAGTTTCTCTATGTTAAAGGCATCTTGTAAATGCAAATTGTTGTTGATAAAAGAATGCAACAGGTGAGAATTTCCTTTGGTTACCATGACAAACAGTAAAACTCAAGGTATCTGCATGCAGCCCATAAGAGATCATAAGAGATCATAAGAGATAGGAGCAGGAGTAGGTCATTCGGCCCCTCGAGCCTGCTCCGCCATTTAATGAGATCATGGCTGATCTGATTTTTACCTCAACTCCACTTTCCCGCCCTTTCCCCACATCCTTTGACGCCCTTGCTGATCAAAAATTTGTCTAACTCAGCCTTGAAAATATTCAATCAATCAGCCTCCACAGGTTTTTGGAGTAAAGAATTCCAAAGATTCACGACCCTCTGGGAGAAGAAATTCCTCCTCATTTCCGTCTTAAACGGGCGACCCCTTATTCTGAGACTATAGGAACAGGAGTAGGCCATTTAGCCCCTCGTGCCTGCTCCGCCATTTGATAAGATCATGGCTGATCTGTGATCTAACTCCATATACCTGCCTTTGGCCCATATCCCTTGATACCTTTGGTTGCCAAAAAACTATCTACCTCAGATTTAAATTTAGCAATTGAGCTAGTATCAATTGCCGTTTGCGGAAGAGAGTTCCAAACTTCTACCACCCTTTGTGTGTAGAAATGTTTTCTAATCTCGCTCCTGAAAGGTCTGGCTCTAATTTTTAGACTGTGCCCCCTACTCCCAAAATCCCCAACCAGCAGAAATAGTTTCTCTCTATCCACCTTATCCGTTCCCCTTAATATCTTATAAACTTCGATCAGATCACCCCTTAACCTTCTAAACTCGAGAGAATACAACCCCAATTTGTGTAATCGCTCCTCGTAACTTAACCCTTGAAGTCCGGGTATCATTCTAGTAAACCTACGCTGCACTCCCTCCAAGGCCAATATGTCCTTCCGAAGGTGCGGTGCCCAGAACTGCTCACAGTACTCCAGGTGCGGTCTAACCAGGGTTTTGTATAGCTGCAGCATAATTTCTGCTCCCTTGTACTCTGGTCCTCCAGATACAAAGGCCAGCATTCCATTAGCCTTATTGATTATTTTCTGCACCTGTTCATGACACTTCAATGATCTTTGTACCTGAACCCCCAAGTCCCTTTGGACATCCACTGTTTTTAACTTTTTGCCATTTAGAAAGTACCCTGTTCTATCCTTTTTTGATCCAAAGTGGATGACCTCACATTTGTCTACATTAAATTCCATTTGCCACAGTTTTGCCCATTCACCTAATCTATCAATATCGCTTTGTAATTTTATGTTTTCAGCTACACTGCTTAAAATGCCACCAATCTTTGTGTCATCGGCAAACTTAGATATGAGACTTTCTATGCCTTCATCTAAGTCGTTAATAAATATTGTGAATAATTGAGGCCCCAAGACAGATCCCTGCGGGACTCCACTAGTCACATCCTGCCAATGTGAGTACCTACCTACTCTCTGTCGCCTTTCGCTCAGCCAACTTCCTAACCAAGTCCGTACTTTTCCCTCGATTCCATGGGCTTCTATCTTAGCTAACAGTCTCTTATGTGGGACCTTATCAAATGCCTTCTGGAAGTCCATATAAATAACATCCATTGACATTCCCCTGACCACTACTTTAGTCACCTCTTCAAAAAATTCAATCAGGTTTGTCAGGCACGACCTACCTTTCATAAATCCATGCTGGCTCTCTCTGATTAACTGAAAATTCTCGAGGTATTCAGTCACCCTATCCTTAATTATAGACTCCAGCATTTTCCCCACAACAGATGTTAGGCTAACTGGTCTATAATTCTCCGGTTTCCCCCTCTCCTTTCTTAAAAAGCAGGGTGACATGTGCAATTTTCCAATCTAGAGGGACAGTTCCTGAATCTAGAGAACTTTGAAAGATTATAGTTAGGGCATCTGCAATGTGCTCACCTACTTCCTTTAAAACCCTGGGATAGAAACCATCTGGTCCTGGGGATTTGTCACTCTTTAGTGCTATTATTTTCTTCATTACTGTTGCTTTACTTATGTTAATTTTATCGAGTCCCTGTCCCCGATTCAATATTAGTTTTCTTGGGATTTTCGGAATGCTATCCTCTTTTTCTACTCTAAATACTGACGCAAAATAATTGTTCAACATGTCCGCCATTTCCCCATTGTCAATGACAATATCCCCACTTTCAGTTTTTAAGGGGCCAACACTGCTCCTGACCACCCTCTTTTTCCTAATATAACTATAAAAGTTCTTCGTATTGGTTTTGATATCCCTTGCAAGTTTCTTTTCATACTCTCTTTTTGTAGCTCTTACTATCTGTTTTGTGACCCTTTGTTGATCTTTGTATCTTTCCCATTCGCCAGGATCTGTGCTATTTTTTGCCTTTTTGTATGCCCTTTCCTTATGTCTTATACTGTCCCTTATCTCTTTAGTTGTCCATGGCTGTTCTTTTTGGCAAGTAGAGTTCTTGCCCCCTCAGGGGTATAAACCGATTCTGTATCACGTTCAATGTTTCTTTAAACATTTCCCACTGATCTCAGTCGTTTTACCCATTAACAGATTTGCCCAGTTTACTGTGGATAGTCTCTGTCTCATCCCATTGAAGTCATCCTTGCCCAAGTCTGGAATCTTAGCAGCTGATTCACTTTTTTCCCTTTCAAACACTACATTGAACTCGATCATGTTATGATCGCTATTGGATAGTTGTTCACGCACAGTTAAGCCGTTAACTAAATCTGGTTCATTACTCATTACTAAATCTAGTATGGCTTGCCCCCTTGTTGCCTCTAGGACATACTGCTGTAGAAAACTATCCCGGACACACTCAAGAAATTTACTACCTTTCTGACAGTTGCTAGTCTGCTTTTCCCAATCTATGTGAAGGTTAAAGTCCCCCATTAAGACCACTATGCCTTTCTTACACACTTGTCTAATCTCTACATTTATACAATCTAGCACTTCAGAGCTGCTGCCAGGGGTCCTATATACAACTCCCACTATGGTCTTAGATCCCTTCATATTTCTCAATTCAACCCATAAGGTCTCTGTTGACTGCTTACCTCTCGTTATATCCTCCTTTATCATTGAAGTGATTTCATCTCTAATCATTAAGGCTACTCCTCCCCCTTTTCCATTTTCCCTATCTCTCCTGCAGACTTTATAAACTGGTATATTTAGTTCCCAATCCTGACCATCCTGCAGCCATGTCTCCGTAATAGCTATAACTATGACCCTAGTTTTAGATTCCCCCATGAGGGGTAACATCCTCTCAGCATCTACCCTATCGAGTCCCCTCAGAATCTTGTATGTTTCAATAAGATCTCCTCTCATTCTTCTAAACTCCAATGAGTACAGACCCAACCTGTTCAATCTTTCCTCATAGGACAACCCTTCCATACCTGGAATCAACCTAGTGAACCTTCTGTGAACTGCCCCCAATGCAAGTATGTCCTTCCTTAAATAAGGGCACCAGAACTGTACGCAGTACTCCAGATGTGGTCTCACCAGCACCCTGTACAGTTGTAGCATGACTTCCCTGCTTTTATACTCCATCCTCCTAGAAATAAAGGCCAATATTCCGTTTGCCTTCCGGATTACCTTCTGCACCAGTATGTTGACTTTTTTTGTTTCATGTACGAGGACACCCAGATCCCTCTGTACCGCAGCATTTTGTAATATTTCTCCATTCAAATAATATTTTGCTTTTTTATTTTTCCTCCCAAAGTGGATGACTTCTCATTTTCCCACATTATATTCCATCTGCCAAATTTTTGCCCATTCGCTTAACCTGTCAATATCCCTTTGTAGACACTTTGTGTTTTCCTTGCAACTTGCTTTTCCACCTATCTTTGTATCATCAGCAAATTTGGCCACAAGGCACTCTGGGCGCTAAATTGGGCCGTGTAGCGCCCGTTGTTTCGGCACGGCACGGCCTCTTCGACATCCAAGATGGCATCTTACATGCGCACGCACGTTTCCTGCGTGGCGTGAGCCAGACGCCATTTTGGTATAGGAGTTAGCGCAGGCGCAGATAACGAACATTGGAATCATGTAAAGTAGGGAGAAAATAGCTTCAATCGGTGTACAATGCTGATTTAAAGTTGTAGACACCATTTTGGGACTTTACGCTCAGCTCAACGCACAGTCTTAACCCGGACCATCTGAACATGTCTTAGAGTGCCTGGAGGACCCCCCACCGGCGCTATTTAAAGGGACCATGCAGGATTTACAGGTTAGTGGCTGGATTATTGCTTCTGGCTGCCGAGACATTTGTTACTGTTTTTGGAGGTCTCCTAGACTTGAATACTAGGATGCGGGGACATAGCCTAACATTTAGAGCCAGGACGTGCAGGAGTGAAGTTAGGAAACGCTTCTACACGCAAAGGGTGGGAGAAGTTTTGGAACTCTCTTCTGCAAACAGCAGTTGATGCTAGCTCAATTGAGAATTCTAAATCTGAGATTGATAGATTTCTGTGGACCAAGGGTATTAAGGGATATGGAGCTAAGACGGGTATATGGAGTTAGGTCACAGGTCCACCCTGATCTGATTGAATGGTGGAACAGGCTCGAGGGGCTAAATGCCACCGCCACTTGCTGCCTCCTGAAATGTGCCAGCTTCTCCTGCAAGAAAGCGGGATGTGTGTCTGGGTGATGTGCCTATCATGGTTGAATAGCTGCCAATGTGTGTGGCCTGTGAGTTGTGGGTGGGCCGCTTGCAACGGTGGTAATGTGTAAGGGTGAGAGGGTTGAGTACTGATGAAAAGAGTTTGTTGGTAGGTGGGTGATGGGGGGTGTAGTGTATGGAGCAATGGATGCGACTAGTGGTGCAGTTGGTAGGAGATGCCACTTGACAGTTGACCTCACTCACCTTGACCACTCATGTCAAAGCATTGAACTTCTTCTTGCACTGTATCCATGTTCATGATGCTGTGCGCCTGGCATTGACTTCATCCCCTACTGCCTCCCACTACCTTTTGGGTATATATCTGGAGTGCCTCTTGCTCACTACCCCCCACCCCCCACCCCCCACCCCGACCGTGAATATAGGATGTCCCTCCTTCTGTCCACCTCTTGCCCCAAGGCATCTGGTGCATCAGCAGAGAACCTTGGTGCACAGAGTCTCAGATCGGCAGATTGGTGCAGTCTGGCATGCAGATTGGAGGATGTGGGATTTAGTGGTGTGCAATCTTTATTCAATGTTTTAACATAACTCATCAGTATGTAAAAATAGGGATGGGACCTGCATCTGTGCTTTACGTGTGCGCTGTCTGATCTCTGTTCAGAGTCCGTGCAGACAGCAGGCTGTTATATTCAGCATATAACAGGTACCAGCTACCTTTAAGAGATTTCTAACAGACAGCCTGCCTTTAAGAGATTGGAGCTTCCCCCTGTTGGTGGAAAGTGCGAATTGCATGGAATCCTCATTCAACGCTGATTTCCAACACAGATTGCAGGTGAGTCCTCAGGCCTGACAAAAATCTCGTCCTGCCTGCGCAGGGACCATTGGGGTGATAGCGGATCGTGCTACCCCCGCCCAAACACAGGCGCCATCCAATTTTTCCCCCTCTGTTCCTTCGTCCAAGTCACTGATATATATTGTAAATAGTTGAGGCCCCAGCACTGATCCCTGCGGCACCCCACTAGTTACAGATTGCCATTTTGAAAATGACCCTTTTATCCTGACTCCTTGTTTTCTGTTAGTTAGCCAATCCTCTATCCATGCCAGTATATTACCCCCAACACCATGAGCTCTTGTTTTATCTTGTGCAGTAATCTTTTAAGTGGCACCTTTTTTTTTATTCGTTCATGGGATGTGGGCGTCGCTGGTGAGGCCAGCATTTATTGCCCATCCCTAATTGCCCTTGAGAAGGTGGTGGTGAGCCGCCTTCTTGAACCGCTGCAGTCCGTGTGGTGAAGGTTCTCCCACAGTGCTGTTAGGAAGGGAGTTCCAGGATTTTGACCCAGCGACGATGAAGGAACGGCGATATATTTCCAAGTCGGGATGGTGTGTGACTTGAAGGGGAACGTGCAGGTGGTGTTGATCCCACGTGCCTGCTGCCCTTGTCCTTCTAGGTGGTAGAGGTCGCGGGTTTGGGAGGTGCTGTCGAAGAAGCCTTGGTAAGTTGCTGCAGTGCATCCTGTGGATGGTACACACTGCAGCCACTGTGCACCGATGGTGAAGGGAGTGGATGTTTAGGGTGGTGGATGGGGTGCCAATCAAGCGGGTTGCTTTGTCCTGGATGGTGTCGAGCTTCTTGAGTGTTGTTAGAGCTGCACTCATCCAGGCAAGTGGAGAGTATTCCATCACACTCCTGACTTGTGCCTTGTAGATGGTGGAAAGGCTTTGGGGAGTCAGGAGGTGAATCACTCGCCGCAGAATACCCAGCCTCTGACCTGCTCTTGTAGCCACAGTATTTATATGGCTGGTCTAGTTAAGTTTTTGGTCAATGGTAACCCTCAGGATGTTGATGGTGGGGGATTCGGCGATGGTAATGCCGTTGAATGTCAAGGGGAGGTGTTTAGACTCTCTCTTTTTGGAGATGGTCATTGCCTGGCACTTGTCTGGCGTGAATGTTACTTGCCAATTATGAGCCCAAGCCCGGATGTTGCTGC
Organism: Heptranchias perlo; assembly: GCF_035084215.1. Lineage (NCBI taxonomy): Eukaryota > Metazoa > Chordata > Chondrichthyes > Hexanchiformes > Hexanchidae > Heptranchias > Heptranchias perlo. The sequence goes on along the minus strand of NC_090327.1, from coordinate 133,965,636 downwards.
ATGCGGGCTCGGACTGCTTCATTATCTGAGGGGTTGCGAATGGAACTGAACACTGTGCAATCATCAGCGAACATCCCCATTTCTGACCTTATGATGGAGGGAAGGTCATTGATGAAGCAGCTGAAGATGATTGGGCCTAGGACACTGCCCTGAGGAACTCCTGCAGCAATGCCCTGGGGCTGAGATGATTGGCCTCCAACAACCACTACCATCTTCCTTTGTGCTAGGTATGACTCCAGCCACTGGAGAGTTTTCCCCCTGATTCCCATTGACTTCAGTTTTACTAGGGCTCCTTGGTGCCACACTCGGTTAAATGCTGCCTTGATGTCAAGGGCAGTCACTCTCACCTCACCTCTGGAATTCAGCTCTTTTGTCCATGTTTGGACCAAGGCTGTAATGAGGTCTGGAGCCGAGTGGTCCTGGCGGAACCCAAACTGAGCATCGGTGAGCAGGTTATTGGTGAGTAAGTGCCGCTTGATAGCACTGTCGATGACACTTTCCATCACTTTGCTGATGATTGAGAGTAGACTGATGGGGCGGTAATTGTCTGGATTGGATTTGTCCTGCTTTTTGTGGACAGGACATACCTGGGCAATTTTCCACATTGTCGGGTAGATGCCAGTGTTGTAGCTGTACTGGAACAGTTTGGCTAGAGGCGCAGCTAGTTCTGGAGCACAAGTCTTCAGCACTACAACTGGGATGTTGTCGGGGCCCATAGCCTTTGCTGTATCCAGTGCACTCAGCCGTTTCTTGATATCACATGGAGTGAATCGAATTGGCTGCAGACTGGCTTCTGTGATGGTGGGGATATCGGGAGGAGGCCGAGATGGATCATCCACTCGGCACTTCTGGCTGAAGATGATTGCAAACGCTTCAGCCTTGTCTTTTGCACTCACGTGCTGGACTCCGCCATCATTGAGGATGGGGATGTTTGCAGAGCCTCCTCCTCCCGTTAGTTGATTAATTGTCCACCACCATTCACAACTGGATGTGGCAGGACTGCAGAGCTTTGATCTGGTCCGTTGGTTGTGGAATTGCTTAGCTCTGTCTATAGCATGTTGCTTCCGCTGTTTAGCATGCATGTAGTCCTGAGTTGTAGCTTCACCAGGTTGGCACCTCGTTTTTAGGTATGCCTGGTGCTGCTCCTGGCATGCTCTTCTACACTCCTCATTGAACCAGGGTTGATCCCCTGGCTTGTTGGTAATGATAGAGTGAGGAATATGCTGGGCCATGAGGTTACAGATTGTGCTGGAATACAATTCTGCTGCTGCTGATGGCCCACAGCGCCTCATGGATGCCCAGTTTTGAGTTGCTAGATCCGTTCTGAATCTATCCCATTTAGCACGGTGGTAGTGCTACATAACACGTTGGATGGTGTCCTCAGTGCGAAGACGGGACTTCGTCTCCACGAGGACTGTGCGGTGGTCACTCCTACCAATACTGTCATGGACAGATGCATTTGCGACAGGTAGATTGGTGAGGACGAGGTCAAGTAGGTTTTTCCCCTCGTGTTGGTTCGCTCACCACCTGCTGCAAGCCCAGTCTGGCAGCTATGTCCTTCAGGATTCGGCCAGCTCGGTCAATAGTGGTGCTACCTTATCGAATGCCTTTTGGAAACCCAAATATACTGCATCTATTGGTTTCCCTTTATCCATCCTGCCCGTTACTTCCTCAAAGAACCCTAATAAATTTGTCAGACATGATTTCCCCTTCATAAAACCATGTTGACTCTCCTTGATTGTATTTTGAGTCTCCAAATGTCCTACTACTACTTCCTTAATAATGGATTCTAGCATTTTCCCAATGACAGATGTTAGGCTAACTGGTCTATAGTTACCTGCTTTCAGTCTCACTCCTTTCTTGAATAGCCCATAGTGAGTGTACATGCCACGCAATTACATGCAGTGTGAGGCTTTTATTGGGGTGAATGGATGTAAAGCAATGAGTTCAACTTTGGAATATATGGGGCACTGTACTGTCTCTGAGGCATTTTTGATAAGCAATTGAAGTACTTTAAAACAGCGTGAGGAGAGATCATGGTAAGTGGAAAACTTACTTAGTATCGTGGCTTCTTGGAATGGGCGTCAGGCTTCTTCTACCTTACCTGACCGGGTAATGTCATTAAGCTTCATTCTGTACTGTGTTGCTGTATGTGTCATAATTGTTTAAGCAGTGACTGCCCTGGCCACCTCCTTCCATTACCCCTGTGATGATCTCCTTGGAGCTCTGCACTGCTCTGTGCCAAACAGGGCCTCCATCTTCTTCCTGCTTTCCTCCAGCAGTGATTCCGTTGCTGCACTGGGGGCAACTGGAAGGGAAGACAGTTAATAAGAAAAAATAAGGAATGAATGGACTATCAGTTTTGGAGTTGTTATTTGCAGAAAACAAGTATCTACATGGAGAGCTGCAAAGGCAACCCAACACGCAAAAGGTTAAGGAGGAAAGTTGAATCCCACCAGAAGGATTTGCTCAAACAGAGCAAGAGGTCAGTTCTGTCCATTGTCAGGGATGACAGCAGAGACAGAGCTGACTGTCTCCAGCACCCTGCTTCTATGAAATCATCATTTTGTTCATCATTTACTGGACAGTTAATATCATAGAATAGAATCATACAGCATAGAAGGAGGCCGTTCAACCCATCGTGCCTGTGCCAGCTCTTTGAAAGAGCTGTCTAATGAGTTGGACTCTCCTGCTCTTTCCCACATAGCCTAGCCAATTTTTCTTTTCAAGTATAGCCCCTTTGCTTCTCGGAAATCACTGTTTCATTTACTAATCAATCACGCTGACTTTTTCGTCATGGAAAAATGAGTAATTGAAAACATCAGAAACTCAAATCTTTTACTTTGGAAGTTTTAAATAGTTTTTTTTTAATTCGTTCATGGGGTGTGGGCGTCGCTGGCGAGGCCAGCATTTATTGCCCATCCCTAATTGCCCTTGAGAAGGTGGTGGTGAGCCGCCTTCTTGAAACGCTGCAGTCCATATGGTGAAGGTTCTCCCGCAGTGCTGTTAGGAAGGGAGTTAGGTAATAAATGGAGACTGTAGGGTTAATGACACAACACTGTAAGGGACATATCTTTCCCATTCTTTCGGCAACCTGGGGAAATGCCCGTTTTCGGGTTGTAGTTTCTGACCTGTTCATGAAGTTGTGGGAATGCAGGGTTTTGATACATGCAGTCGCTGAGAATACAATTTCGTTAGCAGTAACGAAAAATAGCAGCCAATCACGCTGCACCTGCAGCAATACTTTAACATTTCTCAAGCAGCTAATGAGCCACTTAACCAATGTAAACATCAAAAAGATTGTTTATACAGCTGTGCAGTACACAATATTGGTGGAAAATCAGCTGTCCAAAGTGAGAGGAAAGTCTGATTTTCTGACCAGGCCCTGCATGCGCTGATAACCTCTGTAATGGAGCACATATGTTTTGTTTTATTGTCCACATCAAATGTATAATGAATGCCTAATGTCAGTATTTGAAAATACAATGATATTATGTAACCCTCCCCTGTCCTACGTCCCTCCGATTAGCTATGCTATTATTAATATACCATTGACTAGAAAGCCTAGAGGAGACTGGATTTCAGCATAGGAGGGCAAATATGTAAGCATAGATAAGTAAAACCTGAAGTGAAGATATAATTTACATTTATTTTGTATCCTTTTTGTTCTATGACTTTTCAAATAGAACACTGAGAGGTTGGGGGTCCTATTAGCTGTTCCATGCGATGAAGTCAGCAGTGAGATTAGGATTAATTTTACTGCTGGATATGGTGGATTACTATATATATATATTCCATTAATTGCACAAGAATAATTCATAGCATTTTTAAAAATTGTAATTTTTAAATTATGTATTGCATTCATATATATATATATATATATATATGAATGCAATACATAATTTAAAAAAAATATATACATACACACATATATATATATATATATATATATATCTTAAGCCACTGTACATTTTGAAAGAAGAAAGGCTTGTATTTATATATCACCTCATCTGACTGAGAGACAAGGGCGTTACCAACTGAGCTAAGCTGACACTTTGATTACATGATGTTTGCGGGAGAATTACATTGGTGCATTAAGGTTCCATGGTATGGTTGTGCTAGCACTATGAGTAATGCAGGTTTAACAATTTGATTGCACTTGTCCACGTGGGTCAGGAATAGAGGGAGTGCTTCGTACCGGGTGTCCTGCTGCCCGGGGGTTGCTGTCCTAGTGGTATGTTTGATAAGAAAAGTCAGCAAGGGGCTTACTTTTTTAAAAAATCAATATTTCCAGGGTTTAAATTGCGAATTTTAGAATTTGTTTGGGATTCATTTACCAATGTTGTTTTGCTGATAAGTTATCTGTTATTATAAACATTTCGGCAGAAAAACTGGAAGAATTACAAGAACAAAAGAGTCCAATGCATTAAAAAATTGCTGGTGAATGCAAAGGGTTAAAGGACAAGCAATCTGTTTAGTCGTGAGTATTAATGAGAAATGTGACAATTCCCTAAAGGCCATTTGATATATAGGTCACTAAACCCCGGGAAGATTTACAAACAACTGGTGAAATCCAGGCCTTTTTTTTTTAAGAATGATTAAAAATAGATAATTCCATCCAAAATACACCAGACTGAATACTGTCTTGTCTTTGGATTGGGAATGTAATAATGGCTGAATTTAAAATAAATATAGAAATTAAAATCACAGAACGATAGCAAAGGACTCAGAAAAGAAATAGAATAGTAAATAAAGCTAATATTAAATGGCAATGCAATATTAAATGCAGTTTCTGAGTGCTGAAAAAGAACATCAGGGGGTAGAACATCAGGAAATTGCACCCAAGATAAACTTGAAATTGTATTGGTTAGACTAGGCTTCAAGTTTACACTAAAATTCATTTGCATAATCGCAAACATGATATCTTCCATGAACCAGTGCAATCAGGCAGCGTAAAAGAATGTTATCATTTCCTTTTGTTTTGTTTCCATTAAAATGTATTCCTTAATGTTATTTAAGAGTGGTAACCTGGTGCAGTTTTGTTAATGCAACTGAAAATGCGTTTATCAGCAAAAATAAGCATTTTTAATAAGGGTGTCCACCTGTGAGTAACCTGATTTAATATCACTGAAAATGACTTAAAAAAACTATACTGAACGATTTAATAGTATCATTGGTGTCCACTTGTCAGTTTCTTGGGAAATTTAATTGTTTTTTGATATGAAAAACCTTTTAACATATGCCTACTAGTGCCTGTGCATCTAACAAAATGAGCACAATTTGAAGAGCCTTCCTGATCCAGCGCACTCGGCTAATCTCACAACGTCGACCTGGGGGCGTGGCCAGTTTTGAGGGCGGGACCTGATCCGGGCAAATTCAATCTGAGACCAGTGTAAAAGATCGTGGAAAACACGAGCGTTAGTGGTTTTGGGAGAAACTCACGTTTAAAATTCCCCAATCTTTTGCGCTGGTTCAGCCAATTTTGCCCGGATCATGCTGATATAACTAGTGGAACCAAGAGCAAGCTCGATGCCCATCTTTTTTATTGGCTAGTGTTCTATATTTTAAATTGCATGTGAAAGTTTTCAAATGGTGAATTCTGGCGAGAAATGAATGGATCAATGGGTTAGCACACTGTCCTTCCATGTCCATTGGGTTTGATTCCTACCCAGACTACGGGATGAAAGTTTCCTGTCTTTCCCAACTGAGTTTCAGCAGTTTCAATCTAGTTTCCAAAATTACCCAAACTTACCCAGTCATACCAGACAGATGGCTGGTGTTGGAATTAATAATGTGGCACTAGTACAGTTGGGTTGATTTTCAGGATTTGGGTTTAAGGCACATTGGTTTAGATGGACCTTTATCCTAATTCAACATATGTTTTGCTGGACCTAGGAAAAATAGGTACCCACACTGGATGAAAAAGTAAGGAAGCTTACTGAGCAGCAATTTGAGCACCTCACCTATGCTTTTGTTACATCCAGACTCGACTATCCCAATGGTCTCCTGGCCGGCCTCCCATCTTCCACCCTCCATTATCTTAACCTGCACCAAGTCCTCTTCATCCATCTGACCTACATTGGCTCCTGGTCACCAATGTTTTGAATTTAAAATTCTCATCCTGTTGTTCAAATCTCTTCATGGCCTTGCCCCTTCCAATCTTTGTAATCTCATCCAGTCCTACATCCCTCTAATAATTCTGCATTCTACCAAATTTGGCCTTTCACGCATTCCCACTCTCTTTGCCCCACCATTGGCAGCCATCTAGGCCCTAAGCTCTGGAATTCCCTCCCTAAACCTCTCCGCCTCTCTACCTCTCTCTCCTCCTTTAAAACGCTCCTTAAAACCTACCTCTTTGTCCAAGCTTTTGGCCTCCCATCCTAATATATCCTTTTTTGGCTCTGTGTCAATTTTCGGCTGATTAAGCTCTTGTGAAGTGCCTTTGGACAATTTGCTACATTAAAAGCGTTAGGGAAATGCAAGTTGTTGTCGTTGCCGATCTTGTTGAAATGTTTGATTTGATGAACAAACTAACAAAATTAGGTGGCACAGTAAGTAGTGTAGATGGGAGCAGGAAGCTGCAAAGGGACATTGATGGATTAAATGAGTGGGCAAAACTGTGGCAGATGGAATTCAACATGGGGAAGTGCGAGATCATCCACTTTGGACTTAAGAAAGATAGATTAGAGTATCTTCTAAATGGTAAGAAGGTGAGAACTGCGGAGGAGCAGAGAGATTTAGGGGTCCATGTACAGAAATCACTAAACTCTGGTGGACAGGTGCAAAATTAATTAAAAAGACTAATGGAAAGTTAGCCTTTAACTCAAGGGGACTGGAATACAAAAGGGTGGAAGTTATGCTATAATTGTATAAAGCTCTGGTTAGACCCTATCTGGAGTATTGCATTCAGTTCTGGGTACCGCACCTCAGGAAGGATATATTGGCCTTGGAGGGGGTGCAGCGCAGATTCACCAGAATGATACCGGGGCTAAAAGGGTTAAATTATGAGGACAGGTTGCGTAGACTAGGCTTGTAATCCCTTGAGTATGGAAGATTAAGGGGTGATCCAATTGAGGTGTTTAAGATGATTAAATGATTTCATAGCGTAGATAGAGAGAAACTATTTCCTCTGGTGGGGGAGTCTAGAACAAGGGGGCATAACCTTAAAATTAGAGCTGGGCCGTTCAGGGGTGATGTCAGGAAGCACTTCTTCACACAAAGGGTAGTGGAAATCTGAAACTCTCTCCCCCAAAAAGCTTTTATTCATTTGAAAATTTCAAAACCGAGATTGATAGATTTTTGTTAGGTAAGGGTATTAAGAGTTAGGGAACCAAGGCAGGTAGATGGAGTTATGATACAGATCAACCATGATCTAATTGAATGGTGGAACAGGCTCGAGGGGCTGAATAGCCTCCTCCTGTTCCCATGTTTCTAGCCTTCGGCTCCAAAAAACAATGAACTAATTAAATAAAAAATTCTTCCAGTCAGGTGCAGTAATGATGATAAACTTCTTGATTACCATGCACAGATTGGTCCCTAACTGTGATACCAAAATTTCAACCAGGTGGATATGGTGTCTGAGCTACTGACAGGAATCTCTAGCTGGATTTACTTATTACTAATACACTTTTCATTCTTAGTTGTAGGTTCTGTGATTAATGGATAGCAATGTCTCAAGCACACAAATTGCCTCGTTCCAGTTTTCAAGCCCACTGAAAAAAGAAAATGTCTTGTATGTTCACAGTCTCCCCTTGGGGGAGGATTCACAGGTTGATTAACAATCTGATAGGCCGTGACATGAACACTCCTACCATGGCTGTAATTATCATTATACCAGCTGATAGGGTGATTAGTCCCATATGGCACACAGTTTTATGGGCTCCCACAGCCCCTACGATGAAGGGTGGCCTACCCACACCCACCTGACTCAAGCTGGGTGTCAACCCAGAATTCAGAGCCGGAGGTCCAGTCTCCACTTGCTGGGACCGTCTGGAATGGGGTTTGAACCCTGGCACCTGGCTCATAGAATCATAGAATCATAGAAGTTTACAACATGGAAACAGGCCCTTCGGCCCAACATGTCCATGTCACCCAGTTCATACCACTAAGCTAGTCCCAATTGCCTGCACTTGGCCCATATCCCTCTGTACCCATCTTACCCATGTAACTGTCCAAATGCTTTTTAAAAGACAAAATTGTATCCGCCTCTACTACTGCCTCTGGCAGCTCGTTCCAGACACTCACCACCCTTTGAGTGAAAAAATTGCCCCTCTGGACCCTTTTGTATCTCTCCCCTCTCACCTTAAATCTATGCCCCCTCATTATAGACTCCCCTACCTTTGGGAAAAGATTTTGACTATCTACCTTATCTATGCCCCTCATTATTTTATAGACTTCTATAAGATCACCCCTAAACCTCCTACTCTCCAGGGAAAAAAGTCTCAGTCTATCCAACCTCTCCCTGTAAGTCAAACCATCAAGTCCCGGTAGCATCCTAGTAAATCTTTTCTGCACTCTTTCTAGTTTAATAATATCCTTTCTATAATAGGGTGACCAGAACTGTACACAGTATTCCAAGTGTGGCCTCGCTAATGTCTTGTACAACTTCAACAAGACATCCCAACTCCTGTATTCAATGTTCTGACCAATGAAACCAAGCATGCTGAATGCCTTCTTCACCACCCTATCCACCTGTGACTCCACTTTCAAGGAGCTATGAACCTGTACTCCTAGATCTCTTTGTTCTGTAACTCTCCCCAACGCCCTACCATTAACGGAGTAGGTCCTGGCCCGATTCGATCTACCAAAATGCATCACCTCACATTTATCTAAATTAAACTCCATCTGCCATTCATCGGCCCACTGGCCCAATTTATCAAGATCCCGTTGTAATCCTAGATAACCTTCTTCACTGTCCACAATGCCACCAATCTTGGTGTCATCTGCAAACTTACTAACCATGCCTCCTAAATTCTCATCCAAATCATTAATATAAATAACAAATAACAGCGGACCCAGCACCGATCCCTGAGGCACACCGTTGGTCACAGGCCTCCAGTTTGAAAAACAACCCTCTACAACCACCCTCTGTCTTCTGTCGTCAATCCAATTTTGTATCCAATTGGCTACCTCACCTTGGATCCCGTGAGATTTAACCTTATGTAACAACCTACCATGCGGTACCTTGTCAAAGGCTTTGCTAAAGTCCATGTAGACCACGTCTACTGCACAGCCCTCATCTATCTTCTTGGTTACCCCTTCAAAAAACTCAATCAAATTCGTGAGACATGATTTTCCTCTCACAAAACCATGCTGACTGTTCCTAATCAGTCCCTGCCTCTCCAAATGCCTGTAGATCCTGTCTCTCAGAATACCCTCTAACAACTTACCCATTACAGATGTCAGGCTCACCGGTCTGTAGTTCCCAGGCTTTTCCCTGCCGCCCTTCTTAAAAAAGGCACAACATTTGCTACCCTCCAATCTTCAGGCACCTCACCTGTAGCTGTCGATGATTCAAATATCTCTGCTAGGGGACCCGCAATTTCCTCCCTAACCTCCCATAACGTCCTGAGATACATTTCATCAGGTCCCGGAGATTTATCTACCTTGATGCGCGTTAAGACTTCCAGCACCTCCCTCTCTGTAATATGTACACTCCTCAAGACATCACTATTTATTTCCCCAAGTTCCCTAACATCCATGCCTTTCTCAACCGTAAATACCGATGTGAAATATTCATTTAGGATCTCACCCATCTCTTGTGGTTCTGCACATAGATGACCTTGTTGATCCTTAAGAGGCCCTACTCTCTCCCTACTACTACCACTAAGCCAAAGGCCTGCTCCATGTATTAGTTTGTGAAAGAGAAGTAGATAAATATTTGGAAAAGAAAAATTTAAAAGGGTGTGTGAAAAGATCAGAAGAATGGAACTAAATGGAAAGCTCTTGTAGTGATGGGGCAAGTGCAATGGGTTGAATGGCCGCATACTGTGCTGGAAAATGATATGATTCCATATCTGGAACACAATTCCATGATCTTAACAAGATCTGACGCTGCCTTTACATTACATGACTGTTCCTCGTAGAAGGAAGCAACATGCTGGAGCTCCTCATGCTTTGGAAACTTGTGCAAGTTTGTAGTTTGTGCATGCATTGTTGATTGAAAGTCATGAAGTGTATTTCTGGGGATCACACTCTTCTCCAATGGAAGTGAAAGGCTCATACAGGTAACAGGTGGTAAACTGCATTGTTCATCTGCTTCACAACACAGCACTCAGCATGGAGCAGTCAGAAAAAAATAGTGAATCAAAAGCAAAATACTGTGGACGCTGGAAATCTGAAATAAAAACAAAAAAAGTAGTGGCTGGTGCCAGCGATGCAGCAGTTTGGTTTGTTTTAGTGATAGATACCTCATACCTCTGGGGGCACTGCCCCACCTCATTTGTTTTTGCAGTTCTGCTAAAAAAGGCAAGGTTTCCATAGGCAACAGCATTGATATGGAAAGAGACAATTAAAATGCCAGTGATTGAAATTATTCTGGGTGGTAATTGATCTTATAGAGTTGACTTAAACCATGATATTTAATGTTGCCCTGAAGGGAAATGATTTCCACAATGGAGGTGACCCTGTGACCTGTATGATACCTTACCATGCGAGGCCATAAAGAATCTCAGCAGTGTCTCCATAACAACGACATGCTTTGGCCCTCCTACACAACTGGCTGTGTTGGGCACTGTTCTGTCTCACATGCTAAAACATAGAAGTGAGTAATTCACATATTGATGACTTTTTTCAGTACTTTTATTGTAAAAATGTTAGGCCTGAAATTCCTGGGGCCTCTACTCCGCCGTCAGAATCACTATGAGGCAGGTTTCCAGCTGTTGGTCTGGTGTGGCCCTGACGCTGTCCTAGATCCCAGAATCCTGGTCATTTGTATAGTCAGGGTGCAGCTACCCATACCATATGGGATGTTACATTGGGCATCAATGGGGGGGCGGGGAGGAGAAGGAATTCCAAGGCAGTATCTTGCTGCTACTTTAAGGGATAGGGGGTAATTTTGACCTTCCTTTCCTTTTTATTGACATTTTTATTTAAGTCAATGGAAAAGAAATCGTGAGAGAAGTAAAAACAGGCTGCCGACTCGTCATCACCCGTTTTACACTAATGCACAAAGTCAAGATTACCCCCCAGCTGTTCGAGCCACACATTGACTGGAATTCTACAAAAATGACACAAAATCAAAGTTGTCGCTTTCCCGTTGATTACTCTGCTACCAATTGACATTAGGAAAGTGATATGTGATCTTGTTTTGGGATCATTTCCGCCGGGATCTGGTCCTGGAATGATCACATACACAGTGTTTGTGGAACTGGTGGTATTTCGGACCCATGATATCATGATATCACCATTGCCACTTCTCTCGATGCAAGGAAGGGGGTATATGTAAAAAACACCTACTCCCACCTCTGGAGGAATTTGGCTGCGATCGAAAAGGACAGAACCAGGACCCGTCCAGAAATCCCTGGCCCACCTGTCCGCATTGTGCCATCACTGTCTTCCTCCCCAGGTCCAGGGGTTTCTGGCCCCCTGTATCATGCGGCCACCATGTGTGATATGATATCTGCATCTGACTGGACGTAACCAACCACTTGTGCTCTGCAGTCTGATGTATGTCTTACATCACGTTATCTGCTGCGGGCTCTCTATGTTGCACAACATGATTTGTTAGGTGGCAACATTACAATTTTGGGTTACTGGAGAATGGTTAGAAAATTGTGCACAGTGCATGTCCGAATCGCCAATGTGTACTCCCAATGGGTGAGGCTAGACCCTGTTGTTGTCTGCGGCACATTGTAAAGAGTCCAGTGAAACATTTTGCAATGTTTTTGTACAAAAAAACGTATATGTGGGAGCAGGAATGCAACCACGATCGCCTAATCATGAACCTGTAGCAGAAATTAGTTCATTTAAATACTTTGGCAAACCAAGATCCAACCATGAAACCTTTCCCTGCACTGAACCTGGCATTTGATGCAGTGCAACCTTTCCACAGACAAAAACAAGATGGACTTTTGGAACAGTCTGCTCTTGACCGTTCCAGGAATTAAAGCGTGCCTGTAAGCAGCAACAAAACTGCCTCACGGAAGGTAGACCCTTTTCCGATTTTATGTTAAGAGGGTGCTGTATTGGTCAATTAAATGTAGGTTGTTGCTTACATTTTTTAAATTAGAACTGAAGTTGAAAATAATGAATTGGTGATATCAGATACAATCTCATCAACGATCTCGTCTGTATACCCTCCTATTTGTGAGAGTATAACATGAAGGTAAATTCACCGATTCTCCAAGTGCATGCTAGAGGGCTACAACGCTGTAGTGCTCATTCTTCGACTCACACTCCCTTCACGCAGGGCTCTCCATTGTGAGCATTGGATGGGTGAATATACCCTACAATGCTAGATGCATCGCCATGGCAACACTGGTCTTTTAAGTAAGAACTACAGCACGGGTTTCAAAACCAGCTCATCTTCCCAAAAATGTGCTGGGAAAACCTTTTTTTTTGAGGGGGTGGGGGGAGAGAGACAAGAACTATTCACAGTGGAATTGCAATGCCAAGGAGGAACAGAAAATTAAAGAATGAAAAATTTACGAGGTTAAGTTAGATTTTTGTTCGCTTTACCTCCCGAGGAGATTAAATGGGTTGGGTAAAATTCATGACACAGTGGGTTATAGATTCATAGAAAGGTTACAGCACGGAAGGAGGCCTTTCGGCCCATCGAATCCGTGCCGGCTCTATGCAAGAGCAATCCAGCTAGTCCCACTCCCCCGCCCTATCCCCGCAGACCTGCAAATTTTTTCCTTTCAAGTACTTACCCAGTTCCCTTTTGAAGGCCATGATTGAATCCGCCTCCACCACCCCCTCTCGGGCAGTGCATACGTAACCTGTGGAAGGAAATTGTGAGATGATCTGAAGATCTTGTTCCATGTGTCTTTGTGTCACAATGATGTGATGGAAAAGTGATATGACGTGTTTCAAACGATTTACTTAAACCCGCTGCATGTTTAAAAAACATATCAGAAAACCCGACTGCACATTACGTGGGAATGCTATGTATCGATAGATAAACAGAAAGCTTCCCCTAGGTATGTACTAATATAAGTTAGACATGTGACAGAGAACACCGTTTAATACTCTGTTGGCTGGCTGCGTTCTTTATTTTAAAGAAATCAATCAGCACAAGGCCTTAATTTTAGAAAATAACACATCTCCGGACAATTCAGCTGAAACAAAAAGTTCTTTGAACAACTTATAAATGATTTACAAACAATTTACAATAAATAATGATGCTAGAGTGTCTGTGTAACACAGCTGTGGTCCCCACTCATGCCAAGAACCTAAGTGTGCTGATTTTATTCGCTCGAGATTTATTTTAAAAATGGGATTTAAGCGCCCGTTGGAAATAATTCAAGAAAGCATCTTATTATTTACTCATATTTATCTCCTCATTTGGGAGGCGGCTTTCAAACATACTGTAGATGGCAGCAAAGACCTAGAAAGAGCGCGAAAGGGAACATCCTGTAAGGTGACATGCCGGCAGGCAGGTTGTGACCCTATGACCCTGAACTTTGTGCCCACAATATGTACACGATCAGCTTCTATTCCTCTTGAAATTCAGGGTGAAATGATTGCAAAAGGCTGCTGCTCTTATTATTACATTATCAATGTACTTTCATGAGTGCAGAAGGAGCATTACTCACAGTAACAGGTTGTAACTAGGACACATCATTAGCCACTATGATATTTCAGTTATGCAACAGCTATTGTCGAACTGCCATTTAGGATGTCCTAAAAACAAGAATTGAGTGACTTTTTTTTAACCTGTGTATAGAAGAAAATATATTTTAAAAAAAGGTGTCCCAGGTGCGTGTACTTTGTGACACAGGAGGCAGGAAGGCTCAGCACTTCAGGTCAGTGCAACCTTACCTGTATCTGTCAGGAATTGCTATCTCTATTAATACAAGATAAGCATAAGAACATGACAGTGGGGAAAGATGTAAATTGAACTAACAATGGGGGAAGATTTCCTCTGTGTACCATTCGCCGTAAAGATGTAAAAGTGCTAATAAGAAAGTTAATGATTTCACTACAGTCTCCACCCTTCCTTTACTTATCATAGAAGTTAATGAAAATAAATTATTTTTAAATGAGAACAGTATTTAATCTGCCCACCACACGATATGATTCCCTGTTTTGACTGTTGTTTAATAACACATGTAACTAATGGAGCCAATGAACCTCCAGTGCTGCTTACCAAACCCCTGTCAAAGGTCCCTCCACTAAGCTCCTTGCTCCGCTGCTAACAGCAGGCAGCTTTTCGTCAACAGAGAGCCTCCCAAGTAGCCGAGAATGAACTTGGTTGCACTGGATGTTTTTTTGGCATTCGCTGTTGGCTGCTGTTATCAAGACGAATGGGTTCTGTTTTCATGGAAAAACAGACGAAACTGCATAATATTATCCCATAAACTCTGGTAAAAGCTCACAGACCATATACACGAGGGAGTGCTGCACTGTTGGAGATGTCAAATCTTGGTGCAACGGAGGTCCCGTCTGCCCTTTCAGCTGGGGGTAAAAGATCACATGACACTATTCAAAGAAGAATAGGTGCGTTCCCCTCGTGTCCTGGCCGATATTTATCCCTCAATCAACATCATTAAAACAGATCATCTGGTCATTTATGTCATTGCTGTTTGTGGGATCTTGCTGTGCCCATTTTAGCTGTTGAGTTTCCCTAAATCACAACACTTCAAAAAGCACTTCATTTGCTGTAAAGCACTTTGGGGCGAACTGAGGTTGTGAAAGGTGCTGTATCAATGAAAGTTCTTTCTTCCTTTGCTCTAGCAAAAGTAATGCCTCACAGAGTTTAACTAACTCACAATGATTACTGAACGCAGACCAGTGTGAGGGCGATCAGGGAGCAGTTTCACTGCAATCTTACTGTGGTCAAATCCCCCACAAACTTTCACTGAACCCAGTAAGGAATGGAGATCTGGCAAAAGCTGGGTCAGGTTGTTTCAGGAAGAATCTGAACCAGTGATGCAGCCCTTTGAAAACCAAACTCAGCTGGAAGTGGAAAGAATTCCGCTTTGCAAGAAACAGTGTGAACCATGGCATCGACACCATCTTAAAAGGGTTAGGTCATGAAGGTATGACGTTTTACAAAACAAGCTAAGCTTGTATACAGACTGGAGGATATGATTCCGTGGGTGGTGATGCACATCTGTTGCCACTAATTTAATTTTTTTTTAAAAACTAAGGTGAAATGTTGTGAAAGGAAACTCGTGCTGCATCAGATCCACAGGGGTCAATTTTAATTTGGGGGCAGGAATCGTGGGTGGGGTGGGGTGGGGGGGTTGCGGGTGCCAAAGCGAGCCGCAGCCCGGAGCGTGAGGCCCGGATGATTTTAATTCTCGGGCCTCCTTTGAATCCCCCGAAACTGAGACCGGCCCAAGGCCGTCGGGAATAACGTCAGCACCAGCGGGCAAGAGCGGAAAGTCACGGAGCGTCAGGCTCACGAAAACGGTCCCCGGCAAGGTAAGTGAGGAAGGAGGCGGGGGGGGGGGGGGGTTAGGAACGATCGCAGTTGGGGGCAGGGCGGGAGAAGCCCGGGGCAGGGGAGGCCCAGGGTATCCTTGCAGGGCCTGGGGCAGCACTCCTGCTCCTCTTGGCCCACAAGGATTCCATGCAAAAATGATCTTTCCCAAACTTATCTGGGCCTCTTCTGGCCACCCCGTGGACTTCCGCCACGGTTGAGATGTTGGGGTTGGCCCCGGGCGGACCTTCTGCTTGTGAAATCGCGGTACCGATGACATCATCGGGCCACTTCTTTAAGATTCAAATTAGGCCCCCACCTGCCTGCAGCGGGAGCCACGGCCGACTTCAAAGTTGGCGAAGATAAAACGATGCCAGGCGGGAACGGTACAGCCTCAGGCCAGTAAGCGGACTGGGATGATCTTAGCCCCTTCCCACTCACCATTCTCGCTGGGCGAGGGGTGTTAAAATCGGCCCACACTATCTGTCCCGCTGTGAACCTGCCAATGCCAAGGAGCAATATCAGTACTGCTGCAGCAGAGGTTTTTCTGGCCGTATCAGCAACTGTGCCAACCTGAAGACTCCCTGGGGTGGGGGGGTGCTAATACCCATTTAACTTCTCTCCATTTTGATCTCTGAAATTACGGCAACATTTCCAACCTCAAACCAGTTAAAGCCTGTGGATTTGGATCTTAAGAAATCTTTCTAATATATTTCAGTGCCTGGTTACTTCACACAAATGCTACGTCTCCGGGTTTGAATCTTAAAATGTTTTCACCAAATTAAAGCTTGCCGTTGTAGCCGGTACATTCCAGCACCGTTCAATGTTACCGTGTCACTTATCACACGTCCTTGGTTTGATGGACAGGGTAGTCACTGATAGAATGAAAACCAAACAAATCTCAAACAGAGAACATATTAAGTCTTCATGTCACAAACAAAGAATCACTGAACAAGAACCAACGGCAAGAACTGCATGACCACACTGTGCCACACGTGAAATCATTAGGATAATGTTGCTCATGTAAATGTATTGAACTAGAACGCAAAGCCTTTAAGCAAGTGCCTTGATAAGAATAGTTATAAATAACAACATTTTCATTAATAAACACGGTTGGGGGTTAATTGGATAACCGCTGAAAACGGGCGGGGGGGAGTGCGGTGCACCATTAACCCTCGCCCGGTCGCTGCGATGCAGGCAGCACGTTACATTCGTGTTGCCTGCTGTTTTAAATGGTCGCTGAGTGCAGCCAGCGCTAGCTGCACCGTTAATTGGCAGCGCGCAACAGCAGGGGGCCCCGAGTGGCTCGCACTTCTTAAAGGCAGCCTGCACCTCTTAAAGGGGAGGTGCATTGTGGCTGCAGGAAGTGGTGGGAGTCATTTGTGAAGTGATTCAGTGCTTTAATACTTTGAAGAATGGCTGAGCCTGCAAGAAAGTTTGCACCAAGGTTCTCTGATGATGCACTGGAGGCCTTGATTCCCCTTGAGTCGAAAAATCTATCTATCTCAGCCTTGAATATATTCAACGACTCAGCATCCACAGCCCTCTGGGGTAGAGAATTCTAAAGATTCACAACCCTCTGCGTGAAGAAATTCCTCCTTATCTCAGTCTTGAATGGCCGACCCCTTATCCTGCGACTATGCCCCCTAGTTGTAGAATCTCCAGTCAGGGGAAACAATCTCTCAGCATCTACCCTGTCCAGCCCCCTCAGAATCTTATATGTTTCAATGAGATCACCTCTCATTCTTCTAAACTCCAGAGATTATAGACCCATTCTGCTCAATCATATGCTTTATCTCACACTCACACATTACCACTGTTGCAAGTCTCACACCCACAACACACTGGCAGCTATTCCAACATGATGGCCACATCACCCAAACATCTTGCAGGACACTCACTGGCCTCTTTCTTACAGGAGAAGGTGGTGCATAAAAGTAGGCAGCAAGGAATAACTGGAGGAGGACAGGCGTGCCTGCACATTTTAAGCCCCATGGTGGAGACAGTGCTGGCCATCATGGGAAGGGCCATCGCTGAAGCCGTGGCCACTGGTGGTGCTGGAGGGATCGATGATGAGGGTCTCTGCATACCTAATCCTCCTTCTCTCTTCCATCTTCTCCCTCATCCCACATTCTCTTCTTACTCATGTGCTGCAGATGCTGTCAGCACGCACATCTTACTTTCTCCTCTCCCCGCACCACAACCCAACCCGTCTCCCTTTGTCATTTCCGATGTCCAAGAACTGGAAACTGCCCAGTCAGGGGAGGCCGAGGAAGACGACAGTGATGATGAAGACACACCGTCACTCGATCTTAGACTCGCAGTCACCAGCTCAGAGACTGACACTGCGCGTAGTTTAGAGACTAGGATAGAGGAGGGATCTGATCGTGGTGAGACACCGGGCACAAGTGCACAGGAGCCGGGGCGGGGGGAACGGATACCACAGGTGTCAGCTTACTGAAGGGCGAGGTCGCTCACTAGTTCTGCTGCAGAGGATTCAGATGATGACTTCGATGGGACAGGCTACAGAGGAAGGCTGATGGGCGTACACCACCAAATGCTTGGTGCACTGGAAAGCCTGCCAGAAAGCCTGCGCACAATGTCACGGGGCGTGGAGGAGTCCAGCTCCAACTTGGCACAGGATTTTGCGCAGAGCTTGGAGCCCATCCTTTCCCACATGGAACGGGTGGTCACTTCCATCAGCGCACCTGTGGAACCCACCATGATGCAGCGTCTGATGACTGATGTCACAGCTCCATCAAAGGTTTGACTGCTGCTATTGTGATTCTGGGTTCCACTGTGGAACGGGGCTTCCAGGGTGTTACACCAGTCCAGCAGTCTGTTCTCCAGCAGATCACCAGGATTGCTGAGATGCTGCCCCGGGAGAGTGGCAGTGGTGTCATGGAAGACGAACCTGCTGTCCTCTCTCAGGATGACAACATTCCTGCTCCGATCCCTGCCACTCCACCAGTGCCCACACTGCTGCCTGTCAGTCAGTCGGCCCAGACTGCTGCAGACCAGGTTACTGGTATCACTCATTAATAATCTGATCAGGTAGAGCCCTGGCAGACAGGGCCTGTCTCCCTTGTAGCCTCCATGCCTCTTCTTCCTCCTCCTCTTCTTCCTCCTCCTCCTCTTCTTCTTGCTCCTGCTCCTCAGGTTCTCGCCTGATAGGCTTTGGTAAGGGCTGTTCCCTCATAATGGCGAGGTTGTGCAGCATGCAGCGCACTACGACAAATCTTGATACCCACTCAGCTGAGTACTGCAGGGCTCCTCCAGAGCGGTGCAGGCAAAAAAAGCGTTGCTTGAGGACACATATGGTGTGATTGATGATGTTTCTTGTGGCAGCACGACTCTCACTGTAGGCCTGCAGTGCACGTGTGCGTGGGTTCCTGACGGGAGTCATGAGCCATTTCACGAGGGGATAACCGCTGTCGCCCGGTAACCAGCCTTTGACTTGCCGTGCTGGTTGAAATATAGGTGGCAGGTTGGACTGCTGCAGAACGAAGGAATCATGACGGCTGCCAGGATAGTGGGCATTGGCCTGCATGATGAGCCGCGTGTGGTCGCACACCAGCAGCACATTGAGGGAGTGGAAACCCTTTCTGTTCATCTCGAGTTCAGGTGAGGAGCACGCAAAGGCAATACGCGTGCAGTCAATGGCACCCTGTACCACTGGGAAACCTGCAATGTGAGCAAACCTTCGTGCTCGCTCCTGCTGATTGTCTCTGGCAATGAATCTCGATGAATCTGTTTGAGTGCGTACACAGCCTCTGTGACCTCCCTTATACAGCAGGGCACTGCAAACCGCGAGATGTTGCTTATATCACCAGCAGCAGCCTGAAAGGAGCCAGAGTCGCAAAAATTAAGTGCCGTGGTTACCATGACAGCCACAGGCAGTGCTGTCTTTGCCCTGAACCGAGGCTGCAGTTGCGGCTGCAGCAGTTGACAAATCTCAGTCACGACCTCTTTAGTGAACCACAGCCGTCTGATGCGCTGGTCGTCGCTGAAGTTAAGGTAAGAGAATTGGTCTCTGAAGACCCTCCGCAGATATGGCCTCCTGCTGAGTGCCCTGCTCCTCCTCCTCCTCCTCCTCCTCCCTCTTCTAGCACTTTGTCCTGTTCTGCATAGCCTTTCTTCATTCTTCCAGTCATGTTCAATTCCCAGAGAAAGCCCTAGCAGACCACCCATGTCTGGAAGCATAGTATTTTAAATGGCACAAAGAGTACAGCAAAACCAGCCAGACCACTCTCCCTGTAGAGTACTGAAATTTTATCCAAGTAGAGGAAACCTCCAAAAACACATACAATTGCACCAGCAGCCAGAAGAAACAATCCAGCAACTAACCTGTAAGTTCTTCATGATCCCTTTAAATAGCGCTGGTGGTGGTGGTGGTGGGGGGGTCCTTCATGCCCTTTATGTCCTGTTCAGCTGTGTGAAATTGAGACTGCGTGTTGGCTGGAGTGTGGAGTTCCAAAATAGCAGCACTGCCTTCAAATCACCGCTGCACACTGATCCGCGTCATATTCTCCCTACTCTGCGTACGGCCGGCGGTTGTTGGGCGCGCGCGCAAACTCCTTTACCAAGATGGCGTCCCCCTGCGCACTTCTCGTCGGAAGTGTGTGCGTGCATCTTGGACCCCAGTTTTGGGACTTGGGTGTCTGCGTAGCGCCTAAGAAACGGGCGCTACAAGGCACAATTTCAGCTTCGGGGAACCCCACTTAATTACTTAGCCCAAGACTGCTGCAGTGTCATGATCAAAATTCCACTACATGGACAAAATGGAACCTCTGAAGAAACATTTTCCCCGGTGGTTTCCTGCATGACGTCCGTCCCCCAGTTTTTGGATTTTAGAATATAGGAATTGTCCTGGATTGGTGACTTGGTCATTGCCTCTTCATCCTCATCTGAAGAGGCTAGAGTTACACTCTGCACAATCTCTTCTTGACGAACAGGCTTCTTGGGATGGACATGCTCGTTATAAAGTTAATTGCTGGATCTGTGAGTAGTTCAAATTATGAAGAATTAATTCACTGCGTGGTTTGCTGGAGGCGAGTAAATGGTTAAGAAATCCTACTACATTGTTCTCTATGGGCGACAATTGTATTGGAGCGAGGTTTTCTCACGGAATCTGTTGGATATTACTTATAGATATGGATGGCTGTGCTCAATGGAGTCACAAGTTTTCCTTGTTCCTGGCAAAGCTTCTTGGAATCTAAAAGATCAAATATCTTCAAATCTAAACAGGGCATTTTTTCCAAATTGGCCCAAAGAGCCCAATTTGGATTAGTTTCAATTGTGTTTTTCATAGAATCATAAAAATTGTAGCAAGGAAGGAGGCCATTCGGCCCATTGTGCCTGTATTGGCGCTACCATTTCAACTGGTCATACCTACCGTAATTCAATTTTCCTGCCCTTTTCCTATATCTTTTAGTATTCTTCCTTTTCCAATTACGTTTAAATGATGTTATATTTCCTGCTTCAATAGCCACTTGTGTAGAGCTATGTTCCAATAACCCTCAGAGTACAAAAAAAATCTTCTAACTTCCCCTTCATTCTTCTAGTGATAATTCTCAATCTATGCCCCCTATGGAAACTGCCTTTCACTGTTAACCTCTTAAAACATTTTATAATTTTCAAAGCTTCTATGAGATACCTCCATAACCTTCCCTGTTTCAGGAAAGGTGCTACAAATTTTATTTGCCTTTCCTCATGACCTTTTATTCCTGGTATCATAATAGTGAATTTTCACTGTACCCTTTCTATGGCTCTATTATCCATCCTATAAAGAGAGACCCAGAGTTGCACGCAGTGCTTCAGCTATGGCCTAACCAACATGTTATACAAATTTAAATATAATTTCTTTGTTTTTGTATTCAATGTCCTGATTTGTAAAAGCCAAAATTTCCATTTGCCTCTATTACTTGCACGGCCACCTTTAACGATCTATGTAACTGCACCTCTTGGTCTCTCTGTTCCTCTAGTCTGTTAAGGATCTTACCATTTATAGTATGTATCCTTTTACTATTCTTGTTCCTTACGGTACTGTACGTTTCTGTTCATTGAACTGCGTCTGCCACCTATCTGCCCATTCCGCTAATTTTATTATGTCCGCCCACACTCTTCTGTATTCTTTTTCACAGTTCACCATGCCCATAAATTGGTATCATCAGAAAACCTAGATATCAATCTCTTGAACCAATTTATATAAATGGAAAACAAAAGATCTCCCAGCACAGATCCCTGGGGATTACCACTACCCGCATCCCACCAATCCAAAAAACATCCACTGAGCACTACTCTCTGCTTTCTGCCCACTAGTGTATCTCTCTACCTATGCAGGCATTTCAACTCCTGGGCCTCATTAACATACCCCTGGTTTGATGCTAACCCAAGCCCGGCTGGAATGATGTGAGGCCGGCAGGCAGGAGCGACAGGACCCTGCCACCGGGGATCAGTGAAAATGGTCCCCAGCAGTCAGGTAAGTGTGTCTGGGGAGGAGGCGGCCTCTAGATGGGGGGAAGGGGAGGGAAGCCCAGGGCAGGAGAGGCCCAAGGGGGTGAAATTGGTCTTTGGCTGTCGTGCAAAATGGGCGATAGTGATTTGGTAGCCCATTTTACATCCCGACTCCTTTTCTTTCTCATTGACTTGATTTGAAAAGAAAATCGGACACGATGTAACACAGGCTGCTCATCCATTATCGCCAGTTTTGCTCGATCGCCAAAGGCCAGTTTCACTCCCAAGATCACCTTGGCCCACGAGGAAACCTTTAAAAAAAATTCAAAGTTGACTGGGCCCCTTCTGGCCATTCATCCACTTCCGGCAGCTTCCCCGGGCGTGAACGGCATTGAGCGTGACCCCACGCTCCCGGGGTTAAAATCCAGCTCCGGCCTGAGTGACATCATTGGACTGCGACTGTTACATTTTGATGAGGCCCTGGCCTGCCTGGGGTGAGGTCCTCGCTCACTGGCCAAGTGGGCGCGTGGCACGAACAGGATGTGGATCTGGTGAGTTGGACGCTCCCCTGATTTTAACCCCTGCTCTTGGAGAGTTCAAATCGGTCCTTAAGTCTTTCCTTTCAATGTATGATAACCCTGAGACATTTCTGTGATTACATTGGACCCATATACAGAATGGAAGGTTAGGTTCTTATCAACATTCCATTGCATTTATGAAAAGTGTTTCAGATGGAGATCTGTCTGCTGCTTTTCCTGTTGCCTGTTTGATTTGTCTTCACAGACTAGTTATAAACTTTTCATAGTCAGAATTTATATCTAATTGTCTCTTTTGCGGGTAATTGTAAAGTTTGTTTTGGCAAGTCTTTCTGCGTATCACTGTGATTCCCCAGTCATGTAGATAGTTCCATAAATATGTGTATGTTGCAGATGCTACAAATAGATCTGCAGCAGTTTGAATACTCGTCCTCTTTTAAAGCTGTTTCCTATTTGCTGTTATACAAGATCTTTCACATCAAAACATTTCAAAGAGCTTCACGCAATGAATTACTTTTTGAAGTCCAGAAATTGAGCCCAATTAAATCCCTACAATTATTTCCTCCTAATCTATTTTGTTCTGAAAAATGTATTAAATTTTGTGTTAATCTAGTTGCCACTAAGCTGATTTCATTATCATAACCCTGACTAATTGAACAAAAATTCATGAAAATTCATAATAATAAACGTTCGGTTGAATACCTAAGGTGTGAAGACTATGTTAACATTATCTTTAATAATTAATAATCTTCAAAAGTTAAACTTTCAAAAATAACTAACTGTAGATTTTGATCATTCTGTCTGTCGACTAATGATGCATATATACAGATTAGATCTGAAGTCATTGCATGTAAATGATCCACTCAACAGGACACTTGCAATACACTTAGACATAACATCTGAATCGGATCTTGTAAGAGTTGACATAAGTTGACTCGAACTATAACAGAAAACGCTGGGAGTTCACAGCAGATTGATCAGCACCTGAGAGGGAAAAATAAGCTAATGTTTCAAACGGACCCTTGAACAGAACATATTCGAAGTTAGTGCGGGTGGAATTGCTTCAGTAGTGTGAAACGGGTGAGTGGGCCTCCCGTTCCACGCCGCACTATCCGACTTCGATAGAAAAGAAAGTCAGGTGTGGTGCCGATTCGCGATGAGCCCATTTTACGCTACTGGCGAAAGACCGATTTCACCCCCCCTAGTGTTTCATCCCCCTGGCCTTTTATCCAGAAACAACCCACGTTTTAGCAATCTTAAAAAAAAAATCCCTCAACCCCATTCACGCAATTTAAAAAAAAAACTATTTGGGAAGTTAAAACAAAAAAATTGAAAAAAAAAATTACTAAATCATTATGAGCACACAGAGATCCCTGTCTGGTTGATTTTGAAATCTATGAAACTGACCTGCAATTGGCATCTGCCAAGGCAGTCACGGGAAAAGGGAAGAGGTGGCTTTAAAACGATTAATTAATAACAGGGGCAAATGACAGCTTGCTGGCAAAGGAACATTTTCGAAGGTTACGTAACTGCTTATGTGCCATCTAAAAACTGTCATCTTATTACAAACAAGAGCAAAATAGGAAGACAAGATGCTGTACAGTTTTTTTTGGTGGTAGTGTGTAAATCTTTGAGGTTTTGTGCATTGGGCAGTTTGCCAAATGGCAAAAATGGTTCATGAACTGTTTACTGAACTCAACAAGCCCTGAAAGTCTACGGGTGATGTAACGTTGCTACGTGAACGGAATGTGCAATTTTATGTAATTTCTGTTGCGTTATGTCATATTATGTGACATTTTATGTAATGGACGTGGCTTTGAGAACTGTGTGATAATACCAGTGTACTATCACTCTTGTCACAGGGCTATATTTGCAAGGTGTAATGAGAGACCAGGTCTCGCACTGCTGCTGTCACTCTTCTCCATTCAGGTTTTCAAGAAAACAAGGGCAAAATAAGAAAAGCAGGAAAGTGGAGTTGAGGTAGACGTTCAGCCATGATCCGATTGAATGGTGGAGCAGGCTCGAGGGGCCGCATGGCTTCCTCCTGCTCCTATTTCTTATGTTCTTATGTTCTTAAAACGTACCAACAGAATATTGCTGAAATAAAGTTAAACACAAGCACCTAGACATTCCTGTAGGCATAGATCATTAAGGTGGCGGCAATTGTGTGATACTGGCCAGGATTTCAGGAGTTCTGAAGTTTGTGCACCTCCCTTCCTGGCAGTTCAGTGACTGCCATCAACATTCCTCAGGGCATCAGTATTATTCATCATACAAATTGGGGGATTATAGTAACCGAGGGGAGGGATTTAGAGGTGATCCCAAGCTGGGAGGGGCTGTGGAATCAAAGGTGATAGCTTAGAAAGTACAGAATAATTGGACAAAATATGCAAGTGGGCAGAACAATGGCAGGTGCAGTTCAATGCGGGGGGGGGGGAGAGTAGGATATCGCAGGAGGGGGAGAAGGACATCGCCGGGGGGAGAAGGATGTCGGAGGAGGGGGATGAGGACATCACAGTGGGGGAGAAGGGCATCATGGTGGGGGATGAGGACATCACGGGGCGGGGGGAAGGACATCACGGGGGGGGGGGAGAAGGACATCACGGGGGGGGGCAGAAGGACATCACGGGGGGAGAAGGACACTGCGGTGGGGGAGAAAGACATCACGGGGGGGGGGGAGAAGGACATCACGGGGGAGGGGGGGAGAAGGACATCACGGGGGGGGGGGGAAGGACATCACGGGGGAGGGGGAGAAGGACATCACGGGGGGGGGGGGCAGAAGGACATCACGGGGGAGGGGGAGAAGGACATCACGGGGGGGGGAGAAGGACATCACAGGGGGGGGGGCAGAAGGACATCACAGGGTGGAGAAGGACACTGCGGTGGGGGAGAAAGACATCACGCGGGGGGGGGGGGGAGAAGGACACCGCGGGGGAGGGGGGGAGAAGCACATCACGGGGGGGGAGAAGGACATCACGGGGGGGGGGGGAGAAGGACATCACAGGGGGGGGGGCAGAAGGACATCACGGGGGAGGGGGAGAAGGACATCACGGGGGGGGGGGGCAGAAGGACATCACAGGGTGGAGAAGGACACTGCGGTGGGGGAGAAAGACATCACGCGGGGGGGGGGGGGGAGAAGGACACCGCGGGGGAGGGGGGGAGAAGGACATCACGGGGGGGGGAGAAGGACATCACGGGGGGGGGAGAAGGACATCACAGGGGGGGGGGGCAGAAGGACATCACGGGGGAGGGGGAGAAGGACATCACGGGGGGGGGGCAGAAGGACATCACAGGGTGGAGAAGGACACTGCGGTGGGGGAGAAAGACATCATGCGGGGGGGGGGAGAAGGACATCACGGGGGAGGGGGGGAGAAGGACATCACGGGGGGGGAGAAGGACATCACGGGGGGGGGGAGAAGGACATCACAGGGTGGAGAAGGACACTGCGGTGGGGGAGAAAGACATCACGCGGGGGGGGGGAGAAGGACATCACGGGGGGGGGGAGAAGGACAACACGGTGGGGGGGAGAAGGATATCACGGGGGGGGGGGAGAAAGACATCACGGGGGTGGGGGGGGAGAAGGACACCGCGGGGGGGGAGAAAGACATCACGGGGTCGGGGGGAGAAGGACATCACAGTGAGGAGAGGAGGACATCATGGCGGGGGGGGGAGTAGGACATTGTGGGGCGGGACGGAGTAGCACATCGCGGGGGGCGGTGGGAGGAGTAGGACCTGGCCGGGGGTGGGGGGGCGGGGAGTCGGGATATCATGGGAGGATCGGCCAATCGCGGGGATAGGGGGGTTTGGCCGATTGCGGTGGGGGAGGTCGGCTGATCGGTAGGGGGTGGGAGTTTGGCCGATTGCAGTGTGGAGTTGGTCGGCCAATCGCCGGAGAATGGCCAATTACGGGGGCGGGGGGGTGGGGGTTCGGCCAATCACGGTGGGGTTATGTCGATCGCGGGAGGCGTCGGCCGACCCCAGGTTCCGATCTTGTGGAGATAAGCTTGGTGGGCCGGGGGGAAGCGCTCCTGCTTCTCTTGGCCCACAAGCCGCGCTGTGAGTGCACTTATCTAATGGATACAGCCCTGTACGCCTCCCTTCAGCTGCCGAGTTATCCCGAGGACCTGGTAACCTGGCCCCCAGGAGTTAAAACTAAAAGTTAAGTTTAAATTGGAGGCATGCAGCCTTCTTAAAATATTTTATTGACCAACCCGCCTCCTGAGAGCAGGTTAGTCGCCCGACTCCGTTAAAACCAGGAGTGGGTGGGTTGATAACGGGTTGCTTATTTTAAAAAATTTAACCCCCCACTAGCCTCACCCACCCCCCCCACCCACCCTGGGGGGGTTAAAATTACCCCCAGTGTATCTGTCTATGTCCCTTTACAAACTTCCTACTCCCAATTACACAACTTACTGTGCGTGTCATCTGCAAACTGAACTATATAACTCTCCATTCCTTCGTCCAAGTCATTAATATATATGGTAAATGCTGAGGCCCCAGTACTGCTCGCTGGGGAACACCACTTTTCATATCCTGCCAATCACAGAACCTTCTCTTTACCCCTGCTCCTAATTCATCCACCTTCTAAAATTGCTGCAAGCAAAGTTTGTCATAATTCTAAGGAAAGTGTTTGATATGAATTTTGTTTATGATCCCCATTGGGTGAGATGTTGGCTTTAATGCCTTGAAAGCCAGAATCATTGAATGGTTACAGCACAAAAAGTGGCCATTCGACCCATCGAGCCTGTGCCGGCTCTTTGTAAGAGCAATCCAGTTAGTCCGATTCCCCCGCTCTTTCCCCGTAGCCCTGCAAATTTTTTCCCATCAAGTATTTATCCAATTCCTTTTTGAAAGCCATGATTGAATCTGCCTCCACCACCCTTTCAAGCAGTGCATTCCAGATCATAACTACTCGCTGCGTAAAAAAGTTTTTCCTCATGTCGCCTTTGGTTCTTTTGCCAATCACCTTAAATCTGTGTCCTCTGGTTTTTTTTTTTATTCGTTCACGGGATGTGGGCGTTGCTGGCAAGGCCGGCATTTATTGCCCATCCCTAATTGCCCTCGAGAAGGTGGTGGTGAGCCGCCTTCTTGAACCGCTGCAGTCCGTGTGGTGACGGTTCTCCCACAGTGCTGTTAGGAAGGGAGTTCCAGGATTTTGACCCAGCGACAATGAAGGAATGGCGATATATTTCCAAGTCGGGATGGTGTGTGACTTGGAGGGGAACGTGCAGGTGGTGTTGTTCCCATGCGCCTGCTGCCCTTGTCCTTCTAGGTGGTAGAGGTCGCGGGTTTGGGAGGTGCTGTCGAAGAAGCCTTGGCGAGTTGCTGCAGTGCATCCTGTGGATGGTGCGCACTGCAGCCACAGTGCGCCGGTGGTGAAGGGAGTGAATGTTTAGGGTGGTGGATGGGGTGCCAATCAAGCGGGCTGCTTTATCTTGGATGGTGTCGAGCTTCTTGAGTGTTGTTGGAGCTGCACTCATCCAGGCAAGTGGAGAGTATTCCATCACACTCCTGACTTGTGCCTTGTAGATGGTGGAAAGGCTTTGGGGAGTCAGGAGGTGAGTCACTCGCCGCAGAATACCCAGCCTCTGACCTGCTCTCATAGCCACAGTATTTATATGGCTGGTCCAGTTAAGTTTCTGGTCAATGGTGACTCCCAGGATGTTGATGGTGGGGGATTCGGCGATGGTAATGCCGTTGAATGTCAAGGGGAGGTGGTTAGACTCTCTCTTGTTGGAGATGGTCATTGCCTGGCACTTATCTGGCGCGAATGTTACTTGCCACTTATCAGCCCAAGCCTGGATGTTGTCCAGGTCTTGCTGCATGCAGGCTCGGACTGCTTCATTATCTGAGGGGTTGCGAATGGAACTGAACACTGTGCAGTCATCAGCGAACATCCCCATTTCTGACCTTATGATGGAGGGAAGGTCATTGATGAAGCAGCTGAAGATGGTTGGGCCTAGGACACTGCCCTGAGGAACTCCTGCAGCAATGCCCTGGGGCTGAGATGATTGGCCTCCAACAACCACTACCATCTTCCTTTGTGCTAGGTATGACTCCAGCCACTGGAGAGTTTTCCCCCTGATTCCCATTGACTTCAATTTTACTAGGGCTCCTTGGTGCCACACTCGGTCAAATGCTGCCTTGATGTCAAGGGCAGTCACTCTCACCTCACCTCTGGAATTCAGCTCTTTTGTCCATGTTTGGACCAAGGCTGTAATGAGGTCTGGAGCCGAGTGGTCCTGGCGGAACCCAAACTGAGCATCGGTGAGCAGGTTATTGGTGAGTAAGTGCCGCTTGATAGCACTGTCGACGACACCTTCCATCACTTTGCTGATGATTGAGAGTAGACTGATGGGGCGGTAATTGGCCGGATTGGATTTGTCCTGCTTTTTGTGGACAGGACATACCTGGGCAATTTTCCACATTGTCGGGTGGATGCCAGTGTTGTAGCTGTACTGGAACAGCTTGGCTAGAGGCGCAGCTAGTTCTGGAGCACAAGTCTTCAGCATTACAGCTGGGATGTTGTCAGGGCCCATAGCCTTTGCTGTATCCAGTGCACTCAGCCGTTTCTTGATATCACGTGGAGTGAATCGAATTGGCCGAAGACTGGCTTCCGTGATGGTGGGGATATCGGGAGGAGGCTGAGATGGATTATCCACTCGGCACTTCTGGCTGAAGATGGTTGCAAACGCTTCAGCCTTGTCTTTTGCACTCACGTGCTGGACTCCGCCATCATTGAGAATGGGGATGTTTGCAGAGCCTCCTCCTCCCGTTAGTTGTTTAATTGTCCACCACTATTCACGACTGGATGTGGCAGGACTGCAGAGCTTTGATCTGATCCGTTGGTTGTGGAATCGCTTAGCTCTGTCTATAGCATGTTGCTTCCGCTGTTTAGCATGCATGTAGTCCTGAGTTGTAGCTTCACCAGGTTGGCACCTCATTTTTAGGTACGCCTGGTTCTGCTCCTGGCATGCTCTTCTACACTCCTCATTGAACCAGGGTTGATCCCCTGGCTTGTTGGTAATGGTAGAGTGAGGAATATGCCGGGCCATGAGGTTACAGATTGTGCTGGAATACAATTCTGCTGCTGCTGATGGCCCACGGCGCCTCATGGATGCCCAGTTTTGAGCTGCCAGATCTGTTCTGAATCTATCCCATTTAGCACGGTGGTGGTGCCACACAACACGTTGGATGGTGTCCTCAGTGCGAAGACGGGATTTCATCTCCACGAGGACTGTGCGGTGGTCACTCCTACCAATACTGTCATGGACAGATGCATTTGCGACAGGTAGATTGGTGAGGACGAGGTCAAGTAAGTTTTTCCCTCGTGTTGGTTCGCTCACCACCTGCCGCAGGCCCATTCTCGCAGCTATGTCCTTCAGGACTCGGCCAGCAGTGGTGCTACCGAGCCACTCTTGGTGATGGACATTGAAGTCCCCCACCCAGAGTACATTTTGTGCCCTTGCTACCCTCAGTGCTTCCTCCAAGTGGTGTTCAACATGGAGGAGGACTGATTCATCAGCTGAGGGAGGACGGTAGGTGGTAATCAGCAGGAGGTTTCCTTGCCCATGTTTGACCTGATGCCATGAGATTTCATGGGGTCCAGAGTCAATGTTGAGGACTCCCAGGGCCACTCCCTCCTGACTGTATATCACTGTACCGCCACCTCTGGTGGGTCTGTCCTGCCGGTGGGACAGGACATACCCAGGGATGGTGATGGAAGAGTCTGGGACGTTGGCTGAAAGATATGATTCTGTGAGTGTGGCTCTGTCAGGCTGTTGCTTGACTAGTCTGTGGGACAGCTCTCCCAATTTTGGCACAAGTCCCCAGATGTTAGTCAGGAGGATCTTGCAGGGTTGACTGGGCTTGGTGATTTGCCGTTGTCGTGTCCGATGCCGGGTGGTCTGTCCGGTTTTATTCTTATTATGACTTTTCGTAGCGAGATTTTACAACTGAGTGGCTTGCTTGGCCATTTCAGAGGGCAATTAAGAATCAACCACATTGCTGTGGGTCTGGAGTCACATATAGGCCAGACCGGGTAAGGGTGGCAGGTTTCCTTCCCTAAAGGACATTAGTGAACCAGATGGGTTTTTACGACAATCCGGTAGTTTCATGACCATCATTACTGATACTAGTATTTTAATTCCAGATTTTTATTTAATTAATTGAATTTAATTAATTAATTGAATTTAAATTAGCCCGCTGCCGTGGCGGGATTTGAACTCATGACTCTGGATTTTATTCCAGGCCTCTGGATTACTAGCCCAGTAACATAACCACTATGCTACCGTCCTCGACCCTTTCATTAATGGGAACAGTTTCTCTTTATTTACTTTATCTAAACCCTGGTGAAGATTCTGGTGGCAGAATCATATTTTCCAAAACTGGGCCTGTCGCCAGATAAGTCTTAAAACCAAATAGAATTTCTCAGAACTAATTGCAATATTGGTCCTTACCAAAAATTACTCTTCTAAGAGTGTCACCTTCACCATTGATACAGCTGGACCCAAACATCAGCAAACTGAAACAAATCAATTTTAACCCAATTGACTTAATATATGTAAAATAGGATTCCATTATATTTTAAATGCCAAAGCAAACTTTATTAGATAGCTGACCGATAGCTCACTTGGGACAATCCTAGACATAACAAGATCTAATTAAGAAGACACATCACTTGATTCCCCCTTTTTATGAATAGGCAATTAGCACATTCAGAGTTTCCGCAATGTGATTATGGGTCATTGGTAGCTGATTAATGGAGCAGGCAGTGCGGCCTCAAGATCACCTTGGCTCGTTGGGATGTGTTACAGCGGAACAAAACATTTATGTGTTTCGAAGTGAGCCCATCTGTCTCTTTGGCGAAACTTAATGCAAAGAAACAAATCCATGTGTGGCTAAAAGTTGCTTTTACCCAACTACTTGATGTTAAACAGTGTGTGTTTAAAGTGGAAAATCAAGATGTATTATCTAAATAAAAAGCTAGTACAACCTTCATATGACTCAATTTCTGCTGTTTTATTTGTGATCTGGCATCAGTAAATACTTACATTTCTTTTTTTGATGATTGGACTCTCTGCTCCCAATTCTGAATTCTAATTTTATGAAAAGGACACAACCGAGAGGGCAGGCAGGCAACTGGCATTCCACGTTTGTACAAAGTTTTCAGGACATTTTGCACAAGACTTTATAAATTGCTGTTTGAACAGGCTTCTTTCCATGCCAGCCACTAGGCTGCCCCTTCTGTCACCTCTTCCTATCACTTCATATAGGAGTGCCTGGCCTAGAAATTTGTGCGTCTGCGATCCCTGCGCCTGAACGGGTGGGCCCGAGACACACCGGATATTGGACGTCCGGCCTAATGCCTGTTTCAGTGGCGAGCCCTAGGTGCCTATATTTTTTGCCTACATTTGATGTGACGGGCGGCACACATATGGCTCATAATGAGCTTGTGCTTGATGCCCGCCCTCGTTTAGCGCCCGAAAAATGGGTGCGGCACCATCAAATTTATGGGCCCTAGTCTCTGCTGATTGTAAATCAGTTACTGTCCAAGCTGATCCTTTAGCCTCTGTGGACGCATATTTCACATAGACACCCTTTAGATTTGACGTCCTGCATTCTCAAACCTGTGGAAAGGGCACATAGTATGGAAAATACCCCAAATGCGTATTTAAATAGAGTGGGAGCCTGTTTAAGGTAGGTACTTCTGATGCAATATTTTTATTATACTTCCTCCAATTTAACAGCCCCATACCCCACATCTCTTACTTCACCTCTCCCACGGCACTTGTCACACACTCTTGAACTGCTTGGTCTCATCCTCATTCACAATAGCTTCTTGTAGACAAATTTGTAGACAATGCAGGCCACCAGAGGGGCACCCCATCTTTAAAACCTTCACCCCGCATTACTGACTGAGCACCTACACTTTCGCCCTGGCATGTCTCTGAAGTACCACACAGCCGCACCCTTCCACCTGCTTCTCTGTCTCCTTAATCCCAAGGGGGAGATTTTTTTTTTTATTCGTTCATGGGATGTGGGCGTCGCTGGCGAGGCCAGCATTAATTGCCCATCCCTAATTGCCCTTGAGAAGGTGGTGGTGAGCCGCCTTCTTGAACCGCTGCAGTCCATGTGGTGAAGGTTCTCCCACAGCGCTGTTAGGAAGGGAGTTCCAGGATTTTGACCCAGCGACGATGAAGGAACGGCGATAAATTTCCAAGTCGGGATGGTGCAGGGGAACGTGCAGGTGGTGTTTTTCCCATGTGTCTGCTGCTCTTGTCCTTCTAGGTGGTAGAGGTCGTGGGTTTGGGAGGTGCTGTCGAAGAAGCCTTGGTGAGTTGCTGCAGTGCATCCTGTGGATGGTACACACTGCATGTTTACCTGATGTCCTTGTTCACCTTTTGTTTAATAAATTTCCTTAATAGTCTTAACTTAAAACAAGATCTGGAGTGATGCTGCACACCATTCAAGGACTGTAGTGTGAGCTTATGGAGCATAAGACAAGTCTAGAAGCTAAAATCAATTACCAGACATGGTTTCCTGTTCATTTTCTCGGGCAGATTACAAGAAGTTTCCTTAGACAAGGATAGATACTTTCGAAGGTATATGGGAACTGGGACATATTCTTGAGAATGATCTTAGTTATGACAATATAAAATTGTCCAGGGTAAAAAAGGTTAAAAAAGGCCAACAAATGAAACAACGCTCCTTGTTGGCTTCTGAAACTCCAACTCATCAGAACTCCAGTGTTCACATTGGAACCCACACTAAGTCCTGCACACCCATCACCCCAGTCTTCACCATACCTCGAGGCATTGAGTTCTTCACACTCCCCCTTACCTCTCCAACCTCATTGAGCCCTTTGGCCCAATTCATACCCTTTGCGCTTCTGAATTTGGAGACCTGATTTTAACTGAGGGCAAGTCTGGGGCTGGCATGGTGAGGGTCAGGCTCGCCCAGGCTCACCGACGTGAATCGGGAGACATTTTAACTCCAGGGCATCATTTGAAAAAGCTAGGCCTAACTCCCGCCACCAATGATGCTGCAGCGAGCAGGCGAGCACGGGCGGAGGCTGCTGCCTGGGACCCGCGGGAACGGTCCCCATCAAAGGTAAGTCTGGGTGGGGGTTCCAGAGGCGACGGCGGAGATGGTGGGTGGGGGGGGCGGGGCGGGTTGGAATGAAGTCGGGGTAGGGGAGGCCCTTCTGGGCCTGTTCCGGCATGGTGCCAGGCTTCCTAGGTGAGGCTGGCACCGGATGCCGAATACACCTCCCGAAACCCAAGGGTTAAAATTACAGCTGGCGAGAGTGCAGCGCCAAATCAGAGGGCAGGACATTGCTTCTATTTTAACCCTCCGCTAGCCCCGTTCTCATCGGGCACAGCTACAACTCTCTCCACCTTCAACACCCTCCTCAAAACCTACCTCTTTGACCCTGCCTTTTTTTTGATGTTCTTCTGCCACTTCCTGTCCATTATCACTCTGTGTAAAGCACCTTGGGACATTCCACTATGTTAAAGCCACTACTCAAGTGAAGGTTGCTGTTGTTTACTTCAGCTTTTTGCTAGAATTAAATTAAGCCAGCAAACAAACATATGCAAATCGCTGTGTTGTTGGCCAATGACTGGAGCAGCAGCAATGTGACTTGGGTCCATACAGCATTGCTTTACAATAGACCTGTAATATAACAGCGCCATTTAATTGCTCATCAGATGATCAATTTTTATGAATCGTAATAATCGTTTGTAGCTCTTCAGAGTGCTGCACCCGGTTGCTAAAGGTCTCACAGCGCTAAAGAGCTCAAATGCGAGGCTGTCATCACTCTGACTTTGGACGATTCCAGAATCCAAAATTTAATCTTCAACCTGGGAAGCTGAGACACCCAGCTGTGTCTTACTGCCTCCCCTTCACATCAATTCTGTCACCAAGATGGATGCTTCCACTTCACAGATTGTCAAATGAAACCTTTGACCTCTTGTGATCTCCACTGATCTCATCAAAAGCACCCCGGTTAACTCTGGCCTGATAAAAATCCCATCATTCACTTGCATCTTTTTCATGTTAAGTGTTTTACAATCCATTTTCATTCTTTCCCTTCTTTTTTTTTTATTATTGGGGATAAGAAATAAGCCAGAACATTTTGACTTTAAGGTCAGGCTGAAAAGGACAGCAGCCCACAGCTTAATGGATGGCTGAAAAGGCACAAAGGTTGCCGCCAGGAGGGGAGACCTCAACCTTAAGGTCGCTTCGCTCAAAGGCAGGTCAGAGTAATCTGCTGTAATGAACTAAGGGTTTAAAACTTTCTCTGAATTGGATGAAAGCAGTCTACCGCTCCACAATGCATTGGCTAAAGTTTTGCAGAGCCTGTTCCCACAGGCAAGAATGGTTCCTGAGGTAAATTGTTGACTGCTAATTGATAATAAAGCTGCATTAATTGGGTAAGTTTTCAAGTGATTACCTGCAGCATTGTAATTGTAAATTTTTAAAAAAAACATTCATATGTCATATAGATCAGCTTGCAGCTGTTTATAAAAATCTATAATTACAACTCTTTACAATCTGTTGATAATGTATAAAAGCGTAACCTTTGAAATGCTGATCGTAAAATTAAAGTTTCATATTCTATCAAAGGTGTTGACCATGGTTGAAATGTAGCCACACATAAAGACAAAAGAAACCCCTTAATGGGGTTGATTCTCACTGCCTTTGTCTGGTGTTAATGGGGTGGTAATGGGGTCGGTTATGGGGCAGTAATGGGGTCACTAACAGGTTCAAAATGGGGGCGGTAACGGGCTCAAAATAGGGATGGTAACAGGACGGTAATGGGGTCGGTAACAGGATGGTAATGGAGTCGGTAACGGGACGGTAATGAGGTCAATAATGGGACTGTAATGGGGTCGGTAACAGGACGGTAATGGGGTCGGTAACAGGATGGTAATGAGATCAATAATGGGACTGTAATGGGGTCGGTAACAGGACGGTAATGAGGTCAATAATGGGACTGTAATGGAGTCGGTAACGGGATGGTAATGGGGTCGGTAACAGGACGGTAATGAGGTCAATAATGGGACTGTAATGGGGTCGGTAACAGGACGGTAATGATGTCAATAATGGGACTGTAATGGGGTCGGTAACAGGGCGGTAATGAAGTCAATAATGGGACTGTAATGGGGTGGGTAACAGGGCGGTAATGGGGTCAGTAACCTTGCTGCTCTGTTAATACTGGCGATGTAGCCAGCTCCACTTTGAAAGGGGGCCTACAATGCAAAGGCGTCCAAAGTGCCTGTCTGTTTCAGGTGATAGGCCCCTTTTACTATGGATATCAGGATCCTAAGATATAAACAGGGCCTCGATTCGCCATTTTAGGACAGATCTGGTTGGAACCTGCGCAGTGCACACTCCAAGCAGTTCCATGAGTGACGGAACCAAAGCGGCCCATGTCCAGGGCCCGCAAAAATAATCAGGGCCGATGCCAGCCCAGAATCCCGAACCTTTGCGGTCACGACCTCCCCCTCCGCTACTTACCTTACTGGCGGCCACCCTGGCCCGATCCTGAGGCCTCAATCCAGTGAGCTGCACCGGGATGCCTGTTCAGGGCCTCACAGCTCGCCTGTTAAATTCAAATGAGGCCGGGGCCTCAAAATCGCGGAGCCCGCTTCACCGTCGGAACGACCAGCATGCTATGCCGGTTGGCCGCCCAAAACTCAAGATTGACCCCTTGAACGCAGATATTGCACCATGTTTGGGCTACAGTGCTGGACGCTAGGGGTATAGGCTTCATTTGAGGCGTCAAACTGAAGGCAGCCTTCCCTTGATGCTCTCCAGTCATCTGCTGCCATGACCTATGGGAGACAGCATTTACTCTTCCTGCCATCTCCCCCTGCCAAGCTTGCTGTACATTGGTTCAAACCCTCAGCCTCAAATGTGGAGGGCCAGTAAGGAACACAAGTGAGGAGGAATTGGCAATGGTGGAACAGGAATTAAATGGATGGAAGATTAGCTACAGATGTTCCCCTGTTGCAGGAACCCACAGATCTTTCCTTACATGGAACTGCTTACATTACAACAGTGACTTCACTTCTAAAGCTTTCATTGGTTGTAAAGCGCTTTGGGACGTCCTGAGGTTGTGAAAAGCTCCAGATAAATGCGAGTCCTTGCTTTCTTTCTTTATAGAGGGGACCTCATTAATGAGCAAAAGTCCTTTACGCAGTCTTTAGAGCTCCCTGTATTGTATGTCAGGAACTTTGCAGAAATGCTGCTCTGGCATTTTTGCAAAGAGTTTGAGAAACTTGCAGTCCACCATACAGCAAGTGGTGATTCCATGGCTATCCGCAAGAGAGTCCATGAGAGCATAGATCACAAGCCCAGACTCTGCTTCCCTTCATGGATTGTTTCCACGGGTTGGTGAGAGGGTAATGAGAGGGCACAAATTTAAGACAAATCACAGAATGAATTAAAGGGGAGGCTGGAAAAAAAATGTCGTTCCACAGAGGGCAGCTCGAATGTGGAACTCTGCCTTAAACCATTGCTGGAGCAGAGTCCATAAATTCTTAGGTAGTTGGTTGAAAAAATATTAAAGGGTATGGAGACGGAGCAGGAGAGTGGGATTAGACTGGACGGCGTTTGTGGAGAAAGACACCAGCACAGATTTGACGAGGCCAAATGGCCTGTTTCCATGCTGTAACATTCTATGGTTCTAACCCCTCTCCCTTATCCTGTGGACGTTACCAGTGCTCTGAATTTTTTTTAATACAATTTCTTCAAAACATTGGTTTTATAGAGCTGAAATAACCCTGCCAGTTTTTATTGGTCTCCTTTTTAGATTGCCCTCTCCCCCACAACATACACCAGGTGACTAGCTCAGAAAGCCTCATAGCACGTGGAGATGTACAAAAATAGGCTTTGGTGCCTAGCCTTTGTATTTTCACACCCTTTCTATGGAGAAGTGCCTTGTCTCTGCATGTCACCTATATAGGAACTTCTGGTATATAGGAAATCCACTAGTATAAATAAAAAAAGTGTCTAAACTAACAACAACAAAAACAATTTGCATTTATATAGCGCCTTTAACATAGTAAAACGTCCCAAGGTGCTTCGCAGGAGAGTTATCAAACAAAAATTGACACTGAGCAACATAGGAGATATTAGGACAGGTGACCAAAAGCTTGGTCAAAGAGGTAGGTTTTAAAGAGCGCCTTAAAGGAGGAGAGAGAGGTAGAGAGGGGGAGAGGTTTAGGGAGAGAATTCCAGAGCTTAGGGTCTAGGCAGCTGAAGACACGGCCGCCAGTGGTGGAGCGATGAAAATCAGGATGCACAAGAGGCAGGAATTGGAGGAGCGCAGAGATCTCGGAGGGTTGTAGGGCTGGAGGAGGCTACAGAGATAGGGAGGGGCGAGGCCATGGAGGGATTTGAAAACAAGGATGAGAATTTTAAAATTGGAGTGTTGCCCAAACGGGAGCCAATGTAGGTCAGGGAGCACAGGGGTGATGGGTGAATGGGACTTGGTGCAAGTTAGGATACGGGCAGCAGAGTTTTAGATGAGCTCAAGTTTATGGAGGGTGGAAGATGGGAGACTGACAGGAGAGCATTGGAATAGTCAAGTCTAGAGGTAACAAAGGCATGGATGAGGGTTTCAGCAGCAGATGAGCTGAGGCAGGGACGGAGACGGGTGAAGTTACAAAGGTGGAAGTAGGCGGTCTTGATGATGGAGCTCTTGGGTTGGAAGCTCATCTCAGGGTCAAATAGGATGCCAAGGTTGCGAACAGTTTGGATCCGCCTCAGACAGTGGTCAGGGAGAGGGATGGAGTCAGTGGCGAGGGAACGGAGTTTGTGGCGGGGACCAAAGACAATGGCTTCGGTCTGTCCAATGTTCAGTTGGAGGAAACTTCTGCTCATTCAACACTGGATGTCGGACAAGCAGCTGGACAAATCAGAGGCAGCGGAGGGGGTGTTGAGAGAGGTCGGCTCACGTCTGTGTTTTCTGATTGGTTGGTGTAGTTCACATCCCAGTTTTCTGATTGGTTGTTCTTCATAGTAGAATCATGGAACCAATTACATATTAGGAAAATAATGTTGAGCTCCTTTTTCTCATTGATTCAGTGTCAACAAACAACCAATTAGATAACAGGAAAAAATGTCAACTCCCTTTGAACTGCCCTGACAGTACCCTGCTCTACCACGACCCAGCAAATATAGACAGCAAAATGGGGAGTGATAGCTTATGTTCAGGGCCAAACAACTGGCTCTTTCATCTTGCAACTCCTCCAGTTTCTCAAACCTGTCAGCATCAGCAATGCCTCAGTGGTAACCTGCCGTTTCTCCCTTGGGGCCTCTACCTCACATTTCCCATGCCTTTTCTTCTGCTTTAGGCCTTTATCCTTGCATACTGCTCACTGCCTCCCTGTCAATGAACCTGTCCTCTCATTCTGTCTCAGGACTTCTCAACCCACGTAACATCAAATAATATTACAGACATTATGCAGGTAAACTTCTGTCTGCAGTCAGGTAAAATACTAACCAGGGAAGAGTGTTTCTGGAAGTGTATGTCAAAAGCACAGTTTCTCAGTATTAAAATTATTGGGATTGAACTCAAATCTGTAAGGACATTCAACCGCTATAAGTAATCGATAATTAGTAAGCAAATTGGTAGTGTTCTAATGTGAAGCTTTAGATAAAAGCCTTGATTGTGTTGCAAGAGTACTTAATCAACATGCAGTTCTTTGAAATTCAGCTTGATAACATCAGAATACCACATACCTTACAGATCTTACATTATCACAGTCTGTTATTTCTCAGTCGTTGCCAGTCACTATGCAATTCTTTACTGTAAATGCGAAACCAACTACTCATTTCCCTCCGATCTGTGATCAATGCAAAGTGCCTGTTGCAACTATAATAAAAGTAATATCTGAACAGGCATTTGGAAGTGCACAGCTCAGGGATGCATTAGGAAGTGAACTAGGCTGAGTGGACCCTTTGGTGAAACTTTTGCCTGGATTCTACATGTTAAGCAGGATTTTTGGAGCCAGTGATGCAGCTGCACCAGTCGTACACTGGCAGTAACTGTACCCCAGCTGAGGTGACCTCACCCGATATTTAAATATTTTTGTGGCGCTCCCAGCACTGAGTGGATAGTGCTGGGAGTGTCAAATGTGTCATGATGTCAGGCACCAGCTTCTATGAAAGGGCTTCTGGCTGCCCTTAAAATAAAACCCTTGGGATACGCTTTGAAAAATTGGTCGTTGGAAGCCAAGCAAATGAAGGGACGTCAACGCTGGAGAGCCGTATTGCAAGGAGTGTGCCAGGCAGGAGAAAAACATGTAATTTAAACACCAGGATGTGGATTAGATCTCACACCTCCACACCCAATAATACAGGGCCCCCGACACTTTGGGTGGCTACGTCTCATCGTTGGCCCCTTTTTATTGTTATTACATACCAAATGTACTTCCTCCTACTTTGCCTCAACAATGTGCTCCAGTCCCAAACACAGAGGGGCACCCCACTTTTTTCATTTCCCACACTCTCGTGGTCGCTAACTTCCAATTTATTGCCGGTTTAGACTCGGCCCATGGCAACTAGCGACTGAATTGAGACCGCCCAGACTCACTTCACACACGACCCCTCCAGCCGTCTGAGAGAAGAGAATTTCTTGTCATCAATTTGGGCTGGATTTGAACTCAGGTGACAGAGGCGCAAGGCTGATGTTTCACACAACTGCATTATGTTAAACAGAATCTTGAAACTTCAAAAGCAGTTTTACCAATTTTTTTAAAGCTTACTTGGGCATGGGGGCGTGAGATCTAATCCACACCCAGTGCATTCAGCACATTACAACGTAGGCAGGGAAACACCCAATGCACCTAAAAGATTGGCAAGGTTCATTGAGTTCAGGTGCTGTATTTTAAATAAGGTGCCCTCCGTAACAGGCGCTGAAGCGACGGAGAGGTGTTTAAATTACATGTTTTTCTCCTGCCTGGCACACTCCTTGCAATACGGCTTACTTAACTTACTGTTGGTAATATTACTGGGTGAGTACTTATCGCAGTTATAGGACGTTCCTTTGTCTGCTCAAGTCTCCCGGTGTTCAATTTATTGCGGGCGCTGTGAACAAATTAAGGATACAGCACCTGAGGATTTAGGAGGGAAATAAATATTGGAAAAGACCCGCTGGACATTGCTATGCAGTTATTGATTAATAACTAAAACAGACGCAGCAGCAGGTTCTGATGGCACTGCCTGGAGCTTTACCAGATGAATTGCATGCTCTGGACTTTCCCGCCAGCACTTTGCGATTAAAATGTACGATGGGACACATTTTATGATTTAGCATAAAAACTGTTAAATCTTCAACCTCTTCCAGTTCTGACGACAGGCCATCGACCTGAAACGTTAACTCTGTTTCTTTCTCCACGGATGCGGCCTGGCTTGCTGAGCTTCTCCAGCATTTTCTGTTTTTATTTCCGGTTTCCAACATCCGCAGTATTTTGCTTTTGATTACGATTTAACAGTCCTGGAGCAGAGCTTTGCTCGGCGGGAGTGCGGATTGGGAAATGGGTACGGGTGTCATCTCACTCGATTTGTGGTCTGTGCAGCTTACCGCCCCTTCATTGTAGCACTTAGAAAATTGTAGGGGAGGGGTGGGGGGCGGGGTGCAGGGTGCAGGCCCAAATTTCTGGTGTGTGCTCCTGGTGAGAGAAGTTTTGTGCCAAGAGTGTGAATTTCCCAAATTATCTCCCAAAAAAACTACAAATACAACTTGTGCAGAAAACTAACACTTCAAATAGGGTTAAATTTGACACTCGAGAGAGAGGATTTAACATACGACACACTTGCGAGCCCTATATGATACAACAGGTTAAAATCCCAGCAGAAACACTTATTGTAAGTGTCTGCACCACATTTTGGATCATAGCTGTTCAGTTTAATACTTTTGGGTTGGTGTGTGATATCAGTAACAAATATATCACTGTGTTGGTGAGAAATGGCTTTCTTCGCTGTCTTAACAAAAATATTAACCATTTAAAATAAAATGTCAGACTAAAGAATTTCATAGCAACCTGTTAACACGTTCCTAATATCTCACAGTGCAATTTTAACCCATTTGTAAGTGGTAGTACAACAGCGAGGGCAATCTCCCTTTGTCTTTCCACAATAGAGCTCTCCTCCTCCCAAGGTAGCTTTGTTGAAGTTGTTCCTTCAACAACGACATGTGCGTATACAGCGCATTTTAATGTATCAGCAATTAGGGATGGGCAATAAATGCCGGCCTCGTCAGCGACGCCCACATCACATGAACGAATAAAAAAAAATGTAGAAAACGTTACAAGGTGCACAGAGAGAAAAAAATAGGTAATGGGGATAAATGGACAGCCATGGAGACATGACCAAAGAGGTTGGCTGAAAAGATCAGCTTTAAGAAGGTTTTTAAAGGTTAAGAGAAGTAGGGAGGCAGAGTTGTTTAAGGCAGGGGTTCCAGAGAATAGGGCTGAGACAGGGTGAAGACTGGTGGACCGAGGGAAGGGAAACCCAGAAAAGGTCAGAGTTGGAAGTCCAAAGGGTGTGGGGGGGATTTAAGGCGCCTTCTTAAGGAAATTCACATTGGCAATAATACACACTTACCAAAAAAACCTGAAATGCGCCCACGATAAAGAGCAGTAAAATAAAAATGGCTATAACTTATTTACAACAGTTGTGGAAATTCCTCTGAGTTATTTTTAATACATTGGTTAAAATGTTGGGTGAAATCCCTCGATGTGCTAATTGAATAAAGTTGTTAAATAAAAGGGACTAATTTCTTTATTAAAATTGTGAACTTCTGCGTCTTAATCACTCTTGCTTGCTTCACAATTTTCTTTCAAAGGATATTCTGTGCTTGGATAAACTAACGATAAACAGGAGATCACATATATCACTATATGACATACACAGGAACAATACATACAGCAGCCCACGCCCTGCATTAACTGACCGCTTTCCCTTGTCTTTTATCCTGCAGTGCATATGATTGCAAACTTGAAAATGGTTGAAGAACCATTTCACATCATGGTGAAGGGGCAGATGGCTGGTGGTTTCCCTGTATAGTTAAAACTCCATGGTCTCATTTGAAAATAGTAATGCAAGTTAAACTCAGGCAAAATCCTCTTTATCAGTTGGGAGCATATTTTCCTCTGCGCACTATTTTTTGTGAAACAAAATAGATGAGCATAGGGGTAGAAAGTGTGTAGAAGTAGAGAGCGTGAATGAACTATTTTGTTCAATGTGTGTAGACCAGAGTTTAGAAATAAAAGAGGTGCCATTACACTACTGGGTGTATTCTATAGGCCACCAACTAGTGGGAAGGATATAGAGGAGCAAATTTGCAGGGAAATTACAGAGAGGTGCAAAAGCCATAGAGTAGTGATAACAGGGGATTTCAACTATCCTAATATAGATTGGGACAATAATAATAATACAAGGGGCACAGAGGGGGAAGAGTTTTTGAAATGTGTTCAGGATAACTTTCTTAACCAGTACATTTCTGGCCCAACGAGGAAGGACGCATTGCTGGACTTGGTTCTAGGGAATGAGGTGGGCCAAGTGGAGCAAATGTCAGTGGGGGAGCATTTAGGGAGCAGCGATCATAGTATCATAAGATTTAGAATAGCTATGGAAAAGGATACGGACCACTCTAAAGTAAAAATACTCAATTGGAGGAGGGCCAATTTCAACGGGATGAGAACAGATCTGGCCCGGGTAAATTGGAATCAAAGATTGGCAGGCAAAACTGTAATTGAACAGTGGGCGGCCTTTGAGCAGGAGATGGTTCGGGTACAGTCTAGGCACATTCCCACGAGGCAGAAAGGTAGGGCAACTAAAGTCAGAGCTTCCTGGATGAAAAAAGAGATAGAGAATAAGATGAAACGGAAAAAAGGGGCGTATGACAGATGTCAGGTTGATAACACAAGTGAGAACCAGGCAGAATATAGAAAGTTCAGAGCGGAAGTGAAATAGGAAATAAGAGGGGCAAAGAGAGAGTATGAGAATAGACTGGCGGCCAACATAAAAGGGCATCCAAAAGTCTTCTACAGGCATGTAAATGGTAAAAGGGTAGTAAGAGGAGGGGTGGGGCTGTTTAGGGACCATAAAGGAGATCTACTCATGGAGGCAGAAGGGATGGCTGAGGTACTAAATGAGTATTTTGGATCAAGGAAGAAGATGCTGCCAGAATCTTAGTAAAGGAAGATATAGTTGAGATACTGAATGGGCTAAAAATTGATAAAGAAGAGGTACTTGAAAGGCTAGCTGTATTTAAAGTAGCTAAGTCACCTGGTCCGGATGGGATGCATCCTAGGTTGCTGAGGGAAGTAAGGGTGGAAATTGCGGAGGTACTGGCCATAATCTTCCAAACATCCATAGATGTGGGAGTGGTGCCAAAGGACTGGAGAATTACAAATGTTACACCCTTGTTCAAAAAAGAGTGTAAAGATAAACCCAGCAACTGTAGGCCAGTCAGTTTAACCTCAGTGGTGTGGAAACTTACAGAAATGATAATCTGGGACAGAATTAACAGTCACTTGGATGAGTGTGGATTGATTAGAGAAAGCCAGTACGGTATTGTTAAAGGCAAATCATGTTTAACTAACCTGATAGAGTTTTTTGATGAGGTAACATAGAGGGTCGATGAGGGCAATGCAGTTAATGTGGTGTGTATGGACTTTCAAAAGGTGTTTGATAAAGTACTGCACATTAGGCTTATCATCAAGATTGCAGCCAATGGAATAAAGAGGGCAGTAGCAA
This sequence comes from Heptranchias perlo, assembly GCF_035084215.1. Taxonomy (NCBI): domain Eukaryota; kingdom Metazoa; phylum Chordata; class Chondrichthyes; order Hexanchiformes; family Hexanchidae; genus Heptranchias; species Heptranchias perlo. The sequence goes on along the minus strand of NC_090327.1, from coordinate 133,921,278 downwards.
CATGGATATAGAATTGGCTAAGGGACAGGAAACAGAGAGTAGTGGTGAACGGTTGTTTCTCGGACTGGAGGGAGGTGTACAGTAGTGTTCCCCAGGGGTCGATGCTGGGACCATTGCTTTTCTTGATATATATTAATGACTTGGACTTGGGTGTACAGGGCGCAATTTCAAAATTTGCAGATGACACAAAACTTGGAAGGGTAGTAAACAGTGAGGAGGATAGTGATAGACTTCAAGAGGATATAGACAGGCTGGTGGCATGGGTGGACATGTGGCAGATGAAATTTAACACAGAAAAATGCGAAGTGATACATTTTGGTAGGAAGAACAAGGAGAGGCAATGTAAACTAGAGGGCACAACTCTAAAAGGGGTACAGGAACAGAGAGATCTGGGAGTATATGTGCACAAATCGTTGAAGGTGGCAGGGCAGGTTGAGAAAGTGTTAAAAAGCATACGGGATCCTGGGCTTTATAAATAAGGCATAGAGTACAAAAGTATAGAAGTCATGATGAACCTTTAAAACACTGGTTCGGCCACAACTGGAGTATTGTGTCCAGTTCTGGGCACCGCTCTTTAGGAAAGATGTGAAGGCTTTAGAGAGGGTGCAGAAGAGATTTACTAGAATGATTCCAGGGATGAGGGACTTTAGTTATGTGGATAGACTGGAGAAGTTGGGGTTGTTCTCCTTAGAACAGAGAAGGTTGCGAGGAGATTTGATAGAGGTGTTCAAAATCATGAAGGGTCTAGACAGAGTAGATAGAGAGAAACTGTTCCCATTGGCGGAAGGGTCAAGAACCAGAGCGCTTAGATTTAAGGTGATTGGCAAAAGAACCAAAGGCGACATGAGGAAAAACTTTTTTACGCAGCGAGTGGTTAGGATCTGGAATGCACTGCCCGAGGGGGAGGTGGAGGCAGATTCAATCATAGCCTTCAAAAGGGAACTGGATAAGTACTTGAAAGGAAAAAAATTGCAGGGCTACGGGGATAGGGCGGTGGAGTGGGACTAGCTGGATTGCTCTTGCATAGAGCCGGCACGGACCAGATGGGCCAAATGTCCTCCTTCCGTGCTGTAACCTTTCTATGATTCTATGACCTCCTATCTTAGGTTCACAGAAATTAGTCAAACAGTAAAGACCAACATTTTGTTTGTTCCGGCCTTGTTAAAGCTTTGTTAAACAGCTATCATGAGAAAGGTGTGTAGAATTTTGCAGGTGAGGGGAGGTTGGAGGATAAAAACGAGAAATGAGTACTCAATTCTAGGCGAGACTTGGGGCATGATTTTAACTCAGAGCTGGGAACCCAGTGCGCCCCTAAATATTTGCCAGAGGACAAATGAGTGCATCGCAATCTGCGATCGCAACTCATTTGAAGCTGAGTATTTGTGCTTCTGGGTTTCCCAGGCCTCAGGCAGCCAGATTAACAGGCCGGCTACTTTATGGGATGGAACGGAGTGGTGAATCAGAGAGGGAGAAATCGTGGGTCCTGGAATCGAGGGCTGGATGGGGGTGGGGGGACCTGGACGACATTGGGTGGGCCTTGAAGATCGGGGGGGGGGGGTCCACCATCGGGGGAGGGGGGTCCAGCATCGCGGGGGTAGGGGGGTGGGGTCAGCCGGTCGTGGGGTCATGTCGCGCTAGGTGAGCTTGTTGGGCTTGGATAAATCACTCCTGCTCCTCCAGGCCCACAAGCAGTGCAATAAAGGCACTCACTGCATGGATCAGGCCCTTCACGCCTGCTTTAACCTGACGTGAATCAGAAGCGATGGGAAACCCAAACAGGTAAGGTTAAATTTGTTTTATTTTTCTAATATACAAAAAATTAAGTACCTCAACTATTCAATGAGGTACATTGCCCCTTTAAGTATCGGCCCGTTGGCTTTAAGTGGGGACGGGTCTTCCAGGTATCTGTTGCGCCCGCGCATCCAAACGCGCCCGGGTTAAACCCGGAAATGGGTGCGTTGGGGCCGGGATTATTTTAACCTCCCACCCGCCCCCAACCCACCTGTTCTTGGGGTTTTAATTATCCCCTGATTTTAGGCAGCTGGAAGGCACTTTCTGGGTGCAGTGCCAATGACTACGATTGTCTTTAATGTCCACGTATGTCCTACATTGCTACTTCACAGTAATATTGTCGCCTTATTGACGTTCTTTCTTTAGTCATGCACCTTCTTCTGGATCATCCTCCAAGCCTTCAATGTGTTCAACAATGAGTTCACTAGACCAGTAAATGCCTTGCCATGTATTTTGCTTTCAGACCGTACCTTGCCAGGCTAAAAGAGGCTTCTTGATTCTTTGTTATATTGTGCACTCCAAAGCAAAATTTACAAACTTTCTATCTTTTATATCAGTCAATTGGCTCATTAGCAGCTTGAAAAGTGTTGAAGGATCATTACTATGGACATTACTGGTCAGATTTTGGGTATTCTCACTAACAGAATTGCATTAAATGAAATCTTCCAGTTGCAAAAATCAGGTGCATCTGCCACTTACTTGTGGTTCATAAAGATCTGTGAGAAAAGAGCACTTAACCCTTTTTTCAAAATGGGGGGAAAATAAAGCCCGAAGATACAAGTTCTGTATTTTGTCCAAACAGCGACATTATCGTGGAAGCTAAATTGATGAGCACATCCATTTTGCATTACGTGCCCGTTAAGGATAATCTAAAGTGACAAAAAGCTACAAATTTCAAATATCTTTATGAAGAAATCCAATAAACGCATGTCCACCACACGGTTCAGCCAATAGTAAATCAGGGAGGAAAATTGGACATTTGTTGCTCATTGAAATATTGAAAATTGGCTTCCTGTTTAAAAGGATTTTTTTTTCAATGGATATGATAGATCCTATCCAAGAATCGAACTGCTCCTCCACACAACCCCTGGTATGAGAAATATCACAGCTTTGCTGTAATTATTACAGTACATGGAAAAGGAAAAACGCTTTCAACATCTGGGGACCAGGTTTATTATCCACTACATATCCACTGTCACTAACTATCAGTGACGATTTCCTCCCTGTGCTATTTGTAGCAAAATGGTAACGACGACCTTCATACTCACATTTACACATAATTTCACGAATCAACAAACAAGAGAAAATCTTCCCACTAAATGTATTTGCTTTAGAACGAGCAAGACCCCTCTTTTGTATAGATTTTTTTACTCACTTTGCACTGAACTTTGTTATGTTTTTTGGAAAATCTTTGTTGGCACTAACTGAGTTTGAACAACCAGACAGGACGGACTGGTAGCAACACTAGGAAGTGGAAGTGCAGTGAATAGTATCAACCTTATACAGATGTTGCAAGTACTTTGCCTATTCTGGACATTCCTGTACTCATCAATGTTGAAACTCCAGCATGCCCTTTTCTTTATTTAAGGTTTTCTCTAGGTTTTTCCACCCCATGTTTCTCCCTCTTTGGTCTTTCTGGGCCATCCATGTCCACATGATGTACAGATTTGGAAAAAAAAAACCTGAGAATGCCTTTTATGAAATAATGTTAATGATCAAAAATAAATTGATGCAGTGTTTGTATTGGATCATTACAGGAGCTGCCCAGTCTCTTCCTCCAATAATCATGATAATGAGTTCAAAAATTTGATTCCTCTGAACTTGACCACTTTGATTGGACCGTGGCTCAGATTTTTTTTTTCAAACGGCGGGGCTCCAATGTGAAAACTGAAAACACGAGTTGGTGCAAAAGTGGGAGTAGAGCCAAGTTCTCCCTCTTCCCTGCGGCTTAGTGATTTTAATCATTTGAACTGGGGTTCAAGTTCAATGGGAGAAGGTCAGGTTGGGTTGAGCCAAACAGAAAGTCTGAATCTGAGGCCCATCTCATTCCTAATGGTGCAATAAACTGTTTGGGTCTCGTACTGACTGGTAAAGGCATTTGTGGCCACGAAAACGCTGGTCTAAATTCTTGTAAGTTGGCATTTATGGGTGAAAGGGTTGTTTGGTCATTGATTCAGCACAGGACCCTGATTCCACATCCTGTTCCCACATATCCTTTTTCTCCCCCCTTCAGCACAGCCTGTCGTTCACCAGCAGCACTGTCCCATGTGGAGCTGTAATGATACACCATTCATTAGAAGCGTGTTGAGGGGCCTGCTTTAGAATTCTCCCTTTCTTCAAGGCTAATCTCACCCTGAGCTTTTGATTTGCGCTGCATTCTTAAGGGATTACTGGTTTTCAGTTTCCAGAAAGAGGAAAGAAAAAATATAGGGCTCTTACACTGCACTGGAGAAGCCTTTTCTGAGAAGACTATACCCATGTTATATGGAGTTTTAAAAAGGAAAACCTTATTGCATTTCTTTGATATTATTATAATCTTAGACCCTCATAGTGCCCACTTGTTCTACTCTGCTCCTTGATGCTGTTTATAATCCACCGCCTATAGTATGGCATGTCCTTGGTAATTGCACACTATGAGTGAGAGAGAGAGAGAGATATAATAATGAAATTACCAGAGAATGAAGGAAAGAACCTTTTGAAATATGATCTTTATGCAGCACAGATGATGCTGAACATGGGAAGCATTTTCCCTAAGTTTTATGATGGAAATAGCAATAAAAATGGTTTTGTGTGGTCTCTTTTTTTTTTGTCTGTAAATAAGATGTGCCATGTCATAGGGGCTGTCTTTAAAGACCTCAGTTTTAAAATTATATACTTTGAATATATTTACCCAGCACTTACTCTCCTTGCAAAAGTAGGTTTTTTTCTTCTAACTTGCAGATATTTTAAGTTCAAACATTGCTGACCTGCTCCTTAAGTGCTTGCAGATTCTCGACTTCTTGTCAATCACGGTGACTCTCACATCCATTTGACTATGGACCAGCTCACTGGGAAGCAACCAAATCACGTAACTGGGTGTGTCTGCACTGGATGTCAGCAATGATAGACAGTGAGTCGATGAGCCAACAAATCTGGGCAAGCAGAACAGCTGAACTTTAAACACATGGGAGATTGGAAGCAAAAAATAAAACGTTTTATTAGAAGGATGCATTTAAATCCCAATTTTTGAGTAATAGGGTGATGCAGTCCGAATCAAAATGGGTAACAACACCAACAACAACTTGCATTTACATAGCACCTATAATGTACAAAAACATCCCAAGACGCTTCACAGGAGCGTTATCAAACAAAATTTGACACCGAGACACATAAGGAGATATTAGGACAGGTGACCAAAAGATGGGTCAAAGAGGTAGGTTTTGTGGAGGGTCCTAAAGGAGGAAAGAGAGGTAAACTGGCAGAGAGGTTTAAGGAGGGACTTCCAGAACTTAGAGCTTAGGCAGCTGAAGGCACGGCCGCCAATGGGGGAAGCGATGAAAATTGGGGATGTGCAAGAGGTCGGAATTGGAGGAGTGCAGCGATCACAGAGGGTTGTAGGGCTGGAGGCGGTTACAGAGATAGGGAGGGGCGAGGGATTTGAAAAAATGAAAGCGATAAAAATAGATGTAATCTTATTTCCAACTTACTCTGTGTGAATTTGTTCTGGTCTATGCATTTTAAAAAGTTTCTATTTCCTCATACTCATTTCCATGGCACCGTGGCAAAATTTAAAACAAATTCCAAGTAGCATCACATAGAAACATAAGATCAGTAGTGTGTGCAATTACTGAGTAATGTCTGTTCATGTGCAAGTCAAACATTTTCAATGAACTATACATAAGTTGGATCATGAATCCAATTTTAAATGGTTGCAAACATTAGGATCCTGATGTAACAGTTATAGATTTTTTTATAACATGGTTTTATTTTAGATAGCTGACTCAATAAACTTTACAGTGCAGCCATACACCATAGGATGTAGAATCATAGAATGGTTACAGCACAGAAGGAGACCATTCGGCCCATCGAGACCGTGCCGGCTCTCTGCAAGAGCAATCCAGCTAGTCCCACTCCCCCGCCCAATCCCCGTAGCCCTGCAGATTTTTTCCTTTCAAATACTTATCCAATTCCCTTTTGAAAGCCACGATTGAATCTGCCTCCACCACCCTTTCAGGCAGTGCATTCCAGATCATAACCACTCGCTGCATGAAAAAGTTTCTCCTCATGTCGCCTTTGGTTCTTTTGCCAATCACCTTAAATCTATGTACTCTTGTTCTCGACCCTTCTGCCAATGGGAACAGTTTCTCTCCATCTACTCTGTCTAGACCCCTCATGATTTTGAACACCTCGATCAAATCTCCTCGCAACCTTCTCTACTCTAAGGAGAACAACCCCAGCTTCTCCAGTCTATCCACGTAACTAAAGTCCCTCATCCCTGGAACCATTCTAGTAAAATGTGTGAAACAGACACATGACTAGGGATGAGAATTTGCTAAAGCGTCTTTGTAAAGCTAAGCCAGGCTACTTCAGCAATTCTCTCGAAATGAAGCCAATGGAAATAAAAACCGGGAGAGATGTAAAACAGGCTGCCGATTCGCTAGCACGCATTTTGTACTGTGGCACAAATTCAGAATGACCCTCAATGTGTGAAATCAGGGAACATGGATTCATTCCTCCTACACTGCTCAGGTTCACAGCACCAGGGTTTAGACTGAGACTGTCTTCATTCTCCCCTCTAGCCCAACCAGCTTTCGTACTCTGCAGCTAGATCACCAGGGAGGGCATTTTCCTACAGTGTTTCCCAATTCCTGACTGCCATCAGTTAGACAGCCTTATTAGTGTCTCAAGTTAAAAAAAAAAGGGGCAATTTTCTTGGGCAGTTACATCAGTGAAACAACGTAGGTTGTGGGAGGGGGGGTGAGGGAGGAAAATTGCAGGGAGCTATTCCGCTGTTTCTTTGTCACCTGACACCACTTCTGGGCTTTTCAGGTGGAAGTTTACTGGGGTAACTGTACAAGAATCATTCAAATCAAATCATTCAAACTGAATTATCTGTTCATTGGATTTTCTTATGTACAAAAATGTAATTTTAATTGTAATTTCAAAAGGGAATTGGATATATGCTTAAAAAGGAAAAAAAATGCAGGGCTAGGGGGAAAAAGCAGGGGAGTGGAACTAATTAGATTGATCGTTCACAGAGCTGGCACAGGCACGATGGGCCGAATGGCTGATTCTACGATTCTATGAAATACCTCCAGTGCTGTTTTACTTACACTGGTTAATTCGACACATTTTAAACAACAACAAAAAATGACTTTGACTGGACATTTGCCACTCTGCTGCTACAACTTCACCAGAAATGTGACAGAAACCCCCAACTACGCATTTAAACGGGGTTTCCACTGCACTCCGAGGAAATTCCCGGCCTCTGACTTAACGGAAGTAGACTGTAATACAGTCGTCCAAATATGGATTGGCCATATTATAATAGGAAACAATTGATGAGGTGATATCAAATGACCTATTTCCTGTCGTTTGCCGCTAGTAACACCGGCTGCAAGGAACACCGCTGCATTTGAGGGTTCAATGGACGTATTTAAAAGATCGCGGATACATACACCACAAGGACTGCAGCGGTTCAAGGTGGCGGCTCACCACCACCTTCTCAAGAGCAATCAGGGATGGGCAATAAATGCCGGCCTCGCCAGCGACGCCCACATCCCATGAACGAATAATAAAAAATAGGCATATTGTAGGTATGATCATAACTCATTTACACCCAAATCTCTGCGATCTTTTAAGCCGATTAACCGGGAGGAAACTCCAGGCCCTGGTGTCCAGGGGTGTTGTGGTGAAGAGAAGGTTTAAAATTTAAACGGCACCTTCTTTTGCTCGGGTGATCGATCGCCGAGCGACCAATTACCTTAGTCAAAGCATGAGTTTTAGACGCCTGACACTTCCTGTATCTCTTTGTTTTCAGTCGGCACTGCTGGCCATGCTACGGTACGGCAAGGAGATGTGGCAATTTAACCCCCCGCCCGAGGCGGTGCCAGGGGATGCTGTAAATGGGCCCAGCGCCCACCACGGATATGTAAATGACCCAGACGAAGGAAATGGACCGGGGTCAGGGGCACTGACAAGGGTGGCCTGAAGTCCTGCCTTTCCAAAGACCCAAAAGGAAAACTGGCCCCAAGAGTTTTAAATAGATTTTCTCCCCTCTTTTTTTAAAATGATTTTTCCTGTCGGTTATCTTTGGTCCAACTAACTTTGACGCCTTGGTGTCATTGTGCACTATATCAAATCAAATATTAATATTGTGGAACAGTTTGCGTGACTCTCCCCTCTAGTTTTCCCTCTCCCCCGTAGAGATCCCGTAGTCACCTCTCAGTGCTTCCCCACTTAACAGGGCTCAGTTTGGGAACTGAACGGGCACCGAGCCCAGTTTGTTCCTCACTCTGTGACTCTGGGTTTTAGCGGCATGGAAACACGTCCAAGGATTTGATACTGTCACTGTGGCTCCTGCGGCAGACAGGAATCTCTCACTCAACCCAGCCAGAATTCCCAAAATGGCCATGCGACAAACAGGTAAAAGTGTCTCTGTCTGCAAGCACAGGTTAAGGGGAAACTAGATAAACACATGAGGGAGAAAGGAATAGAAAGATATGCTGATAGAGTTAGATGAAGTGGGGAGGGAGGAGGCTCGTGTGGAGCACATAATGCACAGGAGGACTTGTTTCCATGTGCAAGTTGCTTTAAAGCGACAGGTGCATCCAACACAAATTGTTCCTGGCGTTTTTCTAAATTTGAATGGGGTGGAGTCGGTTCGAGTCAGGTCATGTTGTGTTTGGATTTTGGGTTGACACTCGTTTCTATATGTGACAGTCCATTAATAGCGAGCAGCTGATTATAACTGTACTATATTTATAGTTCTTTGTTTAAATACAAAAACATGACCCTTTTGCATAACCTCCTGTGCCTGTGCACTGTTTACATGAAAACCAGCCAGTTGTAATGCAGTTAATACAAACATGCCAGTCAGGCGCAGTCTCAAAATATACAAATATTGTTTTTGAAGCAGCCCCTTGTGAGATCTGGAGTGTGTGTTTGGTGTTCATATAAATGTCGTCATGCCTCAGATATGCTGAAATTGATTATCTTTGCTCCTCACACGTGGAAACGGGCAGTCGAGCTCCTGAGCAGGTAAAGAAGTCGACCATTGTTTGACCTTTTTCACTCAAAGGGGTCTATTTTGACCTTCGGGTGACCTTTGGGTGGAGCACGCTGATCGACCAGTGGAGGAGGCCTCGGTCTTATTTAAATCTGGCAGGCGTGCTGCGGGGAGCCAAACAGATTGAGGCCTCAAAATCGAGCCAGGCGGCTGCCAGCAGGGATTGCGGAGGGCGGGGGTGCCGGGGAGGCAATGACCCGAATTATTTTGTGGGCCCTGGAGGAGCGTTAGCGGGTCTCTTTGTTTCCATCGCCTGCAGAACGAGTCGGAGCTTGCACTGCGCAGGCAGCTCCCAGTTCCGACCTGAACTGGCAATCGGGGACCTGTTTACGTCCAAGGACCCCGATTTCCATATTAAAAGGGGCCTATCGCCTGAAACAGGAGGGCGCTTGGGACACCCGGCGGCAGGCCCCTTTCAAAATGGGGTTACCCTCCCCATTTTTACCGTCCCGATGATGATGCCAACACATACAATGGCAGCACATTGCATGCCAGTCACAGCACGCCAACGCCCAGCACGGTAGGATGTAGCATGTTAACATCCAGCAGGACAGCACTTAGTGCAATGATATCCAGCACAGCAACCAGCATCGTCAGCATATCGCAAGCCAGCTCAATAGCATGCAACACGCAGCACGCACAGCACAGCACAGCATGCCAACACGCAATACATAGAATTACACAGAATGTTCAGCACAGGAACAGGCCATTCGGCCCAACAGGTCCATGCTGGTGTTTATGCTCCACACGAGCCTCCTCCCTCCCCACTTCATCGAACCTTATCAGCATATCCTTCTATTCCTTTCTCCCTCATGTGTTTACCTAGTTTTCCCTTAAATGCATCTATGCTAGTCGCCTCAAACTCTCCCAGTGGTCGTGAGTTCCACATTCTAACCACTCTCTGGGAGTTTCTCCTGCATTCTACAATCCGACAGCACACTGCATGGCAGCAGCCAGCACAGCAACTCAGAACAGCGTACGGTGTGCCAGTAAACAGTGACAGGTAAAATGGCAACACCCAGCATGGCAGCACACAGCTCACCGACAAACACATTGGGGGGAATTTTAACCCCCCCACTCCGACGACCTGACTGCAATTTTTTACTAGGCAGCCTGAGTGGGAAACGGCAGTGAGTTCCCCGTCAGTCCAGCCCAGCACAGGAGTCGATTGGGGCCAGAAGAGATTAAAACATTTTTAAAAAACTTTTATTGCGAGGTCTGTAGGAGCAGGAGTGCTCCTCCTGAGCCTCTCCTGCCGCCATCTCACCCATTCCCCCCCCCTCCCCCCCCCGATAGCGGGGACCCCTGCTGGCCGACCTGGCGGCCCATCCCATCACTGACCTGTCGTCGGCTGGCGGTTCTGGGCCCCGTGATTTTCCACCACTTTGCACCAATTTCCCAGCCGGAACAGGTGGAAAGTCATCAGGTGACATTTAAATGAGGCCTGGGAGTAAAAAAAAAACTGACCAGAAAACTCACCCGCCAAAAACTGGCCCGCAGTTAAAATCGGGACCAATGGGGGGGTGCTTTAATCCCCATGTCAGGTGGGAGAGGGCGTGATGTCCCTTCCAGGGATGTGTCTCCCCAGTCATGTCTTCCCCCGCGATGTCTCACCCCCTGTGTTGTCCCCCCCAGCGATTCTCTCCCCAGAGGTGTCTCCCCCAGTGATGTCTCCCCCCACGAGGTCTCCTCCAGTGATGTCTCCCCCCTGCAATGTCTCTCCCCTTGATGTCTCCCCCCCGTGATGTCTCCTCCCCCAGCGATGTCTCCCCCCATGATGTCTCCCTAGCAATGTCTCTCCTCCGTGATGTCTCTCCCCAATGATGTCTCTCCTCCGTGATGTCTCTCCCCAATGATGTCTCTCCTCCGTGATGTCTCTCCCCAATGATGTCTCTCCCCAGCGATTTCTCTCCCCGCGATGTCTCTCCCCGCGATGTCTCTCCCCAGTGATGTCTCTCCCCGCGATGTCTCTCCCCAGTGATGTCTCTCCCCAGTGGTGTCTCGCCCCAGTGATGTCTCTCCCCGCGGTGTCTCTCCCCAGTGATGTCTCTCCCCAGTGATGTCTCTCCCCAGCGATGTCTTTCCCCGCGATGTCTCTCCCCGCGATGTCTCTCCCCGCGATGTCTCTCCCCAGTGATGTCTCTCCCCAGCGATGTCTCTCCCCGTGATGTCTCTCCCCGCGGTGTCTCTCCCCAGTGATGTCTTTCCCCGCGATGTCTCTCCCCGCGATGTCTCTCCCCGCGATGTCTCTCCCCAGTGATGTCTCTCCCCGCGATGTCTCTCCCCAGTGATGTCTCTCCCCAGTGGTGTCTCGCCCCAGTGATGTCTCTCCCCGCGGTGTCTCTCCCCAGTGATGTCTCTCCCCAGTGATGTCTCTCCCCAGCGATGTCTTTCCCCGCGATGTCTCTCCCCGCGATGTCTCTCCCCGCGATGTCTCTCCCCAGTGATGTCTCTCCCCAGTGATGTCTCTCCCCAGCGATGTCTCTCCCCGTGATGTCTCTCCCCGCGGTGTCTCTCCCCAGTGATGTCTCTCCCCAGCGATGTCTCTCCCCAGTGATGTCTCTCCTCCGTGATGTCTCTCCCCAGTGATGTCTCTCCTCCGTGATGTCTCTCCCCAGTGATGTCTCTCCCCAGTGAAGTCTCTTCCCAGCGATGTCTCCCCACAGCGATGTCTCCCAACAGCGATGTCTCCCCACAGCGATGTCTCCCCACAGCGATGTCTCCCTCCCACCTCGCTGCCGTACTCCGAACCCTGAATCTGGCTGCCTGGCGGGAAACAGAGTAAAGAAATTCTAATGACGTCCTGCCGTTACATTCGGCAGGGCCTTTGCCTTCCCGTTATTTCCGTGTTTCCCAGCTGCTGACCAGCATCCCCGCTCCCTCCCCGCCTCCCTGTAAATAACGGGGCTATTAGCATGTGGTATGCCAACACGCAGCACACATGATAGACCCAATGCACAATAGAGCCCACATCACACTGCACCATCACAGCAGCACACGGAGTATAGACCATCCAACATGTGATGAATAGTATACAGTACCCAGTCTGCCACTCTATGTCCCACTGAGTGAATAAAGAATGCAGGGAGGTGGATGCCATGGATAAAGGGATAGGCATTAAAATGCACGTTTAAATGGAGATTCAAAAAGTTCTAATTGGTTGAGAATCAGTGTGAGACCCACGATAGACATGGTGGCCTCGATTCTAACTCAGGGTGAGATCACCGTGTGAGGTGGGGGTTAGGGTCCAGGGCGAGCGACAAGCTTGCATGCTGAGGCCTGGAGAGATTTTAGCTGCCAGGCATCATTTACATACACAAGACCGGACCCCCGCCCAAATCCTGCGGAAATCACCGCCTGGCCCGTGGGCGGGAGCGGGAATTCGGGTGGCAGGAGGCCGCAGCCAGGGGCTCACGGGGCATGGTCCCCGATACAAGTTAAGTCCATCAGAGGACCGTGGGAGGGGAAACCCTGACAAGGGAGGGGTGTGGGGGGGTGGGGGGGGGGGGTGGAGATGCCCGGGTCAGGGGTGGCCCAAGATTTCTTTGTGGCACCGGGAGGAACAATCCTGCTCTTGTTCCTCCTGGCCCACAGGGAAGCTAAGAAGGAATGTAAAAACTTACCTCTTCTGGCCCTGACTGCTGTTCCTGGTGGCTGTGGCCTGGCAGGGAAGCCACCGCCGCTCCCCCAATCAGGACTCAGGTTAATGTGGAAGATCGAAGATGTCATCGGAGCCCGACCTCCATATTCAAAGAGGACCACGCCGGCTTACGAACAATGACGGAGAGGGAAAGACCCTCTGGTCCATCCAGCCTGTTCCACACAATCGTGATACCTTGTGTATCACAATATATACACTCCCCACCCCACACCATGTGATCTCCTGGGAGAGGCGAAAAGCCAGACAAAGACCCTGGCCAATTCGGGGGAAAAAAATCTGGGAAATTCCTCTCCGACCCCTCTTGGCGATCGAAACTAGCCCATGAGATCACTCTGGCCCTGATAATTTGATGCATTACATTACCTACCTTTTGTAAGAGGTGGTCTCCGTCCCAGCCAGAAACAGGTCCAGCTCTCGCTTGAAGGAACTCAGTGAATCGGTGTCCACCGCACGAGCCGGCAGCCTGTTCCTGAGGGCCACTATTCACTGGGAAAAGAACCACCTCCTCACATCTAACCTCGATCTGACCTTGTGCAACGTAAAATTGTGACCCGAATCCTCCCTAACCTATTTAATTGGAACAAAATGTCAACTCAAACACAATCTATTCCCTTCATCATCTTATAAACCTCGATCAGATCACCCCTAAGTCTACACTTCTCTAAAGTGTGGAGTTCCAGCTCTTTTAGCCTATCTTGCTAACTAAGATGCTTTAAACTAGGAATTAATTAGTGGCCCTCCTCTGAACCCTTTCCAAAGCCTCAATACCACCCACCATGTGAGGAGACCAAAACTGGACATAGTATTCCAACTGAGGCCTGACTAAGGTCATGTACAAGGGCAGAATAGTTTGCTTTGTCTTATAGTCAATTGTCCTATAAATGGACCCCAACACCACATTCGCTCTAGCTATCGTTTCGTGGCTTTGGGCGGGTGTCGGCCAGATCGGGACAGGAAAGGAATGGGTAAGTCCCTAACTGCCTAATTGCTCCTTCCTGGTTCTCACTGGGCAACAGGGGTTAAAATCAAGGCCAAATTTGTCTTTTTTCTTGGATCTGAATCAGAGCTGTTGCTGCGAAGATGCCAAGATCACAACCAGAAACACATCATGAAATGTTACAAACAGTAAACACGCAAACCCATCATTTGCAATGAACTTTGCTGCTTCATTATTCATTGCTACTCTTTTTATATCCCTGCCATTCCATGTAGTGCTCCCTGACCAAAATTGGTGGGGGTGGGGTACTGGGAAGCATATCATTTACTTCTAAGAGTCATTGGACCTTAGAAAAAATGATGCCCGAGAATGGCCTGGGCTGACTCACCATCTGAATTTCCTTTTGATCCTGTGGGGAAGTATCTCAGCCCTTCTCACTCTGCTTCCCCAGAGTGCATGACTGAGATCTGAAACTCGACAGGGGTGAGGGAACCCCTGGCAGAAAATGTCACTCTGCTACTCTGTGGCACAGTACATTATTGCTAATGTATTTTTGACTCCCTCTTTTACAGGCACTCTACACCCTAGGCTATTACGTGGACAGCAGGATGAGCAGGCCGATGTCTGCCAGTGACACTCTTGATCTGGCTGTTTAGAGGGACGTGATGGTGATGCAAACTTGGTTGACTTGGGATCCGACTGCCTCGCACACCCGTGAGGGGGAGTACCTTGCCTCTTGTCCCTGACGACACAGAGGAGATTAAGGCCTCATTGCAGACTGAATTGTGGGCATGAAACTCAATTATTACCCTTGCACGACACAGCACGTTGGATACTGCACCACCTTGTCACCCTCTGAGGCTCAGCTTTAGTAACTGGCTTTGCCTCAGGCCAGCGCAAACCCGGCTATACCCAAACCCATAGAACCATACAGCACAGGAGGAGGCCATTCAGCCCATCGTACCTGTGCCGACTCTTTGAAAGAGCTATCCAATTAGTCCCATGCCTGCTCTTTCCCCATAGCCCTGCACATTTTTTCTTTCCAAGTATATTTCCGAACACATATCCACCCCATTACCAAGACCGCCTACTTCCACCTCCATAACATCGCCCGTCTCCGCCCCTGCTTCAGCTCATCTGCTGCTGAAACCCTCATCCATGTCTTTGTTACCTCCAGACTCGACTATTCCAATGCTCTCCTGACTAGCCTCCCATCTTCCACCCTCCATAAACTTGAGCTCATCCAAAACTCTGCTGCCCGTATCCTAACTTGCAACAAGTCCCATTCACCCATCACCCCTGTGCTCGCTGACCTACATTGGCTCCCAGTCCGGGAGCACCTCGATTTTAAAATTCTCATCCTTGTTTTCAAATCCCTCTATGTCCTCGCCCCTCCCTATCTCTGTAACCTCCTCCAGCCTTACAACCCTCTGAGATCTCTGCATTCCACCAATTCTTGCCTCTTGCACATCCCCAATTTAATCGCTCCACCATTGGCGGCCATGCCTTTAGCTGCCTGGGCCCTAAGCTCTTCAAATCCCTCCCTAAACCTTTCAGCCTCTCTACCCCTCTCTCCTCCCTTAAGACGCTCCTTAAAACCTACCTCTTTGACCAAGCTTTCAGTCACCTGTCCTAATATCTCCTTATGTGGCTCGGTGTCAAATTTTGTATAATAACGCTCCTGTAATGCTCCTTGGGACGTTTTACTACATTAAAGGCGCTATATAAATGCGATTTGTTGTTCTATATCCAATTCCCTTTTCCCTTCATCAAATCCATCATGAACTCACAACTGTAGCTTTTCGTGGCTCAAGTAATCAGTTATCAGTGTATTTTTTTTTGGATCACAAGAAGTGTAGTCATTCCGTTTGTACCAATTACATAATAAAACCATGGCACAAGCAGCTGTTATTTGCAGTTCACAAAACTGCAGCTGCTTTCACTGATAATTATTGCGAAGCACAATTAGAACCTGAGGACTTGCATAAGACTGTGGTCCCTGGATTGACCGTTGAGTTATGCAGCTGAATGTGTCTATTCCAACTTATTGTAAAACTCCTTGTCTGGGGAATTGTGGCTACTGGTACCAGTAGGGCCCACTGGTTTAGGCAATCTAACTTTAGGAGAAATGCAAGTTCATTTCTGAGAAAGCTGCTGACACTAGGAGGGACCACCTTTAAACTGACAAAACCACTTCCTATAATACGTTAACAGAATTGGGGAGGGGGGGTGGGGGCGGTTATGCTAGAGAGCTCAAGCTTTGGCAGAGGCCCAAGGCAGAGCTGGGTCAAAAAAGGACAAATTGTTCTTTTCTCACTTAGAATTTTTTTTTACAGAAATGTAGGGTAAATTTTACCAGTTCCATCTTTTGTAGCGGACTTACGCCCACCAAGAGTTCCTGGTGCAAATTCAGGCGCAGAGATCGCAGGAATGTCCGTCCATTTTAATTTTTCTCCTTTAGCCCTCCTCTCCTGAAGGCGGTGAGTCAGGCCTGCGTGTGGTACCATGGATGCTGATGGCCTTCTGCTATCTCCCTCATTCATTCACTTGTGAGCCTGAATAGTGAGCATTGGGCATCATGGCTGAGCGTTTTTTCTGACACCACGCAATGTTCACACACGCACACACACACGCGTGCACGCACACACACAAACATGCACGTGCACACAAACACATACTCAAATGGCGGTGGAAACCGGCTGATTTTCTCCTCCCTAACTTAGAACAAAGAAACTAAATGTAGCACTTTTACTGCCAATGCAGCTATGACTGTCAGACACAGCACAGAGCAGGGATCGAACCAGGACCGGATATAGTTAGGTAGTTGAAATTAATGAAGTAGTCTTGTTGCTTTAGTCACAAGACGCTCTTCCACAAAGTCACTGTGTAGCATCAAGTTTGCCATTAAATCATTTTGGTGAGTTAATGACTAGTTCACTGGATTATGCGATATGTTGGCAGTGGGTTGTCATTGAACAATGGCAAATTCTGAAAACTACTAAATCACCTGTTACTAGAGTTAGTTAATAATGACTGCTTCTGTTTATATGGTTTTGCAAATCACGGTAGGTAGTCTATCCTTCTGTTTCTAGAAATCCTGACATCTTTGCAAAAAAGGTAGACATTGGACTAGTCAGCAAATTTTGATTTTGTCTGACATTAGTTGTTGGGTTTTCTGACTTCATGGTTACACCAGAGGGATAATTTTATGAAATGGTGTTCCTGGCTTGGAGCTTCACTGGAGTACATACTGGGAATTCGACTGCATGCTGTCATGATTTTCTATCCAATATGGAACATAATAGGGAGCGGTGCCTGACTGGAAAGCAAAATCAGGAACAAATGTAAATGAATTATTTGAAGCTGTAGTGGAGTGATGAATTTAATCATAGTTTGGTACCTATAGGGGCAGGAGTGGATAGTTTGTTCAAATACTTATCTTTCACTTTTGGAACTGGGTTCAAATCCAGATTGATAAGATGAGAGTCTCCTCCCTTGGTCCTACATGGAATAAGTTTGGGTAGTCACAACTCAATTCTGAGAGCTAATGTACAGTACAAGACTGCCCCAATTCAGCACAATTACACACTAAATTGGCATTATAACCAAAACCATAGGTTGGTTGGCATGGAAATTGGAAATGTCAGTAGGGTGCACTTCTGAGGTTAGGGTTAAGGACCATCAGTTTGGAAATAACGGCTGACGATATTAGCAGATGAGTGCTTAACGTGTGTGCATAACATTCCTTTTCCGTCATTTTAGTGAAGATATTAATCCATTTAAAATAAACAGATTAATAAAATAAATGGATTAATACCTGTGTTAAAATATCAGATAAAGGAATGCCTAAGTGTCCATCCACTATTCTGATAACAATAATTTCTAAGCTTGTTGGGGTAGAGCAGGAGTATCTTTACTCTGCAACTGGCCCGAGATGCTGACACTAGAAGCAAAAAGCATCAAGTCTGCAGCACAGGAAAGGCTACTCGCTTTAAAAAATAATGTGGTGCTTTTCATAGATGCTCAAATTCAAATAAAGTAACTTTTATAATTGTGAAAGAAAATTAGATTACAAAATATTATAGCTCATGTTTTGTTACCTTTTTGATAAAATGAGAGATGTTTTACAGAGATGTCTACTCATGCAACTTTTACATCTATTAGAAAACAAATGGTAGTCTACCAGTATTAACAAAAAATGAATCTGGAAGTGCAGCTTGTGCCAACACTTGGCATCAAGGGTTATGCTAACTATTCACTGGAATCGACAGTTCATGTTCTAGTCAGTTGAACACAGATGTAATCAGGCTCTGCAGACACTTCCTGAAATATGTTTTACAACACATAAGCCCTGGGCCTGCTCTATTTCTCAGAATAAAAGTTAAAAACATTCTGATATTATACATAAAATTGTGGTTTACCAAGCTGAGAAAAAGCAGCTTCATAAGCAATTCAAGATTAAACGTTGGTTGGTCTTCTGGGAATACGCAGGGAACCTTACAGGAAAATTAATACTAAAAGTGGTTGAATAATAAATAAAGCATATCTGAAGAAGCCTAGATCAGTTAAATTTAGTAGTGAGGTGTGATCCAGTGATTCCGTTTGCTAACCTCAGACCCTGAATGTGTTGGGTACGAGACTGCATTGGATCAACATTGATGAAACATACCACAACTGTCGGCTGGTTCACATGAAACTGGAGAACCAGATGCAGTAGGGAGAAAAACACCACCCTCCAGCTCCGTTAGTCCTCATCTTATGACAATATTATCTTTTGAGTATTGAACTTCTCTGTGGAATACAAATTGCCAAAAGTTGATATGATATTTGACTTGATAAAATTACAATGCATAATGAGGCTAAAACGGGCCTGGAAGCACAGATTTATTTGTCTGCCAGAGAAGAGATTGTTTGGGAGTTTGAGTTACTATGGCAATCTTGGAGTTAGCTAACCTCACATTTGGGATGGGTTTGTGATTAGGGAACGAGTAGAGTGTGAAGAAACCGAGATCGGTCATTTATCTAATTGCAAAGTGTGCCTTTTTATCATGAAGTGACTTTGAAAGCAGATATGAACGATGGACTGCCATAAAATGACCACTTTCAAGTGAAATAGCAACTAGAAGCAAGAACGTTTGTGTTCAAAGCAGAAAAAAAAAACTAATCAGAGCTGAATGAAAGCAGCAAGTAGCAGACTAAATCAAAATGCAGAAGAAGATATCCAATAAAGAAAAATAAAATCCTAAGATGCAGAGCACTTCAGTTTTCAGGTATTGCTTTGAAGCCGCCTCTGCAAGAAATCCAACAAAGCAGGGTTGCCCTGCTTAGGACCCAGGGCATCCTCCCACCTGCAGGTAACAACCAGTCAAAGTGTGTCGGAACATGTTTCACGGGTACACCCATGCTGCAGCAGGGCACACTTTATTACTGTTGTCATATTATCATCTGTAAAACAAACTTTCCACAAAACTACTCTGTATGGTGCACGTTTGTTTACTCACACACAAGCTGGAATGCAGGGTGGACATTTGGACGTTACTTTATGTACTATTCTCGCCAAATAAGGTGCTGCAAAACAGGAGGCAGCACATCTGAAGGTAAGGGGACCACTGAATCAATTTGAACAGGTCATACTCAATATGAACCAGCCTAACCAGGTATCCTTGGTCTCCAAAAAAAACATCCTTGCTGCCTGCCTTCTCCCTCAAATAGCCCACAGACAGAGGATTGTCTTATAATGAAGTATTCATGACTACTGCCTCGGAAGTGGGTATTTACCTGCATTCATCCTGCGTTGCAGGTTACTGATGACCTGCACAATGGTGGAATGGATTCCCTTGCAGTTGAAGAGTATGGCATTGTATGCAGGGGCCCAGATGCCAACCTGGGTGCCATCAATAATACCCTAGATTTATCAGAATCTGACAATGCAAAAGAAAAAGATTGCAGGAATCTCTCATTCAGGCTGGTTCCGTTCTACCACACACGTTCCCATCATATCCCTTAAACCCTTCACCTCCAGAAAGACATCTAATTGTCTCCTCAGCCTATTTAAGTTAATCTCTGCAACAGCTGACTATGGTAATTTAGTCTATTATCCTTTGTGTGTAAGAACAAAGGAACTTTTATAAACAATATCAGAACAATATGGCGAGTGCACATTTTTCAGTAGGTCTAGAGCTGACCTAAAGTTGCAAGCTATTGAAACTTAAATCAGTATAGTGCTCTTCTGCACCCCTTAGGTTTGTTTAACCAGGCCAAGTATTAATGGCCATAGGGAGTAGTCAAATTAGTAAGAGGCCATTCCTCATGTTTCATATTCTTCCAAACTTTTTTCCCCAGAAGTTATTAGGTTGAAACATGTGGTAAAGTTTAGTGCCAAGCAACCTCCAACTCCACTAAACAAGATCATAACCAAAGTATTTCAGCACTTAATGATACACACACACACCTGTTTACACACACTGATACAAGCTATATATGTATATGTAAATATCTACATACAGCAATGATCAAATAATACTTTCATATCATTGATTTGACCCTCTACTAAGGATACGGGGTGAGGAATTATAGAAGATCGCTCTAAATTTCCTTCATAAAGCCATGATCCATATCCTGTGCCACTTCTACTGGTACAAGGAAGAAGGGCTCAGCCCTTCCCGGTCCTTTCACTCCCTAAAAGGAGGAAACAATACCGCTTCTAGGAAGGGAGGTCATAGATGGAATCAGAGAGGGGGAATTTAGAAGGCAAGGTCAGCTGATAACATTCTGCTTCCCATCCTGTGCACCCCCCAATACCAGTCAGAAAACTATATCATGAACTTTCATGCCAACCAACAAAACTTGGGAAAGCTAACTAACAGCTTCAGAAAAGCTGGCACAGTCCCCAAAAAGTCAACAACTCAAACGCCCCCCCCACCCCCCCGAGAATAAAGGCCTGCTGCAAGGTGAATGAATAAGTTAAATCTCTTTGTTAATGCATTGGATTTCAGGATTTTTAGTAGTGTTTTGGGCTCACGCTCCACAATTCAGGTTGTATTTCTATGAAAAGTGAAACCCAAAAAGCCTCATGTGAAAAGCAGTAGTCGCAATGGTAGATAGAGCAGTGTGACATGAACTTATCAGGGACGATTTTAAACACACGTCCAGAATGGGTGTGAAGTCGGCAGAGCCGCTGCGATGCCGGCCATTGCCAGGATCGGGAGGCTCAAGCCATTTTGAGGTTCAGGCCTCGTTTGATTGCAGCCGGAAAGCTGCGGGTGCAAAAACTGGGCCGCAGTATTTTAGGGGAGTCAGGAGGCGCACTCCTGGCCCCACAAGAATAAAAGACAAAAAGATTTGGGGCTATTTTGGCAGTGGCCATACAGAACCAGAGCCGATGGTGGGGTTGCACCACACACTGTCTGGTACAAATGGGCAGATCATGAGTGGCGCATTCTCCTACGATGGCTTGGCCCCGATCTGCTCATTTAAACAGCCTCCTGCCTGAAACAGGCAGAAGTGCTTTGCGCCCATTTACAGGCGCGCCTGAAAATTGCATCAGGCGGGCCTTGGGCATCCAAAGGTTGGACAAGGTCCCCCATCACCCCCACCCCCAATATTTCTCGGTGTGTTTTTTCAGCTGAGAAACAGTTCTCTGCATTTTGAGGGACCACAAGCATGGATAGTGCAAGTAGGGGTCTAAACGTTAATCATCCATGTAAAAACTCAGTTGGCAACTATTTCTAACATAGCTTCATCTTCAGGAAAACGTCAAAACCTTGGGAGGTACCTTAGTCCTCTTACCAATTGTGTACAACTGTGAGCTCTCAGAGAGAGATAATTCACCTCGAGGGGAACTTCACTAAGGTAGAACTGCTAATCCACAAAGTCAAGACTCTGACCTTCCAGCAAATGGAGAACAAATTTCATATCACATAACAGGCTTATATTGCTCCTTTCAAATTTACCACTAACCCCAGAGCCGACCTATACTTAAATTTCACACTCTGTAAACACACCTCAGGTCAACAGAGAGCACAGAAAACCTAAAAGTGACCATTGAAGAAGATTTGAGCTACTGATGAAATGGGGAACAATGATTCAACTTTATGATCCATTCCAGAACCCTGCTACCTCTCGACGTGCGGACTGTACTCTAAATTTATCATTAGCTACTAATTTAGGAGGAACCAAATGGAGAGGGGGGGAACAGTTTGTGCTTTTTCCTGATTTCAGGCAACAAGCGAAACAAGGGCTCCAAACGCTGTATGTCCGCACAAAAAGTGGAAAGTTGGCAGCGATGCATTACACCCTCATTTCTCGCATTTTACTGAAAGTCACGTGTGAACTCTGTGCCTCAGCAACTCGCTCTAACCTCTTTTCATTTTTTCCTTCTCTAGATGCGTCTGTGGAAGAACAAGGAGCTAGACCCACACTGTCAGCTCTGCGAACATCCCCATCCTCAATGATGGCGGAGTCCAGCACGTGAGTGCAAAAGACAAGGCTGAAGCGTTTGCAACCATCTTCAGCCAGAAGTGCCGAGTAGATGATCCATCTCGGCCTCCTCCCGATATCCCCACCATCACGGAAGCCAGTCTTCGGCCAATTCGATTCACTCCACGTGATATCAAGAAACGGCTGAGTGCACTGGATACAGCAAAGGCTATGGGCCCCGACAATATCCCAGCTGTAGTGCTGAAGACTTGTGCTCCAGAACTAGCTGCGCCTCTAGCCAAGCTGTTCCAGTACAGCTACAACACTGGCATCTGCCCGACAATGTGGAAAATTGCCCTGTCTACAAAAAGCAGGACAAATCCAATCCGGCCAATTACTGCCCCATCAGACCACTCTCAATCATCAGCAAAGTGATGGAAGGTGTCGTCGACAGTGCTATCAAGCGGCACTTACTCACCAACAACCTGCTCACCGATGCTCAGTTTGGGTTCCGCCAGGACCACTCAGCTCCAGACCTTATTACAGACTTGGTCCAATCATGGACAAAAGAGCTGAATTCCAGAGGTGAGGTGAGAGTGACTGCCCTTGACATCAAGGCAGCATTTGACCGAGTGTGGCACCAAGGAGCCCTAGTAAAATTGAAGTCAATGGGAATCAGGGGGAAAACTCTCCAGTGGCTGGAGTCATACCTAGCACAAAGGAAGATGGTAGTGGTTGTTGGAGGCCAATCATCTCAGCCCCAGGACATTGCTGCAGGAGTTCCTCAGGGCAGTGTCCTAGGCTCAACCATCTTCAGCTGCTTCTTCAATGACCTTCCCTCCATCATAAGGTTAGAAGTGGGGATGTTCACTGATGATCGCACAGTGTTCAGTTCCATTCGCAACCCCTCAGATAATGCAGTCCGAGGCCGTATGCAGCAAGACCTGGACAACATCCAGGCTTGGGCTGATAAGTGGCAAGTAACATTCGCACCAGATAAGTGCCAGGCAATGACCATCTCCAAAAAGAGACAGTCTAACCGCCTCCCCTTGACATTCAACAGCATTACCATTGCCAAATCCCCCACCATCAACATCCTGGGGGTCACCATTGACCAGAAACTTAACTGGACCAGCCATATAAATACTGTGGCTACGAGCACAGGTCAGAGGCTGGGTATTCTGCAGTGAGTGACTCACCTCCTGACTCCCCAAAACCTTTCCACCATCTACAAGGCACAAGTCAGGAGTTTGATTGAATACTCTCCACTTGCTTGGATGAGTGCAGCTCCAACAACACTCAAGAAGCTCGACACCATCCAAGATAAAGCAGCCCACTTGATTGGCACCCCATCCACCATCCTAAACATTCACTCCCTTCACCACCGGCGCACTGTGGCTGCAGTGTGTACCATCCACAGGATGCACTGCAGCAACTCGCCAAGGCTTCTTCGACAGCACCTCCCAAACCCGCGACCTCTCCCACTTAGAAGGACAAGAGCAGCAGGCACATGGGAACAACACCACCTGCACGTTCCCCTTCAAGTCACACACCATCCCGACTTGGAAATATATCGCTGTTCCTTCATTGTCGCTGGGTCAAAATCCTGGAACTCCCTTCCTAACAGCACTGTGGGAGAACCTTCACCACACGGACTGCAGCGGTTCAAGAAGGCGGCTCACCACCACCTTCTCAAGGGCAATTAGGGATGGGCAATAAATGCCGGCCTCGCCAGCGACGCCCACATCCCGTGAACGAATAAAAAAAACTCATGCGCCGTCAAACATTTTTTCCCCTCCCAAGCATTAGCCCAGAGACATCCACTCAGGAGGCATTCGAGAATGAGCCAGAGGAGACTGTATAGGTTGGTGCACAGAGCACTACTGGCAGGAGGAGCTGGGGGTGGAACATGAAGAGGAAGATGTTGCTGACCAGTGGGTCGGGAAACATTGCCCCTTTGGCCCAAAAGGCTGGGAACCGAGATTTCATGGGTCCAGCCTTTAACAGAAGAATGCTTACAGAATATTGAGCGTATGTACAAGTACTGGGGATGGTGCCTGACACTCTGCATCAAATGGTAGGTCAATTGGAGAAGTCCACTACTTGCATTTATCCTGATGGATGGTTTTTGTAGCTCCACATGGAGACTGTGGCAGCTCCAATCACATCTGCAAGGGAGGCCCTATAACAGAGACCCGAAGGGCAGTCTGCTCTTCTGCCATGAATACTCAAACTTGGGTGTCAGATTGGAGAGCGCTGTCTCTCTGGCCTTCAAGCAATTGGGAGTGGGATACCTTGAATTAGGTCTGCTTTCCCACCAATTAGTGGCCATACTGAACCAGTGCCTGTGGTAAAGGTAGGCTGTAGTTTCAGTTGCAGCGTGTGGCATAACTCTGAGTAAAGCATAGTCTCCAAAAGCACTGTTCCTGATATAACTAGAGCACCTTGGTGTCTATATTCTGGTATGGGGGTGCTGGTGGGTTCGTGCCATTGCCTCCAATGTTGCCTGATTCCTTTGTTGCTCCTCATTTTATTTCTGAATACATAGGACCTTTAACCATTACCGATAAATACACTTGGTTCACATTTCAACTAAGTCATATTTTAATATTACTGAAAACCTGATGACATCACAGTAATTTTTAACACAAGTTTAAAAAGTTACATTTTCACCACACCCAGCCTGAGGCAATAAGAGGCCCAAGCTGATAAGATCCCAGATTGATTTAGATTATGATTTCTTCCTGTTCCAACCATGCAATCAATGAGGTGATTTCATCTGGGCTTTGCTATATTTTATTTTCCAGAAGCATTTCATTTCCAATGTGCTGAGTTAGAAATAGTTACAAACGGGTTCGAGTTTGAATCCGCTTCTAACAAAAAAAAAGTTTCATGAGCAGTATTATTTAAAAATAACAGAAAGATGAAAAATACTTTCACAAACTCGAGTCAGAGTGTACACAGGGTGTGTCAAACATACAAAATGCACAGAAGTGACAAAATCTACCCAGACTAGTCAACGTGTTAAAAATACCACCAGTGTGTACATCCTCTTACTGGGGGCAACTCGACCCATTCCTTTCATTTCGTTGAACAGAAGGGGTCGGTAACCAGGGGACACAGATTCAAGATAATTGGCAAAAGAGCCAGAGTTGAGATGAGGAGAATTTTTTTTTACGCAGCGAGTTGTTATGATCTGGAATGCACTGTTTGAAAGGATGGTGGAAGCAGATTCAATAATAACTTTCAAAAGGGAATTGGATAAATACTTGAAAAGGGGAGAAAATTGCAGGGCTATGGGGAAAGAGCAGGGGAGTGGAACTAATTGGATCGCTCTTTCAAAAGGCCGGCACAGGCACGATGGGCCGAATGGCCTCCTTCTGTGCTGGAAGATTTTGTGAAAGGATTATTGCGGGGCTTTTCAGCTGTTCACTGTGTCAGCCATGCCTGCTGTTCAGTCCCACAAAATAAGCGCTCAATTTATTTATAGTCAGAGGCAAACGTAGTTACTTGAAACAAATTGGGGGTTGCCAAAACACTGACTGGGGATCGGTTAAGTAATCCTTGGCTGTACTGAATTAATCAATCACTATTTGTGTCACAGTAATTTGAATATCTGGTTAAAATTCAAAACCAGACATTTTGTAGAATTCTGTAGTAAGACCAACTTAAACGTAGGCAGGATGTCATGCAGCAGTGTTCAATAGTCAAGATTACCGCCTGATACTGCAGTTTGAAAGTGAGTTTCAGGAATGAAGTAAAATGAGGCACGCTCGTAATCTGCCTCACAGCCCAAACTGCTTGGCAATAAGGAACGTTTTTTTAATAACGCCATTATATGTTTGAAAAGGTCTCAGTTTAATCGTTTTTAAATGTGGCCTTTTTTTCTGTTATGTGAGTGAGCTGCTGACAACCATTTCCCGCATTGAACACAAAAGAAGTGTGAGAGGCCAACAGACATGATGATTACTGTGGAGAAACACTGCCTCCTGCACTCCTATTGTTTTAAGCGGGGCGACCTCAATGGATGTGATTAGAGTGTCACCTTTTGACATGTCCAAAACCGGACAGGGGTCAGAAAAAGGGCAGCGTATGAGGGGAGAGAGAGAGAGGGGGGATGAATCACAGTTTAATTTCTATGTTTAAAAGCTTGGTTATGATCATTAATGCCTCCACATTGTTACATCCCAGATTTTGAAAAATTTTATTTCCATTTTAACAATCAGATGTTTGAGGGCTGATTTTCCTGATCATCCTTTGCCTGGTGCTGGACAGGCACAACATGCCTTAAGTGTGCCGCATCTGTCCAGGCCTCTCTGTGCCTGAATTTGGTAGTCCAGACCATTAGCATGGCATCACATAATTCGGCAGACTGGCAAGTGTCTGGTCCTTACTGTGACTAAGCTGGCAGTTTGATACTGATACTGGGTATCCAAAGTAAAAAGGGTTCCATTCTCCAGTAGTAGAGTTGCCACTTTTTGGGGTGTCCAAAACCAAACACGGGTTTTGGAAAGGGGCATGGCTTAAGATGACTGACAGCAATAGCACATGAAGAAGAAACAGGAACAATTAATAAAAAGCATCCAATTTCTCAGGTTGCCCCATTAAACAGAAATCCATCGGAATTGATTTTAAATATATTGGTAAAGGAGTGATGCCTGAGAATATATCCCTATAAAGGAATTATTTCATCAGCTTTGCTTCCAGTTAGTTGTTAAAAACCATTAAGTATTATAGAAGCTCACTGTGGTTACATTTTATGAGTAAACCAGTAAAAGCTGAGGCCTGACTTACCTGAGGCTCAGGCTCTGCCCCAACACCGATCTTCAGACTCCAGAGTTGTATAGTTTTCCCATCAGACGTGCCATGTAGCAGTGACTAACACTGCGTGCTTGTCTTGGGCTGCTTCTGACATATGCCAACTTGGGTTGAATGGGTACTGGTGTAACCAGCTACCCGGCAGTTGATTTGGTAGATGTTCTAAGATGGCACTGCCTCAACTTTTGCTGCCTGCTCTACGTTTTTTTTAAGTCAGACTCTCTGGCTATAAACCATATGGGTGATAGGTAACCTTCGATGTGGTCTATGTGGTATGTAAATACTATTTAAGCCTATAGGAATAATGCTAAATAAATCTATTAGTGTTATACCCTTAAACTGAAAAAACAAATTGTGATTTGTGACAGTCATTACATATTAGCAAATCATTCTTTACTGGTTGACATCAGTGGGGAATAGTCTTTGGTGGGCAATAAAATAGCAACAGTTTATGCAAAATGCCTTTAGTTTCAGTAATTCTAACACATCCTTTCTCATTTCTTAACTCTCTGGGGTAACACTATTGTGCTGAACTACCATGACTGTTTGTGCACTAAACATAACTAATATGTTACGCTTATAGATATATATATATATATATATATGCATAATTATTTAGAATACCTACTGTGAACCAGAGTTGCTCTGATTAGATAGTCACCTTTCTAATGTTACCAACTGATCCAGAGCTGTGGACCTGATGGTAAATCAGCCTTTCCTCACGACAGATTTTCTTTCATTCTCACAAGTCTGGTGCATTCAAGTCGAGAATCCGTCCGGTTTTAAAGAGTTGTTTCTCCAGCTCAAATAGTAATGAGGAATTCTTCACTGCTGCTGATGTGCTCAAAAAAGAAAGATTGGTGTCCAGTCACATGTCCGGGCACTTTGGCGATTGTGTTGGCAACCAGCGCCCCCAATCCCCAGCTACCCCTCAATTTGGTTTGAAGAGAAAGTATTCCACCAATCAGAAAGCTGCACTGGACGTTTTCAGGTAAAGATTTAACAAGAAAAAAAGTGTTATTGATCAAACATTAATGATGTCACTTAAACCTTACAACTTAGCTGATTTCACATGTTTGAAAAGTGGAACTTTGGGAGCAATAGTGGGTATGGAAAGTAACTTTAAATGGTAGGTATGCTGGTTAAAGAACAAATTAAAGCCCTTGATCACTTGAGTTTTAAATTATAAGTGCAGGAAATGGTTTTCAAGGGAAACAGAACAGAAAATGAGAAAGTCACTCGGATGTTCAGACCGATATAACTGCATTTAATATTCAAATGATTAATTTTTGTTTTTGCTTTGAAATTACATTTGAAAAAAGAGCGCACGCAGAGTTGAAGGGAACTACATTCATCCTGGAGCTTAATGCAGCATTTATGTACAGATCGAGGCCCCTGCTGTAATGTGGCACTTGGTCCTTGACCTCGTTAGCACAAAACCTTCAAAATAATTATTTGACACAAAACTCTCACCATTCCTTGTTAGAATCTGTGGAAGGTGATGGGAGGAAGCTATGGCTTTGGCTTGAAGTCTTTGTCACCGCTTTGTAAATTTTTCAGCCTTTTGTTGATGTGAATGTATAGCATAGGAATCCTTATGAAATGAGAAATTTCTACATCTGTACAGTGTTATTGGCCCTAATACCCCCACATCATACACAAAGATGTCTCCTCCCCCTATATAATCTATCACCATTATTCTCCTCTTTTCCCCAATAAAGCTAGAAGTTTAATCATTCAGCCTGCATGCTTCGGATAGTTGAGCATTAGACATTGAATGTGAACTGAAAATAGATTCATTATTTTCCTTTATCTATAGTCTTCTACTTCATTTATCATTTTAAAAGGCAAAGAGGGATACCTGCATGTGAATGATGGCCTTGTATGGGGCTGGCGTTCTGAAATACTCTTTTTCTTCCAATTGAACCTTTTCTTATTGCATTCTGTGAGCAGGATGAATAGTTTCTCCTGAGAGCTAAGCCTCCCTGTGAACAAGCAGAAAGATCACAGGGTCCATTTCTCAGCAATTATTCTGCTGAATAAATAAGAACTCCATGGCGTTTCACAAGCATGCACCAAGAAGCGCGTTAAAGGGTTAATGTCTCACTTCCGCTTGATAGAGCAGTAGATTTCAATAAGTTCAACTAATCTCCCCATTCGATAGCCTAACTTGCCATTGGTGGTAAGCAGCAGTGGATCAGAGGTATTGTCCACTTTTAATGGAAGACGTTCCATAATTGATTCAGTCACGATGGGGCAACTGTGCATGCGCATGCACAGTCACTCAAAAGCCTGGGAAGATCCTTACTTGTCAGCGATGGTAAAAGTGTATAGCTGAGTTATACAGAAGTCAACCCATCCACAGCCAGAAATGATAGTATACCTACTGCAAATGCCTTTGGTGGGAATTACCCTGCTTTGTTGTTGCTGGCAACCACTTGTGGGGTTTTGGTGCCTCTAATAGCACTGGCGCTGGGTTGTTTACATACCATTCCACCAACAGCATTCTTGCCATCAGACATCCCCTGTACCGTAAAGGGGGCATAAGCATTAATGGCTTGATGGCGACTTAATGTGGTTTAGTGAATAACAGGCTGAAGTGCCTTTAAACCTGCAGCAGCAATAACAAGCTGCATTTATCTAGCACCTTCACAGGTGCTACACAGAGGTGCAAGCAAAGAAAAGTGGATGCAGTCAAAGTCTTTAAAAGTTGGAATATCTGTTTCTTGAAAAATAAAAGCAGCGCTTTCCAGGAATTATTTCACCCTTTCATGCTCATTTTTTGCTTAAAAGTTATTTCTGTTTCCATCCATCCATTCACTGTCTGCATTCAAACATGAAGAATGGTCATTAATATGAGGTACCTAAAGACTGAAGACACCCATGAAACCATATTTTAGCATAAGTCAGATCCTCCAATTAATGACTGGAGAAAATTGAGGAGGAAAAACGTAGAAAAAACTTTCTTTGTACTTTTATTGTCCTTAATCCTTTGACTGGTGGTTCTATTTCAAACTTGTACAATTGGAGATGCTGCAGTGGTAAAGATTGAATGCTGGGGAAGCCAGCTAACTGGGATGCTTGGGTGGAAATAGATCTTACCCATGAGCCAGATTGTTCTCAGGGCCCATCATATTGAGTTAAACACTTTGGAAATCCAGTGACCGCTCTCAGCTGTGGCAGTAGTAAGGGCACTGAAATTTGCCTCAGCAGCACTGAGTTAGACAAGAGAAAATCGGCCGAGGTTCCTCTTCCAAATAATTATCCAGCAACCTCTGCTGTAAATGCACATGTTGGATGTCAGGCAAGGACAGGATCAGGCCCCCCACAGTTAGGTAGCCTGCCAAGACTCACTGACGGCCACTTGGGCAAAGTAACAGGGGGTTCGCTGACAACTTTAGAATCCTACCCGAGCAAGTAGTTAGTGCCTTCAGAAGCGGGGGAATGAGGTGAAAATTGATAGCGAAAAATTGGTGAGAGAAAAAAAAATTAATTGGTATTTCAGACAGTGTTTTAATTACCTACAAAGAAGAACTTTCTGAACTAACTTAAATTAACTTCACCTGTCAATTGTCAAAATAGCTGTTTGAACTTGAGCCAGAAGAAAGAAACATTTGGGATATGTATGGGTAGATTAGGACGGGCAAGGGGAAGGGCTGTTATAGCATTAGAAGTAATAGAGAAATTCTGTTAGGAGCGGTGAACCGATTGGAGGTGGAGGGTAAAGGTTGCTTTGCTTTTCAACTCACCACCAAACATGAAAAGTAATATGCTTCCCGAGCAGCTGTCCCCTGAGAAAGTTATCTATATAAAGAAATCTCCTTTTTAACTGCTTTCACTCAATCATAAATAAAACTTATCTGAACCTTGCAGTCGTTCGTGAAGGGGTGCTAACTATAGTATTACTGCACAATGATATGTACTACACTTGCATATTGAATGCTAGAGGGCCCTTTGAAGGAACCAAGCAGCCTAGCAATTACACTCCAGGGTCTTGTCTCACATTGAATATTATATCCAGAGTGAATTTTTTAAAATTCGTTCCTGGGATGTGGGCATCGCTGGCGAGGCCGGCATTTATTGCCCATCCCTAATTGCCCTTGAGAAGGTGGTGGTGAGCCGCCTTCTTGAACCGTTGCAGTCCGTGTGGTGAACGTTCTCCCACAGTGCTGAATGTTCCAGAGAGGCTGAAATAAAAGCAGCTGTTACCTTACCACACCAACTTGAGTGTTCATTGGATGTAACACACAATGTCATGAAAAGGTTTGTATTTCCAAGAACTAATTCCTCTTGACTAAAATATGATTGCTGCTGGTAACATCGCTTCTTTGGCAGCCTGTTTAATATTGACGATGCTTGAATACATAGTGATTTTTATGATAAACATATCTGAACAGGTTTGAAGAAGATGTTAATATTTGATGCTAATTAATGGACACATGGAGAAATTTCTTTAAACGGATTTGCTGCCTAGTGTTTTTAAATCAGTACAGAACATAATTATAATAATGGGATCATCTATTGGAATGCATGGATTTTAGGTTTTATCAGACTGTCCCAATGTGCAGGTTTTAATTATATCGGTGAGGCCACTCTGTCAGCAGCAACGTCACCACATGCTGGAAGCTTGTCAACAGGAACTTTTGGCTTGCAAACACAACACCTGACAACAAAAGGCCATTAAACAGATTCATACAGGAGGTGGCGCAGCCTCTCCATGCAAGTACTTACAGTGGTTCAGATGCATCATAAAAATACTGAAGTGAAAGGGGACTGAGTTTCTTATCAGTTTTAAAAAACAGACCATGAAAGGTCACGGTCTATCTTGCCACGGGTCAGTGCACTGTCAGAGGTGCTGATCAGTTTAGTAACAACACACTGACTGGGAGGGATCCTTTATCCAAGGGTCTCCTACTTCCTTTTCTTGGAATCTCTAACCACGGTGGTCAGGAAGGGAGGCCTGTGGTTAACAAGTAAAAGCGAACTTCCTTGAATCTCTCCATGCACCTTGAGCTCTGTGGTCGGAGCTGCAGGCCTGCTGATATGATCCCTGGAAGGGCAAGGCTTCCATCAGCATTTCTTCACAGTGTGGTGATAGACAGAACAGTGGCTGTTGTTATCTGTGTCAGCTCCACAGCCCTGAAAGTCGTTTTGCGATACACTTAACACATCTAGCTTAAAATATGGAATGCCATTCTGCCAACCGTAGACCAGGAGTGAGGGAGGGGCAAGATTTCAGTGAATCGCACCTGCACTAATTAGTGGATGGAAATTTTCTATTAGAAATCAAAACAGTCACATTTGGCACAGCACTGGGTGTCTTCTGAAGTTGGACTGAGGTACATTGTCAAAGACATATATGGGGAAGGGCATTTTGAACTGTATTTGACCCTTGATGCAACTACTCCTGTAGACACATTTGGTTAAAGCACTTTTTACATTTATACTTATTTAGTTTTGTTTACAAAAGAGTGAAAGGGGGTAAAAGACTTTCTAAATTAGACCAGTTCCCTGTGCTTGCATTGCCACAAAACTGTGGTCTAAGATTCTGCCATTGAGATAAGGGAATCAGTTTTAGCAAAGTAAACACAGCAAGGGGGTATGGAAATGTTGAAACTAAACAAGTGATAATGTAAAAGTGTTGTAAATTACCTAAGTGCTTAGATTGACCTATCTTTTGAATATATATATATATATACTGCATTTACAAGCACATGATCTGCAATTATCTTATACTTTTAAACATTTTATAGAATCAAGAAAACTCTCAGTCTATTCAGATAAAACAAACTTGAAATGGGAACGAGGCCAAAAAAATTGACAATGAACAGTTAAAGGTCCAATTTAAAAAACCCTTCAGCCAATATTTAGATTTGGATAACAATATATTATCTAAATTTGCCTTAGCTTTGCAGTATTGTATTATGCGTTGTAACCCAACTAATATTATATAGTGAGTATGAGATTAATATCGTGAATGCAAGATGTAGTTCAATATCTTAGCAAACACCAACGAAAGCAAAAATTAAAAACGACTTTGCAACAGCTGAGGCTAGAATCTCAAACACAATGGAAAAGTAGAAAGGTTAACACCTCCATACATGCGTTGTATAGGGGGCCCCACCCAGAGTGGAGTGAAACGGAATTTGTAACTAATGTTTGGGTAAAATTTGCACTGTTTTATCAGTTCTCGATGTCCCTGCGACGCACAGCAGCCATTGTGAGTCAATAAATGGGTCAGCATTGTGCACTGCTGAAGTGTCAGCAGTGTTTGTTACTGACTGTGGATATGAAAAAAAAATCACAAAGGCAATATCACCACACGTTGTAATATAACTCATCTGAATTGAAATTCAGCTTCCCCAATCAGAGCCTTACATTAAAGTGACTGTGTCATCCTGCAAAAAGGTGCTTGCAAACTGAGAAGTTGCTTTAACCAAGTGTCAGCTGTGGCTCAGTGATAGCACTCTTGCCCCTCTGTTAGATGGTTGTGGGTTCATAGTCCCACTCCTAGAGACTTAAGCACAGAAAGTGTATGCTGGCACTTCAGTGCAGTACTGAAGGAGAGCTGCATCTGTCGGAGGTGTGGTCTGTTCAGATGAGTCATTAATAAAGGAGAGCCACTACAGACTTGTAAAAGGCAAATTGTGTTTAACTAACCTGATTGAGTTTTTTGATGAGGTAACAGAGAGGGTCGATGAGGGCAACGCGGTTGATGTTGTGTATATGGACTTTCAAAAGACGTTTGATAAAGTGCCACATAATAGGCTTGTTAGCAAAATTGAAGTCCATGGAATAAAAGGGGCAGTGGCAGCATGGATACAAAATTGGTTAATTGACAGGAAGCTGAGAGTAGTGGTGATCGGTTGTTTTTCGGACTGGAGAGAGATGTACAGTGGTGTTCTCCAGGGGTCGGTACTAGGACCACTGTTTTTTTTGATATATATTAATAACTTGTTCTTGGGTGAACAGGCACAATTTCAAAATTTGCAAATAACACAAAATTTGGAAGTGTAGTAAATAGCGAGGGGGATAGTGATAAACTTTAAGAGGACATAGACAGGCTGGTGGGATGGGCGGACACATGACAGATGAAATTTAACACAGAGAAATGCAAAGTGATACATTTTGGCAGGAAGAATGAGGAGAGGCAGTATAATGAACCTTTATAAAACACTGTTCAGCCACAACTGGAGTACTGTGTCCAATTCTGGGCACCGCACTTTAAGAAGGATGTGAAGGCCTTAGGGAGGGTGCAGAAAAGATTTACTAGAATGGTTCCAGGGATGAGGGACTTCAGTTATGTGGATAGACTGGAGAAGCTGATGTTGTTCTCCTTAGAGCAGAGAAGGTTGAGAGGAGATTTGATAGAGGTCTTCAAAATCATGAAGGGTTTAGATAAAGTAAATAAAGAGAAACTATTTCCATTGGTGGAAGGGTCGAGAACCAGAGGACACAGGTGATTGGCAAAAGAACCAAAAGCGATATGAGGAAAAACTTTTTAACGCAGCGAGTAGTTATGATCTGGAATGCGCTGCCTGAAAGGGTGGTGGAAGCAGATTCAATCGTGGCTTTCAAAAAGGAATTGGATAAATACTTGAAAGTAAAAAAAATTCAGGGCCATGGGGAAAGAGCGGGGGAATGGAACTAACTGGATTGTTCTTACAAAGAGCTGGCATGGCTCAATGGGCCGAATGGCCTTCTTCTGTGCTGTAACCATTCTATGATTCTATGATTTCCGTGGGTCTTCCACTGGTCTCCCGCCGAATCAATGGAGAATGACTCGCTCAAGCCCTGCGGAATTACAGAGTCCCCATCCCTAGAATTTGGGCTGAGTTCTCGAGCTTGGGGTTAGGGCAGATGGATGTCTCACTCCAATGCGCTTACTCCTGCGGAGCGAGCCCAGGAATTTCGGGGCGAGTGTATAAAGAGGATCTA
This sequence comes from Heptranchias perlo, assembly GCF_035084215.1. Lineage (NCBI taxonomy): Eukaryota > Metazoa > Chordata > Chondrichthyes > Hexanchiformes > Hexanchidae > Heptranchias > Heptranchias perlo. The sequence continues at coordinate 133,886,448 of NC_090327.1, read as the reverse complement.
AAACAATGTAGCGCTGAAAGGAGTTTTTTCTCAGTTACTTTAAAATAAATCCACCTGAAGCCTCTCAGTTCCAAATAAATTTGATGAATGCTGTAACAAATGTTAATAACAATACATCAAAAGCAAAATACTGCGGATGCTGGAAATCTGAGTTCTGACGAGAGGTCTTCGACCTCAAACGTTAACTCTGTTTCTTTCTCCACAGATGCTGCCTGACTCGCTGAGCTTCTCCAGCATTCCCTGTTTCTATATTTGTTTACAACAATACGTTTTTGAATAGACCTGAAAGTCTACAGTTCCACAGAAGCAATTCTGCAGCTTCGAAGTGAAACTGAATACGGAGGTGATTTTACATGTAGTGCGGCTTTCTCATTAGATGGAGCTGTTGACTCATAATTCAGAGCAAGGCTTAAATTTCTATAAGGAGCAAGTCAGAATCCCCTGAGGCAAAAGTGTAGGATAACCATTCTCTGACATGAATGGTAAATTAGCGTAGCATATGGATTGCAAAATAATTTAATCATGTAATCAATAATTATGATTTAATCTTGATTAACCCTTATAGTAATACTGTGCTGTAATACTCTGATTCAAAATAGAGTACAAAACAATTGTTTCCCATTTTTTCTCAGGGCACATTTAAAAATGTCATTTTTTTCCAATCAGGTTTTCATTTGAATGTTCTTTGTGCCAGAGGTAAGATTTTTACAGCTGTTGCAGTAATGTCACCATGTCCTTGGTTACTGCCTGAACAAACTTCAACTAAAATGTAACATCAAATTACATGTGCAAAAATGGCATAATTATGCTACATAAGCAATATTCCCACTCCAGTGAAAGTGATAACTTGAGGGGAATGTAAGACATGTCCAAACAGCCCTTCAAGAAAAGAAGATTAAAACATAAAGTCTATCAACCAGTAGCAATGGAAGAGCAGCTGCAATTGTGGGTCATCTCGTTGATACAGGAGAGTTGGGTTCCACAGGACGATTGTATCCTTATGTCCCTTGGAACACACTTGCAGACCCTGTAGCAACTACCTAAATGAGAATGTTTGCAGCCTCAGTCATCCATCGATACAAATGGGCTTAAAATTAAAATTATTTCTTTTTTTAAAAAAAAGCATTATATAAAATGAGTTGGTAGGGTAGATAGAGAGAAACTATTTCCTCTGATGGGGGAGTCCAGATCAAAGGGGCATCATCTTGAAATTAGAGCTAGGCCGTTCAGGGGTGATGTCAGGAAGCACTTCTTCACACAAAGGGGAATGGAAATCTGGAACTCCCTCCCCCAAAAATATTAGGAATTAGGAACATAGGAGCAGGAGTAGGCCATTCAGCCCCTCGTGCCTGCTCCGCCATTTGATAAGATCATGGCTGATCTGTGATCTTACTCCATATACCTGCCTTTGGCCCATATCCCTTAATACCTTTGGTTGCCAAAAAGCTATCTATTTCACATTTAAATTTAGCAATTGAGCTAGTATCAATTGCTGTTTGCGGAAGAGAGTTCCAAACTTCTACAACCCTTTGTGTGTAGAAATGTTTTCTAATTAAAAAAGCTGCTGAGGCTGGGGGTCAATTGAAAATTTCAAAACTGAGATTGATAAATTTTTGTTAGGGAAGGATATTAAGGGCTCTGGAACCAAGGTGGGTAGATGGAGTTGTGATACAAATCAGCCATGATCTAATTGAATGGTGGAACAGGCTCGAGAGGCTGAATGGCCTATTCCTGTTCCTATGTTCCTACACTAAAATCTGGTATACCTTCCTGGCTTGCTGTGTATTGCAAAACATTACTGACTAAGGCTACAGACCATCATAATACCCGGCTCTGCCTAACTAGCCAGTAGGATAAATATGTCCAAGAATGCCTCACATAGCAACTGTCCTCATTTTACGAAGATTAAGGATGCAATGTGCACTATGTCAACATGCAGCCAAGAGAACTCCTTCTGCATGCATCCAGCCAGTTGCCCTACATTGGTGAACTCCTGAGCCATGCATTCTTGCATATCACCGACAGATTCACTCACACTGTAATACCATGGAACTGTGACCTTTCTCTGCCGATAATATGTTCCACCACCATCCTTTCCAAAGCATCTATACTGAGGCTTCAGTCTTGATAATACCGGAATGGCGGTATGGACCTCTACAATAACCCTGCCGCCTTTTCTGAAGCCTGCCCTGGATGCAACCTCTCCACTCTTGTTTTGTGCCCTCATCAATGAGCTAAAGGTTCTCTTGCTTGGGAAGTGTGCTGCTTGGCGTGAATGGAAATGCACCGTGAAAGGATCGGAGGGGATGACTGTGGTTCAACCGAGGTGTGAGGTTTTTCCATCCAAGCCTCTATGGCACTGGAGCACTGTCCAGGTTCCACGTGTACGCTGATGACACCCAGCTCTACCTCACGACCACCTCTCTCGACCCCTCCACTATCTCTGATTTGTCACGCTGCTTGTTCGACATCCAGTATTGGATGAGCAGAAATTTCCTCCAAAAAATATTGGGAAGACCGAAGCCATTGTCTTCGGTCCCCACTACAAACTCCGTTCCCCGGCCAATGACTCCATCCCTCTCCCTGGCCACTATCTGAAGCTGAACTAGTCCATTCCCAACCTTGGCATCCTATTTGACCCTTAAATGAGCTGCTGACCACACATCCGCTCCATCACCAGGACCGCCTACTTCCACCTCCATAACATCGCCCGTCTCTGTCCTTGCCTCAGCTCACCTGCTGCTCAAACCCTCATCCGTGCCTTTATTACCTCTAGACTTGACTGTTCCAATGCTCTCCTGGCCAGCCTCCCATCTTCCACCCTCTATAAACTTGAGCTCATCCAAAACTCTGCTGCCCGTATCCTAACTCGCACCAAGTCCCATTCACCCATCACCCCTGTGCTCACTGACCTACATTGGCTCCCGTTTGGGCAATGCCTCGATTTTAAAATTCTCATCCTTGTTTTTAAATCCCTCCATGGCCTCGCCCCTCCCTATCTCTGTAACCTCCTCCAGCCCTACAACCCTCTGAGATCTCTGCGCTCCTCCAATTCTGGCCTCTTGTGCATCCCCATTGGCGGCTGTGCCTTCCGCTGCCTCTGCCCTAATCTCTGGAATTCTCTCCCTAAACCTCTCCTCCTCTCTACCTCTCTCCTCCATTAAGACGCTCCTTAAAACCCACCTCTGCGACCACCTTTCCTAATATCTCATGTGGCTCGGTGTCAAATTTTGTTTGATAACACTCCTGTGAAGCGCCTTGGGACGTTTTACTACGTTAAAAGTGCTATATAAATGCAAGTTGTTGTTGTTGAAGAGAGAGGGGAAAATTAAGCAGTAGCATACTCCCTGCAATGAACTAGCAATTATAATTATATTATCAATGTAGAAGGGGGAAGGTTGCCTGCATTTAAATATTACATATACAATCCTCGCCTCGTACATCTTTGCTGCACAGACAGACACCGCTCTGTGGTGGGAAACCCTCACCTCTGGGGAGGATAACAATTCCAAAGAACATTGGTGCCCCGATGAGTTAAGACCACACTCCTTCCAGTGTGCAGGGACTTCTCCCTGAAAGAGCCGGCTCCTGACGTTAGGTGACAACTTGCTCCGCAACAAAGGGGGTTGGTGGAAAGGTCTCTTTTATTCATACTATGCTACACACATTGCGCTTTGCATTAGTTTAGCTACATGCCTGTTGCTTAAGTGACCTTCAACTTCTCACATGGCTCAGTGTTTCACTTTATAATTCTGCAGAGCCCATAATAGTATTTGCAATTTAGCGTAGTCTTATTATCACTTTTATCATGTCATCAATTTAACTCATATTTGTGAGCTGAGGCTATAACATGACTTTCCTAAACCTATTGACTGCACATAAAAAAAGAATGCCTGTTATATAATATAAAATAGTGCAGAGTACAAATTTAATTTAAATGCATTTAGTTTTATTGTAAACAATTTTACAACACCAAGTTATAGTCCAGCAATTTTATTTTAAATTCACAAGCTTTCGGAGATTTCCTCCTTCCTCAGGCAAATGTTTCAAGAGCTCCTTGAAGCCTACGCATTTATACATATAGAACAATACATGGTGTTTACAGACTGTCCCTGCAACTGCCCGTTGCCAAGGCAATCACCGTGTTCAGACAGAGAGGTGTCACCTGCAGAACCCCCGAATACACATTCAACAAAAAAACAAACAGGGAAAAAAAACAGAGAAAAAAAACAGAGAGAGGCAGAAACATCCGGAAGGCAGAGAGAGCCAGCAAATGACCCATTATATTAAAAACAGATAACATTTGTTCGCTGGTGGGGTAACGTGTAGCGTGACATGAACCCAAGATCCCGGTTGAGGCCGTCCTCATGGGTGCGGAACTTGGCTATCAATTTCTGCTCGACGATTTTGCGTTGTCGTGTGTCTCGAAGGCCGCCTTGGAGTACGCTTACCCGAAGGTCGGTGGATGAATGTCCATGACTGCTGAAGTGTTCCCCGACTGGGAGGGAACCCTCCTGTTTGGCGATTGTTGCGCGGTGTCCGTTCATCCGTTGTCGCAGCGTCTGCATGGTCTCGCCAATGTACCATGCTCTGGGGCATCCTTTCCTGCAACGTATGAGGTAGACAACGTTGGCCGAGTCACAGGAGTATGAACCATGCACCTGGTGGGTGGTGTCCTCTCGTGTGATGGTGGTATCTGTGTCGATGATCTGGCATGTCTTGCAGAGGTTACCGTGGCAGGGTTGTGTGGCGTCGTGGACGCTGTTCTCTTGAAAGCTAGGTAGTTTGCTGCGAACGATGGTCTGTTTGAGGTTGGGTGGCTGTTTAAAGGCGAGTAGTGGAGGTGTGGGGATGGCCATAGCGAGGTGTTTGTCCTCATTGATGACATGTTGAAGGCTGCGGAGAACATGGCGTAGTTTCTCCGCTCCGGGGAAGTACTGGACGACAAAGGGTACTCTGTTGGTTGCGTCCCGTGTTAGTCTCCTGAGGAGGTCTATGCGATTTTTTGCTGTGGCCCGTCGGAACTGTCGATCGATGAGTCGAGCGTCATATCCCGTTCTTACTAGGGCGTCTTTCAGCGTCTGTAGGTGTCCATCGCGTTCCTCCTCGTCTGAGCAGACCCTGTGTATTCGCAGGGCTTGTCCATAGGGGATGGCCTCTTTGACGTGGTTAGGGTGGAAGCTGGAAAAGTGGAGCATCGTGAGGTTGTCCGTGGGCTTGCGGTAGAGTGAGGTGCTGAGGTGCCCGTTTTAGTTTTATGACCTTCTTGATACCAACAAATTTCTTCTGGACATCCTTAACGGCTGACCTCGTCTGTGATGCAGCACTGACTTGGTCAAGACTTCCTCCCACGCTTGCATTCTGCAGTCTTTGGGAGCCACGTCGCCCGCTGACCAGAGGTAAACTGCTGCCAAACCAGAATTTCATCCACAAGCCCTTTCTCTCCCATCAGTTCAGCCATAATGCTACTAATTCTGAAGTCTCCGTTTCTTACACCTTCTCCTAATGGTACGGTTAAGATTGTGAACTTGTCATTTTAAAAAAATGTAGAGGCAAACCCAAGACCCACCACTCCACGGCATGACGAATCAGCACACCATCACGTCCAGTATCGCAGCAGTTCTGGACCTATACTTGAAATACAGGGTTCGTAGCTTCAGGTTGATAATTGCAGTGTTTATGTAAAGAACATGAGAAACAGGAGTAGGAGTAGGCCCCTTGAGCCTGCTCCGCCATTTAATCAAATCATGGCTGATCTTCAACCTCAACTCCACTTTCCCGCCCGATCCCCATATCCCTTGATTTCCCCTAGAGTCCAAAAATTTATCAATCTCAGCCTTGAATATACTCAACGACTGAGCATCCACAGCCCTCTGGGGTAGAGAATTCCAAAGATTCACAACCCTCTGAGTGAAGAAATGCCTCCTCATCTCAGTCTTGAATGGCCGACCCCTTATGCCCTCTAGTTCTAGACTCTCCAGCCAGGGGAAACAACCCCTCAGCAGCTACCCTGTCAAGCCCCCTTTGAATCTTCTATGTTTCAATGAGATCACCTCTCATTCTTCTAAACTCCAGAGAGTATAGGCCCATTCTATTCAATCTCTCCTCATAGGACAACCCTCTCATCCCAGGAATTAATCTAATGAACCTTTGTTGCACCGCCTCTAAGGCGAGTATATTCTTCCTTAGATAAGGAGACCAAAACTTACGCAGTACTCCAGGTGAAGTCTCACCAAAGCCCTGTACACTTGTAGTAAGACTTCTTTACTCTTGTACTCCAACCCCTTGCAATAGAGGCCAACATGCCATTTGCCTTCCTAATTGCTTGCTGTACCTCCGTACTAACTCTTTGTGTTTCTTGTACGAGGACACCCAAATCTCTCTGGACACCAACATTTAATAGTTCCTCGCCATTTAAAAAATTTTCTGTTTTCTCACCATTTAAAAAATATTCTGTTTTTCTATTCTTCCTACCAAAGCGAATAACCTCACATTTCCCCATATCACACTCCATCTGTCACCTTCTTGCCCACTCACTTAACCTGTCTATATCCCTTTGCAGATTCTTTGTGTCCTCCTCACAGCTTACTTTCCCACCTAGCTTTTTCATCAGCAAACTTGGATACAATATACTTGGTCCCTTCAACCAAGTCATTAATGTAGATTATAAATAGCTAAGGCCCAAGCACCGATCCTGACGGTACCCCACTAATTACAGCCTGCCAACCTGAAATTGACCTGTTTATCCCTACTGTCTGTTTTCTGTCCGTTAACCAATCCTCTATCCATGCTAATATGTTACCCCCAATCTCATGAGCCCTTATCTTATGCAACAACCTTTTATGTGGCAGCTTATCAAATGCCTTTTGAAAATCCAAATATATTATATCCACTGGTTCCCCTTTATCTATCCTGCTAGTTACATCCTCCAAAATACTCTAATAAATTTGTCAAACATGAGTTCCCTTTCATAAAACCATGTTGCCTCTGCCTAATCATATTATGATGATCTAACTGCCCTGTTACCACTTCCTTAATAATGGATTCCAGTATTTTCCCAACGAGTGATGTCAGGCTAACTGGCCTGTACTTCCCTGTATTGTCTTGAATAGCAGTGTTACATTTGCTACCTTCCAATCCACTGGGACCATTCCAGAATCTAGGGAATTTTGGAAGATCACAACCAATGCATCCACTATCTCTGCAGCCACCTCTTTTAGAACCCTAGGATGTAGGCCGTCAGGACCAGGGGATTTATTGGCTTTTAAGTACTATTGGTTTCTCAAGTACTTTTTCTCTACTGATATTAATTACTTTAAGTTCCTCTCTCTCATTAGCCTCTTGGTTCCCCATTATTTCTGGTATGCTTTTTGTGTCTTCTATTGTGAAGACAGATACAAAATATTTGTTTAATGCACCTGATTCCCCATTATAATTTCTCCTGTCTCAGCCTCTAAGGGACCAACGTTTACTTTCACTACTCTCTTTCTTTTTCCATACTTGTAAAAGCTCTTACAATCCGTTTTTTATAATTCTTGCTAGTTTACTTTCATATTCTATCTTCTCCCTTTTTATCAATTTTTTTGGTCGTGCTTTGCTGGTTTCTAAAACTCTCCCAATCCTCAGGCTTGCTACTCTTCTTGGCAACATTATAGGCCTCTTATTTTAATCTAATACTATCCTGAAGTTCTAACTACATTATTTTCCATTCCCGTAATAATTTTAAACTTTTTTTTTGTTGCAGTATCAGTACTGCTGTTATAGACATTATATAAAATTCATGCCAGATCAAACTGATCAGATTACTTTTCACCCTGTTCGTTTACTGGTTGAAGCCAGTTCCATCCTTTCAAATGTAGAGACGCCCAGTTCAAATCTGGGCACTTTGGACCAAGAATGTGAAGCTAAAAATTCAAACCCACCAGGACTTTTCTGGTTCTCCAGTGGGGGTGAACCCACGGTCAGGGCTTTAATTGGCTTGGCTTGGATTTATAGTTGAAACAAAAATCAGCGTTCTCTGTCCAACAAAGAATACAAATTTTTGCTGGACTTAGAAATGAGCCAAATTTTCACCTGTAATATTAACTTTGAGATAGCAATTTTGATATTCCAGATATGGGCTTGAGTTTGTTGTGGGTTAGGGCCAATTCAGAGCATATCAAACCGAAGGCCCAGACTAAGGCTGATTTGCTCATCCTCGCTGTGGATGCCAGATCAGAGACCATACAGACTGCCGCAACCTCACACTGAAATCTCTGCATCCAGGCAATCTCAATCAGAATGATATACCTGCTGTAATTATCTCTGGAGCAGGAAGCAAGGACAATGTGGCTTTAGCCATACTTAGCTTACGTCGCAAAACAAAAATACAAACTGACCTGTTTGTTCAGAATATGATTAGAATAATGTTGAACTTTAAACACAAATTGATATTTACCATATTTTCTAGAATTAAACTGTTGAAGTTTTGTAGGGCAAAGATTTCTGCAGGAGAATAAAACTTCCATGAAAGCTTTTAACATTTATTTTTCAAAGATTTCATTTGGAATAGGTCATCACATTTGATGGTAAATTTAATTCTTCTTGTGACAGGATACATCTTAAAAATGTCGCAACTTAATTTCATTCTACCACACAACAAGGAGACTTATTACCTGAATTTAAAGGATTGGTTTCAACCAAATTTGTTGATCTGTGAATGTCTCTCTGCTCATAAGTCCCGAGTCCACTTTACTTTCAAATGGGTAGGTCTTGACTTTGTGCGATCGTGCAAAACAGGTGATAGTGAATGGACAGCCCGTTTTATATTTCTCCCCGTAGACCTCAATGGAAATAAAAATCGGGAGAGATGAAAAATGGGCTGCCGACTCGCTCTCACCCCTTTTACACTATCGCACAAAATCAAGTTCTAACTCAAACTCTTCTTCTGCAGGTATGTGAGCTGGACATGTCCCATGGATGGATCGATGCAAAAACGCATTGCACACCTATTCTCCTAAAAATTCTTATTGTTCAACCTGTGCACTTACACCACGGGTAGAAAGAAGCACAAGAGAGATGTACTAAAAGTTAAAAGTAGCAAAGGCTAGACAGTCCAAATTGGATTCTCACTGGGAGAAAATAATTTGTTACCTGATTTTTTTTTTAACTGCTGCAAGATCAGAACATACAGATGGCAGCAAGAGAGGACAAGACAGGTGTTGGTGAAAATATCTCCATATTCCTGTATCTGTGCTCGTTCAATAATCTAATGACTAGAAAAGGCCATTAGGGTGTGTCACGCTGGCCCCAGAATCCAGAAAATATCATACATCACTTCATCTTTCACACCCATCAATTGCTTCTGTTGCATCTTTTTTAAAAAAAATCAAACCAGCTGGTAGTTAGGGTGACACAGATTATGGCTTTCCAATTTGGAGGCTTCTCTGTGGTAAATGACACTCGCACACTGAAAATATCTAAAGGTAGGTTTTTGGCAAAATTGATGGTGCAAAAAAAAAAATTGGAAAATTGTACGAAGGATGTTAAACTCGAAAAGCAAGTGCTCCTCCTCACCTGTTCTGTTTTGTGTCTAGAAATTCCACAGAGAACTGAGGTTTACGAAGTTACCTTTTTGGGGGTTGCATGTATTTTAATTGCTGTAATACATGGTCCTGGTAATTGCAGGTTATCTAATTACATTTAGCGAGGTATGATAAAAAACTGAAATTCCTTTTTAGTCCTGTCGGGACCATCGAAGGGCATGAAATCGAAAAAGTCTCCATACAATCCAATGTTTGTTCTTATCCCCAGCAGCGAGATATTTCTTTCTAATCTGCTGTTAGCACAGAATGATGAAAGTGGGCGTATTTCAGCCGACAGCTTACAGTGTCCACAAGCATCGACTTGGAAAACCACAGAATCCAGTTAACACCTTTAATTGCCAAAGTGTCACATTCTGGGAACCTATAGCCCTCTTAAACTGATGAATTTAGACATGGAGAATTGAAATCTTTTTGAACAGCAAGCAAAAATCATCAGAATTACCTCTTCTGGATAATACTGTAAAATCTGCTGTAAAACCTGCAATATAATATGGTAAATATGGTAATACTACATATTACAAATGAAATTAAATACTGAGCTTAAGTCAACCAAATTAAACCATTTTGGATAAATTTGCTAATTACCTTAATTTGGCTAAATTCACTAATCTAACTCTAGGAAGGCAATGTGCAATCTATTGAGGCTGAGGTAGAAGGCCTCTTGTTAAATATCTTCTATTTAATCCACAGTAGCCCAATGGGGAAAAGGTTTGTGCCACTATATGGCCTTGTGATGGGTATCTGGATGTCCAGTCTCTGGTTATGGTTACTCAGGAAGGGTTATGTGGATTTGCAGTGGCAATCTGAGCATTTCCTAGTAGTCTAGAGGAGAAAGGTCTAGAGCTGATGATGACAGGTCATCTGATTTCCAAATTTACCCAGTATTTATCCCTGGTTATGGTTCAAGTGAACAATGAGAAAAATAAGTTTGAGAAAATTAATTTCCATTTGGCAATATATTAATGCACTAGAATCACTGGTGTAGATTTTGACCCTTGGGTTGACCGGATGGCAGAGAAGAGGCTCCCATCATTTTGAGGCTGCTGCCTCATTTAAATTAGTCAAGCGAGCTGCAGCATGTCAAACAGGCACCCAGGTGCAACACTGAAAATTGGGAGAATGCTCCTCCATGGTCCATAAAAATAACTGAACACTCACCTTTAGAGGGCCTCTTCTATCATCCAAGGAACTGAGCGGAGCTTGCACTGCACAGGGTCTCACCAGTTCCTATCTAAAATGGCTATCGGGGTCCTATTTACGTCATAGGAAACCAATTAAAAGGGGCTAATTACCTGAATCGTGCAGTCGCTTTGAACACCTGGCGGTAGGCTTTTTATTTTTATTCATTCTCGGGATATGGATGTTGCTAGCAAGGCCAGCATTTATTGCCCATCCCTAATTGCCCTTGAGAAGGTGGTGGTGAGCCGCCTTCTTGAACTGCTGCAGTCCGTGTGGTGAAGGTTCTCCCACAGTGCTGTTAGGAAGGGAGTTCCAGGATTTTGACCCAGCGACGATGAAGGAACGGTGATATATTTCCAAATCGGGATGGTGTGTGACTTGGAGGGGAACGTGCAGGTGGTGTTGTTCCCACACACCTGCTGCCCTTGTCCTTCTAGGTGGTAGAGGTCGCGGGTTTGGGAGGTGCTGTCGAAAAATCCTTGGCAAGTTGCTGCAGTGCATCCTGTGGATAGTGCGCACTGCAGTCATGGTGTGCCGGTGGTGAAGGGAGTGGATGTTTAGGGTGGTGGATGGGGTGCCGATCAAGTGGGCTGCATTGTCCTGGATGGTGTTGAGCTGCACCCATCCAGGCAAGTGGAGAGTATTCCATCACACTCCTGACTTGTGCCTTGTAACTTTACAATACCCAGCTTCTGACATGCACGGCATTTATATGGCTGATCCAGTTAAGTTTCTGGTCAATGGCAGCCCTCAGGATGTTGATGGTGGGGGATTTGATGATGGTAATGCCATTGAATGTCAAGGGGAGGTGGTTTGACTCTCTTTTTGGAAGTGGTCGTTGCCTGGCACTTATGTGGCTCGAATGTTACTGCTTATCAGCCCAAGCCTAGGTGTTATCTAGGTGTTGCTGCATGTAGCCATGGGTTGCTTCATTATCTGAAGAATTGCAAATGGAGTTGAACACTGTGCACGCATCTTTTAAAATGGAGCCGGCCGCATTGCTGGTGTTAAGGCGGTAAGGCTACCCACCCCATTTTGAGGCTGTGTTAATGCCAGGTGAGGGCACTCCAAATCGACCTTATAGATAGACTTTTGTGAATTTTATTTACATGTATCCAATTACTTTTACTTTTCAATGTCGCAGTACTATCAATAGGTCAAACAGGGGTTCCTATGTTTTTAATCAGGGGAGATCAGCACAATTATAAGTCTCAGAGGAACAGAAACTGAAAGAGATGCGGGATTACAGCAAGAAAGGAACAGAAAATGAGTGACACAGAGACAATGCAATAGAGTTGAGGTGAAATGGAGACCAAGAGAGTTTGATGCAAAGTTCAGAAAGGGACAAAGAGAAAAGGGCAATGCTTGTTAGGAAAAGAATGAGGGAGATTCACAAAAAGGACAGAACTCAGCTAGAAAGAAACAAAGAATAATAGATTCAGTGAGAAATGGAGTGATACTGAATCTATGCCAATCTCTGTTTCTCACTGAATCTATGGTGTCCTTCATTTTCCATTGAATCGTCGAAAGGAATAATGTAATATGAATCCAAGTCAAAAAAGAATTGGAACATTTAATGAAACTGATCTGATTAAAGAATCAATCTCATCAAACTTTGAAAGGACTTCACTGGATAAGTTTAATTATAAAGTAAGTAGTGAATATTTCCAATGTTAACAGTATGTAGCTAGGGTGAACAACAAACCATCTGTTTACTCTGAATTCCATCACTGATATACGTATTATGCAATGACAAGACTGGCGCAGTGATGGACTTTTCTTTTTGACTCATGTAGACTCCCAAATGCCCAATGTTGCTAGTAGAGATAACAACATGTTGTGTTTATGTCATGTTGGGCTAAGCATTTGGGAATTCACAATCTCTTTTGTTGGGATAGGGAAGAGAATTTTAGCCAGTTTTTAATTGAAAACAAATCCAATTTCCATGTGTTCTCCACATGTTAAGTTCTTCAAAACTGAAGCTCGTGCCATCAGAGACTCTTTTTAGGCTTAGGCTTAAGCTTACAAAAATCAAAGCCAAAGACTTGAACACTCATCCCTAATGCCACGGGTACAAAATCAGGGAAACCATTGCGGAAGACAAATATAGCATCATTTACTAGAAAATGTCATAAACTGAACCAATTCCTGTTTCTAGATTAGTAGAAACCTCAGTGACCAGTACTATGTGGAAGTGATTGCAGACCAACTGGACTGATAACAACCGTTAGCCATTATCAGCGAGAAAAGGACAAGTAATGCTTCTGATCTACGCAACCACCTCTACCACCAATCAATCATTTTTGACAGCATTCTAGAAGCCCCAACAGTTACTTTCTACTGAATGAAGCCAAACCCTAAGTGGTTACGAAACACTTTGACCAGTATCCCTTGATTCTCACTATCAAGAGCTTTTACTGCTGAGGTAATTTCCTTACTTGCACTGGTGTCAGTCTAAGTAAAGCAGTGTGCAAGCAGATTGACGACATTTTAAAGCCAACTTTGTTAAGTTTTTAGGAAGTTGTGAAACTGTGCAGCGGAAGATCAACAAGGAACTTTTATTAGGAACACTGAACTGCAAAAAAAAATAATAAACTGACACAAACGGTTTTATCAGAATTTCAAGCTTTGAGCTACAGCGAATGAGGAAACAAATTAACTGAAAATACACTCAGGCTAGTTAATTTCATGGGCAGAAATCAACACATATGGCTTGTTTGTTAAGGTGTCGAGCATACCACAATATTAACAAATTAAATATAAAGTTCTATACAAGAGATGGGCAATTCACTATTACGTCATGCTCCACAGATACATTAATGTGAGAGACATTTTAGTTGGCTTTACAAGTTGCCGACAGATGTTGACGTATGTCAGAGTGATTGTCGTTCTAGGATTTATATGAACATCCGAAAATCATTTGAAAAGACACACAATTGACTAGACATGATGTAACTGTATGTGCAGTCCTCCTGAATCCCTTGTAATGCTAGCTCCTGGGAAGGCAAAAAACATGGATTACAAAACAACCTGTTGTCAATTTCAGGAAAAAGCTCTGAGAAATTCCTCCCCAATTCCTCCCCGAGGCATGGAATATAAGAGCAGGGAGGTTATGCTAGAACTGTATAAAACACTGTTTAGGCCACAGCTTGAGTGCTGCGTACAGTTCTGGTCACTACATTACAGGAAAGATGTGATTGTACTAGAGAGGGTACAGAGGAGATTTACGAGGATGTTGCCAGGGCTGGAGAATTTTAGCTATGAGGAAAGATTGGATAGGCTGGGGTTGTTTTCTTTGGAACAAAGGAGGCTGAGGGGAGATTTAATTGAGGTGCATAAAATTATGACGGGACTAGATGGAGTGGATAGGGAGGACCTAGTTCCCTTAACAGAGGGGTCAGTGACCAGGGGGCATAGATTTAAAGTAATTGGTAGAAGGATTAGAGGGGAGCTGAGGAGAATTTTTTGTCACCCAGAAGGTGGTGGGGGTCTGGAACTCACTGTTTGAAAGGGTGGTAGAGGCAGAAACCCTCAACTCATTCAAAAAGTACTTGGATGTGCATTTGAAGTGCTGTAACCTACAGGGTTATGGACCAAGTGCTAGAAAGTGGGATTAAGCTGGATAGCTCTTTTTCGGCCGGCACGGACACGATGGGCCGAATGGCCTCCTTCTGTGCTGTAACGTTTCTATGATGCTATGATAAGTCAATCAAGCAAGTTCCAGGAGACCATGGTTCCCCACGACACATCAGAGGTGAACTTCACTATGTCTTCCATCTTCAGGAATTTGTCACTTCCATTCATAAAAGATTGCAGTTTACCTATACTTCCCACATCCACCAGTAATCTGTTCCAAAGGGTGACAATCCTCCGAGAAAAGAAATATTTCTTGGCATTGAACATTTCTTTGCCAATATATTTTATGTACATTCGCTCTATTACTTTTAAATATCATATCCAAATCTAACACACTCAATCCTTCATCATTTTAGAAATCTTGACCATATCTCCCTCAGCCTATTTTCGTAGAAGGTGAATAGCCCTAATCTCATGAATTAAGTTACATCTTTATTGTCTTCCAGTGCACCCCTCCCTAGATCCTTAATTTCCACCACCCTGCAAAGCGACCAAAACTGGACACAACAATCCAAAGGTCCAGTCTTCTGAACGTGTGCTGCTGGTGTAACTTTTGTCTGATTACGCTCCTGTGAAGCACCATGGGACGTTTTCTTACGTTAAAGGCGCTATATAAACACAAGCTGTTGTTGTTGGCAGGGAGCCTCACTCACTGGGGGTACAGACTGGTAAATTGTGAGTGTGATCACCATGATTATTTGTCCATATTGGACAAAAAACCTTGGGTATCATGCCCGTTATTTACACTCCTAGCAGGCAAGTTCTATGATGGCAGCGGGTGTGCAGAAAGTCGGTCTTAAAGTTTGATTGCACACAGGCTTATGCAGTGTTGCATAGTGCCCTTAGTTCTGTACTGTTGTGACCTAGCAATATTTCTAAGAACCTTATTTGATTTTCCTATAGCTACCTCACATTAACAGCAAGAATAAGGGTGGGCCGCTGCTGCCCTGGGTCCCCCCCACCCCCATCCCCACCCCATGATCGGCCCTAGCCCCTGGATATCTAAGTGGGATAGATTAAGAACAGATCGAGCAGCTCAAAACTGGACGCCATGGGCCATCAAGAGCAGCAGAATTGTATTCCACCACAATCTGTAACTACATGGCCCAGCATATCCCTCACCCATCCATCACCATCATGCCAGATGACCAATCCTGGTTCAATGAGTGTAGAAGAGCATGCCAGGAGCAGCACCAGATGTACCTGAAAATGAGGTGCCAACCTGGTGAAGCTACGACACGTACTCTACATGTGCTCTAAACAGTGGAAGCAGCATGCTATACACAGAGCTAAGCGATCCCATAACCAATGGATCAGATCAAAGCTCTGCAGTCCTGCCACACTCAGTCATGAATGGTAATGGGAAATTAAGTAAATAACAGGAGGAGGAAGCTGCATGAACATCCCCAATGATGGAAGAGCCCAGCACGTGAGTGTGAAAGGCAAGGCCGAAGCTATTGCAACCATCTTCACTCATGGGATCTTTAACCTTCCACCTGAAAGGGCAGATAGGGCCGCGATTTAACATTTGATCTGAAAGATGGCGCCTCTGACTGTGCAGCACTCGCTCAGTGCTGCACTGAAGTGTCAGTCTAGATTTTGTGCTCGAGTCTCAGGAGTGCGACTTGAACCCACCTTCTGATTTAGGGGTAAGAGTGCTAGCACTGAGCCACACTGAAACTTTGTAGATAAGGATTGTGAAACCTTCTGTGGAAACTACTGGGAGTGGAAACGTCCTGTTGCTGTCATGACATATTGCAAATTTGATGTGACAGTTGAATTTAATGTACAAAGGGGCCACAAATAGTGCAGGTCCCCAACTTCCTGCAGATGGGGAAAACATAATGCATGACAGTCATTGCACTTTAAAAAAACATAAATTAATTGTGTGAAGCACTTTGAGATGTTTTGACATGAAAGCTGTAATATAAATGCAAGTATTATTGACTACTATTGGCTTCTATTGGAAATTCATATTTATAAGAAAAGCACACACTGTCCAATAAAGCCAAGTGGGTCTCCGAAAATGGAGAAGGAAGCATTATATGGGGAATGAATATGTACATTCATTCTGTCATT
This sequence comes from Heptranchias perlo, assembly GCF_035084215.1. Lineage (NCBI taxonomy): Eukaryota > Metazoa > Chordata > Chondrichthyes > Hexanchiformes > Hexanchidae > Heptranchias > Heptranchias perlo. The sequence continues at coordinate 133,869,970 of NC_090327.1, read as the reverse complement.
CATGTCCCGTGTTTGAAATGCTGTGAATGAATTGGTATATCCTATGCATGATTTGACACAAGACTGACAAAAAAAAGAGTATTTTGTCCCTGGTTTCTTATATTTTTGTTTACTTGCTTCTTAGATTAAAGTAGGTCATTAAAATGTCTCACTCAAAATGGGGCTACAGATCCTCTCAAAAGCCAGCATACTGGCTGGAGAGATGAAAGTTCTAGTGATCCTTTCCAGGAACAAAACATCCTTAATATGCTAATATTTTAATTGCAAAGCTTGAAGTCTCAATGTCCCACAAGCACCCTTCCTGATAATTATTCAAATGATTGGTATCTGCTATAAACTCTTGGCTTATTAACTTGTTGGACTATTGTATAATTCGAGTGGATTTTTACAAATTAGTACTTCAACGGCACAGCTTTACATGACAGGAGCTCATATCAGGAATTTGGGTGCAGGAATTAGTGTCCAAATACCAGATAGGTGCTTCCGCTGTTTGAAGCTCTGCGCCAGGAATGTTAATTTGGAAAATCTATCCCATAGTGTATTTGTCTGGTAAACCTAATCAGTACATACTACTAAGAATTACCTGAAAGGAAACTGAGGATAAATGTCAATAGAACAACCAAGTTTTATTTAGTATAGTTTTGGCTAGCTGTGAGACACGTAGGTGGAACGTGATTCTGAAGGCATATGCCTACATGAAAACTGTACTCTGTTCACTGAGGGATCAAGCTAGCATCTCTGATCCTATCTGACTCTTCATAAACTGTCATTTTAATAGAACTGATTTGATAGCTCACGTGTACTGCTGCTTCTGTGAATAACTGTATCCATGAATAAACCTGTTTGATGGCTTATCTTGTTCCGAAAAGTGTTTGGTGCAGCTAATATCTACATTTTGAAATGACATGAGACATAGTGGAACTCCTATGTACTATCCAGTAGCAAGTGATAGGGTTCATTGTTCACCTGGGGCATGCTATCCCAAATTACATTATGCATAAGGTTAAGTTTCGGTTTGTAGGGAGCGAAGGCTTGCCTGTGGGATTGGACTTTTCACACTTGTGTAAGAAAAAGTATCTGGAGTGAGCTTGAATCAAAAGACGTGAATCACGTGTTGGCCTGAGGACTGGAAATTGTCACCCTGACCACCCACCTTGTCACCATTCAGCTCTCCTCTCATCTCTCCCAAAGTTCCCCAGTCCAGTTTCATCCTGCTCACAGCACAGGGATCTGCTCTACTCAAAGTCACTAGTGACATCCTTTATGGCTGTGACTGTGCCACATTTTCCTGCTTAGTCCTTCTTGAATTATCGTGATGTGCAATATGAACGCCCATTCCTCCTCAATGGAAATGCCCTTGCCTGGTTCCAGTCCGACCTATTTACCTATTCCAATGTCTCTTCCTGCTCCTGCGTGGTCACCTCTGAAGTCCCTTGAGGTTCCATCATTGGTTTTCTCCTTTTCCACAGGCATGAATGTTGATAACACCCAACTCTCCCTCTCCACACCGCCCTCGACTACATGACTAGCTTTATTGTTTGTTTGACATCAAGTTGCGGGTGAGCCAAAATTTTCTACACTTCGATGTTGGGAAGACCAAAGCCAGAAACTTTGCCGGTAATGGGGATTGGCGTAGAATTTGCTGGAATGGGGCATCTCGCGTTGTGTGCATGAGTTGGATTTTTTTTGCTCACCCTTCAGCTCCAATTATTTCTCTTTTTCCATCTAATTTGACTCTAATTCACCCTATTTCCTTCTCCACCGTTCGCTCTCTTTGTTTCTCTGTCCTTAAATTTCAATGGTTAAGGAAATAGACTATTGGTCTTGTCGTTCACCAAGGTCCCAGATGCCCTGTTATCAATTCGCACTTCCAGCAATTGGAGCTGAAAGGTGAGGAAAATAATCCAACTCACGGCGCACTGGTGGCAGTGTTGGTTCGCAACACACCTTTCAACTTATATGTTACAGTACTGTGTGGTCCCCAAAACAGCTTCTCTGCAGTAAAAGAATGTTGAAAAGGGAACCAAAAATGGGCACACCAAATTTACTGGGCCACTATGTCTTAACCAAACATACAATCCTTTTTTACTTTCAGGAGCTCAATTAAGTAATACAAAAACGATAATCACAATGTGGCTTACTGCTACTAGTTGCAAGGTTAAACCTATAGCGTTCCATTTCCATTGATTTACCTGTCAACATCAGGTTAGTTTAATGAATTGAATTCCTTCCAACCATCCATCTATATATAATTATTCTGTCAATCTAGCAAATTCATCCGTGCAATAGAAGGGAAGTGATTTGGACGAAATGTGTAATTAGAGAAATTGAAATGGTGTACAATGTACTTTTAAAAGAGCTAGTCTCATAAATCAATACTAACCCAAACCATATAGACCAATAAAAGACCTAGGAACAGATATATTATGGCTTTCATGATAGGGGAGAACTTACTGTCTGTGATGTTATTGTCTGAATGCTTAATGTGCTTACGCCAAATTTATCTCTCTGCTGTTTAAAGCCGCCATTAAAATAGCGGAGCGAGGAATTTGGAATGAATACATTCATACGACAGCATCGCTGACAATAATTTCTACCCCTATGGGGTAAATGTTTACCTTCCGCTCTGCTAGCACAGAGCTTTGTGCATCAAAGCACATATTGGAAACTGTGCTGGGAGCGCAAATTTATAAAGCTATCCATCTGATCTCTAGACAGTTACCCCTAATGAAAAATGCTTATGTGTAGACATTGAGTGAGGTCAGGATTAGACATGGCTGTGATGTTCCCCATGGTCAAATAGTAGGTGTGCTGATGCTGAACATTTCCCCCTATTTGTCTGGGAGTGGTACTACTGAGAGCTCAAAGACTTCAGATACATTACAGGAAACAAATATTGGTGTGGCCTATCATCAAGTCAACATTGATTTCCTACTTATTCTTATAGTATTATGGGCTGGTCAACATGGGCAAACATTTTAATTGCTTACAATATAATTTCCACAGGTATTGCAGTACTTAACATACAACTACAGATTACAATGTTCTACTAAGGCACAATAAAACAATTAAAATAATCAACGAAAACAGGAAATGCCATCAAACTTAACTATGGGCAATTAAACCACAGAGTTAACAGTATTTTATCACAATTGACAATCTAACCCTTTTGTTCAATGTGAATTATGTTCTGAACTGAATTTTCAATTGCCAGCTACCCATTGCTTGTCTGAAAAATGGGCGCCAGGTAGAGGAAAATCTGCTGGGCACTTTGTGCACCCTCATGCCCGTCTGAATCAATTTTCAGGCAGACCCTTAAATGGAAGCACAGCACTCATACCCAAAACAGGTGGGAAGCTGCTTAATTATGCAAATTGGGGGCCCACGAGTGTTGTAGGATCCCAATTGCAATTTGCGTGGAGAAATGGGCGGAGCATGTGTGGCAAATGCTAGTCCCACTTTCTCCAGGCGTTGAGATACCTAACCGGCGATCCTTAAAAGGATGGCTGGCGGCCTCTCCAAAAAGGTACGTTTGTTAAGTTATTTTTTTTCCTGATCTATGTGGGGCCAGGAGCAGGAGTGTTCCTCTATGCCCCACAAAAAAAAATCTTCTGGCCCATTTTTGTCCGTCCTCCAGCGTCTGCTCTCCACCTCCTCCCCCTCTCAACAGGCCTTACCTGCCCACTGGCTGAATTCTACAACCAGCCGAATTTCCACCACAGCAAATCGGTCATCTGCACCTCACCAGAAAAATGATGTGGACGAAGGAGAAAGCCTCTGAAAGCTCGTGATTTTCAAATAAAACTGTTGGACTATAACCTGGCGTTGTAAGATTCCTTGCATTCATCAGAAAAATGTTAGAGACGGTGCTGCATTGGGAGCGCACACCGCCAATATGGCACATGTTTAGCGGCAAGTAGAAAATTTCCCCCTATGAGTCATTTTGCTGAAATAACACAAAGCTCTGTGCAGGGAGTGCAAATTTGTAAAATAACGCAAGCACTGAAAAAAAATAATAATTCACTTTTAATGTTTCTTGCTTTCTGCAATTTCTTTTTGCTGTTAATAAAGTCAGGTGTCCTAAAGCCAAACTGGCTGAGTTTTTTGAAGTGGGGCGTAGGGTAATATAAAGATTCGGTTACCTCCTTCGTGGAGTGGTACTTGACAAATGGCTGACTCCTGAGATGTTGCTTGTAGATTTCTGGAAGTTGAGGGCAGCGGTGAGCTTCATTGCCATTGGAAATACTTGGCAGATGGTTGGCTGTCTTTGTAGGTCCTTTATAGCCGAGGAGGTACCCCTTAATCACAGCCTCCCTGGTGAGTCTGACCCTTTTCTGAAATGCTGATATAATTGTCTCTGTTGTGGCATACATGCTGCCTGGGTCAGTATCTCTTGCAATCTGTACATCTCTGTGTCACTCAGATCCTCTCTCCTCCTCCTTCACTGTAATATGGCCTCTACACTCATGCTCTTGGACAGAAAGCTGCTGTGTAGTCTTCTCTTCTTTTACTGCTGTGGTGATACAGGTACTTTGAAATTTTCTCTTTCAGTAAGCTCACAGCCATCAAGTTTGACCTAAAGTTAAATACTCACTTTTCATGAATTTTGCATGAGTTCATCATTATGGACCATTACAAATAAAAATCAGACTCTTTTTCTCGCTCTTTATTAATGTTCATCTATTATTTAGAAAGGTAACAATCGCCATCAGTGGTGTTATGGCAAGTTTGGGATGACTACTGGGTCACTCCTGTAGTGTGGTATAAGGAAAGTCCAGCTCAAGTTTCTTAAAAGCTACATGTTCATTAGCTAACGGCTTATGGGAATGAGAAGTGATGAAGAAAGTTCACTGGACTGACTTGTATTACATCGAGTTAAATCGAAACTACAGCAAAGAAACAGGCCATTCAGCCCAACTGGTCTACGCTGGCGTTTATGCTCCACATGAGCCTCCACACTCCCTACTTCATCTAACTCTATCAGGATATCCTTCTATTCCTTTCTGCCTCATGTGTTTATCTAGTTTCCCCTTAAATGCATCCATGCTATTTGCCTCAACTACCCCTTATACAAGCACGTTCCACATTCTTAACACTCTTTGGGTAAAGAAGTTTCTCCTAAATTCCCTATTGGATTTATTAGCGACTACTTTATATTTAAAACCTCTAGTTTTGGTCTCCCCCACAAGTGGAAACATTTTCTCTATGTCTACGCTTTCAAACCCTTTCATTATCTTAAAGACCTCTATCAGATCACCCCTCAGCCTTCTCTTTTCTACAGTAAAGAAGCCCCTGCCTGTTCAGCCTTTGCTGATAAGTACCATCTCTGAATTCCCCACCATCAACATCATGGGGGTCACCATTGACCAGAAACTTAACTGGACCAGCCACATAAATACCATGGCTACAAGAGCAGGTCAGAGGCTGGGTATTCTGTGGTGAGTGACTCACCTCCTGACTCCCCAAAGCCTTTCCACCATCTACAAGTCAGGATTGTGATGGAATATTCTCCACTTACCTGGATGAGTGCAGCTCCAACAACACTCAAGAAACTCGACACCATCCAGGACAAAGCAGCCCGCTTGATTGGCACCCCATCCACCACCCTAAACATTCACTCCCTTCACCACTGGTGCACTGTGGCTGCAGTGTATACCATCCACAGGATGTCCTGCAGCAACTCGCCAAGGCTTCTTCGTCAGCATCTCCCAAACCCGCGATCTCTACCACCTAGAAGGACAAGGGCAGCAGGCACATTGGAACAACACCACCTGCACGTTCCCCTCCAAGTCACACACCATCCTGACTTGGAAATATATCGCCGTTCCTTCATCGTCATTGGGTCAAAATCCTGGAACTCCCTTCCTAACAGCACTGTGGGAGAACCTTCACCACACGGACTGCAGCGGTTCAAGAAGGCGGCTCACCACCACCTTCTCAAGGGCAATTAGGGATGGGCAATAAATGCTGGCCTTGTCAGCGACGCCCACATCCCATGAACAAATAAAAAAAATCTTCTCAGTTCTGGTATCATCCTTGTGAATCTTTTTTGCACCCTCTCCAATGCCTCTATATCCTTTCTATAATATGGAGGCCAGAACTGTGCATAGTACTCTCAGTATTGCTCTGCTAATGATTCCTGCCTGGACATCTGAACCCTTGATCAAATAAATTGGTTACTTATTGCTTTGGATTATAATTGTGGATGAATCTGGAATGTGTAACCTGGCAAATGAAAATGTATTCACTATTAAAGGAGCTATTCGATGTTACTTTTGCTACAGTTCTTGATCAACAACTTCTATTTATATAGCACCTTTAAAGTGTAAAAGATGCTTCACAGAGGTGAAGCAGAGACTAAGCAGTGGCAGGAGATGAGTTGGGGAGGTGATGGAATCAGGGGCAGAAAGTCTGACTGATTTTTCTGCTTCCGAGCTCAGCGACGCTGAAGCCAGTTGTAGCCCCTCAATCTGTAGGAACCCATCAAAGAGGTCAATTTTGTACAATTATTGGAGAAGTCAAGCCTGGATGACAGTTTTAGCGCTGGTGGGGGTCAGGTTAATGCTGAGACAGGCAATGTTACAGAGGTGTAAATAAGCAGGTTTAGTGGTGAACATTAGATTATGCACCATAAGATTCAGCCTGAGCAAGCAGCCATGGGGCGAGATGGAATTGGGACAAGTTGGCGGAGTTTTTGGCAGGAATCAAACAAGGTGGCTTTGCTTTTGCAAATGTTAAGTTGGAGAAGCTTGATGTTGGAGACTCAGACAACACAGCGGGCGGTGGCACAGAGGTAGAGGTTGGCGCCATGAGTATACAGGTGGAAGCCAACCCTGTGCCTATGTTTGATGTCACCAAGGTTCAGCATTTAGACAAGGAGAAGAAGAAGGGAGCCAAGGGTGGAACCTTGAGGAGATTGTAATAATACACCAGCAGGTAACATCACAGTTACAGCTGTGCAGAGTGGATGCAGGCTGGAGCTAGTCACTTCACAGTGACATGAATAATACCATGGCATGAACACATTTAAAGTTATTTATAGTTGAATTTCGAACTTAATGCATTATAGTACTGTGGATCTAAAAAGTTCCTCTGTATAGTAGGATTGTACTCGTATAATCATTTTATTTGTTTTTAGTATACAAAAATATATGTCTTGTTGTGGTGGTTGGCTACCCTTAGCCAATATACAATTTCAGTATGTATTGATTTTACCGTGTTATTGAAATGCTGTACTCGGTATAGAATAACAGTTGGGTTGATGTGCTACAAGGTAGTGACACAATCACAGGGTATTGATTGAAGACATCATAAGCCTCAAGAGCAAAGCTAGAGTGGTTTATGTGAGCAATCAGTGCATGAGATTGTGTTACTGTCCATAACTCAGGTCAGCCCACCTATTTTATATATATATATATATATAATACAGGTGCCTTGGGCTAGGTTAACCGCCCATTCATAGCCAATGGACAGAAAATCTATATATTATTAGTTGCAGGTGTTTCTAGGACTGCGATAGGAGTCAGTTGAGTCCATAGTACAGGACGCGAAGCGAAACAGTCGCTGTGATGAAAATCCTCAGCTTTATCAAATTAAGCAACAGGAAATAGAAATAGGTTTGCTGCTATTTTCCTGAAAACTAACACAGGCAACTTACGTTACTTTTGTGATGGTCAGAATTCCTTGCACATTTAGCTAATCTCCTCTGGAAAGCGTTGGGGTGCTACAACTGACTTCAGCGTCCCTGGGCTAAGAAGCAGAAGAATCAGTCAGACTTTCTGCCCCCGATTCCATCCACTGACCCCTGCCAGAAAGTACGCTTGTGTGAACATTGTCAGGATACGACTGAGCTCAGTTGTGATGCTTTATTGTTGAATAGCGCATTAGGACTCACAATAATATAGTATATAGGCTCCGTTATAACTTCGGGTCTGCAGTGGATACCTTCTCTGATTCAATGGAGCTAGTCACTCCCTTAAGCAGTCTGAGAGTCTTAATTTTATGTGAGTTGACTCACTGTGGCCTATATCTACCTGTACGACTGTGTAACCTGGGGGTCTAACAACAGCATCCTCTTGTGATCTCATATTTATGTCTTTCACATAGATGCTTCTTCCATCTCTTAGAAAGTGGGCCAAGCAAACACTTGGCGAAATGAGGCTTCATATGAATAGGAAAAAGTCTAACAAATTGCTTATTATTTATAGCCTAAGGAGAAACAACATCAACTCTGGATCATTAGCATCTTAACTACCTTGTGTCTCAGTGCCTCTTTATTTTAACTTGTGTGAAAATACTATGCTTTTAATAACCCAGCAATAAAGAGAACTCTTCTTCCAAATCCTTTCTTTGGAAAAATGGTTAGCAAAAAAAATCCCAAAATGTGACAGGCTTTCACTTGAAGGAGCACTTGAAAGAAATGCTGGAGAGTGACTGACAGCCATAGAGCTGCACCCTAGAAATAGTCAGTATCTTCAGGAAAGGAGGGCAGAAAATTGTGGGGGGGGGGGGCGGGGGGAGGAAATCAGAGAAAACATAAATGAAGAAAGATTATATAAAACTGTTCCTGCCTGGAATGTACGTTCTCCCTACTATAATGCAGCATTCTATAGTCACTGTAATTGTTTAAATTGATCAAAACAAAGAGAAATTCCCACATTGCTTGATTGACCATACATTTTATGGACTCAGCTATTCTGTGGTACAAGATTGGATCTGCTTCAAAACAAAGACTTCAAGTTCAAATTCCAGCCTTCAGCACCATTCAAATTCAGCAGTTATTGCTAGTCCTCAGCTGCATTGCTAGATGGAGCACTGTGCTGGGAGAGCAGTATCGGCACTAGAGTCATATCCACTGACAAATCACCAAAGACCTAACGGACAGGTTCACAAAAAACTGTTCCACCCTTCCTGCTGAAAGATCAAGCAAGTCAATCATGGAAGTAACAGAGGAAAACGCAGAGGCTTGGCACTGTGGTACAGCAAATGGGAATGTCCACATGGTATAACAGAACTGTAAGGTTTGGATTTGCACCATTGAGGTGTGCTACAGTGGGGAGGAGGTGCTGTTTGCTTTCTAGTAGGGATAATGGGGAAATTGGAGCCCAGTCACAATAGGCTTCTCCTTTATGTCTCATAGCAGTGGCCAGTGTTATTGGTACAGGGCTAGGAGTAGGTTTCTAGCCTATACTGTTCACTGAGGAAAGCACAGGGAGCAGGGAGAAAATAGAAATAACTCTAGCGAAACTCAAAGTAGGGAAGTCACTGGGTCCGGATGACTTGCATCCTAGGCTGTTGAAGGAAGTCGCATAGGACATGGCAGTGGCACTGATCACCATTTTTCAATTCTCCTTATAAATGCAAATTGTGTTAGGGGACTGGAGGGCAGCAAATGTAAAAGCTTTGTTCAAGAAGGGAGAAAAGGATAAACCAAGTATTTATAGACCAGTTAGTCTAACATCAGTTGTGGGCAAACTCTTAGAATCCATAATTTAAGATCAAACTAGTGAACATTTAGAAATGCTTGAGGTAATCAAGGACAGCCAGCATGGATTTGTTAAAGGTAAGTCGTGATTGGGAAATTTAAGGCCTGGAGTTTCATCGGAGCTGGTCACGCTCCACTGTCGCAACACTTAAGCAGAAAGATCTTTTAAAAGCAGAAGTTGTTCTAGTCAATAGAAAATGCCATTAGGCCCAAAGAAACTCATTTCTTTTTGATAGATTGACCCCCACCTTCTCATTATATCCCTACATCCCTTCTCTCTCTAAAACCGCATGCAATCATCTCTTTAGCCCATATATACTGCCCCACTTATTTGCGTAAGTGAATGTGTTCAGCTGATGTCTGCCAGGTACTAAAGATTCCAGCATAGTTTGACTGAGAGTGGATAAATATTTGAAGCAGAGGAAGAGGGGAGAGAACAGGGCTGTCGAGTTAGATTCAGATTATTCTAGCAAAGAGCCGGCACAGACATGATCGGCCGAACGGCCTCCTTCTGTGCTGTAAACTTCTATGGTTCTGTGGAGTGTTGTCTTTTTAAAGCTGCTGAGTTTTGCTGTGCTCCCTCCTAACCAGATATAATGGCTTAGGAAAAATGTAAAGGGATTTCTCAAAATGCTGGAGTTCTAAAGTGATGAAATGTATTAATTGCTGTACTAATGTGATTGTTAAATAGCCCACTTAGCAGATGGCCACGTCAAAGCAAAAGGTTTACAGTCTACTGTGTAGACAGATCTCAGCCAATTATGGTGGTAAGTGCCTTAGAAACTCTCAGTGTACCTGCTCATGATCACAATCCAGTGATCCCTGTTAGAAAGTGCATGTGTATACAACAGATGAGGATGGAATTGGTTTAGGTTGTGACATCTCTTGCAGTCAGGCAGCTTGCTAACAATCATGAAGAATGGCCACTTGGGCAAGGTACCAGGAGGCATCCGGCACCGTTGGAAATGCATTAAGGCATGGATCAGTGCATTCAGGAGAGAAAACTAGGGGGACAAACAGAAACGGAAAAAACTTTGGCACGACTTGACAAGACAGTCCACTCTTTATTAACATTACAAATATCACTAGCATTTAAGATATTAGTTAGCATGCATTTAAATATGCTAGCATGGAGCTGTGCTTCCCCTTGATTACATAATGGTGCAAAGCTCTCTGCATAATTCAAGGTTGCAGGGCTGCATAGCTCTAAAGTCCCGTACTGCTGTTTGACTTTAACTAGCAGTATGGCTACAGCACAATATTACTTTTTTGACTCTTGCTAGCTAAACGCCCGCCCACCCCCCTCCCAGTTTTGTCTCTAAGACTGATATGATACTCTCCTCAACTTTAAGCAAATGAAAGCACCTTGAAAACCATTCCCCTGGTCTTCAGCAACGTACACTAGTGTTTCACGAGAAATGGATTGTGTGCAGGGGGAGCCCGCTCTTGGAAACTAAACACCATTTTATACCTGACTCCTTTACTAATATCCCATGGCAAAATATTTGTGGTTATGGGCTATACCTTCCCATGTTAGCTTTCCGACATTTGTGTAAATAAATCTGTCTGTCCTGGCGCCATGAATGGACAATCAGGTATGAGGGCTCTTTATTTCACAAAAGCTTTATTGATTCATATGAAATAACAAACAGTAAAGTTTTCTTTTTCTTAAATTCAAAACCACATCATTTGTCTTCACATTTGGGTTTCACTGAGCATTGTTTTATTTGCTATCTCCTCCTATCTGGAGCAAACCGGTTGGAAAGGGAATGTTTTCAATTGTTCAGGAATTAGAAGGAATGGCTATGACTCAGTTAAATCAAACTGTCTCACCCTAGACCGCAATTTATTTTGCTCTATTTTCATATTGTCCTTGGCCATCACAGGTTGGAGTAAGATTAAAAAAGGAAAAACTGCAAATGCTGGAAAACTGGAATAAAAACAGAAATTGATGGAAATACACAGTAGGTCAGTGAGCATCTGTAAAGATAAAATACAGGTTATGCTGTTTTGGTTCTTCTCCTTTCATCAGCACATGAAGGGTGAACTTCCAAAACGTTAACCTTTCCTTTCTGATTACAGATGCTCACTGACCTGCTGTATTTTCAGCTTTTTCTGTTTTTATTACAGAATAGAGTGAGACTGCACAAGGAGAACCTATAGAGATGTCCAGAGTGAAATATCCATGAGCTATAACAGAAGTTCAATGGTGAAGTGGCAGCTGCACATTAACATTGGTTTAGTATTCATTTGTACAAATACAGGTATATTAAAAGGCACAGGATACTGACACCTTCCTGTTTAATAATGGCTAAATAAACTCCAAGGAGGTGATTTTAACCCCCAAGAATGGGTGGGTTGGGGACGGGCGGGAGTTGAAAACAGTTGTTTTTTTGGGTCGCAACTGCAAAATTTTCGGACTTTGCATTCCCGGTGGGAAGCCTGTACTTTTCCGTGCCGATGTTAAACCCGGAAATAAAGCCGGGTTGCGGTCGCGACCCAAAAACCAACTATTTTCAACCCCCACCCGCCCCCAACCCACCCGTTCTTGGGGGTTAAAATCACCCCCCAAGAATCCATTGTAAATTTTTCTCTTGCATAGCAAACCTTGGAACCAAGGGTCCAAGTCATATAGAAAGCACAGAATGGTTGCTAAAGTAACATTGTTCTGGCAATGCTTTCCTGGAACTTATGTTTCATTGCTTAATGTCCTATCTGTCCCTTATGTCAATGTATACAAGAGCATCAGGAAAATGTTCTTTATGTCGAGCAAATGAGTAAACCTACTTATAATAGTTAACAACATAAAACAAAGGTGCCAGGTTGGCATATAACAATCACAGCTTCTGAAATATTTGTAGCTGCTTAAGGTCAATGATTTAATCAATTGAAGCCAGGTTTGCATGCAACCAGGTAAAGTAGAGACATCATCTTAAGAGGTCTACCTATTATTGATAGCATTTGAATTTTACACATTTTTGTGCACTTGAAGTGCCGTAACCTACAGGGCTACGGACCAAGTACTGGAATGAGGGATCAAGCTGGATAGCTCTTCCTTGGCAGGCACAGACATGATGGGCTGAATGGCCTCCTTCTGTGCCGTAACTTTCTATGATTCAATGATTTGTAGAATCCTCATGACGAGGATAGCAGACGACTTCAGGAAGACAGACTGGTGAAATAGGCAGACACACAGGAGATGAAATTTAATGCAGAAAAGTGTGAAGTGATGCATTTTGGAAGGAGGAATGAGGAGAGACAATATAAATGTAATGGTACAATTTTAAAGGTGGTGCAGGAACAGAGAAACCTGGGGGTTCACATACATAAATTTTTGAAGGTGGCAGGACAAGTTGAAAAGGCTGTTAAAAAAGCACACGGGATTCTTGGCCTCATAAATAGAGGCATAGCGTATAAAAGCAAGGAAGTTATACTAAGTCCTTATAAAACACTGATTAGGCCTCAGCTGGAGTATTGTGTCCAATTTTAGACACCACACTTTAGGAAGAATGTCAAGGCCTTGGGGAGGGTGCAGAGGAGATTTACTAGAATGATATGAGGGATGAGCGACTTCAGTTATGTAGGTTGTTCCCCTTACAGCAGAGAAGGTTATGGGGAGACTGGCGGGTGGGTCAGTAACCAGATGTAAGATAATTGACAAAAGATCCAGAGGGGAGATGAGGATAATTTTTGTTTACGCAGCGAGTTGTTATGATCTGGAAGGCACTGCCTGAAAGGATGCTGGAGGCAGCTTCGATAGTAACTTTCAAAAGGGAATTGGATAAATACTTAAAAAGGAAAAAATTGCAGGGCTATAGGGAAAGAGCAGGGGAGTGGGACTAATTGGACAGCTCTTTCAAAGAGCCGGCATAGGCACAATGGGCCGAAGGGCCTCATTCTGTGCTGTATGATTCTATGAATTGCAGCCAACTGGAAGCAAAGCAAGAAATGTAAGGAGTTCAAAAAAGGAAGGAGAAAGAAAGATTTTAAAATCAATACTTCACTCTTTTCTTCGCTGGGCCTTGACATTCTGAATCCATGTCAATATAAATATGAATTTGCCTCCTGTTTGAGCTAATGATGTAAATGACACAGCTGTATGCTTGGCTCACCAACTAAAATACAGATGAATAACCAACCAAGGAGTCTTTTGTTCATCAAGGAAACATTTGTTAACTGTATTCATTTCCATCTGATGTTATAGCAAATTTGCTGAACAATGGCAGTAGTGCTTCATATTTCCCAAATAGCTCAGTGAGTAAATGTCCCACCTGTTGTTCCTATGCCATCAAGACCAGATAAACATCAGGTTCTGTTGCTGGTCTGGACCAAGTTAGTTAATCTCAGCCAGGGTAGCAGTGGGGATGCTACAATTTGTTCTAAATTGGATAGCCCAGTGGTGGAGGATAGAATACTAGAGCCTGGTCTTCAGTTGCTTCCAAGCCTTTATTCACAGAAATCCCCCCTTACACACACACCACACACCCGAGATAAGCTCTCCTATAAAAAAAAGATACAGGAGAGTCACCAAGTGATACGCAACACCTGAATACAATTAACACTAATTGATATAAATCACATGATACAATTTATGCACTTGGCCTCATTTTTGCTGAACTAGGGAGAGATAACAAAAAATGGGCTAGGAATCCTATTCCCACGATCAATCTCCATAAACCCTGCTGGAAAATGCATGCATGTGGAGAGAAATAGCAAAAGTTACATTTTTATGGTACTCTATTTGAAGGACAAAACGAAAAGCATCAATAAATACTTACATTATCAACAAATTCTTAAATAGATTTGAAGGATAATACATTCAGAATGTTTCTTTTGTACAATGCTGCATTTCTTCCCCTTTAAGCATCCTCAGAACAGGTATATCATGCACATATTTACATAAGCTGTAAAGGAATGATACACATTGAATGAGCAGTCTTCTAATGTTTTTTGTGTTGTGGACATAAAATGGGAAGAAAATAACTTATATGAAAAGATCAATAAGATGCAGGAGGCAATAATGAAATGTGACAATCAAGGCCACAGGTTTATGATTTTCATGGAAAAAGGATGGAATCATCGATTACAACCCCCAAAGTACCAGTAAAAATCTCAGATTGCCAAACAATAAAAATTGAATTTAACCTATTTAGTCACTGGAGACTAGTGGCCTTGATTAAGAGGAGTCACCGCCCTATTGCACATTATAGGCAAAGGAAAAATGGATGGATTTGTGGTAAAAGTCGCAGAATCCCTTGTAATGAAAGCAGAATTTGACTCTATTCAGTAACAAAGGTCCTGACGGCAATGCAAAGGAACATAGGAACAGGAGTAGGCTATTCAGCCCTTCGTGCCTGCTCCGCCATTTGATAAGATCATGGCTGATCTGTGATCTAACTCCATATACCTGCCTTTGGCCCATATCCCTTAATACCTTTGGTTGCCAAAAAACTATCTATCTCAGATTTAAATTTAGCAATTGAGCTAGTACCAATTGCCGTTTGCGGAAGAGAGTTCCAAACTTCTACAACCCTTTGTGTGTTGAAATATTTTCTAATCTCACTCCTGAAAGGTCTGGCTCTAATTTTTAGACTGTGCCCCCTACTCCTAGAATCTCGAACCAGCAGAAATAGTTTCTCTCTATCCACCCTATCCGTTCCCCTTAATATCTTATAAACTTCGATCAGATCACCCCTTAACCTTCTAAACTCTAGACAGTACAACCCCAATTTGTGTAATCTCTCCTCGTAACTTAACCCTTGAAGTCCGGGTATCATTCTAGTAAACCTACGCTGCACTCCCTCCAAGGCCAATATGTCCTTCCGAAGGTGCGGTGCCCAGAACTGCTCACAGTACTCCAGGTGCGGTCTAACCAGGGAGAGGATCATCTGTTACATCATTCCACTGGCGCTTCCTCTTTGCCCTTCCTGATGTGTTTATATATATGTTCCCCCCTTCTTTTCTGATTGTATTAATATTCCTGCCCATCTTTTATTTTTCAGTTCTAAAGAAAGATACGCACCCAAATCACTGATTATCCAATCTGTTCACAGGCGCTGCTTTTTCGGGGTTTAACTGTATTTGCATTCCGTGTGAGACTACTTTAGGGTAACCTCAAATTAAATTGAAAAGGAAAGTACAGCGCAAATCGAGGGGAGAGCCAAGAAAAAGGATCTGTGCCTGATGTACTGAGCCCCTCGCAAACAAAATGCTAATTTCACGATGTCAACTCCTAGATTTCCAGTTTTAAAAAATATATATATATATTTTAATTTTCCTATTCATTCACCACTCACTATCACAGCAGGGAATGGAAATGCATGCTTCTACAGAGAAACTTTCACATTTTGTGCACTGGAGCCTATTTGGTTTATAGGTTGGGTTCATCAAAATTCAAAGTGTAAGGCCAAATTCAGGTCTTTTTCAAACAGATTAGAAACGGTTCAATTTGAATTCATAACAAACTGGAAATACTTCAATTTGGATTCATAATTCAGTTTCCTTAAAGCTGGTGAAGTTTTGAGTCTCCTCTTATCCAGTCTAAAGTTTATACAATATTGACCAAACACTGGAGACGGAGAGTCTGTGTGTATTTCATCAGTGTTAGATTAGATTGGAAAGAAAAATGTCATTGAAGTAATGCTATGCGACTGTACTACATGTCTGTCACTGAATCTGTCAGTTCACGTAAGACTAAATAATTCATCAAATATTTGGTCATGTGTGAATTTTTCATTTCTTTTAACTTTAATATATCAAAAGAGAATATTGCAGTTAACCCTACTGACACTTGACAAGGAATTACCACCCTTTTAGTAAAGGGGAACATTCCTTATAACATAAATTGCTTCCACACAATCTTTGTGGGCAGATTCCAGAATTATTTGAATTACTCCAGCTCTCAACATCTGGAATCAGCAAATTCTATTTCATTAAAGAGTATTGAAAGCCACTTTTCCCCTTCCTCCCCTCATTTGATCTTCAACAAGAAACAAACAAGTTGTGAAGCTGTTATAGATTGCAGTCATACTGTCACCATCATGCCAACACATAATAATTTTAGGGTGCGTGAAAGTGTCATTAAAACTCGGGTATCAGATCCCAATCTGACGTCCAAGTGCACTAAATTCAAGCAGTGCGAGACACCATCAGAAGCCCGTTACATGCCAGTTTGTGCTTGCACTGGCTACAATGTAACTCCAGTCTGGTGAGAAGCCATACTTTAAAGTGCTTTTAACCCTTTAAAGGGAATCTACTTATTGTTAATGGAATATTTCTAGCCCACAGAAAATGTACACATCTGCTGTAGATGACAGTTAGCTCTGGAGTTGGTGTTGGCTTTGACTCAAGTCAAAGACACCAACCCTAGTATTGTTAATATATTTGTCTTGTGTGCTGCTTAAAACATTAGCATTTATTGGTCACATGTTAGGTGGTTTGGAAGGTTTTTCTTTCTTTTATCTTCATTAATTGTTTCCAGATCTTTATTTGAAACCAAATGAGTTGAGTTAGAATGGCTGAACTGGTCATGTTTGAAGACATTTTCAGCCTAAATCCTACCAGATCTATAATTGAAACATTCAGCTAGCCGGAGTCAGTCTCTTATCTGTTATACCTTTTGTGACTTTAATTTGTAAGTGTTAACTTCTAAAGAAAGAAATACACATAAAGAAATTCCACTTAGGTCAAAGCAAAATAAATTTGCCGAGTTCACCGCACCTGATTGACTATTCAAAAACTTATCAATTAAAAATCTTTGATCTACAAGATCACTGCAAATTCCTGATAATGATTGTTACTGGGCTTCAAATGGAATCATTTTTGATTTGTGGAGAATCACAAGCAATCCTGTTTTTACAATAATCTTATCAAAGGTCTGCCTATTTGCTAATCGTAGACTGTCATGTCTTTAATCCAGGCCATCCGTTAGTTTGCCAGGTTTGTTGATTCTCAGATTCCTCTGAATCACATAATAAAGACTGTACTTCACACTGAGATGACATTAATAGAGGGAGATGGGACTAATTGCATGCCAGGGCTATGTCATTTACAACAGAGCAGAATGAAGCTGTGAGTGGCTTGGCCTTAGATAGAGCTCGGTTCAATCCTTTTTTTAAATTTAGCTTCTACTGGCACAGCAGTAAGGAAGGCAGATGAAAAGGGTGTAAGGATAAACCCAGCAACGACAGGACAGTCAGTTTAACCTCGGTGGTGGGGAAACTTTAGAAACGATAATCCGGGACAAAATGAATAGTCACTTGGACAAGTGTAGATTAATAAAGGAAAGCCAGCACGGATTAGTTAAAGGCAAATCGTGTTTAACTAACTTGATTGAGTTTTTTGATGAGGTTACAGAGAGGGTTGATGAGGGCAATACGGTTGATGATATATATATATATGGACTTTCAAAAGGCGTTTGATAAAGTGCCACATAATAGGCTTGTCAGCAAAATTGAAGCCCATGGAATAAAAGGGGCAGTAGCAGCATGGATACGAAATTGCCAAGTGACAGGAAACAGAGAGTAGTGGTGAACGGTTGTTTTTTGGACTGGAGGAAGGTGTACAGTGGGGTTCCCCAGGGGTCGGTACTAGGACAACTGCTTTCTTTTATATATATATTAATGACTTGGGGCCCGATTTTAGCACCCGCTATCGGGTGCGTTCTCGGCGGGGGGGCCTCGAAAATCGTGAAATCCAGGATCCCGACCGGATCCCGCCTCGATCCCGCCCACTTCCGGCTTCCCCGCTGACGCGCCGGCGTGCGCGCGCTGCCCCCGCTGGTGGGAATCCCGCAGGCAATTAAAGCCAGCGGGATGCCACTTGAGAGTATTTATGTAGCTATTTCAGGCCATTAACTGACCTGATTAAGGGACTGTGTGTGATTTTGGATCAACATGGGACTGTTTCCCACACTGAGGGAAACACTCCCAGATCGAATGGACGTGTTGCAGCTGTCAGCCTGTGGCAGCTGCAAAGGTCCATTTGACAGGTGGGGGGGAGACCCTCACCCATTGCAGGAGGCCACTCTGTCACTTGGGACAAAGTTTGGCCTCCACCACCCTCCTCCTGACGGTCAAAGTCACCAACCTGCACACTTACCCCGGGGTCCGGAGACATGTACCTACCTTGCGGACCCCCTCAGATGTACATCTTGCGGATGGGGGCCGCCGTAGCTGCAGTCATGACCTCCTCGGAGGGCGAACAGCATCACCAGCCTCACCAGTTTCGCCATCCATGCCGTCCACCTCTGACACGTGGAGCTCCACAACACAGTGCTGTGACACATCCACCTGTACAGCAGGAGGGAGGGCTACCGCAGAGAGAGATGCGTCGCAGAGGGCACTACCCTCGCCACAGGGTCCACAGACCGAGGCTCAACCTCCTGGACCTCTCTGAGCAGCAGTGCACACGGAGGCTCAGAGTCACTCGACATGTAGCCGTGGACATCTGCAGCCTCTTTCATGCCGAGCTGCTCCTGGCCGGCCCGTGCACCATCTTCCTACCTGTTGCTGTCAAAGTCACCACTGCCCTCCCGAACTTCTCCTCCGCATCCTTCCAGGCTGCAACCGGGGACATCGCCGATGTCTCTCAGTCGTCTGCGCAGAAGAGCCCTGCAAATACACCTACACCCACTCTGCAGTGACACAATGGGTGGCATCAGTGGTGGGTCCTCATAGTGATACCCAGGAGCGGGCATTATTGCACAAACCGGACAGGATTCGCGAAGACATGGCAGTAGTGGTGCCAATATAATATGTGATGTGAGTTGTTCTGAAATTCAATATAAGTAACAACCATGACAATCCCTCAAACACCCTTGTGCATCCCCTTCATGCTCACGACACGTTTGCCTTACGCTGCCTACTGCGCATATGTGATGCATGCCCTGTGGCTGCAGCACAGGTGGTGGCAGGTTGAGTGAGGCTGACCGTGAAAGAGATGCATGAGAGGGTGAGTATGAGATAGAGCCATGAGATTGTATGAGGATTGGGTTGCGTGGTAGTGGCGGGGTGAGTACTGGCGAGGTGAGTAGGTGCAGGTAAGATGAGGATGAGGTTTGAGTGGGTATGAGGGGTGATGTGACAGAGTAGTGTTGGCAGTGCCGAAGGAGATGTGGGGTGTGGGCAGTGATGTGGCAGACGGAGTGTAGGGGAAAGACTACATGTACTCAGTGTGGCTGACCTACTGAGGTCATTGGACCGCCTCCTGCACTGTGTGCAGGTGGGCAATATGTTGGTGGCGCTGGTGACCTCCTCTGCCACCTCGAGCCAGGCCTTCCTGGTGGCGGAGGCAGGCCGCTTCCTCCCGCCCGCCGGGTGGAAGATCTCTGTCCTCCCCCTCCTCCTCACCCCATGTATTGATACCTGGGGTGAGGCAACATTAAACTGAGAGCAGCCTTCCCCCTAGGCTGCTCCATGCAGTCATCTTTGCTATTGGTTGCAGCATCTGTCAGTGGAGGACTGCCCCTTTAAATAGAGCGCCTCCAGCTGACAGATCTTACTGCGCATGCGCAGCCTGCCCGACGCGCAGATCAGCAGCGGGGAACCCAGAGGAGCAGGTAAGTGGCTCCAATTAGTGGTTTGCCTGCTACGATCGCGCGGGAAACCCACTAATTTCACCGGGCGCGTTACCCACGCGCCCGCTTGCCCACCCGCCGAGAACCCGCAGCCCTGCTAAAATCGGGCCCTTGGACTTGGGTGTACAGGGCACAATTTCAAAATTTGCAGATGACACAAAACTTGGAACTGTAGTAAATAGTGAGGAGGATAGTGATAGACTTCAAGGGCACATAGACAGGCTGGTGGAATAGGTGGACACGTGGCAGATGAAATTTAATGCAGAGAAGTGCGAAGTGATATATTTTGGCAGGAAGAATGAGGAGAGGCAATATAAACTAAATGGTACAATTCTAAAGTGGGTGCAGGAACAGAGAGACCAGAGGGTATATGTGCACAAACATTTGAAGGTGGCAGGGCAGGTTGAGAAAGCGGTTAAAAAGCATACGAGATACTGGGCTTTATAAATAGAGGCATAGAGCAATGAAGGTATGTCAAACCTTTATGTCAAAACTGACTGGCCTATAGATGCCTGGTTTGACCACAACTGGAGTATAGTGTCCAATTCTGGGCACCGCACTTTAGGAAGGGTGTGAAGGCCTTAGAGAGGGTGCAGAAAAGATTTACTAGAATGGTTCCAGGGATGAAAGACTTCAGTTACGTGGATAGACTGGAGAAGCTGGGGTTGTTTTCCTTAGAGCGGAGAAGGTTAAGAGGAGATTTGATAGAAGTGTTCAAAATCATGAAGGGTTTAGATAAAGTAAATAAAGAGAAACTCTTCCCATTGGTGGATGGGTCAAGAACCAGAGGACACAGATTTAAGGTGATTGGCGAAAGAACCAAAGGCGACATGAGGAAAAACTTTTTTTTACACAGCAAGTGTTTATGATCTGGAATGCTACCTTAAAGGGTAGTGGAGACAGATTCAATCGTGATTTGCAAAAAGGAATTGGATAAATATTTGAAGGGAAAAAATTTGCAGGGCTAAGATGATAGAGCGGGGGAATAGGACTACCTGGACTGATCTTACAAAGAGCTGGCATGGGCTCGATGGGCTGAATGGCCTCTTTCTGTGCTGTAACCATTCAATGATTCTATGATACTGATCAGATGGTTGAATAATAGGGATACTAAAGGTACGAAATCAGAGCGTTGCTTGTTCTATACTGATTATCCAGAAAGAGATTCCCGTTTAGATTCCCATTTCTGAACTACTTAACAGCTTGTTATTATCATAAAGCACTGCAGACACAAGCTTTAATCTCATTGGGGATTGTTAACATTATATCCTTGAAGGAAAACAGACTTTGAGATAAAGAAACAATTCTTAAAAAGTGAAAAAGCAACAATCGGAAAACTGACCAGGAAAAGAGAAAGGACCAAACCATTGCATAATTGCATTTAGAAATGTAATTACGGTACTTACAAAATGGCAATCTATTGTGTTAATTAAATAAGCACAAAAAATCTATTAGGCTTCACATTTACGGCCCTATATAAATGGGCTCCGAGTCTCCCTTTGCATGATGATCTCGCTGGCTCCAGATGACCAGAATGGCTCCCAGAATGTGGAATTACACAACGTCCTTTAATTACAACAACAACTACTTGCATTTATATAGCGCCTTTAATGTAGTCCTATGGCGCTTATTACACACAATAGTATAAATAATTCAATTCAATATAAAAATGTATGACCTTGCAAAGTATTGTAAATTGCAAAATGTATAAATATTGGCAATGTACACCTGTAAAATACCAATTAAAGAAACAAGAAACACTTCCCTGAAGGCTCAGTTGGGAAGTGCACTGCACAGTATAGAACGGAGTCACTCTTGAAGTCTGATCTGGGCTGAGTTCGCTGATTTCAGATGAGGTGTTGGTAAGTGTGCTGCAATTCTCCTCAGTGTCAATGGGTGTTGGAGGGGGGAGAAAAGAGTCCCACTTGCAATCACTACCCCTTGATGTACTATTGGCAACCGTATGTTTGTAGGCACAGGTGGGGACAGGTTTGGGCACAGCTATGTGCCCCATCGATACATGACCCACGTGTCTGGATCAACTGTTGCCACTCACATTTGAAGCATATACCACACAAATACACACATTTTGATAGACGGGCCGGCTGGTACAGGGCAGGGGTTCAAGCATGCTGAGGGCACCTGTCGATTTGTATGGGGATACAGAACCTAGTTGGAGGTTGGTATGGCCCAGGGCTGAAGTGATGAGTCACTTGCCTTCTTACACATCAAAGTACTCTAGGTGGCATGGCCATCAACACTCATATATGCTGATAACTTCCATATGACTGAGCAATGTTATCTGCACGGCCCTGCAGTCTACCATTGAGCATATGGCAACATTAGTGGCATCTGCAGTGGAAACCTTAGTTATGAAGGCCATAGGCACACGAGGAGCATCTCTCATGGATGTCGCTATAGACCAAATTCATTTATTTGACAAAGCTAAACGGATATCGCAAATACAGTTCCGTGACTAGAAAGTAATAGTGTCCAGTTGCAGAACTCACAGAGCTCAAATGGCTGGGTATTCTGCTGCTGCTGGCTACTGTGCTGGTTTACATTTGCTCATTATCCAAGTCCACGGGGAGACCATTTTCCATAGCAGTATTGTGAGGAATGCGACGTACTGCTATAATTTTGTAGAGCATCTCCAAGGCATATTGTACTCTTCCCAGAATGATCAAAGCATCTAAACATTGCTTTGGAACTTCACCTGTGGGATGCTGGAGGTTGTGTAAAGGTTGCATCATGTAACTTGTATAACTCTGAGGAGCCTGCCATTCATCCTTCTTTTTCAAAGAACCGCTGTTACAAATTTTGGGTTTGCACTAGATGTTCGCTCGAATTCAGCATCGCCAATCACTCTCATGAGTGGACCCTGCATTCTCTACGATCTGGAGAGCACCGACACTGGAGAATGTCTAGTTAAATGATAGCATGACCTGTGAATCATGACAATAAGACCCTGTGTTGTGTGTACTGGATACTATGATCTTGCATGTGTTGCGTGTACTGGATATAATGATCTTGCATGTGTTGTGTGTGCTGGATACTATGATCTTGCATGTGTTGTATGCACTGGATACTATGATCTTGCATGTGTTGTGTGTACTGGATACTATGATCTTGCATGTGTTGTGTGTACTGGATACTATGATCTTGCATGTGTTGTGTTTACTGGATACAATGATCTTGCATGTGTTGTGTGCACTGGATACTATGATCTTGCATGTGTTGTGTGTGCTGGATACTATGATCTTGCATGTTTTGTGTGTACTGGATACTATGATCTTGCATGTTTTGTGTGTGCTGGATACTATGATCTTGCATGTGTTGTGTGTACTGGATACTATGATCTTGCATGTGTTGTGTGTGCTGGATATTATGATCTTGCATGTGTTGTGTGTGCTGGATATTATGATCTTGCATGTTTTGTGTGTACTGGATACTATGATCTTGCATGTGTTGTGTGTGCTGGATACTATGATCTTGCATGTGTTGTGTGTGCTGGATATTATGATCTTGCATGTGTTGTGTGTACTGGATACTATGATCTTGCATGTGTTGTGTGTGCTGGATATTATGATCTTGCATGTGTTGTGTGCACTGGATACTATGATCTTGCATGTTTTGTGTGTACTGGATACTATGATCTTGCATGTGTTGTGTGTGCTGGATACTATGATCTTGCATGTGTTGTGTGTGCTGGATATTATGATCTTGCATGTGTTGTGTGTACTGGATACTATGATCTTGCATGTGTTGTGTGTGCTGGATATTATGATCTTGCATGTGTTGTGTGCACTGGATACTATGATCTTGCATGTGTTGTGTGTGCTGGATACTATGATCTTGCATGTTTTGTGTGTACTGGATACTATGATCTTGCATGTTTTGTGTGTGCTGGATACTATGATCTTGCATGTGTTGTGTGTACTGGATACTATGATCTTGCATGTGTTGCGTGTGCTGGATACTATGATCTTGCATGCGTTGCGTGTGCTGGATACTATGATCTTGCATGTGTTGTGTGTACTGGATACTATAATCTTGCATGTTTTGTGTGTACTGGGTACTATGATCTTGCATGTTTTGTGTGTACTGGATACTATGATCTTGCATGTTTTGTGTGTACTGGATACTATGATCTTGCATGTGTTGTGTGTACTGGATACTATGATCTTGCATGTGTTGTGTGTGCTGGATATTATGATCTTGCATGTGTTGTGTGTGCTGGATACTATGATCTTGCATGTTTTGTGTGTACTGGATACTATGATCTTGCATGTGTTGTGTGTGCTGGATACTATGATCTTGCATGTGTTGTGTGTGCTGGATATTATGATCTTGCATGTGTTGTGTGTGCTGGATACTATGATCTTGCATGTGTTGTGTGTGCTGGATATTATGATCTTGCATGTGTTGTGTGTGCTGGATACTATGATCTTGCATGTGTTGTGTGTACTGGATACAATGATCTTGCATGTGTTGTGTGTGCTGGATATTATGATCTTGCATGTGTTGTGTGTGCTGGATACTATGATCTTGCATGTGTTGCGAGTGCTGGATACTATGATCTTGCATGTGTTGCGTGTGCTGGATATTATGATCTTGCATGTGTTGTGTGTGCTGGATACTATGATCTTGCATGTTTTGTGTGTACTGGATACAATGATCTTGCATGTGTTGTGTGTGCTGGATATTATGATCTTGCATGTGTTGTGTGTGCTGGATACTATGATCTTGCATGTGTTGTGTGTGCTGGATATTATGATCTTGCATGTGTTGTGTGTGCTGGATATTATGATCTTGCATGTGTTGTGTGTGCTGGATACTATGATCTTGCATGTGTTGCGTGTGCTGGATATTATGATCTTGCATGTGTTGTGTGTGCTGGATACTATGATCTTGCATGTTTTGTGTGTACTGGATACAATGATCTTGCATGTGTTGTGTGTGCTGGATATTATGATCTTGCATGTGTTGTGTGTGCTGGATACTATGATCTTGCATGTGTTGCGTGTGCTGGATACTATGATCTTGCATGTGCCACCACGTGAGTTTTCCTTTCTTTTTTGGAAGGTGGACTGAAAATCACACGAGTGAGATGAGGCCAATCATGGACCAATAAACTGATTTATTTTACATGAAATATGTTGGGCGTATTGAATAAAGCACATCCTCGCATTGAAGGTATGAGCAGCTCTGGAATGTGCTTAATGACCTCCATTGTCTCAAAACTGATATGGTATGTGAGAATACATACCTTTGACTGCTGCTTCATCTGGTAATACAACTAATTTGTGCTAAACAACATTTCAAATAGCGTCTCTCTGGGAGTTAACCCTTTGTGTACTTCAACTACAGTACTCTTGCTGAGCCCCTATCATGCCCAGATGTTCGACTATTGCAATAGGCCATCTGCTTGGGGTAGTATCTGGTGGAAGGTGTAAGCCTCCTACGTGCTTTCTGCTCCCAGATCACCTTCTCCTCCTTCACGGAGAGATGATTGTCAATGGATGGTGTGGGGCAGAAAAATTGTTTATTCACATGTCACTGGTGTGGTAATCTTACCCCTTCAGGTCTCACTTACTCTTTGATTATTCTCCGCAATGGTGCAATTCAGAATGAGTTCACCTTTAACAAGCCGTTAACAAATAAAACTGGCCGCGTTTCCTAACTTTTCACTAATGTTACTTGATTCGTTTTTATTAATTGTAAACACAGATGAAAATCCATTAGAGCTTTCCGCACACATGGCCTGACTTTTTAACTCGCATCTAAAATTAATGAAGTCTGGAGCTTTGGTCTCTTTAAATGATAAACAAAGTGCTAAAATAAAGTGCCTTACATGTTCAAGACCAATGAGAAGATGCATTCTTGGACACTGTCCCTTCCTCATTATAAATGTGGGTAAAAGTCAGTTTTAGCTGATCTACTGATCCACATGTCATTTTATTTCAGATTTCCAGCCTTCAAAGTGTTTTTCTGTCTCTGTCACTGTATTTTTAGTTGTCTTGTTTTATTACTATTTGCATGACATTTTCTTTGTTTAGTCTCTCTTAATAGTGACTATGTAAAAATCACATACAATATCCATTAAAAAATAGATTTTCCAGGGCGATATATGGTTTTGCTGCTTTAATATAAACTAATTTTTAATAGCAATGAGTTGCAGCGTCAGGAGTAAAGCCAGATGATTTTCACTGAACGTTACACAATTGAATTAGCCCCATTATAGCTATTAGTCACATGTGAAGCTCATCAGCCAGCTCATTAAACACAATGATTACTAGCTATATCAGGAAGAGGTACTTTGCCATGGAAAACCAGTATTAACAATCAACACTTTAATAAACGGCCAGAGTGATGCCTGGGGGGTACTGCAATAAAATGACTAATTCTGCTGATGCTGCGAATGGCTGTCACTGAGCAGCTATTCACAGCTTTGCTCCACAGTTTCACTGACTGATCGGAACCATAGTCTCCTTTGCTCCAAGAATGGGCATGGAATAATTTGAAACAATTTGAAAGGACACTCGCACATGAAGCTAGTAGTAACAAACTTGCGGATGCTGGTTTATAAACTAGGGTCCTTGTGTTAATGACTATTTGTTTGAATTACACAGTGCAATTCTTCAGGGCAGTTTAATCGCTATATAGTCAGCAAGATTGGGAAGTCATCCCAACAAATTCTGACAGGCTGTCTATAGACTAGTTGTGAAAACTGATTGGCAAAGGCATTGCTGCTGTGTCTAGATCCTGCTGAAAAATCATGGAAACTGGTCATTCAATTAAATCTTTGCATCAGAGATCTCTGCACGTTTTGCTTTGCTTTACATATGGTAAAAACGCATTCCCAGGTGCAAAGAGAGGAAAACTGGACCCAAAATATGACAGGGCTGATACAAAATATTATTAACCTTACTGATACTGAAAGATACAGGACCTTACAAGCATATTTGTAACACAACTCACCCAACATTTAACTTGCAAGTAACTTTGGGAGCAGTTTAGAATTCAGCAAAAAAGGACCAAGAGATTGATTAAGAGGGGGAAAATAGAGCATGAGAGTAAACTTGCAAGAAACATAAAAGTGGACTGTGAAAGCTTCTACAAGTATGTAAAAAGAAAAAGATTAGTGAAGACAAATGTAGGTCCCCCACAGTCAGAAACGGGAGAATTTATAATAGGGAACAAGGAAATGGCAGAGCAATTAAACAAATACTTTGGTTCTGTCTTCATGGAAGAGGACACAAATAACTTCCCAGAAATGCTAGGGAACCAAGGGACTAGTGAGAAGGAGGAATTAAAGGAAATTAGTATTAGTAAAAAAATAGTGCTGGAGAAATTAATGGGACTGAAAGTCGATAAATCCCCAGGGCCTGATAATCTGCATCCCACAGTACTAAAAGAGGTAGTCATCGAAATAATGGATGCATTGGCTGTCATCAAAAGGACGGGAAAGAACGGGATATGACGCTCGACTCATCGATCGACAGTTCCGACGGGCCACAGCAAAAAATCGCATAGACCTCCTCAGGAGACTAACACGGGACGCAACCAACAGAGTACCCTTTGTCGTC
Source organism: Heptranchias perlo (assembly GCF_035084215.1). Taxonomy (NCBI): domain Eukaryota; kingdom Metazoa; phylum Chordata; class Chondrichthyes; order Hexanchiformes; family Hexanchidae; genus Heptranchias; species Heptranchias perlo. Next base: position 133,842,321 of record NC_090327.1, on the reverse strand, counting down.
CAGTACTTCCCCGGAGCGGAGAAACTACGCCATGTTCTCCGCAGCCTTCAACATGTCATCAATGAGGACAAACACCTCGCTATGGCCATCCCCACACCTCCACTACTCGCCTTTAAACAGCCACCCAACCTCAAACAGACCATCGTTCGCAGCAAATTACCTAGCTTTCAAGAGAACAGCGTCCACGACACCACACAACCCTGCCACGGTAACCTCTGCAAGACATGCCAGATCATCGACACAGATACCACCATCACACGAGAGGACACCACCCACCAGGTGCATGGTTCATACTCCTGTGACTCGGCCAATGTTGTCTACCTCATACGTTGCAGGAAAGGATGCCCCAGAGCATGGTACATTGGCGAGACCATGCAGACGCTGCGACAACGGATGAACGGACACCGCGCAACAATCGCCAAACAGGAGGGTTCCCTCCCAGTCGGGGAACACTTCAGCAGTCATGGACATTCATCCACCGACCTTCGGGTAAGCGTTCTCCAAGGCGGCCTTCGAGACACACGACAACGCAAAATCGTCGAGCAGAAATTGATAGCCAAGTTCCGCACCCATGAGGACGGCCTCAACCGGGATCTTGGGTTCATGTCACGCTACACGTTACCCCACCAGCGAACAAATGTTATCTGTTTTTAATATAACGAGTCAGTTGCTGTCTTTTCTATGTTTCTACCTCTCTATCTCTGTTTTTTTTGTTTGTTGTTTTTTTTTGGTGATTTGTATATTCTGAGACCTGGCAGGTAACACCTGTCTGTCTGCACACTGATTGCCTTGGCAACGGGCAGTTGAAAAAACTGTCTGTACTCACCAAGCATTGTTCTGTGAATTATAAATGCGATTTCATTTCGAGGATTTCATTTCACATCGTTCACCTGACGAAGGGGGAAGCCTCCGAAAGCTTGTGAATTTAAAATAAAATTGCTGGACTATAACTTGGTGTTGTAAAATTGTTTACAATTGTCAACCCCAGTCCATCACCGGCATCTCCACATCATCAAAAGGGTACAGTAACATAGTGGTTATGTGACTGGACTAGTAATCCAGAGGCCTGGATTAATAATCCAGAGTTATGAGTTCAAATCCCGCAACGGCAGCTGCGGAATTCAAATTCAATTAATTAAATAAAATCTGGAATTAAAAAAACTAGTATCAGTAATGGTAGCCATGAAACTACTGGATTGTCGCAAAAGGGAAGGAAACCTGCCGTCCTTACTGGTCTGGCCTATATGTGACTCCAGACCCACAGCAATGTGGTTGATTCTTAATTACCCTCTGAAATGGCCAAGCAAGCCACTCAGTTGTAAAATCTCACTAAAAAAAGTCATAATAAGAATAAAACCAGATAGACCACGAGGCACCAGACACGACAAAGGCCAACAAAGCTCAGTCGACCCTGCAAAGTCCTCCTCATGAACATCTGGGGACTTGTGCCAAAATTGGGAGAGCTGTCCCACAGACTAGCCAAGCAACAACCTGACATAGCCATACTCACAGAATCATACCTTTCAGCCAACGTCCCAGACTCTTCCATCACCATCCCTGGGTATGTCCTGTCCCACCGGCAGGACAGACCCACCAGAGGTGGCGGTACAGTGATATACAGTAAGGAGGGAGTGGCCCTGGGAGTCCTCAACATTGACTCCAGACCCAATGAAATCTCATGGCATCAGGTCAAACATGGGCAAGGAAACCTCTTGCTGATTACCACCGACTGTCCTCTTTCAGCTGATGAATCAGTCCTCCTCCATGTTGAGCACCACTTGGAGGAAGCACTGAGGGCAGCAAGGGCACAGAATGTACTCTGGGTGGGGGACTTCAATATCCATCACCAAGAGTGGCTTGGGAGCACCACTACTGACCAAGCTGGCCGAGTCCTGAAGGACATAGCTGCCACACTGGGCCCGCAGCAGGTGATGAGCGAACCAACACGAGGGAAAAACCGACTTGACTTCGTCCTCACCAATCTACCTGTCACAGATGCATCTGTCCATGACAGTACCGGTAGGAGTGACCACCGCATAGTCCTCGTGGAGATGAAGTCCCGTCTTCGCACTGAAGACACCATCCAACGTGTTGTGTGGCACTGGCACCGTACTAAATGGGATAGATTCAGAACAGATCTAGCAGCTCATAACTGGGCATCCATGAGGCGCTGTGGGCCATCAGCAGCAGTAGAATTGTATTCCAGCACAATTTGTAACCTCATGGCCCGGCATATTCCTCACTCTACCATTACCAACAAGCCAGGGGATCAACCCTGGTTCAATGAGGAGTGTAGAAGAGCATGCCAGGAGCAGCACCAGGTGTACCTAAAAATGAGGTGCCAACCTGGTGAAGCTACAACTCAGGACTACATGCATGCTAAACAGCGGAAGCAACATGCTATAGACAGAGCTAAGCGATTCCACAACCAACGGATCAGATCAAAGCTCTGCAGTCCTGCCACATCCAGTCATGAATGGTGGTGGACAATTAAACAACTAACGGGAGGAGGAGGCTTTGCAAACATCCCCATCCTCAATGATGGCGGAGTCCAGCACGTGAGTGCAAAAGACAAGGCTGAAGCGTTTGCAACCATCTTCAGCCAGAAGTGCCGAGTGGATGATCCATCTCAGCCTCCTCCCGATATCCCCACCGTCACGGAAGCCAGTCTTCGGCCAATTCGATTCACTCCACGTGATATCAAGAAATGGCTGAGTGCACTGGATACAGCAAAGGCTATGGGCCCTGACAACATCCCGGCTGTCGTGCTGAAGACTTGTGCTCCAGAACTAGCCGCGCCTCTAGCCAAACTGTTCCAGTACAGCTACAACACTGGCATCTACCCGGCAATGTGGAAAATTGCCCAGGTATGTCCTGTCCACAAAAAGCAGGACAAATCCAATCCGGCCAATCCGGCCCCATCAGCCTACTCTCAATCATCAGCAAAGTGATGGAAGGTGTCGTCGACAGTGCTCTCAAGCGGCACTTACTCACCAATAACCTGCTCACCGATGCTCAGTTTGGGTTCCGCCAGGACCACTTGGCTCTAGACCTCATTGCAGCCTTGGTCCAAACATGGACAAAAGAGCTGAATTCCAGAGATGAGGTGAGAGTGACTGCCCTTGACATCAAGGCAACATTTGACTGAGTGTGGCACCAAGAAGCCCTAGTAAAATTGAAGTCAATGGGAATCGGGGGGAAAACTCTCCAGTGGCTGGAGTCATACCTCGCACAAAGGAAGATGGTAGTGGTTTTTGGAGGCTAATCATCTCAGCCCCAGTACATTGCTGCAGGAGTTCCTCAGGGCAGTGTCCTAGGCCCAACCATCTTTAGCTGCTTCATCTATGGCCTTCCCTCCATCATAAGGTGAGAAATGGGGATGTTCGCTGATGATTCACAACCTCTCAGATAATGAAGCAGTCTGTGCCCACATGCAACAAGACCTGGACAACATCCAGGCTTGGGCTGATAAGTGGCAAGTAACATTCGCGCCAGACAAGTGACAGGCAATGACCATCTCCAACATGAGAGAGTCTCACCACCTCCACTTGACATTCAACGGCATTACCATCGCCGAATCCCCCACCATCAACAACCTGGGGGTCACCATTGACCAGAAACTTAACTGGACCAGCCATATAAATACTGTGACTACAAGAGCAGGTCAGAGGCTGCGTATTCTGCGGCGAGTGACTCACCTCCTGACTCGCCAAAGTCTTTCCACCATCTACAAGGCACAAGTCAGGAACGTGATGGAATACTCTCCACTTGCCTGGATGAGTGCAGCTCAAGAAGCTTGACACCATCCAGGACAAAGCAGCCCGCTTGATTGGCACCCCATCCACCACCCTAAACATTCACTCCCTTCACCACTGGTGCACCGAGGCTGCAGTGTGTACCATCCACAGGATGCACTGTAGCAACTCACCAAGGTTTTTTCGACAGCACCTCCCAAACCCGCGACCTCTACCACCTAGCAGGCACATGGGAACAACACCGCCTGCATGTTCCCCTCTAAGTCACACACCATCCTGACTTGGAAATATATCGCCGTTCCTTCATCGTTGCTGGGTCAAAATCCTGGAACTCCCTTCCTAACAGCACTGTGGGAGAACCTTCACCACACGGACTGCAGCGGTTCAAGAAGGCGGCTCACCACCACCTTCTCAAGGGCAATTAGGGATGGGCAATAAATGCTGGCCTCGCCAGCGACGCCCACATCCCATGTCCGAATAAAAAAAATCTTCCAAAATTCTATAGATTATGGAACATTTCCTGCAGATTGGAGGGTGGCAAATTTAACCCCACTAGTTAAGAAAGGAGGGAGAGAGAAAACAGGGAACTACAGACCGGTTAGCCTAACATCAGTCGTAGGAAAAATGCTGGAGTCTATTTTAAAGGATGTGATAACAGGACACTTAGAAATTATCAACAGGATTAGACAAAGTCAACATGGATTTATGAAAGGGAAATCATGTTTGAAAAACCTACTGGAGTTTTTTGAGGATGTAACTGGTGGAATAGATAAGGGAGAACCAGTGGATGTGGTGTATTTGGATTTTCAGAAGGCCTTTGATAAAGTCATATGAGGAGAGATTGGGTTGACCAGGCCTGTGTTCACTGGACTTTAGAAGAATGAGAGGGGATATAATTGAAATGTATAAAATTCTGACAGGGCTAGTCAGACTGGATGCAGGGAGGATATTTTCCTTTGCTGAGGGGTCCAGAACGAGGGGTCACAGTCTCAGAGGTTAGTGTGCAAAATTAAAGAACATGGGATTGGGGGTAATACACTGGCATGGATTGAAAATTGGTTGACAGATAGGAAACAGAGAGTAGAAATAAATGGGTCTTTTTCGGGGTGGCAGGCAGTGACTCGTGGGGTACCACAGGGATCAGTACTTGGGCCCCAGCTATTCACAATATATATCAATGATTTGGATGAGGGAACTGAATGTAACATTTCCAAGTTTGCTGACGACACAAAACAAGGTGGGATTGTGCGTTGTGAGGAGGATGCAAAGAGGTTTCAAGGCAATTTAAACAAGTTGAGTGAGTGGGCAAATACATGTCAGATGCAGTATAATGTGGATAAATGTGAAGTTATCCACTTCAGAAGTAAAAACAGAAAGGCAGAGTATTATTTAAATGGTGATAGATTGGGAAATGTTGATGTACAAAGGGACCTGGGTGTTCTTGTACACCAGTCACTGAAAGCAAACATGCAGGTGCAGCAAGCAGTTAGGAAGGCAAATGGCATGTTGGCCTTCATTGCAAGAGGATTTGAGTACAGGAGCAAGGATGTCTTATTGCTGTTATACAGGGCCTTGGTGAGACCACACCTGGAGTATTGTGTGCAGTTTTGGTCTCCTTACCTAAGGAAGGATATACTTGCCATAGAGGGAGTGCAGCGAAGGTTCACCAGACTGATTCCTGGGATGGCAGGACTGTCGTATGAGGAGAGATTGGGTCGGCTAGGGCTGTATTCACTCGAGTTTAGAAGAATGAGAGGGGATTTCATCGAAACGTATAAAATTCTGACAGGGCTAGACAGACTGGATGCAGGGAGGTTTCCCCTGGCTTGTGGGTCCAGAACAAGGGGTTCCAGTCTCAGGATACAGGGTAGGACATTTAGGACTGAGATGAGGAGAAATTTCTTCACTCGGAGGGTGGTGAACCTGTGGAATTCTCTACCACAGAAGGCTGTGGAGGCCAAGTCACTGAATATATTTAAGAAGGAGCTAGATAGATTCCTAGACACAAAAGGCATCAAGGGGTAGCGGGAGAGAGTGGGAATATGGTATTGAGATAGAGGATCAGCCATGACCATATTGAATGGCGGAGCAGGCTCGAAGGGCCGAATGGCCTACTCCTGCTCCTATTTTCTACGTTTCTATGTTTACTTGATTTTCCTGCTCCATAATCTTTTATTCTTATTTTTATTCCTATACTTCCCACCACGAATTTGCAATATTTTGTTTACGATCTGGATATTATAGTTACACAGAATCAGGGTGAAAACAACAGCATCTTTCTCACATACACAACAACAACAACTTGCATTTATATAGCGCCTTTAATGTAGTAAAGCGTCCCAAGGTGCCTCACAGCAAACAAAATTTGACACATTTATCAAACAAAATTTGACACTGAGCAACATAGGAGATATTAGGACAGGTGACCAAAAGCTTGGTCAAAGTGGTAGGTTTATAAGGAGCATCTTAAAGGAGGAGAGAGAGGTAGAGAAGTGGAGAGGTTTTGGGAGGGAATTCCAGAGCTTAGGGCTGAGGCAGCTGAAGGCATGGCCGCCAATGGTGGAGCGATTAAAATTGGGGACGTGCAAGAGGCAAGAATTGGAGTAGCGCAGAGATCTCGGAGGGTTGTAGGGCTGGAGGAGGTTACAGAGATAGGGAGGGGCGAGGCCATGGAGGGATTTGAAAACAAGGATGAGAATTTTAAAATTGAGGTGTTCCCAGATTGGGAGTCAGTGTAGGTGAGCACAGGGGTGATGGGTGAATGGGACTTGGTGCTAGTTAGGATAGGGGCAGCAGAATTTTGGACGAGCTCACGTTTATGGAGGGTGGAAGGTGGGAAGCGGGTCAGGAGAGCATTGGAATAGTCAAGTCTAGAGGTAACAAAGGCACGGATGAGGGTTTCAGCAGCAGATGACCTGAGACAGGGGCTGAGACAGGCAATGTTACGGAGGTGGAAGTAGGTGATCTTGTTGATGGAGCAGATATGGGGCCGGAAGCTCATCTCAGGGTCGAATAGGATCCCAAGGTTGCGAATGGTCTGGATCAGCCTCAGGCAGTGGCCAGGGAGAGGGATGGAGTCAGTGGCTAGGGAACGGAGTTTGCTGCAGGGACCAAAGACAATGGATTCGATCTCCTCAACATATAGTTGGAGGAAATTTTATGCTCATCCAGTACTAGATGTCAGACAAGCAGTGAGACAAATCAGAGACAGTGGAGGTGTCGAGAGAGATGGTGGTGAGGTAGAGCTGGGTGTCGTCAACGTACATGTGAAACCTGACATTGTGTTTTTGGATGATATTGCCCAGGGGCAGCATGATCCTGGCTCCACAGCAGTTCTGAAGACCATTGACAGCTCCCGCTCGGCCACCTCTGATCGCCTGTCCCCACCCTCGATCGCCTCCATCCCCTCCCAATCGCAGGTGTCCGCAGGTCTAACTTAAATGAAGCCCGAGGCCTAATATCGAGTGGGCTTCGGGCCTAACCGTTCCAGCGCAGGGAATGGTCCCTTACACCCAGTCTGCACCGGCAGGTCGGCTCTATCCAATTTCACCCCTTTTATGTTTTGTACCGATTAAAAACTTTTGAGAAACTTGTCAGAGTGATAGTAAACATTGATACCAAATCCCTGAGTGCTGTTTGGGTGGATAGGAAACTGATGGAATGGTTCAAATTAACCATTGGGGTGAGACAAGAATGCACACTGTTGCCTGATTTATGTAATCTAGTACTGGAAGCAGTAATGATTCTTGCACTAAAAGATAATATTGGAGGAGTCTACTAATGTGGTAAGATTTTAAACAATCTCAGATTTGCTGATGACATTGACCTTGCAGCAACATCTAAAACAGATTCGCAGGGACTAACTGACAAGGTAGATCATTTGGATTACAGATTAACACAAAGGTCGTGTCATTTGGGAAGCATCAGGAAGCTGGTGTCAGTAAAATCTGTTCGATTGTCTAATGGTTCACTGATGTCCTTTAGGGAAGGTAACCTGCCATTGTTACTGTGTCTGGCCTATATATGACTCCATACCCACAGCAATGTGGTTGACTCTTAACTGTCCTCTGGCCTCGCAAACTACTCATTTGTATCAGGACAACTAGAGATGGGTAATAAATGTCAGCCTTGCAGGCATCGCCCGCATCCTGAGAATTAATTTTTAAAACTCCCATTCTCTGACACTAACCCACCAAGGTATACAAACTTTTCCACCTGTTCAACTGCATCCCCTCTAACTCTAATGTCCACTTCTCCCTGATGCTTCCCAAATGACACGACCTTTGTCTCCTCTGTGTTAATCTGTAATCCAAAGCTGTGATGGAGACATCAAAAGGAAGATTGGACTTGTTTCTGCTGCTTTTGGAAGATTAAGCAGGATATGGAAGGTTAGAGATATTTCGGTAAAACAAAGGTAAAAGTTTATGAAGCGATGTTATTATACGGATTTGATTGCTGGAACATGAGAAAAGTTGACGAGCAAAAGGCACTAACAGCAGAGACGAGCTGGTTGAGAAGGATACTGGGAGTATCCAGGATGCAAAGAATCAAGAATGAGATAAAAGGAACATGGCTTGGACAAGAAACAACGCTCATATAGAAGATCCAAGAAAGACGACTGTGCTGGTTTGGGCTGTTTTCAAGAATGGAAACAGCTAGAATACCTTTCATGGCCCTCCACACAGCGGTACATGGAACAGAAAGCCAAGGAAGACCAAGGAAGTGCTGGATAGACAATGTCAAGAGTGACTTGTCACTGAAAGGGGTGCAGAAGACTGAAGCAGCCAGGCTAGTTCAGAACCGACCACAGTGGAGTGAATTCATTTGGCCCCATTGTCGCTGATGAGCTGATGGAGAGGAATTTAGTAATAGTATTAAAATAACATTAAAGAAATGCTTCCAATGTATTCTGAGGGATAGTGGGGCATGTCTAATTAATGGTTGTCCAGTGGCAAGTATACAATCTCTGGTGGTCCAACAAGAGGAGAGATATGTGGCTCATGGTGGGAGAGAAGGTTTGCTTCCACTAGCATCACATCTGTGTGAGTCCTAGTTGGTGGGAGGAGAGGCAGACTTGAGCTGCTAATGTTTCCACCTGATCTTTTTCTTTTATTCCCTATATCTAAGTATTTTACATTTTCCTCCCTCCGTAGACATGGATAGATGCTACAACAACCTGATTGCTGCCATTAGTTGTGATGTTGCACAGACCAGTGTGTATGGTGAGATGGTGTCAAGTAGCAGGGGTATTTGTGGATGGGCAAGGCTACCCTTGCTGTCTCTCAGGACGGCAACACATTAGGACCCTTCTGCCACTTCCCCCCGACGACTACACATGCGTGAAAAACTGGGCTGGGCCAGGCTGCCCACTCACCTGCCGAAGTGGCACCTCCCGCAAATGAGACATTTCAGACCCCTGCTTACAGAGGTCGAAGGCTATCTCAATCTCAAAAGTCATGTACACATAGCGGCCAGCCACCTTAGATACTCCTGCCACTGCGGAAGCATGTAAAAGAAATACTAGATTAGGTCTAGAGAACATCCCTGACACACCGTCAGCAAAGGGAAGCACCAGCATGACAAAGAGTGGCAATATGCACCCGTCACATTAAGAGGAATAAACTTTGGTAGGCATTTTAATGATACCGTGACCAGAGTGTGTTCTTTTTATTGTCCTGAATGTTGTCCTAGAATGGCTGGTTTAGCAATTCGGTAGTAAGAAATGACTTGCATTTATATAGCACCTTTCATGTCCCAAAGTGCTTCATAGCCAATAAATTACTTTATTCTGAAGTATAGTCACTGTTGCTTTTGTGATAAAGGTGGCAAACAATTTGCAGACAGTTAATCCGGGCTTTTTTTGGTGGTATTGGTTGAAGGATAAATGTCGGCCAGAACACCAGGCAGAACCTCCCCCTTCTTCGTAAAGTGCCATGGGATCTTTCACCTCCACCTGAACAGGAACTTGGTTTAATGTTTCATCTGAAAGGCGGCACCTCTGACAATGCAGCCCTCCCTCAGTACTGCACCGAGGTGTCAGTCTAGATTATGTGCTCTCAAGTTTGAACTCGCAGCTTTCTGACCCAGAGGTAAAAGTCCTAACATTGAGCCAAGCTAATGCTTAGTAGATGTAAATAATGTAGGCGAAACATAATTGTTAAGTGCATGGTGAAAATTTGGGGAGGACTGATGATGCAAAGGGTGGATGAGCTAATTATGAGAAGCTGTCTACAATCAGATCCTGAGGAATGGCTCTAGGAGTTTGCAAAGGTGGCTCTGCAGCTGCCCCCTCAATCCTCTCAGTCTCCTGTACGTCACCTTCTTGCTGATATCTATCGTTGTCCTCCCCTGGGTGGTCCATATTGATTCCTCATTATGCTGAGAAGTTGTGGAGCATGCAGCAACAACGATGATGCACAAGACTTTGGCTAGCTGTACTTTAGGACATCCCCAGATCTGTTTAGAATTCTGAGTCCTTGCTTCACCATGCCTACGGTGTGCTCAATGATGGCTCTTTTAGATGCATGCACCTCATTATGCCAGTGCTTGATATGTGTACATGGCTACTGTAGGTACATAATGAGCCGGACTGTATTCTTCATCTCCTGGGAGGCAGCCTTGTATGTTTCATTCTGAGTTAAATATTGGGGACATAGTGGGACATAGGACATATTTAAAATAAAGGCATCAAGACTGCTGCCAGGGATGCCAGCACTGACCCACACTTTATGATGTGTATACTACTTTATGATGTGCAAAAATACACTATATAATTAAAGCACACATAACATGCAACTCTGGAGAATCGTGATTTTAACTTATGAGTAGTTAAGCCATACAGACCAGGAAAGCTGGATAATCCATCGGCCTGAGGTATGCCCCCACACCAGCCTGCGACCAGCCAAAACACAGCCAGCTATCGCCAACAGCTAGCCAACACCAGCAACTAGAAGTAAGCCAGCAAAAAGCAGCACATAGCAACTCGAAGCCACTCATCCATAACTAGCAGCCAGCTATCAGAGGCCATCTGTCTGACAACAGCGGGCAACTGCTAGAAACCACTCATTGACACTAGCAGCTAGCCAAGCCGCAGACAGCCAACCACCAACAGCAGCTAGTCGAGTCAGAGCCAGCCAACAGGGGACCAACCACATGAAGAAAGCACACAACGGCCAGCAGCTAGTCACTAGAACCTCTCCATCTACAACCAGCACTAAGTCACTAGAACCTCTCCATCTACAACCAGCACTAAGTCACTAGAACCTCTCCATCTACAACCAGCACTAAGTCACTGGAACCTCTCCATCTACAACCAGCACTAAGTCACTGGAACCTCTCCATCTACAACCAGCACTAAGTCACTGGAACCTCTCCATCTACAACCAGCACTAAGTCACTAGAACCCTCCCAAATACAACCAGCACTAAGTTAATAGAACCCTCCCAAATACAACCAGCACTAAGTCATTAGAACCTTCCCATCTACAACCAGCACTAAGTTACTAGAAACTTCCCATTCACAACCAGCACTAAGTCACTCGAACCTTCCCATCTACAGCAGCACTAAGTCACTCGAACCTTCCCATCTACAACCAGCACTAAGTCACTAGAACCTTCCCATCTACAACCAGCACTAATTCACTAGAAACCTCCCATCTACAACCAGTCAATAGCGTCCAGTCTGTAGATAGCTGCAATGTTAGAGCTGAAGGCCTGGGGGAAATTGCCGCTTCTTGATCTGTGGAGAAAATTGAAAAAACTCCAAAAAATGAACAACTGTAATTATTGCTGCTTACCAGGGATACAGAAAACAGCCTGGTGTATTCGTGAACCATCATGGAATGGATAATATGCGGATACCCCACCAGCTGAACGTCACTCACGAAGCTGGAAAGAAGTATTTCTAAGTGAGGTCAAGAGCATCAGGAGGAAACCAACGAGCTCTCCCGCCCCACCCCCTACCCTCCTCTACTGGTACCCTGTCTTTCCCTTTCCCTCCAAGTCCCTGCTGACAGTGTATACCTCCCTCTGACCGAGTCGATGCTGGCATTCTGCCCCTCATCTTCTCTTCCCCCCCCCCCCCTGCAATTTTACTGGCATTCTGTCCCTACTCACTCCTCTCCCTTCCATCCTATGCTGGCACTCTGTCCCTCTAGTACTGCTCTCGGGTTTATTGTCTCACTTTCCCACCCACTACAGCTCCCCGAGACAATTCTGCCGTGCTCCCACCCCTCTTTGTACACAGCCATATTCAATCATTATAGCTTTTGCTACAGCATCCATTGATTTGCTAGAAGCTGTGACAGAAATCAGGAAGGGAGAGCATTTTCAAAAGGCCTTCGATAAGGTACCACATAGTAGATTCATGACTAAGGTCAGGGCAGGTGCAGTCAGGGGACAAGTAGCAGAATGGATAGTAAGCTGGCCACAAACAGAAAACAGAGAGTAGAGGTTAAAGGTAGTTCCTCAGACTGGCAAAAAGTGGGGAGTGGTGTTCCACGAGGATCAGTGCTAGTACCACTATTGTTCACCATATACATAGGAATATAGGAAGATAGTAGCAGGATTAGGTCATTTAGCCCCTCGAGCCTGTTTCGCCAGATCATGGTTGATCTGTGACCTAACTCCGTATACCTGCCTTAGCCCCATATCCCTTAATACCTTTGGTTAACAAAAATCTATCAATCTCAGATTTAAAATTAACAATTCAGCTTGCATCAATTGCCGTTTGCGGAAGAGAGTTCCAAACTTCTACCACCTTTTGTGTGTAGAAGTGTTTCCTAACTTCACTCCTGAAAGTCCTGGCTCTAGTTTTTAGGCTGAGTCCCCTAATCCTAGACTCCCCAACCAGCGGAAATAGTTTCTCTCTATCTAACCTATCAGTCCTTCTTGGTAAACTTGAAAACTTCGATCAAATCACCCCTTAATCTTCTAAATTCCATGGAATACAACTGTAGTTTGTGTAATCTCACCTTGTAATTTAACCCTTGGAGTCCAGGTATCATTCTAGTAAACCTACACTGCACTCCCTCCAAAGCCAATATATCCTTCCGAAGGTACGATGCCCAGAACTGAACACAGTACTCCAGGTGTGGTCCAAACAGGGCTTTGTATAACTGTAGCATAACCTCTACCCCCTTGTATTCTAGTCCTCCAGATATAAAGGCCAGCATTCTATTAGCCTTTTTGATTATTTTCTGTACTGGTCCATGACATTTTAATGATTTATGTACATGGACCCCTAAGTCTCTTTGGACTTGGTAAGTGTGAGGTGGTGCATTCTGGTAGGAAGAATAAGGAGACCACATACTTCTTGAAAAATGGGGTGCAAAAGCAAAGTGATCTAAGGGTACAGATAAACAAATCACTAAAAGTAGCAACACAGGTTAATAAGGCCATAAAAAAGCAAACAAAGCACTGGGGTTCTTTTCTAGAGGGATAGTATTGAAAAGCAGTGAAGTTATGTTAAACTAGTATAGAACCTTGGTTAGACCATACTTGGAGTATTGTGCAAAGTTCTGGTCTCCATATTATAAAAAGGATATAGAGGCAATGGAGAAGGTGCAAAAAAGATTTACAAGGATGATACCAGAACTGAGAGGTTATATCTATCAGGAAAGATTGAACAGGCTGGGGCTCTTTTCTCTAGAAAAGAGAAAGCTGAGAGGTGACATTATAGAGGTCTTTAAGATTATGAAAGGGTTTGATAGGGTAGATGTAGAGAAGATGTTTCCACTTGTGGGGGAGACCAGAACTAGGATGTCTTACTGCACTTATACAGGGCCTTGGTGAGACCACACCTGGAGCATTGTGTGCAGTTTTGGTCTCCTTACCTAAGAAAGGATATACTTGCCATAGAGGGAGTGCAGCGAAGGTTCACCAGACTGATCCCTGGGATGGCAGGACTGTCATATGAGGAGAGATTGGGTCGACTAGGCCTGTATTCACTCAAGTTTAGAAGAATCTCATTGAAACATATAAAATTCTGACAGGGCTAGACAGACTGGATGCAGGGAGGATGTTTCCCCTGGCTGGGGGATCTAGAACGAAGGGTCACAGTCTCAGGATACGGGGTAGGACATTTAGGACTGAGATGAGGAGAAATTTCTTCACTCAGAGGGTGGTGAACCTGTGGAATTCTCTACCACAGAAGGCAGTGGAGGCCAAGTCACTGAATATATTTAAGAAGGAGCTAGATAGATTTCTAGACACAAAAGGCATCAAGGGGTATGGGGAGAGAGCGGGAATATGGTATTGAGATAGAGGATCAGCCATGATCATACTGAATGGCGGAGCAGGCTTGAAGGGCCGAATGGCCTACTCCTGCTCCTATTTTCTATGTTTCTATGTTTCTATCATAAATATAAGATAGTCACCAATAAATCCAATAGGGAATTCAGGAGAAACTTCTTTACACAGAGAGTGGTTAGAATGTGGAACTCACTACCATAAAGAGTAGTTGAGGTGACGAGCATAGCTGCATCTAAGGAGAAGTTAGACAAACACATGAGGGAGAAAGCAATAGAAAGTTATGCTGATAGGGTTAGATGAAGAAGGGTGGGAGGAGGCTCGAGTGGAGCATGAATGCCGGCATGGTCCAGTTGGGCCGAATGGCCTATTTCTGTGCTGTAAATTCTATGTAATTCTATGGTGGGAATGATTTGACGAGCCCTCCTGGGGTGGGCAGCTGGTTGATGAGCGTCTGCTGTATCATATATGTATATAAATAAAATAATGGTAGATGGATATCGTCCTCCTATGATGTAATCTAAATTGCCTGGCATCCCTCCATTCCTCCCCCTCCTCCTCCTCATCTTCCTCCAAATAGCATAAATAAAAAGGATGCCCATAGCATCACCTCTGTCCCAGAGTGTAGTTAACAAAAGCGGATGCACCAAAACCAGTGCTGCAAACCTCCTTCGGCCGGAGTCAGTCAAAGAAATCAAGAAAAAAAAGAACAGCTAACGTAACAAAAAGAAACTTGCAGTCCCTTTAAATGACCCTACATTGAAAAGTGCAGCCTAGCACCCCTGATCATCCAATTTCTTTGGGTGAAATTAAGAAGCTGCATACTTGTGGCATAAAGGTCAGAAAATGGCACTGATGTCTAAATTATGTCACTTCTACTGTATTATCATATTACAATGAACTCCTTGCCTGTTTCTAGCTGGAGCTTCCAGTGTCATTCATTTTCATTGGTAGAAATTTGCATAACTGGTATTATTGGTAGAGGTCCAATAATCTCCACCCACATTCCCATTCCATGACAACCTGACTATAATGTCCCATAAATATGTAGAGGCTAAAATTAGGGCCAATGTCCACCTTTTTTTTTTAACAATGACGCTGACATTGCCATTAAAATAGTGGACAAAATAATTTCATAGCAATGTATTAAATGTTTGTACATTAATACTAATGTAAACCTCTAGGCTGTAATTAGATGGAAACTTATGAGAAAGGATGGGATATGTCGACCCGAGCTCTCACAAATGCCAGATTTAACTAAGTTTTTGCAATGAGTTTTAAATCTCGCCTTTCTCTCCACAGTCCAATTGTAAGTTAGCTCTATAAACCGTTCCCACTACCCACCCCCCCAATTTTATGTTGAAGTTAGAGTTTACATAATAAAAATAATAGTAAATAATTGTTTTTAAGAGAATCAACATGTTTTCTATTCCAAATAGAGCTTAACAATATAGCGCCTTCCACAGACTCCCAGTCTATCTATAGAGTTATCATATAATATGAAAACTCATCCCTCTATCTTGCCATGAGTTTCACACCAGATCAGGACTGGTGTGATGCTAATAGAATCAGCCTTTGAACTCATCCTTATATCGCCAGGCAACAAGGGATTTCAGCATGGTAACTTGATCTAACCACATTGGTGACCCCACATCATTGACTTTTGTAAGGCTATAAGTCTCAAGCATTGTAGTGACCTTAGACTTGTACCTGAGTGAACCGACTGGAGTCACTGATTCCAGTGTAAATGTGGTACTCTGCAAAAGAGCACTAATGGACAAATTAACATTAAAGGATACCAGTGATTGATTGACACTCTGAGAAGGAATGCCAGCTATTAATTATATTTCAAACTGTTCTCAAACTAGGGTGAGATCAACAAAGTTTCACAAACAAAAGTAGTAACTGTAGAAAGAGAGGAATTTTTAATAAACATGAGCACTGAGAATTTAAAGATAACAGCAAATGGAATGTTGTCTTTTTGTCAAAATAGAATACAAGAAAACTTTATCGATTTGTAAGGAGTTTATTTTTGTTAAGTTTAGTTAATAATCTAATAAACCGAGGCATGGCAGGGCAGCTCAGACCCGTCAAATTCACACCTTGTGCCATGTGGGAACTCCAGGACGCTTCCCGTGTCCTGGACAACCACAGGTGCAGGAAGTGTCGTCAGCTGGAGGAGCTCAAGCTCAGGATTTCGGACCTTGAGCAGCAGCTGGCGTCACTGCAGTGCACCCGCGAGATTGAGAGCTACGTGCATAGCACGTTTCAGGAGATTGCCACCCTGCAGTTTAAGAGGGTGTAGGCAGAGAGAGACTGGGTGACCGCCAGACAGACAAGGAGGGCCAGGCAGCTAGTGTAGGAGTCTCCTGAGGGCAACTCACTCTCTAACCAGTATTCAGTTCTGGGTACTGGTGGGGGAGAGGGTTCCTCTGGGGAGTGCAGCCAGAGCCAAGTCCACAGCACCATGGGTGGCTCAGCTGTACAGGGGGGGAGGAGAAAGGTCAGGACAGCAATAGTGATAGGGGATTCTATAGTTAGGGGAGCAGACAGGCTTTTCTGCAGCTGCAGACGTGAGCCAAGACAGTATGTTGTCTCCTGATGCCAGGGTCAAGGATGTCACTGAGTGGCTGCAGAACATTCTGGAGGGGGAGGGTGAACAGCCAGAGGTCATCAGTGCCAACGACATAGGTAGAAAGAGGGATGAGGTCCTGCAGGTAGATTTTAAGGAGTTAGGAAAGAGAGTAAGAAGCAGGACCTCAAAGCTAGTAATCTCTGGATTACCATCGGTGACACGCGCTAGTGGGTATAGAAATCGGAGGATAGAGCAGATGAATGCATGGCTGGAGAGATGGTGAAAGAGGGAGGGCTTTAGATTCCTGGGGTATTGGGACCGGTTCTGGGGGAGGTGGGACCTGTACAAGCCAGACGGGTTGCACCTCAACAGGACCGGGACCAATATCCTCACGGGGAGGTTTGCTAGTGCTGTTGGGGAGGGTTTAAGCTAACTTGGCAGATAGATGGGAACCAGAGTGTAGATTGAGATGGGACAGAATCAAATCTGGAGATAGAAGGCAGAAAATTGGTAAGTGACTTAGGAAGGCAGAGGAAACAAAGGTTAGAAAATAAACAGCAAGGTAGTTTGGCAGAGCTTAATGGTATATACTTAAATACAAGGAATATAGTGAATAAGGCAGATGAGCTGAGGGCACAGATAGACACGTGGCAGTACGATATCTCAGCTATTACAGAAACATGGCTTAAAGAGGGGCAGGAATGGCAGCTCAACATTCCTGGTTACAGGGTTTTCAGATGAGATAGAGAGGGGGATAAAAAGGAGGATGTGGTGGCAATTTTGGTTGAAGAAACAATTACAGCTGTGAGGAGGGATGATATGTTGGAAGGATCATCAAATGAGGCCATATGGGTTGAGCTAAGGAATAAAAAAGGGGCAGTCACACTACTGGGAGTGTACTATAGACCCCCAGTCAAAGGGAGATAGAAGAGCAAATATGCAGGCAAATTTCTGAGAAGTGCAAAAACAATAGGGCAGTAATAGTGGGGGATTTCAACTACCCTAATATTAACTGGGATAGAATCAGTGTGAAGGGGATAGAGGGCACAAAATTCTTAAATTGCATTCAGGAGAACTTTATTAGCCAGTATGTAGCAAGCCCAACAAGAGAGGGGGTGGTTCTGGATTTAGTTTTAGGAAAGGAGTATCAGTGGGAGAGCATTTTGGTGGTAGTGATCATAATTCAGTTTTAGCATAGTTATGGAAAAGGACAAAGATAGAACAGGGGTTAAAGTTCTCAAATGGGGAAAGGCCAATTTTACTTAGCTGAGAAGTGATTTAGCAAAAGTGGACTGGAAACAGCTACTTGAAGGTAAATCAGTGTCAGAGCAGTGGTAGGCATTCAAGGGGGAGATTCAAGGGGTTCAGAGTAAACATGTTCCCACAAAGAAAAAGGGTGGGACTGCCAAATCTAGAGCCCCCTGGATGTTAAGGAGCATACAGGGTAAGATAAGGCAGAAAAGGAAAGCTTATGTCAGATACCAAGAACTCAATACTACAGAAAGCCTAGAGGAGTATAGAAAGTGCAGAGGTGAAATTAAAAAGGAAATTAGGAAAGCAAAGAGAGGGCATGAAAAAATATTGGCAAGTAAAATCCAGGGAAACCCAAAGTTGTTTTATCAACACATTGAGGGCAAAAGGATAACTAAGGAAAGAGTAGGGCCTATTAAAGACCAAAAAGGTAACCTATGTGTAGAGGCAGAAGATGTTGGTATGTTTCTTAATGAATATTTACATCTGTCTTCACAAAAGAGAGGGATGATGAAGAGATTGTAGTTAAGGAGGAGGAGTGTGAAATATTGGATGGGATAAACATAGTGAGAGAGAAGTATTAAGGGGATTAGCATCTTTGAAAGTAAATAAAGCACTAGGGCTGGATAAAATGTATCCCAGGCAGTTAAAAGAAGCAAGGGAGGAAATAGCAGAGGCTCTGACCATCATTTTCCAATACTCGCTGGATACAGGCATGGTGCCGGAGGATTGGAGGACTGCTAACGTTGTACCATTGTTTAAAAGGGGAGCGAGGGATAGACCGAGTAATTACAGGCCAGTCAGTCTAACCTCGGTGGTGGGCAAATTATTGGAATCAATTCTGAGGGACAGAATAAACCATCACTTAGAAAAGCACAGTAATCAAGGACAGTCAGCATGGATTTTTTAGGGAAGGTCGTGTCTGACTAACTTGATTGAATTTTTTGAGGAGGTAACAAAGAAGGTCGATGAGCATAGTGCATTCGATCTAGTCTACGTGGATTTTAGCAAGGCTTTTGACAAGGTCCCACATGGCAGACTGATCAAAAAAGTACAAGCCCATTGGATCCAAGGGAGAGTGGCAAGTTGGATCCAGAATTGGCTCAGCGGCAGGAAGCAAAGGGTAATGGTCGACGGGTGTTTTGTGACTGGAAGGCTGTTTAAAGTGGGGTTCCGCAGGGCTCAGTACTAGGTCCCTTGCTTTTTGTGATATATATTAATGATTTGGACTTAAATGTAGGGGGCATGATTAAGAAGTTTGCAGATGATGCAAAGTTTGGCCGTGTGGTTGATAGTGAGGAGGAAAGCTGTAGACTGCAGGAAGATATCAATGGACTGGTCAGGTGGGCAGAAAAGTGGCAAATGGAATCCAATCCTGAGAAGTGTGAGGTAATGCATTTGGGGAGGGCAAACAAGGCAAGGGAGTACACAATAAATGGGAGGATACTGAAAGGTGTAGAGGAAGTGAGGGACCTTGGAGTACATGTCCACAGATTCCTGAATGCAGCAAGACAGGTAGATAAAATGTTTAAGAAGGCATATGGAATATACTTTATTAGTCGAGGAATAGAATATAAGAGCAGGGAGGTTATGCTGGAACTGTATAAAACACTGGTTAGGCCACAGTTTGAGTACTGTGTACAGTTCTGGTCACCACATTACAGGAAGGATGTAATTGTACTAGAGAGGGTACAGAGGAGATTTACGAGGATGTTGCCAGGGCTGGAGAATTTTAGCTATGAGGAAAGATTGGATAGGCTGGGGTTGTTCTCTTTGGAACAGAGGAGGCTGAGGGGAGATTTAATTGAGGTGTAGAAAATTATGAGGGGCCTATTTCCCTTAGCAGAGAGGTCAATAACCAGGGGGCATAGATTTAAAGTGATTGGTAGAAGGTTTAGAGGGGAGCTGAGGAAAATGCTTTTCACCCAGAGGATGGTGGGGGTCTGGAACTCACTGCCTGAGGGGGTGGTAGAGGCAGAAACCCTCGAACCATTTAAAAAGTACCTGGATGTGCACCTGGAGTGCTGTGACCTACAGGGCTACGGACCAAGTGCTGGAAAGTGAGATTAGGCTGGGTGGTTTATTTTCGGCCGGCGTGGACACGATGGGCCGAATGGCCTCCTTCTGTGCCATAAATTTTCTATGATTCTATGATTATGAACTACATGCAAATTTTACTGCTTCGCTTTGGGTCATTTCAGGAATATTTTACCAAACAAGTTTGTCTTGTCATGTTCAGTGTGAAAGTAGCCACCTGGCAAGGTAAACTCTTCTTCACTGCTCCAGGAACTAACACTGCCTGTTAAATACCGCCCAGTAAAAGGAGAAAAATTATTGAACTATCAAAATGAGCTGTAGAGTCAGAACCGGCACAGAACTCTTCAAGCAAACTTTTTATTCCTCAAAAACAAAGTCATACAATTGCTGTACATTTGACAAATGTGCACCATTCTGGCACCAGGAGGTGATCAAACACACCTTTAGATTCTTATTTCTCCACAGTGAATTCCCAATTCTGACTTCTTAGGGCAAGCTTTAAGTAGGGGCAACTCACTCCTGTCAAGTTGAAATTCGAAGATGTGACCCATGTGACCTTTCGCGCATCTCCAAGCAGCTACTTAACAATGGGCTCGGCAAGGTTATCTAACTGCCAGTAAATGGTCAGAAGGAATGTAAAAGAGGGGGAAACGTGGCGAAGGAATAAGAAAAGCTTTGCTTTTAAAAGCAATTTGCTCAAAAAATGTAGGCCAACCCACCAAGTTTGTTTGATAAAGTTTAAATCTGTGGAACTGCCAAATGAGTCACTTTTTAAAAGTGATTCTCAGCTTCAAGTGTTTGGCTGGTAACTGAGTCAAACTGAGCATACCTTAGTGTGAGGAACAAACACCCACATATACGTTATTACCTAAGCCTGGCACTACATCAATCATTTCAAAGCAAAAAGGAAAAAAGGCGTACATGTGCTATCACATGTCTCGGCACAATCAAATCAATTTATCAATTTATCTATCCTTCAGCTATTACAACATCACTTCAAAGCCTCCGACAGTGACGGCATTGAGCAACAGTGTAAAGAAATTCCAGGTGGACACCCACCCACACATTGTTTCTCACACCCAGTTTGTACCTATGCTATTGAATTGACAATGGTTTCGAGTTTGTCCAATTTCCTTTTGCCTGGAGCTGCCCACACCCATAGTTTCTACATTCTTTTACTCCTTTCAGACTTACGCAAAACTTCTTCCATGTCATTGTACTGAAAGATCCAGCTTTAACCAGGAAACGACAAGCCCAAATTGTCAGACAAAACGAAGACATTTCATATTGAAACCAGAATGAGTACATAAAGCTGGGCTTTTGAAAGTTGGCCATTATAGAATTGGCCTTCCACCCACATGGCAAAGGTTTGACCCAGGGTAGTGCATAGAGTGGCTTATCTGGCAGGTTTTCAACTGTTTCAAAGGAAAGCACCCACACTTTGGGTCATCCCCAGTGATGACACTGATTTCTGCTGGTGGAAAATAAATTCTGCTGATGGGAAATCAAGAAATCCAATCATACACTAGCAGCAATAATCAGAGCTAAATTTCACAATAATAGAATTTATTTCTACTGATTTCTATAAAGACATGTACAGATATTGGGGCCGATCTTTCTCTTATTGAGCTCAGTGTAAGGGATTGTCTGGGCTTAGATGAAAATCGGGCAGGAGGATCACATGCCCTTAATGAAACCCAACTAGTTTTCTATCCATTCGTTGAAAATCAAGCAGGCTCCATTATGGACGTATCCCACCCTCCTGACTTTCCTGTCTGCATTGTGCCCAGGCACTCATTTATGAGTCGGGAAATCTGCCCTATTCTATTTTCAGCATTTGGTTGGGAAATTAGATGGAGACTGTCTAAATCACTGCAGGAAACCAAAGTCCATATATAGCAAAACTGTGGGGTTCCTTACCTCTTCAATCTTTCCTTCCTCCTACAATCTACAGGCTTTTAAAACCCAAGCTTGGTGTCACCTAATGACTTTCCTGAAGGAAGCCATGATGTGGAGATGCCGGTGATGGACTGGGGTTGACAAATGTAAAGAATCTTACAACACCAGGTTATAGTCCAACTGTTTTATTTGAAAATCACAAGCTTTCGGAGGCTTTCTCCTTCGTCAGGTGAATGTGAACATTCACCTGACGAAGGAGAAAGCCTCCGAAAGCTTGTGATTTTCAAATAAAACAGTTGGACTATAACCTAGTGTTGTAAGATTCTTTACATTTCCTGAAGGACATAGTCTTCTCTTTTCAATCTTGGCGGTGGCCTGCTTTATGGGCCGTGGCCCTTCCCCTTGTTTTCTTAATAAACTAATAGAATAAGTGGAGCCCCTTAAAAGATGATTTAGAACAACTTTCAAAAGGATGCACAGTCAAGGACATTCTCAACTTATGGACCATCTTCTATTCTTAGAATTTCTGCTGCATTGACAACTGCTGTCCTTATTTGGTAAATGAAGATTGAGAAATGCACCATGAAAGCATCAATCAACTCAATACAGTTTGATATTGAGCCCAAGGCAATGTCAATATAATTTTACCAGGCGTTAGCAAGGATCTTGTGGTAAAAAAGAAAATCAAGACAGCTGTAACTTTCACTGGCACAGGTGGAGGGATGGGTTCACAGAGCCAATGTGCACATCTGAGATAACCAACTCACAGATCTCTGTGATGATCTCCCTCCTCACAACTTGATCTTAAGATATACTAAAGTAATTCATCTTGACCTATAAATCCTTCTACTTAGGATATCTAAGGCTTCAGAATTTCTTCCTCCAATTCTTAGGATCATGTCTTCCTCCTCAAAGAGAATGGTGACTGGAGCTAGCCTCTACTTTGTATTATTTCACTTCCCTTCACATGAATCCCCCACGTGACGATTGACAAATCTTGTAAAGCTAAACTATACAAGCATGTTCCGTTTTGGATTTTTTTTTTGCTTGCTCGTTTAATATTAAGGCAACAGCGAACGATCTTTCCACTTGAAAAAACAATTATTACCTTGAGGAAATCTCACTTAATCGCAAGCTTTTTCTTAACTCATTTTTGCTGCAAGGGATATTTCTGTATTATGTTGTTACTAATAAAATGTAGACTTTGTTTACGCTTAAATTTATATTAATTATGCATCAGAAAAGGTTCTCTTGTACTTAGCACATAATAATTACAACCAATGACTTTATTGATGAGGACAACAACTTTTTTAACCGAGTATCAAATGTACTTTTCCCATGTGAAATGTGAGAGCCGTCCCGACTTTGAGGAAACGATTAATCTTGTTCAGGTTCAGTTGTTTGAGGTAGAAGTAAACTAAATGGCCCTATTCATCCAGTGATGAATGCTATGCTATATTTAAGACACCCCACCGAGCATAGAGGAATTTGATGATCATCTCGAGGGCGAGGACAATGAATTAGGTGCGACTTCTTCTAAAGGTCAAGAAACCTGCCCCCAAGCTCACATTGACTCGCTTTTATTGGTTGTCTGTATTGCGAGTGAGTTGTCAGTAAAAATGACCAATGCTGTCCTAGTAAAGGCCTGGGCAGTAGGTTTCCACTACTTTAGAAACTGATAGCCTGCTCCTTTCATTCTATCAGTTTTGAAAATTGAGAGACCTCCCTAATAAATTTCCAGAGATGGAGAGCATGTGTAGCTCCATACATCATTTACACTCTGCTGTAATGCTTGTGGTAACAGCAGTAACAGAATTGAATGTCACTATCGTTACAATAAATCTACCCAGAAGAGCATTAAACCTATGTGAAACAGAATGCATTATTTCCAAGTAAAAGCCTCTAGCAGGTATATTACTCTCAAAAGGCAGTGCATCTGACAATGTAATAACAGGCAGATGTTATTAGGTGGGTGCTGTCAGACTATACGATTTAAATGAAAGCTACTTTTATGTTGGGTTTAGCGAAGTGCTGGGTCTGCCTGCTCCCAACAAATGGTTCTCCCACATCCAACGGCAACCCACAAGATAAAGTTGCTGGATCTTCTGAGGCCAGTGGCCGGATAGACTTATTTTTACCAGGAGTCAGCGGCCTGAGCACCCCACCGAACCCAATACAAAAGCAGTTGAAGATTCAGCAGCTTCTAGCCCAGAGACACAGCCATCGGGAAAAGAGGATGTGAAGTATAGCTGAACAGATAAATGAGGTCAGTTACAACAAGGAATCTTTCTTCGTTTCAATCCCTGCCCTTGGTTAATTCTGTTTAAACATATCCGCCTAGAAATTACTGCTGGTAACATTAACGGACATTTAACATTTGTGTGAAATTCCTCCCTCTGCTATTTATGTAGAGGCATTAACTAATTAAAATACCTCTGCCTTGATAGTGGGCAGAGGGATGTCGTACCATTGCAATAAGGGTTGCTTCATTAATATCGGCAAATTCCAGCCCGCAATTGGAGAGCAGACCTGTCAAAGTCATGACTCCGGTGGTATTGAAGAGGAGACTGTCCGTTTGCAAAGAATTCAATTGTTGCTTTGGTGTGGCTTCCTTGCCAGATCTCTGAACCCACTGCATCTTTTCCAAATGGGCAGATCTGGACCCGCACCTGCAATAGGTGCAATCCCAGCGTTGGTAGGGAAATGAGATGGGGGGGGGGGTGTGGTGGGGAGGGGAGCATTCCCAGTGCGCCACCTTAATTTCCTCCATCTACGTCCATGGGTGCCCAAACGCAAGGTTGTCCAGGGAAGTGTGCAGTTGGGCTTGCATTGCGCCTCTCCTCAGATTGGAAGGTCCAGCATCAAGCCGAAGAGGAGCACCACAAGCAGCTAAATGAGATTTTCACTTTCCGCAACAAGATCTTCGGGCCTTGGGGCCTTCTAGCTGCTGCTCTCCAGCGGTGGTCAAGGCAGCAACTACAGGTCTCTGGCTTGCAGATGTGCTCCTGTTTCCACCCGGGTTCTTAGCACAAGGCCTTGCCAGGAGTCAGGCCATGCTAATTGTCTGAGGCAGCAAAATCAGGCACAGAAAGGCCTTGATAGGCACAGTGTACTTCAGGTGCGCTGCCACTGTCTCACACCTGGTAAGGGGGAAAGAAAATTGGCACTCATATCTATATAATTAAAAGTCAATATCTAAAACATGTCTGTCGTGTCACACTTTCCAAAGTCATCATAACTAAAAATGTCACATGTCAGGGCTTCACACCTCCAAAGTATCACATATCCACAGACAGAAAATTGTAACTGGCTGAAGTTACCAATCAAATATCTGATTGACTAAATGGAACAAAATAAAAAGTAGGGAAAAGTATCAATGAGACACAAGTAACCAGCATGAGCTAAGCAACCAATTCTTTCAATTATTTTTTCAAAGATACCATTCATGAATTTATAAGCAGCACAAAATCAATCAAATTTTTCAAATAACTTCTTTAAATGTTTCCAACTGCCATTTGCTTTTTTTTAAAAAACTCAAGTCAGTGTGCACAGCTAGAAGTATCATTTATAACACAGGGTATGTTAGCCTAGAAGTTAACGTACTGGACTAACAAACCAGAGGTCATGAGTTCAAATTTCACTATGACAAGTTGTGAAATTGAATTCAATAAATCTGATAATTTGTGAGCCAGCACCAGAAAATAACCCTGAAAGCTATTGGATTGTCATTAAAAACCCAACAGGGTTCACTAAATGCTTCAGGGAAGGGACCCTGCTGTGCTTACCTGGTCTCGCCTCATCAGGCCTGGCCTACATGTCAATCCAGTCCCACATGATGTGGTTGACTCTTCGGGTAACCAGGAATGGACATTAAAGACTGTGCTGCCCACATTCCAAAAACAAATAACAAAAAACATATAATGCATAAAAATATCCAATATTCCGATAAAAACCTATTAAATTTATCCCTGATATTTAATGTTAGAAAAGTCTGCAAAAAGTTCTGTATGGAGCCTGGGCTCAAATTAACGACTTCAGCTGGCCCTTGAGATGGTGCTGATTTCTAGCTACTGTGGAGACATTTGAGAGCAATGCATCACGGGAATTGTAGTTTTCACGTTGCCACTATGGAACTACAGTACTCAGAATGCTACATGACAACAAGGCAGAACATTTACAAATAACAACTGTGAGGTGCAAGTGGTGGGAAAATAATGTAAAATAACAAGATTTCATCTTTTCAACATTTTGTACGTTTTAACCGTCAAATAAAAATTCTAAGCTGAAAATGCGTTTTGGGGATTAGGTATCTTTGTGCTGCTGAGGGGTACTGGTGTTTGTACTAGGGCCAGAGGGCAATGTTTTTCAAGGTCTCTGATGCTGGCCTTGCACACTGATACTAGAGCCAGTGGTGGTCTTTCCTACCTGCTCGGCATCTCAGTACCACCGCGAGCTGTCCTCGAGGCTGCAGCGGGGACAAGACCATCGTCCACCTCATGGTGGACTGCCCCTTTACACAGAAGGTGTGGAGAGAGATGCGTTAGTATCTGTCCTGGTTCAACCCCAACAGCTCGGTAATACAGGACTTTGTGCTCTACGGGCAGTTCCCCGGGACGCAAACCCGGACAGATATCAACTGCTGCTGGAAGACCATCAACTCGGTGAAGGAGACCCTTTGGACTGCCCGAAACCTGCTGGTCTTCTGGCTGAAGGATGTGCCACGACCGGGTGCTGCCGACTGGCACACGGTAAGGTCCAGGAGTACGTGCTGCGGGACGCACTGAAGCGAGGTGCGGCCTGTGCAAAGGCTCTGTGGGGAAAGGTCATCGTGCAAGGCCATTTCACCTTGTATTGTACAGCATGCATTAAAAAATATGTACTGTGTTTTAAATTGTAATAATGGAGTCGTATTGTGTATGATCTGTATTGTACTGTTTTTTGAATTGTAATTGTGACATCTACATTGAACTGTGTGTATCCTGAAATAAAGTATATTTTGGAAATTTAAAAAAAGGCCTGGATCATAGTGAACAATAATCCGTTTAGCTGTTGGTCTTAGGAGAAGTGACAGTGGGGATAAACTTCCCTCAGCAATGTAACATCAGTGTCAACCTCAGCAAAATCCACATAGGAAATGAGAAGAAGAAAATAAATATTTATTTATGTAAATAACCGAGAAAAAGAAGGAAGGTTCAAGGGAAGAGGAGGGAAGAATAAACAATGGTCTTCTACCTTAAGCAAATCTTCAAATCCAGTTACCTGTATCAGGTAAGTTTTGTAAAGTGATAGGTTAATAGGATCACAAATAGTACATGGGCGATTTTAACCCTATCCATCAGGCAGAAACCGGGCAGTTGGGCAGATAAAATATCGTCGGGTAATTTATCCATCGATTTCCCGCCTGCTTCATGCCGATTCCGATTTTATCCTGCCCTTCTGAGCAGGCAGCAAAGGCACCTGCCTGAAGCCAGTGGGGTCCTTTACATATGCAGATCGGGGTCTAAGGACATTTTGGGGAAGCTGCTGTGGCCAGGTGAAGACAGCAAGAAGATGCTCCGGGAAAAAATGAGGCCATTTAAGGTAAGTTTTTTTACTTGCCTCTGGGACCAAGATGTCCTCCAGGCATCACAAGGTACAGAGTGTCTATTGACACCACTATGTCAGCCAATGAGTTGGAAGCAGGGCGGGACTTATGACAGAACTCACAGCAAACAGTGTACTTTACAGCAAACAACATCTATTAACTCAGCAAACAGAGTCTGTTTAAACAGCACGCTACAGCAAACAGTCCACAGAGTCTATTTAACAAGAGTCTCGTCGAACTGCAGCAAACAGAACTCATGACCGAAACTGTAGGAAAGTCTCCTGCTAAAAGCAAGGTGATTTCTCCAGCAAAATGCAGTGAGTGGAGAATAGTTACACAACACAAATTAATTATTTCTCCAGCAAAATGCAATTAGTGGAGGATAGTTACATACAAATTATGTGCGTAAGATCAATCCCAGTCACTTACAGCAGTGATTGATGGGGAATTACTCAATCATTTCGATTCTGGCCAGGAATAGTGGTGTCATGATATGCAGCCCGACAAGAAAAGTTTCGGCCTCTCCTAAAGTTTCACAAATTAATGTGTGCTTTTTATGATCAATTTAATATTTGTCAATTTGCTAAACGATCTTTTATTTTGAAATCAAGATGTTTTATGACACTACGTTACTTTGTGAAATGAATACGAACTACAATGAATAACATTAGTTTCTTCAATGTGAACTGATAAATGCGATTAGTTTAATAAACAATATGAAGGAAAAGTGAATGTCCCAGGAAAGATAACTCCGCCTCATCTCACGCAACCACCTCGTCAGCATCCGTGTACATAAATGATCCTTTTTTAGTGATCTTTAGATAAATATCAGCTAATGCAGACAATTGGTTGATAATGTGATAAAAATACATTTTGATTGCTCATGGCAGTAAGGTGTTTGAGTCAGGAGCCTCATGAATTAATGCAAATCAGAGTCCTATTACAACAATGGGACTGAGATTGCAATTTAACCTGGGCCTGAGCGGGGAAGCCTCTGTGACTTTCCCACCAAGTGAAGGCATTGTTAGGCGGTTGATGGGAAGGACGAACAGGTCCTCCAAGGTTCGTGAGGAACTTTCCTCGGTGGGGCCTGGAGGACCCGCCCACCACCCTGGCCCCACTTCCCTCCCACGAGACTATCCGGAAACCCCCTCCCCTAACTTACCTGCTTGCCAGCGAGTCTTCCTTTGGTGCCGACTACCGGCCCGTGGCCATCTGTTCGTCCACTGCCCAGCTGCCACTTTCCGCCCATTTCAGGTGGGCATGCAAACGAGGCCTGGGGGTTAAAATAGCTCGAGCCTCAAATTTAGGCCTGTGGGTGCATTTTACAGTAGCTCCTCCCCCACCCCCACCACCCCGCCAACCCGAAGCCCACTGGGGGTTAAAATCGATGGTTGAATCCGATGACTGATCACTTCAGTTTATGGCACATTGACGGATTAAATTTGCTCCACCATTTTGAATGGAGCAATCATTTATTTTCTGTCTTGCTGTGAGTTGGAAACCCTTCAAAATATTTCATACGAGGCTTCAGGTGAATTTTTTTTTCTATTACAGTGAGTTATGATTATGACACCTTCGGAAGGAATTCTGCAAAGAGACAAATGAAAAAAAAATTGGAATTCTGCATTAATATTCCAGCTGTACAATTGTTTCTAACCATGTCCAAGATTCTTGGTGGAGTATAAAGTCAGTGTCCAGTAGTTACTCACTCTTATCAGGTCTATTGAGCGACTCATGTCTCACAGGGACATTAGGCATCCTTAGCGATGAAGGTCAAACCTTTATGAGCTTTTGTGAAAAACATGGGGCAGGAAATAAGTTTTCTTGTCATGTATTGTTGGGAGAAGGTGAGGGGAGCTCCCTGCCGTGGAAGGATTAATACTTCACAAATACACAGAACACTGTAAATGAACAGAAAGTTGATCTGAATGATCTGAAACCATTTCTGTCTGTAGCAGTTATATTCATTCCTACTACATAGAATTACAGGCCATTCGGCCCAACAGGTCTATGGTGGTGTTTATGCTCCGCACAAGCCTCCTCCCACCCGACCTCATCTCACCCAATCAACATATCCTCCAATTCTTTCTCCCTCGTGTGCTTATCTAACTTCTCCTTAAATGCATCTGTGCTATTCGTCCAAACCACTCCATGTGGTACCGAGTTCCACATTCTCACCACTCTCTCAGTAAAGAAGTTTATTCTGAATTCTTTATTCGATTTATTAGTGACTATCTTATATTTATGGCTCCCAGTTTTGGACTCACCCACAAGTGGGAACTGAATCATGTTACATGCGGTTAAGTGTTAAGTGAGGACTTTTTGCCCAGTTTACAAGTTTTGCCATTGTGACAGACCAAATCATCTTCATCATCCACATGAGGTATTTCCTGTTTCTACAACCTCTCTAAATACTGCAACGTGAGGGTGACATGACATCATGGCCCTAGTGCACCAGTGATTGCGCTGTACGACCACAGGACACGCGTATGATCCACATTCTGCTAAGCTGCTGATCTCAAGCTCACAGCTGTGTGGAGGAATTGAGCTGGGCCTTTCTGCAGAGATCGTATAACACTGGACAGGGCAGTTGGCGAAGAAGAGGCTGGAAGCAGACTGCCTGTAGGGTGGGGCAAGCAAGGAGAGAAGATTAGTGCAAAAGATAGCTCTGTGCTCTCACAGGTAGATAACGCACCCTAAATAAGATTTTTAAAAAAACAACATGAAACAATGTATTTCTTGGAAAATATCCTATAGTAATTAAAAGGGTGTAAGATTGTATGTGAAGAAAGGTCATACTAAAAGCTTACTCTCGACTCCTGATAAGTGTACATCATAGAGCAAACATATGACTCACTTTAAAGGAATTAACCACAGTAATCTACAGTTCCATTGTTACATTATTAAAAAAAGGCTGGCAGGTAAGTTAAGGAATAAAAGCAAATTCAAGTGCTGAGTATTTTTCAATGACAATGAAGGTGGCTTTTGATCTGCTGTGAGATCTAATGGTGACACTGCAGATTATCTGTGTGTGCATTGGTGTGTTTGAGTGTGTGTGTGTGTGTGGAGAATAGGGAGGAATGTCAACCCTTTAAGAGGGATTTGCTTTGTGTGCTATGTGTAGTGAACACGTTATTTACAAACTCATTTACAATTTCACTACATATCGTGCACAGGTATTATTTTTTACAGTGGTTCAAAAAAGATTATATTGCACCTCATTCTTATACCCATCATAAAGACTTAACGATAGCATAAATAAAACGTAAAATATGAAAGAAGGACGTGGAAATAAAGATTTTTGTTTCACTGACTACTCTTTTAGGAAGAGATGTGGGTCAGGAAAAAATAGATTTGCACTCTTGTGAAAACTGTAAAAAGCTACTCATGGATTGTGTAGTGTATTTAATATAATACCAGCAACGCTATAAAAACACAGTTGTAACACCTGGACAATATCAATGCAGAGTTGGTAAATTTAATAGATTAAATAAATCATAAGACTTTTATGATTTTTTATTAAAAAAGGAACTGTACACAGAACAATTTTGTTATTATTGCTAGAATCTGAATATCATAAGCTCAAATTATTTATTACAAACACTATCGCTGACAGATGCTTGTGCTATTAATCACTTGCCATCTGTCATTGGGTAGCGATCAATGAAGTGATACCTCATCCTTCTGCAGAGAGCCATACGTACTCTCAGTTTACAAAATACACTGAAATGGAATATGTGGAGAGATAACCATCAGCAGGAAGGTCTCCAGACAAATTAGCCAAGAAAAAAATGAGCCCACACAACTTCAGATCAAGTTCAGTTAAAGCTTTCTGGACAGGTCAGGAGGGCAACAGTGGATGGCATTACATTTGGAAAAGCTTCTTTTTCAAAGAAAACATAATCATATAACCAAAAGCCAAGTCTCCAGGTTTCTGCTTTTGATCTGGAAAATGAAAAATTAATCTGTTGTTAATTTGGAATATGTATAATCAGGTAACACTAACTGGATCTTATATGAATCTAGGTACGGTCTAGCGTGTAGATTATTCCGTCTTTTTGAGTTAGTTGCAGCGTTAAACTCGGCAGGACCTCCGCATCCCCGGCATTTCCAGGTTTTCCCACTCCCCGCTATCGCGCTCTCTCCCCGCCTCCACGTAAATATCGGGGCCGATGAGTCTGTCAGACTGACATGTATCGTTGGGAATAATTAGGCTTCCATGGAGTTGGTTTTAACCCACCCCACCCGGTGGGAATCGGGCGGGGGGGTGAGGGAGGGCTTTTAAAATCGAGCCATTTGATTTACCAGCCCGTTCCCGCTGTAATCGCACTGGCCGCCATTTTAACTGCTTGCTGCACTTAGGTGGCTGAGGCGCCCACTATAAGCAGGTAGGTGCTTCATGAATGAATGAAAATCAGGGTCCTATGATGTGACGAGGACCCAACGTGATTTTAATTGAGCAGGACGGATCTCTCCAAGTGTCCAACCTACTCAGTAAAATCTCACAAGATTGGCTTCAGGCACTGACTGACTACAGGAAGCACTATTTAAAGGGACACTCAGCTGCAGGCACTCAGATCATGGGGACCTATGCGCTGTTGTGTTGAGTGGACTTCCGGGGGATTGTTGAGCTTGGAGATTTCTTGCTTTTGTCATTTTTTTTGCCTCGCTCACCCTGATTAAGCTCTCACAGCTTAATCATAGGTGCCATCTTTGCTTCATTGCCTTGGATGAACACGATGGGCCGAAGGGCCTCTATCCGTGCTGTATATAACAGTTGGAGGAAGAGGAGCAGCAGCAGCAACCTCAAAAAGTAGGACGAGCAGCAGGTTAGGGGGACTGCTCGTGGAAGGCCTTGCCCAGTCCATAGGGTCCATAGACTAAGAGACACTTTCCTGGATATGACTGAGGAGGACTGTAGCTGGAGGCTGTGTTTTACCAGGTAGGCTGCCACTGATCTGTGCAGGCTCCTGCAACTGGGCTTACACTGCCTGTGGCCCAGGTGGCCATGCTTTGTCAGTGACCGTCAAAGTCACCACTGCCCTTAACCTTTTTTCGCCTCAGACTCCTCCCAGGCTGTTACAGGGGACATCACCGGCGTCTCCCACTCTGCAGTGCACAGCTGTATCAAGCAGGTCACCGATGCCCTATTTGCCAGGGCCAAACAACACATCACCTTCCCCATGGATGCCAACACACGAAATGAGAGAGCTCTGGGATTTGCAGCAGTGGCTGGCTTCTCTCATGCCCAGGGGGGTTATAGACTGCACTCATGCAGCCATCAAGGCATCAGGAGACAAGAAGGCCAACACTCAATTAATGTCTAGCGGGGGTGTGATCACCGCAGAAGATCATGCAAGTCTGTGCCAGTTTTGCAGGCAGCTCTTCCACCAGAATCTCTAAGGAGGCTTCAGAGAACATGAGGGCTTACTTTTGACTCTCCTTGCAGTTTGCAGCAATAAAAAACATCAATCTCAGTAACGTGCATGCAACATCCCTTTAAAGTGTATGTTCCCACTTTAAATAGGCCTCTGGAGGCCCACCGAAAATTGTGCCCAAACAGTGGGCGGACTTCCTGCTCCCAACATGAGAGGGTGGGAAACCCGCCAGTAACTGAGGCTCAGGAGTTTAAATTTCGTGGGCCTGAATTCTAGGTCAGCGCGTGTGTTGTGCACTTTTCACGCCCTCCCTTTATCCATCCCTTCTCCCCCCCAAACCCGCCCGCCGATACCTGCTCTGGGTTAAAATCAACCTCTATGTTTAAGTCTATTATGGAGAAAATGTTGGAGTATATTGCAAAAGAGTTCATTTGAAAAGATTGGATAAGAGTAAAGGCAATAAATCCAAGCCCACAGGGGTTTATGAAGAGCAGGTCATGTCTAATAAAAGTATTAGGGTTCTCTGAGGCTGAAGATAAGGCAGAGGATGGTATGTAATTTGGATTTCAAAAAGCATTTAAAAGCACATGGAATCCAATTTAAGTTGTAAATTAGATTATTAATTGGCTGGATAATAGGAAATGGAGGTTAATTGGCAATGATGATAATTCTAATTTGGAACTGTGACCAGGGATTAATCCTGATGCCCTTACCATTCATAATATTTATGAATGTCTTCCACAAATTTATTTTAAATATAATTATCACTATGTTAAGTGGAAACCAACTAAACCAAATACTTTACAACTGGACAGGTTAGTTACAAATGGTATGTAATACTGAAACGTGAAAGGCAATTTATTTTGCTATTAAAAGCAATGGCACAACCATCAACATCCTTGGTGGGGGGGGTTATCACCATTGGCCAGAAGCTTAATGGGGCTATCCATGGCTACAAGAGCAGGACAGAGGCTGGGTGCCCTGCACACCTCCTGGTACCTCAAAGACTCTCCACCATCTATAAGACTCAAGTCTGGAGTGTGATGGAATGCTCACCACTCATCTAGACGGGTGCAGCCATAACAACAATCAAGAGGCTCAACACCATCCAGGACACAGATGTTTGCTTGATTCTTGTCACTGGATTCAGTATCCACCACTGTGCACTACGATTGCAGTTCATACAATCTACAGGATACACTGCAGTGTCTCTCCAAAGTTACTTCAATAGTACCTCGCTCTCCTGCAACCACTACTACTGAGAAAGACAAGAATAGCAATATCTTGGAAACACTGCCACCTCCAAGTTCCCCTCCAAGTCACACACCACCCTGACCTCGACATATATTGTCGTTCTTTCATTGTTGTTGGGTCAGTATCCTGGAATTCCCGACCTAACACCTTGTGGGAG
This sequence comes from Heptranchias perlo, assembly GCF_035084215.1. Classification (NCBI taxonomy): domain Eukaryota; kingdom Metazoa; phylum Chordata; class Chondrichthyes; order Hexanchiformes; family Hexanchidae; genus Heptranchias; species Heptranchias perlo. The sequence goes on along the minus strand of NC_090327.1, from coordinate 133,808,181 downwards.
TATCTTCACCACAAGAAATGCAGTAGGGTAGAAAGTCAGCAGAAGTCCAACATGGAGCAGAGCAGTAGACATTGAAATTGTTTCAGTTCTCATGACTGCATGGCTGAATCAGTAAGTTTTTCTTTGCTGATCGCATTAGATGAGGAGCAGCAGAGGATTGCTAGAAAGGTTCAATGCCATACGAGCCGACTGCCAGGACCAACTACTATCGAAGACAATATGTTCAAAGTCAATGAGCTGTCGAGCTATCTTGATTCCACCAAGCACTATATGTGAGGAGGCTATGTTTGACTATGGAAGCCATTAATAAATTGTGTCATTTCATGGAATGACTTGCATCCATCATCACTGTGCTGACAGCAAAAGTGACAATGGAATAGAAGTCTTTTGGCAGATGCTCCTTCCAGACAACGGCAGAAGATTTGGCACAGATGAACCAGTTTGCAGTATAACATTGCATAACCAAGGCCATTGATGCCCTGTTTTGACGTGCTGCTGGCTGCACTAAATTCAGCACTGGGAATACAACAGGAGAAAGAGAGGCACACATGGTTTAATGAAAAATGTGACATCAACTGCAACCACGTGGCCCAATTGTGTACCAATTGTTTGCATTGTACTTTGCAAGGAAATAAATGACTGGTGCACCTGTTCATTTACCTGAAGTATCCTTCATTTTGTAGCTGGCCTCATGAGGTCTGAATCAAGGACTGACTTAACAGGGGTCTTGGCAATGCCTGACCTTTGCTCAACAGCAGCCAGCTCTTCTTTGACCCATATCCTCTGCCAATGTCAATTTACTCACCTTGGGCTCCTACCCATAAATCTGTGAAACGCCTAGGAGTATATGTCTCTGGATTCAAGTCGTGATGACACTGGGTGCTGTGGCAAAGCTAATCATTGAGAGGGCCAGCCTTGCTGTTCTTGTGGTTCTGGCATATCTCAAACTAGAAGAGAAAAGCAGATGGTAAGTTACATACATACTTTGGGATGTCGCAGTTGCCCAAACATAATGTGCCTATTTTGAGGACCACTACACTTGTTGCTTCACACTTGTTAAAACATGACTGCGTAGCTAAGTTATGTGATTTCAACTGTGCAAACCAGAAGCATGTCCATCTTGAGTGTCACATCTCTCACACGATAACGTGATTGGGGGTTGTATCAAATTTTTGTGCTCAATCCCTTTCGTCTATATTCTCATAGTGAGGGAATGCGCCACTGTTCCAAGGAGTTATGCACTCTGCCCTGTAGGATTAGCACCTTACTTTGACCTTATATTTGAATTTATTAGCATGCAGAGCAGAAGCCAGTGCTGAAAAAACCCCAGTGCTCATTCTTAACGGAGAACTATGCTAATTCCCATTGTGGTCAAAACAGCCTGCTTGTACTGCAGGTGGATTTGGCTGCCTGTATCTTATCCCACAACAAGCCCTGCTCACCCATCATTCCTAGCTCTGTTGACCTACATTGGCTCCTGGGCCCCCAATGCCTCCAATTTAAAATTCTCATCCTCGTGTTTAAATCCCTTCATGGCTTCACCCCTCCCTATCTCTGTAACCTCCTCCAGCCCTACAACCTCCACCCCCTGAAGTCTCCGTTCCACCCACTGTAGACTTTTGTGCATCCCCCCTCCCTTCACCCCATCACTGATGCCATGCCTTCAGCTGTCTATGTCCCTCGCTTTGGATTTGCCTGTTTAAACCCCTCGGCCTCTTCACCTCCCTCTCCTTGTTTAAGACCATCCTTAAAGCCCACCCCTTTGACCAAGCTTTTGGACACTCCTCCTAATCTCTCCTTCTTTGTTTCAACATCATTTATTTTTGATTATGCCTCTGCGAAGTGCCTTATGATGTTTAACTACGTTAAAGGCGCTATATAAATGCAAGTCGTTGGGGTAGATTTTAACCCCCAGTGGACTTCAGGTGGGTGTGGGGGGAGGGGGGCGATGCAGTGAAAACGCACTTAGAAGCTCAGTCAGCTGGAGGTGGGAACGGAAGCTCGGGGGGTGGGAGGCTGCCAGCCGATACCAAAGTAAGGCTCAGCGGCACGAAGGCACGTCATGGGGTGGGGGTTTCAGCAGGGTCTTGCAAGAGGAAAGGAGGGTATCAGGGGCACACCTGCTCCTCATGGCACCACAAAGCAAAGTTTTTAATTACCATGGGAGGCCTCTTCTTCCTCCCGACAGCTGCTGACCTGGTTTTACTTGGGCGGGGGCGGGGAGGGGGGGCGTGGGAAGCTGTGGTGGCTTTCCCACTCAGGCCTGGGTTAAAATTCGATCGGGGTCCCATTGACGTCATGGGACTCCAATTCGCATTAATTCACAAGGAACCCCCCCACCGAGTCTAGTGGATGCCTCATCTGCCTCCAAACCAGCAAAGATAAAATCCGAAATTACCAGGAACGGAGCGGGGAAATGGAGTCGCTCTATTTTAACTGCTGGCCCACTCTGTTCCCGCCAAGCAGGGGGAGTTAAAATTCCACCCGTTGATATTGATGTCGGGGGAATGGTCTGCATCTATCAGCAATGGTAAAAAACATTGCAAGCCTGTACAGGTGGGCTAAAAACCTAAGATAGCAGACCTGACAGCAAATGCAGCCAGCAGCACCAGTTAGCTTTGATGCCCCTGCACTTTCCATCAAAGGCACTTAGCACTGGCAGCATCCTGTCTGAGGATGGTTTCCGTGCTTCCAATGGCACTAGTCCTGGATCTTATATATTAAAAGATTGCTTCCAATAGCACTCTTTCTATCTCAGTAGTATAAAGGGGGCATGGATACAGTGGTTGTTATGCTTACATTTTGGTGGGACCAGCACTGGGAGATATTGCTAGTCTCTCCCCTGCATTTCCAAATTGACAGGTCAAGTTCATTAGCCCAAATGCCCTTCTCTAATTCCACAAACTCTTGTGTTTTCATCGCATTTAAGAAAACAATGCTTAAGTCATACTCCCCCGGTCACTTTGATAGGAACTGCTACATGAGCATGAGTAGAGAATTCAGGTATGACTGAGAGCTTGCCCTTATCCAGGAACCGGAAAGCAGTGTCTGATAACATGTCGAGGAATCTTTGCAGTATCTGCCAGAATCAAAGGCCTTCATCAACTTGAGTGATAACTATTTTGGCAATACTGACCTCGGGTTCAGGGAATGTTTAGGGGAGAAAAATGTGGAAGGACAGATGCCACTGTCCTGCGACATATTATGTTATAACCAAAGTGCATTAAAGGACAAGTACTGTTTTTAAAACTGGCTGACCTGGAGCTGAACAGAATATGAACATCACACAAGATAGAGTGACTTTCTTTTAATGTTGTTATATTAAGAATATTTTACTGATTTTCACAAAGTAGACAAAAAGATTGTATTGTAAATCAAATTTCTGCACACTGAACTCACGACATAAGTAAAGATAGAGAGAATTGAAGACGAAATGTCTTGAAACATTAACTCTGTTTCTTTCTCCACAGCTGCTGCCTGACTTGCTGAGCTTCTCCAGCATTTTCTGTTTTTATTAGCCAAAAATAGAGCTCAGCAGAAGACACGCACCATGCAAGACCCAAATATTCCCAAAGAAGCAAAATCTGATATGGGTAGAAGTGGAGAATGGCTCTAATATACCACCCCATCCGTGAATTCACAGATTCTGGTAAGTTTTTCATCTTTTTTTGGAACTATCTGTATTACTTCATATATAACATTATTATTATTATAAATATTATTATATATTGTATATATGCATTGCAGCAATATACACAAGTGCTTTAAAGCATATTAAATCTGCAATGAATTCCTTTTTCATTAATTCAAATGATCTTTGAGGTTCAAATGTGCTTCAAAATATTATTATTATTATGTTGTCTTTCTCTCTTGTTCTCTTTCTCAATTCATTGCGATGTTGCCATGGTCCATAGAGTCAGCTAAAGGTCAGCTTGCTGGGAGATTGGAACATTTTCCAATGACACTGATGTGACTATTGAACCATGTAGAGGACAAATCCCTAGAGGATTCCTCCCAATGCCCCTCAGATAGTGGGGTGTGAAATCTGTAACTGTTTCGTTGGAATCATATTTGAACTGTACTTTATGTATCTTGCAAATTATATAATCTGTATTGTGTACATTTGAAATGTGATATGGCAACGGTATTGTATGTATTGTTACAAATTTTATGAACAAAGCATGTTTTTTGAAAAAAAAATAGGCAAAAGGAATCTACAAAGTGATGTAATCTCACTTTTGCAGTGTTTCAATTTATCTACTTCACAATGGTTGTTATGCAGCAAAATTTAAAGTTACATACTTTTGACTTGCATTTATACAGTAACATTTTAGCATTTAGATTTTTGTTCTCGGGATGTGGGTGATACTGGTAAGACCGTATTTATTGCCCATCCCTAGTTGCGATATGATGGTGGTGGTTGACCTTCTCCTTGAACCACCACAGTCCTGGTAGCGATGGTGCCCCCACAATTGTGCTAGGTAGGAAATTTCAGGATGTAAAGACAGTGACGATGAAGGTCTATGTCCAAGTCAGGGTGGTGTGTAACTTAGAGGGGACATTCAAATGTGTTTTAAAGTTATCACTTATGTAGTAAATACAAATCCATTTAACTTTCATGAGCCTGGAATTAACACTTCCCAATATTATAATATGAATGCTTATTGCATTCCTATTAAATGACTGTATCTGCTATTTTGATAGGTGTGTTAACCCTACATTCTGGAGCTTTTTACCCATTCACCATAATGCTCAATTCTATTTGGAATAAAGCATTGAACCTCTTTTTTTGGCCATGATGTTTTTTCCTTCCTGCTTCATACAAAAGTTCCACATGAGCCCCAAACGGCCAGTGTCATCTGATATGTAATTGTTTGAGAGCTTTTGAAATCACCTGTCCCATGTGTCTCCCCATCTTTTATTCTGTAGGTTCTGCATTCATTTATATATTAATGTAATACGTGACTTGGCTTGTAGCATTTCACAAATATTGTTAGTGTTCACAATCATACATTTTCAAAAGGAGCTTGAGCAAAGATGCTCTTTTTTTATATCACAGGTTTAAACTCATACATTTATGGCTTATAGCAGTCTCGCATCTGATCAGAGGATTGTAGGTTCAAGCCCCACTCCAGGACTTGAGCACCTAATCTAGGCTGACACTTCAGTGAAGTACTGAGGGAATACTGAGGTATCATCCTTCAGATGAGATTTGAAGCTGTGATCCCATCTGCCTGTTTTGATCATACAGATGGATGTAAAGTATCCCCTGGCACTATTTGAAGAAGAGCAAGAAGTTGTCCATGGCCAACATTTCTCCCTCAAGCTAACACCACCAAAAACAATTAAGTAATCCTTCATCTCATTAGTTTTAGTTTGTGGGACTTTTATTGTGCAAAATGTCACTGCATTTGCTTATATAACAACATGACAACACTTCAAAAAGTAATTAATTGGATGTGATGTACTTTAGGAGATGTGATAAGGTACTAGATAAAGGCAAGTTCTTTCTTTAATACATGCATAATATGATGAATATAATATCAAGAATATATCTTTATATTTCTGAGAACATCTATTGTTCAATTCTGCCTTGCAGCTGGTATGGCTTTGAAACCTACTCTGAATAAATTCCATTATGACAGATGGCTTCAGTCACGGTGTGAGATCCAGCTGACTCCTGGTCTGATTCCATCCACTCTCAAATAATTGGCAATATTGGCAGCTTTGCAATTGTGCAGGGCAATTTTTCCAGCCATGTTCATGTGGGTAGATAATTGAAACTGATGGAATTGCAGCCAAAGCCCAGATTTCTGTCAAATATACAGGGGGCGAAATTGGGCCGTGTAGTGCCCGTTTTGTAGGCACTACGCAGACACTTAAGTCCCGAAAATGGTGTCCGAGTTGACGTGAAGTGCGCAGGACGCCATCTTGGTAAAGAGGCGTGCACGCACCTAACGACCGCCGGCAGCATGTAGAGTACGGAGATTATACACGGATCAGTGTGCAACGCTGATTTGAAACAGCTGGTGAAATTTTGGAAGTCCACGCTCCAGCAAATGCTCTGTCTTAACCTCACACAGCTCAACAGGACTTAAACGGCATGAAGGATCCCCCATCAGCGCTTTTTAAAGGGATCACAAAGTGATTACAGGTTAGTTATTGGATAATTTCTTCTGGCTGCTGGTCCAATTGTACCTGTTTTTCGATGTTTCCCATACTTGGCTAAAGTTTCAATATTCTGTAGAGAGTGGTCTGCTGCGCACTTGTGCCCGGTGTTTCAACACGTGTCGATCCCTCCTCTATCCTGGCCTCTAAACTACGTGCAGTGTCGGTCTCTGAGCTGGTGACTGCGAGTCTAAGATCGAGTGACGATGTGTCTTCATCATCACTTTCATCTTCCTCTGCCTCCTGTGACTGGGCTGCTTCCAGTTCTTGGGTATCTGAAATGACAAAGGGAGACGGGTTGAGTTGTGGTGAGGGGAGAGGAGAAAGTTAGACGTGCGTGTTTACAGCATCTGCAGCACGTGAGTCAGAAGAGATTGTGGGATGAGGGAGAAGTAGGAAGCAAGAAGGAGGCTTAGGTATGCAGAGACCCTCATCATCAATACCTCCAGCACCTCCAGTGGCCAGAGCCTTAGCAATGGCCCTTCCAATGATGGACAGCACTGTCTCCTCCATGGGAGTTAGGACGTGTAGGCGCGTATGTCCTCCTCCAGTTCTTTCTTGCTGCCTACTGTAATGTGCCACCTTCTCCTGCAAGAAAGAGGGAAGTGTGTCAGTGAATGTCCTGCAAGATGTTTGGGTGATGGTGGCTGTCATAGATGGAGCAGCAGAGGATTGCTAGAAAAATTCAAGGCCATAGGAGCCGACTGCCAGGATCAGCTACTATCGAAGACAATATGCTCAATGTCAATGAGCTGTCGAGCTATCTTGACTCCACTAACCACTATATGTTTGACTATGGAAGCCATTGGTAAATTATGTCATTTCATGGAATGACTTGCATCCATCATCATTGTGCTGACAGCAAAAGTGACAATGGAATAGAAGTCTTTTGGCAGATGCTCCTTCCAGACAATGGCAGAAGATTTGGCACAGATGAACCAGTTTGCAATACAACATTGCATAACCAAGGCCATTGATGCCCTGTTTTGACATGCTGCTGACTGCACTAAATTCAGCAGTGGGAATACAACAGGAGAAAGAGAGGCACACATGGTTTAATGGAAAATGTGACATCAACTGCAACCACGTGGCTCAATTGTGTACCAGTTGTTTGCATTGTGTGTCTGACCTGTGAGTCTTGTGTGTGCAGCTTGTAACAGTGGTAATGTATGAGGGTGAGATGAAGCATCTGATTTGAAGGGTTGAGTACTGATTGAAAGAGATTGTTGGTAGGTGGGTGATGGGGTGTGTTTCGCATTGAGCAATGGATGGTGCGAGTGGTACAATTAGTAGGATGTGCCACTCGAAACTTGAACTCACTCACCTTGACAACTTGTGTTAAATCATTGAACTTCTTCCTGCACTGCATCCATGTTCTTGGTGCAGTGCTCCTGGCATTTACCTTGTCCACTACTTCCTCCCATGCCTCTTGAGCATATGTCTGGAGGGTGCGTGCAGCCAATCAACAGCGCAGGTAGCGTTGGCTGCACACAGCCATCATTTAAATCATCAGGCAGTATGAATGCAGTTACTGCGTGATTTTGGGGGTTATCCAATTTCAGCCCCACAATCTTCTGTCATGTGGAAAACATTCACTAACACTTAGATGATTTCTCCCCAGGTTCTTAGCCACAATGGTTGCTAATGTTCTTTAGTTGTCCAAGAGAATTCTCATTTCAAATATAAAACACAATTTTTATAAAGGTATTGGTTGCCTTGCTGCACTGTCCTATTCGGAGTCATTTTAACTTTCATTGTCTGGCGAAAAACAGGTGACAGCGAATAATTCAAATTACCCCCATTGTGTCCTTCCCCTAGAGGAGTGTGTCAAAAATATGAAAATCAGATTTGCCTCGAGAGTGGCTTTGTTGTCATATTGGGGGATTCAGATAGATTCAACTTCTGGAACAGATTGGGTAGATCTTGACTTTGCACGGTAGTGTAAATCGGGCCACTGACTCGCTATCACCTGTTTTACACGATCGCACAAAGTCAAAATCTACTCCTTTTTGTTCCAAACCACCACTGCTGAGCTGCCATTTTTTCACTGGGATGACTACCAACAAAACGATGCTCAGGATACAGGATGCAGTTGCCTTTAGACCCTTCTGTTATCCGGTCTGACAGTCTTCCTGAGTCTTTTTATCTTTCCCTTTCTAGCCCCATGCCTTGCTCTTGATTGCTGCCTCCCCCTCTATCTGTTTATCCTCTATGCTTCTGTCTATCTATTACTGATTGTCAGTCTCCCTCATCTGTATGTTAATCCCTTTCAGTCTCATTGCATCATATTAATTAGTTTGTCTTTCACTTTGTCCTAAATTTGTTGCAGTCTATAATGCCCTATGTGTCTCAACGGGTTAAGCAAACGTTTTTAACATGTTCAGAGCTCTTTTCACCGAGCTCTCCCTTTCAGTATTGCTTATCTTCTTTTCTACACTTGACCAAAATGTTGCTTGTCCTGAGGTTGTGTCACTGCTCTTTTGGAATTAGTAGCAAGTTCCCATTACAGGGAATAAACTTTTAATTGTGACTTTCGCATATGTATGGTGTTTTAAAATTGTAACAGTGAGATCATAGTGTATACAATCTGCACGATATTGCTTTGAACTACTGTGCAGCATCGTGTGTCCTTTATTTGAACTGCGTGTAAACTGTGCGTATCTTTAAATTTTATAGAATAAAGTATATTTTGAAATAAAAAAACATTTGTGCTGCGGGACGCACTGAGGCGAGGTGCGACCTATGCAAAGGCTCTATGGGGAAAGGCCACCCCACCTTGTATTGTACGGAATGTATTGGAAAATATGAACTGTGTTTTGAATTGTAATAATGAGATCACAGTGTGTACAATCTGCACTGTATTGGTTCGAACTATATTGCTTGAAATTGTGTCTTTTTACATTGAACTGTGTGTATCTTAAAATTTTATGAAATAATGTATATTTTGAAATATATAAAAAGACTTTCATACAAATTAGTAATACTTGATGCAATTGCCGATAATGTCATGTGTATGAAAGTGGTGCAAAGTCCTGCAAAATCCTTCACTACGATCATTTGACTGAAATTGGGGCTTTGCTGCTACAAAACATAAATCCAAGAATGCCACAAATGGGAATGGAGGGGGAAAAATATGGGAGAATGCAATCATAATAATTCCTCGTATTAAATCACATGTCTAAAGTATGATTTAAGTGTATGAGGTGAAATTTCCTCGATGTTTTCAGCAGTTACATTGTATATATGCCATTGCTGTGCCAAAAACACCAGGGAAACTAGTAATTAGCACAATATGCACCACTTATGCGTTAAACACAAATTTTAAAATCTTTTAAATAGTGTAAACTTTATGCCAGTCAAAGCCTCTCAGGGCTCATTTGCATAGTTAATGAGGTTATGTGCCCTCTCCAGCTCACCAACTCCTCACAGGCGGAGTGACAGGCGGAGCTGCTCCATCTCTCTTTTCAGGGTCTAACTTACACCAATTGCAAGCACGTTGTAAACCCAGAAAACTTCCTTGCACCATGGGTGAAGTTTGTAAACGTTCTGAGAACGGGCCTTTCATATTTGATATTTCCATAAAAAGACTGTTGTGTTGTCACTGAAGAGTCTCAGAGAGAGATAATACATCATCAAAGTGCATGTGAACCTGTGTTACAGCTCAAATATATGTATAAACATCAGTGGCTGCTTCTTTGACGCCTTTGGTGCCACATGTGTGATATCGTGGCATCTTGCACTCTGGGGAAGCCAACTGCCCTGTAGAAGTCCATAGCTCTGCTGCCTGCTGTCTTTGTGAGGAAGTTGGCAGAGATGCCCAATGTAATCCTTGGATAGGCACGGCCGTCGGATGCACAGCTCCTCAGAGAGATCCTCTTTGGACCGGTGCAGACTACACACACATTGGGGAGGGTTGTATCTGCTGGACATTTGTCCTCTGCCACACTGCCTGATTCTCCTAGCCTGGACATGCTGCTGCTGCTGCAACTCCCCCTCCATTATGATGACTTAGAGCGGTATTCCCATGGGTAAAGCCAATCCCTTGTACAAAGTGGATCCGAGTGTGGGTTTGGGGGTGGGGAAAGTCAGGGAAGAGAGGAAAGCACCATGGTAAAATGAAGTGCAAGTGTCAGTGATAAAAAATATCTGAAGCAACGGGTTTATAAACATTTTTAGTGAGTCTGTAATCAGTTAGTGAAGTTATGTACCCTCTTCAGCTCCCCAACTCCTCACTTACACTGGTCTGAACTAACAGGGCGAGCTGCTCCATCTGTTTTTTCTGGGTCCAACTTGTACCATTTGTAAGTGTGTTGTAAACCCAGGAAACTTCCATGTACTAGAACAGTCCAGCAATGCAAATAAGCACCAAGAGGCTTTGACGGGCGTAAGGTTTACACTATTAAAAAGATTTTTAAAATTTGTGTTCAGTGCACAAGTGGTGCATCATGTGCTAAATATGAGTTTCTATGATGCTTTTGGCACAGCTACGGCATATATAGGACGTAACTGCTGAAAACATCGAGGAAATTCAGCCCCATACACTTAACTCATATTTTATACATGTGATTTTAACGCTAGAGGAATTATTATGATCGCATTATCTAGAATGGCAAAAGTTTAGCCAAGCACACATCTCCTGTTTACAAGATACAGAGCTAATCTTTTCTTTGGCGTTCAGAACCAGAGTATGAGCTAATAATTAATCACTTGCATTAAGAAATGACAAACAGATAAGTTATCATTCACAAAAATACCTTTTCATCAAAGTACGCATATCAAAATACCAACAGGTTACTGCAAAGATGAAAGGCTTGTCTATCTATTCCAACAGGAAAGCTGGATGGCCATCACCCTCCTTCTTATCAAGCACAAGAGAAATAGGCTATGAATGATTTACAAGACATTGAAGATAACGATTATTTTAATCAGCAATGTAATGTTATCGGTGCTTCAGATGTGGGTGACCACTGGGTTGGTTTGATGATTTTTACAGTAAGTTGTCTTCAATGAAGGGAAACCTTTCCTGTTGACTAATACAGTGCTGTTGATCAAGCAATCACAGTTACCTTTATGCCTTGTATTGAGATATAATTTATCTTAATGCCGCAAACTCTGAAATGGGTTTGTTGGGTGGAATGTCCTTAACCGCATCTTTAATTTATCATCATCCATATTCAGAGCATAAACGTTAAATTCGCGCCTTTTTTTCTTGTTTACTCCTGAAGGAGAAAACTGTCGCTACTGGACGAAAGCCTTTTTCACTTTTGAAGCTCAAATGCCAGCAGCAAGCGGGAATGGATAGAAGCAGAATAAACCTTCTTGTATTCTGCTCCAACAATCCGTCTTGAACCAGTCATAGAAGAGAGCCCTCTACACCCTAGAAGAGCCCTCTACACCCTAGAAGAGCCCTCTACACCCGAGAAGAGCCCTCTACACCCGAGAAGAGCCCTCTACACCCTAGAAGAGCCCTCTACACCCGAGAAGAGCCCCCTACAACCTGGAAGAGCCCTCTACACCCGAGAAGAGCCCTCTACACCCGAGAAGAGCCCTCTACACCCGAGAAGAGCCCTCTACACCCTGGAAGAGCCCTCTACACCCGAGAAGAGCCCTCTACACCCGAGAAGAGCCCTCTACACCCTGGAAGAGCCCTCTACACCCGAGAAGAGCCCTCTACACCCTGGAAGAGCCCTCTACACCCGAGAAGAGCCCTCTACACCCTAGAAGAGCCCTCTACACCCTAGAAGAGCCCTCTACACCCGAGAAGAGCCCTCTACACCCGAGAAGAGCCCTCTACACCCTGGAAGAGCCCTCTACACCCTGGAAGAGCCCTCTACACCCGAGAAGAGCCCTCTACACCCTGGAAGAGCCCTCTACACCCGAGAAGAGCCCTCTACACCCTGGAAGAGCCCTCTACACCCGAGAAGAGCCCTCTACACCCTAGAAGAGCCCTCTACACCCTAGAAGAGCCCTCTACACCCGAGAAGAGCCCTCTACACCCGAGAAGAGCCCTCTACACCCTGGAAGAGCCCTCTACACCCTGGAAGAGCCCTCTACACCCGAGAAGAGCCCTCTACACCCTAGAAGAGCCCTCTACACCCGAGAAGAGCCCTCTACACCCTGGAAGAGCCCTCTACACCCTGGAAGAGCCCTCTACACTCTAGAAGAGCCCTCTACACCCGAGAAGAGCGCCCTCTACACCCTGGAAGAGCCCTCTACACACGAGAAGAGCCCTCTACACCCGAGAAGAGCTCTCTACACCCGAGAAGAGCCCTCTACACCCGAGAAGAGCCCTCTACACCCGAGAAGAGCGCCCTCTACACCCTGGAAGAGCCCTCTACACCCTGGAAGAGCCCTCGACACCCTGGAAGAGCCCTCTACACCCGAGAAGAGCCCTCTACACCCTGGAAGAGCCCTCTACACCCTGGAAGAGTGCCCTCTACACCCGAGAAGAGCTCTCTACACCCGAGAAGAGCCCTCTACACCCGAGAAGAGCCCTCTACACCCGAGAAGAGCCCTCTACACTCTAGAAGAGCCCTCTACACCCTGGAAGAGCCCTCTACACTCTAGAAGAGCCCTCTACACCCGAGAAGAGCCCTCTACACCCTGGAAGAGCCCTCTACACCCTGGAAGAGCCCTCTACACCCGAGAAGAGCCCTCTACACCCTGGAAGAGCCCTCTACACCCGAGAAGAGCCCTCTACACCCGAGAAGAGCCCTCTACACACTGGAAGAGCCCTCTACACCCGAGAAGAGCCCTCTACACCCTGGAAGAGCCCTCTACACCCTGGAAGAGCCCTCTACACTCTAGAAGAGCCCTCTACACCCTGGAAGAGCCCTCTACACCCTGGAAGAGCGCCCTCTACACCCTGGAAGAGCCCTCTACACACTGGAAGAGCCCTCTACACCCGAGAAGAGCCCTCTACACCCTGGAAGAGCCCTCTACACTCTAGAAGAGCCCTCTACACCCTGGAAGAGCGCCCTCTACACCCTGGAAGAGCCCTCTACACACTGGAAGAGCCCTCTACACCCGAGAAGAGCCCTCTACACCCTGGAAGAGCCCTCTACACCCGAGAAGAGCCCTCTACACCCTGGAAGAGCCCTCTACACCCTGGAAGAGCCCTCTACACCCGAGAAGAGCCCTCTACACCCGAGAAGAGCCCTCTACACACTGGAAGAGCCCTCTACACCCGAGAAGAGCCCTCTACACCCTGGAAGAGCCCTCTACACTCTAGAAGAGCCCTCTACACTCTAGAAGAGCCCTCTACACCCTGGAAGAGCCCTCTACACCCTGGAAGAGCCCTCTACACTCTAGAAGAGCCCTCTACACCCTGGAAGAGCCCTCTACACTCTAGAAGAGCCCTCTACACCCTGGAAGAGCCCTCTACACCCTGGAAGAGCCCTCTACACCCGAGAAGAGCCCTCTACACCCTGGAAGAGCCCTCTACACCCGAGAAGAGCACCCTCTACACCCTGGAAGAGCCCTCTACACCCTGGAAGAGCCCTCTACACCCTGGAAGAGCCCTCTACACCCTGGAAGAGCCCTCTACACCCTAGAAGAGCCCTCTACACCCTGGAAGAGCCCTCTACACCCTGGAAGAGCCCTCTACACCCTGGAAGAGCCCTCTACACCCTGGAAGAGCCCTCTACACCCGAGAAGAGCCCTCTACACCCTGGAAGAGCCCTCTACACCCGAGAAGAGCGCCCTCTACACCCTAGAAGAGCCCTCTACACCCGAGAAGAGCCCTCTACACCCTGGAAGAGCCCTCTACACCCTGGAAGAGCCCTCTACACTCTAGAAGAGCCCTCTACACCCTGGAAGAGCCCTCTACACCCTAGAAGAGCCCTCTACACCCTGGAAGAGCCCTCTACACTCTTGAAGAGCCCTCTACACCCTGGAAGAGCCCTCTACACTCTAGAAGAGCTCTCTACACCCTGGAAGAGCCCTCTACACCCGAGAAGAGCCCTCTACACCCTAGAAGAGCGCCCTCTACACCCGAGAAGAGCCCTCTACACCCTGGAAGAGCCCTCTACACCCCAGAAGAGCCCTCTACACCCTAGAAGAGCGCCCTCTACACCCTAGAAGAGCCCTCTACACCCGAGAAGAGCCCTCTACACCCTGGAAGAGCGCCCTCTACACCCTGGAAGAGCCCTCTACACCCTGGAAGAGCCCTCTACACCCTGGAAGAGCCCTCTACACCCGAGAAGAGCCCTCTACACCCTGGAAGAGTGCCCTCTACACCCTGGAAGAGTGCCCTCTACACCCGAGAAGAGCCCTCTACACCCTGGAAGAGTGCCCTCTACACCCTGGAAGAGCCCTCTACACCCTGGAAGAGCCCTCCACACCCGAGAAGAGCCCTCTACACCCTGGAAGAGTGCCCTCTACACCCTGGAAGAGTGCCCTCTACACCCTGGAAGAGCGCCCTCTACACCCTGGAAGAGTGCCCTCTACACCCGAGAAGAGCCCTCTACACCCTGGAAGAGCGCCCTCTACACCCGAGAAGAGCCCTCTACACCCTGGAAGAGTGCCCTCTACACCCTGGAAGAGTGCCCTCTACACCCTGGAAGAGTGCCCTCTACACCCTGGAAGAGTGCCCTCTACACCCTGGAAGAGCGCCCTCTACACCCTGGAAGAGTGCCCTCTACACCCGAGAAGAGCCCTCTACACCCTGGAAGAGCGCCCTCTACACCCTGGAAGAGCCCTCTACACCCTGGAAGAGCGCCCTCTACACCCTGGAAGAGTGCCCTCTACACCCGAGAAGAGCCCTCTACACCCTGGAAGAGCCCTCTACACCCTGGAAGAGCCCACTACACCCTGGAAGAGAGCCCTCTACACCCGAGAAGAGCCCTCTACACCCTGGAAGAGCCCTCTACACCCTGGAAGAGTGCCCTCTACACCCGAGAAGAGCCCTCTACACCCGGGAAGAGTGCCCTCTACACCCTGGAAGAGCCCTCTACACCCTGGAAGAGCCCTCTGCACCCTGGAAGAGCCCTCTACACCCGAGAAGAGCCCTCTACACCCGAGAAGAACCCTCTACACCCTGGAAGAGCCCTCTACACCCTAGAAGAGCCCTCTACACCCTGGAAGAGCCCTCTACACCCTGGAAGAGCCCTCTACACCCTGGAAGAGCCCTCTACACCCGAGAAGAGCCCTCTACACCCTGGAAGAGCCCTCTACACCCTAGAAGAGCCCTCTACACCCTGGAAGAGCCCTCTACACCCTGGAAGAGCCCTCTACACCCTGGAAGAGCCCTCTACACCCTAGAAGAACCCTCTACACCCGAGAAGAGCCCTCTACACCCTGGAAGAGCCCTCTACACCCTGGAAGAGCCCTCTACACCCGAGAAGAGCCCTCTACACCCTAGAAGAGCCCTCTACACCCTGGAAGAACCCTCTACACCCGAGAAGAGCCCTCTACACCCGAGAAGAGCCCTCTACACCCTAGAAGAGCCCTCTACACTCTAGAAGAGCCCTCTACACCCTGGAAGAGCCCTCTACACCCTAGAAGAGCCCTCTACACCCTGGAAGAGCCCTCTACACCCTGGAAGAGCCCTCTACACCCTGGAAGAGCCCTCTACACCCGAGAAGAGCCCTCTACACCCTGGAAGAGCCCTCTACACCCTGGAAGAGCCCTCTACACCCTGGAAGAGCCCTCTACACCCGAGAAGAGCCCTCTACACCCTGGAAGAGCCCTCTACACCCGAGAAGAGCCCTCTACACTCTAGAAGAGCCCTCTACACCCTGGAAGAGCCCTCTACACCCTAGAAGAGCCCTCTACACTCTAGAAGAGCCCTCTACACCCGAGAAGAGCCCTCTACACCCTGGAAGAGTGCCCTCTACACCCTGGAAGAGTGCCCTCTACACCCGAGAAGAGCCCTCTACACCCTGGAAGAGCCCTCTACACCCTGGAAGAGCCCTCTACACCCTGGAAGAGCCCTCTACACCCGAGAAGAGCCCTCTACACCCTGGAAGAGTGCCCTCTACACCCTGGAAGAGTGCCCTCTACACCCGAGAAGAGCCCTCTACACCCTGGAAGAGCCCTCTACACCCTGGAAGAGCGCCCTCTACACCCGAGAAGAGCCCTCTACACCCTGGAAGAGTGCCCTCTACACCCTGGAAGAGTGCCCTCTACACCCTGGAAGAGCGCCCTCTACACCCTGGAAGAGTGCCCTCTACACCCGAGAAGAGCCCTCTACACCCTGGAAGAGCGCCCTCTACACCCGAGAAGAGCCCTCTACACCCTGGAAGAGCCCTCTACACCCTGGAAGAGCCCTCTACACCCGAGAAGAGCCCTCTACACCCTGGAAGAGTGCCCTCTACACCCGAGAAGAGCCCTCTACACCCGGGAAGAGTGCCCTCTACACCCTGGAAGAGCCCTCTACACCCTGGAAGAGCCCTCTACACCCTAGAAGAGCCCTCTACACCCTGGAAGAGCCCTCTACACCCTGGAAGAGCCCTCTACACCCTGGAAGAGCCCTCTACACCCTGGAAGAGCCCTCTACACCCTGGAAGAGCCCTCTACACTCTAGAAGAGCCCTCTACACCCTGGAAGAGCCCTCTACACCCGAGAAGAGCCCTCTACACCCTGGAAGAGCCCTCTACACCCTGGAAGAGCCCTCTACACCCGAGAAGAGCCCTCTACACCCTGGAAGAGCCCTCTACACCCTGGAAGAGCCCTCTACACTCTAGAAGAGCCCTCTACACCCGAGAAGAGCGCCCTCTACACCCTGGAAGAGCCCTCTACACACGAGAAGAGCCCTCTACACCCGAGAAGAGCTCTCTACACCCGAGAAGAGCCCTCTACACCCGAGAAGAGCCCTCTACACCCGAGAAGAGCGCCCTCTACACCCTGGAAGAGCCCTCTACACCCTGGAAGAGCCCTCTACACCCTGGAAGAGCCCTCTACACCCGAGAAGAGCCCTCTACACCCTGGAAGAGCCCTCTACACCCTGGAAGAGTGCCCTCTACACCCGAGAAGAGCTCTCTACACCCGAGAAGAGCCCTCTACACCCGAGAAGAGCCCTCTACACCCGAGAAGAGCCCTCTACACTCTAGAAGAGCCCTCTACACCCTGGAAGAGCCCTCTACACTCTAGAAGAGCCCTCTACACCCGAGAAGAGCCCTCTACACCCGAGAAGAGCCCTCTACACTCTAGAAGAGCCCTCTACACCCGAGAAGAGCCCTCTACACCCTGGAAGAGCCCTCTACACCCTGGAAGAGCGCCCTCTACACCCTGGAAGAGCCCTCTACACACTGGAAGAGCCCTCTACACCCGAGAAGAGCCCTCTACACCCTGGAAGAGCCCTCTACACTCTAGAAGAGCCCTCTACACCCTGGAAGAGCGCCCTCTACACCCTGGAAGAGCCCTCTACACACTGGAAGAGCCCTCTACACCCGAGAAGAGCCCTCTACACCCTGGAAGAGCCCTCTACACCCGAGAAGAGCCCTCTACACCCTGGAAGAGCCCTCTACACCCTGGAAGAGCCCTCTACACCCGAGAAGAGCCCTCTACACCCGAGAAGAGCCCTCTACACCCTGGAAGAGCCCTCTACACTCTAGAAGAGCCCTCTACACCCTGGAAGAGCCCTCTACACTCTAGAAGAGCCCTCTACACTCTAGAAGAGCCCTCTACACCCTGGAAGAGCCCTCTACACCCTGGAAGAGCCCTCTACACTCTAGAAGAGCCCTCTACACCCTGGAAGAGCCCTCTACACTCTAGAAGAGCCCTCTACACCCTGGAAGAGCCCTCTACACCCGAGAAGAGCCCTCTACACTCTAGAAGAGCCCTCTACACCCGAGAAGAGCCCTCTACACCCTGGAAGAGCCCTCTACACCCGAGAAGAGCACCCTCTACACCCTGGAAGAGCCCTCTACACCCTGGAAGAGCCCTCTACACCCTGGAAGAGCCCTCTACACCCTGGAAGAGCCCTCTACACCCTGGAAGAGCCCTCTACACCCTGGAAGAGCCCTCTACACCCTGGAAGAGCCCTCTACACCCTGGAAGAGCCCTCTACACCCTAGAAGAGCCCTCTACACCCTGGAAGAGCCCTCTACACCCTGGAAGAGCCCTCTACTCCCTGGAAGAGCCCTCTACACCCGAGAAGAGCCCTCTACACCCTGGAAGAGCCCTCTACACCCTAGAAGAGCCCTCTACACCCGAGAAGAGCGCCCTCTACACCCTAGAAGAGCCCTCTACACCCGAGAAGAGCCCTCTACACCCTGGAAGAGCCCTCTACACCCTGGAAGAGCCCTCTACACTCTAGAAGAGCCCTCTACACCCTGGAAGAGCCCTCTACACCCTAGAAGAGCCCTCTACACCCTGGAAGAGCCCTCTACACTCTTGAAGAGCCCTCTACACCCTGGAAGAGCCCTCTACACTCTAGAAGAGCTCTCTACACCCTGGAAGAGCCCTCTACACCCGAGAAGAGCCCTCTACACCCTAGAAGAGCGCCCTCTACACCCGAGAAGAGCCCTCTACACCCTGGAAGAGCCCTCTACACCACAGAAGAGCCCTCTACACCCGAGAAGAGCGCCCTCTACACCCTAGAAGAGCCCTCTACACCCGAGAAGAGCCCTCTACACCCTGGAAGAGCGCCCTCTACACCCTGGAAGAGCCCTCTACACCCTGGAAGAGCCCTCTACACCCTGGAAGAGCCCTCTACACCCGAGAAGAGCCCTCTACACCCTGGAAGAGTGCCCTCTACACCCTGGAAGAGTGCCCTCTACACCCGAGAAGAGCCCTCTACACCCTGGAAGAGTGCCCTCTACACCCTGGAAGAGCCCTCTACACCCTGGAAGAGCCCTCTACACCCGAGAAGAGCCCTCTACACCCTGGAAGAGTGCCCTCTACACCCTGGAAGAGTGCCCTCTACACCCTGGAAGAGCGCCCTCTACACCCTGGAAGAGTGCCCTCTACACCCGAGAAGAGCCCTCTACACCCTGGAAGAGCGCCCTCTACACCCGAGAAGAGCCCTCTACACCCTGGAAGAGTGCCCTCTACACCCTGGAAGAGCGCCCTCTACACCCTGGAAGAGCGCCCTCTACACCCTGGAAGAGCGCCCTCTACACCCTGGAAGAGTGCCCTCTACACCCGAGAAGAGCCCTCTACACCCTGGAAGAGCCCTCTACACCCTGGAAGAGCCCACTACACCCTGGAAGAGAGCCCTCTACACCCGAGAAGAGCCCTCTACACCCTGGAAGAGCCCTCTACACCCTGGAAGAGTGCCCTCTACACCCGAGAAGAGCCCTCTACACCCGGGAAGAGTGCCCTCTACACCCTGGAAGAGCCCTCTACACCCTGGAAGAGCCCTCTACACCCGAGAAGAGCCCTCTACACCCTAGAAGAGCCCTCTACACCCTGGAAGAGCCCTCTACACCCTGGAAGAGCCCTCTACACCCGAGAAGAGCCCTCTACACCCTGGAAGAGCCCTCTACACCCTGGAAGAGCCCTCTACACCCGAGAAGAGCCCTCTACACCCGAGAAGAACCCTCTACACCCTGGAAGAGCCCTCTACACCCTAGAAGAGCCCTCTACACCCTGGAAGAGCCCTCTACACCCTGGAAGAGCCCTCTACACCCTGGAAGAGCCCTCTACACCCTGGAAGAGCCCTCTACACCCTGGAAGAGCCCTCTACACCCGAGAAGAGCCCTCTACACCCTAGAAGAACCCTCTACACCCGAGAAGAGCCCTCTACACCCTGGAAGAGCCCTCTACACCCTGGAAGAGCCCTCTACACCCGAGAAGAGCCCTCTACACCCTAGAAGAGCCCTCTACACCCTGGAAGAACCCTCTACACCCGAGAAGAGCCCTCTACACCCGAGAAGAGCCCTCTACACCCTAGAAGAGCCCTCTACACTCTAGAAGAGCCCTCTACACCCTAGAAGAGCCCTCTACACCCTGGAAGAGCCCTCTACACCCTGGAAGAGCCCTCTACACCCTGGAAGAGCCCTCTACACCCGAGAAGAGCCCTCTACACCCTGGAAGAGCCCTCTACACCCTGGAAGAGCCCTCTACACCCTGGAAGAGCCCTCTACACCCGAGAAGAGCCCTCTACACCCTGGAAGAGCCCTCTACACCCGAGAAGAGCCCTCTACACTCTAGAAGAGCCCTCTACACCCTGGAAGAGCCCTCTACACCCTAGAAGAGCCCTCTACACTCTAGAAGAGCCCTCTACACCCGAGAAGAGCCCTCTACACCCTGGAAGAGTGCCCTCTACACCCTGGAAGAGTGCCCTCTACACCCGAGAAGAGCCCTCTACACCCTGGAAGAGCCCTCTACACCCTGGAAGAGCCCTCTACACCCTGGAAGAGCCCTCTACACCCGAGAAGAGCCCTCTACACCCTGGAAGAGTGCCCTCTACACCCTGGAAGAGTGCCCTCTACACCCGAGAAGAGCCCTCTACACCCTGGAAGAGCCCTCTACACCCTGGAAGAGCGCCCTCTACACCCGAGAAGAGCCCTCTACACCCTGGAAGAGTGCCCTCTACACCCTGGAAGAGTGCCCTCTACACCCTGGAAGAGCGCCCTCTACACCCTGGAAGAGTGCCCTCTACACCCGAGAAGAGCCCTCTACACCCTGGAAGAGCGCCCTCTACACCCGAGAAGAGCCCTCTACACCCTGGAAGAGTGCCCTCTACACCCGAGAAGAGCCCTCTACACCCGGGAAGAGTGCCCTCTACACCCTGGAAGAGCCCTCTACACCCTGGAAGAGCCCTCTACACCCGAGAAGAGCCCTCTACACCCTGGAAGAGCCCTCTACACCCTGGAAGAGCCCTCTACACCCTGGAAGAGCCCTCTACACCCTGGAAGAGCCCTCTACACCCGAGAAGAGCCCTCTACACCCTAGAAGAGCCCTCTACACCCTGGAAGAGCCCTCTACACCCTGGAAGAGCCCTCTACACCCGAGAAGAGCCCTCTACACCCTGGAAGAGCCCTCTACACCCTGGAAGAGCCGTCTACACCCGAGAAGAGCCCTCTACACCCTGGAAGAGCCCTCTACACCCGAGAAGAGCCCTCTACACCCGAGAAGAACCCTCTACACCCTGGAAGAGCCCTCTACACCCTAGAAGAGCCCTCTACACCCTGGAAGAGCCCTCTACACCCTGGAAGAGCCCTCTACACCCTGGAAGAGCCCTCTACACCCGAGAAGAGCCCTCTACACCCTGGAAGAGCCCTCTACACCCTGGAAGAGCCCTCTACACCCGAGAAGAGCGCCCTCTACACCCTGGAAGAGCCCTCTACACCCTAGAAGAGCCCTCTACACCCTGGAAGAGCCCTCTACACCCTGGAAGAGCCCTCTACACCCTGGAAGAGCCCTCTACACCCTAGAAGAACCCTCTACACCCGAGAAGAGCCCTCTACACCCTGGAAGAGCCCTCTACACCCTGGAAGAGCCCTCTACACCCGAGAAGAGCCCTCTACACCCTAGAAGAGCCCTCTACACCCTGGAAGAACCCTCTACACCCGAGAAGAGCCCTCTACACCCGAGAAGAGCCCTCTACACCCTAGAAGAGCCCTCTACACCCTAGAAGAGCCCTCTACACCCTGGAAGAGCCCTCTACACCCTAGAAGAGCCCTCTACACCCTGGAAGAGCCCTCTACACCCTGGAAGAGCCCTCTACACCCTGGAAGAGCCCTCTACACCCGAGAAGAGCCCTCTACACCCTGGAAGAGCCCTCTACACCCTGGAAGAGCCCTCTACACCCTGGAAGAGCCCTCTACACCCGAGAAGAGCCCTCTACACCCTGGAAGAGCCCTCTACACCCGAGAAGAGCCCTCTACACCCTAGAAGAGCCCTCTACACTCTAGAAGAGCCCTCTACACCCTGGAAGAGCCCTCTACACCCTAGAAGAGCCCTCTACACTCTAGAAGAGCCCTCTACACCCTGGAAGAGTGCCCTCTACACCCTGGAAGAGCCCTCTACACCCTGGAAGAGCCCTCTACACCCGAGAAGAGCCCTCTACACCCTGGAAGAGCCCTCTACACCCTGGAAGAGCCCTCTACACCCTGGAAGAGCCCTCTACACCCTGGAAGAGCCCTCTACACCCTAGAAGAGCCCTCTACACCCGAGAAGAGCCCTCTACACCCTAGAAGAGCCCTCTACACCCGAGAAGAGCCCTCTACACCCGAGAAGAGCCCTCTACACCCTAGAAGAGCCCTCTACACCCTGGAAGAACCCTCTACACCCGAGAAGAGCCCTCTACACCCGAGAAGAGCCCTCTACACCCTAGAAGAGCCCTCTACACCCTGGAAGAGCCCTCTACACCCTGGAAGAGCCCTCTACACCCTGGAAGAGCCCTCTACACCCTAGAAGAGCCCTCTACACCCTGGAAGAGCCCTCTACACCCTGGAAGAGCCCTCTACACCCGAGAAGAGCCCTCTACACCCTGGAAGAGCCCTCTACACCCGAGAAGAGCCCTCTACACCCTGGAAGAGCCCTCTACACCCTGGAAGAGCCCTCTACACCCTGGAAGAGCCCTCTACACCCTGGAAGAGCCCTCTACACCCTGGAAGAGCCCTCTACACCCTAGAAGAACCCTCTACACCCTGGAAGAGCCCTCTACACCCTGGAAGAGCCCTCTACACCCGAGAAGAGCCCTCTACACCCTAGAAGAGCCCTCTACACCCTGGAAGAACCCTCTACACCCGAGAAGAGCCCTCTACACCCGAGAAGAGCCCTCTACACCCTAGAAGAGCCCTCTACACTCTAGAAGAGCCCTCTACACCCTGGAAGAGCCCTCTACACCCTAGAAGAGCCCTCTACACCCTGGAAGAGCCCTCTACACCCTGGAAGAGCCCTCTACACCCTGGAAGAGCCCTCTACACCCGAGAAGAGCCCTCTACACCCTGGAAGAGCCCTCTACACCCTGGAAGAGCCCTCTACACCCTGGAAGAGCCCTCTACACCCGAGAAGAGCCCTCTACACCCTGGAAGAGCCCTCTACACCCGAGAAGAGCCCTCTACACCCTAGAAGAGCCCTCTACACTCTAGAAGAGCCCTCTACACCCTGGAAGAGCCCTCTACACCCTAGAAGAGCCCTCTACACTCTAGAAGAGCCCTCTACACCCTGGAAGAGCCCTCTACACCCTAGAAGAGCCCTCTACACTCTAGAAGAGCCCTCTACACCCTGGAAGAGCCCTCTACACCCGAGAAGAGCCCTCTACACCCTGGAAGAGCCCTCTACACCCTGGAAGAGCCCTCTACACCCGAGAAGAGCCCTCTACACCCTGGAAGAGCCCTCTACACCCTGGAAGAGCCCTCTACACCCTGGAAGAGCCCTCTACACCCGAGAAGAGCCCTCTACACCCTGGAAGAGCCCTCTACACCCGAGAAGAGCCCTCTACACCCTAGAAGAGCCCTCTACACTCTAGAAGAGCCCTCTACACCCTGGAAGAGCCCTCTACACCCTAGAAGAGCCCTCTACACTCTAGAAGAGCCCTCTACACTCTAGAAGAGCCCTCTACACCCTGGAAGAGCCCTCTACACCCTAGAAGAGCCCTCTACACCCTGGAAGAGCCCTCTACACTCTAGAAGAGCCCTCTACACCCTGGAAGAGCCCTCTACACCCTTGAAGAGCCCTCTACACTCTAGAAGAGCCCTCTACACCCTGGAACAGCCCTCTACACCCTAGAAGAGCCCTCTACACTCTAGAAGAGCCCTCTACACCCTGGAAGAGCCCTCTACACCCTAGAAGAGCCCTCTACACTCTAGAAGAGCCCTCTACACCCTGGAAGAGCCCTCTACACCCTAGAAGAGCCCTCTACACTCTAGAAGAGCCCTCTACACCCTGGAAGAGCCCTCTACACCCGAGAAGAGCCCTCTACACTCTAGAAGAGCCCTCTACACCCGAGAAGAGCCCTCTACACTCTAGAAGAGCCCTCTACACCCTGGAAGAGCCCTCTACACCCTGGAAGAGCCCTCTACACCCTAGAAGAGCCCTCTACACTCTAGAAGAGCCCTCTACACCCTAGAAGAGCCCTCTACACCCTAGAAGAGCCCTCTACACCCTAGAAGAGCCCTCTACACTCTAGAAGAGCCCCCTACACCCTAGAAGAGCCCTCTACACCCTAGAAGAGCCCTCTACACCCTAGAAGAGCCCTCTACACTCTAGAAGAGCGCCCTAGAGTAAAACTGACAGCTTCATGTTAAGTTCTGCTAAACTGGGGCTGTTCTTTTTGCATCCAGTCTATGCTACACCTGATGTGGGAGTGCTTGATGCTGGTACAAGGTGCCTGAAATGAGAAAGCGTCCCATTCCCCACTACTGGTGTCCTTAATATACACAAAAATTCACTAAACAAAACTTACATTACCGATTGAGGGAAGAATGTACGGCTACATTTCAGTTCTGTTGCGGAAAAAAGACTTACATTTTATGTAAGGAGTCACACAACACCAGGTTATAGTCCAACAGCTTTATTTGAAATCACAAGCTTTTGGAGCTTTGCTCCTTCGTCAGGTGAAGTGAAGAGATGCATAAAGGCACAGCATATATCGTCAGAGAACAATGCCTGGTGATTACAGATAATCTTTCTAACTGCCCTTTAGCATCTCCACATCATGGTTACATTTTATGGGTTGCAGAGGAATATTTGAAATAGTGTTAAATACTCAAAGGAGTGTTGAGGGCTTCTCTGAAACTCAATGACATTGCTCCTGAAGTAACAGCAAGAAATTGGGAGTAAATGGCAATTAATGCCAACCTGGGCTGAGTTACATGGCGTCTGATTAACAACAGTGTTAAACCCCATGGTTAGATAGCAGGAACAGGCAGACAGGCAGTGGTTGCATAGCCTTGGCACGAATGGGCCGCTAATACCTGTTTAAAGTGGGAGCACTAGAGATGGAACTGAATGTTTAGAGAAACAGGCACTTTGTAGGTTGAATGGACTCCTATCTACATCTACAGAGAATCCCAACAACCAGTGAAAGGATAAATTTGAATGCAAAGCAATATAACTTACAAATCCAATGACCCTTGCTTACTGAGGATGATCTTCATTGTACGCACAGCAGACAATAATATCTGCGACTCGGTGCATAGAATGGATTTGAATATGAAATCACCTCATTAATAGTGCCTGATACACATGGTATTTTCTCTCATTCCCACACATTGGTGGGTGGGGGCTGAAGTGCTTTTATGCCCAATGAATGTGTGCCAGCAAACCATAACTTGGAAAATCAATTATTTGTGATCCATCGCACTCATTTTGACCGTCAACCTCACTTGTAGCGAGGGCCTGTCCTTGATTTTTAATTAACATTCAATATTTAGGCCCTATTTACACTGCATGGTTTATTCTGCAGTAAATCTGCTATAGATTTTGTAGGTGAGCCTACAGAATGCAAACCTGGATTCATATTCTTTCATCTGATGAGAATGAGAGGGGAATTTAGCTTACATTTTCTGGTAGGAGTAAAGCGAACGGCTCTAATGGTTTGTGCCATCAAACTGGAACAGGTAGGCCCGAGGCCTGATTGACGCTGGGCCTCGGGCCTCATTTTAATAAGACCAGACAGCTGCGAATGCCTATTGTGTGTCACCAGGTGGCTCATCATCGAAGCGGATATGAATGTTGGGCTGTTGCTTCGCTGGCAACAACCCTCAGATAGATCCTGGTTGGGGGGGGGTGGAAATCGAGAGGGGGCGAGCACAGGACGATGGCGGCCCACAGCACTGCTGTTGAGGCAGGAGTAGGACTCCTGCTCCTTCTGGCTTCATATTAAGATAAGGTTTTTGAAAATTTTCAAGACAAAAACTTACCAAGACTTGCGTGGCCTCCAGAGGTCCCTTTGAATACCGTTCATTAAGAATGCTGTAGAACTGCAAAAATTAGTCAGAGATTGCGAGGGGCGAGCTCCGCCTAGTTCTTGCCAATTTAGGAACAGGCCTTATTAGCAGATCCCTTATTAGCATATTCCTGCGGTCTAATACCTGTTTCAGGCTGATGCCAGGGATGCCTCTAGACTGCCTGAATCAATGTGGCATTGGATGTATCTCTGACCCTGTTCGGGCACAGGAGTTTGACCTTAGAAGTTGGACCTCAGTGCCCCTGTTTTCAACCTAGAAAACGGGCTCAACGAGATTCAATTTTGCTCTCTACTGTTATTAAGTAGATCTGAACATGAGTAGCCTAGTTATAAACAGTCGGAGTAGACATGTTTGGGGGAAGGTGATAGTTAACATTTAAGCTTTGTACCAGGCTCGCCTTAATTATGCGCTATGATACAGTTTGCAATGTACATCTAACTAGTGTAGATATTTCAATGCAAAACTTGCAGAAAAATACTCCAGGAGATGCGAGTTCAACAATTACTTTTATTCTGTAGTCTTTGAACAGTAAACCTGTTGCATCAGTATTTTCTGATGCAATATTGATGCTCGTGGGATAACAGTGATGGTTTGTGCTGTAGGGTACACATGTTATATGCCTCCTCTCACAATTTGCAATCCTGTTGATCTGTATTGATTAGAGCAACCCTGCTGAGACTGCAATGTCGTCAATGCACCTTTTAATGACTCACTGGAGTCCGTGGCCGTATTGCACCAATAAGGTGCTAGGGGTATAATTTTGCCAAGTGTTTGTAAACAGATATACAGAAATGCTCAGTGATATCACTGTAACACCAATTGTGTGTGTGCTAATATATATTTTAATCTCTGAAAAACTGAAATAGCCCCATGAAAACCACAATGAAATAATTTGTGCTGCAGTGAGTACTTCAACTATTGTAATTTGAATGTTCTCAGTGAGCAGTACAATTTTTGAAAGCAACTGTTCTTGGTTTATCCAGGGACTGAATCTTCCTGTAAGTCCTCCTCCCCAAAAGGACAACGATACCCCTTTAAATTATAAAACTCTGCCCTCTTGGTCACAAGGGCAAGTATAGGTTACTAAAGTAAGATATTCCTCTTCATTTATTTTTCTTACTTTATAGTTTTAAGTTTTTTTTCTTCGCTCTTCCCTGAAGATGCCATTTTGTGCCAGGAATATGTGACATCCATGGCCAACCTTCATCCTGGACAGAAGTTTCAGCGTGCTCTTTGACCATTGGAGGCATCACAGCTGAGCTGGATCCTGTCCTCATCTGACATCCAAACATGCACACTTTCCATCAGAAGCAAGAACTCTGGCTGTATTTTTTTTTCTCTCTCTCTCTTCTCTGTCTCTCTTTCTAGCCCAGTAACCCAACTACCAACCCCACTGGGAACTGCAAACTCAGTGCAGACAAGGAGTCAAACCTGCAACTCTCCTGGTGAAAGTGGCTCAGTTACATTGCACGGTGTTAGCCATGGCTCAGTATGTAGCACTGTCGCCTGAATCAGATGGTTGTTGTTTCAAGTCCCACTCCAGAGACTTGAGCACATTATCTAGGCTGACACTCCAGTGCAGAACTGAAGGAGAGCTGCGCTGTCGGAGGTGCCGTCTTTTGGATGAGTCGTTAAACCGAGGCCCTCTCGAGTGGACATAAAAGATCCTGTGGCACTATTTCAAAGAAGAGCAGGGGAGTTCTCCCCGGCGTCCTGGCCAATATTTATCCCTCAACCAACATCACTAAAAACAGATTATCTGGACATTATCACATTGCTATTTGTGGGACCTTGCTGTGTGCAAATTGGCTGCTGTGTTTCCTACATTACAACAGTGACTACACTTCTAAAGTACTTTATTGGCTGTAAAGCGCTTTGGGACGTCCTGAGATTGTGAAAGGTGCTATATAAATGCAAGTCTTTCTTGTAATTAACTATTGAGCCACTAGGGGTTGTGTTTTTCTCTCTTAGTTTTTACTTGGGTGTTAAAAACGCACTGGCATTGTCATTTCCCTGACCACATCACTGCACATAAAACTAGTCTGGTCTAGTGTCTTGCAAACAGGCAGCGAGGACCACAATTTATGGATTTACGTGTTATTGTTGAGGCAATTGTGCTTATGGCACCATGTGCACTTGTCTTTGTTGGATGTAACAATTAAAACTTACTGCACTATTAGGCAAACACCATACACCCTGTGAAACTATTCGAACTACTACTGTACTTATAAAAAGTTAAAGTAAAATAACTTCACATAAAACGGAAACGCTTCTTTTCTGAGTTGTGTTTTCCTAAAACTGAAAAGAGAGCATTTGAGTAAAGGTACCAGTTGGAGATTGGTTTCATGCGTGAAACTGTTCTTCCTAGCTCTGTACACTGTTACATTTTGAAGTGAACTTTTCTATGGGGATTCATGTGCTGCTCAATGGCTAATATTTGTTTAAGAGTAATTGGTCCCTGGAGCTAGTCTTTAGTAAGTTGTACAGTGGACAGGACACAGTTACTTGACTTTTCAATAGTTCCAGTGCGTCATAAGACAGGATGAAAAATCTTTTACTACAGGCCTGTTCAACATGAGATCTGTCCAATACAAAAATCAGCATGTAATGATCAATATACTTGCCTGGATGACATTTATTGCTAAAATAGATTAACATCCTGTTTTTTCCTGATTAGGAAGCAGAAATGTGCCATTTACAAACTTCCCAATGATAAAGACTTAACAAACTTCACAAAAGATGTCGTGCTAATTAAAGGGGTATTGTCATTTTGGGGAACTTTTGACAGCCTTCCTTTCAGGAATAGGTAGAGAAAGCTGTGAAGTCGAAATGTTTTTTGCTGATTGTTTTTTATTTAGAAATCTAGCACTGAATGATGAAGGAAAACAACTACATTTATTAGGATTTAAATAACTTGTTTAAAGTTTTTTTAAAACTCAGCTGCAACAACACTTAAGAAGCTCGACACCAACCAGTACAAAGCAGTCTGCTTGATTGGCAACCCATCCACCACCGTATACATTCACTCCCTCCATCATCGGTGCATCGTGGCTGCGGTGTGTACTATCTATAGGATGCTCTACAGCAACTCCCCAAGGATTCTAGACTGCACCTCCCAAACCCGCGACCTCTACCACCTAGAAGGGCAGCAGGTGCATGGGAACAACACCACCTGCACGTTCCCCTCCAAGTCACACACCATCCCGACTTGGACCTATCGTCGCTAGGTCAAAATCCTGGAACTCCCTACCTAACAGCACTGCAGCAGTTCAAGAAGAAGGCTCACCACCACCTTCTCAAGGGCAATGAGGGATGGGCAATAAATGTTGGCGCCCATATCCTGAGAACGAATAAAAAAAAATCTTCACATTTAGTAGCTCAATGCATGCTTACAATCTCCATTTTGTAGTCTGGGTCTAACTGATTAGTTAATTGCATTATTGTTCTTTACTGGGATTACAGGAACACCTCTAACTTCTGATACTCAAACTGATACATTATTATAAAAGTCTTTTCCAAAATCCCAGCTGCAATTCTACCATGTTGGTCACAATTGGAAGTTTAGATTATGGCAGCACCAAATTCCACAGGGCGATTTTACCCCATAGGTTTTACTTAAATTCAAAAAAAATCTTCCAGACGTGATGTGTTCATTATTGTTTCACCAGGGTCGACACTGAGTACTATTAATCTTTCTCTAGGTGAAAATGTTCCTTGGACAGGTCTTTTTTTTTTGCGCGTGCCACTGGAGGTGAACATAGACACTTGTGAGCTGCCACTTTCTCAGGACATAAATGTGTTCAGCTCTCAGGTGGCTTTTGAGGGTAGAAAGCAATTGCTTCTTCCCAGTTGCCTCTATGCATCAGAAATCTGCTCTGAAATGTAAACGGATTAGATTCTAGAGTGCTGGCAGGTTCAGCACACCTCCACAGTATCATCTTGAAACACTGCTGAACGGATACAATTTAAAATAAGCACAAGTATACTCGGACAGCCAACAAGGCAGAGATTCCAGCACTATCTGATGAGATGTAGCCGTGAACTCCTCACATTCAAAATTTCAAAACTTGCACTGTCCGATACAGTTAGTGTACAAAAAGGAAAGGGAAACGATTGGTTTATGAACTGTTACAATGGCCTGAAATTCATTAGGTGGTCAGCCAGCTGGCACAATATGCAGAAAATGTGACCTGCTTTCTCCTCTGTCAATTAGAAAATTAGGAGTCCAAACCTCATGAAGGACTGTCATTTTTTATTGGGCAAGTTGTGTCAGGTTTCAAAGAAGATCAGCAGGAGTTTACCTTATTTGAATCACTCTATTATCAGTCATCCATGATGTAGCATCAAGAAATCCAATGGAAGATTCTTAATTTGACCTGTCATACACCTAAAAGAGTAGGTGTAAGTGAGGATGTGTTGGAATGCAGTGTCACCGTCTGACTTCTCAGGTGGGCGTAAAAGATCCCTTGGCACTATGCACACCTGCACATTCCCCTTCAAGTCACACTCCATCCTGACTTGGAAATATATCGCCGTTCCTTCATCGTCACTGGGTCAAAATCCTGGAACTCCCTTCCTAACAGCACTGAGGGAGAACCTTCACCACACGGACTGCAGCGGTTCAAGAAGGCGGCTCACCACCACTTTCTCAAGGGCAATTAGGGATGGGCAATAAATGCCGGCCTCGCCAGCGATGGCCACAACCCATGATCGAATAAAAAAAGTTCTCCCGGTGTCCTGGCCAATATTTATCCCTTAACAAACATCTAAAATGGACTATCTGGTCATTATCACGTTGCTGTTTGTGGGAGCTTGCTGTGTGCAAATTGGTTGCCGTGTTTCCTACATTACAACAGATACTACACTTCAGAAGTACTCAAAAGGCTGTAAAGCTCCTTGGGACGTCCTGAGGTCACAAAAGGCGTCAATTAAATATAAGTTCTTTCTTTCTTATTAGGCGAAGAGCAGGAAGTAAAATAAACTATTTATGCCTGCTCGCTGCGATGGAAATTATATTGATATTTGCAGCCAAATAACCACAGGGTGAAATGTGTATTCATGTGCACTACAATATGGTGCTGGATATAATGCACTGTAACAATCCCACTTCTCTCACACTCCTGTACTTTGTCCTTATTGCTACCATGTATACATCCGAAGAAATATAGTTCACAGTTTTTGAGCTCTAAAAGGAGTTTCCAATAAAGTTCATGCAATTAGCATGAATCAGTAAAATTAATAAAAGGATGAAAAACATGGGGGTTGTTGCAGATGCCATTCTTTCCCTCTTGCTATATCTTGCTGGGTTACATAAAATGAAATCCCATTGTATAAATCAAATCTACATGCTTAATGTGGGCCTTGAAATTCAAAAGCTGTGCCAGATGAGTTCTTCGAGAACTGCAGTAGGCTGCATTCGTAGAAAGTATTGGACATTTTTAACTAGTGAAGTCCTGGGGTTAATATGTTCAATGATCGAAAAGGGGACCCCAAGCTGATAAAGCACTTGGAAGTATCTGCCTCAGGCTTTAATTAACTCGGTCACCCATTCTGGCATTAAACATTCAAAGAAAAAATATTGTATTAATTTATATGCAAAATTAATCTACTTTCGTTTGATTTACGGACACAATAAGTTGATAAAACAATCTGTAAAAACACACAACTTGATAAAAAAATATAAAGTGCAGTTGCATGAAATTCAAAAAAGTGCACTGAAATTTGATTTCCATGATAAACATTCCAGTATTTTCCCATTGTATTCCAGGAAACTTCAGTAGTGCTATTGTAGAGTAAGGGTGTTATCTGACCTGCTTGAATGTGACCAAAGTGAGAGCTACACTTTGCTCAGAGAGCTACAGTGATTCATTTCAAAGTAGTACTGCGAGAGATCATCAAGCTATGTACACATGGAGCAATTACCAATTAAACATGGAGCCTAGTATCTCATTCAGATATGTTTTATTCTCTTGAGATTTATCACAGTTCAATGAGTGGCAGGATCATTTGTACAATACTATCCAGATTATGGCTCCACCGCCAAGAACAATAAAATCCAGACTGTGATGCCCCTCTCCATGACTGGGACCCCATGAAAACATCATGCATATTGTGAGACTCCAAGAACTATTCAGACCTTCTTCCTATTGCAAAACTGTATAGACTTTGGGGTACACCACTAGTCACATCCTGCCAATTTGAGTACATACCTATTATCCCTACTCTCAGTCTCTTACCTCTGAACCAATTCCCTACCCATGTCAATAGGTTGCCTCCAATTCCATGCACTCTCATATTTGTTAACAGTCTCTTGTGTGGAACATACATCCATAGACACTCCCCTATCTACCACATTAGTTACATCCTCAAAAAATTCAACTAGGTTCATTAGACATGACTCACCCTTTACAAACCCACGCTGGCTCTCTCTGATCAGCTCATATTTGTCCAAATGCTCAGTCACTCTGTCCTTAATAACAGATTCTAGTAACTTCCCCACAACAGATATTAGACTAATAGGCCTTTCGTTTCTTAGTTTATCTCTCCTACCCTACTTAAATAATGGAGTGACATTGGCAATTTTCCAATTCCTGAATCGAGAGAGTTTTGGAAGGTCATGACTAAAGCATCAACAATTTCCTCACCTGCACTTATAATACCCTGGGGTGGAAACCATCAGGTCCTGGAGATTTGTTTATCTTTAGTCTCATTATTTTCTCCATTACCATTTTTTTTACTTATATTAAATCTATTAAGTTCCTCCCCTTGATTTATTTTTAAAGTATCTCTGGTACTTTATATTGTTTTTCACAGTGGATAAAGTAATTTTTTAGCAAGTCTGCAATTTCCTGATTTCCAATTACAATATCACCTGTGTCTGTATTTAAGGGGCCCACATTACTCTTAGCCACCCTCTTGCTCTTAATATGCTTATGAAAACCTTTAGTGTTGTTCTTGAGATCCCTCGCTAGTTTCCTTTAGAGTCTTTGTCATGCAACCCACTGCAGAAAATGCACCAAAGGATGTTGGTCCTATATGGTGCTGTAGGCCGCCCTCCTGTAAAAGCACAAGTACAAGCTGTAAGGAGGGAGGTGGTTGAACAAATCAATGTGGTCCCCCAGGTCCCTGGCTGTAAATGAGGAAGAAGCTCGCTGGTATCAGGAGGAAGGCAAAGAAAAATGTGTTCCTATACCCTTGCTTACATTTCCAGTGCGGCCCATCAACCACTGCATCCTCTGGGAGGTTCCGTTTCAAGCACTGCATATAGCCATTGTCCTTCGGCACATACTTTTTCACTGTGCCAAAGCTGGACAGCTCACTTTTCTTGCATGTGGGGGTAGCAGCTACTGCTGTTAGGTGGTTTCTCACTGGGGTCAACAGCCATGAATGCAGAGGAAGTGCTGCTTTTCTAAGAGCCATTCCCCCCCTCCTCGCTTCGCTCCCCGGTGTTTTATCTCTTTCAAAACCCTGGTTAGACCGCACCTGGAGTACTGTGAGCAGCTCTGGGCACCGCACCTTCGGAAGGACATATTGGCCTTGGAGGGAGTGCAGTGTAGGTTTACTAGAATGATACCCGGACTTCAAGGGTTAAGTTACGAGGAGAGATTACACAAATTGGGGTTGTATTCTCTCGAGTTTAGAAGGTTAAGGGGTGATCTGATCGAAGTTTATAAGATATTAAGGGGAACGGATAGGGTGGGTAGAGAGAAACCATTTCCACTGGTTGGGGATTCCAGGAGTAGGGGGCACAGTCTAAAAATTAGAGCCAGACCTTTCAGGAGTGAGATTAGAAAACATTTTTACACACAAAGGGTGGTAGAAGTTTGGAACTCTCTTCCGCAAACGGCAATTGATGCTAGCTCAATTGCTAAATTTAAATCTAAGATAGATAGTTTTTGGCAACCAAAGATATTAAGGGATATCGGCCAAAGGCAGGTATATGGAGTTAGATCACAGATCAGCCATGATCTTATCAAATGGCGGAGCAGGCACGAGGGGCTGAATGGCCTACTCCTGTTCCTATATTCCTACGTTCCTATGTTCCTAAAAATGATGGCCACTAAGGATTGCTGCATAATGAAGGCATCATGGTTGTGCCTTCTGTAGTTGGACATTACATCAATGCTAATTGAATGCAAACCATTTTTGCTCACGTAGGACATCACATTGATATAAGGAGCCCTGATGCTCACATGGGTACCACGTGCAGTTCTTTTTACTCGCAAATCCATTGAAAGCTGTGCTTCCGCTCCAGCTGATGCTCCTTTCCACAAGAAAAGTGATGGAAATGTCGTCCCTTGAAAACATGGTGACTGTCACTTCCCTCTTACATGTGTGCAATGTAGACTGGCTCACATGGCAGATGTCCCCAGGATGGAAGGATGTGGTAACATGAAAGCCTCCTGCTGTGGTAAGCCTGACTTCTACAGGAACAGCCGCCCTTGATCCAGATGTTGCGTGCCGATTACTGTGCAGCAGATGGCACAGCTCTGTGGTAGCCAGTCTTGTGAAATGGTATCACCAAAGGCAGAACTCCTCTGACGCATCCAGATGCAGGTCCCGAGGGGAGTGATAAGACCCAACTAACGCATGGAGCAAAATACAGCAAAAGGGATCATGAAACCACAAAATAAAAGCAAAAAAACATTCTTCTAAAAAAATTCTTTGCCATTTAGTTTAAAGAAACCTACTTCAGCAGGAGAGCTCCTGGGACTTCAGTTGCAGCCAGCTTTAATGGGCAAGGCTCACCCTGCGGGCGGAGCCCCATTCAAACTTGTAAAATTCATTGGTCAAAACGCTTACTTTGATTTGGAATATTTAAATGAGGCTACGAGTGTGGTCTCATTGTTTGGCCCCAAATCGCACCTCACAAAATAGTGCGCACCATGAATCAGGCACACAAGGCACAAGGTCGGGTGGCTGATCTTAGAAGCTGTGCTATTTTGCATTTTGTGCGGGACAGGAATGCTTTAACAAACCACGGCTCACACACAACTGCATACCATAATCCATTTTCAAAAGCCTAGATTTTATATTGCTGAGTGGTTAATCTCTAGATCTATTGCTTTGTCTATTTTCCACTTATGGCAGCTAACACCAGCTAGTAACTGCTGAGCACTGTGCTATCAGTACACAGGTCAGACTCCACCATGTGTCCTCTGATACATGCGAGGGGATGCACTAAGAGGAAACATGGTCTCTGAAAAGTAACTAGTAAGGGATCCAAGATTTGAAGTGAATTTACAGTCAAAAGCAATTTTCCGCACTACGATATGGAAGACTCGGGGTAGATGTTGCAATGTGATTCTGAAACACTACCACAGCAGTTAGACAATCGTATCTATCTGGCAAAGTGATAAAGAACTTCTGTAATCAGTGGTGACCAATAATTGACCAATGTTTGAGGAGCTCATATTACAATTGCTTCCCCCTTTCACTTGCGGTTTCCATTATTTCTTCCGTCTCCTGCTTTCTTCTTCTATTTTCAAGAGGAGTGTTTTTAAGCATCAGCACAGTGTACTATTGATTAAATAATTGGCACATGTTTCCTCGAGACGGGTATAGTGTCTTTTGCTTAAAACTCCACTTAGATTTTATCCATTTCTTCCTCTTGTTATTGAATGATATCGAAAGGTTTCTGTCCCATTTCACTGTCTGCATAATCAGGACAATTACTAAGAAATATGACAGTTTTTGATTTACTTTAATTCTATTTTTTACTCCATTAGATCCCTACTGCCATCTGCCACTCCTCCTCCTCCTTCAGTTCACATGGTTTGGTTGACACTCACATGCCATCACAGGTCCGTAATTTGCTGAGAGGCAGTGAGGTTCTGCAGGCTGGGACAGGTCTGACGTCCTCGACTCCTCCTACCAGCAGGTTGGCCGAGACGTGGGGAAAGCTTGCCAATCAAGGTAAATGACAATTGAGACACGGAGCCCCGATTTTAATTGCAGGCCAGTTATTGGCAGGTGAGTTTTGGAGTCAGTTCAAAACTTACCCGCTGCAGCATAAAAAAGAGGCCCGAGGTATCTTGGCCTAGAAATTGGATCTCACTCGAATCGGAGCTCGATTCCGGTGCAGCGCACGTTGCGTGTGCCTAGTGAGGTAGGACCACGGCAAATTGGTCTGCCGGCCTCATTTGCTTATTACCAGTGAGCTGCAGCCGCCAGTCATGGCCCCAAAGGCAGCACGCCAGTCACGGGATCCCTTTATGGACCCCTGAAGAAACTCAGCAGCCAAACCACGGCGCGTGCTGCGGTCGCTCGCAAACCAAGTTCTCAACGGGGCCTGAAACAGGTGTCAGGTGCTCAATTTGCACAGGCAACGGGCCTAATGTCAGTTCCACGTGCGCGCCCCGAAAGCCTACTGAGCAGCCTGATCCAATAAGGCGGGTGGCACACTTCCCGTGCGGAATGAGAGCGCGCACGACGCCCACCGTATTGGTCCCTTAGCTGCCTATTTTACGCCTGTAAAACGGGCGCAGCATTATCGTATTTGTGGACTTTTATCTTCAGCGAATGTGACCCCAGCACTCCACATTTGAGCTAGGATACACACACACACACAATCATAGACACACACACACACACACAAGTCACTGCAGTTTGATTATAGCTACGCATTACAAGTCTGAGAAACTTTATGGTAGCATTCAATATGCTACTGAGTAATTATTAGTTACATGTCATTTATTTTTGTCGCATGTTATAGTATATGGTGGTTAAGAACCACTAGTTCAGCCTCAATCTCTGCCAGCCACAGTCTCTCAAACAGTAGCAATTTATTTAACGGCATGTAATAGCAAGTCAAGATGGTCTTGGGTTGATGCCATTTCAATTAACTTAACCCACTATGCACATGATTAACTGCAAGCTGTAAAGTTTCACTTCATTTGTTTATCATGTGCCTCAATCCATTTGGCACAAATATGAATGAAACAAAATGAGCCTGAGTCTTCCACTAAAAATCAGTCGGAGTCTCGAATAACATTGTGAAAAATAAGGGTGATGCTAATGAGTTGAAACAAGAGTAATTTGACAAATTTGCACTTAATTGGACAAATATTTGTCTTTCTCAAAACTAATACACAACTAGTAAAATTGTACTACACAACTCAACATGATGGTAGTTCACATCCAGGTTCCTTAAAGTAGAAAAAAAACTGGATATGGTGTTTTAGAGGGAGCTTATCTATTATAAGAAGCTTGGGTAAAACTGCTTCCACTTGGCATCGCAGGCCATTGATTATATGCATCATGATCACAAGGCCAGTTACTCACAAGTCTACTAAGGAATGGACTGAAGATTCCTTTTCACAAGGCTTCAAACCATGGTTCCCACCAGGCTTTCAAGCCTGGATTTTCCTATGAACACCAGCTCATTTTCTTAGTAATGCAGAGTTGTGCAGCAGTCAGCAGATACCAGCTGGACTACTTTGCAGGGTGCGCCAAGACAGAAACAGGCTTGAAGCCGGCAGAACGGCCATGCCTCCCGCCCAAACCCGGCGTCGGGGGCACTAACCGTTATCGACCTCAGGCCTGGTTGAAATACCACCGGCAAGCACCGGGCCCCAAGCGAACGCCCCGCTGCAGCTCGCTGGTTGTTGGAGGGTGGGAAATGGGCCTGCTCCCGTGCTGAGCTGGCCGACAGATCATACTTGGGGGGTGGGAGAGTGATCCTTGAGGGCTTTACACGGGCTGGCAGCAGGCTGGAGTTATTTGTGGGCCCAGGAGGATCACTCCTGCTTTGGGCACACAAAAATAAAAATTAAAACTTTCTTTGGCCATCTTCTGAGCGGCTTTCAGTGGTCCCTTTAAGAAACCTGGTACAAATGGGGGTCCGCGCACTCGTGCCTGAAAATCGTAAGCGGGGTCCTACTACCGGAATACGACCCCGATTTGCATATATAAGTAGCCCCCGCTGGAAAAAGGTGGGTGTGCTGCTCGCCCATTTACAGGACCATCTGAAGATTGCATCGGGTGGGCCTTGGGCGTCCATAGGGCATCTGTGGTGTCCCCCCCTCTCCACGTCCCACCTCCCAGCTATCAACTGCCAGCCGCCAGTTTTTCAGGTGAGGTGTTATTTGAAAAATACAGACAGGTGCTGTAGTTTAGTGGAACATTCTCAACACTACCATGTATCCGACATCATTTTGTTGCGTATTGGAATTGTCTTTTTGATTGTCCAGGAGTAGATTCATGACTTATAATTCTAATTGAAACAGCGGTGTGGCCATTGATCCTGTTCCGTTATCTTCCACAGTCTGGATTTTCATTTAGGATGGAAGGTCTGATTAAGTAACTAGTCTCTTCTATGAGATAAATACCCAACAGCATGAAGGATGACGGGCCTTGGAGTGAGGTCCTAGACAGGTCAGAACTTTGTAGAAACACAGTTTCTTTTTTCGAGGTGTATACAGAACATACGCAAACATAAAACATTTTTTCTATACAGGAGCACCAACTATTCATTGCTTTGCAACTGTAACTGAGAAAAATGCTGCACAAGGGATATTTGATTCCGTTATCCATAAAGATTCAATTAAATATTTCCCATTAGCTGTATTGCTACTTCCACACAGATGATTGATTCACTCCTGCTTTCCCTGGGGAAAATCACATCAATAGTGTTTATTACCATACTTTTTAGTGAAATATAACTTGAAGGCCTTTTTTGTGAGGCGTGAGATGATGCAACCACATTAGTCCTTTCTGATGCTCACTATGCAAATTGTGACTTTGTCTCCAGCCTGCTGCCAGCCCGTGTAAGGCCCCCAAGGATCACTCTCCCACCCCCCTAAGTCTGATCTGTCGGCCAGCTCAGCATGGGAGCAGGCCCATTTCCCACCCTCCAACAACCAGCGAGCTGCAGCGAGGCGTTTGCTTGGGGCCGGGTGCTTGCTGGCAGTATTTCAACCAGGCCTGAGGTCGAATGACTGAACCAGTCCTGCAGTGGATTGTGGGAGGAATATACAGTTTTTAAAAGGAAGAAAGTAAAGTGGTTAATTATGTTGTAAGATAAGTATTGGGGCTCAGAGCTGTTAATATCAGGCAAACGTCTGGAGTCACAATTGTGATGGAACAATGGCAGCCTTGGCTCGGTGGTAGCACTCGCACATCAGAGTCAGAAGTTTCAAGTCCCACTCCAGAGACTTAAGCACATAATCTAGGCTGACGCGGAGGTGTCGTCTTTCGGATGGGACATTGAATCGAGGCCCCGTACGCCCTCTCAGGTGGACGCAAAAAATCCTGTGGCATTATTGTGAAGAAGTGCTGGGGAGTGCTTCCCGGTGTCGTGGCCAATATTTATCCCTCAACCAACATCAGTAAAGAACTCATGATTTGGTCGTTATCTCATTGCTGTTTGTGAGACCTTGCTGTGTGCAAATTGGCTGCTGCATTTCCTACATTATAACAGTGACTACACTTCAAAAGTACTTCATTGGCTGTAAAGCACTATGGGATGTTCTTGAGATCATGGAAGGTGTTATATAAATGCAAGTTTTTTCTTTCTTTCTAGAGGTTGCTAAACTATTAAATGTACATTGCTATAATAACTGCAGTTACAGATGTCAAACTAGATTTCTAGATGAGTGCCACTTGGCAGATCTACATGATTCGTCTTTCAAGGCAGTGTCCGTAATGCAAGCCTTCAATCGGCGAAGTATGAGAAAACATCTGTCTCCTAAGGCAACTCAAGATGTGAATTTTCCACAGCTTTTTTGTTCCAAACACCTGTATCTGACCAAAAGAAAAACATTTAAAGTGCCTGAGGCGACTATCTTATTCATCTTTAATGAGAGCATGAAGAAAATTCCACTTTGAATTGAACCCGTGAGAAACAATTATTACTCACGGCTCAATCACAAGCAGCAGCGACTGCCAATTTTTGGCAGAAAAATGAATCACGTTCGCCGTACAAAGTTAACCCCCCAAAAAATCCAAGAATTTGAAAGCCTGCATAAAAGGAAATGACTTCTGTCCTCACGTGAAATATTATAACCGGTGAGAAACACACTGACAATGCCATTTGCAAGCGCTGTAAAAGGAACAAGAACAATTAGAGCAGAACTATTGCAGTGAAGCTGTAATACCGTGACATTGAACGGCTGTCTGCTAGTGTCACGGCGAGGTATTTGCGGCATAACGGTGCTGTACGCGAGCCAGACTGAGGGTGGGTCTTACCCATGATTCTTAGCTTATAGTCATGAGAAAGGCACATTTTATTGATGAATGGTCGGAAGGGTTAGTGGCAGAAGTTTTGAAACAATGATAAATGTGCAATTGGTGGCCTAAAAACTGTTGACTTTGAAACCTGGCCTGACAAAAATGAAGGCACTGAAATGCAAAGGGAGGGTAAAGAGCTGCTTATCTCACGCAGCAGCCTGAGGAGGAGGGGCAAAGGAAAATGTTACCACAGTAAAAGAAGATTGGTATGAACTGTTGGAGGGGGGAGCATTCTCCTATCCATTAACCTTAGAGAAACAAGTGGCTATCCACCTTGTGGATCTAAATCTCAGGTGAAAGTACAGGTCAGATCAGTCATTGAAATTGATATGACAGTTGTAAGTCCTGAGAGATACATCGAATCTGAGCACGCCTGTGCCACCAGATCTACTGCCACTAACCTTTTCAACCATTCATCAATGGCCCTTCAATATCTTGTAAAAAGCAGCCATTTATTCTCTGTACTGTCACTTGTTCCACTGCACATTGAGGTAAATAACAAAAACTGGGAATCTTAAACCCAACTTTTTGTGACTAGAAGTACATTCGCCACCAAAAGGCCTCATTAACATATGCACGGAGTGTGGAAACATATCAGAAATATTCCAATGAATGTAACAGCTATGAATGTAGCATGTCTTGTAAGATTGCACACTGTGCTCTGTATTAAAATGTGACACATAAAACGAAGAATCAAGCCACTTTAGTACAAGATATATCTCAATTCTGCTGTGACTGACAATTCTTTCCGAATCCTCTCCTCCAAGTCACACACTATCCTGACTTGGGACTTTAGCATGTTGGAATGCTGGCACATTGCTATGTTGGCCTTTATTGCAAGGGGGCTGGAGTACAAGAGTAAGGAAGTCTTACCACAATTGTACAGGGCTTTGGTGAGACCTCACCTGGAGTACTGCGTACAGTTTTGGTCTCCTTATCTAAGGGAGGACATACTTGCCTTGGAGGTGGTGCAACTAAGGTTCACGAGATTAATTCCTGGGATGAGAGGGTTGTCCTATGAGGAGAGGTTGAGTAGAATGGGCCTATACTGCCTGGAGTTTAGAAGAATGAGAGGTGATCTCATTCAAACATATAAGACTGTGAAGGGGCTTGACAGGGTAGAGGCTGAGAGGCTGTTTCCCCTGGCTGGAGAGTCTAGAACTAGGGGGCATTGTCGCAGGATAAGGGGTCGGCCATTTAGGACTGTGATGAGGAGGAATTTCTTCACTCAGAGGGTTGTGAATCTTTGGAATTCTTTACCTGTGGATTCTGAGTCATTAATTATATTCAAGACTGAGATCAATAGATTTTTGGACACTAAGGGAATCAAGGGATATGGAGATCGGGCAGGAAAGTGGAGTTGAGGTCGAAGATCAGCCATGATCTGATTGAATGGCGGAGCAGGCTTGAGGGGCCGCATGGCCTACTCCTGCTCCTATTTCTTATGTTCTTATGTTTACCACTGTTCCTTTGTCATATCCACCAGGCGTGAATCAGAAGCCGTGGGAGAGCTGCCCAGATGACATAAAAATCATTCTGACCACGTAATCTGTCACACGTAAAGGGCCATAAGTACCTCAATGAGGTACATTTGGTTCTTTAACCATCATCCCGCTGACTTTAATTGCCGGTGGGACTTCCGGATTCGGGACACCCGTCCGCACACAGGTGCATCCGTGGAAACTCACAAGTCGGTGGGTTGGAGCTTCCGAACCTGAACGGGATTTCCCTGATTTTCAAAGTCCCCCCGCCCCCAATGCACCCGCAATTTCCCGGGAAAATCGAGCCCCATGAGAGTGTGGAGATTCTCTTTAAGGAGCATGTGGAATGTAGAAAAGGGGAAAGGATAGTGCTACATAATATTGCTACATATTATTGCTACATAATATGTCTTTAATTTATTTCTGTTAAATTTAGTTAATAATATAATAAACCAAGGCATGGCAGGGCAGCTCAGACCCGTCGAATGCACGGCCTGTGCCATGTGGGAACTCCAGGACGCCTCCCATGTCCTGGACAACCACATGTACAGGAAGTGTCGTCAGCTGGAGGAGCTCGAGCTCCGGGTTTCGGAGATTGAGCAGCAGCTGGCGTCACTGCAGTGTATCCGCGAGGCTGAGAGTTTCGTGGATAGCACGTTTCAGGAGGTGGTCACCCCACAGCTTAAGAGAGTGCAGGCAGAGAGGGACTGGGTGACTGCCAGACAGAAAAGGAGGTCCAAGCAGGTAGTGCAGGAGTCCCCTGAGGGTATCTCTCTCTAAACAGTATTCAGTTCTGAATACTGTGGGGGAGAGGGTTCCCCTGGGGAGTGCAGCCAGAGCCAAGTCCACGACACCATGGATGGCTCAGTTGTACAGGGGTTGGGGGGAGAAAGTTCAGGAGAGCGATAGTGATAGGGAATTCAATAGTTATGGGAACAGACAGGCGTTCCTGTGGCTGCAGACGTGACTCCAGGATGGTATGTTGCCTCCCTGGTGCCAGGGACAAGGATGTTACTGAGCGACTGCAGAACATTCTGAAGGGGGAGGGTGAACAGCCAGAGGTCGTGGTCCATATCGGTGCCAACAACATAGGTAGAAAGAGGGATGAGGTCCTGCAGGCAGATTTTAGGGAGCTAGGAAAAATTTTAAAGAACAGGACCTCAAAGGTAGTAATCTCAGGATTACTCACGGTGCCATGCGCTAGCAAGTATAGAAATAGGAGGATAGAGCAGATAACTGCGTGGCTGGAGAGATGGTGCAGGAGGGAGGGCTTTGGATTTCTGGGGCATTAGAACCAGTTCTGGGGGAGATGGGATCTGTACAGGCCGGATGGTTGCACCTCAACAGAGCTGGGACCAATGTGCTCATGGGAAGGTTTGCAAATGCTGTGGGGGAGGGTTTAAACAAATTTGACGGGGGGTGGGGTGGGCATTAGAAAGGAAAAACAAGGTGCACAACAGATTGGGAAAGACAGGTAGCACTAGGGAAAGAATTGGTACAGTATTAAGTGGGGTCAGACTAAGGGAGAATACGAGAAGGTCTAAGATAGGCTTACGGTGCATGTGTGTAAGTGCACAAAGCCTGGTAAACAAGGTTGGTGAGCTGCAGGCGCAAATAGCTACAGGGGACTCTGATGTTGTTGCAATAACGGAGACCTGGCTCAAAAAAGGGCAGGATTGAGTACTAAATATTCCTGGATCCAAGGTATTCAGGAAAGATAGGGAAGGAAAGAAAGGAGTGGGGGGGCAGTATTGATTAAGGAGATTATTGCAGTGCTGGAGAGAGGATGTCCTGGAAGGGTCAAGGACAGAATCTATTTGGTTAGAGTTAAGAAACAATAGAGGTGCCATTACACTACTGGGTGTATTCTATAGGCCACCAACTGGTGGGAAAGATATAGAGGAGTAAATTTGTAGGGAAATTACAGAGAGGTGCAAGAACTATACGAGTAGTGATAATGGGGGACTTCAACTATCCTAATATAGACTGGGATAGTAATAGTGTAAAGGGCAAAGAGAGGGAGGAATTTCTGAAGTGTCTACTGGAGAACTTTCTTGACTCGTCCGTTTCCAGCCCAACGAGGAAGGAGGCATTGCTGGATCTGGTTCTGGGGAATGAGGTGGGTTAAGTGGAGCAAGTGTCAGTGGGGGAACATTTAGGGAACAGTGATCATAGTATCATAAGGCTTAGATCAGCTATGGAAAAGGTCGAGGAGCAATCTAGAGTAAAAATACTTAATTGGAGGAGGGCCAATTTCAATGGGATGAGAATGGATTTGGCCCAAGTAAATTGAATTCAAAGATTGGCAGGCAAAAGTGTAATTGAACAATGGATGGCCTTTAAGGAGGAGATGGTTCAGGCACAGTCCAGGTACATTCCCACGGAGGGGAAAGGTAGGGCAACTAAAGCCAGAGCTCCCTGGATGATGAAAGAGATAGAGAATAAGATGAAGCAGAAAAAGGGGGCGTATGACAAATGGTAGGTTGTTAATACAAGTGAGAATGAAGCTGAGTATAGAAAGTTCAGAAGGGAAGTATAAAAGGAAATAAGCGGGGCAAAGAGAGAGTATGAGAATAGATTGGTAACTAACATAAAAGGGAATCCAAAAGTCTTCTCTAGGCATATAAATAGTAAACAGGTAGTAAGAGGAGGTGGGAGGCTGATTAGGGGCCAAAAAGGAGATATACGCATGGAGGCAGAGGGCATGACTGAGGTACTAGATGAGTACTTTGCATCTGTCTTTACCAAGGAAGAAGATATGGCTTAAACCACAGTAAAAGAGGAGGTAGTTGAGATATTGTATAGGATAAAAATTGATAAGGAGGAGGCACTAGAAAGGCTAGCTCTACTTAAAATAGATAAGTCACCTGGTCTGGATGGGATGCATCCTAGGTTACTGAGGGAAGTAAGGGTGGAAATTGCAGAGGTGCTGGCCATAATCTTCGAATGCTCCTTAGATACGGGAGTGGTGCCAGAGGACTGGAGAATTGCAAATGTTACACCCTTGTTCAAAAAAGGATGTAAGGATAAACCCAGCAACTACAGGCCAG
Source organism: Heptranchias perlo (assembly GCF_035084215.1). Taxonomy (NCBI): domain Eukaryota; kingdom Metazoa; phylum Chordata; class Chondrichthyes; order Hexanchiformes; family Hexanchidae; genus Heptranchias; species Heptranchias perlo. Next base: position 133,763,445 of record NC_090327.1, on the reverse strand, counting down.
TCAGTTTAACCTTGATGGTGGGGAAACTTTTAGGAAGAATAATCTGGGACAAAATTAATAATCACTTGTACAAGTGTGGATTAATAAGGGAAAGCCAGCCCGGATTTGTTAAAGACAAATCGTGTTTGACTAACTTGATTGAGTTTTTTAATGAGATAACAGAGAGGGTTGATGAGGGCACTGAGGTTGATGTGTATATGGACTTTTAAAAAGGAGTTTGATAAAGTGCCACATAATAGGCTTGTCAATAAAATTGAAGCCCATGGAATAAAAGGGGCAGTGACAACATGGATACGAAATTGGCTAAGTGACAGGAAACAAAGGCTGTTTTTCAGACCGGAGGAAGATATGCAGTGGTGTTCCCCTGGGTTCGGTACTAGGACCATTGCTTTTCTTGATATATATTAATGACTTGGACTTGGGTGCACAAGGCACAATTTCAAAATTTGCAGATGACACAAAACTTGGAAGTGTAGTGAACAGTGAGGAGGATAGTGATAGACTTCAAAAGGATATAGACAGGCTGGTGGAATGGGCGGACACGTGGCAGATGAAATTTAGTGCTGAGAAGTGTGAGGTGATACATTTTGGTAGAAATAACGAAGCGAGGCAATATAAACAAAAGGGTACAATTCTAAAGGAGGTGCAGGAACAGAGAGATCTGGGGGTATATGTACACAGGTCGTAGAAGGTGGCAGGACAGGTTGAGAAAGCGGTTAAAAAAGCATACGGGATCCTGGGCTTTATAAATTGAGGCATGGAGTACAAAAGCAAGGATGTTATGCAAACCTTTATAAAACACTGGTTCGGCCACAATTGGAGTATTGTATCCAATTCTGAGCACCGCACTTTAGGAAGGATGTGAAGGCCTTAGAGAGGGTGCAGAAAAGATTTACTAGAATGGTTGCAGGGATGAGGGACCTCAGTTACGTGGATAGACTGGAGAAGCTGGGCTTGTTCTCCTTGGAACAGAGAAGTTTGAGAGGAGATTTGATCGAGGTGTTCAAAATCATGAAGGGTCTGGACAGAGTAAATAAAGAAAAACTGTTCCCATTGGCGGAAGGGTCAAGGACCAGAGGACACAGGTTTAAAGTGATTGGCAAAAGAACCAAAGGCGACATGAGGAAAATCTTTTTTGCGCAGCGAGTGGTTAGGATCTGGAATGCACTGCCTGAAAGGGTGGTGGGAAGCCGGGTGAATCGTGACTTTCAAAAAGGAATTAGATAGGTGCCTGAAGGATAAAAATTTTCGGGGCTACGGGTAAAGAGCAGGGAAGTGGGTCAAGCTGGATTGGTCTTGCAGCCAGCTGGCGCAGGCTCGATGGGCCGAATGGCCTCCTTCTGTGCCGTAACCATTCTATAATTTTATGATTCGTTATAGATTTCTCGATAATTTTGCGGTGAATCACAGTCCAATAGCAATGTAAGTCAAATCATATTGCGGTATATCAACTTTTTGTGCTGTGGGAGCCTAAAATCTACTTCAAATAGGCTTAACTCCTCTGTAGGTTCATCTAATCTATGGCAGGAAAATGGTAACCTTCTTAAAGAAAAATATCTGGATTATAACAAATAACTTTTTGATGAGGTAACAGAGAGGGTTGATGAGGGCAATGCAGTTGATGTGGTGTATATGGACTTTCAAAAGGCATTTGATAAAGTGCCGCATAATAGGCTTGTCATCAAGATTGAAGCCCATGGAATAAAAGCAGCAATAGCAGCATGGAAACAGAATTGGCTAAGTAACAGGAAACAGAGAGTAGCGGTGAACGGTTGTTTCTCGGACTGGAGGGAGGTATACAGTGGTGTTCCCCAGGGGTTGGTGCTGGGACCACTGCTTTTCTTGATATATATTAATGACTTGGACTTGGGTGTACAGGGCACAATTTCAAAATCTGTAGGTGACACAAAACTTGGAAGTGTAGTGAACAGTGAGGAGGATAGTGATAAATTTCAAAAGGATATAGACAGGCTGGTGGCATGGGCGGACACGTGGCAGATGAATTTTAACGCAGAAAAATGCAAGATGATACATTTCAGTAAGAAGAATGAGGAGGGGCAATATAAACTAAAGGGCCCAATTCTAAAAGGAACAGAGAGATCTGGGGATATACGTACACAAATCATTGAAGGTGGCAGGGCAGGTTGAGAAAGCGGTTAAAAAAGCATACGGGATCCTAGGCTTTATAAATAGAGACATAGAGTACAAAAGCAAGGAAATCACGATTAACCTTTATAAAACACTGGTTCAGCCACAACTGGAGTATTGTGTCCAGTTCTGGGCACCACACTTTAGGAAAGATGTGAAGATCTTAGAGAGGGTTCAGAAGACATTTACTAGAATGATTCCAGGGATGAGGGACTTTAGTTACATGGATAGACTAGAGAAGCTGGGGTTGTTCTCCTTGGAACAGAGAAGGTTGAGAGGAGATTTGATAGAGGTATTCAAAATCATGAAGGGTCTAGACAGAGTAGATAGAGAGAAACTGTTCCCATTGGCGGAAGGGTCAAGAACCAGAGGACATAGATTTAAGGTGATTTTCAAAAGAACTAAAGGCAACATAAGGGAAAACTTTTTTACACAGTGAGTGATTAGGATCTAGAATGCACTGCCTGAGGGGGTGGTGGAGGCAGATTCAATCATGGCTTTCAAAAGGGAACTGGATAAGTACTTGAAAGGAAAAAATAATGCAGGGCTACGGGGATAGGGTGAGGAAGTGGGACTAGCTGGATTGCTCTGGCATAGAGCCGGCAGGGACTCGATGGTCCGAATGGCCTCCTTCTGTGCTGTAACTTTTCTATGATTCTATAACACAGGGAGGCATGTGTTTCCAGGTGGTGACACGTCTTGGAGTTCCAGGAACATTGGTAATCTGCTCAAGTTTCTCTTTCATGTTTGATGATACCGGTAAATCTGCTCTACCATCTTGTTACATATTCCAGCCAATTTGTTATCCTACATTTACCTGCTGTGTTTCGAGGAGCCTCAGATGAAGTTCACCTGGGCGAATTTGAATGATATACGATATGATTAACCAAACCTTGCAGAGTGGAATTACCTGTGTTCGGAGTAGAATTAGATTCTAGTTCTTCCAAATTATAATGAAGCTCAAATTGAAATATTATAAAGTGACAATGTTCTTTACAATTCTAATACTCCCTTTGGGCAAAATATACATGAAATATTGATGGATCACCTATGGCATTGCTCCTGGTAAGTCAAAGGATTTGATTTTTTTTATAGGGACAGGAGCATCTTACGCGCAATGTATTATTCTGCTGAGTTGAATATAACCTGGCCTGTCCCTTTAAAGGCCCAAGGGGAGGTAGTCTTCCTTTCAGACCCGGGCGGTAAGGTAACGGTTGAGGGCTGGCCATCTGTTATACACCCCGTCCGAGTGTCCTTTCCATTGACTTGGGGCAGGGTGTAGAAAGGGCGGTCGATCGGCAACCACCAATTTACCGCCTGTACCTAAAGTGGCCCTAAGGTTTAATTTCCACATATGTTCATACCCTGAGATCAAGTAGAGGATAATTGTTTCTTTGTAGATCGACTGCTCCCTGTAAATACCTGGCTCTTCCCCAAGGTCTCAAAAACCAGGAGAAAATGTCTGGCTTTCTTTATCTACATTTTAAGATCGTTTTGTCATTTGTAACAAAGTGTGGCACTCTGAAGTGACTCCTGAAGTGAGAGGTCTGAAATGTGATGTGTGACATCTGAAGTGTGACAGACACATGCTAGACGTACAACTTTTATATATAGATTAGATCCGACACATCAAAGATTCACTGACTAGAAACAGAAAGCAACTTCCATACAACATATGTACATAATAAAGGATTATACCCTCAAACAGAATAAAATCCTAAGTAGAACACGCTGGTTAAAACCAGCAATAACCTAATATTGCCATATCCCAGCACTTCACATTCCATATTTTAACGTTGAAAGGATTGGTCAGAGACGTGGGGACGATTTTCAAGTGGTGTCTGCCTGTTTTACATCGATAAAATGGGCGCTTGGAGCCCGAAAATCGGGTCGCGGTCTCGTCTATCCATTCCACGCCGGAAGTACGCCCAATGCCATTTTAGGTCGAGCCTCCTCTTAGGCATCCAATGCACCAGCTTGAAATATAATATTTGCAAATGAGGGTCCTACAATTGTTTAAGGAACCAAATGCTATTTTCAACAGCTTCAGCATGCTATTCGTCAGTTCTACAACAGGCCCACAAATCATAGGCGCCAACAATAGGATGCCATTTCCAGCCTTATTTAAAGGGATTATCAGCTGCTCTCAGGTAAATCACTGGTTTATTCAGTTTGACTGTTAGTCAGCCACTTTTGCTTTTTTGGTAGTATCATAGTAGGTACAGCACAGGAGGAGGTCATTCGGCCCATCATGCCTGTGCTGGCTCTTTGAAAGAGCTATCCAATTAGTCCCCCTCCTCTGCTGTTTCCCCATAGCCCTGTAAATTTTTTCCCTTCAAGTATTTATCCAACTCCCTTTTGAAAGTTGCTATTGAATCTGCTTCCACCACCCTTTCAGGCAGCGCATTCCAGATCATAACAACTCGCTGTGTTAAAAAAATGTTTCCTTATGTCGCCTCTGTCTCTTTTGCCAATCACCTTGAATCTTTGTCCTTTGGTTACCGACCCTTCTGCCACTGGAAACAGTTTCTCTTTATCTACTCTATCAAAATGGATGGGGTGAAAATTGATAAAGAGGACGTACTAGAAAGGCTGGCTATGCTTAAAGTAGATAAGTCACCTGGTCTGGATGGGATGCATCCTAGGTTGCTGAGGGAAGTAAGGGTGGAAATTGCGGAGGTACTGGCCACAATCTTCCAAACATCCGTAGATATGGGGATGGTGCCAGAGGACTGGAAAATTGCAAATGTTACACCCTTGTTCAAAAAAGGGTGTAAGGATAAACCCAGCAACTACAGGCCAGTCAGTTTAACCTTGGTGGTGGGGAAACTTTTAGAAACGATAATCTGGGACAAAATTAATAGTTAATTGGACAATTGTGGATTAATAAAGGAAAGTCAGCACGGATTTGTTAAAGGCCAATCATCTTTAACTAACTTGATTGAGTTTTTTGATGAGGTAACAAAGAGGGTTGATGAGGGCAATGTGGTTGATGTTGTGTATATGGACTTTCAAAAGGCGTTAAACAAAGTGCCACATAATAGGCTTGTCAGCAAAATTGAAGCCCGTGGAATAAAAGGGACAGTGGCAGCATGGATATGAAATTGGCTTAAGTGACAGGAAACAGAGAGTAGTGGTGAACGGTTGCTTTTCGGACTGGATACAATACTGTGGCCGAACCAGTGTTCTTAAAAGTTAATCATGACTTCCATACTTTTGTACTCTATGCCTCTATTTAAAAAGCCCAGGATCCTTTTATTCCACGGGCTTCAATTTTGCTGACAAGCCTATTATGTGGCACTTTGTTTAACGCCTTTTGAAAGTCCATATACACAACATCAACCACATTGCCCTCATCAACCCTCTTTGTTACCTCATCAAAAAACTCAATCAAGTTAGTTAAAGATGATTGGCCTTTAACAAATCCGTGCTGACTTTCCTTTATTAATCCACAATTGTCCAATTAACTATTAATTTTGTCCCAGATTATCGTACAGTGGTGTTCCCCAGGGGTCGGTGCCAGGACCGCTGCTTTTTTTGATATATATTAATGACTTGGACTTGGGTGTACAGGGCACAATTTCCAAATTTGCAGATGACACAAAACTTGGGAGTGTAGTGAACACTGAGGAGGATAGTGATAGACTTCAAGAGGACATAGACAGGCTGGTAGCATGTGGCAGATAAAATTTAATGCAGAAAAGTGTGAAATGATAGATTTCGGTAGGAAGAATGAGGAGAGGCTAAAAGGGGTACAGGAACAGAGAGATCTGGGGGTATATGTGCACAAATCGTTGAAGGTGGCAGGGCAGGTTGAGAAAGTGGTTAAAAAAGCATACAGGATCCTGGGCTTTTTAAATAGAGGCATAGAGTACAAAAGTATGGAAGTCATGATTAACTTTTATAAAACACTGGTTCGGCCACAGTATTGTATCCAGTTCTGGGCACCGCACTTTAGGAAAGATGTGACGGCCTTAGAGAGGGTGAGAAGAGATTTACTAGAATGATTCCAGAGATGAGGGACTTTAGTTACGTGGATAGACTGGAGAAGCTGGAGTTGTTCTCCTTGGAACAGAGAAGGTTGAGAGGAGATTTGATAGAGGTATTCAAAATCATGAAGGGTCTAGACAGAATAGATAGAGAGAAACTGTTCCCATTGGCAGAAGGGCCCAGAACCAGAGGACATAGATTTAAGGTGATTGGCAAAAGAACCAAAGGTGACATGAGGAAAAACTTTTTTACACAGCGAGTGGTTAGGATCTGTAATGCACTGCCCGAGGGGGTGGTGAAGGCAGATTCAATCATGGCCTTCAAAAGGGAACTGGATAAGCACTTGAAAAGAAAAAATTTGCAGGGGTACAGGGACAGGGCGGGGGAGTGGGACTAGCTGGATTGTTCTGGCATAGAGCCGGCATGGAATCGATGGGCCGAATGGCCTCCTTCTGTGCCTTTCTATAATTCAATGATTCTATGATTCTCACTGCAGCTTCAGGACACTGGACTCTTGCCAGCTGCTTCTGTCCCTGGTCTTCCAGCCACATTGGCATTTCAAAGCCGTAATGCCAACCTGAAGTCTGCCGGAAGTTCCTGGTCAAGATTCCAGTATAGATTCAGTCAGAATTCAATCACCTTCCCTTGACATTTAACGGCATTACCGCTGGCGAATCCCCCACCATCAACATCCTGGGGTCACCATTGACCAGAAACATAACTGGACCAGCCACATAAATACCGTGGCTACAAGAACAGGTCAGAGGCTGGGTATTCTGTGGCGAGTGACTCACCTCCTGACTCCCCAAAGCCTTTCCACCATCTACAAGGCACAAGTCAGGAGTGTGATGGAATACTCTCCACTTGCCTGGATGAGTGCAGCTCCAACAACACTCAAGAAGCTCGACACCATCCAGGACAAAGCAGCCTGCTTGATTGGCACCCCATCCACCACCCTAAACATTCACTCCCTTCACCACCAGCGCACGATGGCTGCGGTGTGTACCATCTACAGGATGCACTGCAGCAACTTGCCAAGGCTTCTTCGACAGCACCTCCCAAACCCGTGACCTCTACCACCTAGAAGGACAAGAGCAGCAGGCACATGGGAACAACACCACCTGCACGTTCCCCTCCAAGTCACACACCATCCCGACTTGGAAATATATCGCCGTTCCTTCATCGTCCCTGGGTCAAAATCCGGAACTCTCTACCTAGCAGGCTGCAGCAGGTGACATTAGCAACATAGTCAATCAGCTGTGCATGCCTGCATCAATCAGGTGATGGGTGCACTCTATGGTAGAGCCAATGACTTCATCTCATTCCCAATGGAGGCCATGAAGCAGGAAGACGGGGCTCTGGGCTTTGCTCGGATTGCAGGCTTTTCCCAGGTGCACGGCATCATTGACTGAACACAAATAGCCTTGGGTGCCCCAACATAAAATCCTGGAGTATACATCAACAGCTGGTGTGTGATGACATGCAACACATCATGCAGGTCTGTGCCAGGTATCCTGGCAGCCGTCATGATGCCTTCAAACTGCGCCAATCGTCAATTGCCCCTCTCTTTCAACTAGATCATTAAGTCACTGGTTGCCGGGAGACAAGGGTTATCCCTTACAGATGTGATTCATGACCCCTGTCAGGAACGCATGCATAGACACAGAGATGAGATATCTTCAAAGCCATGCGTCTGCCAGAGCCCTGATAGAGCAAATCAATGACATCCTCAATCAATGCTTCCTCTGCCTGGATAGGTCTGGAGAGTCCTGAAGTATAGCCCCCTGAGAGGATCCAGAATTGCCGTTGTTTGCTGCAAGCCCATAACTTTGCCATGCAAAGGGGCCAATCCATCCAGCTGCCTGAGGAGCATGAAGAACAGGAAGACACAGAGGATGACAAGGAAGAGCAAGGTCCATCTTTCCTGTCAGCTGCGAGCTCTTCCACACCTTGTGGATAAATTCAGAGACTAGCTGAGAACCTTCAAGACAAGTAACTTATACAAAACCATTGCCTCCAATTTTACTTTATCCATAGATCTGCCTATGGATCAGTTCATATCTGCACTGCCTACCAGGGCGGCAGTACGAGTGCTAAAATGTGCTTTGATAAGCGTGAGCCAGGGAAGGGAAAGATCACTATCCTGTCCATATGTGGATCTCAGATGATGGCAGGATCAAGCTCAGCTGTGAAGCCCTCTCATGGCCAAGCAGCTTCTCCACATGCATAGTCTTAACTCATACATGAAGAAAGACCATTTGGGTGAGATACTGGAGGGTGGCTGATACTGTACCCAACACCCTCAAAAGTGAAGGCCAGAAACTTGGAGGGGTTAGAACTACATCCAACTATCATTTCTTTTTTGTCTGTCAACAAGTGTTTCCATTATACATCACCTAATAAAAAGCTGAATCTAAGCCCTTTATCTACTTGACAACATTACCCTAATTAATGAAGTAATTATATTTGCTTAAAAAATTGCTGCCAGTAGCAAATGTGCACCGTGGGGAGTGCAGTGTAGTGTGCATTTACTGTCCAGTCGACTCTTGATCTGAGGCTGTGTACTCCTGGATTTAACCCATGCATTAGACTTGTGCTATTTGTTTCTGGTATAATTGCTCATTAGTGGGGGGGTGGGGGGGAGTACATAAAAATTAAGCCTTCAAGTATCACACAAGTAATGTGCTCCTACTGTCTGCATGAAATGAGCATTACGACTTTGCAAAATTTTTGCCTGCTAGGATTCTGTAGGAAGCTGTTATTTCACTGAGTTTCTGCCTACAGGTGGTTGTTGCTTTCAGTGTTTCCCTGGCACTTGCCCTGGTGGAGAAGGTTGAGCAGGAGCACAGAAAGGTTGTCAGAGATGCCAAGTGGCCCCAACTGTCTAGACCCGGCACTGTTTAAACCATTACAGCTCCATTTAGCAATGATTGAAGAGCACTCACTTCAGATGATGAGCTTTAGCAGAAAGTGTAGATTCAGATGGGAGAGAAACAGGGCTAGAAATGGAAGGCATACAATTAGTAAGTGAGTTTGGAAGGCAGAGGAAACAAAGGTCAGAAAATAAACAACAAAGGAGTTTGGCAGTGCTTAATGGAACATACCTCAATGCAAGGAGTATAGTGAATAAGGCAGTTGAGCTGAAGGCACAGATAGACACGTGGCAGTACGATATCTCAGCTATTACAGAAACATGGCATAAAGAAGGGCAGGAATAGCAGCTCAAAGTCCCAGGTTACAGAGTTTTCAGACGAGATTGAGAGGGGGATAAAAAGGAGGGGGGAGTGGCAATTTTGGTTGAAGAAACAATTACAGCCATGAGGAGGGAAGATATGTTAGAAAGATCATCAAATGAGGCCATATGGGTTGAGCTAAGGAACAAAAAAGGGGCAGTCACACTACTGGGAGTGTACTATAGACCCCCAAACAGTCAGAGGGAGATGGAAGAGCAAATAGGTAGGCAAATTTCTGACAAGTGCAAAAACAGTAGGGCAGTAATAGTGGAGGATTTCAACTATCCTAATATTAACTGGGACACAAACAGTGTGAAGGGGATAGAGGGCGCAAAATTCTTAAATTGCATTCAGGAGAACTTTTTTAGCCAGTATATAGCAAGCCCAACAAGAGAGGGGGTGGTTCTGGATTTAGTTTTAGGAAATGAAGCTGGGCAGGTGGAAGGAGTATCAGTGGGAGAGCATTTTGGTGGTAGTGATCATAATTCAGTTTTAGCATGGTTATGGAAAAGGACAAAGATAGAACAGGAGTTAAAGTTCTCAATTGGGGAAAGGCCAATTTTACTAAGCTGAGAAGTGATTTAGCAAAAGTGGACTGGAAACAGCTAGTTGAAGGTAAATCAATGTCAGAGCAGTGGTAGGCATTCAAGGGGAAGATTCAAGGGGTTCAGAGTAAACATGTTCCCACAAAGAAAAAGGGTGGGACTCCCACATCTAGAGCCCCCTGGATGTTAAGGAGCATACAGGGTAAGATAAGGCAGAAAAGGAAAGCTTATGTCAGATACCAAGAACTCAATACTACAGAAAGCCTAGAGGGGTATAGAAAGTGCAGAGGTGAAATTAAAAAGGAAATTAGGAAAGCAAAGAGAGGGCATGAAAAAATACTGGCAAGTAAAATCCAGGAAAACCCAAAAATGTTTTATAAATACATTAAGAGCAAAAGGATAACTAAGGAAAGAGTAGGGCCTCTTAGAGACCAAAAAGGTCACCTATGTGTGGAGGCGGAAGATATTGGTATTGTTCTTAATGAATATTTTGCGTCTATCTTCACAAAAAAGAGGGACAATGCAGACATTGTATTTAAGGAGGAGGAGTGTGAAATATTGGATGGGATAAAGATAGGGGTTTAGCATCTTTGAAAGTGGATGAATCACCAGGCCCGGATGAAATGTATCCCAGGCTGTTAAAAGAAACAAGGGAGGAAATAACGGAGGCTCTGATCACCATTTTCCGATCCTCCCTGGCTACAGGCGTGGTGCAGGAGGATTGGAGGACTGTTAACATTGTACCGTTGTTTAAAAAGGGAGAGAGGGATAGACCTGGTAATTACAGGCCAGTCAGTCTAACTTCGGTGGTGGGCAAATTATTGAAATCAATTCTGAGGGACAGCCTAAATCGTCATTTAGAAAGGCACGGGTTAATCAAGGACAGTCAGCATGGATTTGTTAAGGAAAGGTCGTGTCTGACTAACCTGATTGAATTTTTGGAGGAGGTAACAAGGAGGGTCAATGAGGGTGGTGTGTTTGATGTAGTCTACATGGATTTTAGCAAGGCTTTTGACAAATTCCACATGGTGGACTGGTCAGAAAAGTACAAGCCCATGGGATCCCAGGGAAAGTGGCAAGTTGGATCCAAAATTGGCTCAGTGGCAGGAAGCAAAGGGTAATGGTTGATGGGTGTTTTTGTGACTGGAAGGCTGTTTCCAGTGGGGTTCCGCAGGGCTCAATACTAGGTCCCTTGCTTTTTGTGGTATATATTAATGATTTGGACTTGAATGTAGAGGGCATGATCAAGAAGTTAGCAGGTGATACAAAAATTGGTTGTGTTGTTGATAGTGAGGAGGAAAGCTGTAGACTGCAGGAAGATATCAATGGACTGGTCAGAAAAGTGGCAAATAGAATTCAGTCCGGAGAAGTGTGAGGTAATGCATTTGGGGAGGGCAAACAAGGCAAGGAAGTACACAATTAATGGGAGGATACTGAGAGGTGTAGAGGAAGAAAGGGACCTTGGAGTGCATGTCCATAGATCCCTGAAGGTAGTAGAACAGGTAGATAAGGTGGTTAAGAAGGCATATGGAATACTTTCCTTTATTAGCCGAGGCAGTTAATATAAGACCAGGGAGGCTATGCTAGAAATGTATAAAACATTGATTAGGCCACAGCTTGAGTACTGTGCACAGTTCTGGTCACCACATTAAAGGAAGCATGTAATTGCACTAGAGAGGGTACAGAGGAGATTTATGAGGGTGCTGCCATTTTAGCTATGAGGAAAATTATGAAGGGCCTAGATAGAGTGGATAGGAAGGACCTAGTTTCCTTAGCAGAGAGGTCAATAACCAAGTGGCATAGATTTAAAGTAATTGGTAGAAGGATTAGAGGAGAGCTGAGGAAAAAATTCTTCATCCAGAGGGTGGTGGGGGTCTGGAACTCACTGCCTGAAAGGGTGGCAGAGGCACTTGAAGTGCCAAAACCTACAAGGCTGTGGACCAAGTGCTGGAAAGTGGGATTAGGCTGGGTGGCTCATTTTCGGCCAGCACGCACATGATGGGCCAAATGGCCTCCTTCTGTGCTGTAAATTTTATATTATTCTATGAGAGGTAGTTATCGAGCTGTGCCACCTGCTTAAGAAAATTAGCAAAGGTCAACATTGCCCTCAATTTTTATGGCTCTGACTTCTTCCAGACTTCTGAAGGGATATCAGGAGAATGAGCCAAAGCGGCATTAAACAGATGACTAAATCTGTATTTAGGAAGTCTGATAACTGTATTTCCTTTCCTATTGACCAGCTACAGTATCATAACTGGGTTGACATATTCCACCAGATAGCTGGTTTTCCAAAAGCAAGGAAGTCATGATGAACCTTTATAAAACACTGGTTCGGCCACAACTGGAGTATTGTGTCCAGTTCTGGGCACCGCACTTTAGGAAAGATGTGAAAGCCCTAGAGAGGGTGCAGAAGAGATTTACTAGAATGATTCCAGGGATGAGGGACTTTAGTTAAGTGGATAGACTGGACAAGCTGGGGTTGTTCTCCTTGGAACAGAGAAGGTTGAGAGGAGATTTGATCGAGGTATTCAAAATCATGAAGGGTCTGGACAGAGTAGATAGAGAGAAACTGCTCGCATTGGCGGAAGGGTAAAGAACCAGAGGACATAGATTTAAGGTGATTGGCAAAAGAACTGAAGGTGACACGAGGAAAAACTTTTTTACACAGCGAGTGGTTAGGATCTGGAATGCACTGCCCGAGGGGATGGTGGAGGCAAATTTAATTATGGCCTTCAAAAGGGAACTGGATAAGTACTTGAAAGGAAAAAATTTGCAGCGCTACAGGGATAGGGCGGGGGAGTGGGACTAGCTGGATTGCTCTGGCAAAGACCCGGCACGGACTCGATGGGCTGAATGGCCTCCTTCTGTGCTGTAACCTTTCTATGATTCTATGATTCCTAAAGTAAGTCCAAGCCCCTTTACATAATGCATGGCCTACAGAACAGTGAAGGGTTTTACTCCACCAATGTGCAGTTGGTCTGTGATAACTCACACCATATCAAGCAGGTCAGCAACTCCTACAATACTTCCATTTAGCGCCAATCGTCCAGGCTTATTTTAAAATGTAGGAAGATTGGAAGGATGGCTCCTGGTGGACCAAATCTACCCTATTCAACCATTGCTGATGACTCCCTTGCTGCACGCACAGACAGAACCTGATGTCAATGCATTGAGAGCCATGCAACCACCAGAATCATCATCATCTTCTGTATGCTTCATAATTTTGCTATACAAAGCAGCCTAATCATCGAGGGGGAGGTTGATACCATATGATGGGAGGCAGACCGTGACCATGAAGCTGCGGCTTCCGAAGAACCAGTGCGGCCAGGAAGACGGTGTACTAATTACTCATACAAGATACAATAAGCCAAGTGCCTGAGCTGCTCTCTGAAGGAATCTTCCTGTCCACATCTACCAAATAAAGTGGTCCAAAATATTTTTTTGCAACCTGTACTCTGCGATTCCTCAATTAGCACCATTGCCCATCCGTTGCTGTGCCGCTCTCTTATTCCGCACAATCACAAGAAAATATCAGCCCAAAGTACAAGTAGAGGTCAAATGTTTTATTTCTCCAATTACCACGATGTGTGAGCAATGTGTTTTACCACAGTGCTCCCTCTTAGTGCCGATGTATTGTGTGACGTTTAATCCCGAATCTACCATTTCCCTGTGGAAGGAGTATGTGTACTGGCTCACTGCAATGTTTCCGTGACGGCCAGCTGGAATTTGAATGACCCTATACCTTCGTGGGCTATTTCTTGCAATGGCTCTGCAACAGATTCAGCCATTCCCGTTGCTGTGGCTTACTGTTCCCGCCTGCTCATTAATACATCCAGTTGCAAAGGGTGATGGATGGGCTAGAGAGGCAATAGTCTCATCAAAGCCTATTCCAGGCACATCACTGCCCAAGGCCTTTATTGCAGCAGTCTGAGCATTCATGAGAGATACGAGCACTGTGCTTAGGAGCTGCACCACTGCAGATTCCACAGGAATTGTCGCTTGCTGCATGTTAGACTGCAATGCAAACAAATCATTCATCCATGGCTGTGCAGATCTGCCAAGTAGATTCCTCCATATCATCGCCAGACCTTGTAAGAATACTTTACACAGCTACAGGTAGACAATCCTGCTCAACTCCTCTCAAAAGCAGGCCCTGTGAAGTCAGAATCTCCAAGTGCTTTGGAGTTGGGTATAAGAAGCACAATATCGAAATTTACTGCCTGTAGGAGATTTGGCAAACAGTGGGCGGACTGTAAAAGACATCAGGAGGATATAGACAGGTTAGTGGAATGGGCAGAAAGGAGGCAGATGCAATGTAATGCAGAGAAGTATGAGGTATTACATTTTGAGAGGAATAGCAAGGAATGGGAGTATAAACAACAACAACAACTTGCATTTATATAGCGCCTTTAACATAGTAAAACGTCCCAAGGTGCTTCACAGGCGCATAATCAAACAAAAATTTGACACCGAAGCATATAAGGAAATATTAGGGCAGGTGACCAAAAGCTTGGTCAAAGGGGTAGGTTTTAAGGAGCGTCTTGAAGGAGGAGAGAGAGGTAGAGAGGCGGTGACATTTAGGGAGGGAATTCTAGGGCTTAGGACCTAGGCAGCTGAAGGCACGATCGCCAATGGTGGAGCGACGAATATCAGGGGTGCGCAAGAGGCCAGAATTGGAGGAATGCAAAGATCTCGGAGGGTTGCAGGGGTGGAGGAGGTTACAGAGATAGGGAGGGGTGAGGCCATGGAGGAATTTGAAAACAAGGATGAGAATTTTAAAATTGGGGTGTTGCCGGCCTGGGAGCCAATGTAGGTCAGTGAGCACAGGGGTGATGGGTTAATGGGACTTGGTGTGAGTTAGGATACAGGCAGCAGAGTTTTAGACGAGTTCAAGTTTATGGAGGATGGAAGGTGGGAGGCCGGCCAGGAGAGCATTGGAATAGTCGAGTCTAAAGGTAACAAAGGCATGGAAGAGGGTTTCAGCAGCAGATGAGCTGAGGCAGAGGTGGAGACGGGGGATGTTACGGAGGTGGAAGTCGGCGGTCTTGGTGATGGAGAGGATATGGGGTTGAAAGCTCAGTTCAGGGTCAAATAAGATGCCAAGGTTGCAAACAGTCTGGTTCAGCCTCAGACAGTGACCAGAGAACGGGACGGAGTTGGTGGCTAGGGAACGCAGTTTGTGGCTGGGACCGAAGACAATGGCTTCCGTCTTCCCAATATTTAATTGGAGGAAATTTCTGCTCGTCCAATACTGGATGTCAGACAAGCAGCGTGAGAAATCAGAGGTAGTGGAGGGGTCAAGAGAGGTGGTGGTGAGGTAGAGCTGGGTGTCGTCTTATGCTCTTATACTCTTCTTATCTTCTTATACTCTAGGGGAATCAAGGGATATGGGGATCAGGCGGGAAAATGGAGTTGAGGTTGAAGATCAGCCATGATCTGATTGAATGGTGGAGCAGGCTCGAGGGGCCGTATGGCCTACTCCTCCTATTTCTTATGTTCTTATGTACATGTGGAACCTGACGTGTTTCTCAATGTAAAGATGCTGAAGGGAATGGAGGAACAGACACATCAAAGTGCAAATACATAATTCTTTGAAAGTATAGGTAGATAAAGCCATAAAAATGCCAATATTCCGGATTTTATAAATAAGGGTATAGAGTATAACAGCAAAGAGTTGGAAGGCAAAGATTATACCATAGTTAGAGTACTATGTGCAGTTTTGGGAATCCCATTATAGAAAGAACATTAAAGCCATAGAAAGCAAGCTGTGTAGATTTAACAGGGTGATCTAGGGATGAGAAGCTATAACTATAGGGAGAGTCCTGAAGGCTAAGAGAGGATTTAATAAAGGTTTTGAAAATTATGAAGGATTTTGATAGAGTGAATAAGGAAAGACTATTTCCTCTAGTTGAGAAAACAATGAGAAGAAGTCATCAATTTAAAATTGTCACTAAGAGAGTGAGAAGAGAAATGTCTTCACACTAAGAATTGTTAGAGCATGGACTGTTTGGCCATGGAGAATAATTGGAGCAGACACAATTGCATCTTTTAAGGGAAGAGCGGATAATCATTTGGATTGCTTTGGCAAGATGAGCCAAGTGGTTTCCTTCTGTGCTGTAAATGTCTATGGTTCTCTGCTGCAGTTGCTGTGCTAGCTCTCTGGGCAGAATATGCCTGCCCTTCAGCTCCTGTCTTCATTTAAGTTTCCCCACTAATGCACTGTGACTCATCCATGCCACCTGCTAAAGTTCATTGTCTACACCATCCAGGTTGTGTGTAACTGTGTTGGTGCTGGGAAAGGTTGGTAAGACTGCTGTGAGGTGCTGGCGTACTTAGAGACATGGAAGCTGAACATGTGGCAAAAAGCTATTTCAAAGAAGCATGTCCAAGCAATATACTATCCCTGAGCTTTGGCTTAGCCTCTCTAATTCCCTCGGTGCTCTCACACCCAGTGATGTCCAGGGTGACTGCCTTAAATGGTTGTCTTGTAGTGGCTGGGGCCTCCTCTAGTTCTGGTCTGCTGCTTTCTATTTTGTACCATATTGTCCCATCAAGCAGAAAAGTAAACTTGAGATGCTTCAAGTTTGGAAAGCAAAGACTGCGTCATAGAGCTGCCCATCCTCCAGCCCATCCTGTCAGACACTTAAAAAAATCTGCATCATGTAGTTTCAAGGATTTGTTGTGTGAAGCCTATTTAAGGTTTTTGGATGCCCACAATCTAAACAATCTGATTTGTACATTTGCTCGTTGTATCTCACCCATGCTGCATTACAGCCATTTGGTGCCCTGTTTCTCTCATGACTGCACAGTATAAGCTTCTGTTAATGGTTACGATGGTTCAGTGCAAAGTGATTTTTAGGTTACGAGGGTGCACTTTGAGGCGTATATAATTGGGGCAGATACTCGGCATAGAAAACTGGACTTTAACCTCACCTTAGCTGCTTTCTTGGGATCAGCCATCTTCTTCCTCACATGTCTCCAGGTGCTCTGGGTCCTGCTATTTGTTCCCAAGCCTGCTGGAGTAAGCATTTCTAGGGTAGGTGCCCCTCACCTCTATACAGAGCTGCCCTCCTGTCCTTTACTTGTAACAGCACTTTCAGTGCGTGATCATTAAAACGACACTCATGAGTCCTGCATGATTACATTTTGCAACAGTATTAGTGATTAAATCTCCAGCCTGTTCTCGCTGAAGTAATGGGGGATTTAAATACCTCCTGCATGCAGTGAGCAGGCGCTCACCCAGTTATGACTTCTGCTGCTCGATTGGTCGGCCCACTGTTTGCATGTTATAGCAGACAATTTATTCCTGCTACTGAAACCAGCACTATTGGGGGTTAATGAGCAGGGTTGACTCCCAGAGACGGCTGGTAACCTGCAGTTAATCCCAAAATAACACACCAAAAGCAATATCTAGGCCATTAGCTTTTTATATCTCCCTCACATCACATTATTTCTCATTTTGTCTCTCTCTTCCGACTACTCATTTATCTCATTCCAAATATAATCCCCTCTGTCTCAATACTTATAACAACCTGCTGTATCTGATTTATTCCCATTGTCAAATCTTCTCCTTTATTTTCTGAAATATAGAATTATTGACTGTACTTCACTTATTCAACCGTTCCCTCCTCCACTAATAAATACCAAGTGCTCCACTTTGAATCGTAGTTCACAGATCTCTTTTATCCCCTTCACAGGTTTTTCTAGGCTCCAATTTTAACTTGGAGACGGGAATGGAGCATGTGAAGGCGGTAGCGGACGACGAGACCACAACTTCGTGCAATGCAGAGGCCTGGCCGCTTTTATTCATTCATGGGATGTAGGCGTCGCTGGCAAGGCCGGCATTTATTGCCCATCCCTAATTGCCCTTGAGAAGGTGGTGGTGAGCCGCCTTCTTGAACCGCTGCAGTCCGTGTGGTGAAGGTTCTCCCACAGTGCTGTTAGGAAGGGAGTTCCAGGATTTTGACCCAGCGACGATGAAGGAACGGCGATATATTTCCAAGTCGGGATGGTGTGTGACTTGGAGGGGAACGTGCAGGTGGTGTTGTTCCCTTGCGTCTGCTGCCCTTGTCCTTCTAGGTGGTAGAGGTCACGGGTTTGGGAGGTGCTGTCGCAATTTTCACCCGGAATCCCGGCTACTATTTAAAGCCTCAGTCGACCTCTCCATGGGAGGTTGCATTCAGTCAGGGATAGCATTATTTTGAGTCAAAAAGATTGTTCAAGGTTGTTAATATAGATGGAAAGAGACCGAAGGTGAACCTGCCCTCTGATGCTTCCCTGGAGGTCTTGATAGGTGCAGTGAGGGCCAGGAGGGATGTACTGTTCCCCACAAGCATTGAGGTGGCTGAGGAAGTAAGCAGCAGGAGCTTCATGCCAAGACCCTGGTGTTAATTGTATCCATAAGATTTATATCAATTAGTGTTAATTGTATTCAGGTGTTGCGTATCAATTGGGGACTCTCTTGTATCCATTTATATGAGAGCTTATCTAAGGTGTGGAGGGGGTAATGTGGATCTCTGTGAATAAAGGCTTGGAAGCAACTGAAGACCAGGCTCTAGTTGTCTATCCTTCAGCACCTAGCTACCCAATTTATTACAAGGTAGCAGAGGATGGTTGCCTAAAAGTGGAGGTTGGAAACTATGATTTTTTTTTGGACATCAAAAAAAACTTGAAAGCCTAGTGGAAAATTGTGCAAAATGGCAGAAAGCAAGTTTAAATCATCGATTTCCCTTCGATTTTCTTGGAGTTTGAACCATATGACCAGTGGAAGAATGAGGTTGATGTGTGGTCATGGGTTACTACTCTACCAAAGAGAAAACAAGGCATGGCCTTGGCATTATCGCTTCCTGAACAAAGTAAAATTTGAAGTATCGTATTTTCTGAGATGGAAGCAGATCTTTTGGATAATGATGAAGTTTTACCTTTCTAATAGAATTTCTGGATCAAATCTACAAGAAAAATGACCTGTTAAATTTCTATGAGGCCTGGTCAGCGTTTGATAGCTTTCGGAAAACGGACGGTCATTCAATGGAAGAGTATATCGTGGACTTTAACAAATTGTACAAAAGGTTGACAAAGTTCAGATTGGGAATCCCTGGATCGGTATTAGATTGTGCTAAGGAGTCTCAAATGGACAGGCAATTGGTCCAACTGGTGCCCAGTTCCCAGAAAAGGAGACTCTGTTGGATCAAATGTCTGCTGCCTTAAAAAAATTCCTGGCAAAACAACCATTCCCTTCATGGAACAAATGAGGCCTTGCACTGTGACACAAAGAATAGAAGATTCGATGGTTACCAGGTTTCGAAATAGTGCAGATACTAAACGCAGGCACTAGACCAGGTTTCAAAATTGACGTAGGTGTCAATATGACAGAAGGATTAAAGGCAGCCAGATTGGTGATGAAATCATGTACAGCAAATCCAGTTATATCAACAGAAGACAAAATTGGGACAGGTGAATGAATCCCAGGAATGCCTAAGGCAAAATCAGTAGATGCTTTAGATGTGACTCTAAGTATCATTATGAGGTGAATTGCCCAGAGCGAAGACGCAGGGTCTTTGAAATGATGCATGAAGGAGGTAGTTCTGAGGAAGAGGATGAAGATAATGATGAATATGAACAGATTTTACTGGTCACAAGGAGTTTTAATCCTGTGACAAGTGTATTAGTTGAGGATTCTTTAAATTGTGCGGTGTTAGTGCATGTACTGCAACTGTATGCGGGCTAGATTGGTTAAAATGTTATCTTAATTCGTTAAGTAGTGAGGATCAACGCAAGGTTAAGGAATATAAAAGTTCTACATGTTCAAAACTGAGATGAGGAGAAACTTCTTCACTCAGAGGGTGGTAGGTCTGTGGAATTTGCTGCCCCAGGAAGCTGTGGAAGCTACATCATTAGATAAATTTAAAACAGAAATAGACAGTTTCCTAGAAGTAAAGGGAATTAGGGGTTACGGGGAGCGGGCAGGAAATTGGACATGAAGCTGAGTTCGGATCGGTCAATGCCCTGTGGGTGGCGGAGAGGGCCCAGGGGCTGTGTGGCCGGGTCCTGCTCCGACTTCTTGTGTTCTTTAGATTTGTGGTTGGGATCAGATCAGCCATGATCTTATTGAATGGCGGAGCAGGCTCGAGGGGCCGATTGGCCTACTCCTGCTCTAATTTCTTATGTTCTTATGTTCTTATGTTTTAAGTTTGGAGATGACAACACCTTGAGGTCACTCGAGAGAGTGGTAATTCCATGTAAGATAGCTGGAATAAGCCATTTTTAAAGTACAGTTGTCATCTCTAGTGAGATATCTATGCTTTGGGTAAACCTTCCATGAAAAAGGCAAAAATGAAACTTGCCATGGAACACGATGAGGCAATTGTTTTGGGAAAATCAGTTGATCTGCAGTTTACCCAGTCAGGGCATTATTATATCCCCTTAATAAAACCTGATGTTTCTCATCAGCATGTTAGGCAAATATTAATGGCATCGGGCGATAAGGATAAGAGAGAAAAAAAACAAATTGTCTTAAAATTACATAGACAATTTGCTCACCCTACTTGTCAATGTTTAAAAAATCCTGTTAAAAGATGCAGGTGTAGTTGATGAGGAGCATACGAGGCTAATAGAAGAGATTAGTGAGAACTATGAAATCTGTGAGAAGTATAGACAGACGCCCTCTCGTCCTAGTGTAAGTGTTCCATTAGCACGTGACTTTAACCAGGTAGTTGCCATGGATCTAAAGGTATGGGACAAAGACAGAAATGTTTTCATCTTACATTTTATTGAGCTGGGTACGAGATTTAGTATTTCTACACTAATATATAGTAAGGAGAAGAAAGTTATTTGATAAAATTATGTAAAAATAGATAGGGACTGAACTTGGGACACCAGCAAAGTTTTCGACCGATAGCGGAGGTGAATTCGCTAACATGGAGTTTAAAGATGTGTGTGACAATATGATTACAATTCTCATGAATACAGCAGCTGAGAGCCCTTTTAGCAATGGTCTTTGTGAAAGGAATCACGCTGTGATTGATAGCATGGTGCATGAAATTTTAGCTGATCGAATAGAGTGTAAATTGTCAACTGCCCTGGCATGGGCAGTTCATACAAAGAGTTATCTTCAGATGGTTGGAGGATATGGCCCCTACCAACTAGTCCATGGGCACAATCCCAAATTACCTACTGTTCTTTGTGATAATCCTCCTGCTCTGGAGGGTACTAGAATCAGTGCCATTTTTTCTGAGCATTAGATAGGGGTCATTTTTGGGCATAGATAGCATGATGTGCTATTACCCCGCGCCCAATGGCTGCTGCGCAGGCAGGATGCAAGTTTCGGCCCACCGGAGGACTCACCTGCAATCAGTGTTCCATTCCAGGCTTTGCATGTGGAATCAATGCAATTCGCACTTTCCATCACCAGGGAGAGCTCAATCTCTTAAAGGGAGGATGTTTCTTAGAAATCTCTTAAAGGTAGCTGGTGCCTGTTATTTGCTGAAAATAACAGTCTACTGTCTTCATGGAGTCTGAACAGAGATCAGATATTGCACACGTAAAACACAGATGGAGGTCCCATCCCTATGTTTACACATTGATAAATTATGCTAAAACATCGAATAAAGGTTGCGCACTACTAAATCCCACATCCTCCAATCTGCATGCCAGGCCTCACCAATCTGCCGATCTGAGTTTGTACCAGGCCTGCGAGAGTGCATGCACCAAGGTTCTCTGCTGATGGACTAGAGGCCTTGGTGCAAGAGGTGGACAGAAGGAGGGACATCTTATATCCATAGTGGGGGGCAAGAGGCCCTCCAGACATATATCCAAAAGACAGTGGGAGGCAGCGGAGGATGAAGTCAATGCCAGGTGCACAGCATCATGAACATGGATGCTGTGCAGACAGAAGTTCAATGCTTTTACATGAGTGGTCAAGGTGAGTGAGGTCAACCATCAAGTGGGGTCTCCTACCAACTGCACCACACACTACACCCCCCATCACCCACATACCAACAAACTCACTCCATCAGTACTCAACTCTTCCAACCAGATGCTTCCTCTCACCCTTACACATTATCACCGTTGCAAGCCGCCCACCCACAACTCACAGGCCACACACACTGGCAGCTATTCAACCATGACAGGCACATCACCCAGACACACGTCCCGCTTTCTTACAGGAGAAGGTGACGCATATCAAGAGGCAGCAAGTGGCAGTGGCATTTAGCCCCTTGAGCATGTTCCACCATTCAATGAGATCAGGGTGGACCTGTGACCTAACTCCATATACCCGCCTTAGCCCCATATCTCTTAATATCCTTGGTTCACAGCAATCTATCAATCTCAGATTTAACATTCACAAGTGAGCTAGCATCAACTGCCGTCTGCAGAAAAGCGTTCCAAACATCTCCCACCCTTTGCGTGTAGAAGCATTTCCTAACTTCATTCCTGCACATCCTGGCTCTAAATGTTAGGCTATGTCCCTGCGTCCTAGTATTGAAGTCTAGGAGACCTCCAAAAACAGTTACAAATGTCTCGACAGCCAGAAGCAATAATCCAGCCACTAACCTGTAAATTCTGCATGGTCCCTTTAAATAGCGCTGGTGGAGGGTCCTCCAGGCACTCTAAGACACGTTAATAGTTGGGGTTAAGACTGTGCGTTGAGTTGAGCGTTAAGTCCCAAAATGGTGTCTATCACTTTAAATCAGCGTTGCACACTGATTGAAGCCATTTTCTCCCTACTTTACATGATTCCAGCGTTTGTTATCTGCGCCTGCGCTAACTCCTATATCAATATGGCACCCAGCGCACATCACGCAGGACACGTGCGTGTTCATCTAAGACGCCATCTTGGATGTCGGAAAGGCCGTGTAGCGCTGAAACAACGGGTGCTACACGGTCCAACTTAGCGCCCTTGGTATACTATAAAAGAGAGGGTCATAGGGAATGGAAAGGCCCTGGTAAGGTCATAGATCATGATGGTAAGACAGTACTTGTAAAACATGACATTCAAACTGTTAAGATTTATTCCTCACGTTTAATTGGAACTAATTATAAAATCTCGGACTCTGAGCAGTTGATAGAAGTAAACGAGACACCTTGTGCCTCAGATGTTCATGATTTTTTTGATGAGGTTCCTGAGGAACAGACTGAAGTAGATCAAGGGCTGGACAGTGGTAATGTCAGTGATCAAGAAACACATGACAGAGCTATCGCATCCACAGAACAATTACCCAAAGTGGGTACATGTGTGACATATGTTCCAGAAGGGAGTAACGAATGGAGGGATGCGACAATTTTGGGACATGCAGGCACAGCTACTGGTAGGTTTAAATTTTGGTTGAATGTTCAGGATGATGGCCAAGAAGTGAGGTCCATGGACTGGCAGAATGAGGTAAAAGGGTGGAGAGTATGAAAGCAGAGTACAAATAGTGATAGGGAATCTGGATGTGAATCTCATGTCAGAAAATGATCACGAACTAGAGATGAAAGAGGGAGATCTCGTAGTAGTAGTCCCTACAGGCATAAAAGTGGAAGTAGAAGACGTAGCTTGACTAGGTCAGACAATGAAACAAAGACCACAGAACAGCCACGTAACAGAACTAGAAGCAGAAGTCCTCATGATCGTGAAGTTTTGGTGGCTGCCAATAAACTTGAGGATAAACGAGTAAGAGAGGCAAAAGAAAGGGAGTTAGATAGTTGGAAAGAATTTGGAGTTTATTCTGAGGTAACAGATATGGGTCAACCAGCTTTGTCACATAGATGGGTTTGTATTGAAAATGTCCTTGCAGATTGGACTTATAAGGGTAAAGTGAGGTTGGTAGCCAGGGGTTTTGAAGAGAAACTGGGTGATACAGATGTTCAAGTGGATTCTCCCACTGCTGGAAAGGTAATCTTAAAAATCTTTTTGACTCTTTTGGCAACATATTCATGGGAGTGGAGGTCAATTGACATAAAAGCTGTATTTCTGCAGGGCGATACTTTTCAGAGAGAAGTGTTTCTGAAACCGCCTAAAGAGGCAGCAGATGTGGAAGGAAAACTATGGAAACTAAACAAATGCATCTATGGCCTGAATGATGCTTCCAGGGTATGGTATTTTTCGGTGACATCTGTTTTACTGAAAATAGGTTGTGTTCAACTAAAATCAGATCTCGCAATGTTTTATTGGAAAAGTTTCAGGCATCTTCATGATGCATGTTAATGATAAGGGTACGGTAGCATAGTGGTTATGTTACTGGGCTAGTAATCCAGAGGCCTGGACTAAAATCTAGAGTCACGAGTTCAAATCCTGCCATGGCGGCTGGTGAATTTAAATTCAATTAATTACATTTTAAAAATCTGGAATTAAAATACTAGTATCAGTAATGATGGCCATGAAACTACTGGATTGTTGTAAAAACCCATCTGGTTCACTAATGTCCTTTAGGGAAGGAAACCTGCTGTCCTTACCCGGTCTGGCCTATATGTGACTCCAGACCCACAGCAATGTGGTTGATTCTTAATTGCCCTCTTAGGGATGGGCAATAAATGCTGGCCTTGCCAGCGAAGCCCACATCCCGTGAACGAATAAAAAAAAAAAAAAAATTTCTTATGGCGTGGTACTATGGAATTTGAGAAATTTGTCATTAATAATATTAGACCAGAATTTAAAATTGGGAGTCAAGACTGTGGGGGCTTTTAAATATATTGGTTTAGATATTAAGCAGAGTGGGCCTGGTATAACTTTAAATCAACAGTCCTATTTAGAGAGTGTTTCTGCTCTCCCTGTTAATTGTACTAGGTCATCACAGAAAGATGATGTTATATCTAAAGAGACAGAGCAATTATGAAGTTTGATTGGTCAGTTGAACTGATTGTGCACTCAGACTAGACCAGGTGCTAGTTTTGATGTGTTGGAGTTAAATACTTCAATGAAACATCCCATAGTAGAGAGTGTTTTAAGGGCAAATAAAACATTATGAAAATTAAATATAGATAAATGTGTACTTAAGTTCCCATCCTTAGGTGACCCAAAGATATTGAAGCTAATTATCTTTAGCGATGCTTCACATGTTAATCTTCCTGATGGGTATTCTAGTGCAGCTGGTTTCGTAGTGTTTCTTATGCGTGAGAATAGGAAATGTTGTCGTTTAGCTTAGGAAGCTAAGAAAATAAAAAGGGTTGTTCAAAGTACTCTGGCTGCTGAAACACTGGCTCTTGGAGACACAGTGGGTATGGGATTCTATTTGGCAAATATTTTGAGTGACATCCTGTACACTGGGAGTACTGAAGATAGTATACCCAATACAATATGATAGTATACCCATTGAATGTTATGTAGACAATCGTTCATTGTGGATAATATGCACTCTACGAAAAATGTGAGTGAGAAAAGATTACGGATTGACCTTGCTGACTTGAAACAAATGCTAGAGAGAAAGGAAATCTCTAAAATTAAATGGATGGATTCAAGCCATCAACTGTCGGATTGTTTTACTAAAAGAAGTACATGTATGAAGGAATTATTAGGGGTTGTGGAGAAGGGTCGTCTCACAATGTAATGCTTTGAATAGTATAAGTTGTACAGAGTATGGAAGTTATTGATTTTTGAAATTTTTGTTTGTATTGTATATATAAAGTTTATTTTTTTATCTGAAGAGAAAGGAGGAAATTTGTTGATTGTATCCATAGGATTTATATCAATTAGTGTTAATTGTATTCAGGTGTTGGGTATCAATTGGGGACTCTCTTGTATCCTTTTTATATGAGAGCTTATCTAGTGTGTGCACACTGGGTAATGTGGATCTCTGTGAATAAAGGCTTGGAAGCAACTGAAGATCAGGCTCGAGTACTCTATCCTTCTCCACCTGCCTATCCAATTTATTATATCTGGATCCAGTGCAGGAAACATTTCAATGACCTGACTAGGTCAGGGAAGGTCAATAGGCATCCATCTTTACCTGCCTCTTGCAATGCATTGCCTTCTATTCCCTCTTGTCTCTCCAACAGCATTCACACCACTCCTCACCCCTGCATCACTTTCCTCACCACCAATCACAACAGTACACTGTACCACCTCTCATCTTCACTCCTTACACATGCTGACCTGCTGTTTCCTCATTTCACTGCTGCCAGTAACACCACCCACATCTCATCTGCTCTGAGCTGTTGGACCTGTATCTCCCCTCAGCAAAGCTCCTCAATTCACATTTTGGCCACTTTCCACAAACGCATGACATTCCCATTCCTATTACATCTGCTTGATTCTCACTTTCACCATATGGCCTACATGCAGAAGAAGCACACATCCTTACTAGCCACTCATAATGCCCATAATCTCATTAGCCCCCATGAGGAGGCCCTTGAAATAAGCGGCACCTATAGCAATCTGAGCATTGGTGATGGCGAGGTTGGCAGATCTGCAGAGCAGGGTGAACAATGTAACCTTACACCCACTCATCTCCCACAAAGAACTATACCTTCAGCTGACTTCAACACATCAACCAGTACGGACATGTGCTTCATGTGCACATTAACAACATTGAACTACCATTACTCTGCTCCGTCCAGTATCAGCTGGTGGTTTAGCCGAAGAGGAACTCAGCAGGTGAATATTAATTTATATCTGTGGGCCAAAAGGAGCAGGACTGCCCCTTGGGGCTCCACAGAAAGACAGAAAAGAAAGAGCTTGCATTAATATAGTGCCTTTCACTACCTCTGGACATCCTAAAGTTCTTTTACAGCCAATGAAGTACTTTTGAAGTGCAGTCCCTGTTGTAATGTGGGAAACGCGGCAGCCAATTTGTGCACAGCAAGATCCCACAAACAGCAATGAAATATTCGATCGGATCATCTGTTTTTTTAGGTGTTGGTTGGGAGATAAATGTTGCCCAGGGCACTGGGGAGAACTCCCCTGCTTTTTATAGTATCATAGTAGGTACAGCACACGAAGAGGCCATTCGACCCATCGTGCCTGTGCCGACTCTTTGAATGAGCTATCCAATTAGCCCCATTCCACTGCTTTTTCCCCATAACCATTGAATCATAGAATGGTGGCAGCACAGAAGGAGGCTATTCAGCCCATCGAGCCCGTGTCGGCTCTCTTCAAGTGCAATCCAGCTAGTCCCACTCCCCCGCCCATTCCCCGTAGCCCTGCAAATTTTTTCCTTCAAGTACTATCCAAGTCGCTTTTGAAAGCCATGATTGAATCCACCTCCACCACGCTTTCAGGCAGCACATTCTAGATCATAAACCACTCACTGCATAAAAAGATTTTCGTTATGTTGCCTTTGGTTCTTTGGCCAGTTACTTTAAATCTGTGTCCTCTGGTTCTCAACCCTTCTGTCAATAGGAACGGCTTATCTCAATCTACTCTGTCTAGACCGTTCATGATTTTGAATACCTCTATCAATTCTCCTCTCAACCTTCTCTGCTCTAAGGAGAACAACCCCAGCTTCTCCAGTTTATCCACGTAACTGAGGTCCCTCATCCATGGAACCATTCTAGTAAATCTTTTCTGCATCCTCTCTAAGGCCTTCAAGTCCTTCCTAAAGTGCAGTGCCCAGAATTAGACACAATACTCCAGTTGTGGCCAATGTTTTATAAAGGTTCATCATAACTTTCTTGCTTTTGTACTCTATGCCTCTATTTATAAAGCCCAGGATCCTGTATGCTTTTTAAACTACTTTCTCAACTTACCCTGCCACCTTCAGCGATTTGTGCACACATACCCCCAGGTCTCTCTGTTCCTGCACCCTCTTTAGAATTGTACCCTTTAGTTTATATTGCCTCTCCTCATTTTTCCTACCAAAATGTATCACTTCACGCTTCTCTGCATTAAATTTCATCTGCCATTTGTCCCCCCATTCCACCAGCCTGTCCATGTCCTCTTGAAGTCTACGACCTTCTGCCTCAGATGTTCATGATTCTTTTAGTGAGGTTCCTGAGGAACAGACTGAGGTAGATAAAGGGCTGGACAGTGGTAATGTCAGTGATCAAGAAACACATGACAGAGCTATCACATCCACAGAACAATTACCCAAAGTGGGTACATGGGTGATACATGTTCCAGAGAGGACTAATGAATGGAGGGATGCGACAATTTTGGGACGTGCAGGCACAGCTACTGGTAGGT
Source organism: Heptranchias perlo (assembly GCF_035084215.1). Classification (NCBI taxonomy): domain Eukaryota; kingdom Metazoa; phylum Chordata; class Chondrichthyes; order Hexanchiformes; family Hexanchidae; genus Heptranchias; species Heptranchias perlo. The sequence continues at coordinate 133,735,432 of NC_090327.1, read as the reverse complement.
TTAAATTTTGGTTGAATGTTCAGGATGATGGCCAAGAAGTGAGGTCCATGGACTGGCCGAATGGGTAAAAGAGTGGAGAGTACGAAAGCAGAATACAAATAGCGATAGGGAGTCCGGAAGTGAATCTCACATCAGAAAATGACCACGAACTAGAGATGAAAGAGGGAGATCTCACAATGGTAGTCCCTACAGACATAAAAGTGGAGGTAGAAAACGTAGCTTGACTAGGTCAGACAATGAAACAAAGACCACAGAACAATCACGTAACACAAATAGAAGCAGAAGTCCTCATGATCGTGAAGTTTTGGTGGCTGCCAATAAACTTGAGGATAAACGAGTAAGAGAGGCAAAAGAAAGGGAGTTAGATAGTTGGAAAGAATTTGGAGCTTATTCTGAGGTAACAGATATGGGTCAACCAGCTTTGTCACATAGATGGGTTTGTACTGAAAATGTCCTTGCAGATTGGACTTATAAGGCTAAAGCGAGGTTGGTAGCTAAGGGTTTTGAAGAGAAACTGGGTGACACAGATGTTCACCAGCCTGTCTATGTCCTCTTGAGGTTGACGACTATCCTCCTTAATGTTCGCTACACTTCCAAGTTTTGTTTTGTCTGCAAATTTTGAAATTGTGCCCTGTACACCCAAGTCCAAGTCATTAATATATATCAAGAAAAGCAGTGGTCGTAGTACCGACCCCTGGGGAACACCACTGTATACCTCCCTCCAGTCCATTCACCACTACTCTCTGTTTCCTGTCACTTAACCAATTTCATATCCATGCTGCCATTGCCCCTTTTATTCCATAGGCTTCAATTTTGCTGATAAGCCTATTACAAAGGAAGACGGTAATGGTTGTTGGAGGCCAATCATCTCAGACCCAGGACATTGCTGCAGGAGTTCCTCAGGGCAGTGTTCTAGGCCCAACCATCTTCAGCTGCTTCATCAATGACCTTCCCTCCATCATAAGGTCACAAAAGGGGATGTTCGCTGCTGATTGCACAGTGTTCAGTTCCATTCGCAACCCCTCAAATAATGAAGCAGTCCAAGCCCGCATGCAGCAAGACCTGGACAACATCCAGACTTGGGCTCATAAGTGGCAAGTAACATTCACGCCAGACAGGTGCCAGGCAATGACGATCTCCAACAAGAGAGAGTCTAATCACCTCCCCTTGACATTCAATGGCATTACCATCGCCAAATCCCCCACCATTAACATCCTGGGGGTCACCATTGACCAGAAACTAAACTGGACCAGCCACATAAATACTGTGGCTACAAGAGCAGGTCAGAGGCTGGGTATTCCATGGCGAGTGACTCACCTCCTGACTCCCCAAAGCCTTTCCATCATCTACAAGGCAAAAGTCAGGAGTGTGATGAATACTCTCCACTTGCCTGGATGAGTGCAGCTCCAACAACACTCAAGAAGCTCGACACCATCCAGGACAAAGCAGCCCACTTGATTGGCACCCCATCCACCACCCTAAACATTCACTCCCTTCACCACTGGCACACAATGGCTGCAGTGTGTACCATCCACAGGATGCACTGCAGCAACTCGCCAAGGCTTCTTCGACAGCACCTCCCAAGCCCGTGACCTCTACCACCTAGAAGGACAAGAGCAGCAGGTACATGGGAACACCACCACCTGCACATTCCCCTCCAAGTCACACACCATCCCAACTTGGAAATATATCGCCGTTCCTTCATCATCGCTGGGTCAAAATCCTGGAACTCCCTTCCTAACAGCACTGTGGGAGAACCGTCACCACACGGACTGCAGCGGTTCAAGAAGGCGGCTCACCACCACCTTCTCAAGGGCAATTAGGGATGGGCAATAAATGCTGGCCTTGCCAGTGATGCCCACATCCCATGAACGAATTAAAACAAATGTGGCACTCTATCAAATGCCTTTTGAAGTTTATACACACCACATCAACCTTATTGCCTTAATCGACCCTTTCTGTTACCTCATCAAATCAAGTTAGTTAAACACGATTTGCCTTTAACAAATCCATGCTGGTTTTATTCAATTAATCCACACTTGTCCAAGTAACTGTTGATTCTGTCCCGGATTATCATTTCTAAAAGTTTCCCCACCACCGAGGTTAAACTGACTGGCCTGTAGCTGCTGGGTTTATCCTTACACCCTTTTTTGAATAAGGGTGTAACGTTTGCAATTCTCCAGTCCTCTGGAACCACCCCCGTGTCTAAGGATTATTGGAAGATTATGGCCAGTACCTCCGCAATTTCCACCCTTACTTCCCTCAGCAACCTAGGATGCATCCCATCCGGACCGGATGACTTATCTACTTTAAGTACAACCAACCTTTTTAGTACCTCCTCTTTATCAATTTTTAGCCGATCCAGTATCTCAACTACCTCCTCTCCTACTGTGACTTTGGCAGCATCTTTTTCCTTGGTAAAGACAGATGCAAAGTACTCATTTAGTACCTTAGCTATGCCCTCTGCCTCCATGCATATATCTCCTTTTTGGTCCCTAATCAGCCTCACCCCTCCTCTAACTACCCTCCTCTTACTACCATTTATTTACCATTTACCATTTATGTTGGCCGCCAGTCTATTCTCATACTCTCTCTTTGCCCCTCTTATTTCCTTTTTCACTTCCCCTCTGAATTTTCTATTTTCAGCCTGGTTCTCACTTGTATTATCAACCTGACATCTGTTACACGGCCCGGTTTTCTGATTCATCTTACTCTCTAAGATTTACACCCTGTGAATTTTTTCCCTTCAAGATTTTATCCAATTCCATTTTGAAAGTTACTATTGAATCTGCTTCCACCACCCTTTCAGGCAGTGCATTTCAGATCATTACAACTCGCTGCTTAAAAAAATGTTTCCATAAGACGGCACCTCCTACAGTGCAGCACTCCCGTGGAGTGTCAGCCTAGATTATGCGCTTAAGTCTGTGAAGTGGGACTTGAACCCATAACCTTCTGCTCACAGGTGAGAGCACTACCAACTGAGCCACGGCTGACACCCAAAAACAATCTGGGCTGCTGTCGCTTCTGGCAACGGACCGTTTTGTCGGGCCTAGAGCCAGCTGGCTGCATCGGGATGCTGGTTTTTCTGCCTACAGCTTGCTGAATCAATACTAATGAGGCTTGGGTCTCAAATTGGACTGGGCCTCATGGTCAGAATGTTGGGCAGCCACCAAGTATACTCCACTGCCCGAGCACCGCCCAGGTGGGAGGGGAAATATTTTCAACTTTCCTATAAATAATAAAGAATCAAATGAATAGAGTCGAGTCCTCAGTAGAGTAGGAATATAAATTATGTGAAGTTACAGCATAATAAAAATTATATATTTCTGCTCTCTAGCTTGAACTCATCCAGCCAGACACTCTTTTTCTATTTGTGGCATTCAATATTTCAAATGTAAAATGACTGAACACCGACAGATAATGAGCATACTTCAATTTGTACCTTGCTGTTGGGAATAGGAACATAGGAACAGGAGTAGGCCATTCAGCCCCTCGTGCCTGCTCCGCCATTTGATAAGATCATGGCTGATCTGTGATCTAACTCCATATACCTGCCTTTGGTCCATATCCCTTAATACCTTTGGAATGGAAGTCACTGTTGTTGAGATGCCACCAGTTGTTGACTGACCCAAATATTCCTCTTTGGCTTGTGGTCCAAATAACCTTAGTTATATTTCTCTCTAGGAATTCACAATCATTTTGAAATAAATTTTCTGCAGGTGCAATGTTTGGGGAGCAGCTGTTTTCGGTGATTTGCATTGATGTACTTCTGAAAAGCAAGGTTTCTAAACACGCAGATTTAGATGTTATGGAAGAATTCCTTTTTCATAACAATTGAGATGTGGACAAGGGGAATAAAACTGTGAAAAAAATTACCTCAATTCTTGCCCCTGATTCTCACTGCAGCATCGAAGATGGCACTCCAATTATTAATTAAATGATTCCTTCTCTAACAATTACCCTTCCCTTACTCAGAGCTGAACTGGCTCCTTTGCGCAAATTCTGTTTTGCTTTCATGCTGGACAAGAATTCACTGATGCAGTCCATTTATACTCATTGTGGTAGCACTCCAAGGATTTGACAATGCAGATTTACTGCTAGTACTTTTAAGCCATGAACTAAATCGGTGCATCAGTTGGATTAACTTGTCTCATCGATAAGCAGCTGGTCTTTCGAATCCAGATAAGTTAGCTTACAGAATGCAGACTGAAAACTGACTCATTCATCCCAGGAAATGTTACCTGTCATAATAAGAAATTGCCAATGTCTGAATAATTCTTAAAATAATTATTTCCAATTTTTTCATCGTTTCTCATTACCTTCTTGGCAATATTTTTAAGTTTAGCTAAAAATATGAGAAAGAGGAAAAGTCTGCTATGTCCACACTATGAACTGACTATCCTTTGTGATGACGGTGCTCTTTTCTAGATGATTCTTAGTTAGTATTCGGCCCATAGGTAAGGCACATCCCATAAACCAATAAAATGTGCCTTCTTCAGACTGCAAACAGTAATGAATGGGGTTAAAATAAAGGTGTAAAAACTATTAGTTTTATTATTAGATTGTCCCATGTTATATATCTTTGGATGAATTTTGATGACAAACTTTAATCAAGTCCAAATGTGGGAAAATGTTATCCAGGATTCGTATTCACTTTTTGAGATTTGTATGACGACCTGTAATAATATTAAACTATCCTTCACCCCCCCTCAAAAAAGAATCTACATTAACAGCTAAAATATATATTTAGAAATTTTGACTTTTCAATGTTGAGAATTTATTGTCACTTTTTAGATCTCCTTGAAGTACTACAATCTGATGCCGAAAAATCTTAACAGGAACAATGATCAGATATTCTAGGGAGGCTAGTAAATTCCAACACGAGTATCTGGCTCTTGTAGCACATAAATTCTGATTCCTTCAAAGCTATTAGGTATCTTTTAAAATAGTTACAAACACTTGTAAAACATGGTAGAGCAATGCATTGGATCAAAATTTATGATAATCCAGCAATAAAACAATTGTTACACCTTTACTTGAAAGAGAAAAAATAATTACTGTTTGGACAAGGAACAAGTTTGTTCTCATTAAAACATATTTGGCAATGGGCCAAGCCTTGCAATCTCAGACAGTAGGAGCCTCTGACTATAACACTCATTAATATACCGTAGCTCCTGATAGAACATTCCTTGTTCTCCTTCAATAATAGAGAAACCATAAAAAAAATCACGCTACACTCCATCCTAAATTATACAACGTCTATACCCACTGTTAGAGCTCTGCTGAACATAATTTTAGCATTTTTAATAAAGCTCAGAAATGCAGGAATTCAATATATGGGAAAATATTGTCTGGACAGCCATACAGTTGTACGGAATGCAATCTGCTCTCTTTGGAAAACATCAGTTAGGTGTAACTAAATCTTCTCCACCCCAGACTATCACAGAGATATACATTTAGATATATTACCTCCCCCCTCCAAACCATTAGGGACTGCCAGGCTTCAGACAACATCCCCTTCCCATCCAAAAATATGTTAAACCATCAGGAGTCAGACACTGGAAACGAGAACAAGTTACTAATTTTGTTGCCGTAACTATAGCAATGAGTGGCAGCCATTTTCTCGCCACTCTAATCAAACTTAGAGAGGATTAAACCCCAGGTCCAGATGGATTCTATCTGCACATAATAAAAGAATTTAGGGAGGAGATAGCAGAGGCACTATTACATATATATAAAAATTCATTAGAAACGGGAATAGTGCCAGAGGACTGGCGGACAGCTAATGTTATTCCTATATTTATGAAGGGAGATAGAACACGTCCAGGGAATTATAGACCAGTTAGCTTAATGTCGGTGGTAGGAAAGATAATGGAATCTTTACTCAAAGATGTAATAGAAAAACATCTAGAGAACAAAAATATAATAAAGAATAGTCAAGCATGGATTTCAGAAGCTTGAGCAAACTTGACCAACCTCATTGAATTCTTTGAAGAAGTAACAGAAGGAGTAGACAAGGGCAATGTAGTAGATGTAACATATTTGGATTTTCAAAAGGCCTTCGATAAGGAATCACATTGTAGACTCATGACTAAGGTCAGAGTGTGTGGAGTCAGGGGACCTGTACAGAATGGATAGCAAGGTGGCTACAAAACAGAAAACAGAGAGTGGGGGTTAGGGGCAGCTACTCAGACTGGCAAAAGGTGGGAAGTGGTGTTCCGCAGGGATCTGTGCTGGGACCACTGTTGCTCATAATTTACATTAATGATTTGGATTCAGGAATCAGAAGTACAATTTCAAAATTTGCGGACCACACAAAATTGGGGAGTGTAGTTAATACAAAGGAAGAATACGTTAAAATGAAAGAGGACATTAATAAACTTGCAGAATGGGCATGTCATTGGCAAATGAATTTCAATATAGATAAGTATGAGGTCGTGCATTTTGGTAGCTAGAATAAGGAGGCCACATACTACTTGGATGATAAGAGTCTAAATGGGATAGAGGAGCAAATGGATCTGGGGTATAGATACACAAATCACTAAAAGCAATGTTGCACGTCATTAAGGCCATAAAAAGGCAGACCAAGCACTGGGGTTCATTTCTAGAGAGATAGTATTGAAAAGCAGAGAAGTTATGTTAAACTTGTATAGAACCTTGGTTAGACCACTCTGTGCACAGTTCTGGTCTCCATATTATAGAAAGATGTAAATGCATTGGAGAGGATACAAAAAAGATTCACAAGAATGATACCAGAACTGAGAGGATATACTTATCAGGAAAGGCTAAACAGGCTAGGAATCTTCTCTCTAGAAAATAGAAGGCTGAGGGGTGACTTGATTGAGGTCTTCAAGATAATGAAAGGGTTTGATAGGATAGATGTAGAAAAAATGCTTCACTTATGGTGGGTCCAAAACTGGAGGTCATAAATATAAAATAGTTGCAAATAAATCCAATGGGAATTCGGGAGAAACTTCTTTATCCAAAAAACAAATTTGGTGGGGGATGGGCACCAGGATATAACGTTAGAAAGGAGAAACGAGGTACACAAAGGATTGGGAGAAACAGATAGCACTAGAGTAAGAAATAGTACAGTATTAAGTGGGATCACATCAAGGGAGAATACGAGAAGGTCTAAGATAGGCTTACGGTGCATGTGTGTAAACGCACAAAGCATGGTAAACAAGGTTGGTGAGCTGCAGGCGCAAATAGACACATGGGAATATGATGTCATGGCAATAACGGAGACCTGGCTCAAAAAATGGCAGGATTGGGTACTAAATAGTCCTTGGTACAAGGTGTTCAGGAAAGGTAGGGAAGGAAAGAAAGGAGTGGGAGGGGGGTGGCAATATTGATTAAGGAGAATATTGCAGTGCTGGAGAGAAAGGATGCCCTTGAGGGGTCAAGGACAGAATCTATTTGGTTAGAGTTAAGAAACAATAGAGGTGCCATTACACTACTGGGTGTATCCTACAGGTCACCAACTAGTAGGAAGGGTATAGAGGAGCAAATTTGCAGGGAAATTACGGAGAGGTGCAAGAACTATAGCATAGTGATAACGGGGGACTTCAACTATCCTAATATATAGACTGGGATAGTGATAGTGTAAAGGGCAAAGAAAGGGAGGAATTTCTGAAGTGGGTTAAGGAGAACTTTCTTGATCAGTATGTTTCTGACCCAACGATGAAGGAGGCATTGCTGGATCTGATTCTGAATGAGGTGGGTTAAGTGGAGCAAGTGTCAGTGGGGGAATATTTAGGGAACAGTGATCATAGTTTCATAAGGTTTAGATTAGCAATGGAAAAGGACAAGGAGCAATCTAGAGTAAAAATACTTAATTGGATGGTTTGGGTACAGTCTAGATACATTCCCACATGGGGGAAAGGTAGGACAACCAAAGCCAGACCTCCCTGGAAGACGAAAGAGATAGAGAGCAAGATGAAGCAGAAAAAGGGGGCGTATGACAGATGTCAGGCTGTTAATACAAGTGAGAACCAGGCTGAGTATAGAAAGTTCAGAGGGGATGTAAAAAAGGAAATAAGAGGGGCAAAGAGAGAGTATGAGAATAGACTGGCAGCCAACATAAAAGGGAATCCAAAAGTCTTCTATAAGCAAATAAATAGTAAATGGGTAGTAAAAGGAGGGGTGGGGCCAATTCGGGACCAAAAAGGAGATCTACTCATGGAGGCAGAGGGGATGGCTGAGGTTCTAAATGAGTACTTTGCATCTGTCTTTACCAAGGAAGAAGATACGGCCAAAGCCACAGTAAAAGAGGAGGTAGTTGAGTTAGAGGATGGGCTAAAAATTGATAAAGAGGAGGTACTAGAAAGACTGGCTGTACTTAAAATAGATAAGTCACCCGGTCTGGATGGGATGCAGCCTAGGTTGCTGAGGGAAGTAAGGGTGGAAATTGCAGAGGTGCTGGCCACAATCTTCCAATCCTCTTTAGACACAGGGGTGGTGCCAGAGGACTGGAGAATTGCCAATGGTACATCCTTGTTCAAATAAGGGTGTCAGGATAAACCCGACAACTACAGGCCAGTCAGTTTAACTTCAATGGTGGGGAAGCTTTTAGAAACAATAATCCGGGACAAAATTAATAGTCACTTGAGCAAGTGTGGATTAATAAGGGAAAGCCAGCACAGGTTTGATAAAATCAAATCGTGTTTGACTAACTTGATTGAGTTGTTTGATGAGGTAACAGAGAGGGTTGACGAGGGCAATGCGGTTGATGTGGTGTATATGGACTTTCAAAAGGGGTTTGATAAAGTGCCACATAATAGGCTTGTCAAAAAAATTGATGCCCACGGAATAAAAGGGGCAGTGACAAACATGGATATGAAATTGGCTAAGTAATAGGAAACAGAGAGTAGTGGTGAACAGCTGTTTTTCAGACTGAAGGAAGGTGTACAGTGGTGATCCCCAGGGGTCGGTATGGGGACCACTGCTCTTCTTGATATATAATAATGACTTGGACTTGGGTGTAGAGGGCACAATTTCAAAATTTGCAGATGACACAAAACTTGGAATGTAGTGAACAGTGAGGAGGATAGTGATAGACTTCAAGAGGGCATAGACAGACTGGTGGCATGGGCGAATACGTGGCAGATGAAATTTAACACAGAGAAGTGTGAGGTGATACATTTTGGTAGGAAGAATGAGGAGAGGCAGTTAAACTAAAAGGGATGAAGGAACAGAGAGACCTGGGGGTATATGTACACAGGTTGTTGAAGGTGGCAAGACAGTTTGAGAAAGCAGTTAAGAAAGCATACAGGATCCTGGGCTTTATAAATAGAGGCCTAGAGTACAAAAGCAAGAACCTTTAAAAAATACTGGTTCGGCCACAATTGTAGTATTGTGTCCAATTCTGGACACTGCACTTTAGAGAGGGTGCAGAAAAGTTTTACTAGAATTGTTCCAGGGCTGAGGGACGTGGAAAGGCTGGAAAAGCTGGGATTGTTCTCCTTAGAGCAGAGAAGGTTGAGAGTTGAATTGATAGAGGTATTCAAAATCATGAAGGGCCTAGACAACATAAATAAAGAAAAACAGTTGCCACTGGCAGAAGGGTCGCGAACCAGAGGGCACAGGTTTAAGGTGATTGGCAAAAGAACCAAAGGCGACATGAAGAAAAACTCTTTTACGCAGCGAATGGTTAGGATCTGGAATGCACTGCCTGAAAGGGTGGTGGGAAGCCGGGTGAATCGTGACTTTCAAAAAGGAATTAGATAGGTACCTAAAGGAGAAAAATTTGCAGGGCTACCTGGAAAGAGCGGGGGAGTGGGACTAGCTGGATTGCTGTTGCAGAGAGCCGGCGCAGGCTCGATGGGCTGAATGGCCTCCTTCTGTGCCACCACAAAGTGTCTTTTGTTCTTACATTTTTATATAACCATTCTATGATTCTGTGATTCAAAGAGTGGTAAGAATGTGGAAGGCGCTACCACAAGAAGTAGTTGAGGCAAATAGCACAGATGCATTTAAGGAGAAACTAGATAAAGACATGAGGGAGAAAGGAATAGAAGGATATCCTGATAGGGTTAGATGAAGAGGGGTGGGAGGAGGCTCGTGTGGAGCATAAACGCTCGTGTGGAGCATAAACGCTCCAAAGGCAAAGCCTAGAGGAGTATAGAAAATGCATAGGAGTATAGAAAGGGGTAAAATTATAAAGGAAATTAGGAAAACAAAGAGTGGGCATGAAAAATACTGGCAAGTAAAATTAAGGAAAACCCAAAAGCAAGAGGATAACTAAGGAAAGAGTAGGGCCTATTAGAGACCAAAAAGGTAACCTATGTATTGTGGCGGAAGATGTGGGTATGGTTCTTAATGAATACTTTGCGTCTATCTTCACAAAAGAGGGGGACGATGCACAGATTGTAGTTAAGGAGGAGGAATGTGAAATATTGGAAGGGATAAACATAGTGAGAGAAGAAGTATAAAGGGGTTTAGCATCTTTGAAAGCAGATAAATCGCCAGGCCCAGATGAAATGTATCCCAGGCTGTTAAGAGAAGCAAGGGAGGAAATAGTGGAGGCTCTGACCATCATTTTCCGATCCTCCCTGGCTACAGGCGTGGTGCCGGACGATTGGACGACTGCTAATGTTGTACTGTTGTATAAGAAGGGAGAAAAAGATAGACCAAGTAATTATAGGCCAGTCAGTCTGACCTTGATGGTGGGCAAATTATTGGAAACAATTCTGAAAGACAGCATAAATCGTTGTTTAGAAAGGCACGGAGTAAGCAAGGACAGTCAGCATGGATTTGTTAAGGGAAGGTCGTGTTTGACTAACTTGATTGAATTTTTTGAAGAGGTAACAAGGAGGGTCGATGAGTGTTTGATGTTGTGTGCATGGATTTTAGCAAGGCTTTTTACAAGGTCCCACATGGCAGATTGGTCAAAAAAGTAAAAGTCCATGAGATCCAAGGGAATGTGGCTAGTTGGATCTAAAATTGGCTCAGTGGCAGGAAGCAAAGGGTAATGGTCGACGGGTTTTTTTTGCGACTGGAAGGCTGTTTCCAGTGGGGCTCCTCAAGGCTCAGTACTTGGTCCCTTGCTTTTTGTGGTATATATTAATGATTTGGACTTGAATGTGGGGGGGTTGATCAAGAAGTTTGCAGATGATACAAAAATTGGTTGTGTGGTTGATAGTGAGGAGGAAAGCTGTAGACTGCAGGAAGATATCAATGGACTGGTCAGGTGGGCAGAAAAGTGGCAAATGGAATTCAATCCAGAGAAGTGTGAGGTAATGCATTTGGGGAGGGCAAACAAGGCAAGGGAGTACACAATAAATGGGAGGATACTGATAGGTGTAGGGCAACAAAGGGATCTTGGAGTGCATATCCAAGGGTCCCTGAAGGTAGCAGGACAGGTAGATAAGGTGGTTAAGAAGGCATATGGGATATTTTCCTTTATTAGCTAAAGCATAGAATATAAGAGGTTATGCTAGAACTGTATAAAACATTGGTTAGGTCACAGCTTGAGTACTGCGTACAGTTCTGGTCACCACATTACAGGAAAGAGGGTACAGGGGATGTTGCCAGGGCTGGAGAATTTTAGCTATGAGAAAAGATTGGATAGGCTGGGGTTGTTTTCTTTGGAAGAAAGGAGTCTGAGGGGAGATTTAATTGAGGTGTAAAAAATTATGACTGGACTAGATAGAGTGGATAGGGAGGACCTATTTCCCTTAGCAGAGGGGTCAGTGACCAGGGGGCATAGATTAAAGTAATTGGTAGAGGATTAGAGGGGAGCTGAGGAGAATTTTTTTTCACCCAGAGGGTGGTGGGGGTCTGGAACTCACTGCCTGAGGGGGTGGTAGAGGCAGAAACCCTCAACTCATTTAAAAAGTACCTGGGCGTGCACATGAAGTGCCGTAGCCTACAGGGCTACAGACCAAGTGCTGGAAAGTGGGATTAGGCTGGATGGCTCTTTTTTGGCCAGCGTAGACACGATGGGCTGAATGGCCTCCTTCTGTGCCGTAAATTTCTATGATTCGATGATAAAGACCAGTTGGGCCGGCTGGCCTGTTTCTGTGCTGTAGTTTCGAAGCGACTCGATGTAACGCCTCTAATTATGGCGAGGAACCTGACTGGCGGATAGGAAAAAGGATTCTTCTGGGGACCACAGTTTATTTTTGCAAACGGCCTCCTTTTTGCTCCTCACAGAGGTATTGTTCCACTGGCACTGGTAACCCTCAAGTAATAATAATCAGCATCTTTAGGAGAGCGTGGAAGAAAATTGAAAAAAAAGTAGAAGTTGATGGATGTGCTTCAGAATCATTGTTTTCCATTCCATGGACCACTAAAATCTGAAATAGTCTTTTTCCATTTATCTCTCTCTCTCATACATGTATATGTGTGCTGGATTTATATGTGTTATATGTAGATATATACACACACTCACACACATATGTATATGCATATTCTCCTTTCTGGATCATTGCACTCCATACTGTCATCATCAGTGCTCTGGTTGACAGGAAAGAAAGAAAATAAAGACTAGCCTTTATATAGCGACTTTCACCATCTCAGGATGTGCAAAAGTGCTTTACAGCTGATTAATTACTTTTTTGAAGTGTAGTCACTGTTGTAATGTAGGAAACACGGCAGCCAAATTGCCCTCGGCATGGTCCCTCAAACAGCAATGAGATAATGACCAGATAATCTGTTTCTTTTAGGTATTGGTTGAGGGATAAATGTTGCCCAGGACACCGGGGAGAACTCCCCTGCTCTTCTTCAAAATAGTGCCATGGGATCTTTTACCTCCACCTGAGATGGTTTAACGTCTCATCGGAAAGACGGGCGAACAGATGGGCTGGATTTCTTTAACTCCTTTGCTCGACTCAAACTTAATAACCTGACCTTCAGCCTTGCTGTTAAACTGTGACATTCCCCATCCAGCTCCATTGTTTTCTCCCTGCATCCCAGAGAGAGAACTCTGAAATCAGAATGTCCCTTCGTCACATCTGTCATGATATTATCACACACAAGTAACAAGAGTGACACATTTAAAATGCAATGACAGGTTTCAATACAGTCGCAGTGTTTGCTTAGCACAGACTAAAGGTTCTTCAAACATTTTTCAACAAAACTTCTATAGTCGGAAACATTGACAGAATTTAAACTGCAACGCAGGTTCTTGTGTTCCCTTTTTTCTCTTTCTTCTGTTTCTTAATGTAACAATAACCAAAGTTAAAAATATTCTCACTGTCTCTCATGGAATGTTTCGCGTGCTCAATCCCCAACAGTAAAGAAGGAACCACGACTAAGTTGACTGAAAAGATAAGCAAGACCTCAAAGGATATCATAAAACTACCTGTATGTGAATGAAATGAAACAATGATGAATGGCTCATGTGGATTTTGCTATTCCAGCCAGTGAAACATATGGAGTCAAGATGATCACACTTTCACTTAGAGACCAGGGCCCCATCAGAGCTGCAGCTGACGCACAAAAAAACGACAGCTGACTCCAGGCACCTCCAGATCTATGAAGTAACAGCTGAGGCCAGTGCAGGAAGCAGCTGTTAGAAGATGAGGATTAACTGTTCTTCTGAGCAGCAGGAATGGTTGGCTACAGTAGAGTCAGAAATCAGGGCACGTGTGCATACATTTCTTAAAGAAATGGGTTCAATCGCACAAGAAAATTGCGGGGAAAAGCTTAACTCTTTCGCTGCTTCGCAACTTATTTAATAATTGATGACCACAATTTTGCTAAAAGCTGTCGGGGTTTATATTAAACTCTGAGATTCATTGCAACTGCCCAGAACTTCGCTCCTTACTAATTGAAATATTAGATTGAAACGAACGTGTTCGTTGCTTCACACCTGCTGGTACACATTTGCACGGACAAGGCATGTGATTTTGTTTGTACAAACCAGGCTTTCCTTAAGCCCGTATGTCACCTATGCAATGAACTGCTTCCCGACTGATGTCTTCCATTATCGCCTCTTCAAAGGAGATTGATCTGTGGGATGCCCCCAACCAATCTACAGTTAGTGCCTTTTGTTGTATGTCAACACTTTGGTAATGAGAAAACAAATATGCGTTGAATGATCAGATATTTTGTTCTGCTTATCTTAGGCTGCAGCAATATTATTGCCTTATGCATGGCTTATTGTAATATATCTTGTCCACAAGACGTCTCGGAAAATGTTTGAGAGTTGACTGAATGTTACTCTCATCGGTGCATTGGGAATAATGATGGTCATTTCTCAATCTTTCTCAGCTGCATCTCTCTAGATTATCATTTTTTGTATTTTGTACTTTGTATTATAATTTTTCCAGGTTACTGGATTAATTCAGGTTAAGCCTGCAGAGGCACTCAAGCACCTGAAAGAAGTAACTTATGTTGATTGGCATCAATGGCTCCCTACATATTGAGCAGCCTTCATATATATTACTACATTATTGCACTTCTGTTGATCTGTGCAGTAATTAGTTGGAACAGCACTTCTATTGAACTGTGTGATGATTAGTACAATACCATAATTCGATATCCATGATACCTTGCTAATTTTGAAATAAGGGGGGTAATTTTGACTTTGTAAAATGGGTGACATTGAATTCAATGGAAATAAAAATGGCGAGAGATATAAAACGGGTTGCCGACTCGCTAACACCCGTTTCACACTATCGCACAAAGTCAAAATCTACTTCCATTGACTTTATTGCTGCTTAACACCTTGAATTCCAAATAACATACTGTGAACATGATCATAGATGGCAAAGCACCAGCTCTAGTTTCCTGTTTTGAATACCTGTTGACAGCCATTTGGCAGAAATGTTAGTCCCAATTCACAAAGTGCTCCCAGCTCTGCAAAATACCGTTTTTGGAATCTTGTCTGTAAAAGGCTGAATTTGTCTGCTAGCATTCTCTAACTGACCCTTTGCAGACAGTGTTAGAGAGACCTGCATTTGGAGGCCTGAGGCCCCAGCCAGTAATTTATTGTAGTTTGCACAATGTGTTCCTGTGAGTATAGTTTTCATTGGTAGATCCTTGCTGAATGTCAATCAGTAAACACATCCTTGAAAATTCAGCAGGTGGGCAATCATGCTGGGAGCAAGCATTGAATGGCAGGAAAGTAACACACAAAGAATAGTTCTGCTCGAATTTCAAGTCACACGCTGCTGTGTTTGAAAACGCCTGAGGGGAAGAAAGCAGCTCCCAAGAAGGGCGCCAAGACAGCCTTGAATAAAGTGGCAAGAAGCGGGGAAGGTCGAGGAAGGAGAGTTACTCCATCTACATCCACAAAGTGATGAAGCAGGGTCACCCCAACACTGGCATCACCCTCCGAGGCCATGAGCATCACAAACTCATTTGTGAACGATATTTTCGAGCCCATCGTGGGTGAATCTTCGCACCTGGCCCATTATAACAATCGCCACACCATTAGCTCCCGGGAGATCCAGACCGCCGTGGGCCTACTGCTGCCTGGAGTGGGGAGCTGGCCAAGCACGTGCCGTGCCAGAAGGGACAAAGGCTGTGACCAAGTACACCAGCTCCAAGTAAAACACCGCCATGTACTGAAAAACACACTGCACCTACTCTGCTGAAATTGATTAACCTGCTGCTGAGTTCAGAAAAATGAAGCTCGACGTTTACAGTGGGAAGCTTTCATGTAATACCGTTGCACAATGTTGTTTGATTTCACATGTCGATACATATTTTACAATAGTGCCCTATTGGCATATTAACAGTGTCATCATGGCTACTAGGGTTGCCAACACACCCGGATTGCCCTGGAGTCTTCTGGAATTAAAGATTAATTCTCCTGGGCACTCCTACGAGCAACTCTGGAGAATAATCATAGGCGCATTTTCTTCTCCTGCTTTGCTCCAGCCAATCTTGCAACAAGCAACAGAGCTGCAACACAGCCAGGATACAATGCGGCCCTGATGCATGGACACTCCATTAAAACTGCACAATGGATACAGCAATTTCTGGAACGTAGAGGGCTGTGGGTATTTTAGCTGCCATTATTGACCGATTGATGCGTCGGGTGACCAATGGCAGGAGATTGAAGGCGGGTTAATTGGAGGCAGGAGGTCACGTGATGAAAGCTCCCAGAATACAGTCTAAACTGAGTTGGCGGCCCGAGTGGCTACAAGCAGTCAATGGGTGAGTGGGAGTCTTTTAGTGTGGGAAAAGCTGGCAAGAGAAAAAGGCAGCTTGTTAGAACCAATTGGACAGGGGTGGGGCCTGTTAGGGTAAGTGGCTTTTAGAACAGCAATAAAAATGCAGGAGGTTTGACCAAGGGAAGACTGAAGGAAAGTGGATTGCAGGAAGATTGAAGGGGGACATAGCCAGTGGGCACAGCTACCTTTGGAAACTATGAAAAACGAGGGTTTGACAAAAGTACAGGATGAGAATATATGAAATGGGACAGCAGGAATGAGTGGGAGAAGTAACTGAGAAAGCGTAGTAGTGTAGGAACCAGGGAGAGCAACGCAAAGGGGTGAGTCAGTGTGGGATACCAGGTGAAAGTCGCAGTGAAGGAGCTGGGACCCATGCCGAGTGCAGGCTAAAGCTCACATCTGTGCATAGAAGTCGGATGAGGCTGAGTAAACGTTAAGAAGAGTGAGAGTGCAAAAGGGGCAGAAATTGAGAACCAAGAAGAGTGCTTGCGGAGAGCTCTGCGATCTGCCAGAGAGCTTAAGTCCTGAGTGTGGAGAAGGCACAAGCAGCCTGGTAGAGGTAGAGCACCTCCAGAAAGACCCAAGTGCCATGGCAGAAAGTCTCTGCGGAGAGCAGCCCAGATAGAGATTCCTGACAGCAGCCCATAGAGGGAGAGAGGCTTTAGCGGCAGCTCTGTCACAGAGAAGAATCTACAATGAAATCGAGGAAACTAGAATAAACAGCCCTGTGACAACTCGACCAAGTTAGAGAAGGATGTTGACAGCCAGGTCTAGTCATTGCATCATCTGATAGTAGGAACAGCCTATTTACTTCAGACCTGCAGACACAAAAGAAGGCTAGTTCAAGCTCAGAACTAAGATCCTTGAGGGTATTGAATTGTGTAAAGTGTAAGGATCCTTTGAAAATAATATGGCAAACTGACAACTTACAACTGTAAGACAATCCAGCCCCACTTACAGACCACCTGTTGATAAAGTTATTAGGGGTCATTCTCCAACTTCACACTCCTGGCAATGGGTCAGAAAGTCACGGAAAGCCTGCACCCAAATTTCTGATACGTGCTCTCGGCAACAGAAACACTGCCAAGAGCACAAAGTCAGAAAATTATCCATTTTATTCTGTAGCCTTACCATTGCGTTGTTATTAAGCAATGGCACTGGTAATTGACCACAAGCCTTTAAAAACACGAAAACCAGTACTACACCACAGCTCTGTGTTATATATATATAAATAAATACTACCACAAAACCCGGCAGGAGTTCTGACTAAAACACAGCAAAGAGGCTTGCCGTAGACGCTAAGCAAGGATGACCAGAGGTAGTGTCCAAGTGAAAAGATGATACACCAACCTGATCAGCACAAGTCACTGGATGATGGAATAAACAAAGTTTGAGTCGTGAGAGTCCTGGATTCAAAATCCTTCTTGGATTCATGGCAGAGCCCCAGTTCTAGATGTTTATCTTTTTGACTGGCACTGGAAAATTATTCTAGCCTCTCCCGGTTGTTTTGACAGTGCTTTCGCTAAGTGAGTGTTAACGAAAAAAGAGTCATGTTGTAGAGAATTTGATCAATGGCAGTGCAATAAGGATCCTGCATCATTTGTGGGTCAATAACAGGAGGCTGGAGTTTCTGTTGTTTGAATTTCCCCTAGCAGATAAACAAACTTTGGTGATTGGCACCTGAATTACATCCAGTTGATGTGGTTAATGGTCAGAGTTTGCAGTTCCACACCTCCAGCAGAATGGGCGATTGAGTGCAGGAGTGTGAATGTAGCAAAATGATGTTAGGTTGTAGCACCACAAGGGTGACCTCTCATGATACTAAAAGACTGAAAGACATAGGTGAATGCAAATCTTGATCTCTTTTGTAGTTAAACTGAGCTAAATAAAATCAAACACTGCCCGCTTAGTCAAGGCCGGGTGGGGCGGGCAGTTAAAATCGTCCCTGGGGGACTCTCCCGCCGACTTCCCACACCGATCCCGTAGGCTACAATTTTAACCTGAGAGGGAAACCCACCGGAAACCAGTGAGGTCCTTCTGCAGGTTGGGCTCCCATTACGTAATTGGAGCCCGACAACTGTTTTAACCGCGGGCCTGAGTGGGGCAGTGGTCGTGGCTTTTCCGCCAGGTCCACCTAGCAGGAAGACATGTCCGGGCCAGAAATGGCCGAAAAAGTAAGTCTTTTTACTTTTTTCTTTACTTTCCTTCTAGGACCAGGAGGAGCAGGAATGCTTCTCTGGGCCCAATGAGGAAGGTGCCAAAAGCTCCAAACGACTTTGTTGAGAGCTGGGGACCTTTCCTTCCATCTTCTGATAGACCCAGTGAAGCCTATGCCTGTTGAGAGCAGGCATTGGTTCCCATTATCGATTCTAGAGGGGATTGATTTACCTTCCAGAGACAGCTCAATAGCTCCTTTGGGAGCTGCAGTCAGGCCTCTCTGTGTTTGGGGAGGCCCTTCTGGTGCCTCCTGTTCTGTGTTGGTGTGGCATGGCACTGCTTCAACTTTCCGGGCCTCTGTAATTCAGGTGCTGCTGATGGAAAGAAGGAACTTGCATTTATATAACATCTTTCATGAACTCAGGACATCCCAAAGTGCTTCACAGCCAAAAAAAGTACTTTTTAAGTGTAGTCACTCTTGTAATGTAGGCAAATACACCAGCTAATTTGCGCATAGCAAAGTCCCACAAACAGCGGAGATAAATGACAAGATAATCTGTTTTTGGTGGTGTTGGTTAAGGGATAAATGTTGGCCATGACACTAAGGGAACTACTTTGCCCTTCTTCAAATAGTGCCATGGGATCTTTTACATCCATCTGTGAGGGCAGATGGTCCTCAGTTTAACATTTCATCTGAAAGACAGCACCTCTGAAAGGGTAGCCCTCAGTACTGCTCAAGTCTCTGGAATGGAGCTTGAACTCACCATCTTCTGACTCAGAAACAAGAGTGCTACCACTGAGCCGTTGCTGACACCGATGCACCCTCACAGTTGCTGGCAGCTCACCCCGAGTATGTTAATGACCCTGACCCCACAATTTGCGATTGGGGGGTGGTCCATGGACGTCTGGGAGTTTTGCTCCACGGCACTTCTGCCAGCAGAGTGGGCCTTCTGGAAGTTTCAGCTCTTTATCAGTGGGGTTAGTTCTATGACAATATCACACTTTGGGAATTCTCAGCAAACGCAACTGGTATTCCAACATGATGAGATTTTCATGAATTTTCAATTCAGCGTGGGGAAGGGAGTTAATACTGGGGAACGAGCATTTTCTACTTTTGATACCACTGTCAGCATTAAGTGCTCCTAAGTCAGTTATAGCACAGGCAAATAGAGTAAAGTTTCCTGTACTCTGTCCCAACAATCTGTCTTAACCCAACAAACAATTTACATTTCTAACACTAAACATCCTTTTGGCCTCTGAGTGAAACCAACATTATATGGGTGGCCTGGTACCATGCACTGCATTCAGATTGCCTCAGACTGCTTTTGCCTGTTTGTATATGACTTACAATAGCTGAAAACTCACAGGAAAACTCTGCAATGTTGCAAATGAAAAACATAGAAATCCCTGATGTGTATTATGTTTACAATCAATATTTAATGATAAGTTCAACATTCACTGGGACTGTGTGACAAGCATCGGGAAATAGAACTGAAATACAGTATTTAAATAGCTGTGGGTTTAATGTCTTTTCCCCTGTTAAGCATTCATCACCTGCTCATATATCTCTTTTAGAAGCTGACATTTCTTTTCTTTTTATGTGAAATATTTATGTTACACACCAGGCCACCCACACCTGTTACATAAAGTTTAGGATTGCTAACAATGCTAATGGACCATTTGTCTGAGTGAGAACAGGCATAACGATGTTACAAATGGACTGGCAAATATATAAACCATGTAGGTATCAGTAGGTGTCATTCATACCTTAAACATTGCAATGGCATGTAGAGACTAGTCTTGCCTACCAGATACTGTTAATCATTGTACTTCAGTATATATAGTATGTGGCCCTAACCATTTCATGTCTCCTTAGATACAGTTAATAATTCAAAAGAGGTTTTACCTCAATATGTTTGGTGATCAAGTCAGTTATAATGCCGAATACAGCTTAGTCGGTATTACCAAAGAAATCTAAAAGTATGGTGACATAATTTAACAAAAGCTATTCATATCAGAACTAAGTGATGTGATGTTGCATGGATAGGTAGTACATCGATATTGAAAGTTGACGCTCAACATCGAAGCTGAAGGTCAGGCTAGGGTGTGTGGTCCAACTAAGAGTTCTATATACAAATGCACGGAGTATAAGGAATAAATTAAATGAACTACAGGTTAAAATTCAAATTGGAGGGTATGACATGATAGCTATTACTGAGACATGGCTGCAGGATGGTCAGGATTGGGAACTAAACATACCGGGTTATAAGGTCTACAGGAGAGATAGGGAAAATGGAAGAGGGGGAGGAGTAGACTTAGTGATTAGAGATAAAATCACTTCAATGATAAAGGAGGATATAACGAGAGGTAAGCAGTCAACAGAGACCTTATGGGTTGAAATGAGAAATAGGAAGGGATCTAAGACTATTGTGGGAGCTGTGTATAGGACCCCTGGCGGCAGCTCTGAAGTGCTAGATTGTACAAATGCAGAGATTAGACAAGCGTGTAAGAAAGGCATAGTGGTCTTAATGGGAGACTTTAACCTTCACATAGATTGGGAAAAGCAGATTAGCAACTGTCAGAAAGGTAGTGAATTTCTTGAGTGTGTCCGGGATAGTTTTCGACAGCAGTATGTCCTAGAGGCAACAAGGGGGCAAGCCATATTGGATTTAGTAATGAGTAATGAACCAGATTTAGTTAACAGCTGAACTGTGCGTGAACATCTATCCAATAGCGATCATAACATGATCGAGTTCAATGTAGTGTTTGAAAGGGAAAAAAGTGAATCAGCTGCTAAGATTCTAGACTTGGGTAAGGCCGACTTCAATGAGATGAGACAGAGACTGTCCACAGTAAACTGGGCAAATCTGTTAATGGGTAAAACGACTGATGATCAGTGGGAAATGTTTAAAGGAACATTTAACGTGATACAGAATCGGTTTATACCCCTGAGGGGCAAGAACTCTACTTGCCAAAAAAAACAGCCATGGACAACTAAAGAGGTAAGGGACAGTATAAGACCTAAGGAAAGGGCATACAAAAAGGCAAAAAAATAGCACAGATCCTGGCAAATGGGAAAGATACAAAGATCAACAAAGGGTCACAAAACAGATAGTAAGATCTACAAAAAGAGAGTATGAAAAGAAACTTGCAAGGGATATCAAAACCAATACGAAGAACTTTTATAGTTATATTAGGAAAAAGAGGGTGGTCAGGAGCAGTGTTGGCCCCTTAAAAACTGAAAGTGGGGATATTGTCATTGACAATGGGGAAATGGTGGACATGTTGAACAATTATTTTGTGTCAGTATTTACAGTAGAAAAAGAGGATAGCATGCCGGAAATCCCAAGAAAACTAATATCGAATCGGGGACAGGGACTCGATAAAATTAACATAAGTAAAGCAACAGTAATGAATAAAATAATAGCACTAAAGAGTGACAAATCCCCAGGACCAGATGGTTTCCATCCCAGGGTTTTAAAGGAAGTAGGTGAGCACATTGCAGATGCCCTAACTATAATCTTTCAAAGTTCTCTAGATTCAGGAACTGTCCCTCTAGATTGGAAAATTGCACATGTCACTCTGCTTTTTAAGAAAGTAGAGAGAGGGGAACCAGGGAATTATAGACCAGTTAGCCTAACATCTGTTGTGGGGAAAATACTGGAATCTATAATTAAGGATAGGGTGACTGAACACCTCGAGAATTTTCAGTTAATCAGAGAGAGCCAGCATCTGATTGAATTTTTTGAAGAGGTGACTAAAGTAGTGGTCAGGGGAATGTCAATGGATGTTATTTATATGGACTTCCAGAAGGCATTTGATAAGGTCCCACATAAGAGACTGTTAGCTAAGATAGAAGCCCATGGAATCGAGGGAAAAGTACGGACTTGGTTAGGAAGTTGGCTGAGCGAAAGGTGACAGAGTGTAGGGATAATGGGTAGGTACTCACATTGGCAGGATGTGACTAGTGGAGTCCCGCAGGGATCTGTCTTGAGGCCTCAATTATTCACAATATTTATTAACGACTTAGATGAAGGCATAGAAAGTCTCATCTCTAAGTTTGCCGATGACACAAAGATTGGTGGCATTGTAAGCAGTGTAGATGAAAACATAAAATTACAAAGCGATATTGATAGATTAGGTGAATGGGCAAAACTGTGGCAAATGGAATTCAATGTAGACAAATGTGAGGTCATCCACTTTGGATCAAAAAAGGATAGAATAGGGTACTTTCTAAATGGTAAAAAGTTTAAAAACACTGGATGTCCAAAGGGACTTAGGGGTTCAGGTTCATAGATCATTGAAGTGTCATGAACAGGTGCAGAAAATAATCAATAAGGCTAATGAAATGCTGGCCTTTATATCTAGAGGACTAGAGTACAAGGGGGCAGAAGTTATGCTGCAGCTTTACAAAACCCTGGTTAGACTGCACCTGGAGTACTGTGAGCAGTGCTGGGCACCGCACCTTCGGAAGGACATATTGGCCTTGGAGGGAGTGCAGCATAGGTTTACTAGAATGATACCCGGACTTCAAGGGTTAAGTTATGAGGAGAGATTACACAAATTGGGGTTGTATTCTCTGGAGTTTCGAAGGTTAAGGGGTGATCTGATCGAAGTTTATAAGATATTAAGGGGAACAGATAGGGTGGATAGAGAGAAACTATTTCCGCTGGTTGAGGATTCTAGGAGTAGGGGGCACAGTCTAAAAATTAGAGCCAGACCTTTCAGGAGTGAAATTAGAAAACATTTCCACACACAAAGGGTTGTAGAAGTTTGGAACTCTCTTCCGCAAACGGCAATTGATACTAGTTCAATTGCTAAATTTAAATCTGAGATAGATAGCTTTTTGGCAACCAAAGGTATTAAGGGATATGGGCCAAAGGCAGGTATATGGAGTTAGATCACAGATCAGCCAAGATCTTATCAAATGGCGGAGCAGGCACGAGGGGCTGAATGGCCTACTCCTGTTCCTATGTTCCTCGATGTAAAGTGATATTTTTCCTAAATTGTATGATTTTTTTTAACAACATTGAAAAGTGAGCTCTTTGGTAGGCTTCCTGTTCAGGCCTATTCTTCACTTCAGCCTGCACAGCTGGAATGACTGACAGTGGCATCGTCCATCCAGAGGGAGTGAGGAAACGAAGCACTCCCTCCTAAAGTCTGTCTCCTATAAGTTGAATGGAATTGGTACCAAAAATAAAGAGCTCCACATCCAAGGTGTCAGCCATGGCTCAGTGGTAGCACTCTCATCTCTGAGTCAGAAGGTTTTTGGTTTAAGTCCCACTCCAGAGCCTTGAGCACATAATCTAGGTGGACACTTAAGTGCAGTGCTGAGGGAATGCTGCACTGTCGGAGATGCGGTCTTATGGATGAGACGTTAAACGGAGGCCCCATCTGTCCTCTCAGGTGGACATAAAAGATCCTATGTCACTATTCGAGCAAGGGAGTTCTCCCGGTGTCCTGGTCAACATGCATTCCTTAACCAACATCTCTAAAAGACAGAATATCTGGTCATTTATCTCTTTGATGTTTGTGGGACCTTGCTGTGAGCAAATTGGCTGCCGTGTTTCCTACTTCACACTTCAAAAGTACTTCATTGGCTGTAAAGCGCTTTAGAGTGTCCTCAGGACGTGAAAGGCGCAATATAAATGCAAGTCTTTCTTTTTCTCAAGTATATCTTCTGCCCTGTACCCCACAAAATGTAACAGCTCAGTCAGATCAAACGGTAATCTCTTCCTTTGTTTCGCTACCTTAAATTATTGATAAACGTGTTTGGTATTTAAAATAAAACAGAATAGTTAATGATTTTTGACATAGAATCATAGAATCATAGAAGTTACAACATGGAAACAGGCCCTTCGGCCCAACATGTCCATGTCGCCCATAAATGTACAGGGCAATCACTATTTCTTCAGCGAAACGCTAATATTGTCACAGGCCCTTGATTCCACTTCCTTCGAGCTCTGCACGTCCTTACAGCCGAAATACTTTGCAGACGCGAAAGCAGCTGGAAGGAGTGATGTGTCACACATGCCATGTACAGTAAGCCGCATCCGGGGCTGAAAAGCTGAAGCCACCTTTTGTGTGACTGGTTAATCCCAGTCAGGTTTATTTCCTGATTCTGTGAAAAATGGGAGATTTTTCTTCTGTCCAACAAAAAATCTGAAGCTCAGCTGGAAATTATTTTTTTTTTTGCAGCTGAGCCAGGTTTCACTTGCACTATGAGCCACGGTGCCCAATGGTATGAGTGGCTCCAATCTGGATTCCTCCTCCATGGGCCGGCAGTGGACGAGGGATCCGCAGAAGCAAAAGGCTGAGCTCGCTCGCTCGTCCCTGGAAAGGATGGGAATACGTGGTGTATCCTTGTTTTGAAATACTAACTGAAGCAAACCAACAAAAACAGATACAGCTTGTCTAATTGGATAATCCTGACCCACATAACTCTCCCGAGCGCTTTACAACAGTAACCTCAGTTGCTGTTACACGGTAATTGTAACCACAGCTGTGGTGTTGTGTGTGGTTTATTGCAAGGGATAAAAATTCCAACACAATCTCACATGTAGGGCTTTGGACTGATGTGTATGTTCAGCTGGCATAATAATCTGATAAGACATATGGATAGAATTTTGTCAAAACAATATTACTTACATATTTTCATGTACCTATGAGCAATAAAAGTTTAAAATTTAATTGGACAGACTGGTACTCGATGCACCTTCTTTCGACCTTAGTTAAATCATGAAAGCCATCTCCAGGATCCCTCAAGCTACTGAAGTCCCAGATATAATTGCTCAGGGTTTCAATAGATAATTATTCGTGCTCTACTATGATACATGACAGTAGTGATTTATTTAATGTCCACCCCACCAGTCACCCAGGGCTCTACAATATGATTGGAAGCATGGTGACAAGCTAGAGTCGCAATGCTTTTGCTTTCCAACATGTGCATTACAAGCCTGTAACATTTAAATTAATGGAGGATATTCAGTCATATTCATACATTTAATAATATAAATGGGTTGCTGTTCATTTAAAAACTTGAATCAAATTGGATATTTGAGAATGCAGCTTGGGCTTTTAACGATATCTGCATTAAAGTCACTGGCCCAGATTTTGCTGCCAAAATAATGTCGAGTTTAATGCGCTCGTCATTATTAATGTGTAAATCGTCCAGCTACGTGTGGCGAGGAAGAGATACCCCGTGTATCGTGGATAGTTACAAGTTGTTGGACAATTTGTGCTGCTCCACCATTAGCCACGCGAAAACGACAGCTCGCCCTCAACCTCCCCTTGAGTTTCAAGAAATTGTTGCATTTGCGCATTAATTGCCAATTAAACTCGCCGCAGAAAGTTAGGGCTAGTACTTAACAGCGTAAGTACCTTTTTAATTATGTGATTTATGTTCCTGCAATGCCACTCAACGCCTCAGGCCCAGGAAGGGAACAATTTAAAATGTGGAGTTTCATTCCTACAGGTAGGAGACTGTTAGAGATTTTTTAAATTTAAAATTTTACATTCTTTAATATTTTTCTTACATTTCCTTTCAGCCTCTTTATTCTCCCTCTCTTAATCCAATCTTTCTTTCCCTCACTTTATTTATCTTTCTGTACCTGACTCTAATTTATAATTTAAACGGCAATTGATACTAGCTCAATTGCTAAATTTAAATCTGAGATGGATAGCTTTTTGGCAACCAAAGGTATTAAGGGATATGGGCCAAAGGCAGGTATATGGAGTCAGATCACAGATCAGCCATGATCTTATCAAATGGCAAAGCAGGCACGAGGGGCTGAATGGCCTACTCCTGTTCCTATGTTCCTATTTCCTTCTCCGTCGTTCCTCCTGTTTCTTTCTCAATCCTTAAATCTCGTTGATTAAGGAGAGATACTGTTTGTCCCATCGTTCACCAAGGTCCCAGATTCCCCATTGCCCTCACCATGCTGTTATCAGCTCGCATTTCCAGCAACTTGTAGGACAAAACTTTCTCGAGCTGAAGAGTGAGGGAGAAAGTCTAACTAACGGTGCATACAGCGAGAATGCCCCACACCAGCAAAATTGGGGGCTAATATCTTATCTTCACCTTTTAATAGGCTTGCATTATTTTGTTAAGTTGTGTAAATTGACACAGTCTCCTAATGCTGTTTAAAAATATGTTGCTTAACTCTTTGAGGACGGCAGCACCAATAATAAATTAATAATAATTAGTTCCAGCTCTGGAGTGCATCACACTTCAAACACAAAATGCCACGAGTTTGAATTTCAACTTCAGCTGACATTCATCTGTCTGCAGGGATCTGCATTTGGTTAAATTTGTTCTTTGAATTTTTGGATTCCAGTTTGGTTTGTCAAAAATTACATCCCTCTGAATCTAAAGACTGGATTGTACATGCTGATTGCTGAGTAGGAAAAAAAATCTCCATTTAGACCACTAGAAACTTGGGACTCACATCGCTCTCCTCTCTCCCACCAATTATGCATGTACTGAGGAACATTCAATCCTTCTTCATCTCTACTACACCCTTAATAGTGAAAGAGAAAAATCACCTGACATGTTTTAGAGTCTCAAACATTCTCAGTTTGGTCAAATTTTTTCTGGGCGGTCCAGGTAGTCTCAATATCACCTCACGGAAGTGCTCTGCCTGTTGCCCAATAGTGACATTGATAGTGTGATGGAGAGTTCTGCCTCGCAGGTCATCCCACCCTCTGAGAGTTATTCCCTGCTTGGCTAGTGTCCCTCTCCAGATAATATATGTCTCTGTAAATATCTGTACAGTTTGGATCATGCTCAGATAGTCAGAGACAAATGGTCACACCTGGATAATCCGACAACACTATTCCTAAAGACCTTTTCACCTCACGCCAAGAATGCTATGATACATGTTTATGAAAGGTTCACTAACTTTTCTCCAACTTCCTGTTGAAGAATGCAGTGTGAGAAGTGGAATGTAGAACAGTAGTCATCTGTTTCTCGGAGCAGCACCCTCTACATGGAAAACGCTGGGAGCTGAGGTGTTGGTATAGATGATCCATACAATGAGTATGAGCTCAATTTTTTAATGCAATTTCCTGTATAGTTTGGTGAGGTGGCAAAAAAAAATCCAAAGTTATTTTTTCATAGAAAATACCCCCATCTGAAGAAGTCTTTTCCTCATCTTTTATATTTTGGTTGATATGCAAATTTTTGTCAACCTGGTTGGAAGGTTAGTTACAAATCAATACTGAATTCTAAAATCAGATGCTAGCAACACAACAATGCCATGTTTACAAGTGGCTGTAACCGAACTGCATGCAAAACAGTCCCACAGTGACCCTGGAGGAGTGAAATGTAAGACAATAGCCAAATTTCACAGGGGGAAATCTGTCATTGTCTAAGGAGTATATTTTCCTCAAGGCCGTGGAAATCTGGAATTCTCTTCCCCACAAGGCCGTGGATGCTGGGTCAATTGAAATTTTCAAGACTGCGATTGATAGATTTTTGTTAGATAAGAGTCTCAAGGGGTATAATGCAAAGGCGGATAAATTAAGTTGAGGTACAGATCAGCCATGATCTAATTGAATGGCGGCATCTGCTCGAGGGGCCGAATGGCCTACTCTTGTTCCTATGTGTAAACTGTTTTATGAAGAAGAAGAAGATGCAGCATGTAAACTGTGGAGGAAATCTGTTCATTTTTGCAAATTCCCTTAAAACTGCATAATTATTGCCTTTTGACTTCCTCATCTTCATGAAGTGCTGGTATATAAATAACCAGCAAAAAAAAAGCCTCATTGATAGCTTGGTTCAGCTTTCGCCTTGAGTGTGCTTGTTGAACGTTTATGCATCAAAACAGTTATTGTTTTCCTCGACTTGGAAACAGAACGAAAGAAAGAAAGAAAGGCTTGTGTTTATATAGCACCTTCCACGACCTCGGGACGTCCCAAAGCGCTTTTAAAGTGTAGTCCAAGATAAAGCAGCCCGCTTGATTGGCACCCCATCCGCCACCCTAAACATTCACTCCCTTCACCACCGGCGCACTGTGGCTGCAGTGTGTACCATCCACAGGATGTACTGCAGCAACTCACCAAGGCTTCTTCAACAGCACCTCCCAAACCCGCGACCTCTACCACCTAGAAGGACAAGAGCAGCAGGCACATTGGAACAACACCACCTGCACGTTCCCCTCCAAGTCACACACCATCCCGACTTGGAAATATATCGCCGTTCCTTCATCGTCGCTGGGTCAAAATCCTGGAACTCCCTTCCTAACAGCACTGTGGGAGAACCATCACCACACGGACTGCAGCGGTTCAAGAAGGCGGCTCACCACCACCTTCTCAAGGGCAATTAGGGATGGGCAATAAATGCCGGCCTCGCCAGCGACGCCCACATCCCATGAACGAATAAATAAAAAAAGTCACTGTTGTAATGTAGGAAATGCAGCAGCCAATTTGCTCACAGCAAGGTCCCACAAACAGCAATGTGATAATGATCAGATAATCTGTTTTAGTGATGTTGGTTGAGGGAATAAATATTGGCCACAACATCGGGGAGAACTCCCCTGCTCTTCTTCAAAATAATGCCATGGAATCTTTTACGTCCACCTGAAGAGAGTGATATTCTTGTCTATTCTGACATTAATTGATGAACAGAGGAGAGGCTGTTCCTCTACGTTTAAAGTTAAACAAAATTATAAACCAATAACAGTTTAATTAAACCATTTTTCTTCACCAGTACACACCTTGTCAGCGGATGTTAGTAACCCTGCTTTGGTGGATTTCAGGCTGCGGACGTCTGCGGTGGCCAATGCAGTCACAAACAGTGCTCGTGCCCCACTAATGACACTCCATATTAGGCAATCACATAGTCATTCTTCCCATTACCTGAGGAGTGGAATCAGGTGGCTTTTCCACAATGTCCACGTGTTCAATCAGTCTCTTTTGAAACAAAGGAAAGCCGAACACTACCAAGCCACTTCTCAACTGCCTCAAGATCACGTTGTAGTAAGGAGTTCAGGGATTACTGTGAGCAAAGCAATGACAAGTAGCACCATCAAAAAATAAGTCAGTGCTGTGCAGGATGTCTTTCAAATCAAGTCACTATTAAAAAATGAGAAATAAAAAACGAAACAAATTGTAAACAGATACAATTGTAAACACAGTGCCTTATCACATCATCACTGCATTTCAATCAATTAATTTTGAAGTTTCAGTCACTATAGTTATGTTGGCAAAATGTTTAGCATGGTAGTTCCAAGCATAATACCTTCTAGAACTCGTGTGCTGGATGGTGCATTTTAGGCCCACTGATCATTTATGACCACTCAGAGACTGACTGGAAAGGAAATCCCTTGTCCACTTTTACTGTAAGCCTCCAGTATGACTGTGAACAGTTCTGGTCTCCATATTCTAAAAAGGATATAGAGGCACTGGAGAAGGTGCAAAAAAGATTCACAAGGATGATACCAGAACTGAGAGGTTATAACTATCAGGAAAGATTGAACAGGCTGAGGGGTGACTTGATAGAGGTCTTTAAGGTTAGGAAAGGGTTTAATGGAGTACACATAGAGAAGATGTTTCCACTTACGGGGGAGACCAGAACTAGGGGCCATGAATATAAGATAGTCACTAATAAATCCAATAAGGAATTCAGGAGAAACTTCTTTACCCAGAGAGTGGTTAGAATATGGAACTCGCTACCACAAGGAATAGTTGAGGCAAATTGTATAGGTGGGAAAGCTAGGTAAATACATGAGGGAGAAAGGAATAGGAGGGTATCCTGATAGCGTTAGATGAAATAGGGAGGGAGGAGGCTCGCGTAGAGCATAATCACTGGCATGGACCTGTTGGGCCGAATGGCCTGTTCAGTGCTGTACATTCTATGTAATTCTATGTAATGACTTGCAGTTAACTCGGGCAAGAAAACTCTGTGCCATACTTGGTCAAATATTCATTTGGCGTTTGAGTCAATTAATGATAGTCACTCAGATGAAACTGACTCCATTGGCAATCAGATGGTTAATGAGGCATTTCATTTGTCATTTGTAATGGCTGATCTAGTTTGGGTTGAGGAGTGACTCTGCTCCCTAATGGGGAGTGGAAGTAATCAGATTCCTGATGTGTAGTGGGGGGGGGCACTGGTGTCTGACGTTCTAATGGGGATTTTCATCTGGGTTCCTAGGGTTCGTGTGCATGTGTATGATGGAAGGAGAGACTCTGATCCTGGTTAACTAGTGATCGATATGCATCCATTTTATCTAGTGGGTTAGTAAGCATTTCAAGCATTTTAATGAGGGAAACAAAGTTATATTTATACAGCACCTTATCATGCCCTCAAAGTGCTTCACAGCCAATGATGCATTTTTCTTGCAGTGTACTCATTGTCATTGTGTGGACAAAGACAGCAGCTAATCTGTACATTGCAAACAGATAGCAGATGAGATGAATAGCCACTTAATCTGTTTTGGTGGTGTTGGTTCAGGGATGAATATTGGCTGGGACATCAGTAGAACCCTCGACTTTTCTTTGAATATGGCATGGGATCTTTAATATCCATATAAGCAGGAAGAAGGGGCCTCGGTTTAGTGCCCATCGAAAAGATGGCAATGCAGCCCTCCCTCAGTACTGCACTAAAGTGTTAGCTTAGATTATGTATTCAAATTCTGCAGTGGAGCTTGAAACATGTTTTCTCATCACCTATAAAAGCTCCTGCAGCAATCTGCTGGATTGAGATCAGGATCCAGTTTTAATATCAAATACGAGGCTTTTATGGATTGACAAACCAATGTTGAATGTGCGTTTCATAGAATAGTGAGACATAGGTTTCCGCACATTAATTCTCCATATAGCAAGCTTTTGATCTCAGTATTAGAATTAAAAGGTGGAATGAGTGCAGCCCATCAGCTTTCCAATGGGATGAAGGGAAAGGTGACAGGTGAGCCACTCTGGGCCTCTCCTGCACACCTCTGAGTTGTTGGATTGGGAGCAGGTCACCTGACAGCTCCCTTGGATAAGAAATAATGGGGGCAATTTCCAACATAGGCAGTGGGCGAAAAACTGGCAGTAGCGGATTGGCCGTCCAATATACACCCTCCCCCCCCCACCCGATTGGAGTGGAAAAGAAAATCAGGTGGGGTGTATAACATACAGCTAGTACAGTACCACCAGGTTTCTGCCCCTGTCAAAGTTGATTAAGCTCAATACATCTTACAGGGGGCTTAAAGAAAGGGAGACAAACAATGACCTGTAAATTGTTCTGAACAGCGAACCAACAGTGCTCACCGCTCATGTGATTTGAATTCACCCACTAAGTTACCGCGTTTTTTTTGGCAGTAACTTCCTTGAAATGGGACTTCAAAAAACAGCAGCGTTCTTTCCCGGGCTGTATGACTGGGTAAGGGTCACTATGTCCCCTCTCCCAATCAACTTGAAGCAAGCCACGCTGTGAGAACCAGGAAGTGAAATTCAATTGACAAACCGCGCAGACTAAAAACCAACCAGTGCCCGATAAGGTTAGTAAATGTACAATAAAATGAGATAGAGAAAGCGAAATAAAGCGAGGGTAAGATTTAAAGAGTAAGATAAAAGAGACAGAAAGAAAACGTTAAAAAAATGAAAACTTTTTTTTTAAATGTCCAAGAACTATTAAAATCATGAGTAATGAGATTCCAAATTTTTGAAAGATAATTTTCAGTGCCAGAGAGGTTGTTTGGCAGTCATTAATACTTACCACACCGTTAAAAGTTAGTTTAGACCTAAACAACTCAGTGTACTTTTTTGTGGCGAGATTAGTTAGTTTCCAGTTGAGCAGGAGAGCAGGTTGGCGCTGGTCCATTGATTGTAGCCGGCGAGGTCCCTTTAAAGCGAAGTTGTCAGATCACCGGTGAATCAGGAAGAGCAAGTTCCCGATTTCCACGTTTGACTGTGTATGTGCGGTCACTGGAACTTGCTCTTCGATTTGCCCATTAATAACGGCGAGCACTGTTAGGGTCACTGATATTTTATGAGCAATTTCTTGTCCATTGTACAATGGTGTAAAAAATCTTGCAATAAAAAAATATTAAAAATGAACACTTGTCCTGACTGGTTTCTATTAAGTTATAACGTAGGAAGCATTTGGTAGAGAGTGCATTTTCTGAAATCTGGGACCATCATCTCATGGGTAACTATCTGTTTGCAAGAAGACAGAAAGCGATCTCCTGCTGCTGCTTCCTTGTCGATCAGTCAGTTTACTATTGATTCTCTAAACTTGCCTCTGTAGTATTTCCCTACCACTACTTCAAGCAATAAGTGAGTGATAATCAAGTGCAAAAAGAGACTCGAGAGGTAAACATTTATGAGGAACAAAGACAAATTCATATATAAAATCTAAATTGAAGTAAAATGTCTAGAATGTTAGTAGTTCGAAATGAAACATGATTATTGATTTCCGGAATTGGATTCTGCCCTAGAAATTGTGCGAAAGTGAACTAAAAAAGAAGACTGAACAGTTTGCTTGTAAGATACTGATGACATAAGATTTTCATGACTGTTCATTTTACTTCCCAAAGAAGGATGAAATGCAGGCATAAAAATCATTTTATTATTGTTTGTGGAGAATAACCCAGCACATTATTTTCTACAATTCATGGAACACATTGTCAATAAAGTATGAAACATCATCACTTTCACACCACAACGAACCAAGAGATTCTCCCTCATATCCCTGATATTCCCCATTTAAAAGTGATTTACTGGGCTTGAATCCTTCCCTCAATAGCTGGCTCTGTTTTGCTTCTATTGACCATTGTCTCCCGTATAACATTCCTTGCATCATCTGTTCTTGCAAACATTTGCTGGGAGGTGCAAAACTCATCCATGGATGGCACTCGAAGACTACCATATGTAAACGGACTGGCAACCCACTGGAAGTTTTCAGCTGAGCAACAGGAAATGCCGTTGAGTTTTGTTGAGCAGAATGTGTTACAACTCCAGGCCAGCTGGCAGTGTTGAAATCCCTTGTGGTATTCCTCACTGCATCGTTTGTTGTACAAGTTCCAATAACACATGGGCTTTGCAATAAAGTTACAGTTATGCTAGACAACACTACCAATAAATCCAGTGGATAGGATTCACGTGTGTACCTGCCCCTGAAATGTAGACTGAAAAATTATCTTACCTAAACAAAAGTAATTTCTGTCTTTAACCAGCATTCTCAATCCTATTGTCAATATGTTATTCAACAGTACTAGCAAATGTAATCTTATTTTGGTTAAACCTTCTAAAGTATTAGAATTTCAAACATCATTAAAATGCATGAGACGGTTCACAACCTCAGCATCCTCTTTGACCCCAAGCTGAGTTTCTAACCCCATATCCTTTCCATTACAAAGACCGCCTACTTCTGCCTCTGTACCATCTGTCGCCTCTGCCGCTACCTCAGCCCATCTGCTTCTGACACCCTCATCCATGCCTTTGTCACCCCGAGACTTGACTATTCCAATGCCCTCCTGGCCAGCCTTCCATCCTCCACCCTCCGTAAACTTCAGCTCTTTCCAAAACTCTGCTTTCTGTATCATACACCGCACCAAGTCCCGCTTGCCCATCTTACCCACTTCAAATTTAAGATTCTCATCCTTGTGTTTATATCTCTCCATGGACTCACTCTTCCCTATCTCTGTAATCTCCTTCAGCCCTGCATCCCCCTCCCAGAAATTGACTTCTTATGCATAAACATTATTAGTGGTTATGCTCTGTGTTGCCTAGATCCCACTCTCTGGAATTCCCTCGCTAAATTTTTCCACCTCCCACCCCTCCTTTAAGACCCTCCTTAAAACCCACTTTTTTGACCAAGCTTTTGGTCACCCCTCCTAATCTCTCCGTCCCTGGCTCAGCATCTGCTTTTTCCTTGTGCCTCTGTGAATTGCCTTGGGACGTTTTTTTATATTAAATGTCCTATATGAATAAAAGATGTTCTGGTTATCATTAAAAATAGAACAATTTGGTTAGTTTGTAACTTCTAGCCTTTTAAAATTAAAAACATAACACCAAATTTCTGCTTTGTCAACTTTATTTGGTTCAACAAGTCCACTGAATTTTACAATAATATTAAGATAAACAAACAGGGACTGTCTAGACACTTTACAGTAACATTAATTTGGTTCTACAATTTCCCAATTGGAACATATAACAGTTTTATTTTTGCCAAAGTATATGTCATGTTGGCTGTGGGGGAAGGTACCCATAACGCTAACAATCTAAGGTTTGCAATCAGGCTTCCCCTGAGGACAAATAGTCTGAGGAAGGGAGAAAAAGCTATCCAAAGAAGATCACTTCCCACATTTTTTTTTATTCGTTCATGGGATGTGGGTGTCGCTGGCAAGGCTGGCATTTATTGCCCATCCCTAATTGCCCTTGAGAAGGTGGTGGTGAGCCGCCTTCTTGAACCGCTGCAATCTGTGTGGGTACGGTAGCATAGTGGTTATGTTACTGGACTAATAATCCAGAGGCCTGGACTAAAATCCAGAGTCATGAGTTCAAATCCCGCCACGGCAGCTGGCGAATTTAAATTCAATTAATTAAATCTGGAATTAAAATACTAGTATCAGTAATGATAGCCATGAAACTACCGGATTGTCGTAAAAACCCATCTGGTTCACTAATGTCCTTTAGGGAAGGAAACCTGCCATCCTTACCCGGTCTGGCCTATATGTGACTCCAGACCCACAGCAATGTGGTTGATTCTTAATTGCCCTCTGAAATGGCCGAGCAAGCCACTCAGTTGTAAAATCTCGCTACGAAAAGTCATAATAAGAATAAAACCGGACGGACCACTAGGCACCGGACACGACAACGGCAAAACACCAAGCCCAGTCGACCCTGCAAGGTCCTCCTTACTAACATCTGGGGACTTGTGCCAAAATTGGGAGAGCTGTCCCACAGACTACTCAAGCAACAGCCTGACATAGCCATACTCACAGAATCATACCTTTCAGCCAACGTCCCAGACTCTTCAGTCACCATCCCTGGGTATGTCCTGTCCCACCGGCAGGACGGACCCACCAGAGGTGGCGGTACAGTGATATACAGTCAGGAGGGAGTAGCCCTGGGAGTCCTCAACATTGACTCTGGACCCCATGAAATCTCATGGCATCAGGTCAAACATGGGCAAGGAAACCTCCTGCTGATTACCACCTACCGTCCTCCCTCAGCTGATGAATCAGTCCTCCTCCATGTTGAGCACCACTTGGAGGAAGCACTGAGGGTAGCACGGGCACAGAATGTACTCTGGGTGGGGGACTTCCATGTGCATCACCAAGAGTGGCGTGGTAGTACCACTACTGACCGAGCTGGCCGAGTCCTGAAGGACATAGCTGCTAGAATGGGCCTGCGGCAGGTGGTGAGTGAACCAACACGAGGGAAAAACTTACTTGACCTCGTCCTCACCAATCTACCTGTCGCAAATGCATCTGTCCATGACAGCATTGGTAGGAGTGACCACTGCACAGTCCTCGTGGAGATGAAGTCCCGTCTTCGCACTGAGGACACCATCCAACGTGTTGTGTGGCACTACCACTGTGCTAAATGGGATAGATTCAGAACAGATCCAGCAGCTCAAAACTGGGCATCCATGAGGTGCTGTGGGCCATCAGCAGCAGCAGAATTGTGTTCCACCACAATCTGTAACCTCATGGCCCGGCATATTCCTCACTCTACCATTACCAACAAGCCAGGGGATCAACCCTGGCTCAATGAGGAGTGCAGAAGAGCATGCCAAGAGCAGCACCAGGCGTACCTAAAAATGTAGGTGCCAACCTGGTGAAGCTACAACTCAGGACTACACACATGCTAAACAGCGGAAGCAACATGCTATAGACAGAGCTAAGCGATTCCACAACCAACGGATCAGATCAAAGCTCTGCAGTCCTGCCACATCCAGTCGTGAATGGTGGTGGACAATTAAACAACTAACGGGAGGAGGAGGCTCTGCAAACATCCCCATCCTCAATGATGGCGGAGTCCAGCACATGAGTGCAAAAGACAAGGCTGAAGCGTTTGCAACCATCTTCAGCCAGAAGTGCCGAGTGGATGATCCATCTCAGCCTCCTCCCGATATCCCCACCATCACAGAAGCCAGTTTTCGGCCAATTCGATTCACTCCACGTAATATCAAGAAACGGCTGAGTGCACTGGATACAGCAAAGGCTATGGGCCCCGACAACATCCCAGCTGTAGTGCTGAAGACTTGTGCTCCAGAACTAGCTGCGC
Source organism: Heptranchias perlo (assembly GCF_035084215.1). Classification (NCBI taxonomy): domain Eukaryota; kingdom Metazoa; phylum Chordata; class Chondrichthyes; order Hexanchiformes; family Hexanchidae; genus Heptranchias; species Heptranchias perlo. The sequence continues at coordinate 133,698,929 of NC_090327.1, read as the reverse complement.
CTCTAAGCAAGCTGTTCCAGTACAGCTACAACACTGGCATCTACCCGACAATGTGGAAAATTGCCCAGGTATGTCCTGTCCACAAAAAGCAGGACAAATCCAATCCGGCCAATTACCGCCCCATCAGTCTACTCTCAATCATCAGCAAAGTGATGGAAGGTGTCGTCGACAGTGCTATCAAACGGCACTTACTCACCAATAACCTGCTCACCGATGCTCAGTTTGGGTTCCACCAGGACCACTCGGCTCCAGACCTCATTACAGCGTTGGTCCAAACATGGACAAAAGAGCTGAATTCCAGAGGTGAGGTGAGAGTGACTGCCCTTGACATCAAGGCAGCATTTGACCAAGTGCGGCACCAAGGAGCCCTAGTAAAATTGAAGTCAATGGGAATCAGGGGGAAAACTCTCCAGTGGCTGGAGTCATACCTAGCACAAAGGAAGATGGCAGTGGTTGTTGGAGGCCAATCATCTCAGCCCCAGGACATTGCTGCAGGAGTTCCTCAGGGCAGTGTCCTAGGCCCAACCATCTTCAGCTGCTTCATCAATGACCTTCCCTCCATCATAAGGTCAGAAATGGGGATGTTCGCTGATGACTGCACAGTGTTCAGTTCCATTCACAACCCCTCAAATAATGAAGCAGTCCGAGCCCGCATGCAGCAAGACCTGGACAACATCCAGGCTTGGGCTCATAAGTGGCAAGTAACATTTGCGCCAGATAAGTGCCAGGCAATGACCATCTCCAACAAGTGAGAGTCTAACCACCTCCCCCTGACATTCAACGGCATTACCATCACCGAATCCCCCACCATCAACATTCTGGGCGTCACCATTGACCAGAAACTTAACTGGACCAGCCATATAAATACTGTGGCTACAAGAGCAGGTCAGAGGCTGGGTATTCTGCGGCGAGTGACTCACCTCCTGACTCCCCAAAGCCTTTCCACCATCTACAAGGCACAAGTCAGGAGTGTGATGGAATACTCTCCACTCTACCACCTAGAAGGACAAGAGCAGCAGGCACATGGGAACAACACCACCTGCACGTTCCCCTCCAAGTCACACACCATCCCAACTTGGAAATATATCGCCGTTCCTTCATTGTCGCTGGGTCAAAATCCTGGAACTCCCTTCCTAACAGCACTGTGGGAGAACCGTCACCACACGGACTGCAGCGGTTCAAGAAGGCGGCTCACCACCACCTTCTCGAGGGCAATTAGGGATGGGCAATAAATGCTGGCCTTGCCTGCGACGCCCACATCCCGTGAACGAATAAAAAAAAACAGTGCTGTTAGGAAGGGAGTTCCAGGATTTTGACCCAGCGACGATGAGGGAATGGTGATATATTTCCAAGTCCGGATGGTCATAGAGTCATAGAGTTATACAGCACGGATAGAGGCCCTTCGGCCCATCGTGTCCGCGCCGGCCATCAGCCCTGTCTACTCTAATCCCATATTCCAGCATTTGGTCCGTAGCCTTGTATGCTGTGGCATTTCAAGTGCTCATCCAAATGCTTCTTGAATGTTGTGAGGGTTCCTGCCTCCACAACCCTTTCAGACAGTGAGTTCCAGACTCCAACCACCCTCTGGGTGAAAAAGTTCTTTCTCAAATCCCCACTAAACCTCCCGCCTTTTACCTTGAATCTATGTCCCCTTGTTATAGAACCCTCAACGACGGGAAAAAGCTCCTTAGTATCCATCCTATCTGTGCCCCTCATAATTTTGTACACCTCAATCATGTCCCCCCTCAGCCTCCTCTGCTCCAAGGAAAACAAACCCAATCTTCCCAGTCTCTCTTCATAGCTGAAGCGCTCCAGCCCTGGTAACATCCTGGTGAATCTCCTCTGCACCCTCTCCAAAGCGATCACATCCTTCCTGTAGTGTGGCGACCAGAACTGCACACAGTACTCCAGCTGTGGCCTAACCAGTGTTTTATACAGCTCCATCATAACCTCCTTGCTCTTATATTCTATGCCTCGGCTAATAAAGGCAAGTATCCCATATGCCTTCTTTACCACCTTATCTACCTGTTCCGCCGCCTTCAGGGATCTGTGAACTTGCACACCAAGATCCCTCTGACCCTCTGTCTTGCCTAGGGTCCTCCCATTCATTGTGTATTCCCTTGCCTTGTTAGTCCCTCCAAAGTGCATCACCTCGCACTTTTCCGGGTTAAATTCCATTTGCCACTGTTCCGCCCATCTGACCAACCCATCTATATCGTCCTGCAGACTGAGGCTATCCTCCTCGCTATTTACCACCCTACCAATCTTTGTATCATCAGCGAACTTACTGATCATACCTTTTACATTCATATCCAAGTCATTAATGTAGACCACAAACAGCAAGGGACCCAGCACCGATCCCTGTGATACCCCACAGGCCACAGGCTTCCAGTCACAAAAACAACCTTCGACCATCACCCTCTGCCTTCTGCCACTAAGCCAGTTTTGTATCCAAAGTGCCAAGGCACCCTGGATTCCATGGGCTCGTACCTTCTTGACCAGTCTCCTGTGGGGGACTTTATCGAAGGCCTAACTGAAATCCATGTATACCACATCCACTGCGTTACCCTCATCCACACGCCTAGTCACCCCCTCAAAAAATTCAATCAAATTAGTCAGACATGATCTTCCCTTGACAAAGCCATGTTGACTATTCCTGATTAATCCTTGCTTCTCCAAGTGGAGACTAATTTTGTCCTTCAGAATTTTTTCCAATAATTTTCCTACCACTGATGTTAGGCTCACTGGCCTGTAGTTCCCCGGTTTTTCCCTACTCCCCTTCTTGAATAATGGTATTACATTAGCGGTTCTCCAGTCCTCTGGCACATCCCCTGTGGCCAGAGAGGTTCTGAATATATGTGTCAGAGCCCCCATGTGTGACTTGGAGGGGAACGTGCAGGTGGTGTTGTTCCCATGGGCCTGCTGCCCTTGTCCTTCGAGGTGGTAGAGGTCGCGTGTTTGGGAGGTGCTGTCGAAGAAGCCTTGGTGAGTTGCTGCAGTGCATCCTGTGGATGGTGCACACTGCAACCACTGTGCGCCGGTGGTGAAGGGAGTGAATGTTTAGGGTGGTGGATGGGGTGCCAATCAAGCGGGCTGCTTTGTCCTGGATGATGTCGAGCTTCTTGAGTGTTGTTGGAGCTGCACTCCACATGCTGGTATTGTTGTAAGCACAAATGTGACTTTTGAGTCTCTGTGGAGATAACTGTGGGTTGGGCTTTCTTTTTTCTCCCAAGTGCCAATAGGAGACATGCTGGTAATTTTCTAAAAGGATGAAATGTTAAGAAATGGCTAATAATAATCAAAATGACCCCTGCAGGTACCATTAACCATTATCATGGAATTATTCCAGTCCAATTCTGTTGGCCTATAAATGTTGTTCTGGAAGCTCCACATTTGTCCCTTTTCGATATCTATCGCCATCTTACATTGTTTTACTTCAGCTCTGATGCACGTTAGCTTATCTCTTTAGACTTGGGGGAGCCTACCACATGAAAAGGCTGGAGTTTTATATTTCGCTATTTGTAAAATTACTATATACTTCAGAGTACTGCTGGCATAATAATAAGCCATGCCAAGTGCACGCTTCACATAAGCAAGTCAAATTTCCCTTCAGTCTTGCGCAATAGTAACTAACTATTTTTTTTATTTCTGTGTACAGTAGCCTAGTGTTTATGGTACTGGACTAGAAACCCAGAGGTTATAAGTTCATAATCCCACCAAGTCAAGTTGGGAAAATTAAAAATTCTGTGGGCTAGCACCAAAAAATGACCAATCCTGGATTGTTGTTAAAGCCCAGTGAATCATTATTATCCTTCAGGGAAGGGAACTTGCCACCTCCCCCCACCTAGTCTGGTTTACATGTGACTCCAGTGCCACACCATGGCAGTAATTTTAACCTATCCCACCTGAACTGTGGCATTCAAGTACCATTTTGGGATAAGTTGTTGTGTTTTTGTTTATCCTCCCCATCTTGCAGCCATTATAGGAACATAGAAACATATGAAAGTACAGGACTGGAAAAGATTCTGCCGTCCATATGGCCAATTCCAAAAACTAATTCCTCTTAATGGCCTCATCCCTCAAATATACGTACACATGAAACAGGACAGGAAACGTGCAGCTAGTCCATCAAGCCTGTCTCATCCTGGCATGATGTAACTTACATCAACCCCGTCCCCACCCCCACAGTCACACAATCTCCTGGGGAGAGGCAACAAACTGAAAGAACCTTAGGCCAATTCAGGAAGAATCTGGGAAAATACCTCTCTGACCCATGTGGGCGATCAAGCAAGCTCTGAGGGATCATGGTGACTGGTGACACTAGCCTTCAATGACCCACCTACTTTCTATCGGTGGAGATGTAAAATATTTGCAGGAACTGATCCAGCATCCTTTTCAATGCTTGCAGCAAAGCTGCACTTGTTGCATATGCTAGCAACTTATTCCAAAGATCAACAACACTCTGCAAAAAGAAGTATCTCCTAACATCTAACCTAGTTCTATGGTTTTGTACCTTGCACATTTGTCTCCTAGTCCTCTATAATCCATTTGGCTCAAATAACCTATCTACATGGACAGAATCTAATCCCTTCATTATTTGAAAGACCTCAATCATATCTCCTTGAAGTCTAGGCTTATCCAAAGTAAAAAGCACCAGCTCTTTAAGTCTGTCCTGATAACAAGGAGCCTTTAAACTAGGTATCAACCGAGTGGCCCTTCTCTGAACCTTTTCCATGGCCTTGATATCCCTGACCATACGAAGGGACCAAAACTGAGCACAGTATTCTGATGTGGTCTGACCACTGTCTTGTACAATGTAAGGATAGTGCTTGTTGTTTTATATTTAATTGTTCTGGCAATACATTCTGACTTTTTCGCAATAGTCTTGCGACACTGGTCATAGACCTTCGCTGAATCATGCATTATAACCCCTGAGTCTTTCTCCCTCTCAGCAGCCTTGAGCACACAATCCTGCATGATGTATACATGCTTGGAGTTTCCCCTATCCAAGAGCTTCACGCTATATTTGTATATTTGTCTACATTAAATGACACGGGCCCATTCCCCCATCACATCTAGATCCACGTGCAATTTATTTTGTTCATCTACGGTTCTTACACCTGTACGTATCATTCACAAACTTGGAGCTTGCTCCTCTGACACCTTCATCCAGATCGTCGATAAACGTGGTGAAGAGCAATGGCCCTAACAATGATTCCTGCAGGACTCCACTGGTGACCAAACCCCATGCACCTCTGCTACCATTAATAACCAGATTCTGCAACCACTATCTTCCCAACCTAACATCTGCCCATTAATCCCACAAGGTTCAACCTTACTTAACAGCCTTTTGTGTAGAACTTCATCAAAGGCTTTTTGAACATCCACATACACAATGTCGATCAGGCTGTCATCATCAATCAAGCTGGTGAGACAGACTCTTCTTTTCCAGAAGCCGTGCTGTGAGCTCCTAATTACCTGTTCTCTTTCAAGGTGATTGTACAGTGTGGGGCAGAAACTTGAATTGGGCGACAATAAAGTCAATGGAAAAGAAAATCTGGCAGGGTGTAAAATGGGCTGCCGATTCGCTATCGCCTGTTTTGTGCAATCGGCGAAGACAAATTTCATCCCCTGTATCTCTAATGGTTCCTTCTAGCAACTTGTTAATGGGCCTATAGTTTCCCGGTTCTGACTTATTGCCCTTTTGAAATATAGGCACCACATGTGCCTCTCTCAGCCCATGGGAATAATCCCAAACCCCAGCAAGCAATTAAACATATGAGCAGCGGCTTGCATAACACTGCCCCCATTTCTTTGAGTACCCTAGGGTGAATGTTACTGGGGCCTCCAGTCCAATTTGTTTTAAGACCTGTAATCCTAGCAAGGACTATATCCGCATCCTCTTTAACATGTTAAATTTTAGTACCAACTCTATGTTGTATTATTGGTAACCCAGCATCATCTTCAGCAGTGAAGACTGATGGAAATTGGCCATGTAAAATCTATGCAGTAGCCTGGGACTCCACCCAAATCTGCCCTGCAGAGTTCCTCAATGGCCCCATAGCGTCCTCAATGGTCCTGAGAGTCCTAACATAGCAGAAAAAGACCTTCTTATCACTAATACACCCATCCATTATCCAGTGCTCAGAGAGCAATTTTCATTGTCCTCAGCTAAGTCTGATACCTATCCCTATTGTCTTGAGAATTACTTACTTTAGACTTGTAAAAATATTTCTGCTTTAATCTAACTTGTCCTTGGACATCATCAAGTTAGCCAATTTACTTTTGATTTGCTATGTGTCCTACTTTTGCCCCTAGGATATCTATCCAATGCTCCCTTACTTATTTCCAATTATCTGCCTCCCTGGACAGTCCATTACAACACTTTTGACCACCTTCTGTGTAAAGTAGTTAAATTTAAACTGCACTTTACCACTTCTAAGCTTGAGCCCACTTCCCCCGATTGTGTCAATCTCAAACATACTGTTATTGGGGTTAATTTCTCTATTCCCTTAAGAACCTTGAATAAAATGTCAAACATTTGAGTGCGTTCCAGTTTCATGGATTTCTGCTGGTTTTCAGCAGCTGGAAGGGAATGTTTAGTTTAGTTTTATTGACTGTTTGATTGATCTGCATGATGGTCCAGGTAAACTACATATAGTGGCAGTCCTGGGGAATTTGGCAGTGTAAATCATAACTTACCAGTATTATATTTATATAAAAACTCAACCAGAGCAGGTGTTTCAAACTAATATGGCCTTAGTTCTGTGGTTATGTACAAAAGACATAACCACAGAACTTAGATTGCAAGCTGGCATTTTATTCCCACTCAATGGCATGTGTTTAACTCCTCCCGGTGGAAAGGTTCAGCTGGAACTCCCACCTGCCACACTGACCATGCTGTGATCCCGACCCATTTTCCGGGCTTAGGGATCATTACTATGCAGAGCAGACTTCCAGTGGGATCCTTGCCACAAAGAGGGAGACTGCCACTGCCAACTGAGGAAATGCCAGGTGGCCCTGCAACAGGACACCATACGGAAGGGAAGGCAACTTGAAGGGAACAAAAGAGCCCTGAAATTTTTTTTTTAATGTTTAAGAAGGCTGCAGGTCCTCCAAAGAGAGATAGGAGGGGCCTTCTTAGAGGGAGAGAAGTTCACTACAGAGCCCTCTCCCTCCAACATTCTCCAGAGCAGGCCTTCTGCTGCTGCCTCAGGATCCACTGCCACCCCTCTCCTGGAGGGCCCTGCGGTCAACAATAACAGAAAGTGGGGGGAATTGGGCAGGTTCCTGGATCATGCCTCCCTGCCATCATTTACATGGAGCAGAGCGGTAAAGGGTGGCCAGCAGCCTTCCCTCCTGGGGTGGGGTTGGGGGGGGAGAATCATGGTTGGGACAGAGAAGCGATGATAGACCTCCCCTTAATGGAAGAAAATCCAGCCCCTTGTTTCCCGAGAAAGAGGTAACTTGATTTAATTGTTTCAGCAAAATCTCTCCGAAATGGATTTCCAGTGTTTGGGGACTGATACCTAGAAACACATTAGTAGCAAATATATTTACCACATTTATGAACATTGTCTCTTATGCTAGGTATGACTCCAGCCACTGGAGGGTTTTCTCCTTGATCTCCACTGAGCTCAGTTTATTAAGGTTCCTTGATGCCCTACTCTGTCAAATGCTGCCTTGATGTCAAGGTCAATTACTCCCACCTCTCCTCTGGAATTCGGCGCGTGTGTAGATGCCTCAATTAAGGCTATGACAAGGTTTGGAGCCAAGTGGTTCTGGTGGAACTCAAATTGAGCATCAGTGAGCAGATTATTAGTGAGTAGGTGCCATTCGATGGCACTGTTGATGACTCCTTCCATCACTTGACTGATGTTTGGGAGGAGGCTGCTAGGGCAGTGAATGGCCTTGTTAGATTTGACCTGCTTTTTGTGGATATGACACACCTGGACAATTTTCCACATTGTTGGGTAGATGCAAGTGCCCTTGCTGCACTGAGATAGCTTGGCTGGAGGGGCACAGCTAGTTTTTGTTCAGAGGTCTTCAGCACTACAGTTGGATGCTGTCAGGGCCTATAGCCTTTGCTGTTTTCAATGTACTCAACCACTTCTTAATGTCACATGGAGTGAACTGAACTGGTTGGACATTGGCATCTATGAGATGGGGACCTCGGAAGGAGGCCGAGTAGGATCTTCCATTTGGCGCTGAATTAACTGATCTCAGCCAGCACGGTGGTAGGAATGCTACAACTGGCCTTTGCATTTATGGCCAAAGGAGGAGGAAAATAGCTCACCAGCCAATGACTTCTGCTGGACAATGCATGTGCAGGTGTTGGGTTAGAACAGGATCAAGCTCACCAGTGATGCCCCATGATAAAATAGCCTGTTGACACTTACTGCCTAGGCTCACACATGGCCTCTTTTGTGATGTACTGGAAGATCCCTGGGGACCAAAGACCTATATCCAACATACCTCTAGAAGAGGAGGGGAAGACGGAAGGGGAAAAAAATTATGTTCATTGTAAAGATATTTAAGAAGTGAGGCACTGGTTTTAGTTTCACTGAATGGATTTACCCTACAGAGCTATCGGGTAAATATTGCGAAACTCGACGCTAGCTTGGATTGGAAAATCAGGGCATCTGACTTTCATCACTCCCGATTTTCTAAATTAATTACTGGAAAATTGGGCGTGCAGCAAATCAGATGCACTGACCGTCAAGCCTGACTCTACGATCCGTGCTCCCATTGAACAAGGCTCTACACAGGGAGTGAAGCCTCATCTTGTAAAATTTACCCTTATATATCTTCCTTTCATTACCTGAATGACCCTCTTTTTTTGCTCTCTGTTGCTTATACCAACCACAATATCTTGTTGGATTCCTAACTTAACAACTACCCGCTCCTCGGTCCCTCTGTGGATTAGAAGAGACAGGCGGGGCTGTCAGTTTTAGGGACAAGCTAAAGCTGCAAGCTTGACAGATCCTGAACTGCTGTGTTCCATAATCAATTTACCATGGCGGCATCAATCTTGTGATGCTAGTTTCTTTGTTTCTCAGTCTGCCTTGGAACCGGAAACTACCATTGTAAAATAATTTCACAGCAAATGCTATTTCTGGCACGCTGCTTCTAAACTAATGAACTACCTCTCTCTGACAAAATGATTAAATACACTAAAAATGAAAAGCATTCGAATATTTGGAAGGTAACCAATGTATAAATTTTAAAAGCACCAGCAATTGATTTTGAGGCAGTGAGCTTTTAAGGACACTCACTGTCACAGTGTTTTCCTGCACATAAAGAGAGGTGGAAATATTTCTGCTGGAAAATGTATTCAAAAGATGTTTCACATGTTCTTCATGTGAAAAATGAATACATCAGAGTCTATTTTTGGATGGCAATAACTGGAGGTGCACATATTGCACCAAGGGCATCTTTTTGTGAAGTACTTGATGTTTCCATGAAGTCAGGAAGACCCATTGTATTACATAAGACCTACTCCTCCTGCAGGCTGCTGCATTGGCGGTTTTCATTCTGGTCTCCTAAATATCAGTGTTGTTCCCTCTTGCCATATTATGTAGCGTTGCAGCAAACGACAAATATTTGTGTGGTGCATACTGCAAGAAACCCCTCAAACAATTAAAGCAGTTAACGCTTTGTTTTCATAGGACGTTCTTCTGTCTGCTACATTAGCATAGGTATTTGTGGATTAGCACTTTTGTGGGCAAAGGAATGTCAAAAGAAGACCTGAAGTGTTCATCTGCTAAAATCACCAGCAGCAACATAATATCAGCGATGGTAACTTCTAGATTTTGAAGAGTACAGGCTGGGCCATTGCCCACTAGGGCGAAGATGGTAGAGGTGGTGGCTGAAGAACAGTTAATTGGAAAGGCAGCATCGTCATATTATTACTCCAATTCATGGGGCCAGCTATAAAATATAGGATACCTCAGGAGCACCAGTAGGTCCACCACTCAGTTACATCCTTGCAGCCGAATGCAATCTATAGTTGCCATTCAGCTGGGTAATGTTGTACAACAAAGGTTCTCTGATCTGCAGACTGCATACAGCATCAGTAGCATCTGCAGGGAAGTCCTCAGACACATAGGCATTGAACACTGTCAGACCATCTCTCAAGACTCTGCCCATTGGTGCTTTTGCGTTGATAACTGTCAACCCCCATGCCCTTAGAGATAGACTCGAGAGAACCATTAATGAGGGATTAAGTGACCTTTTGGCAGTGCAACAGTCCATGTTTGAACATAGGAACATGAGTAGGCCATTCAGTCCCTCCAGCCTGTTCAGCCATTCAATTAGATCATGGCTGATATGTATCTTAACTCCGTCTACTCTAGTTTTGATAGGATAGCTTCTCTCTATCTACCCTATCAAATCCTTTAATCACCTTAAACACTTCAATTAGATCACCCCCTTAATCTTCTATATTCAAGGGAATACAAGACTAGTCTATGCAACCTGTCCTCATAATTTAACCCATTTTAGCCCCGTTATCATTCTGGTGAATCTGTGCTGCACCCCCTCCAAGGCCAATGTATCCTTCCTGAATGCTGTACTCCAGATGGCGTCTAACCAGAGCTTCATATAACTGTAACATAACTTCCACCCCTTTGTATTCCAGTTCTCTTGAGCTAAAGGCCGACATTCCATGAGCCTTTTAAATTATTTTTTGTACCTACCCACTAGCTTTTAGTGATTTCTGTGCCTGCTGCTGATGATCAATAGCTGCTGCCTAACCCTAACCCTAACATCATGTAAGACTAATACAGTAGACAGCCATACATCCGAGTCTGCAGATAACACTAAGTTAGAAGGCACAGTAAGTTGTGTAGATGGGAGCAGGAAGTTACAATGGGACATAAATAACTAAGTGATTGGGCAACAGTGTGGCTGATGGAGTTCAATGTGGGGAAGTGTGAGGTCATCCACTTTGGATCTGAGGAAGGCAAATCGGAATATTTTCTTATTGATCAGAGACTATTGATCAGTGGAGGAGCAAATGGGTTTAGGTGTTCATGTACCCAAATCACTAAAAGCTAGTGCACAGGTACAAAAAGTAATCAAAATATCTAATGGAACGTTGGGTTTTTGTTTTAAGGGGGTTGGAATACAAATGTGAGGAAGTGATGCTTCAGTTGTCAGACTTCACTCGGTCAGACCCCATATGGAGCATTCGTTCAGTTTTGGACACCACACCTTAGGAAATATGCATTAGCCTTGGAGGGGGTACAGCACAGATTCACCAAAATTATAGCAGGGCTTAAAGGGTTAAATTTTGTGGATCAGCTGCATAAACTTGGATTATTTTATCTTGATTTTAGAAGGATGAGAAGTGATCCAATCGAGGTACTTAAAATGATAAAGGGATTCAATAGGGTAAATATTGAGAAATTATTTCCTTGGGTGGGGTAATCCAGAACAAGGGGGCGTAATCAGGAAGCATTTTTTCAAGTAAAGGTTGGTGGCAATTTCGAACTCTCTCCCCCAAAAGGCTGCAGATGCTGAGACTGACCGACTTTTGTTCGGTCAGGGTATCAAGGGATGTGGAGCAATGGTGGGTAAATGGAGTTGAGGTACAGATCAGCCATGATCTAATAAAATGGCAGAAGAGGCCTGAGGGGCTGAATGGCCAGCTCCCGTAGCCTATGTTCCTAAGATTATGGTACACTGGCACGTATGCCACAAGTAGAAGCACAATGGCACACCATATTAAATACATTTCAATAAAGACATGATACATCAGCGTAACCTTTGCCGTCATGGTTTATGTTTTCCAGATAAATAAGCAGTAATAATGAAAAGACAATGTAGAACAACCAATGGAACGTAAAGGCAGATTTCGTGAAAAGAATGCCTCAATCATAGCCAGTTGAACAAATATCACTTCCTGCATTGGTTGTTTATTTTCTTCTCTGCTCCATATTGAGGCTCTGTCAACCCAGCCTGCAGCCTTAACATCATATTTCTAGCAGGCGTCATTAACACAATGTGGGTTTGAAGGCAACCATGAGCAAATCTGCACATTTTCTTTTAGTTGGTGTTTAACAAGCCCTTAATAAATCAAAAGCCCATTACTGTTGACTTTGTGTGTTACCGTGAGCTAATCCAGGTTACTGCCAAGAGGAGTTTCAGGAATGTGGGCAAAAAAGTGGGCTGATGCTCCACTAATGCTAACGTGGTAATGCATATCTAGCATATGCTTTAACTCTAATGCACAGAGGTATTTCACCCCATGTAGAAAATAAGGAGGAACTGCGATCACGATAAACATTGTTTTACCATCAATGGTAAAAATGTGGTAACATTACAGGAGATCTGCTCCTTCCATCTTCCCCGGTACACACCAGGAGTTGTATTGGCAAACTGCACAACACTAGCCTGTGATTTTCCATTCATTAAAAAAAATGAATGGACGGAAAATCATGGATCGGGGGTTGTGCAATTTCACGAAATGCTCTCCCGGCATGTGATGGGAACATGAAAGCTGAGAATCTTCCCTATTTTTCCATGCAACATAGCCTAGGCATAAATTATCGAACAAAGGATACTGCTACTTCAAACCAGAATGCTTTGGTAAACATGTTAGCATTAATGGAGCATTAGGGCCCACTCTCCTAAAATTCCTTTGGGGAGTGATCTGTCTTGGTGATTGATGAGTTTCCCATCTGCCAAATAATTCTCTAATTATAAATTTCCTGAATTGATTTTAAATTTGATTTCAACCCTGCAGGAAGTATTTTCCCCATAGATGTGTACCCATAATGGGACTATTAATCTATTGGTTCAAATCTACATTTGTGCTTCACTGTGGTCTGTTCTTTTGTTTCCTACTAATGTTGAACTTCCAACAAAGTGCTGGCCCCCGACTACTTGTAATGAAACGACTCGGTCACATGTTGGAATCTATGTGTGAAAATAAAGATATCAATGAGAAGCATTTCGTTGCTTTTGTGTATTAGAATTGCCTCAAGCTTCATTTTTGCTGTCGTAGAAGCCATCAAAGGCTACTCACAACTTCTGACACCAGCCTTTTCTTTTAATAGTGACACAAAGGTCGCACTTCTGGTCCTAAACCGATTACATTTTTTTTCCTCTGATTTTAGAATAAGTATTTGGGGCCCAGGTTGTTTGGTAATTTGCCAACATTTAAGCAACCTCTTTATCATTATATAAATCCATTTTATCCTGTGGTTGATAAAGATTAGCTCCAGTCACTAAATAACATGGGCCAACTTCTATCTATATTTAAATCTCCCTGTCTCTGCCTCAAACAATATTGTAATTTGCTGCCTCAGCTTAGAACCGGGTACAATCCATGGTAAATTGGTATAATCATCATATCAAAAGGCAAGTATCTGTATCCTATTTTACCACTAATTAATTGTTGTATTCTAATTGTCTGGAATGAGGTTTCATGAGGTTAAGTGAATGGCTTTAAGCAATAAAATCTATTACCAGCACAAATGGGGAAGAGAGGGACATCTTAGCTATTTTTAGATTTTAAAAATTGACTCTGTGAGTAAAAACAATCAAGCTGTGCATGTCATTGCAGTACATTGCTTGGAGATCGAAGCCTCCTTCCCTTAGTGTCGGTTGCAGGAAAGCTCATTAATCCTCTTTATTAGCTACCACCTTCTCTGTACTTTTCACCACTAACACACAGTGGGAGTGAAATTGGCTGCGCGGACACATAGGCCCCGAGAATGGCGTCCGAGATGTGCGTGCACACCGCCAACGTGAAGTGCGCAGGACGCCATATTGGTAAATGGGTTTGCGCACGTGCACCTAACGACCACCGGCAGTATGTAGAGTAAGGAGATTATGATGTGAATCAGTGTGCAACGCTGATTTGAAGCAGCCGGTGAAATTTTGGAAGTCCACGCTCCAGCCAATGCTCCGTCTTAACCTTGCACAACTCAACAGGACTTAAATGGCATGAAGGACCCCCACCAGTGCTATTTAAAGGGATTGTGAAATCCTTACAGGTTAGTTGCTGGATTATGTCTTCTTACTGCTGGCGTGTGTTTGTGGAAGTTTCCTATACTTGGCTAAAGTTGCAATATTCTATAGAGACTGCTCTGGGTGGTCTTGCAGTACTGTTAGTGGCATTTATAATATTGTGCTGAACAAAGTTGCTTCCAGACATGGGTGGTCTGCTAGGGCTTCCTCTGGGAATTGAACATGACTGGGTGCATGCAGAGAGGCCACGCAGAGCAGGACAAGCTGCTAGAAGAGGGAGGAGGAGGAGGAGGAGGCGCAGCGCACTCAGTAGGAGGCCATATCCAATGAGGGTCTTCAGGGACCAATCCTCTTACCTTAACTTCAGCGACGACCAGCGCGTCAGACGGCTGTGGTTCACTAAAGAGGTCGTGACTGAAATTTGTCAACTGCTGCAGCCACAACTGCAGCCTCAGAGCAGGGCAAGGACAGCATTGCCTGCGGCTGTCAAGGTGCTTAATTTTTACGGCTCTGGCTCCTTTCAGGCTGCTGCTGGCAATATAAGCAACATCTCACAGTTTGCAGTGCACTGCTGGATAAGGGAGGTCACGTAGGCTCTGTACGCACTCAGACACAGATTCATCCAGATTCATTGCCAGATGACACAAAACTTGGAAGGGTAGTAAACAGTTACAGATGACACAAAACTTGGAAGGGTAGTAAACAGTGAGGAGGATAGTGAAAGACTTCAAGAGGATATAGACAGACTGGTGACATGGGCGGACACGTGGCAGATGAAATTTAACGCAGAAAAATACGAACTGATACATTTCGGTAGGAAGAACGAAGAAAGACTAGAGAGCACAACTCTAAAAGGGGTACAGGAACAGAGAGAACTGCACAAATTGTTGAAGTTGGCAGGGCAGGTTGAGGAAACAGTTAAAAAAGTATACGGGATCATTGGCGTTATAAATAGAGGCATAGAGTACAAAAGTATGGAAGTCATGATGAACCTTTATAAAACACTGGTTCAGCCACAACTGGAGTACTGTGTCCAGGTCTGGGCACCACACTGCAGAAAAGATGTGGCCTTAGAGAGGGTGCAGAAGAGATTTACTAGAATGATTCCAGGGATGAGGGACTTTAGTTACATGGATAGAGCTGGGGTTGTTCTCCCACAACAGAGAAGGTTGAGAGGAGATTTGATCGAGGTATTCAAAATCATGAAGGGTCTAGGCAGAGTAGATAGAGAGAAACTGTTCCCATTGGCTGAAGGGTCAAGGACCAGAGGACACAGATTTAAGGTGATTGGCAAAAGAACCAAAGGTGACATGAGGAAAAACTTTTTTACACAGCGAGTGGTTAGGATCTGGAATGCACTGCCCGAGGGGGTGGTGGAGGCAGATTCAATCATGGCCTTCAAAAGGGAACTGGATAAGTACTTGAAAGGAAAAACATTTTCAGGGCTACGGGAAAGGGCGGGGGAATGGGACTAGCTGGATTGCTCATGCATAGAGCCAGCACGGACTCCAGGGGCCGAATAGCCTCCTTCCATGCTGTAACCTTTCTATAATTCTATGATTCTATGAGACAAGCAGCATAAGTGAGCACGAGGGTTTGCTCACATTGCAGGTTTCCCCATGGTGCAGGATGCCATTGACTCTACACATATTGCCATACATGCTCCACATCTGAACTCGGCCATATTCATGAACAGAAAGGGGTTCCGCTCCCTCAATATGCAGCTGGTGTGCGACCACACGCAATGTATCATGCAGGTCAATGTCCGCTGTCTTGGCAGCAGTCATGATTCCTTTATCCTGTGGCAGTCCTCTGTGCCACCTATATTTCAACCAGCACGGCAAGTCAAAGACTGGCTACTGGGCCACAAGGGTTATCCCCTCATGAAGTGGCTCATGATTCCGGTCCAGAACACACATACAAGTGCACAGCAGGCGTATGACAAGAGCCATACTGCCAAGAGCCATCACAGAGCACACCATAGGCATCCTCAAGTAACACTTCCACTGCCTCGACCATTCTGGAGGAGCCCTGCAGTACTCAGCTGAGCGGGTATCGAGATTTGTCATTGTATGCTGCATGCTGCACAACCTCGCCGTTATGAGGGAACAACCCTTGCCACCGCCGATCAGGTGAGAACCTGAGCAACAGGCAGAGGAAGAGGAGGAAGAGGAGGAGGAGGAGAAGGAAGTGCAGCAGGAAGTGGAGGAAGAGGCAGTGTGGCTACAAGGGAGACAGGCCCTGTCTGCCCGGGCTCTGCATGATCAGATTATTAATGAACGATAGCAGTAACCTCAACGACACCTCCCCATTCACCAACAGTCCCACACTCCTCACCTTTCCTC
This sequence comes from Heptranchias perlo, assembly GCF_035084215.1. NCBI lineage: Eukaryota > Metazoa > Chordata > Chondrichthyes > Hexanchiformes > Hexanchidae > Heptranchias > Heptranchias perlo. The sequence goes on along the minus strand of NC_090327.1, from coordinate 133,682,607 downwards.
TCTCACATGACCATCAAATCGTCCTCCTTATGATTACACATTGCTTCCTCCCTCAGCTCATCGCAGAAATAAAAACCACCACCAAATACAAATTCAAATCCACATTTATAAATTAACACATGAAATTATGGAAACAAAATTAAACTATTCACCCTTGTTCATTCCCTTAGTGCCTGTTGTTCTTGTGCCTTTACCTTTCCTAGTGCTCCTACGAGGTGCTTCCCCAGTGGCTGGAGCATGGGTGGTGGAAGGCTGCTGACCTTCAATTGAGGAGACTACAGATGGCCTTGGAGGACGACCTCGAGCAGCCCTGGGCCGGGAGGGCCCGGCTTCAGACTGCACCATATCAGCCTGGACTGCAGCAGTCTGGGCCAACTGACTGACAGGCAACAGCAAGGGCATTGGCGGAGTGGCAGGGGTGGGAGCAGGAATGCTGTCATCCTGAGAGAGGACAGCAGGTTGATCTTCCATGGCGCCACTGCCACTCTCCCGGGGCGGCGCCTCAGCAATCCTGGTGATCTGCTGGAGAACAGATTGCTGGAGTGCTGTGACGCCCTGGAAGCCCTGGTACCCAGAGCCACGATAGCAGCAGTTTGAGCTTCCAAGGCAGTAGTCTGAGCTTTGATGGCAGATGTTTGAGTTGCAATAGGAGCTGAGACATTGGTCATCAGACGCTGCATCATGGTGGGTTCCACAGGTGTGCTGATGGAGGTGACCACCCGTCCCACGTGGGAAAGGATGGGCTCCAAGCTCTGCGCAAAGCCCTGTGCCAAGTTGGAGCTGGGCTCCTCCATGCTCCTTGAATTGTGCGCAGGCTTTTTGGCAGGCTTTCCAGTCCACCAAGCATTTGGTGGTGTACGCCCATCAGCCTTCTTCTGTTGCCTGGCCCATCGAAGTCATCAGCCCAAGGACGTCACTGCAGGAATGCCCCAGGGAAGCATCAGTGACCCAATCATTTTCAGCTGCTTAATCAATGACCTTTCCTCCATCATGTCAGGAGCGGGACTGATAATTCAGCAGTGCCCAGCTTCATTCACAACTGCTCTGCTAATGAAGCAACCCCATGACATTGTACAGCAGGAACAAAATAACATCCAGGCTTGGGCTGATGATGATGACAGTTACAATTTGCATTTACACAGTGCTTCTAATGTAGAAAAAGGTTCCAAGGTGCTTCAAAGGAGCGCAATCAGACAAAAATTGATACCGAGCAGATAAAGGAGATATTAGGATGGGTGACTATAAGCTTGGTCAAAGAGGTAGGCTTTAAGGAAGATTTAAAAGGAGGAGAGAGAGGTAGAGAGGCAGAGAGGTTTTGGGAGGGAGTTCCAGAGCTTAGGGCCTAGATGGTTGAAGGTACAGCCGCCAATGGAGGGGAGAAAGGAGTGAGGGATACACAAGAGGCCAGAGTTGGAGGAAAGCAGAGTTCTTGGAGGATAAATTTTACAGGTAACATTTGCACCACTCAACTGCCAGGAAATGACCATCTCAACCAAGAGAAAGCCCAGCCAGCTACCCCTGACTTTCAACGGCACCACCATTGCTCAGTTTCCCCACCATCAACCTCTTGAGGGTTAAAACCGGACCAACCATATCAACACTGTGGCTACAAGAGTAGGAAAGAGGCTGGGTGCTCTGCGATGAGTGGCTCATCTCCTGACCACTCAAAGTCTATCCACCATCTACAAAGCTCAAGTCAGGAGTGTGGTGGTATACACACGGCTGGTCTGGATGAGTGCAGCCGCAACAACACTCAAGAAAGCTGACACCATCAAAATGCTTGATTGGTAGCCCCATCACCAGGCTCAATATTCATTGACATACTGTGGCTGTAGCATATACAATCTATAGGATGCTCTGCAGCAACTCACCAGGCTCAATATTCATTGACATACTGTGGCTGTAGCATATACAATCTATAGGATGCTCTGCAGCAACTCACCAAACTTACTTCCACGGCACCTCTCTTCCCTGTAACCTCTACCACCGAGGACAAGACAAACAATTCGTGAGAACACCATCACCTCCACGTTCTCCTACAAGCCATACAACATCCGGCCTGGACATGTATCGCGATTCCTTCATCATCTCTGTGTCAATATCCTGGAATTCCCTATCTAGTACCACTGTGGGAGCCCCATCACTACAGCAGATCAATGTGAAGGCCCAGCAACAGCTTCTCAAGGCAACTAGGGTTGACCAATAAATTTGGCCTTTCCAGTGTCACTCACACTCCAACATCAAATGAAAAATAGTTTCAATGCCTTGGCTCTTACACACAGGTCGTTGATAAATGCACCTGCTTCATATGCCTTCTCAGATCCTCCTATTTCTCTGCCAGAACCATCAAATATAATGGTACACCCAACAAGATGGCCATAGCCAGAAATTTGAAAGCATCACATGAAACTGCACTTGGCAACTACCAATGGATGGGGGATACGGCCAGGGTTTTCTGCTGTACGATTTTACCGTCAATTAAAATTAATTGGGGGGTGGGGGGGCGGGCAGAGGGGACGGGAATCTAAGGCTGGCGAGCACATAAGCTGAAACCTCCAGCTAGGTTATTGATTGAAACCACCAAAGGCTGAATTACACAGCAATAAAACAATGGGTAACAAAAAGGAATTAATACAGACAGAAAACAAATTTTTAATCATGAAACAGCCAAACCCCTTTACAACAGCAAGCCCCAAAACGACTGAAGAGGCCTCCCAGGGAAAGTTTGTTTAATGACTGATGAATGACAGCAGCACATTTCCAATGCCAATCCCGCAGTATGCTGTAGCTAGCTAGTTAACGTTTTTTGAAGTCTTAATGAGAGGAGTGCATGCTATGTGCACTCAGCTCTTGTTCCCATGTTGTTGTCAGAAAGAAAGAAGAATTTGCATTTATATAGTGTCTTTTATATCCTCAGGACATCCCAGAGTATCTCACAGCCTATTAAATTACTTTTGAAATGTAAAGTCACTGTTGTTTTGTAGGAAAACATGGCAGCCAATTTGCCCACAGCAAGGTCCTACAGACAGCAGATGAGATGATCGGCCAGTTAATCCTTTCTACAGTAAGCCCTGGGTTGGCCATCCTCTCTTGGCAGTCATGCAGATGCTGGAAATGCTCTCCTGCATTTGCGCCCTCAAACTTTGCAAGATTCTTGCTAAATTTTCAGTTGACTCTTAAAATATGAAACTCTAGGCAGGTCCTGTGGATACTGAATCTCTGGGACCTACATCTAAAGGGAGCACTGGAGCAGGACATCAAGCCAACATGTCTTGGCTTCTCCAATGCCACTTTCACTTATTCCTTCTCATTCATGCTCTATGATTCATTGAATACTTCCTCCTGCAACTCATAAAATCATACATTTTATATAGGTTTTATGTTACAGCACAGAAACAGGTCATGTCGTCCATCAGGTCTGTGCTGGTGCTTTGCTCCGCATAAGCCACCTCGTCTAGTCATACACTCCTCCTCGCTCTGCATATCCTTTAATATTTCTCTTTTCAAGCTGAATTTATGGGCTCTGCTTTAACAGTGATTTGTGGCTCATGAAATTTTTGGGATTCACGCTGGTCCTTGCCATTGTTGGAGTAAATGACGTAGGGTGCTGTAAGGTATGCAGATGGCAGACATCAACAACAACCACTTGCATTTATATAGCGCCTATAACGAAGTAAACCATCCCAAGGCACTTCGCAGGAGTGTTACCAGACAAAATTTGACACTGAGCCACATAAGGAGATATTAAGACAGGTGACCAAAAGCTTGGTCAAAGAGATAGGTTTTAAGGAGCGTCTTAAAGGAGTAAAGTGAGGTAGAGAGGTGGAAAGGTTTAGGGAGGGAATTCCATAGCTTAGGACCGAGGCAGCTGAAGGCACGGCCGCCATTGGTGGGGTGAAGGAAATCGGGTATGCACAAGAGGAACACCGGAGGAATGCAGAGATCTCAGAGGGTTATAGAGCTGGAGCAGGCCGGAGGGAGGGGCGTGGTCAAGGAGGAATTTGAATACAAGGATGAGAATTTTAAAATTGAGGTGTTGCTTGACCAGGAGCCAATGTAGGTCAGCGAGCACAGGGTTGATGGGGTGAACTGGACTTGGTGCGAGTTACGATTCGGGCAGCATACTTTTGGATGAGCTGAAGTTTACAGAGGGTGGAAGATGGGAGGCTGGCCAGGAGAGCATTGGAATAGTCGAATCTAGGGGTAACAAAAGCATGGATGAGGGTTTCAGCAGCAGATGGGCTTTATAGAATCATAGAAGGGTTACAGCACAGAAGGAGGCCATTTGACCCATCAAGCCAATGCTAGCTCTTTATAAGAGCAATCCAGTTAGTCCCAATCCCCCGCTCTTTTCCTGTAGCCCGGCAATTTTTTTCCCTTCAAGTATTTATCCAATTACTTTTTGAAAGCCACGATTGAATCTGCTTCCACCACCCTTTCAGGCAGTGCATTCCAGATCATAACAACTCGCCGCGTAAAAAAGTTTCCCCTCATGTTGCCTTTGGTTCTTTTGCCAATCATCTGGAATCTGTGTCCTCTGGTTCTCGACCCTTCCACCAATGAGAACAGTTTCTCTTTATTTACTTTATCTAAACCTTTCATGATTTTGAACACTTTTGTCAAATCTCCTCTTAACCTTGTCTACTCTAAAGAGAACAACCCCAGCTTCTCCAGTCTATCCACGTAACTGGAGTCCCTCGTCCCTGGAACCATTCTGGTAAATATTTTCTGCACCCTCTCTAAGGCCTTCATATCCTTCCTAAAATGTGGTGCCCAGAATTAAACACAATACTCCAACTGTGGCTGAACCAATGTTTTATAAAGGTTCAACATAACTTCCTTGCTTTGTACTCCATGCCTCTATTTATAAAGCACAGGATCCTGTATGCTTTTTTAACCGCTTTCTCAACCTGTCCTGCCACCTTCAAAGATTTGTGCACAAATACCCCCAGGTGCCCCTGTTCCTGCACTGCATCTCGAATTGTACCCTTTAGTTTATATTGCATCTCCCCATTCTTCCTGCCAAAATGTATCACTTTGAACTTCTCTGCGTTAAATTTCATCTGCCATGTGTCCGCCCATTCCACCAGCCTGTCTATGTCCTCTTGAAGTTTATTACTATCCTCCTCACTGTTGACTACACTTTCAAGTTTTGTGTCATCTGCAAATTTTGAAATTGTGTCCTGTACACCCAAGTCCAAGCCATTAATATATATCAAAAAAAGCAATGGTCCCAGTACCGACCCCTGGGGAACACCACTGTACACCTCCCTCCGGTCCGAAAAACAACCATTCAACACTACTCTCTGTTTCCTGTCACTTAGCCAATTTTGTATCAATGCTGCCACTGCCCCTTTTTATTCCATGGGCTTCAATTTTGCTGACAAGCCTATTATGCGGCACTTTATCAAACTCCTTTTGAAAGTCCATATACACATCAACCACATTGCCCTCATCAACCTCATCAAAAAACTCAGTCAGGTTAGTTAAACACGATTTGCCGTTAACAAATCCGGGCTGGCTTTCCTTTATTAATCCACACTTGTCCAAGTGACTATTAATTTTGTCCCAGATTATCGTTTCTAAAGTTTCCCCACCACCGAGGTTAAACTGACTGGCCTGTAGTTGCTGGGTTTATCCTTACACCCTTTTTTGAATAAGGGCGTAACATTTGCAATTCTCCAGTCATCTGGCACCACTCTCTAAGGATGATTGGAAGATTATGGCCAGCACCACGGCAATTTCCACCATCAGCAACCTAGGATGCATCCCATCCAGACCGGGTGACATATCTACTTTAAGTACAGCTAGCTTTTCTAGTACCTCCTCTTTATCAATTTTCTCAACTTTCCCAGTATCTCAACTACCTCCTCCTTTAATGTGACTTTGGCAGCATCTTCTTCCTTGGTAAAGACAGATGCAAAGTACTCATTTAGTATCTCAGTCATGCCCTCTGCCTCCATGCATAGATCTCCTTTTTGGTCGCTAATTGGCCCCACCCCTCCTCTTACTACCTGTTTACTATTTATATGCCTATAGAAGACTTTTGGATTCCCTTTTATGTTGACTGCCAGTCTATTCTCATACTCTCTCTTTTCCCCTCTTATTTCCTTTTTCGCTTCCCCTCTGAACTTTCTATATTCTGTCTGCTTCTCACTTGAATTATCAACCTGACATCTGTCATATGCCCCCTTTTTCTGTTTCGTCTTACTCTCTATCTCCTTTATCATCCAGGGAGCTCTGGCTTTAATTGCCCTACCTTTCTCCCTCGTGGGAATGTACCTAGACTGTACCTGAACCATCTCCTCTTTAAAGGCCGCCCATTGTTCAATTACAGTTTTGCCTCCCAATCTTTGATTCCAATTTACCAGGGCCAGATCTGTTCTCATCCCACTGAAATTGGCCCTCCTCCAACTGAGTATTCATTGGGCTCCTCTGTGTGAATAGGAGGATGTGGAGATGCCGGTGATGGACTGGGGTTGACAATTGTAAACAATTTTACAACACCAAGTTATAGTCCAGCAATTTTATTTTAAATTCACAAGCTTTCGGAGATTTTCTCCTTCCTCAGGCAAATGTTTCAAGAGCTCCTTGAAGCCTACGCATTTATACATATTGAACAATACATGGTGTTTACAGACTGCCCCTGCAACTGCCCGTTGCCAAGGCAATCACCGTGTTTTTTTTCCCTGTTTGTTTTTTTGTTGAATGTGTATTCGGGGGTTCTGCAGGTAACACCTCTCTGTCTGAACACGGTGATTGCCTTGGCAACGGGCAGTTGCAGGGGCAGTCTGTAAACACCATGTATTGTTCAATATGTATAAATGCGTAGGCTTCAAGGAGCTCTTGAAACATTTGCCTGAGGAAGGAGAAAATCTCCGAAAGCTTGTGAATTTAAAATAAAATTGCTGGACTATAACTTGGTGTTGTAAAATTGTTTACAATTGAATAGGAGGAGAAAGAATAAAAAACGAAGATGGTACCAGCCCTGAGCTTGGGAGAGATCGTCAACCATTCCCTTTATTGCCTCTGGCCTCAGAATCAGGAGGGTCCTCTCCTCTTAAGGAGTAAAGGGCACAGTTTGGGAGGTCACTTTGCAAAGTCCCCCTCTGGTAAACATCTGCTTGTGCCTATTGTGTACTGCCTTCTCCTGTCAGCAGATGCAAAAGGGTGTATGTTAGAATTAGGAAGAACAACAACAGTGGCACCTGAGTTTCTAGCCTATCATTCACCCCATGTGAGTCCAAGAACATGCAGCTTGTGTTGGCAGCATGCATGATGATCCTAGCTTACACGATTTATGTGCACCATTTGAAGCAACATGCGCAGAGGTATATGTTTTCCAATTAGATGAATGATTGCCTACATGCTCTGCATGTTCTCTATTTAATGCTGCATCAAGGGGCGAGAGAACTGATGTTGGCATTCATCAACATATTTCAACATAAGAACATAAGAAATAGGAGCAGGAGTAGGCCATCCGGCCCCTCGAGCCTGCTCCGCCAATGGCTGATCTTCTACCTCAATGCCATTTTCCTGCACCATCCCCTTATCCCTTGATGCCTTTAATATCTAGAAATCTATCGAGCTCTGTTTTGAATGTACTCAATGACTGAGCCTCCACAGCCCTCTGGAGTAGAGAATTCCAAAGATTCACCACCCTCTGAGTGAAGAAATTTCTCCTCATCTCAGTCCTAAATGGCTTACCCCTTATTCTGAGACTGTGACCCCTGGTCCTAGACTCCTGAGCCAGGGGAAACATCCTCCTTGCATCTACCCCATCGAGCCCTGAAAGCATTTTGTATGTTTCAGTGACATCACCTCTCATTCTTCTAAACTTTAGAGAATACAGGCCTAGTCTACTCAATCTCTCCTCATACGACAATCCCGCCATCCCAGGAATCAGTCTGATGAACCTTCATTGCACTCCCTCTATGGCAAGTATATCCTTCCTTAGGTAAGGAGACCAAAATTGTACACAATACTCCAGGTGCGGTCTCACAAGGCACTGTATAATTGCGGTAAGACATCTTTACTCCTGTACTCAAATCCTCTTGCAATAAAGGCCAACATACCATTTGCCTTCCTAATTGCTTGCAATGGGAGGCAAAGTGTGATTGCTCTTAATTTGGCCACTTCCTGAGTCCAGAAAATTTCTGTCTCATCTCCTATTACAGCCTATACCTGCCTGAGGTGTATTCACATGCTCCACCACCTCCACCACCTCCACTAAGGAATTTAGCACCACTTTTCTTTGCAGGCTCTCATGGATCAAGGAGTGCTTCTCCTGGCCTCACAAGGAAACCCTCTCAAGCCTCGCCTGCCCCAGGCTTCCCTCTGCCTCTGAATGTCATCCCAAGCATTTACTTTGGTGCCAGGAACCATTCAACTGGTTGTCTGGCAGCGGCCTCCAGCCACCCATATAATCCTGTCCCTGCCCACCAGCCATGCATCTCTGCCGCCAGGTTCGGGCAGGAGACTGCCTCTAATCGTGTAGACGAGGCCTGTGAGTTAAAATCTCCTGAGCCTCACGCTGCGGAGGGCTGATGGCTTCCTGCTCACCTGGGCCCCTGTCCACTCCAATCCTGCTCATTTTTAAAATCGCCCCTATGTTCAGATAAGTTATTAACAATTTCCATGGTTATCTAGGATGATATGTGAGATGTACCAACATGTGTAAAGAGATGGTCGCCACTGTAGGATTGTTATCAAATCATTTTTGACTGGGTATTTTCAGTGATTGAAGACGCACATCGTTCAAAAGAATGCAAAGCCTTTGATTGGGAACTTTTTAAAGGTCATGGAGCTAGAGGAGGATTTGTTACTGATGCAGTAAATTTATTGTTAGCAATCATTTCACAATATTAAGAGTTATTACTGCTACCTGCCAGATATAAAAACCATAATTCTCTCTCTGTTCCATTCAAGCAATACTCATTCTTAGACAAACTCTCAGCAGCGAGCATTGTTATTATCTCAGCTTGGAAGGAAATCTTCAGGATTTTTGAACAATAGCACCAGTTTTAAAGAAATTCCTCCTTTTGAAGAAGCTCTCCCCTCCTCTAGTTTACCCATTGTGCAGTCCGACGGTGGGCTGGAAAACTGTTCCTAGGCCTCTCAAACCCATCAGCAGCCTGATGTAACTTATCCTACTTCCTTTCCCTCCCAGTCAAGGTGCACCAAGCCTCTGCTTGGTGGCCCGCCTTAGATCGAGAGCTTGCAACATTTGGAATTGTGCCACAGTTTACTGGGGCATTAGAGCATCAGATACATCGCTCATTGCTAGACTTTTTAAATTTAAAGATGTATAGAGCCCCATTACTTGGCTCTGTCATTTTGATAATAATAGAGTGGAAACAGCAGCTTGTGTGATCTCATCGTAACAAACTCCCTGCTCACTGAGGATCATGATGCAGTTGCTGGATCACTTGAAGCCATTGTCATATATGTTTGAATATCCCTCATCAATGTAGAATTAATTAATCTGCTATTTGCATGTATTTTCCAAACTTCGAGAACATCCAGAAATGGTATTAGTAATCAATTAACAAACCTCAATGAGTAGTATATCAAGACCTGATATAAGTGGAGGTCTGCAAGTAAAGATCTTTCATTGAGGCTGCTGAATATGAAATATTGTGATGTTTTTATAAAAGTGTTGGCTTGCACTAAAGCAGGGAGGACTGCTCTTTTAATATGAGTAAAACTATATTAAACATTTAAATTATATGTAAACTATTTTATAAATACTAGCTGAGCTGGAATCCGCACCGTTTGTACAGCACATGATCAATGCTCAGTTTGTACCATGTGTGCACATGACCCACTTTATCAATGTTTAGCAACTTGTGAATCGACAAATAGTTGCTTTCTGTGTGGTTACAGACGCATGAATCATAGAATGACACAGCACAGAAGGAGGCCATTCAGCCCAGCATGCCGGTGCCTGCTCTTTGAAAGAGCTATCCAATTAGTCCCTTGCCCTTTTCCCATAGCTGTGCAAATTTTTCCCCTGCATGTATTTATCCAATTCCCTTTTGAAAGTTACTATTGAATCTGCTTCCACCACCCTTTCAGGCAGTGCATTCCAGATCATAACTACTTGCTGCGTAAAGAAATTTGTCCTCAGCTTGCCTCTGGTTCTTTTGCCAATTACCTTAAATCTGTGTCCTCTGGTTTTCGACCCTTCTGCCGCTGGAAACAATTTCTCCTTATTTACTCTATCAAAACCATTCATGATTTTGAACGCCTCTATCAAATCTCCCCTTAACCTTCTCTTCTCTGAAGAGAACAACCCCAGCTTCTCCAGTCTCTCCACGTAACTGAAGTCCCTCATCCCTGGTACCATTCTAGTAAATCTCCTCTGCACCCTCTCTTGACTTGACGTCCTTCATAAAGTGTGGTGCCCAGAACTGGAAGACAATATCCAGCTGGGGCCTAACGAAGGTCCAATTCTTTCCATCTTCATTACGATGAGATAACTGTGCAAGTGTGTAGATTGGAGAAGGAGCCTGTACACAATGGAGAACTGGAGAGGAACAGTTAATCCTCGTCAATGCTGACTGGATGGATCTTCCCACGCATTCCACAACAGGGCAAATAGATCAATGTTGCACGTGACATTCAGAAATTAGGAAGAGCCGAAAATACTTCAGTTCTTTATCTGCGTCAGCCGTGCGAAGTCAGAAAATTACCCCCACATCTTTAATGTGAATATTGTTTGTGCAGGTGCATGCAAGAACACAAGTAGGCACTGAACAAGAAGAGGGCCATTCCTTCACAGGCCGTGTAGAATTTCCCCTAACATGGCCTCTGGAATCCATTTATGTGATTACTTGAGCAATTGAGCCACCACAGATAAAGCTTCCACGAAGATATCGTTCAGTGAAATTTCTCCTTGACCAGAAAACGGAATTGAGCAAATTGACATTTCCGCCACTCCCGTGGTCCCAACAGCCCAGAATCAATGTGCTCCATAAAGGATTTAGGAGGTGAATTTCTGTGGGGAGTTCTCATACTCACCTGATGCAACTCTGGAGGAAGAGCTGCTGGAACCCCAGAAATACGGCATTAACAGCATACTCACTACGACCGTCCGAGATCTCTGCGCTCCTCCGATTCCTGCTTCTTGCGCATCTCCGATTTTCTTCGCTCCACCATTGGTGGCCATGCCTTCAGCTGCCTAGGCCCTAAATTCTAGAATTCCCTCCATAAACTTTTCTGCCTGTCTACCTCTCTTCCTCCTTTAAGACGCTCCTTAAAACCTAACTCTTTGACGAAGCTTTTGGTCACACGTCCTAATTTCCCTTTATGTGGCTTGGTGTCAGATTTTGTTTGATAACATTCCTGTGAAGCACCTTGGGATGTTTTAGTACATTAAAGGCGCTATATAAATGCAAGTTGTTGTTTATCTGGTGTTTCTGCGACTCTTCCTCCGAAGGTAAATGGATAAGGGGGAACCTCCGCGGAACTGCATCTTGCTAATCGCTTATGTGGTTATATATCCTTATACAACCTTATTTCCAGTTCTTAAACAAGTATTTATTTTGTTCCTTTTTAAAGGAGTTAGTTCGCACAGCATTAACTTCGCACAGTGGAGGGAGGTGACTGAAATAGTTAGTGTCATCTCCACAATGCCCGGATCAGCACTGAGTGCTGGAAAAGATGTAATGACTTGAGCAGAATGGACAAAGTAAGTGCATCACCCATCCCATTAAAGGTCTTCCAAGCAACCTCTTGTATATTGGCCTCTTGGCACAATCAATATTCCTCAGTATTGAATGTGATGCCAGTCTGGACACAGTTAAGCACCAAAGCTCACTGTACAGTCGTGACTCCGTCAATACCATTGCTGGATAATGCATAATCAACAGCACTCTGTGCGCTTCTCATTTTTAAAACCCTCCCACTTTAAATTCAGGCCTCAATAGTAACGAGCCTTAATTTAAAGTACTTAAACTGACAGCAGCAATAAAACATCTCCTGAGATAAATGATTTCCCTGCAATAGATCAAAATTTCACCTCTCTGAAACAGACGTTTAAGTTTGGCACCATCCGACACCCTCCATTGAAATGTACACCGAGAGCTGAGCCCACCTGTTCCACTCCAGCAGGCCCGTGGCTGACGTACAGAAGGGTGGAATGACAGGATATGTGGTGAGCCATGTCACACCATCATCCCACCCTCATTTATATTTCCTCTCCTTTACTTCTATGGTGGGCCTTGCCAGCTTTATTCCCTGGGGAAGGTGGAAAAACTGTTGGACCAATGTTTGGGTGGAGACTCAGCAGAGCATGATCCCAAGCCGCTTTCCACCCACCCTGGCCACTTGTGCACTCATTTTCAGGAAGGTGGGGGCCAGAATATTCAGGCCAATATATGCACTACCCTGGCAGGGGGGGAGGGGGCGAGGGGGATGAAACCTTCTAATTTCTAAGTCTTGTTAATTTTATATTGCAATACATTGCTGTCAGCACCTTTGAAATTGTAATAATTTATTCGTTATTAGGGATTTGTACAATCTCGTAGCCTATGATCACTTTTGTGTTTATTGAGTGGCCCTCATTCATTTTTTGTTTAGAAGTGTAGCACTCTGATCAATTCCAATCTTCCTCGTTTCACATGCCATCTGGGACTGTGTTGCAGAACTAAATAAATGGTTCTATGCCAGTCAGCTCATGCTAATTTTGCTATGAAAGCACTGAATAGTGTGCATCATATAGCTGAAATTCTAAGGAAAGTTTTGAAAATGCCTGAAACACACGAGGCGTTTCCTGAAGGAAATAAACTGATTGATTTTTTTTTATATATAAAACTAAAACAAAACACAATTAGCCATTGTTAATGGATATCATATTTGTATAAAATGCAGGATTAGATAATGAAGATATAAGATGCTTAACTGTGATGAGGAGTGACATGTGTGAGAATCTGTTACAATCTAGACCTTCTTCTGAAATTCCAATTTAATCTGTTTCCAAAAAAAATCTCAAATGAATGAAATGTTAATTACAGCCACCTGTTCAGCTCTTTCTCTATAAAGGACTGTCTAAACTGCAGATTGGGAGGCCTTGTCAAAACATCCAGCCCCTTTAACCCAATTTTAATAACCTTCATTGTAGATCGCTGGAGCTTTCTCCCATGTGAAAACACGATTAAGCCCTAAAGTACTGGCATTACAAAACTGTTCTCTGCTGGCTTAAGTGTATATCCAGCAGACTTCAAATATTTGGAAGTGTTTCTTAAAGAGTAGGAACTATTGAAGTGCTTGAATAAACCTGTGTTTACATATATTGTATCTTAACGCTGGGCTATCACCTTGGATTTACCCACTGATGGTTTGCTTTTCTTCATCAGTTAAGATTATCAAATAAAATCTCATTAACCTCCTTGACATCTCAGCCTATAAACCCTTTTAATACTAAACACGTGTAAAACAGTGCAGTTAAATCCTGATAAAGGCTTAACATTTTGAGCATGGATTAGAGTTATTCTGGAATCAGAATTATGCTGGGGAATCAGAACTTGAAAATTCCTATGGGATTGTATAGATAAGAGAGAATCAAATGGATGGATAGGCGGATAGGTAGACAGACAGATAGACAGACAGATATATAGATAGAGGTCTAAAATACAGTAGACATTTTCAATTCATAATCTGTCTCTGTTGTAACCTTTCTGGTCTTACTCTATTTTATCGATACGGCCATGGTAATTACCCCTCTGGACTGTCCTCTCTTGTTGCTCTTAAACTCCAAATACTTCCTACACATTCGACCTCCTCTGCTGTGTTGAAATCAAGACTTATTACACAATCTCCTGCCCTAGCGTATTCTTTCCCAAGATCTGGAAACTGTGAAATTCCTTCCACTTTGGTCTTCCACTTACAATGCTGAATTTGGTGTCACTCTGACCACTACTTTTTTTGATTTAGCTCATCTTTTCTCCTACTGTTCTTGACAACAGAACTGCAACATAGCAGATGTGTTCATCTAACAGAAAGTTCAGGAAAGTTTCTGCTAAAATACCTTTCCAGTTAAAACATCTAATATATAGCATGGTATAGCTAGAATCTTACGCATCCCATTATACAACCCATAAGCAGCTATCATGCACCAATGTTTAACATATCGCAGTCATACAGTACCTTGTAAACCCGAGTAAACTTTTTTTTGCTTAAATAACAATGTTTTAAGATTTGAAAATAATACGTATTTTACATTACTCACTAATCACTGCATCTTTGTACATTTTCAATGGCAGTGCATCATTTTTCAAACACATTGGGCCAGAAATCGCTCCTGAAATAACGGAGGAGCTCAACAGCGCTCTCGGATTTTTAGTGGTGAATTGAAGGAGCGCGTTTGCACATGCGCAGTAAAACGCGGAATTCGTGAACTTGCTCCTAGTGGTTCGCCGCCGCTATGACAGCTTCGAGTTAAAGGGCCATCGCACGCTGCAATCAGAGAAATCATTAAAAAAGCGCCAACTTGGTTATCTGCCTGGTTGGAAAGTAACTAATTATGCCACCAAACAGGTACGCTTAAAAATACCAGGTCTAAACTAAGTTTTAACAAGTCTTAATGACCACCAAACAACCAAAAGTTAATTTTTAAAAATGTGAAGTCTCATATTACTCCTTATTTTAATAGTTTTTGGTCATAATTTTTAAAAAATCTTTTCTTTATTTCAATTATTTCTTTGGCTTTTTATTAAAAAAATTAATTTTTTAATTTACAATGACATCCAGAATACTAACTTTAAATGAATGAAGTCTGCTTGCCTGTTTGAGCAATGCAGCCTGAATCTGTGGGTGGGACTTCTCTTCCTGACAGATTTTTGTGGGCGTGTCTTCTCCTCACAGACTGTTCCAGCCGCGGCAGCTCCCGCTGCTCAGAGGCTGGGTTGATAGCGCGCATTTTTGTTTAAAAGTTCAAATTCAAGCAATTCGACGCCACAGAGCCCGCAGTGAGTATTTTCATTAATTATGAGCTGCGGTGAGCGTTGCCTGGCCGTTCTGCGTGATTTCTGGTCCATTAAAACTGGTACTGCCAACCTGCAGAAAATACATATTTATCTGGTGATATTAATCTTGTCAAAATCATCACACTGTTTGTTTGGTCTGCCCTACCAGCTAAAAAATAGTTTTGATATTTCCCCATCTTTTGCATATAATCTCTCAGTGGGTGAGTGAGCTGTCTTGTGTAGGGTGATGGGAAGCTCTTCGCACAGGTTATACTTACAGTTTGCAGCATTGTGATTATTGTGGTATTTAAATTGACTGCAATGATATCTTGTTTGATGAACATATTGATTTCACAATCCATTGCGATCTTTATTTCATGCTCATCTGGTTGTTTGTGCGTTATCTCTCATTCGCTGGAAATGGGGAGAGTTGGAAGGTTTAAGGCTTGCCAAAATTGTATTTATTTCCAGGTTTTCAGCCAGACAGAATACAGTTTGTGACTGCTTGGCATCCATTATGGTTAATGCACCCAGAACGACAATTCAATGATGATGGGTGGGGGAGGGCACTATAATAACCCATCATTCAGTTTACATATAATTGATCCAGGTGATATCCAAAATCTTATACCATGCAGAGTCCATACCCTATGTGCTGTACATATGCTGACAATAGTCTACAGTTTAATTTTTAGTCCATTTTCAATCCTTGTATACTGACCAAGGGGGGAAATCTCTTCCTGTTGCTGTATGTTAGCGACATTGTAAACACACTGGGAAGATTTCCTCTGATTGCTATTTCTAGTGCAATTGTAAAGCTGTTCTTTTAGAAATAACAAATATATGAAAGTTTTCTGTTATGTTAAGTATGCATCAACACATAGTGACCAGAGGAAACCTTCCTGCCAAATAACAATAATCTTGAATGAGATATACAGTTTAATGCATCCCTCCCATTTCCCAGATACACATGCTAACTATCACAAACCATTCACCATTCCAACAACGTTCACCTGAGGAAGGAGGAAGCCTCCGAAAGCTTGTGAATTTAAAATAAAATTGCTGGACTATAACTTGGTGTTGTAAAATTGTTTACAATTGTCAACCCCAGTCCATCACCGGCATCTCCACATCATTATAAACCCTCCACACTATCTCTACTTCCTGAACAGTTGAAAAAGCAAAATTTTTCTCTATTTCTAAAGTTCTTTTTAACATTAACTCTAAATGCTCCCTCTGTTATATCCAATTGAAGTGTCAAATCCCAAACTGCAATGCTTTTGTAACATAGCAGTTATAAATTCCAATGCCAGCACTGATTCTTTACAGATAAGAGCAGTGGGAGGCATTCTTACTAATTGCTACTGTACTTGTGAACAGATAATTGGATCTTACACCAAGAGTAATGCACTGTGACATCTGTGACTAGCACAGTATGACCTCTGACTCCCAGTTCTGTCTACAAGATGTGTTATAATTGAATTGATGAAAAGAAAATGAATGTCACTGTTTGCCAGACTGTAGGAATTGGTGAAGATGCATCTGATTGATATCTTCAAATAGATCTGTAGCCACCAGCCACCTGGAGAACTGGATTTTTATTTTATGTTAAAGAACATTATTTTGGCACATTGACAAATATGTAAAAATAAATTAAATAAGATATTCCTTCTACATATTAAAGCTTCAGTCGTCTCAGGCAATGTGGCTGGATTTATAATGGATTTATCATTTGTTGGGGGAAAAAAATCTCATGTACCTATCACCCTGTTTCTTGACAATGAAGATGTCATCCATTACTCCCTGATACAATGATCAAAGTGGCATCTTTGGTGCCTCATGGCATCAAACAATGGCATTTATATCCCAAAATTAATAAGCAACATTTTTTGGCTACAAAGACTATAGTGGTGTCAAAATAAGCAGACACCATGACCTCAATTTTAGCTCCTCTCGGCCAGCGAGAATGTCGCTTGCGATGGGTTAAAATTAGGCCGAGTCGACTTACCGGCCTGAGCTCGGTCCGTTCCCGACCTGTGTCAACGTGTATGCTTCTGCCACTTTCCAAACATGTCACTAGAATTCTCATAGTGAGCCATTTACCTGAATTGCCATTCACAATCTCTGTATCCTTTTGGGAATTGTATTTTTGTAACGTTTACAGAATCGTGGTGCTGATCGTTTTTATAAAAATACTGGACTGTCTTCTTTAACATTGTGTTGTGAGACCATTTTGCATTTGCCTGTTCTATGTAAGTATTGTATAAAACCTCTGATCTGAGCTGCTTTACCCCACTCATCTCCTCCGACTTACTTGCCTGAAAATGTTAGGACATTGATTACAAGATGGTCAGAAAATACCTCAGAATCAAATTTCCTCATTGGCTCATTCACAGCAGTGAGGTTTCCAGTGAAGTCTTAAGAATCATCAGCAATCTCATCCTGCTGATGCTTAATAACTATGTTCATAGCGTCTTTAAAAAAGCTCACAGCACAATGTGGTATAGTTGTGAGAAAGATTACAGGCTAGGCTATTGTGTGTAGATAGAGAAACTGAGGGAATTATTAACAATTGATTATTTAAATGTTGCAACTTTTACCCAGCATCATCACCTACTAGAAAAGCTAAATGCTCAGCAGAAAATTAATCTGCAATGGTGCTACTCATACATTTTTAATATGATGTTACCTGTACAATGTGCCATTAAAGTTGCTTATTAAATTCCTACAGGAACGCAAATGATAGAAATGTAGAGAGTGAATTTGAAGAAGAATATGTCAAATACAATTAGCCATTCTTCAATTTAAGCTGGTGAATTATGTGATCTGATAATTCTTAAGAACTGCAAAATGTAAATCCCAAAATGATACCGTGTTATAATGTAGCATTTGCTGCGTCATGAGAGTTTTGACTTGCAAGATCAATAAATAAATGGACTTGACTCAGCTCTTCTGGAGCCATCATTGTTTGTCTACTTGGATGTGCATTGTTATGTGATGTAGAAAAGAAAGACATAATAAAGAGAAGAAAGACATGGTCTATGTGGCCATATCTGTTTGCCTGCAGTAATGGATACAGTTTCCAGCTGTCAGTCCCTCAGCACTGTTCAACAAAATGGTCTCAGGGCCTATGTGGATCCTACATCGGTGGGTGGCAATCCCACACTAACTGCTGAACAGCCTTGAGCTGCAATAGAAAAACAAAAGCCACTTAAGATAATACTACTTTAAAAAATGTCATGAATGAAAGATAATTTCAGTCAGGGTATTTACTTGCATATGTACATTGATCTCTGAACCTTTCCTTAGAAAATGTGCAACTTTAGGAAAAGAAGCTAATTTTGGTTGATCGTTTAACTTAGTGGTTTAAAAAAATGAAGCCAGTTTTATAGTCCTGAATATAGGTTTTAAAATGTAAATCTGAACATGTACTATCTAGGCCCAACCACTCCCCCCAACCTCAACAGCACCACTATCGTCAAGCCCCCCACAATCAACATCTTGGGGGTCACCAGTGACCAGAAGCTTAACTGGGTCAGTCATATTTATATGATAGCTACAAGAGTAGGGCTGAGGCTGGGTACTGTGAGTCTCCACTATCTATAAGGCTCAAATCAGGAGTGTGATGGGATACTCACCACTCACCTGGATGGGTGCAGTTGCAACGACACTCAAGAAGCTCAACACCATCCAGGATAAAGCAGTTCACTTGATCTGCACCCCTGCTCGTGAACTCAATCTCCACCCTTCCACCCCCGGTGCACTGTCGCTGAAGTGTGTACGTTCTATAAGATGCAATGCAGCAACTCACCAAACTTACTTCAATAGCAGCAGCCAGCCCTACAACCTCTACCATCTAACATCATGGAAACACCATCACCTCTAAGTTCCCTTCCAAGTCGCACACCATCCTTCATTGTCGCTGGGTCAAAATCCTGCAATTCCCTACCTAACACCATAGTGGGAGCACCATCACTATAAGTATGACAGCAATTCCAGGAGGTCTACTATCATCTACTCAGGGGAACTATGGACGGGCAATACATTTTGCCTTGCTAGTGTCTCCCACGTCCCGAGAAGAAATTTTAAAAATCTTACCTTCTACATAGCCTGATCTGCTGGCATGTGCTAGTATAAGAATAATGGGTGAGAGTAATACATTTTGATGAGCATCATCTTTTTTATTTGGTATAGTTTAATAAATGTTTTTGTTTTTTTAAGTTCTTAGTCCTCAGTGTTGCCTATCACCATCATGCTTTCTACTTCACAATTTTGGTGTTGAAAGGTGAGATGAAGTAGGGTGGGAGGAGACTCGTGTGGAGCATAAACACTGGCGTAGACGTGTTGGGCCGAATGGCCTGTTTTTGTGCTGTAAATTCTGTGTAATTCTATGTAAAAGAGTCTATACCAACCTTGTGGAGCATTGTCCTCCACCTAATGACCACTGTAGGGCTTGGATTCTCCTCTTATTTGGGGCGGTAAACAAAGGGAAACATGTTCCTAAAGGCTACCGCCTCAAATCCTGCACCTGAAACCTCCCAAAAAAATCACCTCCTCCCTTTAAGGCCTGCCACAAGCCCATTGCACGGCTAACCACTTCACTCCATTCCCTTTCATTTTTTGCCCTAAATAATTACCATCAGTATATTAGTGGTGGTAGGAACAAGGTATCCCTGAGGTGGACACCACATTGAAAAAGCCATTTTATGTGATGCTACTAAGGCTTGGTGTTTCTTTGCCTGCGTAGCTACCTTGTTAGTACTCTGGGGGTTGAGTCAGAACCCTTTCTGTTACTTTTACTCAGCATTGTTCAAAGTACTGTTTTGCACTCGAGACATGTTTTTCTCATTGGGAGTACCTTTATTTTGATGATATGAAGAGAAGGTGGATAAACACATAGAAGAGAAACTGTATCCACTGGCAGGAGGGTCAGTAACCAGAGGACACAGGTTTAAGGTAATTGACAAAAGAGACAGAGGGGAGATGAGGAATTTTTTTAACGCAGCGAGTTGTAATGATTTGGAATGCACTGCCTGAAAGGACGGTGGAAGCAGATTCAATAGTAACTTTCAAAAGGGAATTGGATAAATACATGAAAAGGAAAAAAATGCAGGGCTATGGGGAAAGAACAGGGGAGTGGGACTAATTGGATAGCTCTTTCAAAGATGGGCCAAATGGACTCCTTCTGTGCTGTATGATTCTATGATTCTATAAGAGGCTAGGTTGGATGCCCTTAGAGTCAGGTTGCACTAAAGGGTATCACATCCCCATATGTAGACACTCACTCATCAGGGGCTACAGACCGAAACGATCTTACTTCGATATCTCCATAGCATGGGGTGAGGGAGGGAAGGGGGTACAAGAAGAAATGCAAATGGAACAGGAATGCCAAAAGTCAACTGCCAGAGCAAAGAGAGCGCAGGCGAGAGCCCAGAACTTTAAATAAATAAAGGCTGACTTATTAAATAACGTCACTTCACACCCGCCCCCTCACAAAGTCCCTTACTTTCCAAGACTTTTCCCAAGGTTCTTCATAAGGCAGAAATCAACATTTCCCCTGTCATCATTCAACTCCCAAAAGTTGAGAGCGCACACAGTAATGAATTCATAACTCTATGTGATCGAGCTTTCTTTACTTTAAACAAAAACATTCATCGGAAAGTGCCAATGAATCAATTCTCCTTTTTTACAACGACTTCCTAACATCATGATTATCGTTTGTGCCAGCTAACTTACTCACTCTAGTTCCCAGTCTACCAATCTTACAAAGTGCTCCCTGAGTTGTGGGTGGGATGGTTCCCTGGAGCCTTGGTGACCTGAGGTTACTCATCTCAGGGTAGCTATTGTTCCTGAAGGACCAGCTTCCAACAGACTGGCACAAACAGGAGCAAGAGGTGCTCGGCCACCTCAAGCCCCCTCATGTGGAAGGGGCATTGGAAGGGGCCTTAAGGAAGCAGACTCACTGCCACTCTCCGGAGTGACATCTATGCCCACTCCTTGCAACCCACTGGAGGTGGGAATAGGCTCAGCCATTCTTCTGGTCGGTGTCATCACAGACCGAATAATCTCAATGAATTCTTGAATGTTTTGTGAAAATGTTCTGCTCAAAGCATCTATTGAAGCCATCAAAATCCTTAGAAGCTCCTCCTAAAGCCGATGCAGCAGCAGTTTCTGGACAATAACAGACTGCAGAGTGTTGAAAAGGTCCTGAGAAATTGCTTGCAATGTGTTGCAGATGCAGGTGCTGGACTCCTCCCACTTATCCGTTATCTCAATTATTTGCATGGAAGCTATTTTCAGTGCCTTCGCATGAGTTCGATGGTCCCGAATCATTGTTCTTTTGAAGACTGGGCCCTGAGATCTAAGTTCCTAGGCTCTGTCTCCGTGGAGAAACAATACTTTCCCTCTCTTCCACTTCCAGGACTTCATTCTCACTAGCACTCAGTGACTCACCAGTGACAACCCTTCTAACTGTCTAACTAATTCCTCATGAGTCGGTGTCCCTGTGCTGCTGCTTGCACAGAGAAGATGCCAGGGTGGAGTTGATGACAACGTGGCAGCAGCTGTGGACCTGGAAGTGCCTGGCCAGTCATCAGAGTGGCTGGCCTCTTCCTCCTTTGATGTGAAAGACAGATGAGGTTGTTTAACTCTGAACACAACGACATTTGCCCATGAAGAAATATTGAATGGGTGTAAGGGCATGGCAACAAAACAGCACAAGGAAGTGTAACTACTTGTGATGAGCCTTGCTCAGCCTTTACCAAACTACTCTTACTTTCTCCTACCGCCTGTCCATCTACCTACTACATTTAACGCCTCATCTTCCTGTGGACTCAGAGTTTTCTGTAATGGCGGTCCTGTCCTAGTTGTCCTTCTGTGTGCTGGTTGTATGCCATTTTTTGTTTCGGAAGGAGAGAACACAAAGTTACAGGCCTGTGAATGCCATTGAGACTTATCCTATAAGAGGTCATTTATGCCATGATGATGAGAGGTGATGGTGTCCTGTCCCTTTAAATGAAGTGTCCCTGAAGACTACCTTAAGCCCTTGTGTGTGGAGATGCCGGTGATGGACTGGGGTGGACAAATGTAAGGAGTAACAAAGGTTTTTGCAGAAGTGAGTTCCCCTGCCACCCAGATGCTGAGAGAGAAAGAGCATCACAGGTAAATGGGTGAGTGAAGCTGTCTGTGTGATAGAGGATATGTACTGTTTCCTACATTACAACAGTGACTACACTTCAGAAGTGCTTCATTGGCTGTAAAGCGCTTCAGGACGTCCTGAGGTCATGAAAGGTGCCATATAAATGCAAGTTCTTCTTTTTTTCTTTCTTTCTGTTTTGGCATCAGAACCTGAACTTACCTTGGCCACTCTTGTAAGGTCATTCAACCTCTTTTCTCATCGTGAGGCAGTTCTTGGGGCGGTGCAGGTTGAAATGATTGCCTCTACCACCTCCCTCCAGACAGCCTGCACTACCCTCCCATGTGGCTTTCTGCCCTCAGCGCCCATCAGACAGTCCCTCCTGGCCCTCATTTCTGCCAGCAGCATCTCCACTGACCCTTCAGAAAATATGGGGGCACTTCCAGCTGTTGACACTCCCCGAGACTGCTGCTTCTTCTGCCGTCCCACTGAGCACTGATGCTACCGTTTAACTGACTCCTCCCTCCCACTGGCGGTAAGCCGACGAAGGACGGTTTTCTGGCCTCCAAACTGCCCAATGGCCAGTGGCAGTTCTAGGAAGAGATTCAGTGGGCAGCGACAGTTTCACAATGGTGGGTGTTAGAACCACCCCATTGCAACCCACCCCCCCGCCTCACCCCCAACAGGAGGAGAATTCAGACCTGGACGTCAGACATATTAAAATGCTATTTGTTCACTAATCCCCCATCCTCATTCAAAATCCCTTGGCTCCACCTTTGCCCCTTCAGCTTGAATGATGGAATAGTCTCAGCTGTCGGCTTTTCTGCAAACCGTTGGCAGTGCTGATCTGTGGGGTGGAACTGCTCTAATTATCCCCTCCCCAGGAGGAAGTATCATTAACATTTAAAGCAAATGTTCCAACTTCCTGTTTGGGAATCAGACACTCCACCACATGGGCTACCAAGCTGCCTTGTCAAATGGCATTTCTTTTCATGCAGTCTTATAAAAGTTGGAACGTTTCATTAAGACATATGTAGATGGGAGGTGAGGAGAAATGTTTTTACGCAGCGAGTTGTTAGGATCTGGAATTCACCGACTGAAAGGGTGGGGGAAGCAGATTCAATAATAACATTCAAAAAGGAACTGGATACATACTTGAAAAGGAAATGTTTGCAGAGCCATGGGGAAAGAGTGGGGCTAATTGGACAGCTCCTTCAAAGAGCCGGCACAGACATAATGGGCCGAATGGCCTCCTTCTGTGCTGTAAGATTCTATGATTCAATGTAGATTTTCTTCTAAGCTTTTAAAATGAGAGCTTTATGCTAGGTATGGTTTGACAGATATAAAGCTTGGCCATAAAACGTTTTTAAACTCTAACTTCTCACCGTGCATTAAAAAAGGATTCTGAAACCTTTATTTTTTTTCACAAATTAAATGTAAGATTGAAAAAGAGTAGGAGCTTGACCTTTCTGTTTTTGTTTTATTTGGTTGCTTTTTTTATGCTCTCTGTAGGTTACCACTAGAGGAGTTTAATAGTGCTGTGATAACTTGTTCCCGGCCTATGCCTTATACTCACAATGTGGCCGCCACATGCAGAAGTAGACAGATATATGCTTTAATTATATCTCAGTTGTGCAACTTGCTTCAAAACAGAGTGTTCCTAAATGTACCACCAGTGAAAGTATTTGCAAACAAGGATTTCTAAGTAAAGGAAATTCAGGTGACATCCGCGATAATGTGAGTTATGAAAACTATTTGCAAATTATCTTTCTGTGCATAAGGAGAAATGATTGAGATCCAGTCTGTGTGCAAGGAAACTTTATTCAGATCACACTAAACATGTACCAGCACTTACCTAAACCTATTCAGTTGGAGCTGGATTGTATAGAGAGCCTCTGTCCGTTTCAGGAAGTGATCTGTAATAAATAATAAAGTGAAACATTATACAAAATATTCCTTTTAAGCAGAACATTCTGAGGTTTAAGCTTCCTCAGTGTAGTAAATGGTTCTGCCCATGGCTGACACCTCGTAAGACCAAATATGGCTTGGTGAGTCTCCAGAAATCCAATCCCGTGCAGCCTATGTGAATCATAGCTGGCAACAACTGATAATCTCCCACTTGCAGTCCCATACGGGCTGTTAAATAACTAGAGAACGTATTTGTAATCTTTTCCAAAAGTAGAAGTTGTTGTTGAAAGTATTATTTCCATCTGCATACGCGTAGCACACACCCACTGGGGTCGATTGTAACTCTGGGAGGACGGGGTGGGAGGACGGGGTGGGGGGAGCGAGGGCAAAATGCTCTTGCAGCAGAAAGTTTCAAGCCCAGGCCTCGCTTAAATCTGACGGGCGGGTTTCCCAATTGATTTTTTTTTAGCTCAATTTCCAGCGGGCTCTCCGGAAGCCTCTTAAAGTGAGGCTGCTATTCCCTTCTGCTTGGTTCCGTCTGGAAACTGTCTGGAAGGAGGAATGGGAAAGAAAGAGTCGCAGGCAAGCCCCCAGATTCACAGAAGGCTTCTGGAGGTGCTGTTGGAAGAGGTGAGAGCGAAGAAGGAAGTCCTGTGTCCCAGCAGTGGAAGGAGGGTTCCCTAACATGATGTGCATCAGGCATGGACAGAGGTGGCAGAGGTTGTAAGCTCCAGGAGTGCAGCCCACTCCCCGGAACTGAATTCACTGGAGGAAGCACGTCAACGACCTCACAAGAATAACAACCTCTCATTCTTATTCCAGACACGCACTCACCTCTTCCTTGCTGCCTTCACAGCAGCCACTAGAGCCATTTTAATCTCACATTTGCAGAATGTACGGTCTTATGGTCTCCTTTGTAGGAGACCATAAGACCACAAGAGATAGGAGCAGGAGTAGGCCATTCGGCCCCTCGAGCCTGCTCCGCCATTCAATGAGATCATGGCTGATCTGATTTTTACCTCAACTCCACTTTCCTGCCTTTTCCCCATATCCTTTGACTCCCTTGCTGATCAAAAATTTGTCTAACTCAGCCTTGAATGTATTCAATGACTCAGCCTCCACAGCTTTTTGGGGTAAAGAATTCCAAAGATTCACGACCCTCTGGGAGAAGAAATTCCTCCTCATTTCTGTCTTAAAGGGCGACCTCTTATTCTGAGACTACGCCCCCTGGTTTTAGATTCCCCCATTAGGGGTAACATCCTCTCAGCATCTACCCTATCGAGTCCCCTCAGAATCTTGTATGTTTCAATAAGATCTCCTCTCATTCTTCTAAACTCCAATGAGTATAGACCCAACCTGTTCAATCCCTCCTCATAAGACAACCCTTCCATACCCGGAATCAACCTAGTGAACCCTCTCTGAACTGCCCCCAATGCAAGCATAGCCTTCCTTAAATAAGGGCACCAGAACTGTACGCAGTACTCCAGGTGTGGTCTCACCAGCACCCTGTACAGTTGTAGCATGACTTCCCTGCTTTTATACTCCATCCCCCTAGAAATAACGGCCAATATTCCGTTCGCCTTCCAGATTACCTGTTGCACCTGTATGTTGACTTTTTGTGTTTCATGTATGAGGACACCCAGATCCCTCTGTACCACAGCATTTTGTAGTATTTCTCCATTCAAATAATATTTTGCTTTTTTATATTTCCTCCCAAAGTGGATGACTTCTCATTTTCCATCTGCCAAATTTTTGCCCATTCTTTTAACCTGTCAATATCCCTTTGCAGACACTTTGGGCTCGATTTTGGGATCGTGTTTCCGGCGGGTTCCCAGCGGGGTGGCCCCGAAAATCCCGATATCCGGTCACGTGACCGGATCGCGACGAAATCCCGGCCACTTCCGGGTACCGCGCTGACGTGCGGGGCTGCGCGCGCAAGCCCCGCTGGTGGGAATCCCGCAGGCAATTAAAGCCAGCGGGGTTCCACTTGAGAGTACTTACCTTGCTCGTTGTGGTCAGTTAATGAGCTGAAGCAGCTGTCAAAAGAGGAAGTGTGGGATTTTAGGTTCAAGGCAGTGAGTTTCCCACACTGGGGGAAACAGTCCCTCCTCAACCAGGCGTGTTGCAGCCAGCAGCCTGTGGCAGGTGCCAAGGTGCGCTCCACGGGGGAGAGCCCTCACCCACTCAGGAGGTCACCGCGTCACATAGGGCAACCCCTGCCCTCCACCACCCCCCGCCAAGCCAGAGGACAGACCGACACGAAACCGCAGCCCCAGTCCGAGGAACCACCCACCTACCCTGCACAACCCCTCAGACCAACACCTGCCAGATGGGTGGTGTGTGGACACCCTCGGAGGACGAAGAGCATGACCAGCACCAGCAGCCTCGCAGTCCACGCCGTCCGCCGCAGAGACGTGGATCCCCCCAACACGGTGTTGTTGCACGCCCACCTGCACAGCAGGAGGGAGGGCTACCGCAGAGAGAGACGCATCGCAGAGGGCACTACCCTCGCCACAGGGTCCACAGACCGAGGCGCAGCTCCCCGGACCTCTCCGAGCAGCAGTGCACAGGGAGGCGCAGATTCGCTTGACATGTAGTCGTGGAGATCTGCAGCCTCTTTCATGCCGAGCTGCTCCTGGCTGGCCCCAGCACCAACTGCTTACCTGTCGCTGTCAAAGTCACCACTGCCCTCCACACCTTCTCCTCCGCATCCTTCCAGGGTGCAGCCGGCTACACCGCCGATGTCTCTCAGTCGTCTGCGCGGACGAGCCCTGCAAATACACCTGCACCTACTCTGCAGTAACACGATGGGTGGCATCAGTGGTGGGTCCTCATAGTGATACCCAGGAGCGGCCATTATTGGACACAACGGACAGGATTCGCGGAGACATGGCAGTGGTGGTGTCAATATAATGTGTGCTGTTTGTTGCTCTGAAATTCAATATAGGTAACACCCATGATAAACCCTCAGACACCCTTGTGCACCCCCTTCATGCTGACGACACGTTTGCCTTACGCTGCCTACTGCACATATGTGATGCATGCCCTGTGGCTGCAGCACAGGTGGTGGCAGGTTGAGTGAGGCTGGCCGTGAGGGAGATGCACGGGAGGGTGAGTATGGGATGGAGCAATGAGATTGTATGAGGATTGGGTTGCGTGTTAGTGGCAGGATGAGTACTGGCGAGGTGAGTAGGTGGAGGTAAGATGAGGATGGGGTTTGAGTGCCGAAGGAGATGTGGGGTGGGGGCAGTGTTGTGGCAGACGGAGTGTAGGGGAAAGACTTCATGTTCTCACTGCGGCTGACCTACTGCGGTCATTGCAGCGCCTCCTGCACTGTATGCAGGTGGGCCATATGTTGGTGCCGCAGGTGACCCCCTCTGCCACCTCGAGCCAGGCCTTCTTGGTGGCAGAGGCAGGCCTCTTCCTCCCGCCCGCCGGGTGGAAGATCTGTGTCCACCCCTCCTCCTCACCCCATC
The DNA here is from genome assembly GCF_035084215.1 of Heptranchias perlo. NCBI lineage: Eukaryota > Metazoa > Chordata > Chondrichthyes > Hexanchiformes > Hexanchidae > Heptranchias > Heptranchias perlo. The sequence goes on along the minus strand of NC_090327.1, from coordinate 133,655,122 downwards.
TGATGATACCTGGGGTGAGGCATCATTAAACTGGGAGCAGCCTTCCCCCTGGGCTGCTCCATGCTGCAATTTGTTCCATTGGTTGCAGCATCTGTCAGTGGAGGACTGCCCCTTTAACTAGAGAGCCTCCAGCTGACAGATCGTACTGCGCATGCGCAGCCCGACCGACGCGCAGGCCAGCGCCGTGGACCCCGGAGGAGCAGGTAATTGTTTCCTATTAGTGGGTTGCCTGCTACGATCGCGTGGGCAACCCACTAATTTCGCCGAGCGTGTTGACCACGCTCCCGGAGGACCACCCGCTGGGAACCCGCAGGCCTGCTAAATTCGAGCCCTTTGTGTCCTCATCGCAACTTTTCCGCCTATCTTTGTATTGTCAGAAAATTTGGCCACAATACACTCTGTTCCTTCATCCAAGTCATTGATATATATTGTAAATAGTTGAGGCCCCAGCACTGAGCCCTGCGGCACCCCACTAGTTACAGATTACCATCCTGAAAATGACCCTTTTATCCCGACTCTTTGTTTTTTGTTAGTTAGCCAATCCTCTATCCATGCCAGTATATTACCCCCAACACCATGAGCTCTTATCTTGTGCAGTAATCTTTTATGTGGCACCTTATCAAATGCCTTTTGGAAATCTAAATATACCGCATCCATTGATTCCCTTTATCCACCCGGCCTGTTACTTCCTCAAAGATTTCCCTTTCATAAAACCATGTTGACTCTCCTTGATTGTATTATGAGTCTCCAAATGCCCTGCTACTACTCCCTTAATAATTCATTCTAGCATTTTCCCAATGACAGATGTTAGGCTAACTGGTCTATAGTTACTTGTTTTCTGTCTCACTCCCTTCTTGAATAGGGGTGTTACGTTTGCGGTTTTCCAATCCACTGTGACCTTTCCAGAATCTAGTGAATTCTGGAAGATTACAACCAATGCATCCACTATCTCTGTAGCCACTTCCTTTAAGACCCTTGGATGCAAGCCATCAGGTCCAGGGGACTTGTCAGCCTTTAGACCCAGTAGTTTACCTAGTACCTTTTCTCTAGTGATAGTGATGATTTCCCCAATCTCATCCTCTAAGGGACCAACGTTTACTGTAGCTACCCTCGTCCTTTTTATATACTTGTAGAAGCTTTTACTGTCAGTTTTTATATTTCTTGCTAGTTTACTCTCATCATTTTTTTTCTCCCTCCTTATTAATTTTTTTAGTCATCTTTTGCTCACTTAGACACTCACTGACTCTGGTCCTCACGCTCTGCAGGAGAAAACAGCGAACATCACCAGGAAGACCACAGGAGGATCAGCAAACCTCTTGGTCAAATCAGAGCTGGAGCAGTAAACTCTTGAAATAAGTGGCCCTGCGCACATTGGGGATTTGGAGGCTGTGGGGCTTATCTGAACAGGGTCTCTGGCTTTTACTTGTACCCCTTCATGTAGCACAGAAAAATGCACATTCAGCCAGCTTGACTACATCAAGGTGCATTATGATGCATGTCATCTGCAACTGTCCGGCCTCTCAGAGCTCCCCTAACCCTTGTTCCTTTTCTCTAGGTCCTGCTGAACAGCCACGGCCCCCCGAAGAAGAAACCTTACAGGAGGAGAATCCTTCAGAGGAGGCTCCATGACACCCAAGCACCAGCACAGAGACTGACATCCCGGCTGGTTTACAGAGTGAGGTAGAGGGGTCTGCATGTGGTGATGCGCCCAGCACGAGGGAGCAGAAGCAAGAAGTGGTGGCAGGGACAGCCCAGGAGACAGCTCACTGGAGGACAGGGTCCTCTCCCAGCTCTGCTGAGGACAGAGATAAGGACTTCAGGGGCTCAGCTATGAAAAGAAAACTGATAGCCTCACACAAGCAGTTACACCAGGTATTGGAAAGCCTGCCAAGGAGCTTTAGTACCATAGCTGAAAGTATGGAGGAGTCCACTTCTGGCCTGTGTAGTATCATCTCCGAGGGCATCGGCCCTCTGCTGTCTACCTGGGAGACAGTGTCCACTCCAAGGATTCTGCAGCCGAGCCCTCACAACGGAGTCAATGTTCATAGTATTTGAAGCTTTGGTGGAAACTCAAATGGCTGATATGCCGGATCTGTGCTCCATCTTGGAGAGATTGGTCATAAACATGGATAAGGGCTGTCATGTAATCGCTTATCTCCTACAGGCTGCTCTCTTGCAGATTAGTGGAAGTGATGAGCACCAGCTCTATGGGGCAGCATGACTTGCCCTCTCCCAGGATGTCAGCATGCCTGCTCCCTTTCCACCCCCCCAACCAATCCCCACTATGGTGCCAGAAAGCCAGCTAGGTCCCTCACGCAAACACACTCATACACACAAACACACTCATACACACACACAAACACACTCATACACACACACAAACACACTCATACACACAAACACACTCATACACACACACAAACACACTCATACACACAAACACACTCATGCACACACACAAACACACTCATGCACACAAACACACTCACACACACAAACACACTCATACACACACACAAACACACTCATACACACACACAAACACACTCATGCACACACACAAACACACTCACACACACAAACACACTCATACACACAAACACACTCATGCACACACACAAACACACTCATGGGGCTCGATTTTAGGGTCGGGTTTCCGGCGGGTTTCCAGCGGGGGGGCCCCGAAAATCCCGATCTCCGATCACGTGACCGGATTCGGACGAAATCCCGGCCACTTCCGGGTACCGCGCTGACGTGCGGGGCTGCGCGCGCAAGCCCCGCTGGTGGGAATCCCGCAGGCAATTAAAGCCAGCGGGGTTCCACTTGAGAGCACTTAACTTGCTCGTTGTGGTCAGTTAATGAGCTGAAGCAGCTGTCAAAAGAGGAAGTGTGGGATTTTACGGTCAAAGCAGTCAGTTTCCCACACTGGGGGAAACAGGACCCTTCAAACCAGGCGTGTTGCAGCCAGCAGCCTGTGCCAGGTGCCAAGGTGCGCTCCACGGGGGAGCGCCCTCACCCACGCAGGAGGCCACCGCGTCACATAGGGCAACCCCTGCCCTCCACCAACCCCCGCCAAGCCAGAGGACAGACCGACACGAAACCGCAGCCCCAGTCCGAGGACCCACCCACCTACCCTGCACAACCCCTCACACCAACACCTGCCAGATGGGTGGTGCGTTGACATCGTCGGAGGACGAACAGGATGACCAGCCCCAGCAGCCTCACAGTCCACGCCGTCCGCCTCGGAGAGGTGGGGCCCCCCAACACGGTGCTGCGGCACACCCACCTGCACAGCAGGAGGGAGGGCAACCGCAGAGAGAGATGCGTCGCAGGAGGCACTACCCTCCGCACAGGGTGTACAGAGCGAGGCTCAGCTTCATGGACCTCTCCGAGGAGCAGTGCATACGGAGGCTCAGAGTCAATCGCCAGGTAGTCGCCGACATCTGCAGCCTCCTTAACGACGAGCTGCTCCCTGATGGACCAAGCAGCATCTTCTTACCTGTCGCCGTCAAAGTCACCACTGCCCTCAACTTCTTCGCATCTGGTTCCTTCCAGGGTGCCACCGGGGACATCACCGGGGTCTGTCAGTCCTCTGCACACAAGTGCATAAGGCAGGTCACCGATGGGTTGTTCCGCAGGGCCTCCCACTACATCAACTTCGCCATGGACGAGCGCAGCCAGATGGAGAGGGCGGTTGGATTCCATGCCATGGCCGGCTTCCCACGGGTGCAGGGTGTAATCGACTGCACCCACATCGCAATACGGGCACCTCCGCATGAGCCAGGGCTGTTCATCAACAGGAAGGGGTATCACTCCATGAACGCCCAGCTCATCTGTGACCACCGCCAGAGATTCCTACACGTGTGCGCCAGATACCCCGGCAGCTGCCACGATGCCTTCGTCCTCAGGGAGTCCGCCGTCCCGCCCATCCTGCAGGCACCCAACGCCGGCAACGGCTGGCTCCTCGGCGACAAGGGGTATCCCCTCCACACGTGGCTCATGACACCTCTGAGGAACCCCATCACCGAGCCGGAGCGTCGGTACAATGACAGCCACACTGCTACCAGGTCTACAATTGAGCAGACCATAGGGCTTCTCAAGATGCGCTTCAGGTGCCTTGATCGTTCTGGGGGAGCGCTCCAATACACACCATTCAGAGTGGGACGAATCATAGTTGTCTGCTGTGCCCTGCACAACATGGCCCAACAGAGAGGGGTGCCGCTGGAGGAGGCCCCATCCACACCCGCCACCCACATTGAGGAAGGCGAGGGCGAGGAGGAGGAGGAGGAGGAGGAGGAGGAGGAGGAGGCGGAGGAGGAGGAGGAGGACGCGCCCGAGGATGTTGGACGACCCATGCGCCGAGCCGCGACTCACCGGGATGGTCGCCGGGCCAGGGACGCACTCATACGTCAACGGTTCTCCTAGAGTCAGACACTGCGAGGCGCTCGCATCTCCTCACCTGCACATGCGAGCGGCCATACCAGCCCCCTCCACTGAAGAGTGCTGCCAGTAATCCTGCACCCACAGCAGTGTGCCCAATGGGTGGCAGCAGGTGTTCGCCGTCATGATGGCCTCCACGGAACGCAACTACTGCACAAGCCGCGGAAGAATGGACGAGAGGTGGCAGGAGTGGTGAGAATAGACTATTTAATATGTGGAATGTGACATCATTTAAGAAACAAAGTACAAAATAATAAACACCCTGGTGTATTCCCTTTGTGATTATAAGGCCTTTGGAATTCTTCTCCGGGAACCCCTACGTGGTGCTACCCCTGTGGCTCCAGCAGAGGTAGTGGCAGGTTGCTCGTCTTCTTGCCTTGACCGGGTAGATGCTTTTGGCGGACGGCCCCTGGGTTTCGGTGCCCGTGAGGGCACCTCCACAGACTGCTCCTCCTGCACCGGGGCAGGGGCAGACTCGGCCACCTGGAGAGGAGGCACCATTGCGGGTGCTGGTTGAGAGGTGGGCGACGGGTGGGACGTGGGGACGCCTTGAGAGGCGTCCCCGCTTCCATGTCCCCGGTCACCATCATCCCTCTCTTGGCCTCGGCCCACATCACCCCTTCCACCCTGCTGGACGGCAGTTTGGATGGCATGTGTGAGGCCTTGCAAGGCCACCCCTAGTGTATCCCTCAGCCTGTTGGTGGCGTCGGAATGTTGCTCACCCTGAATCCGTACAGACGTTGTGAGGGCCTGCAAGGACTCGAAGTGGAGCTGTGCGTGACGCTCGAGGGAGGCCAGCCTGTCCTCCACCGCAGACAGTCCCGCACCTACCCGCGACACTGTGTCGCCGGTACCCTCCTGTGCCTGCGCCACCAATGCCCACATGCAGGAGGTGGACTCCTCCATCGCCTGCGCTATTGTGGACAATGCGCGCGGCACCTCTGCCAGCACCTCAGCAATTAGCTGGTGGCCCTCGACGACTCTCCTTTTCTCTGGTGGCCCCCTGGGTTCAGCATCTGGGTCCGGCTGAGCAGAGCCTGGAGATGAGTGCTCCCTCCGTCGCGGACCCTCCGCGGCTGCCCCTGCCACCAGGGTCTGCTCATGCTCACTCGTGCGCAGTGACTCACCAAGTGCTACCCCAACTAGTTGGCGAGGGGGACCCACCGAGGTGCGTGTCTCTGCGCTGGTGGATGGTTGGCTCTGATGTGACGATGCACCCTCAGAGACCGCCATGTCCTCTGAGGAATCGCCCTCCATGCTCGCTTGATCCAAAGACGCACCTGCAAGAGAACAGAGGGCACTTTGAGGCATGTGGACCAACTTGACAGTGCGCCTGATGGCAGGTGATGATACGGTCACTCGCGATCATGGGTGTTGAGTGTCAGCTTTCCCTTACCGCCCATTTCGGCAGCGACACACTCGCCATCGGCCACCGACAGGCAATGTCGCGTGCGGGCGAGGTCGAGCGCCTCCACCTCTGCGTCGGTGAGCTCCACCACTTGCGGCGGCCCACCTCCGGTGCGTGCCCTTTCGCGGTTGTTCTTGCTCCTCTTCTCCTGTGAAGGCAAAACACAGATGTGTGAGTGGGTGCGTCTTGCATCGTGAGACGCATCGAGCATCGGTGTGGTTGGGTTGAGCGTGGCGCGGAACGGATGGGAGGAAGTGTGGGCCACGTGCCCATCCCATTGCATGGGGATTGGGGTGTGTGGTAGTGTTCGGGTGGGGTCAGGGACGGTGGGTACTTGCGTGCACGGCGAGGATGGTGAATGAGTGGCTGTGAGGATTGCTGATGGAGCGCAGTGGTGGCTGTGCAGGAGGGGGTTGTGATCTGCTTGGCGTGATGGTGGGGACGGGATGTGGGAGGGTGCGTTGGTGTACTCACCTTGCCAGACCTAGTCAGGTCATTGAAGCGCTTGCGGCACTGCTCCCAAGTCCTTGGGGTGTTGCCCCTGCTGCTCACCTCCGCCGCCACCTCTGCCCATGCCTTCCTGGTTGCGGCGGCAGGGAACTTGCGCCCATCCTCAGGGAAGAGTGTTTCCCTCCTCCTCCTCACGCCCTCCAGCATCAGCTGCAGTGCCAGATCTGAAAAACGGGGCGCAGCCTTTCCCCTTGGTTGAGCCATTCTCCCAGACCTCTTGCTTGCAGCAGGAGGGGCTTTGGGAGACTGCCCCTTTAACTGGAGCTCCTACATCGCGTCGACGGTACTGCGCATGCGCAGCCGGCCGGCACGCAGCTGGGGAGCGCAGAACCCGGAAGCAGGCCTTAATGGGTCCAATTATCCCGCGATCGCGTGGGGGACGCGAACAATTACCCGTCCGCGTTTTCGACGCTCCCGGAGGACCACCCGCTGGGAACCCGCAGGCCTGCTAAATTCGAGCCCATGCACACACACAAACACACTCACACACACAAACACACTCACACACACAAACACACTCATACACACACACAAACACACTCATGCACACACACAAACACACTCATGCACACACACAAACACACTCATACACACAAACACACTCATACACACACAAACACACTCATACACACACACACACTCATGCACACACACAAACACACTCATACACACACACAAACACACTCATACACACAAACACACTCATACACACACAAACACACTCATGCACACACACAAACACACTCATACACATACACACACACACACACTCAGACTCACAAAAACACACAAACACACTCATACACACAAACACACTCATACACACACACAAACACACTCATACACACACACAAACACACTCATACACACACACACACACTCAGACTCACAAAAAACACACAAACACACTCATACACACAAATACACTCATACACACACACAAACACACTCATACACACAAACACACTCATACACATACACACACACACACTCAGACTCACAAAAAACACACAAACACACTCAGACTCACACCAACACACACACGCACACACAAACACACTCAGACTCACACAAACACACACATACACACACACAAACACACTCATACACACAGACAAACACACTCAGAATCACACAAACACACTCATACACGCACAAACTCACACACAAATTTTACTTGCTTCTGCGGAAGCAGACCAATGCCTGAGACAGTTCCAAGATGCTATCTGCTTTGTACTCTTACTTGGGCTAGTTGTTGAGATTCATTGTGGACTGTGAGGTGTATCAGAAGTATCACCGGACCACTGATGAACACCCAATATGCTTCTCAACGATGCAGTACTGCACTGAAGTGCCAGCCAAGATTCGGTACTCAAATCCTGGAGTGGGACTTCCCTTGCAAATAAAAAAACTGCATCAAAGATGTTCTCTTTGTATCACTCTGACTTTACAAGATAATAAGAATGCATGAAATGGGAAAAGGTCATTCACCCCTATAAGTTCATCCTTGCAAAGACCATGGATAGTTGGCTCCATTCTGCATGCTATCCAATTTGATTAATTTCAAAAGAAAAAATTGCCCCTCCCTAAAAGGTAACTCAAGTAAATCATTGGACCATCGATCTGATTTTATATCCTACAGCAAATATCCTCTAGAATATCTCACGTCTGAGTCAGGAGGCTGTGGGTTAAAGCCCCACTCCAGGACTTGAGCACAGAATCTAGGCTGACACTCCAGAGCAGTACTGCATTGTTGGAGGTGTTATCTATTAGAGGAGACCTTGTTCAGGTGACAGAAAATAGAAGAGCAAGGATTTCTCCCAATGTCCTGGCCAACACTCCTCCCTTGATCATCATCACAAAAACTGGCCATTTATCTCAATGTTGTTTGTGGGACCTTGTTGTGTGCAAATTTGCTGGTGGATCTATCTAAATAGCTGCAGTGACAACTTTTCACATGGAATTCATGGGCTGTAAAGCATTTTGAGATGTCCTGAGATCGTGTTTGACAAATTTATTAGAGTTCTTTGAGGAAGTAATGGGCAGGGTGGATAAAGGGGAACCAATGGATACAGTATATTTGGATTTCCAAAAGGCCTTCGATAAGGTGCCATATAAAAGATTACTGCACAAGATAAGAGCTCATGGTGTTGGGGCTAATATACTGGCATGGATAGAAGATTGGCTAATTAACAGAAAACAAAGAGTCGGGATAAAAGGGTCATTTTCAAAATGGCAAACTGTAACTAGTGGGGTGCTGCAGGGCTCAGTGCTGTGGCCTCAACTATTTACAATATATATCAATGACTTGGATGAAGGAACAGAGTGTCCTGTGGCCAAATTTGCTGATGATACAAAGATAGGCGGAAAAACAAGTTGCGATGAGGACACAAAGTGTCTGCAAAGGGATATTGACAGGTTAAGTGAATGGGCAAAAAATTTGGCAGATGGAATATAAATGTGAAGTCATCGTACATGAAACACCAGAAGTCAACATATAGGTGCAGCAGGTAATCCGGAAGGCAAACGGAATATTGGCCTTTATTTCTAGGGGGCTGGAGTATAAACAGGGTGCTGGTGAGGCCACACCTGGAGTACAGCATACAGTTCTGGTGCCCTTATTTAAGGAAGGCTATGCTTGCATTGGGGGCAGTTCAGAGAAGGTTCACTAGGTTGATTCCGGGTATGGAGGGGTTGTCTTATGAGGAGGGATTGAACAGGTTGGGTCTATACTCATTGGAGTTTAGAAGAATGAGAGGAGATCTTATTGAAACATACAAGATTCTGAGGGGACTCGATAGGGTAGATGCTGAGAGGATGTTACCCCTCATGGGGGAATCTAAAACTAGGGGACATAGTCTCAGAATAAGGGGTCCCCCTTTAAGACAGAAATGAGGAGGAATTTCTTCTCCCAGAGGGTCGTGAATCTTTGGAATTCTTTACCCCAAAAAGCTGTGGAGGCTGAGTCATTGAATACATTCAAGGCAGGGTTAGACAAATTTTTGATCAGCAAAGGAGTCAAAGGATATGGGGAATGGGCGGGAAAGTGGAGTTGAGGTAAAAATCAGATCAGCCATGATCTCATTAAATGGCGGAGCAGGCTCGAGGGGCCGAATGGCCTACTCCTGCTCCTATCTCTTATGGTCTTCTGGTCTGAGGATGTGAAATACGTTACATAAATGCAAGCTCTTTCTTTGTCATTCTTGACCAACTGTCTCTTTGGCAGAAGTTTTCCAAGATTTCAATAATTCTGTCAAGCGCCTTTCGAATGGCTGAAAAGGCCATCTCATAGAGAGTGAATCTATACCAATATACTAACGATCATTAAACCCTTGCCAGCATATGTGATGATTGGTGATATAAAATTTGTAGAGATATATTTCACAAAGCCACAAGGAATCTCAGCAATGTGCTATATCAATAGTATGAGTTTATATAAAACATCCATATAAAATCAATAATTTAAAAAAAGATTTAGGCAATCCATCTTTATAGCAACAAAGGAACAAGAGTAGGCCATTCAACCCCTCGAGCCTGCTCTACCATTCAATTAGATCATGGCTCCCGTGACATCACAGGAGAGCAGGTAGGTGATTGTTGGTGAGTTGTACTCATTTTTTTTTAATTGCTCTCTAACTTAGGGCAGGGGGTTAAATTAAGAGCTGAGAAAATATACCTGCTATTAGTTTATTAAATTAATAACTTAATCCATATTAGCTAATTAATCAAACTAAAAATAATCGATTGAATAAAAACCTTAACTAATTAATTAATAAAAAAAAAGGGTTAGATAAGGATGGCAGGGCAGGTGGTGTGTCGTAACTGCAGCATGTGGGAGTTTGTGGAGAGCAGCGTAATCCCAGGCAATCACATCTGCCGTAAATGTCTGCAACTCGAGGAACTTCAGGTCAGAGTTGTTGGGCTGGAGTTCGAGCTGCTGACATTGCGATGCATCAGGAGGGGGAGAGTTATCTGAACACTTTGATCCAGGAGGCACACCCACCCCTTAGGTTAGGCAGTAGTTTAGATTCGTTCAGTGATCAGGGACAGGAGGGCGTGACTGCAAGTCAGGCAGATATGGGGACCCAGGATGTAGTGATGGAGGAGCCTCAACCCTTGACCTTGTCCAACAGGTACGAGGTACTTGCTACCTGTGTGGATAGGTTCAAAGGCTGCAGGGAGGATGGGCAAACTGACCACGGCACCATGGTACTGGATGCCATTCAAGTTGGGGGAGTGAAAATGAATGTGGTAGAACATAAGAACATAAGAACATAAGAAATTGGAGCAGGAGTAGGCCAATCGGCTCCTCGAGCCTGCTCCGCCATTCAATAAGATCATGGCTGATCTGATCCCAACCACAAATCTAAAGAACACAAGAAGTCGGAGCAGGACCCGGCCACATAGCCCCTGGGCCCTCTCCGCCACCCACAGGGCATTGACCGATCCGAACTCAGCTTCATGTCCAATTTCCTGCCCGCTCCCCATAACCCCTAATTCCCTTTACTTCTAGGAAACTGTCTATTTCTGTTTTAAATTTATCTAATGATGTAGCTTCCACAGCTTCCTGGGGCAGCAAATTCCACAGACCTACCACCCTCTGAGTGAAGAAGTTTCTCCTCATCTCAGTTTTGAAAGAGCAGCCCCTTATTCTAAGATTATGCCCCCTAGTTCTAGTTTCACCCATCTTTGGGAACATCCTTACTGCATCCACCCGATCAAGACCCTTCACAATCTTATATGTTTCAATAAGATCGCCTCTCATTCTTCTGAACTCCAATGAGTAGAGTCCCAATCTACTCAACCTCTCCTCATATGTCCGCCCCCTCATCCCCGGGATTAACCGAGTGAACCTTCTTTGTACTGCCTCGAGAGCAAGTATGTCTTTTCTTAAGTATGGAGACCAAAACTGTATGCAGTATTCCAGGTGCGGTCTCACCAATACCTTATATAACTGCAGCAATACCTCCTTGTTTTTATATTCTATCCCCCTAGCAATAAAAGCCAACATTCCGTTGGCTTTCTTGATCACCTGCTGCACCTGCATACCAACTTTTTGATTTTCTTGCACTAGGACCCCCAGATCCCTTTGTACTGCAGTACTTTCCAGTCTCTCGCCATTAAGAAAATAACTTGCTCTCTGATTTTTCCTGCCAAAGTGCATAACCTCACATTTTCCAATATTATATTGCATCTGCCAAATCTCCGCCCACTCACCCAGCCTGTCTATATCCCCCTGCAGGTTTTTTATGTCCTCCTCACTCTCTACTTTCCCTCCCATCTTTGTATCATCTGCAAATTTTGATATGTTGCACTCGGTCCCCTCCTCCAAATCGTTAATATAGATTGTAAAGAGTTGGGGACCCAGCACCGACCCCTGTGGAACACCACTGGTTACTGGTTGCCAGTCCGAAAATGAACCATTTATCCCAACTCTCTGCTTCCTGTTTGATAACCAATCCTCCACCCATGCCAGAATATTACCCCCAATCCCGTGATTTTTTATCTTAAGTAATAATCTTTTATGTGGCACCTTGTCGAATGCCTTCTGGAAGTCTAAATACACTACGTCCACTGGTTCCCCTTTATCCACCCTATACGTTATATCCTCGAAGAACTCAAGCAAATTTGTCAGACATGACTTCCCCTTCATAAAGCCATGCTGACTTTGTCCTATTAAATTATGCTTATCTAAATGTTCCGTTACTGTCTCCTTAATAATAGACTCCAAAATTTTACCCACCACAGATGTTAAGCTAACTGGCCTATAATTTCCAGCCTTCTGCCTACTACCCTTTTTAAATAACGGTGTTACATTAGCAGTTTTCCAATCTGCCGGGACCTCTCCTGAGTCCAGGGAATTTTGGAAAACTATCACCAAAGCATCCACAATCCCTACTGCCACTTCCCTCAAGACCCTAGGATGGAAGCCATCAGGTCCAGGGGATTTATCCGCCTTGAGTCCCATTATTTTACTGAGTACCATCTCTTGAGTGATTTTAATCGTATTTAGCTCCTCCCCCCCGAGAGTCCCCTGTTTGTCCAGTGTTGGGATATTCTTAGTGTCCTCTACTGTAAAGACTGAAACAAAATATTTGTTCAGCATTTTTGCCATCTCCATGTTTCCCACCATTAATTTCCCGGTCTCATCCTCTAAGGGACCTATGTTTGCCTTAGCCACCCTTTTTCTTTTTATATAACTGTAGAAACTCTTGCGATCTGTTTTTATATTTTTTGCTAATTTCTTTTCATAATCTAACTTCCCTTTCTTAATCAATCCTTTAGTTACTTTTTGCTGTCTTTTGAAGAATTCCCAATCTTCTATCCTCCCACTAAGTTTGGCTACCTTATATGTCCTTGTTTTTAGTCGGATACTATCCTTGATTTCTTTACTTAGCCACGGGTGGCTGTCATTTCTTTTACACCCTTTTTTCCTCAGTGGAATATATTTATTTTGAAAGTTGTAAAATAACTCCCTAAATGAACACCACTGCTCATGTACCGTCTTACCCTTTAATCTATTTTCCCAGTCCACTTTAATAAATTCCGCTCTCATACCATCATAGTCTCCTTTATTCAAGCTCAGTACGCTTGTTTGAGAATCAACCTTCTCACCCTCTAATTGGATATGGAATTCAACCATGTTGTGGTCGCTCGTTCCAAGGGGATCCTTAACTAGGACATTATTAATTAATCCTGACTCATTACACAGGACCAGGTCCAAGGTTGCCTGCCCCCTTGTCGGATCAGTTACATACTGCTCAAGAAATCCATCCCTGATGCACTCAATGAACTCGTCCTCAAGGCTGCTCTGCCCAATTTGATTTGTCCAGTTAATATGATAATTAAAATCCCCCATAATTATGGCTGTTCCCTTATTACATGCCCCGACTATCTCCTGATTAATACTTCTTCCAGCAGAGTTGCAACTATTAGGAGGCCTATATACTACGCCCACTAATGTTTTTTTTCCCTTATTATTCCTTATCTCCACCCAAACTGTTTCATTATCTTGATGCTTTGTCCCCATATCATTTCTCTGTATTACAGTGATTCCTTCCTTTACTAACATAGCCACCCCACCTCCCCTTCCTTCCTGCCTGTCCTTCCTGATTGTTAAATACCCTGGCATATTTAATTCCCAGTCGTTGTCACCCTGCAGCCATGTTTCTGTAATGGCCACAAGATCATACCCATACGTAGTTATTTGTGCCGTTAACTCGTCCATTTTATTACGAATGCTACGTGCATTCAGATAAAGAACTTTCAAATCTGTTTTGTGACGCTTAGTTCCTGCTTTTTCCTTTTTTAACACTTTACCTATTACTCCATACCTTCTGTCCCTTCCTGTTACGCTTTCCTCTCTCTCCCTGCTCAGGTTCCCAACCCCCTGCCACTTTAGTTTAAACCCTCCCCAACAGCACTAGCAAACACTCCTCCTAGGACAGCGGTCCCGGCCCTGCCCAGGTGCAGACCGTCCGGTTTGTACTGGTCCCACCTCCCCCAGAACCGTTTCCAGTGTCCCAGGAATTTGAATCCCTCCCCCTTGCACCATTCCTCTAGCCACGTATTCATTTGAAATATCCTCCTATTTCTACTCTGACTAGCACGTGGCACTGGCAGCAATCCTGAGATTACTACCTTTGAGGTCCTATTTTTTAATTTACCTCCTAACTCCCTATATTCTGCTTTTAGGACCTCATCCCCTTTTTTACCTATATCGTTGGTGCCTATGTGCACCACGACAGCTGGCTGTTCGCCCTCCCCCTCCAAAATGTTCTGTAGCCGCTCCGAGACATCCTTGATCCTTGCACCAGGGAGGCAACACACCATCCTGGAGTCTCGGTTGCGGCCGCAGAAACGCCTGTCTATTCCCCTTACAATTGAGTCCCCTATCACTATAGCTCTGCCACTCTTTTTCCTCCCAGCCTGTGCAGCAGAGCTACCCGTGGTGCCAGGAAGTTGGCTGCTGCTGCCTTCCCCTGATAAGTCATCCCCCCCAACAGCATCCAAAGTGGCATATCTGTTTGAGAGGGGGATGGACACAGGGGACCCCTGCACTACCTGCCTGCATCTCTTACTCTTCCTGGTGGTCACCCATTCACTTCCTGCCTGTATACCCTTTACCTGCGGTGTGACCAACTCGCTAAACGTGCTATCCACGAGTTTCTCTGCATCGCGGATGCTCCACAGTGAGTCCACCCGCAGCTCCAGCTCCGAGATACGATCGGTCAGTAGCTGCAGGTGGACACACTTCCCGCACACATGGTCGGCAGGGACACTGGTAGTGTCCATGACTTCCCACATCTTGCAGGAGGAGCATATCACGGGTGCGAGGTCTGCTGCCATGACTTGCCTTAGCTGAGTTACCCCTTTTAAATTACGTTGAAATTAGAAAATGTTAACTATACTAGGGACCTAGGTTCACTAAAAAAAAAACACTATCTGCTATAAAACCTGCAGATCTTCCCTTTCTTATTACTTTACTTACAGTAAAATGGTAGAAATACTCACCTGAACCTACTCACCAATCAGCTGCCTCCCCTGTGCCGCGTCACTTTCTGACTGGTGACGTCACCCCGAACTGCCGCTGGTCTCAGAGTCTCGCTCTCAGAGTAAGCTCTGGTCTCGCTCTCTCCACACTGTTTATATCTCCGCTCTGGTCTCGCTCTCTCCCGCCGCTCACCGACTGGACTCTCGCTCTCTCCGCGCTGTTTATATCTCCGCTCTGGTCTCGCTCTCTCCCGCCGCTCACCGACTGGACTCTCGCTCTCTCCGCGCTGTTTTTATCCCCGCTCTGGTCTCGCTCTCTCCCGCCGCTCACCGCTCTCAGGTCCACTACCGCTCTGCAGGAAAAGCAAGGCAAAGCAGCACCTCCTTCCCCCACTTCACCTAACTCCCACACGTACCGAACTCTCAGCACACTGTGAGTTCGGTACTGGTAGGGATAGTATAGTTAGGGGAAAGACACTGTTCTCTGCAGCCGTGACCAAGGCTCCCGAAGGCTGTGTTGCCTGCTCAGAGCTGAAAAAGAACTTGGAGTATGAGGGGGAGGATCCAGTTGTCATGGTCCATGAAGGAACCAACAACATATGTAGAACTAAGAATGAGGCTCTGCTGAGGCAGTTTGAGGAGCTAGGGTTTAAGTTAATAAGCAGAAGCACAAAGGTAATAATCTCTGGATTACTATCTGAACCACATGCAAATTGGCGTCAGGACAAACAGATCAGAGAGTTAAATAAGTGGCTCAAAGAGTGGTGTGGGAGGCAGAGGTTTGAATTCATGGGGCACTGGCACCAGTACTGGGGAAAGAGGGAGCTGTTCCTTTGGGATGGGCTCCATTTAAACTGGGCTGGGACCAGTGTCCTGGCGAATCGAATAACTAGGGCCATAGGCAGGGCTTTAAACTAAAAAAGGGGTTGGTGAGGCGTCAGGTGAGGGGAAATTTAGAAATTTAATGAGAAAAGTCAAGGCAACAGAGCAGTGTAGTGATTTGGGTAAAGATAAGCAGAGTGTGGCAGGAAGGGACAGAGAATTTACCAATAATAGTGCATCAACAAGTAAGGTCAAAGCAGGAAAAAATGGTAAAGAAATCAAAACTAAAAGCTCTTTATCTGAATGCATGGAGCATTTGTAACAAGATAGATGAATTAGTTGCACAAATCGAGATAGATGGGTTTGATCTAGTCGCCATTACAGAGACATGTTTGCAAAGTGACCAAGGTTGGGAACTAAATATTTCTGGATACATGACGTTTAGAAAAGACAGGCAGAATGGAAAAGGAGGAGGTGTAGCCCTAATAATAAAGGATGACATAAGGACAGTGATGAGAAAGGATCTTGGCTCAGAAGATCAGGAAGTAGAATCAAAATAGGTAGAAATAAGAAATAACAAGGGGCAGAAAACATTGGTGGGAGTAGTTTATCGGCCCCCTAATAGTAGCAATAGTGTTGGACAGAGTATTAATCATGAAATAATAGGAGCCTGTAACAAAGGTAACACAGTAATCGTGTGGAAATTTAATCTACATATAAACTGGGCAAATCAAATTGGCAAAGGTAGTCTGGAGGACGAGTTCGTGGAATGCATTCGAGGCGGTTTCCTAGAACAATATGTCATGGAACCAAACAAAGAACAGGCTATTTTAGATCTTGTATTGTGTAATGAGATAGGGTTAATTAGTAATCTCACAGTAAAGGATCCTCTGGGGAAGAGTGATCATAATATGATAGAATTTCACATTGAGTTTGAGAGTGATGTACTTAGTGTGAAACTAGAGTCTTAAACTTAAATAAAGCCAATTACATAGGTATGAGGGGTGAGTTGGCTAAGGTAGATTGGAAAATTAAATTAAAGGGTATGATGGTTGATAAACAATGGCAAACATTTAAAGAAATATTTCAATATTCTCAACAAATGCACATTCCATTGAGAAATAAAAACTCCATGGGAAAAGTGATCGATCCATGGCTGATTAAAGAAGTTAAGAATAGTATTAGATTAATGAAAGAGGCCTATAATGTTGCGAAGAAGAGTATAAGTCTGAGGATTGGGAGAGTTTTAGAAACCAGAAAAGGACAACCAAAAAATTGATATAAAGGGAGAAAATAGAATATGAGAGTAAACCTAAAGAAATATAAAAACAGATTGTAAGAGCTTCTATAAGTATGTAAAAAGGAAGAGAAAGCAAAAGTAAACGTTGGTCCCTTAGAAGCTGTGACAGGAGAAATTATAATGGGGAATCAGGAAATGGCAGATGCGTTTAAACAAATATTTTGTATCTGTCTTCACAGTAGAAGACACAAAAAGCATACCAGAAATAGTGGAGAACCAAGGGGCTAATAAGAGCGAGGAACTTAAAGTAATTAATATCAGTGGAGAAAAAGTACTTGAGAAACTAATGGGACTAAAAGCCGATAAATCCCCTGGACCTGATGGCCTACATCCCAGGGTTCTAAAAGAGGTGGCTTTTTGTTATTCATTCATGGGATGTGGGCATCGCTGGCGAGGCCAGCATTTATTGCCCATCCCTAATTGCCCTTGAGAAGGTGGTGGTGAGCCGCCTTCTTGAACTGCTGCAGTCCGTGTGGTGAAGGTTCTCCCACAGTGCTGTTAGGAAGGGAGTTCCAGGATTTTGACCCAGCGACGATGAAGGAATGGCGATATATTTCCAAGTCGGGATGGTGTGTGACTTGGAGGGGAACGTGCAGGTGGTGTTGTTCCCATGTGCCTGCTGCTCTTGTCCTTCTAGGTGGTAGAGATCGCGGGTTTAGGAGGTGCTGTCGAAGAAGCCTTGGCGAGTTGCTGCAGTGCATCCTGTGGATGGTACACACTGCAGCCACGGTGCGCCAGTGGTGAAGGGAGTGAATGTTTAGGGTGGTAGATGGGGTGCTAATCAAACGGGCTGCTTTGTCCTGGATGATGTCGAGCTTCTTGAGTGTTGTTGTAGCTGCAGAGATAGTGGATGCATTGGTTATGATCTTCCAAAATTTGCTAGATTCTAGAATGGTCCGAGTGGATTGGAAGGTAGCAAATGTAACCCCGCTATTCAAGAAAGAAGGGAGAGAGAAAACAGGGAACTACAGGCTAGTTAGCCTGATATCAGTTGTCGGGAAAATGCTGGAATCCATTATTAAGAAAGTGGTAACTTGGAAAATCATAATATGATTAGGCAGAGTCAACATGGTTTTATGAAATGGAAATCGTGTTTGACAAATTTATTATAGTTTTTTTGAGGATATAACTAGTGGGGTAGATAAAGAGGAACCAGTGGATATAGTATATTTGGATTTTCAAAAGGCATTCGATAAGGCGCCACATAAAAGAATGTTATGTAAGATAAGGGCTCATGGGATTGTGGATAATATATTAGCATGGAGAGAGGATTGGTTAACAGACAGAAAACAGAGAGTAGGGATAAACGGGTCATTCTCCTAATGGCAGGCTGTAACTAGTGGGGTGCCGCAAGGATCGGTACTTGGGCCTCAGCTATTTACAATCTATATTAATGACTTAGATGAAGGGACCGAGTGTAATGAATCCAAGTTTGCTGACAATACAAAGCTAGGTGGGAAAGTAAGCTGTGAGGAGGACACAAAGAGTCTGCAAAGGGATATAGACAGGTTACGTGAGTGGGCAAGAAGGTGGCAGATGGAGTATAATGTGGGGAAATGTGAGGTTATTCACTTTGGTAGGAAGAATAGAAAAACAGAATATTTTTAAAATGGTGAGAAACTAGTAATTGTTGGTGTTCAGAGAGATTTGGGTGTCCTCGTACAAAAAACTCAAAAAGTTAGCATGTAGGTGCAGCAAGCAATTAGGAAAACAAATGGCATGTTGGCCTTTATTGCAAGGGGGATGGAGTACAAGAGTAAAGAAGTCTTACTACAATTGTGCAGGGCTTTGGTGAGACGACACCTGGAGTACTGTGTACAGTTTTGGTCTCTTTACCTAAGGAAGGATATACTTGCCTTAGAGGCGGTGCAACAAAGATTCACTAGATTAATTCCTGGGATGAGAGGGTTGTCCTATGAGGAGAGATTGAGTAGAGTGGGCCTATACTGCCTGGAGTTTAAAATAATGAGAGGTGATCCCATTGAAACATGTAAGATTCTGAGGGGGCTTGACAGGGTAGATGCTGAGGGGTTGTTTCCCCTGGCTGGAGAGTCTAGAACTAGGGGGCATAGTCTCAGGATAAGGGGTTGGCCATTTGAGACTGAGATGAGGAGGAATTTCTTCACTCAGATTGTTGTGAATCTTTGGAATTCTCTACCCCAGAGGGCTGTGGAAGCTGAGTCGTTGAGTATATTCAAGGTTGAGATCGATAGATTTTTGGACTCTGGGGGAATCAAGGGATATGGGGATCGGGCGGGAAAGTGGAGTTGAGGTTGAAGGTCAGCCATGATCTGATTGAATGGCAGAGCAGGCTCAAGGGGCCGAATGGCCTACTCCTGCTCCTATTTCTTATACTCTTATGTTCTAATGGCTCATCTGTACCTCAACTCTATTAACCCATAGCCCTTGATACCCTTGCCCAACAAAAAATCTATCGATTTCAGTCTTGAAATTTCCAATATCCCAACATCCACAGCCTTTTGATGGACAGAATTCCAGATTTCTTTATAAACTGAAGTATGAATATGTGGGTACAGATACTAAGGAGTTTTCAAGCTTGCAATAGGTTTGAAGGCAAGGGATTACAACGACCTGAGGTTTTGAAAAAGTTATCAGTGCACAGCTATAATAAAGTAAAGATCAGCTCTTAAGTCTGTCATAATAAGTGAGGCAAAGAAATTCCATAACACAAGAAAACAGTTTTTAACAGCTGACTAAAACAATGTAAGAGATCTCTTTGAAAGCCATTATTTCATCAAGCAAATGAGTGAGCTTTCCAGACAGCTGCAAAGTGTGGCTTTCTTTCTGTGGGCTTTTCAGCAGTATTCGAATCCAACTTTTTCACAATCCACTATTGCTGCCTTCATGTCAGCTGGAGCTGTGAAAAAAATCCCGGGCAGCAGCGGGATAACCTGGGATTCCCAGAGGAACACTCATGTGCTTTTCTCAAAGTCTGGTGAATGATAGAATTGTGACAGTTTGGATTCACGCCGCTTAACAAAAAGCGACAACTGCATCCTGCGAAAACTGAGAGCTTTTTCAAACCACTTGGTTTTTGTAACCCCAGCACAGAACTTATTTTCCCAATCAGATAACAATTAGTAGAGTGAACGTAGCAGGTGGAGCATAAGTCAGGAGAAGCGGAAATGGCACATATGGGAAGTGTTTGTTGGGAATCTCAGCTACTGACAATATAAAATTGCAAATTAAACCATGAAAAAGATCTAGTCTAAAAACCAACACGCCATTTCCTATAGTTTAGTGCATTTTCCTTTGTGGTTTTTACTTATTACTATTTATTATTGGAAACAGTAAAACTGCTATCTGAAATTGAAAATAAAAATTATTGGCCAAATTGGAAGAGTTGGCACTCGGTTTGCAAAATGTAAACTTAAAAATGACCATCGGAAATGTACCTTTTCTATAATTCTTATGAAGATTTTCTTCATAACAAATTATTAATTAAATATATTTGTAAGATGAAGCAAATTTGTGCTATTATACAGTAAATTGCTTCTGTCTGCTCTGATTTTAGATCACTTGGCAAGAGTTTTTAAAATATATGTTTGAAAATTACCCCAACATTTTTTGATAATTGCTTAAAGATTTTTCAAAATCGTAATTTGTCAGGTAGTACAGCTTTTTTTTATATTAATTCTTGGGATGTGGGCATCACTGGAAAAGTGGGCCTGTATTGCCCATCTCTAGTTGCCATTCAGAGGTGGTGGTGAGCCGCCTTCTTGAACCGCTGCAGTCCGTGTGGTGAAGGTTCTCCCACAGTACTGTTAGGAAGGGAGTTCCAGGATTTGGACCCAGTGACGATGAAGGAACGGCGATACGTGTCCAAGTCGGGACGGTGTGTGACTTGGAGGTGGTGTTGTTCCCATGCACCTGCTGCCCTTGTCCTTCTGGGTGGTGGAGGTCGGGGGTTTGGGAGGTGCTGTCGAAGAAGCCTTGGCGACTCGCTGCAGTGCATCCTGTGGATGGTACACACTGCAGCCACGGTGCGCCGGTGGAGGGACTAGATGTTTAGGGTGGTGGATGTGCTGCCGATCAACCGGGCTGCTTTGTCCTGGATGGAGTCGATCTTTTTGAGTGCTGTTGCAGCTGCACCCATCCAGGTGAGTGGAGAGTGTCCCATTAAACTCCTGACTTGTGCCTTGTAGATGGTGATGAGGCTTTGGGGAGTCAGGAGGTGAGTCACTTGCTGCAGAATAATAAGAACAACTAAGGTATTTCTTTTAACACAATGTAACAGATACTCAACAGAAATTTGGAATAATCGGGGTAATTTTAACTTCCATTGACTTCAATAGAAAGAAAATCAGAGGGTGTGGATAACATTTTATGTTTTAATATCATTTATTTTAACAATCTCTTTTATTTTAATATAATTTTATGATGGCGATCTGATATCGCCCGATTTATTTCATCGCCGAAAGTTTAAATTACTCCCAAAAGTGAGCAAAATGTGTTTATTCACAATTGTCAAAGTTACAAGCGTGTTCTTAAAGTGTCTACTTGGCCCAGTTGTTAACAGTCTTGTCTCTGAGATAGAAGGTGGTTTCAAGCCCCTGGCCAAGAGTTGAACACAAATTCTAGGCTCCTGCTCTACTGCAGTACTGAGGGAGTGCTGCACAGTTGGAGGTGCTGCAACTTCAGATGAGACATTAAACTGAGACCCTACCTACCAGTTCAGGTAAATGTAACCACAACAGCTATTTGAAAAAGAGCAGTGTCCTGATCAATGTTTTCACCTCAATTAATAAAAAAGAAATTAACTGGTCATTCACCTCATTGCGGTTTGTGGGATCTTGCTGTACGCAAAATGGCCGTTATTTTTCTTCAAAGTCCAAAATACAATGGGTTTGGAGGCAATGAATACAATGGGGTCTATTTTGACTTTTGGGTGACCGACTGGCGGAGTGCGCTGGTCCTTTCCACTGGCGAAGAGGCCCTGATCTCATTTAAATCTGGCAGGCCAGCTGTGGGGTGACAAACGGGCATCCCAGTGCAGCTGTCCGGATTGTAGCCTCAAGATCAATCCAGGGCAGCCGACAGCAGAGAAAGCTGCGGGAGTGGGGGATGGGGATGGGGGGAAGTCACAATTGCTGAGGGTGGGCATTCTCGGCCCAGATTATTTTTGTGGGCCCCAGAGGAGCAGTCTTGATCCTGGTGACTTTGAGCCTCCTGCCCACAAAAGTAATTTGATGCCTTTAGCAGGCCTTTTAGCGCCATTGCCTGTGGAACTTGTCATAGAATCCCGGCCTCCATGTTGAAAGGAGCCTATTGCCAAAAAACAGGTGGGCGCTTTGGTCAGCCGGGGGTAGGTCCTTTTTAAAATGGAATCAGCCACATCGCCTGGTGTTAATGGGTCAATAAGACTACCGATCCCATTTTGAGGCCGTTACCACCCCGTTGACACCAGGTGAGAGCAGTGTAAATCGACCCCAATGACTTAAGCCTTTACCAACATGGAGCTGTGGGGGGTAATATAGCCTGATAAAGCAGCCTAGGAATTACAGAAGAATCTAGACAATATTTGCAAGTGAGCAGAACTATGGCAGATGAAATTCAAGACAGATAACTGCAAGTTCTTACACAATGGAAGAAAAAATTAGAAACATCCTTAAAGAATGGTATTGATCTTGTTAGGAGCGTGACTGAAAGAAATCTTGGCATGATAGTAGTGAACGGGGGTTATTTTGAGTTTGGACGATAGTTTAAATGGGTCAGCCGCCCATTATACATCTCTCCCAATTGTCTCCAAGGCCATCTTCATGCCCCTTCAGATGGCCACAAAATGAAGAAGTCACGACTGCTATGATCAAGGACCAGCTTGTACATTAATGAACAAAAACCCCTTTCTATTGATGAAGACTGTGGGGTTGTGGCCCATCAATAATGGCCTGCAATTTGGGGAAACCTGCAATAAGTGTCATCTACATTTGTGCACTGCAGGTTATTAAACCTGGCAGGTATCCCCTGCGGTTGCTTGAAAGGATTCAGTAACTTAGAGATTCAAGGTGGTGGGTACATTGATAGCTAATGGCAAGGCTTTGCCTGTTCTGGAACTCGAGGGCACGTCAGGTTTCTGTGACTGACTCCCTAGTGAAATGTAAGCGGCCAAGGCATAACCCCTCAGATATGTCTAAGTGGGTGTGCCTTGGTTAAGGTGAGTGCAGCAAAACTACCTCAGATGCAAATGCATCTCCCTGTCATGCCTTTCAGATTCCCCCACCTTCCTCCTCTAAATCAAGCAAATCCCAGTGGGGTGCCCATCTTGAGATTGAGGTTATAGTAATTTAAATTGTAGCTTTCAACAAGCCACAGATGGAAGATGGGAAACGGCTGAAAATTTTTTTAAAAATAGGCCGTAGCCCAAATTGGAACAGTGCAACAAAAACAATGCCAAAAAGCTACATGAACAATGAGGACCGCAGCAACACATGGTTCTATAGGGTGTTCCTAATACATGTCACAGGTCATGTTGGAGTACAAGCGTGTTGAGTGAGCAAGAGTAGGTGTGAGTAGTTGAATTGACTTTGAAATGGTGATTTTATTTTGTGCCTTTGTAGGCTGTAGTAATAGAGGGGACTGGAGTAAGGATAAATCCTTCTTTCGTCTTGCTGCTATTATCACTAACCAAGCGATTGAAACTGAGGAATTGTCTAAAAAGAGGCGAGAATTGGGGCTGGCGAGGATTGCTGGGTCTGACTTGAAGGTATCTAACTTTCCGTATGTTCGAGTCTGCTCAGACCATTTTGTATCAGGTTAGTTTATTGTGATCATTTTGTATCAGGTTTGTTTACTGAATAATTGTGTTAACAAATGCAAAAACATCAGTGTTTTTATGTTTGCAGTTATGGAACCGGATGAAACGTATGGGGCAGTCGACTTGCTGAACAGTTAGGTACGGTCACGAGCATGTTTGGTCCACCATAGACCATACACAATACTAAATTTTACGTTGGCGTTCGATTATTGTTAGACTTTTAGGACCCGTCCGAGATTTGGTGACTGAACTATGGATCCTAGCAATTACAAAGTCTGGATGGATTAATCTTTGAAAGGTCAGATAAAATCAGAGATTCATATGTGGCTTACTTTATGTTTCTGTGCTTTTTAACAGTGTTAAAATTCAAAGATTGCTTTCATTTCAGTGCTCACGCACCATTTTAGCTATGGTCAGGTGCAAGGCTTGCAGGTGGCAATTTTATCACATGGTAATTTGAATTGATGGAATGTTTTTTTTGCTCCCTGTCTTGTGTTATTCTGTTAATGTTTTCAGGCAAGAGTGCCAAGCTTTATGAGTCGACTAACTGCCTTCCTTAAAGCTTGGGCTTGAGAAGGTGAAGGAGACTTCGGCTGCTGTATCTCGCTACGAGAGGCAAGTGAAAAGAAAGATGAAGCAGCTGGATCTAGAAGCTGCATCAGCACTTTTGACTCTCGGGGAATACCAGTCAATAATGGAGGATGGACAACTGGACCAAGCTGGCCCAGGTAATATGGCATCCCAGACAGAATAAACCAAAGGCGTGATCAGTGGTGTGGGATCGAGATCAATTGTCTGCTTCAGGATGATTCAAAGTCGAAAGAAAATATATCCGAGTGCACCTTATTGGAGGATTTGTTTCAAGGTGATGAAACTATAGTAAAGTTTTATGCAGGTCTTCCGAACTTCATGGTGCTTATAACTGTGTTTAATTTTCTTGAGCCCTTCAATAATGAAACTGCTAGAAGTTCCTTGACCAAGTTTCAGCAATGATGAGACTTAGACTGCACTTAAGTGTGCAAGACTTGGCTTATCGCTTTGGTGTCTCAAGCTCTACAGTGTCTTGCATCTTTTCAACACTTATAAATATCATGTATGTAAGGTTAAATTTTTTGATAAAGTGGCCTACCAGAGAAGAGTTAATTAAAACCATGCCAATGGTGTTCAGAATGAATTTTGGAAAGTTGCAGTTATAATAGACTGCTTTGAGGTTTTTACTGATAGGCCTTTAAATTTAGTAGCCCACCGCAGTCTAATTACAAGCACCACAATACAATTACATTTTTGATAGGGATTACCCCACAGGGGGTAATAAGTTTTTTTTCCAAAACTTGGGGTGGCAAAGTTAGTGATACAGAAAACTGGATTTTTAAATAATAATCTACCTGGAGATGTGATTCTGGCTGACAGGGGCTTTGATCTAACTGATACTGTTGGAATGTAATGTGCACAAATCGAGGTGCCTGCAATAATAAGAGGAAAGAATCAGTTGTCTTTGAATGACATTATTGACACAAGGAAAATAACTAGTGTTAGGATTCATATTGAAAGAGTTACAGGCAATGTAAGGCAAAACAATGTGATTATGAAGGGACCTGTTCTCCTGGATTTCATGAATAACAAGGCTGTGATGGTGTTGCTTTGATTGACAAAATTGCATCTGTGTGTTGTCACTTGACAAACTTGTCATCATCAGTTGTTCCGTTTAATTGAGAATGTTTAATTGCTAATCATTTAATGAATGATCAAGTTTCACTGTAATTTATTCAGCCTTTTAAGTTTGGTTTACAAATAAAAACTCTTAGTGCCACGAATTGAATCAATTTACAGCAGAACTGAGTGAAGTACAGGTGCCATAGATTTTGGCATTTTGAAACAATGCAAATGTTTTTAACCCTTGAATTATTTGCAGATTACACGCGTGAATAATGTTTTCCCGTGAGTTCTAAAATCAGCATCTGGTAGAAAAAATCTGTAGCTTTCTGCAAAATGCTATTAATAAAATCATGATCTGGCAAAATGCGCTCAATAATTTTGTCCATCCATACAACAAGGTCACAGTACTCTCTTTGACAAACTAACAACTGGGCCTGAACTTGTAATAGTACTGATGTTTACAGTCCAAACTCACACATCCATCATCATTTTTCTGAAGACATGCATGATCTTCAGCTGACTTGTTCTTCACACTTAATGGATATTTTATTCCCAGTACACCAGACCCACAACTATCATATGATATAACACCATCTGGGGATGCAGTGCGGTGAGGATGCTCAGGGTTGAGTACCAATCCTGAATCCTCCACGTTGAAATGTTCATGAAACAGGCACATAAAGTCTGTGTAATCTTCTCAAGCAGCTTTTTCATGGTCACATCCCCAAGCAGTAGCCTTGGTGGTGATCTTGACAGTTTCCGGGTAATATATAGCTTTAATCAAACTGCGTGACGGTTTATCAACAATGGCACGGCATGCTGTCTTCACTCTGGATGCCATTATGCGACCACTTCAATACCTACACCAAAGTCTAGAGTCTGCCTGAGTCCTGGAATTCGGCTCTACAGTGTCTGCTTCTTGTGTGAGTGAGATCTGAATGTTCTGACACTCACTGCGAAGTTCATTACATCCTATTCTGATGTACGGCTCGTCTCTGAGTTCCATCAATGGCTTGGGGAAATGAAGTTGCACAGGTTGATGCATTGTTTTTTTTTATTCGTTCATGGGATGTGGGCGAGGCCGGCATTTATTGCCCATTCCTAATTGCCCTTGAGAAGGTGGTGGTGAGCCGCCTTCTTGAACCGCTGCAGTCCGTGTGGTGAAGGTCCTCCCACAGTGTTGTTAGGAAGGGAGTTCCAGGATTTTGACCCAGCGACGATGAAGGAACGGCGATATATTTCCAAGTCGGGATGGTGTGTGACTTGGAGGGGAACGTGCAGGTGGTGTTGTTCCCATGTGCTTGCCGCTCTTGTCCTTCTAGGTGGTAGAGGTCGCGGGTTTGGGAGGTGCTGTCGAAGAAGTCTTGGCATTATGCTGAGAATGACAGTCTTTGTTCCAGTCTGACTAAGATGCTTAAAAAATATTGCAATATATGCATCATTTGGTGGTGGGATATTGTGAGTTTGTTGTCTTATCTGTGCAACTAGTGCGGAGTTATTGGTAGGCAAAGTTGCGTCTGGGCTCTGCACAGCTTTCACTGCAGCATAAAACTTCTTCATCTTACCTTTGGCAGAAGTAAAATCAATGTCAGCAATTGGAGAATATGTAACCCCTTTCACAGGAGTTGGCAATAACCAGTACGCCTTCTCCTGTGTTACTGTCTTGTTTTCACGAATTCGGATGGCTGCTTCTACCCTAAACAACAAGGCAGACACATGTGTGCAAGTTCCACCTACGCTGGCCTTGCAATCACAGTTGGTGATTAGAATGGTGCCTTTTATCTCTGTGGTGACCCACAGCCTTGTGGGAGCCTGACTTGAACTCTGTGAATGAAGGACCGGAAAAGAAAAGAAAAAGGTGTAAAGAAGAATTCCATTCCATGTGCAATAATTCGATCAAAACTAAGGTATAAGGAGGTAATACAACACAGAATCAATTGAAATACCTAATCATCCTGCAATCAGAGCGATATTTTCTTTGGGATAGGCCACCGCAACGTCTCTCACCCACCCTGAGGTGAATTGGGTATGAACCTCGAGGCCTCGCATCTCCTCCATTGTGTACGCTGGATTCGGTGAGAAGATGAGGTAGTTCACCATGTCCAGGTACGTAATTTCAGGCCCAACTGTCAAGTCTCCATTAAATTCTTTATTAGAAATCTTGCAGGGGTCCATACCATAAATTACGGACACTTTCTGTAGATAATAATGATCTATCTGCCGGTGATAACTGCTCAAAATAACTTAGTCTTTTCTTTATCGTGGCCATCGCACGTTGCGATCCACCTCGCTTTGTTATCCAATATGGCCACCGGAAGTTACCGAGTGACGTCATTGGGAACACTCTATAGTTAATAATAGCAATCCCCTTTAAGAGTGCTGTGTTTAAAATACCTTTAAAGCTATGTCCATTTTATATGGGCGCTTAATGGCTACAGCGCATTCCCAGCGCTGAATATGAAAAACGCTCCCAACAGGTCATTTAAATTCATTAACGAATGTCAACGGCTAAATGAGGGAAGTGCGATTACCCACAGGTCTTAAATCGCAGACTGTGCCACAGAATGGTGCTCGGTATGCTTTGAGAGAAAAACAGGCCTAGCCCTCTCACCCGATAATAATCCCCAGCTTCTTTGATCAGCACCACTACTAACAGAGCACTCAGTCACATAATTGACCTCATAGCCTACGCTGCTGCAACACTTAATCAGCAGAGGGTAGAGAAAAAAATACCCTAAATAAATAGTTTAGTCAGAATTGTACTGAAGCGCAGAGATTTTCAAAATCCCCCGAATGATGTTAATGCTCACTGTCTCTATGTAGTCTAAATTCTCTCTATAGTCTAAATCCTTCACTTGACAAAGTGGCATTTGTGGCTGGTGGTCTGCGGTGTGTTTGCTGTTCTTTTTTTAAACTACAAAATATATTAGGCTTCTATTCAGAAAATGCACAGTGAGCTGGATTTGCACAGTGAATATTTTCTTCTCAATGTATTTGAAATGGAGCCTTCCTACCACCCTGTCTGTTCGGGGAAAACAGCTGTTGTGCAAATTCAACCCAGCCCGGATAACTTGAGGAAAGAGTTATGTGGAGGAAACTGTGTTCGAGCAGAAGATGGAAAAAGGCCAGTAAAGTTTTACTAGGTGTGGGATGGATTTTTTTTTTTCTAACTGTGCACAGAAAATAGGAGAACGGAGTTCTTGGGCATGTTGTCACCTTATTGATCAGCTCTGCCCAGCTCCTTCAAGTGCCAATCACCAGCCATTTCATCAGGAATGTGGCAGAAAATAATTGTCATCTCTGAAAATAAAAGTAGAGGGAAATGAGCCTATACAACAAATTCAACCCCAGCTCAATTTTTAATCTGGGCTTAGGCCCATATTAATGAAATAGCAATGGATGCTCCTTCAGTATCTCAATATGCAAATACAATGCTTGATGTGATGCAACGTTGAATTAATGGGGTGGTGTGATGTTTGATCCCTGGCCTGTATTGATTTAGTTGATCTCGGCCAAGAATGAGGTAAGGGTGCCACAACTCATCTCAGCCTCCCTAATGTAGGAAGGAGGGAAAATAATCAACCAGGGTTCCAGCTCTTAGTGACTTTTCAGAGATCTCTGCTGAGATGTATGTGTGTGGACATCCGTGGAAGACAGCATGGCATAACTGCGATGCTCCTCACTGTCAAACATACAGCCACTGTCCAGCCTCAGACACAAATTGTGGCCTTTACTGAGGTATTGCAGGGCTGCCAGCACTCACGGAACCAGTATTAGTCAGCAGCTTCAGGAGACGAGATAGGAAAGAGGATGAAAATTGGCAGGAAAGTAAAGGAGCAAAGCTGACTCAACCATTAAAGGAAATGCTCCCACAGAAAATTATTCCCTTTATTCGGGAATACGATTGACCTCAGGTAAAGGAAATATCTTCCTGCCATGCAGTTTCGCCTCAGGTAATGCTCCCTATTCATGGGAAAATAATCATGTGTGCAAACACTGTCTAATGGGGATCAGTTCTATTTCAGCGAGTGACAAGTGCTGCACCCCAGACCCAAACCCACCAACGGGAAGAATTTTAACTGTTTCACTAACCTCTATTCCTTACACCTTTCTTGGACTGAAATATTTTCCAGTGGTAGTATGCTTCTTATTTAGCGATGGACATTAGGACGTTATTGCTCTATTTGGTACATCAGGGCCAATAGCAGAATGCAGTTTTCAGGTGAAGAATAGGGCAGACCTTTTGTGACCTAACTGATCTCAACCACTACAAGATGGCAGTCTGAAAAAATAATGTAAACCTAAAAATTATAGTTGGTGATATCAGCACTTAATATGATATTCCTCTGTCCACTGTTTGAGCAGAGGCGTTGAATCTTTTAAAATAAATGACCTGCACTAAAATAGTGGGTAGGGGAATGTCCTATAAATCCACTAACATCACAAACAGAACTTTTGGCCTCCAGATTTGACTTTGTGAAAATAATTTTAAACACAGCCTATTTTATCTTTAACAGGAATCTTTACATTGGAATTCTGACAGCAATTTGTCTTTCCCATTAAGTCCCACAACCAAAGGATCCCAAAAGGCCGGTAAACGTGACAAGATGTTTTAAATGGTGGATCCCAGTTAGCTGCACATCTCATTTACCAAATACTTTATATATTGTCCTTTTAACCCTTTTGGGCTCTTTAATCTATCAAAGCAAGCTGTTTTTTTAAAATTAATTTGATATACCACTTTTTATCTATCCTTTCCTGCTGGGGCAACGTTTCATAGATGTCAAGGAGAAAAAAAAAATTGGATAAGGGCCGTTTTTGGGCGCGGGTAGCGTGACCCCTGCACAGGCAGGACGCAAGTTTCGGCCGGCCGGAGGACTCACCTGCAATCAGCCTTCCATTCCGGGCCTTGCACGTAGAATCAATGCAATTCGCACTTTCCACCACCAGGGGTAGCCCAATCTCTTAAAGGGAGGATGTTTCTTAGAAATCTCTGAAAGGTAGCTGGTACCTGTTATATGCTGAAAATAACAGTCTACTGTCTGCACGGAGTCTGAACGTAGATCAGACATCGCACACGCAAAACGCAGATGCAGGTCCCATCCCTATGTTTACACACTCATGAGTTATGTTAAAACATTGAATAAAGGTTGCACATTACTAAATCCCACCTCCTCAATCATCACTCCAGACCTCACCAATCTGCCAAACTGAGTTGGTACCAGGCCTGCGAGAGTGCGTGCGCCAAGGTTCTCTGCTGATGCATTAGAGACCTTGGTGCAAGAGGTGGACAGAAAGAGGGACATCCTTTATCCGCAGGGGGGTGGGGGTGGTGGACAAGAGGCCCTCCAGACATGTATCCAAAAGGCAGTGGGAGGCAGCGGGGGACGAAGTCAATGCCAGGCTCACAGCATCATGAACATGGATGCAGTGCAGGAAGAAGTTCAATGATTTGACATGAGTGGTCAAGGTGAGTGAGGTCAACTGTCAAGTGGTGTCTCCTACCAACTGCACCACGCACTAAACCCCCCATCACCCACATACCAACAAACTCACTCTTTCCATCAGTACTCAACTCTTCCAATCAGATGCTTCCTCTCACCCTTACACACTACCACTGTTTCAAGCCGCCCACCCACAACTCACAGGCCACACACAGGCAGCTATTCAACCATGACAGGCACATCACCCAGACACACGTCCCACTTTCTTGCAGGAGAAGGTAACGCATATCAGGAGGCAGCAAGTGGCAGTGGCATTTAGCCCCTCAAGCCTGTTCCACCATCCATTGAGATCATGGTGGACCTGTGACCTAACTCCATATACCCGCCTTAGTCCCATATCCCTTAATATTCTTGGTTCACAGAAATCTATCAATCTCAGATTTAACATTCACAAGTGAGCTAGCATCAATTGCTGTTTGCAGAAGAGAGTTCCAAACATCTCCCACCCTTTGCGTGTAGAAGCATTTCCTAACTTCACTCCTGCACGTCCTGGCTCTAAATGTTAGGCTATGTCCCCGCGTCCTAGTATTGAAGTCCAGGAGACCTCCAAGAATAGTTACAAATGTCTCGGCAGCCAGAAGCAATAATCCAGCCACTAACCTGTAAATTCTGCATGGTCCCTTTAAATAGAGCTGGTGGTGGGTCCTCCAGGCACTCTAAGACACATTCAGATGGTCGTGCTTAAGACTGTGCGTTGAGTTGAGCATTAAGTCCTAAAATGGTGTCTATCACTTTAAATCAATGAAACAACGGGCGCAATACGGCCCAATTTAGCGGCCCAACAGTCCTCAGAGAAATCAGAATGATTCTTTTTCTTTAATAGTTGAAAAGGGTTCGAAGCACAGTAAATACTGAAATTCTTCCACAGACAAAAATTTAGGTCCATAGTATCATACCTGATTTGTCAGATTTGGCTTGGAATGGTTATAAGAGAAAGGAAATGAAGGGGATTTAAGTTTCATATGATGCTTGAGAAGGTTTTCCTGAAGATATTAGGAACTTTCAAAGCATAAAAAGAGGTAACACCATGGAGCCTACTGCTGTTGTCCACTACAACCACCAACCTAAGTGTGCCTAGTACTGGCAATGGAAGTAGGAATGGAACAGACTTTTATTTTCTGGTTCTTGTCATAGGGACATAGGAACAGGAGTAGGCCATTCATCCCCCTCGAGCATGTTCCGC
Source organism: Heptranchias perlo (assembly GCF_035084215.1). NCBI lineage: Eukaryota > Metazoa > Chordata > Chondrichthyes > Hexanchiformes > Hexanchidae > Heptranchias > Heptranchias perlo. The sequence goes on along the minus strand of NC_090327.1, from coordinate 133,623,031 downwards.
CATTCAATTAGATCATGGCTGATCTGTACCTCAGCTCCATTAACCTGCCTTTGCTCCTTACCCAACAAAAATTTATCCATCTCAGTCTTGAAAATTTCAATTGACCCAGCATCCACAGGGGGAGAGAGTTCCAGATTTCCACTTCCTTTTGTGTGAATAAGTGCGTCCTGATTTCACTCCTAAATGGCCTAGTTCTAATTGTAAGGTTATGCCCTCTTGTTCTGAATCCCCCCCCCCACCCCACTGGAAGAAATAGTTGCTTTGCATCTGCCCTATCGAATCCCTTTAATCATTTTAAACACCTCGATCAGATCAACCGGTTAATCTTCTAAACTTCTGGACTGCCAGCATCACAAAGGCAACCAAAGTATAAGTATAGTTATTAGACTAGAAGTAAGAATAGTGACTCTAATGCTTAAGGACATTTTTGTGGGGTTTAGAGCTTTTTTTCCTCTGACACAGATGTTTTCAATATTAGAAGCCATCAAGTCCCTCTAACTGTACAAGTGTCAATACATATGTTTAATGGTGGCTGACATTGATCTTGAACTGGGGGTAAGTATCAACCCTCTAATGTGTATGCTTCAAAAACAGCGAATGAAACCTAAAACAATTTAAGGCTACTCATTGATGTCCATGCTGCAAGAGCAATAAAGCCTTCTGTTTTAGTTTAGGAGAATGCAATTTTTTCAGTGGAAGGAATATAACTAAAAGGCATAAGCACTGTGACAGTTGCAAATGTACTTCAACGAATGCTCAATAGGATAAAGTTATCATGCTTATAATTTTTAAATATTGCTTGCCCTTTATTCATTAGCTACCCTGCAAAATAATAATGAGGAACTGTAAGAGGGAACACATTTACTGAGTTCCGATGAAGGATTACCCTGAAGCACTAACCTAGCTTTTTCTTTCCGATTTGCCGATTGTGAATTTCCAGCATTTTCTGTTTTAATTCAGAATCACTTGGTGGCGGGGTGCAGGGGGGGGAGAGGGGGAGGAATTTGGACTTGGGCGGTGACGATAAACGAGTGATAGCGAGTCGGCAGCACGTTTAACACCCTGCCAGATTTTTTTTCCCATTGGCGTCAAGAAATCTGGCGGGGTGTTAAACGGGCTATCAGCCATTTTGGGCTACTGCCGAAGGCTCCTTTCACCCCACTTTGTGTTTGTTTTTTAAACATTACTTGCTCACGGTAAGTCAGATTTTATGGTGTTTTATAAGGATAGAAGTTTTAGACCAAGGAATGCATAATGTATTATTCTGCTGCTACGGTGGAATTGTATTCCTTTAAGGCCACGGTCCTTGAAAATCCATGGGGGTTCTGCTGGACTGCCACGGTCACTCTGGAGGGAGTCCAGCAAAACCCACTGGAAAGCGGCAGGGACCTCGTTGTGCCAGGTCTCTGCTGTTTCTGGGATCTTCTGGCCAGCCTTGTAAGAGGCAGAACCTCCAATGAACCCGTAACAAGGCAAATGATGTCAAGGCCCCAGGGGTAGTGACTCCCTATCCCAAGTGTTCTCACTTTTCTGGCTCAGTTGGGACCCAACGTTGGACTGGAAGCCGATGAACATCATCTCACCCGGCAATAGTGGGCTCCACGGGGAGGGGGAGAAGTGGTATCAGGGGCTAAGGAACCGATCAGGACTCCTCCAAAAGAATAGCTGGAATTTTTTATTTAAAAAAAAAATCGAGATCAGTAAGTAAAATTAAGGAAAACCCAAAATTGTTTTATAAATACATAAAGAGCAAGAGGATAACTAAGGAAAGAGTAGGGCCGATTAGAGACCAAAAAGGTAACCTACGTGTGGAGGCGGAAGATGTGGGTATGGTTCTTAATGAATACTTTGCCTCTGTCTTCACAAAAGAGAGGGACGATGCAGAGATTGTAGTTGAGGAGGAGGAGTGTGAAATATTGGATGGGATAAACATAGAGAGAGAGGAAGTATTAAGGGGTTTAGCATCTTTGAAAGGCGATAAATCGCCAGGCCCGGGTGAAATGTATCCCAGGCTGTTAAGAGAAGCAAAGGAGGAAATACCGGAGGCTCTGACCATCATTTTCCGATCCTCCCTGGCTACAGGTGTGATGCCAAAGGATTGGAGGACCGCTAATGTTGTACCGTTGTTTAAAAAGGGAGAAAGAGATAGACCGAGTATTTATAGGCCAGTCTAACCTCAGTGGTGGGCAAACTATTGGAATTAATTCTGAGAGACAGCATAAATCATCATTTAGAAAGGCACGGGTTAATCAAGGACAGTCAACATGGATTTGTTAAGTGAAGGTCGTGTCTGACTAACTTGATTGAATTTTTTGAGGCAGCAACAAGGAGGGTCGATGAGGGTAGTGTATTTGATGTCATGTACATGGATTTAAGCAAGGCTTTTTGACAAAGTCCCACATGGCAGACTGATCAAAAAAGTAAAAGCCCATGGGATCCAAGGGAAAGTGGCTAGTTGGATCCAAAATTGGTTCAGTGGCAGGAAGCAAAGGGTAATTGTTGACGGCTGTTTTTGCGACTGGTAGGCTGTTTCCAGTGGGGTTCCACAAGGTTCAATACTAGGTCCCTTGCTTTTTGTGGTAAATATTAATGATTTGGACTTGAATGTGAGGGGCTTGATCAAGAAGTTTGCAGGTGATACAAAAATTGGCCGTGTGGTTGATAGTGAGGAGGAAAGCTGTAGACTGCAGGAAGATATCAGTGGACTGGTCAGGTGGGCAGAAAAGTGGCAAATGGAATTCAATCCAGAGAAGTGTGAGGTAATGCATTTGGGGAGGGCAAACAAGGCAAGGGAGTATACAATAAATGGGAGGATACTGAGAAGTGCAGAGGAACAAAGGAACCTTGGAGTGCATGTCCACAGATCGCTGAAGGTAGCAGGACAGGTATATAAGGTGGTTAAGAAGGCATATGGCATACTTTCCTTTATTGCATAGAATATAAGAGCAGGGAGGTTATATTAGAAATGCATAAAACATTGGTTAGGCCACAGCTAGAGAACTGTGTACGGTTCTGGTCACCACATTACAGGAAAAATGTGATTGCATTAGAGAGGGTACAGAGGAGATTTACGAGGATGTTGCCAGGACTGGAGAATTTTAGCTCTGAGGAAAGATTGGATAGGTTGGGGTTGTTTTCTTTGGAACAAAGGAGTCTGAGCGGAGATTTAATTGAGGTGTATAAAATTATGACGGGACTCGATAGAGTGGATAGGGAGGACCTATTTCCCTTAACACAGGGGTCGGTGTCCAGGGGGCATAGATTTAAAGTAATTGGTAGAAGGATTAGAGGGGAGCTGTGGAGAATTTTTTTCACCCAAAGGGTGCTGGGGTCTAGAACTCTGAAAGGGTGGTAGAGGCAGAAACCCTCAACTCATTTTAAAAGTACTTGGATGCGCTCTTGAAGTGCTGTAACCTACAGGGCTACAGACCAAGTGCTGGAAAGTGGGATTAAGCTGGACAGCTTTTTTTCGGCCAGCATGGACACGATGGGCCGAATGGCCTCCGTCTATGCTGTAACTGTCTATGATTCTATGATCAGCTTCCTTCTACAGGAGGCCAATGAAGAACTGCATGGGGACTTGGGGGGAGAGGAGTTTGGGCGGCAGGGCAGCACTCTCATCAAAGGTAGGCAGGTATTGGATTTTCCAGATGCATGGGGCAGTCTCAATCAGAGTTTGGTTGTTTAGTCAGAGAACTTTGCAGATTGGAAGACGTTTGAGAATTTCAGACGACAGGCCAGATGAACTCATTTTTTAAGACTGCTTTGAGTTTGCAACAAAACGTAATGTTTGGAATGTAATAGATATGCACTAGATGTAAGACTTTTATAAATAGAGATATATAAATCATAACACCTTTATTGCCCACTCGGAAGCATCCTTTACCTGTTCAAGATGTTACTACATACTTACTCAATGCCGACAGCTTTTGCTCTAAAGCAACTGTGTGTTAAACTTTCCACTTTAAACCATCCATTGGAAAAGTCCTTTCGCGGCTGGTGTTGGGGAAGACAGCAAACTAAGGATTTCTGAAAAGTTTTAGAAGGATTACACATTATAGGAATATAACCTGCTCATGTGCAAATCGTGGGTTAACTGTGCATTGCAAGATAGCTACTCGTTAAATCCCTGATATCCCTATATGGATTCCATGCTAATTTCATGCAAGCTTCCACCCACGTGGTGGGCTGGCCAGTGGAACAGCTGCACTACTGCAACACTAATGCTCATTTAATTGACTTGAGCATCCATTTAAAAAGTTGCATTCTCACCTTAGACAACAGAGAAGTTTGCAGTACAAAATTGAGACAAGGGACAGCACACCATGCAATTTGATGCTGCTGCCACCACCGTACTGGAGCTGCATATAAAAGGAAATTGCTTTCTGAGTAGAATTGTTTAAGGACTTACTATAGTTTTGCCAAAATAGCCCAGTAAGGTCTGACTATGGGTGTGGAGGAGTACACTAGTTTGATGTGTAGTCACAGGAGAACGGTTGTCTGTACTGCAGCCCACCATGGAGTTTATAGTAACTCTAGGGGTATCTGCAGCAGAACACTCAGTGGTACTGGTCCTAAGCCAAGTCAGAATATTGCTTGTGAATGCTCAGTTGGCTGCTTTAGAGGGTTCCAGGCCACAAGAGGCTGTTTTGTCTGGCTTCAATAATCTGGGGAATGCATGGGGAGAAGTTTGAAGCAGGGCTTCACGTACATCCTTATTGCCCTCAGGGTTGCTCTTGCACAGATCAGTGGATATGCTGAGGGAGTACCCAGGGCATAGCTGGAGTAGGTTCAGATGTCTGGCACATCCAACAAGTGTGAGTGGATGTGCCAGTTGTATAATCAAAGAAGGGCTGTGAAATCTATTTTTATGTACAAATAACTGGGTAGGTCTTGAATGTGTGCATCACTAATCTAACATTACCATAGATAGGCAAACAATATTGGTAGAGATTTACTGAGAATTCCCCACTTTAAATATACTTAAAAATTACCTAAGAGACTTAATATGTGTAATACTGCATCGTTCTGGCCTCTGAGTTGGGTTTTATTTGGTACAAGCCAAATCCCTGCGCTGAATATTCTGGACTGGAGTGAGAACCAGAAGACTATGCCAGGAAACAGTTAGCAGGGGACAAACTGCAGTAAATAACGCTCTGGCTAAATATACTTGGGAACTGCTTGAGAGTGTAGAGATAACAGAATCTGCTGCCAGAAGAACACTTTCTGCTTGTAGGGAAAAATGGAGCGCAGGATAATCCTGGGCCAAAAGTTCTTTACTTAAGGATTTTTTTTTAAAAAGTGATCTATTTACTTCATGTCCTCCTCAAGGTGAGACACATTGATGTTGACGAATGGAATGATCTTTCAGTTTTAGTACCCACTGTTGGCATCAAGCACTTCAGGTAACTGCCAGGTGGATAATTTTCCCTCGATTTTCTTCTAACAGTGTGCCTTAAAGCAAACCACAGGAGAGCATTCCCTGTGCACCATGTTCGTTTTTCCATTTGCCACACCAGACGTGCTTGTAATCTCTGGCTGAAACAGTTTAATGCCAATTGATGCTGGATTATGCAGGCGCAGAGATTTGAAGTTTTCCAAATACATGTCACCTAAAACCCTTACAACCAAGGCCACTGGTTTGCGACTTTCATTGGAAAATTGACGGAATTGCAAAATGCAATCCTCAAAACATAGGTAACAATCCCAGAATCAAAATTATTATTATTATTATTATTCAGTCACCATAAATCAATGGCCCTGCTTATAATTGGCTGTGAGAGGAGACGTTCTTCCCTTTTATAGGGAGGCCTGATCAATTATGGAGGTTTGTCCACCCAATTCATCGCAATCCCAATTTTCAGGTGTTTGAAACGAACCAATGTTAAATTTGGAGGGCTGCTGATTGGGCAGTCACCAGCATGCTCAATCTGCCCCACTTACTGAATGAGGCTTGACCCTCATAAAATTGACCTTGGAGCAGAGTGGAGGAAATTTGTGAGAAACTTGAGGTGGTCTTTTGAGTGCATGGAGCATACAGCATATGAACGTTATTTGGGGGGAAATGAGTTGGAGGAGTTGCCCTGCCCCCTTTGACTCCATTTACATGCTGTAAGTGGAGTCAATGGGAGGGGAAGGGGTGGGTGGGGTGAAGAGTTTTTATGTGACATATGAAGCAATGCTTCAAGAGCCCAATGATAATTTTGATTGTAGTATGAGATTCATTACATTTGAGTTCTGCTTCTCTCTCTAGATGACACATGGCCGTCCAGAGCTAGGGTAGTCTTAGTCTTCCTAGATCCATTCTTTATTCCCCTTCAAATAATGAAGGCAATGATGATTGCCTTAAACTGAAGGCACTGTAACAGCTTTTAGGGAAGCTGCCATTGCTCAGTATGATTCTGTGCTGCTGGTTGCATGCAGGGCTGGATCTTCCTCCGAATTACCATGGTTTGGAACGCATTTGGGGCGGTAATAGGAGTAAAATGGGTTCTGAAAAATGGCACCTGAATTATGCTCCCAAAAAACTGCCAGTCTCTTTTTAAGGTTCACTGGAGCCCGATCCACAGCATGTAAATGGAGTCAAAGGGGACGGGGTAACTCCTCCAACTCATTTCCCCCAAACTTTTGCCCCAAACCCAACCCAAATTATTATTGCCACTAAATAAGTGGAGGTAGGAGCTGCAGGAATGTGTGATACCACATTGAAAAGGTCATTTTGTGTATTTCTACCGAAGGTTGGTGTTACTTTGCTTGCATATTAATCTCTTTAGTACTTTGTTGGTTCAGCCAGGACTTTTGCTGCTACTTTCACTCAGCTCTGCTCAAAGTTCTGCTTTGCATTGGGGACATGGATTTCCCAATGAGAGTCCCTCTAGTCTTATGCTATGAAAAGGAGGAGGATGAGTATAAGCAAGAAGCAAGATTAAAGGCTTTTAGAGTGAGGTATCATTCTAACTACAATCTTTTCTTAGCTTGTGTTCTCTGCATGCTCGTGCTCCTGTGTAGTGAGGCCTTGGGTGAGATGAGGTTGAGAAGTGGGTGGCCGGGACAGTTCCTCTAAGGCTCCCGCATAAGAGGCTTGAGGCGATTCTCATCTCACGGAAGCAGAGGGACCAGCTTCTGGCAGCCTTTCCCTTCCATGGGCAAGGATTTTTTTTTTAATATTCGTTCATGGGATGTGGGCATCGCTGGCAAGGCCGGCATTTATTGCCCATCCCTGACTGCCCTTGAGAAGGTGGTGGTGAGCCGCCTTCTTGAACCGCTGCAGTCCGTGTAGTGATAATGACTTTTCGTAGCGAGGTTTTACAACTGAGTGGCTTGATAGGCTATTTCAGAGGGCGATTAAGAATCAACCACATTGCTGTGGGTCTGGAGTCACATGTAGGCCAGGCCGGGTAAGGACAGCAGGTTTCCTTCCCTAAAGGACATTAGTGAACCAGATAGGTTTTTACGACAATCATGGCCACCATTACTGATACTAGATTTTTTTTATTCCAGACTTTTATTTAATGAATTGAATTTAAATTCTCCAGCTGCCGATGATTGGCCCATGTCTCAAGCTCCCTCATGAGTAGACATTGGAGGGGGTCTTAGGGCAGCAGTTTCAATGCCATTCCCCGGAGAGACAGTAGATCCGTGCCCACTCCTTGCAGCCCACTGGTGCTGGTATAGGCTCAGAGGAGCTACTGTCGTGAATCAACACAGACTGAATAATTCCACACAGGTCTCAAAAGCCCTCAAAGTGCCCATGGTAATACAGCATCCACGTCAGTACTGTTAGCTTCCACTCCAGAAGTCACTAATATTCTTAGAAGCTGTTCCTGTCGCCTTTGATACTTTACAGATCTCCAGGCCAAAAAAAGTTAAATTATGAGGAAAAGTTGCACAGTCTAGGATTGTATTCCCTTGAGTGTAGAAGATTAAGGGGATTAAGATGATTAAAGCAATTGATGGGGTAGATAGAGAGAAACTATTTCCTCTGGTGGGGGACCCAGAACAAAAGGGGCATAACCTTAAAATTAGAGCCAGGCTGTTCAGGGGTGATGTCAGGAAGCACTTCTTCACACAAAGGGTAGTGGAAATCTGGAATTCTCTCCCCCAAGAAGTTGTTGACACTGGGGGTCAATTCAAAATGTCTTAGAATCATAGAAATTTATGGCACAGAAACAGGCCATTCGGCCCATCGTGTCTGTGCTGGCCGAAAAAGAGCTATACAGCTTAATCCCACTTTCCAGCTCTTGGTCCGTAGACTTGTAGGTTACGGCACCTCAAGTGCGTATCCAAATACTTTTTAAATATGTTGAGGGTTTCTGCCTCCACCACCTTTTCAGGCAGTGAGTTCCAGACCCCAGTTGGAGGCCAATCATCTCAGCCCTAGGACATTGCTGCAGGAATTCCTCAGGGCAGTGTCCTAGGCCCAACCATCTTCAGCTGCTTCATCAATGACCTTCCCTCCATCATAAGGTCAGAAATGGGGATGTTTACTGATGATTGCATAGTGTTCAGTTCCATTCGCAACCCCTCAGATAATGAAGCAGTCCATGCCCGCATGCAGCAAGACCTGGACAAGAGGCTTGGGCTGATAAGTGGCAAGTAACATTCGCGCCAGACAAGTGCCAGGCAATGACCATCTCCAACAAGAGAGAGTCTAACCACCTCCACTTGACATTCAATAGCATTACCATCGCCGAATTCCCCACCATCAACATCCTGGGGGTCACCATTGACCAGAAACTTAACTGGACCAGCCACATAAATACTGTGGCTATAAGAGCAGGTCAGAGGCTGGGTATTCTGCAGCAAGTGACTCACCTCCTGACTCTCCAAAGCCTTTCTACCATCAACAAGGCACAAATCAGGAGTTTGATGGAATACTCTCCACTTGCTTGGATGAGTGCAGCTCCAACAACACTCAAGAAGCTCGACACCATCCAGGACAAAGCAGCCCGCTTGATCGGCACCCCATCCACCACCCTAAACATTCACTCCCTTCACCACCGGCACACTGTGGCTGCAGTGTGTACCATCCACAGGATGCACTGCAGCAACTCGCCAAGGCTTCTTCGACAGCAGCTCCCAAACCCGCGATCTCTACCACCTAGAAGGACAAGGGCAGCAGGCACATGGGAACAACACCACCTGCACGTTTCCCTCCAAGTCACACACCATTCAGACATGGAAATATATCGCCGTTCCTTCATCGTCTCTGGGTCAAAATCCTGGAACTCCCTTCCTAACAGCACTGTGAGAGAACCTTCACCACACGGACTGCAGTGGAACAAGAAGGCGGCTCACCACCACCTTCTCAAGGGCAATTAGGGATGGGCAATAAATGACGGCCTCACCAGCGACACCCACACCCCATGAACGAATAAAAAAAGAACCCTCTGGGTGAAAAAATTTCTCCTCAACTCCCCTATAATCCTTCTACCAATTAGTTTAAATCTATGGCCCCTTTTACTGACCTCCTTCCTATCCACCCTATTTAGGCCCCTCATAATTTTATACTCCTCAATTAAACCTCCCCTCAGCCTCCTCTGTTCCAAAGAAAACAACCCTAGCCTATCCAATCTTTCCTCATAGCTAAAATTCTCCAGTCCTGGCAACATTCTCATAAATCTCCTCTGCACCCTCTCTAGTGCAATCCTGTAATGTGGTGACCAGAACTGTACGCAGTACTCAAGCTGTGGCCTAACCAGTGATTTATACAGTTCCAGCAAAACCTCCCTGCTCTTATATTCTATGCCTCGGCTATTAAAGGAAAGTATCCCGTATGCCTTCTTAACCATCTTATCTACCTGTCCTGCTACCTTCAGGGATCTGTGGACATGCACTCCAAGGTCCCTCTGATCCTCTACACCTCTCAGTATCCTCCCATTTATTGTATACTCCCTTGCCTTGTTTGTCCTCCTTAAATGCATTACCTCACACTTCTCCGGAATGAATTCCATTTGCCACTTTTCCGCCCACCTGACCAGTCCATTGATATCTTCCTGCAGTCTACAGCTTTCCTCCTCACTATCAACCACACGGCCAATTTTTGTATCATCTGCAAACTTCTTAATCATGCCCCCAAATTTAAGTCTAAATCTTTACTATATATCACAAAAGCAAGGGACCTAGTACTGAGCCCTGCAGAGCCCCATTGGAAACAGCCTTCCAGTCACAAAAACGCTTGTCGATCATTACCCTTTGCTTCCTGCCACTGAGACAATTTTGGATCCAAATTGCCACTTTCCCTTGGATCCCATGGGCTTTTACTTTTCTGACCAGTCTGCCATATGCGACCTTGTCAAAAGCCTTGCTAAAATCCATGTACACTACATCATACCCTCATCGACTCTCGTTGTTATCTCCTCAAAAAATTCAATCAAATTAGTCAGACACGACCTTCGCTTAACAAATCCATGATGACTATCCTTGATTAATCTGTGCCTTTTTCAATGACAATTAATACTGTCCCTCAGAACTTTTTGCAATACTTTGCCCACCACCGAGGTTAGGCTGACTGGCCTGTAATTACTCTGTCTATCCCTTTTTCCCTTTTTAAACGACGTCAAAACTAAGATTGATAGATTTTTGTTAAGCAAGGGTATTATGGATTAGGGAACCAAGGCGGGTAGATGGAGTTAAGATATAGATTAGTCATGATCTAATATAATGGCGGTACAGGCACAAGGGGCTGAGTGACCTATGTTCCTATGTTCCTTGGGCTGACAGTCTTCACGGTGATCTTCAAGTCGTGGAAAACTTCCAACAGTGTGGACTGTAAACTGGCTGACACTGCAGATGGTCCCAGTACTAGCCTGGAAATACCTAGAATTTGTCTGATGCTTCAAAATTGAGTGTCACGTTAATTTTTTTAATTTGTTCATGGGATGTGGGTGTCGCTGGAAAGGCCAGCATTTATTGCCCATTTCTAATTGCCCTTGAGGAGGTGGTGGTGAGCTGCCTTCTTGAACCACTACAGTCCGTATACACACAGTGCTGATAGGTATGGTGTTCCAGGACTTTCACCCAGCGACGATGAAGGAACGGCGATATATTTGCAAGTCGGGATGGTGTGTGACTTGGAGGGGAACGTGCAGCTGGTGTTGTTCCCATGTGCCTGCTGCCCTTGTCCTTCTAGGTGGTAGAGGTCGTGGGTTTGGGAGGTGCTGTCGAAGAAGCCTTGGCGAGTTGCTGCAGTGCATCCTGTGGATGGTACACACTGCAGCCATGGTGCACCAGTGGTGAAGGGAGTGAAAGTTTAAGGTGGTGGATGGGGTGCCAATCAAGTGGCCTGCTTTGTCCTGGACGGTGTCGAGCCTCTTGAGTGTTGTTGGAGCTGCACTCATCCAGGCAAGTTAAGAGTATTCCATCACACTCCTGACTTGTGCCTTGTAGATGGTGGAAAGGCTTTGGGGAGTCAGGAGGTGGGTGAAGGGATTCGCAAAATTTCACATGTTCCCCCCACCCCGAAGATTTATTGGAGTTATTAAAGAAACCCTGGTGTGACTGTTTTAAAAAATCCAAGGTCTCTCAAAATGGCTGCAGTCAGACACATGGCCGAGGACCGGCAGATTTGAAATTGCATTCTCAACAACTTGGCAGGTTTCGTGTCTCAGACAGGTTTCTTTAAACAATGCAGTTGCATCCTAGCCCTGAGACAAGCTATCAACATGGCCGGCCAACACATCAAAATTCGAGCAGGAAGTGATCGCAGGACAAAATGTGAACCATCAAGGTACATTCGGAACAATGGTAAAGCAGTTAGCATACAGATCGATACAGGAAACGGCCATAATGTAAATGGGCCAGAGATGGGGTCCTTTGTCTTACGTTTCGTGCTTAAATCAAACAATGAAGCAAGCTGATAAGGTATGAAAAAACCTGTTACCAAGAGGGTATAACTGAAGCTGCCCAGTATATTTCTGGAGAGTAGCTGCTCTCTTCGCCTCTTGGCCCTATCCTGTCTGTCTGCTAGCAACTAAGAAGGAAGCCATCCAGTAAACCTCGCAACCACATGTCGACGGCAGCAGCAGGCACAGGGGCCAGGCCTTTTCATCTGTTTTCACCGGTGAGCATTAATTTTCTGGCTGCCACAAGACAACCTAGCATAAGTGTAAGGTTGGGGGTTAAGGGATATTGCTAAACTTGTGATTTTAGAATTTTCCCTCGATGTGTCTGTTTCTTTCAACCCGATAAGTGTAAGACTGTATTACATCCATAGCGATTTCTTTATCTTCTGTATTATACTGTTTACCTTGTAGTTTTAGTTTTCTTATTAATAAACATTGGTTTTCCTTGTACCAATCCACTGGTCTGTTTGTCTGTCTTTGTTACCACTCGATAAGTCCTCAGCTCAGAATCAGGAAGGGGTAAGCGATTCGCAACCGCACTGCGGGCAGGGCAGCTCAGGAAAAACATAACTGGCTGACCTATTATAAGCCCGAGAAACAGTAAAAAAAGAAACCCCTTACAGTGGTGGATGGGGTGCCAATCAAGTGGCCTGCTTTGTCCTGGACGGTGTCGAGCCTCTTGAGTGTTGTTGGAGCTGCACTCATCCAGGCAAGTTAAGAGTATTCCATCACACTCCTGACTTGTGCCTTGTAGATGGTGGAAAGGCTTTGGGGAGTCAGGAGGTGAGTCACTCGCCGCAAAATACCCAGCCTCTGACCTGCTCTTGACGCCACAGTATTTATGTGGCTGGTCCAGTTAAGTTTCTGGTCGATGGTGATCCCCAGGATGTTGATTGTGGGAGATTTGGCGATGGTAATGTCGTTGAATGTCAAGCGGAGATGGTTAGACTCTCTTGTTGGAGATGGTCATTGCCTGGCACTTGTCTGGCACGAATGTTACTTGCCATTTATCAGCCCAAGCCTGGATGTTGTCCAGGTCTTGCTGCATGTGGGCTTGGACTGCTTCATTATCTGAGGGATTGCAAATGGAACTGAACTGTGCAATCATCAGCGAACATCCCCATTCCTGACCTTATGATGAAGGGAAGGTCATTGATGAAGCAGCTGAAGATGGTTGGGCCTAGGACACTGTCCTGAGGAACTCCTGCAGCAATGTCCTGGGGCTGAGATGATTGGCCTCCAACAACCGCTACCATCTTCCTTTGTGTTAGGTACGACTTCAGCCACTGGAGAGTTTTCCCCCTGATTCACATTGACCTCAATTTTACTAGGGCTCCTTGGTGCCACACTCGGTCAAATGCTGCCTTGATGTCAAGGGCAGTCACTCTCACCTCACCTCTGGAATTCAGCTCTTTTGTCCATGTTTGGACCAAGGCTGTAATGAGGTCTGGAGCCGAGTTGATCTGGTGGAACCCAAACTGAGCATTTGTGAGCAGGTTATTGGTGAGTAAGTGCCGCTTGATAGCACTGTTGACGACACCTTCCATCACTTTACTGATGATTGAGAGTAGACTGATGGGGCAGTAAATGTCCGGGTTGGATTTGTCCTTCTTTTTGTGGACGGGACATATCTGGGCAATTTTCCACATTGTCGGGTAGATGCCAGTGTTGTAGCTCTACTGGAACAGCTTGGCTGGAGGCGCAGCTAGTTCTGGAGCACAAGCCTTCAGCACTACAGCTGGGTTACTGTCAGGGCCCATAGCCTTTGCTGTATCCAGTGCACTCAGCCGTTTCTCGATATCACAGGAGTGAATCAAATTGGCTGAAAACTGGCTTCTGTAATGGTGGGGATATCAGAAGGAGGCCAAGATGGATCATCCACTTGGCATTTCTGGCTGAAGATGGTTGCAAACGCTTCAGCCTTGTCTTTTGCACTCACGTGCTGGACTCCGCCATCATTGAGGATGGGGATGTTTGCAGAGCCTCCTCCTCCCGTTAGTTGTTTAATTATCCACCACCATTCACGACTGGATGTGGCAGGACTGCAGAGCTTTGATCTGATCCGTTGGTTGTGGAATCGCTTAGCTCTGTCTATAGCACTTTGCTTCCGTTGTTTAACATGCATGTCGTCCTGAGTTGTCGTTTCACCAGGTTGGCACCTCATTTTTAGGTACGCCTGGCGCTGCTCCTGGCATGCTCTTCTACACTCCTCATTGAACCAGGGTTGATCCCCTGGCTTGTTGGTAATGGTAGAGTGAGGAATATGCCGGGCCATGAGGTTACAGATTGTGCTGGAATACAATTCTGCTGCTGCTGATGGCCCACAGCGCCTCACGGATGCCCAGTTTTGAGCTGCTAGATCTGTTCTGAATCTATCCCATTTAGCACGGTGGTGGTGCCACACAACACGTTGGATGGTGTCCTCAGTGTGAAGTCGGCACTTCGTCTCCACAAGGACTGTGAGGTGGTCACTTCTACCAATACTGTCATGGACAGATGCGTCCGCAACAGGTAGATTGGCGAGGACAAGGTCAAGTAGGTTTTTCCCTTATGTTGGTGCGCTCACCATCTGCCGCAGGCCGAGTCTGGCAGCTATGTCATAAGAAATAAGGCTCATAAGAAATAGGAGCAGGAGTAGGCCAATCGGCCCCTCGAGCCTGCTCCGCCATTCAATAAGATCATGGCTGATCTGATCCTAACCTCAAATCTAAAGAACACAAGAAGTAGGAGCAGGACCCGGCCACTCAGCCCCTGGGCCCGCTCCGCCACCCATAGGGCCTTGACCGATCCGAACTCAGCTTCATGTCCAATTTCCTACCCGCTCCCCGTAACCCCTAATTCCCTTTACTTCTAGGAAACTGTCTATTTCTGTTTTAAATTTAGTCCTTCAGGACTCGGCCAGCTCGGCCAGTAGTGGTTCTACCGAGCCACTCTTGGTGATGGACGTTGAAGTCCCCCACCCAGAGTATATTCTGTGCCCTTGCTACCCTCAGTGCTTCCTCCAAGTGGTGCTCAACATGGAGGAGGACTGATTCATCAGCTGAGGGAGGACGGTAGGTGGTAATCAGCAGGAGGTTTCCTTGCCCATGTTTGACCTGATGCCATGAGATTTCATGGGGTCCAGAGTCAATGTTGAGGACTCCCAGGGCCACTCCCTCCTGACTGTATATCACTGTACCGCCACCTCCGGTGGGTCTGTCCTGCTGGTGGGACAGGACATAACCTGGGATGGTGATAGAAGAGTCTGGGACTTTGGATGAAAGGTATGATTCTGTGAGTATGGCTATGTCAGGCTGTTGCTTGACTAGTCTGTGGGACAGCTCTCCCAATTTTGGCACAAGTCCCCAGATGTTAGCAAGGAGGACTTTGCAGGGTCAACTGGGCTTGGTTTGCCGTTGTCGTGTCCGGTGCCTAGTGGTCGGATACCGGGTGCTCCGTCCGGTTTTATCCTTATTGTGACTTTCTGTAGTGAAATTGTACAACTGACTGGCTTGTTAGGCCATTTCAGAGGGCGATTAAGATTCAACCACATTGCTGTGGGTCTGGAGTCACATATAGGCCAGACCGGGTAAGGACGGCAGGTTCCCTTCCCTAAAGGACATTTGGGAGATGCTTGCTTTTGGGTGTGACTTTGATGTCTGCTGGCAATACTGTACTGATGGTATATGTTGTGCGGAGGACTTTGTAAAGGCGCAGTTCTGTCGTAGCCTCCCTGATAAACTAAAGCCTCCTGAGGCACATGTCTACTGTCATTACTAGGTAACTCTGCCTGGTATAGCAGAGTGTTGGGACTTGACGGTACTCCTGACAACACGGACAGCCCTTCACTGGTCTTGCTGGTCCTTCCCTGCCAAGCCCAGTGCTACCAGAGCACTGAATGCAGTCCCTGTAGTAGCCAAAAAGCTAGAAAGTTGGAAAAAATTCAATCCACTTGCCTTTAGGCAAAGACTCCAGCTTTCTTCCTGCAGCCTTCCCCATCAGACCTGCTCCATTTGTAGATGATGGACACATGGCGCCTCCAATCTGTTCAACACCATATGGGGGCGATTGCCCCGTAACTATCTCATCTGGCTGATTAATGACTCACTTGCACGATTTGAACTTAGTTTTTATCATCCAGCAATTGTGTGCACACTGGGAAATGTGCGAGACACTCACGGAATTCTCTCCAATGGCAGGGGTTTCCCAGGCTTCAGTAAGTCACAGTTTGCCCATAATTAGCACGAGAGCAGCAATTTCCTGGCTAGAGTTCTGAAACGACACTCCATGGCCTGCAGCTCCTGTTCAAAATCACATTTGCTAGTTGACACGATATTTTGAATCAGAGAAAAGGTCAAAAGGAAATAAAGTTTCAGGCGATGAAGAGTCTCATTACCCGATGATCTCTGTCAGATGTCAAAAATTTGTTGTTCCTGACCCCTGTGGTCAGTTGTCAAATCTCCAAAGGTCAGAGGGATAAACTGGTGTTACAAAAACCTTTCAACAAGTCCTGATCATTTGGAGACATGAACACTGACATTCCCACATCAGGCAGCTTGTTATCCTTACATAAGCTTTTTTTTTTGCCAGTTTTCTCCCTTTCTGTTTTGGAAGTCCTGACTTTTTGCTGGGATATGTTTCCAGTGGGAGCCGGCAGCCCCATGTCAGTCCCTCACCCAAGTGGCTGCTCTCTGTCAACTGCTAGACTATTTGTTTGCGGAGGGCATCACAGCCGAAAGGTGTTCCTGTTCTCACACGTGGGTTAATCTGACACGTTCGTACTGCCAGTGTAGAGTTGCCAACTCTCCAGGATTGTCCTGGAGTCCTAGAATAATACAGCACAGAAGGAGGCCGTTTGGCCCACCGTGCTTGTGTCGACTCTTTGAAAGAGCTATCCAATTAGTCCCATTCCCCTGCTCTTTCCCCATAGCCCTGTAAATGTTCTCTCTTCAAGTCCTCTTTGAAAGCCACGATTGAATCTGCTTCCACCACCTTTTCAGGCAGTGCATCCCAGATCGTAAAAAAAAATTTCCTCATGTCGCCTCTGGTTCTTTTGCCAATCACCTTAAATCTGTGTCCTCTGGTTACCGACCCCTCTGGCATTGGAAACAGTTTCTCCTAATTTACTGTATTAAAACTGTTCATGATTTTGAACACCTCTATCAAATCTCCCCTTAACCTTCTTTGTTCTAAGGAGAACAACCCCAGCTTCTCCAGTCTCTCCACATAACAGAAGTCCCTCATCCCTGGTACCATTCTCGTAAATCTGTTCTGCACCATCTCTAAGGCCTTGACATCCTTCCTAAAGTGTGGTGCCCAGAATTAAACGCAATACTCCAGCTGAGGCCTAATCAGTGTTTTTTTGTAACTTCCTTGCTTTTGTACTCTATGCCTCTATTAATAAATGTAAACAATTTTACAACACCAAGTTATAGTCCAGCAATTTTATTTTAAATTCACAAGCTTTCGGAGGCTTCCTCCTTCCTCAGGTAAATGTTCCTCAGCCTCCGAAAGCTTGTGAATTTAAAATAAAATTGCTGGACTATAACTTGGTGTTGTAAAATTGTTTACAATTGTCAACCCCAGTCCATCACCGGCATCTCCACATCATGTCTATTAATAAAGCCCAGGATCCCATATGCTTTTTTAACAGCCTTTTCAACTTGTCCTGCCACCTTCAGAGATTTATGTACATACACCCCCAGATCTCTCTCTGTTCCTGCACCCCCTTTAAAATTGTACCATTTAGTTTATATTGCCTCTCCTCATTCTTCCTACCAAAATGTATCACTTCACACTTCTCTGCATTAAATTTCATCTGTCACATGTCTGCCCATTTCACCTGTCTGCCAATATCCTCCTGAAATCTCCTCCTCATTGTTTACTACATTTTCGAGTTCATGTCATCTGAAAACTTTGAAATTATGCCCTGTTTCCCAAATCCAGATCATTAATATATATCAGGAATTAAAGATTAATCTCCAGGACATTGCTGCAAGCAAACCAGGAGAAAAATCATAGGAATGTAAAAAAAAAGTGTGCATTTTTAAATTAAAAAAAAAACACTTTTGTTGATTAATTATAAAAATATTGGAGATGGGGGGAGAAAAGGCTGTTTGACTGATGGTCAAGATTCATCCAATTGGGTAACGAAGAGTCTGTTCGCTTTCCAATTGGTGCGGAAAGGTGGTGTGCCCTGATGGTGGACATATCGCGCGACTAACGATGGAGACGTGGGGGCGGGGTGGTAGGAGGCAGGAGGTCATGTGATGAAACCTCCAGGAATACGTCCAACCAGAGTTGGCAACCCTATGCCGGCGTGGCATCTAACCCGGTGGCAGCGGAGATCGGAAGTTCAAGCACGTGCTGCCCGTGGTTTTAATGGTCAAAACATCGTGCATCTGCATTTCCCACCAGCAGTGTGGGCTGGTAGGTTTACCCCTTCAATGTCTGCTTTGCAACAGCAATCACTAGATAGTGATGAAGAGCCCTGGCTGATAGGGGGAACAGATGCCAATCGCAGCATGCCGCAGTTGCCTCACCTGAGGGCAGCAAACTCAGCACTGATTAAAAATCCAGCCTGGAATCTTGTCCATCGAGTGTGTGGCTTAGTCGTGTATTTACCCAGTAGGCCATTGCGGGAGCTATGCATTTCTTTCCATTGATCATTCTGATACATAGCTACATTGTTCTGAAGTGGAAGAAAGAAAGACTTGCATTTATATAGTGCCTTTCATGACCTCAGGATGTCCCAAAATGCTTTACGACCAATGAAGTACTTTTGAAGTGTAGTCACTGTTGTAATGTAGGAAACGTGGCAGCCAATTTGTGCACAGCAAGCTCCCACAAACAGCAATGTCAGAGTGATCTAATAATCTGTTTTAGTGATATTAGTTGAGGGATAAAAATTGTCCAGCACATTGGGGAAAAATCCCCTGATCTTCTTCGAATAGTGCCATGGGATCTTTTAAGTCCACCTGACAGGGTAGACAGGGGGAGCCTCAGTTTAACGTCACATCTGAAAGACGACACCTCCAAAAGTGCAGCACTCCCTCATCACTGCACTGGGAGTGTCAGCCTAGCATTCTGTGCTCAAGTCTCTGAAGTGGGACTTGAACCCACAACCTTCTGACTCAGAGGCGAGAGAGTGCTACCCACCGAGCCTCAGTGAAGGATCATCATTTACAGAATACGTAAATTAATATTTGTTCGGCAGAGTAATGTCTATAGCGTCTTTTTCCATTTTCTTACTACTGCATACTTTTTATAAAGTTACCCAATAAAAATACTTTTAGGCTTAGTACATACGTGGTGCTATAAATAATAACGGGGTGACATTAAAACGTGGTGCTGGGTCGATCCCACCACCCTTCCCTGTTAGCAGCAGGACTGGATTTTAGCACAATGGCATTAGAAAGGAGTAAGTGACTGGGAAATCGGGATTCATGGAGTGGGACAAGCACAACTAACGGGATTCTATTCAATTCTTGCCAATCTACCAGCCTCAGGCTGGGCTTGTTATTTTGAGCTGATGTCGTGGAGTTTATGCACCCTCGGTTTTAATTTCTTATGTGGTAACATCGGGAGCATCGCAATGTAACAGCAAGGGGATAAGGTAGTGACAGTTTTCCACTTTTTCTTCTGATTCCTTCCAATGGAGAGTTGAGGGAGGAAGTTCTCCTTAGATGTGTAATCATTTCTCTCTGGTGCTCCAGATAAAAGATATGTCAATTGAGATTTAAGTACTTATCCAGATAAACGGAGATCATATTTTGCCTCAAATACAACACAAAAATGCACCAAATCATAATTAGCATTCTCAGTTAGACAGATAATAAAATTCAAGCCATGCTTAATAAGATTCATGCCATCATGTGATAATGCGCACTTTTAGCACACTCTTAACAGACTTATTTTTACCAAATATAGTCTCATTAAAAAAAAACTACTGGTCATTTGCAAACTATAACATTTTTGTTGTGTGTTAAACAGCTGCATGTAGCTCCAACCAAAAACACAGACAATTTATCATATCTGATGATCGTTATACTGATGTCTGGTTAAATATCCAAAAATAAACTGCTCTATTTACAAAATGTAGATTAGGTTTGTTTCTGCAAAATGTCACAAGCTAGTTTAATATTAAAACTGTACTTAAGTTTGCCAAATAACCGTCAACGATGTGATTACCAGCTGGTCCATTGAAGGGAGTGACGAGTGGGGTGAAACATTTTCCCACAGGGAGAGAGGAAGAATTGAAAGATAGTCCCCCCACCCCCCCCCGCCATGCTGCTCTTAGGCACTTCCAAGAGGCCAGTGAGAGAGCAGACTTGCCTGTTTGCCTTCTTGCTTGTGGAATGGTACATACAGCACAGTGGGAACAAGGGAAGAGGAGATAAAATTATAAAGGAAACGGAACTTTCATTCGTTTCACATCATTGTAAAACATGTGCTTCATATGTAGCACAAGGTCAAAATATTATGGCCTAGAATTTCGATTGTGCAGCGCTCTTTCTTCAGGCGCTAAACAGCCTCCTAAGCGTCCAATATGGCCGACAGCAAGCGCACGCACATTTCCAACTGGAAGTACGCCGCCCGCCATATTGGATCAGGGGTCTCCAGGGGCGTCAGGAGCGCGCGCCAGAAGTATTTAAAATAATGAATACTATAAGTGAATTATGGCCCTGTGCTTCTTGCAGGACCCTTTTCCAATTTTGGTTTGCCACCTGCCGAAGTCGCCCAGCAACATGTGGCATTAACCGGTGTTATTTAAAGGGATCATGCAAAAGATTACAGTTTGTTTCTGGTTGGTCATTTCAGGCTGCTGGTTAACTTCTGGGCATTTCTTGGTGTGTTTTATCACTCTGGATCGTTCACTTTGTCTGAAAAGAACAAATGTAAGGAGTCTTACAACATCAGGTTATAGTCCAACAGCTTTATAGCAATAACCTGGTGTTGTAAGACTCCTTACATTTGTTCACCCCAGTCCATCATCGGCATCTCCACATCATGAAAAGAACAACATTTTGTTGGTGTTGCGCTGTTGTTGGCTGCCTCATAGATAGTTTGACTGTAGTCATGGTGATCTGGTAAGGCTGCCTTCAGAGTTGGAGGACGAGGGGGAACAGCAAGGAAGAGAGCAGGAACAGCTGAGACAAGAGGGAGGAGGAGGAGGGCACTGCGCAGGAGGTATTCAGAGAGGGCTTCTCCTATATTAACTTCACTGAGGAGCAATGTCTCAGCTTCCTTTGTGAAGCGAAGGCACCTGTCACTGAGCTATGTCACCTGCTGTCGCCTCAACTCGAGCCTCGCACCAGGGCATGGACAGCACTGCGATGGCTGTCAAGGCCACCGTGGCCCTTAACTTTTATGCCACAGGCTCCTTTCAGGCTGCAGCAGGTGACATCAGCGACATATCACAGTTCGCAGTCCAGCACTGTATCAGGGAGGTCACCGAGGTTCTCAACATAAGGAGAAACACTTACATCACATTCCACATGGACAGAGCGAAGCAGGACGAGAGAGCACTAAGCTACGTCCACATTGCAGGCTTCCCCAGCCACAGACTGAACCCACATTGCCTTGCACGCTCCCTATCACCAGCCCGGCATCTTTATCAATCGTAAGGGATTGAACTCCCTCAATGCACCGCTGGTTTGCGACCACGGGCGGTGCATTATGTAGGTCTGTGCTGGGTATCCTGGCAGCAGTCATGACTATTTCATCCTGCATCAGTCATCTGTGCCGCCTTTATTGCACTGCAGCAACTCGCCAAGGCTTCTTCGACAGCACCTCCCAAACCCGCGACCTCTACCACCTAGAAGGACAAGAGCAGCAGGCACATGGGAACAACACCACCTGCACGTTCCCCTCCAAGTCACACACCATCCCGACTTGGAAATATATCGCCGTTCCTTCATTGTCGCTGGGTCAAATTCCTGGAACTCCCTTCCTAACAGCACTGTGGGAGAACCGTCACCACACGGACTGCAGCGGTTCAAGAAGGCGGCTCACCACCACCTTCTCGAGGGCAATTATGGATGGGCAATAAATGCTGGCCTCGCCAGCGACGCCCACATCCCATGAACGAATAAAAAAAATAAAAAATATTCCAACCAAGCCATCGAGTTACAGGCTGGCTTCTGGGCGACAAGGGCTATTCGCTCCAACTATGGCTCATGATTCCTGTCAGGAACCTAGGCACAGCTGCAGAGCCATGCTGTCATGAGAAACGTCATCGAACAAACAATCAGTGTGCTCAAGCAACGCTTCTGCTGTCTGGACCATTCCATACAGCCATACAGCCCTGAGCGGTATCCAGATTTGTGGTTGTCTGCTGCATGCTCCAGAACTTTGCCATCACAAGGGACCAGCCCTTATCGTCACCTGGGCAAAGAGAAGTGTAACAGGATCAGAAGGAGCACAAAGAGGAGGACGA
This sequence comes from Heptranchias perlo, assembly GCF_035084215.1. Classification (NCBI taxonomy): domain Eukaryota; kingdom Metazoa; phylum Chordata; class Chondrichthyes; order Hexanchiformes; family Hexanchidae; genus Heptranchias; species Heptranchias perlo. The sequence goes on along the minus strand of NC_090327.1, from coordinate 133,600,771 downwards.
TCAGAAACGGCATTGATCACTAATGCCCCTAGCTGCCAGGGCTCTCAGAGAGCAGGTCATCAAAGAGAGCTTCACCTAAATCATCCCTCCCATCACCAATACACAATCCTTACCACCATCCTTACTATCACTATCCAATTGCCTTCCTTCAGTCCAGCCTTATGTGTCTTGCCCTCACTTCACTACAAAGATAAACACCAACATCAAATCCAGAATAAAAAAACAAATATACCAAACAGTTCCATTCACGGCGTTATGAGATGTTTAGAGAATGTGCTTGTCCTGGAAGAATAGCTGGTTTGGAGTGTGTCAGATGTGAGTTGTGGGAAGCGAGGGTTGGAATAATGGTGAGTGTGAGGAGAAGGCAATGTAGTGAATTATAGTTCAGTGGTTGAAGGCGAGTGAAGGGAAATGGGGGAGGGAGTACTGTGAGTGTTGTGGCTGGAGGTGTGAGCAGAGTGTAAGAGAGCAGAATTCTTACCTTAACAACTCTGGTGAGGTCATTGACCTTTTTCCAGCATTGCAGCCATATCGTGGGAGCTGAGCTCCTGACATTCACATGCTCTGCCACCTCTTTCCACTCACGATGGAATAAATACCTGGAGGGCTTCTCCTTGTTCTTTCTATTGTATTTTATTCTATAAGGCACCACCAATGGCAATGAACGAGAAAGTTTTTTTAAAAATCAATAATATTTAAATGCGGCAGTGAACAAATGGTTAAGTGAAACATCAAAAACCACATTATTTTTCTGGATGAGTCAGATATTAATCTGAATGTAAACTGATCCTGTTTCCTGGTAAAATCCTTTGATTTTGTAAGGATACAATTTCTTTTTCTTCTTTTAACATTTTTGCTGAGATTACATTTTATTACTAAAGGATACAATTACCATATTAAAACATGGAAATATTTCTCATGGGAGATTTAATTTCACTCACTTTTTTTTAAACCAAGAAGTTACCAAAATTAAAAACACATTAAAATTATAATATTTTGTCTTGTCTTCGTCACCAGCTGAGGTTTGAAATTTAATAAAAATGCAAAAATACAGTAGATTAAAGCATAATTTCTGCTTTCAGATCCATTGAGCATATTAGACTGATTGAGGGCAGCCCAATGTACAAGTTCTGAAGGATTGCCTTGAACGCGGGTTAAGATGGGTCAGCATGACCTGAAATTACATGATGAAATTACACAAGGGATCTGCCACAGGCTATCCAGAACCAGTTCATGCGCCAGGAGGTGTTAAGTTATATGCCTGCTCTAGAGTTCTATGTTTCCAAATGAGATTCACACAAGCGATACCTGCTGACTCATTGATGTCTAAAGGAAGAGCTGGGAGGTTTTTAATTCCACGACCTGGTAGTTCCAACCATTGGGAATGTGATAAAAGTTTATATTAAGTGCTAATTGATAAGACACGCTTAAACAGGATATATATTCTAAAGATTTCATCTTTGGAGATGAAGAGTCAAAAATTGACCTTTCGAAATTTGTAGGTCTGTATCTGCACTTTGGCTCAGTGCCAAAATGTTCTAGTGGCATTTCACTGATTGCATCGGTGTGTGCCTCTCAACTATCTTGAGATTGATATCTAGTAAATGAAGTTCACTAAACACAATTGTGTTTTAAAAAAAATAGATGATATTGCCTACTCTTCTAAAATATCCTGCAATTTTAATGAATGCAATCTGTAGCATAGTGGACTAGTGAAGATAATTGGGTCAATCTGAAGGACAAGATTGTTGTATCGTTCAATTTGCTTTTCACCATTAATTTCCTGGTAAGGTACAACCAAGTGCATCATTATTGATAACCATACCTCTTTAATGTAAAACAAGTTGGATAGAAGGGCCCTTTTGAATCACTCAGTCGATCTCCCGCTCCTGAATCTGAGCCACATAATCTAGGCTAATGGAGTGGTCATAATATGATAGAGCGATCAGAACACGATAGAATTTCACATTGAGTTTGAGGGGGATGCACTTAAGTGCGAAGCTAGAGTCTTAAACTTAAATAAAGCCAATTATATAGGTATGAGGGGTGAGCTGGCTAAGGTAGATTGGGAAATTAGATTAAAGGGTATGATGGTTGAAAAGCAATGGCAAACATTTAAAGAAATATTTCAATATTCTCAACAAATACACATTCCATTGAGAAATAAAAACTCCATGGGAAAATTAATCCACCCGTGGCTAATTAAAGAAGTTAAGGAGAGTATTAGATTAAAAGAAGAGGCCTATAATGTTGCCAAGAAGAGTAGTTGGCCAGAAGATTGGGAGAGTTTTAGAAACCAGCAAAGGACGACCAAAAAATTGATAAAAAGGGAGAAAATAGAATATGAAAGAAAGCTAGCAAGAAATATAAAAATGGATTGTAACAGTTTCTACAAGAATGTAAAAAGTAAGAGAGTAGCAAAAGTAAATGTTGATCCCTTAGAGGCTGAGACTGGAGAAATTATAATGGGGAATTAGGAAATGGCAGATGCGTTAAACAAATATTTTGTATCTGTCTTCACAGTAGAAGACACAAAAAACATACCAGAAATAGTGGGGAACCAAGGGGCTAATGAGAGTGGGAAACTTCAAGTAATTATTATCAGTAGAGAAAAAGCACTTGAGCAAATAATGTGACTAAAAGCCGATAAATCCCCTGCACCTGATGGCCTACATCCGAGGGTTCTAAAAGAGGTGGCTGCAGAGATAGTGGGTGATCTTCTAAAATTCGCTAGATTCTAGAACAGTCCCAGTGGATTGGAAGGTAGCAAATGTAACCCTACTATTCAAGAAAGGAGTGAGAGAGAAAACAGGGAACTATAGGCCAGTCAGCCTGACATCAGTCATCGGGAAGATGCTGGAATCCATTATTAAGGAAGTGATAACAGGGCACATAGAACATCAAAATATGAAAAGGCAGAGTCAACATGGTTTTATGAAAGGGAAATCGTGTTTGACAAATTTATTAGAGTTTTTTGAGGATGTAACTAGCAGGGTAGATAAAGGGGAACCAATGGGTGTATATTTGGATTTTCAAAAGGCATTTGATAAGGTGCCACATAAAAGGTTGTTACACAAGATAAGGGCTTACGGGGTGGGGGTAATATATTAGCATGGATAGAGGATTGGTTAACGGACAGAAAACAGAGAGTAGGGATAAACGTGTCATGTTCAGGTTGGCAGGCTGTAACTAATGGAGTGCTGCAAGGATCAGTGCTTGGGCCTCAGATATGTACAATCTATATTAATGTCCTGGATGAAGGGACCGAGTGTAATGTATCCAAGTTTGCTGACTTGGTGGGAAAATAAACTGTGAGGAAGACACAAATAGTCTGCAAAAAGATATAGACAGATTAAGTGAGTGGGCAAGAAGGTGGCAGATGGAGTATAATGTGGGGAAATGTGAGGTTATTCACTTTGGTAGGAAGAATAGAAAAACAGAATATGTTTTAAATGGTGAGAAATTATTAAATGTTAGTGTCCTCGTACAAGAAACACAAAAAGTAAGTATGCAGGTACAGCATTTAGAAAAGCAAATGGCATGTTGGCCTTTATTGCAAGGGGATTGGAGTACAAGAGTAAGGAAGTCTTACTACAATTGTACAGGGCTTTAGTGAGACCTCACCTGGTGTACTGCGTACAGTTTTAGTCTCCTTATCTAAGAAAGGATATACTTGCCTTGTAGGCAGTGCAACGAAGGTTCACTAGATTGATTCCTGGGTGAGAGGGTTGTCCTATGAGGAGAGGTTGAGTAGAATGGGCCATACTCTCTGGAGAAGAATGAGAGGTGATCACATTGGAACATATAAGATTATTAGGGGGCTTGACAGGGTAGATGCTGAGAGATTGTTTCCCCTGGCCAGAGATTCTAGAACTAGGGAGCATAGTTGCAGGACTAAGGAGACAGCCATTCAAGACTGAGATGAGGAGGAATTTCTTCACGCAGAGGGTTGTGAATCTTTGGAATTCTCTACCCCAGAGGGCTGTGGTTGCTGAGTCATTGAGTATATTCAAGGCTGAGATGGATAGATGGTGAGAATCTAGAGGAATCAAGGGATATGGGGATTGGGCAGGAAAGTTGAGTTGAGGTCGAAGATCAGCCATGATCTGATTGAATGGAGCAGCAGGCTTGAGGGGCCTTATGGCCTATTCCTGCTCCTATTTCTTATGTTCTTATGTTCTTATAATGCTACCTTTCAGATGAGATGGTAAATCAAGATTCTGCCCACCAGTTCTAGTGGTTGAAGTTAACAATGAATATCCCATGACTCTATCTGAACAAGAGCAGGGATGTCCTTGTGTCCTGACTCAGATTCCTCCCTCAAATAACATCAGTAACAGATCATTCACCTCAGTGTTGTTCGTGAGATCTTGCTGTGCACAAAATAACTGCCTACATAACAACAATCACTGCATTTCAAAGTAATTAAACCACAATATAAATGCAAGTCTGTCTTCTTTCCCTCGGTTGTGTATTGGTTGTTGCTGCAAATTTATCGGAAACAATTAGTAGGGTGGGTTAAATTTTTGGTTTTCCCCCTTGGGTGGTAATCTAGCAGAATAGATTGTGCATCTGTTGAAATCGATGGAATGAAAATCAGTTGAATTCCACAATGTGCAGGCAATCTGTTCTGCCCCAACATATTGCCACCAATGAAGATGAACATTTACCCTGGTATGTCCTCCATGTTCTTCCGTTAAATCATCAGCACTTGCTCCTCCTCACCTGTGCACTGTAACTCACTGAGTTCTATTGCCTCAAGCTCATTAACTGATTCCTCCAGGGTGTGTGTAGCTGTATTACTACTTGCATTACTACTACCGCTTTGGTGAGATGCTTTTGTTACCTCCAGACTCGACTATTCCAAGGTTCTCCTGGCCGGCCTCCCACCCTCCACCCTCTCTAAACTTCAGCTTATCCAAAGATCTGCTGCCCATATCCTGACTTGCACCAAGTCCTGTTCACCAACCACTCTTGTGCTTGCTGACCTACATCGGCTCCTGGTCCAGCAATGCCTCAAACTTAAAATTCTCATCCTCGGGTTCAAATCCCTCTAAGGCCTTGCCCATCCCTATCTCTATCTCTGCAACCTCCTCCAGCCCTACAACCCTCTGAGAGCGTTCCTCCAATTCTGGTCTCTTGGTGCATCCCTGTTTTCCTTCGCCCCTCCATTGGCGGCTGTGCCTGCAGCTGTCTAGCCCCTAAGCTCTGGAATTCCCTCCCTAAACCCCTCCTCCTCTCTACCTCTCCTCCCTAGACGGTCCTTAAAACCAACCTCTTTGACCAAGCTTTTGGCCACCTGTGGTAATATCTCCTTATGTGGCTCGGTATCAAATTTTGTCTGATTACGCTCCCGTGAAGCGCCTTGGGATGTTTTACTACGTTAAAGGTGCTATGTTTTTGGTGAGATGCATGCAGAGTTCTGTCTGGCGTTGGCTTGATCTGGGCTGGCAGGCTGCTGTCCCAGGCCTAAAATGACAGAAAAAGGGCACATGTTAAAATGCCAGCTCTGAGACATCCCTTTCAACAGAGCTTGAATTGCAAGATGCTAACTGCGTGTGATGTTTGTGTGCGAGCCGGTGGGAAAGGGAACGAGACATAAAAGCTGGGCGGTACTATCCCTGAAGTTTGGGGAGGCCCGTGGTTTCACTTCCCCCTACTTCCTCATCATACCCACTTCATTCAGTAATACTTCCACCTCATTGGCTATCAAATGGAGGTTTTATCGTTTGCCCATGGACACAATTTCCTGCTCTAACATTTATTTTGGTTGCTTGTGGTTTTGCCATTCACAGTTTTGCCACATACGACCTTTGCAAAAGCTGAGAAATAAATTTGAAATTATTACAGCCCTTTTAAAGTCTGCAGTACTTTTTGCCTCATATATATGGCTATTTACCTTTAAATTTTAGTAGCAGGCTTTAAAGGGATGTTAACATGCAATTTCACCCTCCCCCTCCCTTTGGCGAGCTCGCGGGTGTCAGTCCCAGTATGGGCTGGGAGCTCGGCCTGCACAATTAATTAAGGGCAATTCTGGAAAACCAGGAAAAATATCTTTATCCGGAGTGATAACTGTTTGGACTAATTTACCAAGCAAGGTAATTTCGGAAAAACACTGCCATATTCAAAATATAATTAGATACCGTGGTGGGAGAGTTCATTTGCTAAAGGAATAACATGATGGGCTGAATTGCCTTTTCTCATCTCTGACTTTTCTTATATCTAGAGTTACACGTGAAGAAGGCGAGTTCGGCAAGTTACTGGAGGGCAGCTGGTACCCATCGAATCAACCCCCAGCACGCAAGAGAAAATTGGTCAGGGAAGGGGGGAAATAATTCTTTTAATTGTATAAATTAGAACTCATAAGGCTTTTTGCATAATCTTGAAGGGTGTTTTCTGGTGTTCAATATACCTCTGCAACAGGATACACTAACTTACTGTCAAATTATTTTATTTTTGGTATGTCCATTCAAAAACTGATTGAGGTTACTTCAGCACATTGCAGGGTATGATCAAATAACAATAGGCAGTGCAAAAAACATTAAACAAATGTCAAAATCTTCACTTAGGTACTCTTGCACATCCAGCATTCATTCCCATATTCAGAACCTGCGTACCTCAAACAGAAACCTTTAAAACTGTGTTAAATGTTATTGGGAGAAAGCATCTCTACTTTCAAAAGAAATGCTCCAAGTATTCCACGCATAAAATGAAAACCACAGCTCCTAAAAATATTTACTGACAACTAATACCCAGGATAGCCCTGCAGCTGACATCTACTTTGAGAAATGTAGCAGTTCAGTGACTCTGGGCATCCATGTCATGCTGTTGTTGCTACTTAGCGAGACGTGAAATGTAAGTGTTAGCCATGCTGACCTATACATCAGTCACCTATTTGATACACATGTGGGAAGCACATTGACTGATACTGCAGATGATCCCTCTATGCTAGCCCGGAAGAAGGCAGAAGCAAAATGTTGAGGACAATGGTACCACTGGCATTGCTGTCGCTATGTTGCAGGTAGGTGGGTTGGTTGGAAGTGTCCTTGCAGCTGATGGCACAGCTGTGTAGCTGGCTCTGTGCTGACCCAGAGCCTGTGTAGCCAGTTGGCCTTGGCCAGTGCCAGGTAAGTTTACCAAGGGAGTGAAGCACCCTGCACAATTTCCCCTTCCATTGAAGTTAACAGAAAGGATAATCGGGCGGGCAGTATAGCAAGCGACCAATCTGCTATTGCTTATTTTGTACCTCCACCAAAGTTGAATTTCACCCCCGAGGGCTTGTTGATATGATTGGTGGTATAATGGTGGATGCAGGCAGCATAACTCTGGCACCTGTTGATCTCCCTGGCATGCCATTTTTCATCTTGTAACACTTCAATCTTGAAATAATGCAACTGAAGTGCTATAAAACAACCCCCATTATTACTTTGAACTGTCCTGCTAACTGGCACATGACAATGTATCATGCAGTGAAGTGTGCATGTTTGTATTGCAAAAGTCCCTTTTCATGTCCACTCTTATTATTTCCCTGTTGTACTGAAGTCGTCTAATTACCGTGGGCTGTCCAAAAAAACGCTTAGACAATCTGGCCGGTTTTTATTTACACATAAACGTCCCGAGAGTGTTGTGATGTAAAAAAAAACAAAACAGAACTGTACAAATTCCCTCCAAAATTGCAAAAAGTAACAAGCAATGAAAAGCCATTGAGAAAACCTAAAGAACAATCATTAAAAATGCCTCAGGACTTCTGTTTCCTAAAGGTGGGTGAGCACTTTGGGAGAAGTGATCACCGATATGATAAGGTTTAAGATCTAACGAGAAAGGGAAAAAGTCAGTACAAAAATTAAAACCTGGGATTGGATTAGGGCAGATTTTAGAAAGCTGTTGAGTAAACTAGCTGAGGTGAGGTGGAAGGAGAAATTAGCAAACACAGCTGTATGGCAACAGTGGGATGTTTTTTTAAAAAAGAGAGTGCAGAGAATACAGAATATGTATATTCCATTAAAAAAAAACTACTACTAGTTTCAGGATGCCGTGGGTAAATAAAGAGGTTAGAAACCAATTAAAATTGACGAAGAAAGCCTACAAGGGCTGTAATAACTAAAGGAGAATATGAGGAAATAAGAAGAGGTGAAGTGTGGGACATGGGAAGCTAAGAGGGAGAAGGAGGAAAAATAATTCAAAACACGTAAAGAAGGAACAATAACGTATTTTACAAGTAGATCAGTAAAAATGGAATTATTGAAAGTGAGGTGGGACCCCGGAGAGGATTTTCAATTTATAGATGATGATCAAAAAATGGTGCAGGTATTTAATAAATACTTTCGTATCAGCCTTTACTTTAAGGACGTTGGAAAGGAGGTGAATCCCGAAATCCTTGTCAGCAAGCTGAGCAATATTATGATGGATAAAAGGAAAATTTTAGGTAAATTAGGCTAAAGGAAGACGAAACAACCGGGCCCGAAAGTATACATCGGAGGATCGGGAGGGAGCAAATTAACAAGGCCTTAGAAATTATGTTTCAGGGCTTTATTGAGAGTGGATGTGTGCCGGAGGACAGGAGAGTGTTCAATATTGTACTCATTTTTAAAAAGGGAGACAGAGTTAATCCAGGTAATTACAGGCCAGCTTAGCTTAACATCTGTGGTAGTCTTAATTAAAGATGAAATTGCCACCTATCTGGATAAAGAGAAACTAGTTAGAAATAACCAAAGGGGAATAATTGTGCTTAGCAAACCTCATGGAATTCTTTGAAGAGGTAACTGAAGATGGCAGATGGGGAAATGAAGTGGCTGTTGTGTATATGGACTTTACAAAACCTATGACAAGGTACCATTTGGGAGATTATTAGAGAAGGTTAATGAGTATGGAATTGGGTGGGGGGGGGCATCGCAAACTGGATTAAAAATTGGTTAGAAAGGAGAAAACAGATAGTAGGAGCTAGGGCAGTTTTTCAGAGTGGTTGGAAATGGGAGGTGGTGTTCCACAGGGTTCAGTTCTGGGGCCACTTTTGTTCATGGTCTACATCAATGATTTGGATATAGTACTAGAGGGAGTGGTGTCAAAATTTGCAGAGGATAACAAAATAGTTAACTCTTTAGAAGACCAAAGGAAGCAGCAAAGGGATATTATTGGGCTAAAAAGTGGCAGATGGAATTCACTAAGTTTTATTTTATTAATTATGGGCATCATTGGCAAGGCTGGCATTTATTGCCCAACCCAAGTTGCCCTGAGAAGGTGGTGGTGGGCCTTCTTCTGGAACCACTGCAGAGTGCAGTGTGGCAGTTTGCTACAACTGATTGGCTGGCTTGCTCGGCCATTTCAGTGAGTAACTAAGAGTTGCAACATTTGTGTGGGTCTGGAGTTACATATAGGCCAGGGCAGGTAAGGGCTGCACATTTCCTTCCCTGAAGGACCTTAGTGAACCAATTGGATTTTTATGACAATGGTCACTTTTACTGATACCACTTTTTATTTCAAGATTTAATAAACTGATTTCAAATTCTCAAACTGCCATGGTGGGATTTGAACTCACATTCTCTGCATTTTTAGCCCAGGCCTCGAAATCACTAGTCCAGTAACATAACCACTGCGGTGGTGTGTAAGGTGATACTGCTTGGTTAAAAAAAACAGCAGTAATCATACTCTAAATGGGAGTAGGCTTGGTGCCGTGGAAAAGCAGAGAGATTTGAGGGTCGAGTTCGCAGGACCCATCAAAGGCAGCCCCTCAGGTTGTGAAAGCTATAAAAAAGCTAATGAAATTCTAGGTTTTATCACGAGGTATAGAATATAAAAGCCAAGGAGTAATGATGAGCCTGTATAAAACCTTAGTAAGACCTCAGTTAGAATACCTTGTGAAGCATTGGGCTCTACACTATAGACAGAATATTACGGTTTTAAAAAGGGCACAGCGCAGATTCACGAGGTTATGAGGAAATACAAATATGAAGAAAGATTTGAAAAATCAAGGCTTCTATTCAAAATCTTTTCCCAAAGGTAGGGGAGTCTATAACGAGGGGACATAGATTTAAGGTGAGAGGGGAGAGATACAGAAGGGTCCAGAGGGGCAATTTTTTCACTCAAAGGGTGGTGAGTGTCTGGAACGAGCTGCCAGAGGCAGTAGTAGAGGCGGGTACAATTTTGTCTTTTAAAAAGCATTTGGACAGTTACATGGGTAAGATGGGTATAGAGGGATATGGGCCAAGTGCAGGCAATTGGGACTAGCTTAGTGGTATAAACTGGGCGACATGGACATGTTGGGCCGAAGGGCCTGTTTCCATGTTGTAACTTCTATGATTCTATGATTCTATTTTATTAAAACGATGCAGATTACTGTGCAATCTGATAGAAGTGTTTAGAATTATGAAAGGATGGTGGAGGGTAGATAGAAGCAGACTGGTTCCAGTAGATGAGAAATCTCAAAAGAGGGGCCGTAAATACAAGATTAATTGTAAGAGATTTAGAACAGAGCAAGAGAAACTTCTTGACACAGGGAGTGGTGAAATTGACTTCCAGGATTAGTGGTTGAAGCAGAAACTATGTCAACATTCAAGATTAGATTGGATAGGTGGATGAAGGAAAAGGGGATAAAGGGATATGGGAATAGGATGGGTAAGCATGATTAGGACTATTTGCTCAAATGGAGGGTAAATGCCAAGACTGGCTGAGCTGTATGGCCTGTGTTGTAATGTTTATGATATTTCTATATATTCACCTTGCATACTCATATTGTTTTATATGGATTACATTTTTCTTCAACTGCGATATCTTTCAGAAATATTTCTCACTTAATTTCTTTTAGTTCTTCCCTCATTCCTTTGATATCTGCCTTTTTAGAAATCACAGCGATTGTCAGCAAGCCTTTTGAACACGAAAGGGATTGCAGCCGAGACCGATTCAATCTTCACTCGTCATTCACACACGTGCACTTTCCAACAGAGGTCACTGGATAGCCAAGGGGCACTGAGACCAACAATGGCAGCTCTGCCAGTGCCTCAGCTGAGATCAGCTAACTTGGCACAGGCCGGAGATTGAGCCTCAGACCTTCCTGGTGTGTGTGGCTCAGTTCCGTAATGGGCAGTGCACATACCCCCTGAGCTGTTGGAGGAGTTTCTTAAAAACTGTTTCAAGTGATTCCAAAACTTTAGAAGCACTTTCAAAAGAAAACAGACACTCGTGCGATCTGGTGTATAAACTCAAACTCCCACCAGTCGTAAGGATACACGCATTTCACTCACCCACAGTGGCAATGGAATCTGAGTAACCGAGATGCTCGTCTTTAATCACCAGTACCATCAGGCCACGCTGCCCAGGTAGGAAATAAAGAAGCAATGGGAGCAACTAAGTATTTAAAGAATGTTTGTGGCCTTCACACAAAGGTTGTCAGGAATAGTGGAAGAAGTGGTTGAGCTGTCATCGCACATCAAAAGTGTTTCTTCAAAGTCTCGTCACATTACTTTAACATTTTAGAAGGATTTGCCTGTCTGAAAGTTACTTGGGTAATAGGGAACTGAAGACTGTGTACTTGCATCTGGCTTTGTACCTTAGCTTTTTTTATGTGCATTAAAGAGAAAAGCGAAAAAAATCAGCCCATTTATTATTATAATCACTTTCTTTATCATTTTATCTTCCCTGATGGGTTCTGTTTATTTTGACTGTGGTCAGAGCAGTCTTTAAGTCAACTGTATAAGCACCTTAGTTGCAATATATTTTCTCCTGCACAAATTACATTATGTCACTGACAGTGTAAGTATTCCCCCATTTCACTGGAGGCAGTATTCACACAGGCTATAACATAATTTATGGCATTCTCATCAAGCTCTTCTATGGACTATAGCATGTCAAAGTGGCCAGAATATCTGTGGGGAAGAGATGATGAAAACTTAGAAAAAATTATTTTGGTTTCATAAATGGGTCTTCCACAGGGGTTCTCTGTAACTTCGCTGGGTGATCCACCAAAACCCCAGAGACATGGCATAAACACCAGGGGTTTACACGGATCTTTCAACTGATGTTACGGCAGACGACTGGGAGAATGCACAGAAATCCAACCCCTTCGAATATTGTACCTGAATTGTAGTAAACACATAACTAATTTGCTGAGATATGATATGCTTGAGTCAAGGTTTCTGCTTAATGGAAGCAAATGGGAATGATATAGCGGAATGATAGGCTTTGCTTAGCTATGCATGCAACCAAATGCCATTGTTTTAGTGTTGGAAGCTCTGAAGTATTCTATGACTTGCTCTCTCCCCACTAGAGATAGATGTCACAGTTGTAATCAACCATAAAAGAGAAGGGCTAAATATGCATTATGTGGCTGAGCACAACCTTCAACTGTGGTGGCACCATGACCCTCCTAGGACACAAGCCAGGCTTTAGTTTCCTGAACCTGAGTTGGTTGGGATTTCTTTTGTTGTGCCCAACAATTGTTTAAAAACAAAAATGTTGACTATAAAGATAGCATCCAGGGTCCCCATTGGCTTATCGGGTAAACATACCTAATGGTGTGACACTGAGCCGAGAAAACCGGGAAGATTCCAGCTTTTAAATGGTGAAGTGGCAGGATATTATAATTGACTACCAAGCTAGGGAAGGGAATTATTCACTACTCCTGATCACTATCTGACAACCTCTGTCACGAAGTGTGTGTGTGTGTGTGTGTGTGTGTGTGTGATACCAGAGGTCTCCCTTCACCTGATGAACCATACCTCAGAGTAAGTCACTACTTTCAGGAGAGAAGGGGTAAAGGAGACAACTGGGGAGAAAATTGAAGCAGGAAAAGGGTACATTGTTATATCACACTATTGGTAATTTATTACAAACATTCTTTCATACTCATGAGGCTACTGCCAGCAGACATTAGGGGAGAAATTCAACCATGTTTCAGACATAAAACAAGGTAAAAAAACTTAAAATAAATCTCCTGTGCCTGAACAACACCCAAAGTTCAGTGGCCAACATTTCGTTTAGTGTGACGTTTAGTTGCCAAGCCGCCCGCCTGAAACAGGTGTTTGGCTGCTTATTTGTACAAATCGGGGTCCTACGCTCCCAGGGCTGACTGGACGGCTGCTGCCAGTATCACAATCAAGCCAACTTGCTGCAGATGGAACCCACGAGCTGCTTCCTGATGCCTGCAACTCACTTGTTCTGTGTAACGAGTCCCCGTGCCGAATTGGGCATGGGCCTCCCACCAGCACGGACCAGCACTCCGCCAACTGGCCGCCCATTTCGGGCGCAAGTCCAATTTCTCACCCACTGAGATTGATGCAATACACTACTACATGTAAACAGCTTGGGATCCAAATAATTAATAAAAGAACTGTTTTTGTCAGGACATAGCCTGTAGTCAGGTTACACCAATGTGAGTTCACAGCATACAAATATTCACGGTATCTACCTCCTGATAATGTGTCCTTTGTATTAAGAAAGGTCTTACTGATTGCTTCAGTGACTAAGCACTGAATGAATCCAGCTTTCTATTTCCTTTCCTCTAAGTGTCATCAACATGACTCTTGTCCTGTCCTCTGCTGTGCTCCATGGGAGGCATGAGTAAATTCCCTGAGGCCTGAAGAGAGATTTTAAGCCTGGTCAAGGCTTTTCCTCATCACTCGATTCTAAGTGTGTTAAGACTATTTCCGCTGACCAAGACTAATTGCCCATGAGCAGAGCTAATGCACGACTCAGTGTATTCTGAGTCAGTCATGGGTATTTTTAGCTGAAATTAAGACAATAAGGCGATTTAGAACATCTGTTTAATGTTTTACTTCATCCCCATAAGCTGCATCATGGTATCAGGAAACACTAATATGCCGGATCACATTTTTTTCTGTTATTGTATACTTCGAGGATATTTGTTATTGCCATGAGGAACCGTTTAAAACCTATTTACAGGAGGGCTGCTGATTTGGATCAAATCCCAATCAACATCCCATTCCTTGTTAAGCATGGCATCAAAATGATAGAGATTTCAATCAGTTGACAAAGAATCCCAAAGATAAGAGTGTACTGCAAGTGCTGCTAGATTTGCTCCAAATTGATTTTTAAATTAATTTAAATAAGCATGCTATTGGATTTCAATCTGATGGAAATACTCTACAACACATCAGGTACATTATCTGCCCAGGCAGCAAGACTTGGAACAATCTGAGTCATCCAGCTTGGCCGTTGCAAACATTGGCATACGGTATTATCATAGACTCTTTCCTATTCTGGTTTTTGTTCACAGTAGGGAACACGATTGAGGAAAAACATACATATTTACACAGCATGAAGACAAATGGGAGCAGACATTTTTTTTAACTTGTATTTATATAATGCCATTCATGTCCTAAGGACATCCCAAAGTATTTTACAGCCAATGAAGTATTTTCAAAATGTAGGCAGCGCAGCAGCCAATTTGTGCAAAGCAAGTCCCCACAAAAAAGTATTGAAATCGATAACCAGATAATCTGTTTTCAGTGGTGTTGGTTGAGGGATAAATATTGGCCAGGACACCAGGAGAATTCCCCTGCTCTTCACCGTAGAGTGCCATGGGGACTTTTATAGTCACCTGAGCAGGCAGACAGGGCCTCAGGGGAGAGGGCCGCTTGTCCGGGAGCGGCAGTGGGAGGCCCAGACAATTTCAATAGCTGGACCGCATTAACGTGATGCTGGAGGACTTCCCGACTAGTAACGACCAGGAAGTCGGCAGGAAGCAGCCATTAAAATTGGGAGCCTCGAAGGCTCTAGCCAGGCCCAAGGTAAATGTGGGGGTTGGAAGGGGGGGGGGGGGGGGGGTGGTGGAATAGGGGTTCTAGGGTAGACAGCAGTTTGGGAAGGGGCAGGGGGAAGGGTCTGAGCAGGGGAAGCCTGCACTTCCCTTATGGGGCCCAGAGGACCACTCCTGCTCCTCCTAGCTGCACAAAGAAAAGAAATAAACGTGCCTGGAGAGGTCTACCCCCATCCCGATCCTCCTCCCGCTAGCTTCAGCCTGTCGAGAAAGTTGCAGCCGCTTCTCCACTCAGGCCAATGTTAAAATGGCAGTCGGGTCCTGATGACATCATCGAGACCTGATTTGCGTATTTAAAGAACGACACCACTGGGTGTCCTTTATGCCTGAAATGTAAATTTGCAGTCAGCGGGAGCAGACGGGAGGTCAGCAGGTAAGTTTGCCACACCATTTTAACTGCCACCCCACCTAGCTTCTGTCGGGAGGGGGGAGTTAAAATTCAGTTCATCTCATCTGAAAGCCAGAAAACAAGGCAGCACTCCCTCAGTACTGCGCTGAAATGCCAGCTGAATTAGCATTAGCCCTACCTACATAATACTGTACTTACCTACATTAAATGTCATCTGCCAGGTGCTGGCCCATTTCCCCATTGCATCTAGACTCAATTGTGATCTTTCTTTCTCATCCAGGGTTCCGACACTGGTAAAGATCTTCATGTCATCCACAAACCTGCTGACAACGCCCAACACTTTCATCCAGGTCATTAATATAAGATGTGAAGACCCTAACACCAATCCCTGCAGGACTCCACCAGTAACCAGCCTCCACACAGGCCCGCTACCATTAATGATAACTCACTACCTACAACAATGCAACCCATTCCCTACCAAGCCGGGATATGCCCTCCAATCCCACACGACACTATTTTATATAGTAACCGATCGTGTGGCACCTCGTGAAAAGCTTTTTGAAAGTCCAAGTATGCCTACAGGCCTACCTTTATCCATCAACCTAGTAACCTCCTTGAAGAATTCAACCAAGAGAAGGGCGGAGGGGGATGGAAATTGGGAATAAAGAAAAGGTCATTTGAATCCACCCAATCTAAAGGTATTACACTTCACTTTTGTAGATGCATCTTCAAGAAGACTTCAGTGCAGTAGAAACAATGGGGAGAGGGTGATGTTTGGAATTAACCTCAGGTTGAAAGAGTGAAAAGTTCCCACTGAATATAAAGGTTATGTCAGACAACAAGACAGTGAAAGAGCAACGGCAACAAAAACAGATGAAGACCTCGAGAAGTGTTGCATTTGAAGTAGACAGGAAATTTTCATGCATGTGAATAATCATCAGCTAAGCTACATTACATCACAGACATAACAACTTCTGTGATTTGTAAATTTTTATTTATTAATTTAACAGATTTTTTTCTATTAACTTGAGTTATATTTTCTTCTTGGGTAGAGTTTAATAAAAACAAAATGTAGATGTGAATAAATCAGTGAGCAACATTAATAGAAAGTGGTAATAGAGTTTTCTTCCATTTTTATTGCTAACCAGAATCTTGCTGCCATGTTACATAGAATTACATAAAATTTACAGCACAGAAACTGGCCATTCAGCCCAACTAGTCTATGCCTGTGTTTATGCTCCACACAAGCCTCCTCCCCCCCTACTTCATCTAACCCTATCAGCATGTCAAAATGTTAAAATATGTTTATGAGAGGTCACCCTCAAAAAAAGAAAAGAGCTCACTTGTTAAATTCTGCTAAATCCTTGTTAAAGATTAAAGGGCAATCAAGAGAATGCCATGCAGTTTTACTCAGATGGGACCAATACAAAATTTGGATTCCTTGCACACCGTCAGATTTGACGATTTGTTTTATAAAGGAAGGGCAAGATGTTACAGGCACAGACGTCAACTTGCACACCAATGGTGGGACAAGACTTGGCCGTACCCTGCATGGACGCATCGAATGAAATGCAAACATGAATAAGCGAGCCATAGAGCTCAGGCAGTGAGATCACCCCAAGTCAGGCAAGGGCAAAAAGCCATAAATGTCCTTTGTACCCATTTTAAGTCAGGGTGACATTCTTGTCTTCACTTTGTGCTCTTATTAGAGTTATATAATTTACACATCTCCTCCCAGGTTCATGCAGTGTTTGACCCTGAGTTGACCCTGTGATGCACTGCCATGTGTTTGAGTCAAGTGGAGTTTGTGAACCCATCCCAGATTCTGCTTTCGTACGGCAGCTCGAAAAGAAACGTTAAATGTTGACATCCAAGTTTGTTGGCCACTAGATGGCCCTTGGTGATGCAGAGTGAATAGAAGCTATTCCACCAGGGAAGTATCTTAAAGAGCAATGGCTCACAAGATGCCCCGTGGTTTGGACCATCTCTCCACAGATCAGAAAGTTAATTATGTTTATCGAATGCTCTCTCAGTCAGGGCCTCAGTGTCTGGTCTGTAAAATGAGCTTCATGATATCTTTGTTCCAGCATTTTTATAAAGCTTTGTGCACCAGCCAGCTGGATGGATGAAAGATTCACCAGATAAGTGGAGATTTAGTTGCCTGGGAAAAGTGAAAGAAGTATCATTCGAGGTGTGCACTAATTGGCTGGCTTTCTTTCATTGCTACTAATGGTTCAGGTTGTGCAAAAACTTTGGAGCCAAGATCGTGCCATCTTAATTTGGGTTTATTATTATTTTTGACAATGTAAGGGGCAACCCTTTATTTCTGAAAAGAGGAAAATACAGCCCAAAGTATTTCATGTAGATTTTGTTGCTGTCAAAACTGCGATTTCTGATGGAGTTTTACAAAGGATAAATTCATGGTAAGTTCAATTTGAACTGTCTCTATAATCTTAAAGGGAATGGAAAGTTCAGGAGGAATACTTTCTGTTAAAAGTAGTCTCATGACTATATGAAAAATTACACTCACAAATATATTTGATGTCTTTAGGGAAAAAAAATACTTCTCATTTTTGGTTAAATGATTACTTGCTATTTTGGTCTCTCCACCCAGAGCTGCAGCAGTGTGGAGCAATCCCCAGCCAGGCTACTCCAGAATCAAATGAACTGAGCCACTCCAGGACTCACCCTGCACTTTCCTTTGCTTTTAATTTTGATTATTCCATTTATATTTTTAACATTACATTCAGAGTATTTTCCAAAATGTAGATTCCTGCGAAACATACAACGGGGAGATTTTCCTGGGTCTTAAATGGAGGAAAATCAGACGGGTTCCTTTACACACTGACCTGCCCGATTTTCCAATATTCCCTGGGCCCAGATGATCCGGTGAACCTGGGTGCAGACCCAGGAAAATCTCTCCTAATGAGTGCACTACCTTTCCTACAATTCAGTGACTCCCACATCAGGCATCTGTTGTTTTCTTGTGCCTGTTATGTCCTGTCCTGATTGATCTTCAATGCAGATAACCTCCTGACCTGTGCAGTCATCTCAGCCTAAAGCATCAATGGCTATTTTCACAAGCAGAAACAAGAAAAAGCATCTTGTTTATATTATAGGAATGAACAGAGTTGGCTTCTTCATTCTGTAGATTCCTCCTGTAAGGGTCTTAAATAAAATACATTTGGGCAGACTCACTGCAGCTCCTTGTGGAAATCAGGTCACATCCCTAGCTACCTAGAATTCAGAACTAATTGGCATTTAAGTTAGCAGTCTCATTCAGAAAGGCCACAGAACGCTGGTGTAGGAAATAAAAGGGTTACACTGGTACAGCAGGTGAGCTTTCTCAAGTTGGGGGTCGGGAATAGTGTCGGGAGAGAGTAAGAGGAAGCTATTTTCTGCATATAATCATGTCATATTTGACCTGGGAAGATGTGCTGCTGACACAGGGTACAAAAAGTGGGACAATACTGAATTCTCCAGCAGTGCTGTCCCTTATCTGATCAGAAGAAAAATTCACTAACACATTGAATAGAAAAATCATAATAAACCTCCTGTTACACATAGGACTGATTTTCTGGTCCGACACAGTCAGCAGGACCGTATTGCTGCAAGTGAAGTGCTCACATAACGGAGCCTTGCATTATATTCCAAGGTTAGTGTATTGCCATAATTTATATGTGCTTCTGGCTAGGTTGCACCAGCAGCTAGGAGCTCACAAAGAGTTGGTCGAAGAGGCAGAAAGTACCTCAATGTTGTAGCTCTTAAGAACTGCTGAGAAAATTTACATGAACGCAACCACTTAAAGGTAAGTGGCTGTACAGATAGTTCTTGAGACTTCCTGTTTGCCATACTTGTTTCCTGTTGCCACGGTTTAGAAATGCTTCTGTGACATTGGTAACACTTGACTAGCTCTTCAATCAATAACATGTAACACTTCTTAATGGTTTTAATACGTAACACTGTATTGCTGTTAACAAATAATGCCTGCAGTACACACTCTGTCCATAGATGGCAGTGTTACACTTCCGCTGTCTTATCATAGAATCATAGAATGTTTACAGCACAGAAGGAGGCCATTCGGCCTGTCAAGCCCATGCCGGCTCTTTGTAAGAGCAATCCAGTTAGTCCCATTCCCCGCTCTTTCCCCGTAGCCCTGCAAATTCTTTCCCTTCAAGTATTTATCCAATTCCTTTTTGAAAGCCATGTTTGAATCTGGTTCCACCACCCTTTCAGGCAGCGCATTCCAGATCATAACTACTCGCTGCGTAAAAATGTTTTTCCTCATGTCGCCTTTGGTTCTTTCGCCAATCACCTTAAATCTGTGTCCTCTGGTTCTCAACCCTTCTGCCAATGGGGACACAGTTTCTCTTTATTTACTTTATCTAAACCCCTCATGATTTTGAACACCTCTATCAAATCTCCTCTCAACCTTCTCTGCTCTAAGGAGAACAACCCCAGCTTCTCCAGTCTATCCACGTAACTAAAGTCCCTCATCCCTGGAACCATTCTAGTAAATCGTTTCTGCACCCTCTCTAAGGCCTTCATATCCTTTCTAAAGTGCAGTGCTCAAAATTGGACACAATGCTCCAGTTGTGGCCGAACCAGTGTTTTATAACACTGTCTTGACTGTTATTCTTACTTGCTCCAGAGGTGGTGCTGCAACCTCTCTTAGCCTGTCACAACAACAACAACAACAACAACAACTACTACTACTACTACTACTACTACTACTACTACTTGCATTTATATAGCGCGTTTAACATAGTAAAACATCCCAAGCTGCTTCTCAGGAGCGTTATCAAACAAAATATGACACTGAGCCATATAAGGAGTTATTAGGACAGGTGACCAAAAGCTTGGTCAAACAGATAGGTTTTAAGGAGCATCTTAAAGGAAGGGAGAGAGGTGGAGAGTTTTAGGGAGGCAATTCCAGAGCTTAGGGCCTAGGCAGCTGAAGGGACGGCCGCCAATGGTGGAGCGAAGAAAATCAGTGATGCGCAAGAGGCCAGAGTTGGAGGAGCGCAGAGATCTCGGAGGGTTGTAGGGTTGGAGGAGGTTGCATCTCCATACTTCAGCAGCACACATGTTCAAATTGCAACTTACAGCTGCAAGCCATGGTACACTAATATCTTCCAAGGGTTTCATACATCAAAACCTTGTAACACAACCTAGCTGCACGATGCGTGGTCACTTACTGACATTCAGGATAGGCTGCAGACCGGGCACATGCCTGCCACTGTGTTCCTTGAACTTATTTTCCAACTTTCCGCCGTTGGCAGGGAGCCTGGGAGGGTAGGCGGTCAGCACTGCCAATAAGAGGAAGCACATTTTGGAAATTCGAGCATGTGCTGTGCATAATTTCCTGATCCCACTGAGAGCATGAAGTTGGAAATGATCCTACAATACAAGAGAACAGATCCTAACTGGGGAAAGGCTCGGAAATCTCAAGCCCTCGACTCCCTTGCAAAAGGGCTCCTTGAACATCCTTCCATACAAGAGCATGGAGGGAGCAGAGGAAGGTGAAGCTGCAGGGCTCCCCCAAGTTCGGGGTTTGTATTATTTTATGTCTTGTCCCTCTTCACGCTCACTGCCACACAGACCCACACACAGGCACACCAGCATCACGGTATATTGCAAGAGAGGCTCTTTATGGAGGTAAAAAATTTTTTAAAACTGCAAATGCTGGAAATTTGAAGTAAAAACAGAAAATACTGGAGGCACTCAGCGGGTCAGGCAGCATCTGCAGAGAGAACAGTCAAGTTAACGTTTTGTATGTGGCCCCTTCGACAAAATTCAAATGATAAGATTGTCTAATTTTTACCATTAAATTGTTGATTGAGGTATAAATTATATGACCGAGAAGCTGTGTGGGAGTGAGCTAGTGGCTGTTACAGACTCTTGGGGTTCTGTTGACCTATACACTACTTAAGCTGCTTTCACATGAACCATAACTTTATTAGACCCCTTGATATTGTTCAGTTAAAAACACCCCCACACAACTTTTATAGCATATTCATCCTTGTACTAATTCCCTTGTTTATTGCTATTAATATAACTTATACAAAGGAAAAGAAACACTTGAATTTATATGGCACCTTTCATGATCCCAGAACATCCCATAGTGCCTTACAGCCAATGAAATACTTTTGAAGTGTAGTCACTGTTTTAATGTAGGAAACACGGCAGCCAATTTGCGCACAGCAAGATCCCACAAACAGCAATGAAATAAATGACCAGATCATCTGTTTTAGATGTTAGTTGAGGGATAAATGCTTACCAGGACACCAGGAGGACTCCCCTGCTCTTCTTTGAATAGCTTCATGGGATCTTTTACATCCACTTGAGAGGGCGGACGAGGCCTCGGTTTAACGTTTCATCCGAAAGACACCACCTCCGACAGTGCAGCACTCCCTCAGTACTGAACTGGAGTGTCAGCCTAGAATATGTGCTGAAGTCTCTGGAGTGGGGCTGAACCCATAACCTTCTGATTGAGATGCAAGAGTGCTACCACTGAGCCAAGGCTGGCACTTTATGCACACCATATTATTTCCTGGTAATCAATAGTTTACTTCTTAATAAATTTGCATTGAACGTTCTGATCATTAGACAAAGAACTTGTATTTATATAGTGCCTTACTCAACCTCAGGATGTCCTAAAGCACTTCACAGCCAATGAAGTAATTTTGAAATGTAACCACTGTTGTAATGTAGGAAACACGGCAGCCAATTTGCACACAGCAAGCTCCCTCAAAAGCATTGAGATAAACAACCAGATAACCTGTCTTAGCGATGTCGGTTGAGGGATAAATATTGGCCAGGAAATTCTGCTCTTCTTCAAATAGTGCCATGGGATCATTTACGTCCACGAGAGGGCAGACGGAACCTTGGTTTCATGTCTCGTCTAAAAACAACACCTCCGACAATGCAGCACTCCCTCAGTACTACACTGAAGTATCAGCCTAGGTTATGTGCTCGCTTCTGCTGGAGTGGGACTTGAACTCATGACCTTCTGATGCAGATGTGCTAACACTGAACCAAGGCTGATACCTGGGTCATTCAGTATGGGTGTCGACAACATGGAGTACTGGTACCACTGGCCTCTGCACTGAGAGCTGCAGCTAGGGAAAAAAAGCAAACCCAAAACTGAGTGACAACCTCAAATTTGACATTATAATTTTGTAGATTATTAAAAATAAGAACTACTCTGGACTGATTTCCAGGCCAATTCTCTTCTTGCAGTTGAGCTTCTCTCTCACGGTTTATGATATCATCTGAACTCCTCGATCAGATTTCTTGTTGCCTATAGTTTTCAAATATCTATTATTCTCCATTTTTGGTGGAGGTGCCTTGGGTATCAGAAATCCAGTATCACCTGGCTCTACCTGGTATCAATGGTAACATTTCCTCAAGATATATAATGACAATGCTGTCAAGAAGACTATCTTTAATTTTTCGGCGTAAAACGTTTGTCAATATTGTGCTTAGTTTATTTAAATCGGTATATTTTCACAATAGCAGAAGAATGATTCTCAATATCTATTGGACAATAATGCATTTATCAGTATTTTTAGTTTGATTAAACACATGAACACTGGTGGGAATTTTGCGGGAGGGCCAAGGTTAATTCACATATGATATCTGTTAATGACTGAATATAGCATATTAGGCCAAAAAAGCAATGGGACTCAGGAAACTGAAATCCCACTATATAATTTTTCAAAAGAATCCATGGGAAATTGGCAGAACCTATCATAATAAAGTTAGTCTGTAATTTCTGCATTGTAAACCTTTAAATACCAACAATAGTTTATTAATTTTTGATTTCCCACTCAATTGTTCCCAGTTTTTCTTCCCATGAGGCTGCTCAACTCCAAATAACCCCTTCCAGCTGGGAGGATAGGGCAGCGCAGGGCACAAACATCAGTACTTCTAACAATACTTACATTTCCATGATCAGCCAAGAGCAGAATTAGTCATTTCTAAACCTTCCTGGGAAACTGTCATAGTAAAAGGGTACGTTTTGCTTAGAGGGCTGGTCTTATATTTTCATCCTGTATTGGCTGACATTTCTGACTGACCCAGCAAATGGACCTGGTAAAAACAAATTAATACATTGTGTTTTGAGCTATGTCTGTCCAGTACCCTGTGAGAAGCATCTTTTGTTTTCCTAGGTACTCTATTTTTCAAGAAAATCATCAACTTGTTTAAATATGTAGGGATTTGCATTGGGGTCATTTTTGACTGTCTTCAGTATACTGACTGCATATAATCCATTAAACTTTCCATAACAGCACTAAAATTAATTGAAAATCTTAGATTTAGTACACTCTTTTCAGCACTAAAATGCTAAATAATTTTATACATCATTAATTGAAAATGTCAGGTCTAATACAATCTTTCAAACAAATCTCCTGCTATTTCTATTATGGATCAAGTAGTGGGAATTTAAGAAAGCATAGAATGGGAAAATACTATTTGACCCATCAAACTGACTTCTTCCATTAACCATCTACAATCTGTCCAATCATGACTCTATCCCACATATTAATCACTTGAAGGAAAGTTCGACAAAAATTCCTGCCAGGAAATATAGCTGTTTCATCAGAGTGGCTATTAATAATTCATTAGCGTCTGGTTGCTAACATTGCAAAGTCTGTCAGGAAGCATCTTTGTTTACTGATTTGTGGAAAATTTATTTGGAATAAAGAAAGAACTTGCATTCATATAGCATCTTTCATGACCTCCAGGACGTCCCAAAGACCTTCACAGCCAATAAAGTAGTTTTGAAGTGTGATCATTGTTGCAATGTAGAGAAACACAGCAGCCAATTTGTGCACAGCAAAGTCCCACAAGCAGCAATGAGATTAATAACTAGATAATCTGTTTTTTAGTGATGTCGGTTGAGGGATGAATGTTGGTCAGGACGCTGGGAAAACTCCCCTGTTCTTCTTCAATGAGTGCGATGGGATCTTTTACATCAATCTGAGACTCGGGCAGAGAAGGTTTAATGCTTCATCCAAAAAACGGCATCTCCGACTGTGCGGCACCTCCTCAGAACTGCTCTGAAGATTCCATCTAGATTATGGGCACAAGTCTCTGGAGTGGGGCTTGAACCCATGACCATCCAGAGTAGACTTCCATTTCCATTGAAATCAATGAGATTCTACAATGTGAGGCCGATCCACAATGCCAGTTTATGCCTGGGTAGTAAGTTGAGAATCTACCTCTGACTCAAAGGCACAAGTGATACAATTGAGCCAAGGCTGCATATTAATAATAACATTTGATAAATCTTATCAAGAATCTAAAATCTAAAAACAATAGAAAAAAAAAATTGTTGAGAGTCGATAACACATTTGGGTAGAAGTCAGTGAAATAATCCAATCCAGGTAATTTTACTCATTCCTGTATGTGTTTCATAGGATTAATAGCTTGAGTAGATCAGACAAAAAGGATCCTGTGCTCTAACTCTGTTGAGTACAAATCTAAAAATAGGATATTTCTTCCATGAATTTAATTAGAATTGCTGAGCAACTGCAAGTGTCGATATTTGAAATTCAGTACAGTATACTCCCCTTAATTAGAATTAACTGATCATTTTAATTATTTTAGCACTAAATTCTCACTGTGAGCTGTGGCATTTACGTTGCTTAATTTGAATTATTGGGCATTCAAATTTTCTTAGTGCAAAGAACAGCTTTGCATTATCAGGGGTAAAGCGGAGATTTTTGAATATATCATGAGATGCCACAAGAGTGACGATTCCAGATGGTCACAAGTACTGTAGGAGTTCAAGAATTGGGTATTCAGGGCATGCTGCATTTCATAGGATTAATAGCTTGTATAGATCAGACAAAAAGGATCCTGTTCTCTAACTCTGTTGAGTACAGATCTAAAAATAGGATATTTCTTCCACGAATTTGATTAGAATTGTGTGCACCATAAATGTGTGTTGCTGATACTAAGAGCACATTAGCCAGTGAGGATGAAGACAGTTGATTGCTTTTGACTACTTTCATTGCACAACAACTGTGCCAACAGGATAAGGATTGGGCATTAGACTGCCTAAAACAACACCTGCCCTTGTGCATACAAAGTTACATTATGTAAGCTGCGAAAGCATGACAGGATATGGAGAAACAAACAATGAGAAAGCTAATCTGATGAAGGGAGGAGTTGATGACAGAGGATGTGATTCTGCATTAACACTGGATAGTGCTTGTTATGTGTTGACAACTGACTGTGGGCCAAAATTATTGGAATGATAGAACTATTTCATTCTGAATAACAAACCATGCTATCAGGAATTGACTGCCTCTCTTTATACATTTGAGCAATCCTGATGAGCCTATGTGAGGATATGTGTGAATAAATATTTGATCAAATAATGTCTTTCCAGCTCCTCCTACCGATGGCCTAGTGGGTAAAGGCACTAACTTGTGAAGCACTAAATTATACAAACCAGAAAGATCCAAATTCAATTGCTAAATCATCAGATCTCGGCATGGACAGCAGTTGAGGTGCTATAATCGGCCTCAATGTGCTTGCGGTAGAGAGAGGAAAAATCGGCCAGGACTTCCACCCCTGTTACTATCTATGAAATACTGGTGGGTTGCTGGCGCCCATGGAACAGTACCTTAGCAAGAGCTGGTGACTTCAGGAGAGGACTAAAACTGACAAAAGAAAGTTAATGTAATTTATTTATTGGCAACCCTGTTAAGATTCATCTGTGTGTATAATGTGTGACTGGGATTTATGATTGTCCTATTATAATGATAAGCATTAGATTTTAAAGTAGATTTTGATCACTAGGTGGCAATATATTTATTCTTATGTATTAATTGGGCTGATCTTACTTTGGGGACAATCCTTTGGTAGTGTAAACATCTTGAAGTTTTGTGAAGGCATATTTATATTCCTGGAATAAAGTGCCATTACATCAAATGGCAGTGACATCAGATGGGAAAGTCTGCAGTTCCAGCTAAGAAATATGCCAGATATAGGGAATACTGTGAATCTGTGAACTGGTTAAGAATTTTGATATGAAGTAATACACCAGTATGATTAATTTACGAGGATTGAAGGTACACACTTCCTCGTCCAGCTCCAACTTTACTGTGGATTAAAAGTCAAAGTCAATGTGCAAAGCTCAGAATTCAGTTAGCAATTCTGTGAAGGTTAGCAATACCATATGATCATAAATTACAAAACTGATAGGTCATTTCACACTTAGTTAAATTTATGAATAAATAAAAGAATCCTTCCACTTATATACTGCCCCATGCATCAAAACATTTCAAAGCTCTTCACGCTATGAATTACTTCTTGAACTGCAATGACTGTTGTTGCGTGGGCAAATTGATTAACTGATTTGGAGACCAGAGGAACAGCCTAACAAAGCAGATCATAGCTCCCAGTTGGGTAGATTCAATGGATGGAAATGAAGTGCAGGTTTAAAATGAAATGTATTAGTTCACAAGTGACAGGTAAGATTTAAGCCACATAATGCCAGGTAGTGACTATTTTGCATTAGAGAAAGCCCAACAATCCCCCCTGACCTTCAACAGCACCACCACTGCCAAGAAACCCACCATCGACCTCTTGAAGATCACCACTGACCAGAAGCTTAACAGGACCAGTCATATCAACACCATGGCTACAAAAGACAGGGCAGAGGTAGAATACTCACTGATGAATGGCTCACCTCGTGGCCTCTCAATGCCTCTACACGATCTACAAAGCTCTAGCCAAGAGTGTGATGGAATACTCACCTGGACGAGGACAGATGCAACAATGCTTAAAGAAGCTCAACAGCATTCAAGGCAGAGAAGTTCTCTTGATTGGCATCCTTGCTGCTGGACTCAATATCCACCCCCTCCGTCACCAGTGTGCTGTGGCTATAGTATGTATGATCTACAGGATACACTGCAGCAACTTATCAAAGTCGCTTCAATAGCTCCTCCCTCCCCTATGACCTTTCCCATTGAGAAGGACAAGAGCAGCAATAGGGTGGAAAAACCAATGTCTCCAAGTTCTCCTCCAAGTCATACGCCAACCTAACTTTTCCCTATATCGCCGTTCCTTCATGGTCACTGGGTCAATATCCTGGAATTCCCTTCCTAACACCATTGTGGGGGCACCATCATGACTAGGACGACAGTGGTTTAACGAAAAGGGCCACAACCACCTTCTCAGGACAACAAGGGATGGGCAATAAATGCAGGCTTGCCAGAGTCACACACATCCCGAGAACAAGTATATAAAAAAGTTGAGGTTGTAATGAAAATACCATTTGTGGATATTACATCTGCAAGTACAATAGATTAGTTGGAGGATGCTAATATTTCAATAGTTTTGATCTCATGAACTAGAGATTTACCAGATTAACACAGCACCAAAAGATAAATCTGTATTTGTTACTTCACATTGGATATTCCTGTAATGTTGAATCCTGTTTGCGTTTGGTACCTTGTGTTTAATCTCGCTGGGTGATAACCTATTCTCAAAAAAAGAGGAAGATATAGACCGCAGATCACAAAAGCATACAATCATTCTCAGATATTGAGGTCATTTCCTTTATTTCCATTTCACGGAAGAGGCTTGCTGAGGCCTTCCCAACGTGGTGAACAGATTACCTGCAGCACCTGGACAAATTGCGTTTTGTGATCCAGAGGACCGACAGGATTCTAAAGATAAAAACAACAGTTTGGAAGAATAATCCGTAAAACTGTGAGCCAAGCACTCTGGAGGGTGTGATGCAACATGTTACAGATTTCCAAACTGTATATGTTACAGAATGGAAAAAGAAAATGGACACGGGACAAGGAATCGATAAAATAGTAATGAGTTCATTAAGTGATCAGGTCAGTAATACAGATAATGGAACAATGCTTTTGTTTATTGCAACACATGGGGCTCACTTTTGAGATGGTGGCGGGTTGGCAGCGGGGGCGCCAGTGAAGGTGCGCGTGGCAAACCCGCATAAACAAAACTTACCGTTTCCGATGCGATCGCATGGTGAGTGCTGATGATTAACGTCCTCTCCGGGTTTCGCGCCCGGCAGCCAGCCTGATTGACAGATTGGATAGGCTGGGGTTGCTTTCCTTGGAACAGAGCAGGCTGAGGGGTGATTTGATTGAGATGTACAAAATTATGAGGGTCCTAGATAGAATGGATAGGAAGGACCTATTTCCCTTCGCGGAGGAGTCAATAACCAAGGGGCATAGATTTAAAGTGATTGGTAGAAGGATTAGAGGGGAAACGAGGAAAAAGTTTCTCACCCAGAGGGTGGTGGGGGTCTGGAACTCGCTGCCTGAGAGGGTGGTAGAGGCAGATACCCTCAACTCATTTAAAAAATACCCGGATGTGCATCTGAAGAGCCGTGGCCTGCAGGGCTACGGACCAAATACGGGAAAGTGGGATTAGGCTGGGTTGCTCGTTTCTCAGCCGGCGCGGACACGATGGGCCGAATGGCCTCCTTCTGTGCCGTAAATTTTCTATGATTCTATGATTTTAGAAGCTGCAACGTGAGGGAGGGGGGCGAGAAAGAGAGAGAGCGAGACGTCATCTGGTACTGGAACGGAAGATCGGGGTGGGGGGGAGAGGGGAAGATTGGGGGGGGAGAGGGGAAAATCGGGGGGGGAGAGGGGAAAATCGGGGGGGGAGAGGGGAAGATCGGGGGGGAGAGGGGAAGATCGGGGGAGGAGAGTGGAAGATTGGGGGAGGAGAGGGGAAGATCGGGGGGGAGAGGGGAAGATGAGGGGAGAGGGGAAGATCGTGGGGGGAGAGGGGATGATCGGGGGGAGGGGGTACATTGGGAGGAAATCGGGGGTTGAAGAGGGGGACATCGGGGGTGAAGAGGGGAACATCGGGGGGAGATCGGGGGGGTGTAGAGGGGGATATTGGGGGACGATTGGGGGGATGTAGA
The DNA here is from genome assembly GCF_035084215.1 of Heptranchias perlo. Lineage (NCBI taxonomy): Eukaryota > Metazoa > Chordata > Chondrichthyes > Hexanchiformes > Hexanchidae > Heptranchias > Heptranchias perlo. The sequence goes on along the minus strand of NC_090327.1, from coordinate 133,571,722 downwards.
GGGGGACACGGGGAAGATCAGGGGGGTGAAGAGGGGGAGATCGGAAGGACATCGGGGGGGTGAAGAGGGGGACATCGGAGAGGGAGACATCGGACATCGGACCAGGGTGCAAAGGTAGGTTGATTTTGTGTTTTAACTTCCTTCTATGGTTTTTGATGTACTTTATTTAGTTTCTTTTTCCCTGATCTGGCCCTTCATGTCTGGTTTCACCAGGTGTGAACCAGAAGCGGTGGGCAAGCCGCCCAGGTAAGTTAAAAATCGTTATAATCACGTAATCTGTCACAGGTCAAGTGCCTTAAGCACCTCAATGAGGTACATTTGACTCTTTAACTGATATCCCGCCGGCTTTAATTGCCGGTGGGACTTCAGGTTTCCGGGTCGCCCGCGCTCACACAGGTGGGTCCTTGGGAAGCTCGGAAGTTGGAGGGTTGGAGCCGGCTTCCGAACCCAAACGGGATTTCGGCGATTTTCGGAGCCCCACAACGCACCCGCAATTTCCCCGTAAAATTGAGCCCATATGTACACAGTGTAGTTGCCTTCACCACATATATAAATGTGTAGCTAAGAATATAAAGGTTAACAAGTTGTCCCTCTGCGCACACCTACATTAATTTTCATCATGCTGGATAACAGGCGACCAGTGAAATAGCTCTCGATTTCAAATATAAGGCCGTATTTTCTTCAGTTGAAAAGTATTGAACGAAGTTAAAAAAAAATAGTTTTTTACAGATTCCTCAATGTTTAACTGATTCTGACTGCAGAATATGGCTGTAAAAATAACAGAAGCAATTACATTTCAAATTGAATCCAGTTCAGTGGGGACACTGGTAGACTAATGTCCTGTAGGTTTATCTCTTTGCAGCTCAACCATACTGATGGGGTTAGATGAAGAAGGGTGGGATGAGGCTCATGTGGAGCATAAACACCAGCATGGACCTGTTGGGCCGAATGGCCTGTTTCAGTGCTTGTAATTCTATGTAAAACTAATTCTTGCTTTGCCAGCATTCTATAATAACTTCTTGAATAATGTTATTCGAGTAATTGATTGAAATATTCAGTGGAACCAAGGCAATATTCAGAGTTACTGAATTTTTAATAATACTTATCCATTTAATTACTGGGGAAGCTTAAAACACCTAATAAAATGTGTCTCATCTTGAATTATGCCTATATAGAGCGTTTAATTAAAATAAGTAGAAACTATTATCCCTTGGGATCTTAAGTCCGCAGTTGGTCAACTGGAATTTAAGTCTTCAAATTGCTGCAGCAAATAATTCCTTAATGATGTGAAAGGCTTATATTTATTCCAATCAGACTGTATGCCAAAGTATTAAATATTAACCAAAAATAAGGGCATATTTATCTTTCCTGCCTTCAACTTTTATTCAAGCAATGGCCTGGCGAGTTATGTTAACTCCTAATGGATCTGCAATTGAAACAACAAGCAAAGAAAAGAGGCCATCTTTGTTTCATCGCTGCAGCTCAAACAAATACAAAGATTCTTGGTCCTATAAAACAAGTCATCATGTGGCAAATAAAGTTGTTATACAAGACTGAACTCTTCCAACACCTAGAACAACTCATTCCTTTCACTTCTGTCAAATACTAAGCCAACACTGACTGGAACAACTTCCAAATAGTCCACAGATCTCCAACATGAGCCAGTACGGTTTACAAAGAATTGTAGGATGTCAGCAACAAAAAGGAATTCCTTTCAACACACAGCCGGTCAAAATTGCATAAATGTGGCAACACCTTTTCCAATGTCCTTAATAGAACCTTTCCCAAAATTTACAGTTGTTATTTAAGAGGCAAATGGGTATATAGTTAAAGTGAGACATGAACTGAATTGAAAACCCAAGTTGGGCGACCTCAACTTTCTGCACAAGTGTCCAAATCAGGTGGGCTCCATATCAGGTTTGATGGGACTTGCTCCCTTAAAAGAATTGGCAGTATGCATGCAGACTAGAACAACATTTCAAATCTGCACATACCCCACTGCTCCTTTGCACCTCTAGCCATAAGTTGCCATAAGTCAATGCAACAGTTTTATTTAACAAAAAAGTCTTCAGGCTGACAATCTAAGGAACATCCCAGATTGTGGCAGAATATATGGTTGATCACTAGTGATGGCAGCGATTGAAGCCACCGTCCTTGCCCCAACAGTTTAATTCATTTCTCTAAACGAACAGGGAAAGAAACCCATTACACTTCTCATCACATTTGTGCTGGTTCTCAGTGTAAAATCCAGTTTTTCTGACATTAGAGTATTATAGAAGGGTCATGGAAGTCTGATCCCTGGTGATTTGGAAGAAAATAGTTCATATTGTTACATCTTAAACTTCAGTTCAGTGAGTTTTGATGGATTAGGATGTTCAGAATGAACCAGCTGAAGCAGGAGCACAACGTTGGCCGAAAAATTCGACTCGCTCCCAAAATGGTTGACTCCGTGCATAAAAGGTTAAGTAAAATGAACACAACGGGGGAGAAATTGAACTCACGACTGCCCATTTCTCCTGCATAAAATCGGTGTTATACCTCTGAATTTTCCATTGTGATCTGCCACGCCTGAGCTGCGCCGGAATGCGTCGGACGCCATATTGACTCGGGTGACTTTTAATTGTCCAGGCTTTGGACCTCATCTAAATGCTGCCGGTGACCTCTGGGCACCAAAGGGGCAACCTCCTGCAGCTCGCCAGTCGGGGAAGGCAGAAATCATCCTTCTCTTATGCTGAGCTGGCCGGCAGATTGGATCTGGGGGGTGGGGTGGTGTTGGGTGTAGGCAATCCCAAGGGAGGGGTGGGGGACGGTGTGGGGGGGAGGGGGGGTGTTGTGGTTGAACCTGCTGGCAGCGGGCCGGAGATTTTTTATGCACCCAGGAAGAACACTCCTGCTTCTCCTGGGCCCACAACAATTTGCTGCCCTTTTTAGTGGGCAGCCTCCAGCAGTCCGTGTTTCAGGCGGGCGCCCTGGACAACTAAAAGTCACCCGAGCCAATATGGCGTCCGACGCATTCCGGTGCAGTTCAGGCGTGGCAGATCACAATGGAAAATTGAGAGGTATAACACCGACTTTATGCAGGAGAAATGGGCAGTCGTGAGTTCAATTTCTCCCCCATTGTGTTCATTTTCCTTAACCTTTTATTTTGCTTCAAGTTTCCTTTATCAATAGGTCTTAATTGTTCACCTCACCCAGAACCCTGACTGCGGCTCTGGTCGGAAGATAACAGGGTAGATCTTGACCTCGTGCGACAGTGTAAAATCGCTGACAGTGAGTAGACAGCCCGTTTCACACCTCTCCCGATTTTTATTTCCATACAGTGGAAAGAAAAATCGGAAGAGATGTAAACCTGGCTTCCAATTCGCTATCACCCGTTTCACACTATCGCACAAAGTCAAGATCTACCTCAAGGATTCTTGATGCGAGCATCACAGCCTGGAATAATAACATAGTAACACTTTCAGGCTGGAAAAGACCTTTGGTCCATCTAGCCCACCTATCCACAGTATTCCATTGGCACATTTCTAACATCCCTGAATTCTCATTTGTTGACAAGAACCCCTGAATAGTAACATAGAAATGCCTGTGAGCATATTAACATAATTCATTAGTGTAAGGATAAGTTCTCAGTTACCTGCTAAATGTACTGTGATTGAATTGACTTCCAACATCATACTGATCTCTATACTGTGACCAAATTGCCACATTGGACAACACCTGACAGCGGCTGCAGTTGAACTGAATTACTGATCCAGAGTGGAAAGCACAGCTGGCAACATCTGAGTTACATAGTGGGGCCAGCCCCTGACTATAAATTCCAATTTACCCACCAGGAGAGAGTCCTGCTGCCTCAGAACTTCTTTTGTTCTAATGTTAGGTGTGTGGGCAGGAATATCCACTTTCCCATAAATTTAAAAAAGATTCTGCCTTAAGTTTGTGAAGTGCCCAAGGGGTCCAAAGGACAGCCTGAGCACTTTTAAAACCAAGTTTCACACGGTGTCTAGCCCAAGCCCAAATGGTCTCATATTGCTTTACTTCTATTGCGCTCCAGAGTCCTATCAGGACCTGACTCCAGAGCTTTGCTGCCACTTTGATGCATGGCTGAAATGACTTAGCATAGACCTGAAAGTGGCTGCTTAACTGTGGCTTTAAATAACCCAGAATCCCAATCCCTTTAACTGTAGTGACAAGCTCCAGTGAGCAGTTACTTAACCACAGAAATTGCTGGAAATGGACAGCAGGCCTGTCAGCCTCTTTACAGGTGGGCCCCGCTCCGTAATTCCAGAATTTTCTGGGGTTTTATTTTTCACTTCAGACTTCCCGCATTTGCAGTTTCTTTTCTCATATATACTTGACCACCCCGAAATTCAAGCTTCAAACTTCAATGCAAACATCTGTGTGTATACATAGTGAGACTTTTGCATGTAGTTCAGTGTTTACACTCAGGAGGTCAAGTATAAGGACACCATAGAGCACCCAGTTCCCACCCCCCAGCTGCACTATGGTGTTATGTCTAAACCCCTCAAATTTAGCACCGTTCTCAGGCAGTTCAGCTCGTTGGACATGCTTCCATTTTACATAACACAGTGGAATTATCCGTAATAAGAAACAGACTAGAGCTGCATTATTTGTTTTTGCGGCTGGTACTTGCTTAAGAGTATCATTGTGTGAGTTTCCATGTATGTGCGTTGAGGAAAGTAGTTCATCTATTGCTAAGTGTGAACAGGATACCACAATGGTGAACATGTTATGGCTCTTCAATGAGATTAAAACATGGACACATCAGTAAATAAGGAAAGCTGAACGTTAAACAACTTATAAAGTTATCCAGATGGAAACAGACATGGTCAAAACTATAATTTTTACACACCAGAAGTTTGAGAGTAACAGTCTCAGTGAATCGGAGCACCTGAGGTATATACTTGAGGTAGAGCACCCAGTTCGGAGTCAGGGGCGGAGGGGTGGAGCGTCAGAGCGCTGGACTCGATAAAGAGCGAGGCCCGGGGAGTAGGCCTCGATCGGAGATCCTGAGGCAAGGAGCGGACCTGTTTGGAGTCAGGGGTCGGAACGTTGGAGCGCCAGACTAGATAAAGAGTCGTCAGCTGGAGGAGCTCGAGCTCAGGATTTCGGAGCTCGAGCAACAGCTGGCGTCACTGCGGTTCATCCACGAGGCTGAGAGCTACGTGGATAGCACGTTTCAGGAGGTGGCCACCCCGCAGCTTAAGAGAGTGCAGGCAGAGAGGGACTGGGTGACCCCCAGACAGACAAGGAGGACCAGGCAGGTAGTGTAGGAGTCCCCTGAGGGCATCTCACTCTCTAACCAGTATCCAGTTCTGGATGACTCGGCTGCACAGAGGGGGAGGAGAAAGGTCAAGAGAGCGATAGTGATAGGGGATTCCATAGTTAGGGGGGCAGACAGGCATTTCTGCGGCCGCAGACCTGCTTCCAGGATGGTGTGTTGCCTCCCTGGTGCCAGGATCAAGGATGTCACTGTGCGGCTGCAGAACATTCTGGAGGGGGAGGGTGAACAGCCAGAGGTCGTGGTCCATATCGGTACCAACGACATAGGTAGGAAGAGAGATGAGGTCCTGCAGGCAGAGTTAAAGGAGTTAGGAAAGAGATTAACAAGAAGGACCTCAAAGGTAGTAATCTCTGGATTACTCCCGGTGCCACGCGCTAGCGAGTACAGAAATAGGAGGATAGAGCAGATGATTGCATGGCTGCTGAGATGGTGCAGGAGGGAGGGCTTCCGATTCCTGGGGCATTGGGACCAGTTCTGGGGGGGTGTGGACCTGTACAGGTCGGACAGGTTGCACCTCAACGGAGCTGGGACCAATGTCCTTGCAGGGAGGTTCACTAGTACTGTGGGGGGGGCGGGGTTTAAACTAATTTGGCAGGGGGATGGGCACCAGGATGTAGCATCGGAAAGGAGAAACAAGGTGCACAAAGGATTGGGAGAGAAGAATAACACTAGAATAAGAAATAGTAAGTATTAGGTGGGATCAGACTAAGAGAGAGTACAAGAAGGTCTAAGATGGGTTTACAGTGCCTGTGTGTAAACGCACGAAGCGTGGTAAACAAGATTGGTGAGCTGCAGGCGCAAATAGCCACATGGGAATATGATGTTGTGGCGATAACAGACCTGGCTCAAAAAAGGGCAGGATTGGGTACTAAATATTCCTGGATACAAGATGTTCAGGAAAGATAGGGAAGGAATGAAAGTTTGGAGGGTGGGGGAGTGGCAGTATTGATTAAGGAGAATATTGCAGTGCTGGAGAGAGAGGATGTCCTGGAGGGGTCAAGGGCAGAATCTATTTGGTTAGAGTTAAGAAACAATAGAGGTGCCATTACACTACTGGGTGTATTCTATAGGCCATCAACTAATGGGAAGGAGATAGAGGAGCAAATTTGCAGGGAAATTAAAGAGAGGTGCAAAAGCCGTAGAGTAGTGATAACGGGCGATTTCAACTATCCTAATATAGACTGGGATAACAATAATATAAGGGGCAAAGAGGGGGAGGAGTTTTTGAAATGTGTTCAGGATAACTTTCTCGACCAGTACGTTTCTGGCCCAACGAGGAAGGACGCATTGCTGGACTTGGTTCTAGGGAATGAGACGGGCCAAGTGGAGCAAATGTCAGTGGGGGAGCATTTAGGGAGCAGCGATCATAATATCATAAGATTTAGAATAGCTATGGAAAAGGATTCTGACCACTCTAAAGTAAAAATACTCAATTGGAGGAGGGCCAATTTCAGTGGGATGAGAACAGATCTGGCCCGGGTAAATTGGAATCAAAGATTGGCAGGCAAAACTATAATTGAACAGTGGGCAGCCTCTAAAGAGGAGATGATTAGGGTACAGACAAGGTACATTCCAACGAGGGTGAAAGACAGGGCAACTAAAGCCAGAGCTCCCTGGATTACAAAAAAGGTAGTGAGTAAGATGAAACGGAAAAAAGGGACATATGACAGACGTCAGGTTGATAACACAAGTGAGAACCAGGCAGAATATAGAAAGTTCAGAGGGGAAGTGAAAAAGGAAATAAGAGGGGCAAAGAGAGAGTATGAAAATAGACTGGCAGCCAACATAAAAGGGAATCCAAAAGTCTTCGACTGACATGTTAACAGTAAACAGGTAGTAAGAGAAGGGGTGGGGCCGATTAAGGATCATAAAGGAGATCTACTCATGGAGGCAGTGAGCATGACTGAGGTACGAAATGAGTACTTTGCATCTGTCTTTACCAAGGAAGAAGATGCTGCCAGAGGCTCAGTATAGGAAGATACAGTTAAGATACTGGATGGGCTAAAAATTGAGAAAGAAGAGGTACTAGAAAGGCTGGCTGTACTTAAAATAGATAAGTCACCTGGTCTGGATGGGATGAATCCTAGGTTGCTGAGGGAAGTAAGGGTGGAAATTGCGCAGGTACTGGCCATAATCTTCCAGACATCCTTAGATACGGGAGTGGTGCCAGAGGACTGGAGAATTGCAAATGTTACATCCTTGTTCAAAAAAGGATGTAAGGATAAACCCAGCAACTACAGGCCAGTCAGTTTAACCTCAGTGGTGGGGAAACTTTTGGAAACGATAATCCGGGACAGAATTAACAGTCACTTGGATAAGTGTGGATTGATTAGGGAAAGCCAGCACGGATTTGTTAAAGGCAAATCATGTTTAACCAACTCAATAGAGTTTTTTGTTGAGGTAACAGAGAGGGTAGATGAGGGCAATGCAGTTGATGTGGTGTATATGGATTTTCAAAAAGCATTTGATAAAGTGCCGCATGGTAGGCTTGCTATTAAGATTGCGGCCCATGGAATAATGGGGGCAATATCAACATGGATACAGAATTGGCTAAATGACAGCAATCAGAGAGTAATAGTGAACGTTTGTTTTTTGGACTGGAGGGAGGTGAACAGTGATGTTCCCCAGGAGTCGGTACTAGGACCACTGCTTTCCTTGATATATATTAATGACGTGGACTTGGGAGTACTGAGCACAATTTCAAAATTTGCAGATCACACAAAACTTGGAAGGGTAGTAAACAGTGAGGAGGATGTGATAGAATTCTGGTGGCATGGGCGGACACGTGGCAGATGACGTTTAACGCGGAAAAATGCAAGTCGATGCATTTCGGTAGGAAAAATGAGGAGAGGCAATATAAACTAGGGGTAGAGGAACAGAGAGACCTGGGGGTATATGCACACAAATCGTTGAAGGTGGCAGGGCAGGTTGAGAAAGCGGTTAAAAAAGCATACGGGCCTGGGCTTTATAAATAGATGTAAGGAATCTTACAACACCAGGTTATAGTCCAACAAATTTATTTTAAAATCACAAGCTTTCGGAGATTATCTCCTTCGTCAGATGAATGAGTGAAAAGGTTCTCAAATCGCATATCTTATATTAGGCTGGGACAGCATCACACCAATCAAAAGGTGTCGTTGTTATTCAAACAGGCCAGTCACGGAGAACAACACGTCCCAGTACACTGGATATACATTGTGTCAATTACACAGACAGGCAGAAAGAAACCCAAAATGGCAGAGAGAGAGAGAGAGAGAGAGAGAATATTAAAAAACATAATTTTTTTCCCCCTTTTTGCTGGTGGGGTTACGTGTAGCGTGACATGAACCCAAGATCCCGGTTGAGGCCGTCCTCATGGGTGCGGAACTTGGCTATCAACTTCTGCTCGACGATTTTGCGTTGTCGTGTGTCTCGAAGGCCGCCTTGGAGAATGCTTACCCGAAGATCGGTGGCTGAATGTCCTTGACTGCTAAAGTATTCCCCAACTGGGAGGGAACCCTCCTGTCTGGAGATTGTTGCGCGGTGTCCGTTCATCCGTTGTCGCAGTGTCTGCATGGTCTCGCCAATGTACCATGCTCCGGGGCATCCTTTCCTGCAACGTATGAGGTAGACAACGTTGGCCGAGTCACAGGAGTATGAACCATGTACCTGGTGGGTGGTGTCCTCTCGTGTGATGGTGGTATCCGTGTCGATGATCTGGCATGTCTTGCAGAGGTTGCCGTGGCAGGGTTGTGTGGTGTCGTGGATGCTGTTCTCCTGAAAACTGGGTAACTTGCTGCGAACGATGGTCTGTTTGAGGTTGGGTGGCTGTTTAAAGGCGAGTAGTGGAGGCGTGGGGATGGCCTTAGCGAGGTGTTCGTTGTCATCGATGACATGTTGAAGGCTGCGGAGAACATGGTGTAGTTTCTCCGCTCCAGGGAAGTACTGGACGACGAAGGGTACTCTGTTGGTTGCGTCCCGTGTTTGTCTTCTGAGGAGGTCTATGCGATTCTTCGCTGTGGCCCGTCGGAACTGTCGATCGACAAGTCGAGCGTCATATCCCGTTCTTACGAGGGCGTCTTTCAGCGTCTGTAGGTGTCCATCGCGTTCCTCCTCGTCTGAGCAGATCCTGTGTATTCGTAGGGCCTGTCCATAGGGGATGGCCTCTTTGACGTGGTTGGGGTGGAAGCTGGAAAAGTGGAGCATCGTGAGGTTGTCCGTGGGCTTGCGGTAGAGTGAGGTGCTGAGGTGCCCGTCTTTGATGGAGATTTGTGTGTCCAAGAAAGAAACCGATTCTGAGGAGTAGTCCATGGTGAGTTTGATGGTGGGATGGAACGTGTTGATGTTATCGTGTAGTCTCTTCAGTGATTCTTCGCCGTGGGTCCATAGGAAGAAATAGAGGCATAGAATACAAAAGCAAGGAACCTTTATAAAACACTGGTTCGGCCACAACTGGAATATTGTGTCCAGTTCTGGGCACCGCACTTTAGGAAGGATGTGAAGGCCTTAGAGAGGGTGCAGAAAAGATTTACTAGAATGATTCCAGGGATGTGGGACTTAAATTACATGGATAGACTGGAGAAGCTGGGATTGTTCTCCATGGAACAGAGAAGGTTGAGAGTAAATTTGATAGAGGTATTCAAAATCATGAAGGGTTTAGATAAAGTAAATAAAGAGAAACTGTTCCCATTGGCAGAAGGGTCAAGAACCAGAGAACACAGATTTAAGGTGATTGGCAAAAGAACCAAAGGTGATATGAGGAAAAACTTTTTTACACAGCGAGTGGTTAGGATCTGGAATGCACTGCCCGAGGGAGTGGCGGAGGCAGATTCAATCATGGCCTTCAAAAGGGAATTGGATAAATACTTAAAATGAAAAAATGTGCAGGGCTACGGAGATAGGGTGGGGCAATGGGACTAGCAGGATTGCTCATGCATAGAGCCGGAGCAGACTCGATGGGTCGAACGGCCTCCTTCCGTGCTGTAACATTCAATGGTTCTATTCTATGTGAGGCCTTCTTCACAGCAGGTGAAAAATGGGGTCAACAGAGTTGGTGATAGAACTCCCAGAGTGGGAACGGAAGTGGGAACTGTATCTACCCTAGTGATACGCTCTGTCCTCCAGTATGAAAGAATCTCTGCTATTGCTAGATAGAAGAGGGGGAAGCAGACTACACAACCACTTTTAAAACCTGAAAATTTATAATTTAGTAAAAAGTGTATCGACTTGATAGGTGCAAAAATGATTGGGAAACACAAAAAAAAACACAATAAAACTGCACCAATTTCCCTAAACTGTTTCCAGATTGAAAGATCAGTGATCACTTGGAAACATCCCACTTCTTCCCAGGCCCTAAAATTCTTGGTGTTGGAGCAGGGCTTAAATTGAGGAGTGGGGAGGAGGGGTGCGGGGTGGAGGGGCAGCATCCACCAAGTTTCCAGCAGGTTTCAGGGTATGTTGACGAAATGCCCGTTCTCTCAGTGGCAGTAAATGGCAGAGTTAGGAGAGAAAGACATCACATGCTCCCATGCACCATCTCTACGCCACTGTATAACAGACGCAGTTGCTCATCGAGGCAAAAGTGGTTGTTTGAAGAGCAGCTGCTGAAGGTAAGTTTACTTTTGAAGACTTTATGTTTGACTGCAGGTATCAGAAAACTACCTGCACCGTTGTACACAGGAGGCCTTCACCTACCTTCTCCATTGCCCATGGAAAGCCTTGCATTTAAAGACAATTGGGCAGTAAGTATCTGAAGGCTGCAAAATGGTCTTCCCAACGGGCATTCCACTTTACATGAGTGACATGTTGGGGGGGGGAAGGAGGAAGAGGAGGCTGTAAGGAAAGCCAGATTAATCAGGCAGCACCAGAGGAGAGCCAGAGCATCCAAGTACATGTCCAGTAGAATGCATCAATCCAGGTGAACTTTCCAAAATCTTTCAAATGAGCTGTGTCTCAGGAGGCTGCACTCCAGTCATGAACCTTTGGAACACCTCTGTTGGTTGCTGCACCCAGATCTGCAACTAAGGTCCACAGCATGGGCAGCTCTGACAGTGGCGGAGAAGATCGACATATCTCTCAACATTCCTGCCTCAGCCTCATTCCAGGCAGCCACAGGGGACTTTTGCCAGATCAGCTAATTTGCTGTTCATTCCTATATAAAGGTGATTCAGCAATGCCCTCCTTGCCAGGGCAGCTCAGTTTAGAAAGTAAAGGTGATGAATCAGCCATCTTTTCCGAAAGGGACAGAGGGTAAAGGCATAAATCTGAAAATTTCTGCAGGTTGAAATTGGCCACGCTGCTGTGGTTTGTCATTCTCATTCAATGTCCGCGCTGACATTCTAAAATGTTCTTTAACTGTCTAAAACAAGATCATCAGATTTCTCTGTACTTTCTGCACTTTGCCTGAGGCAATCTTTGAATTCCCATGCAGGAGCCGTACTGATCAGACGAGATGCAGTGTAAGATTTATAAGGCACTCTAGACTGCCTTAGAGCCTTAGAGTCCTCCCTCCCAGTAGGCCCTGGTTTGAACCTTCACTGATCATTCATTTCTAATGCTATGTGAAATAATACCCTAGGAATGCCAGGGCAGGTGAAAGTTAGCCTGCAGCTGGCGATCCAAAACTTAGCAGGTGGAACATCAAAGTCACGTATGGGCTGTAGCACAATTAATACTGTTCTGTTTCCCTGAGGTAAAGCCTGTTCTAAACTGTTTCACCTTGATGTTAAAATTTTGGGAGTTCCTTGCATACTTCTAAATCCATGCTATAATCTGCGACATGTACTTTTTCATGCCTTTTAAAAAAAAAATTACCACCCAGTGTTTGGGGTTAAAGAGGCATTAAATAGTTTCCTTCTCTCAGAAGACTCTTGGTATTTTCTTGAACATATGTCGCAGAATGCAACAAAAAAAATATCCATTCTTAGCTTTACTTTCAGTGGGATGTATACTGTAGCAAAATTATGGCCAGGATTAATGTCTCAGGTTTCTCGTAACCATGTAAGATTGAACACTATAACATTAGGGGACAGTCTAGACTTTTCACAGCAACAACCTTCCCGCTGTAAATATAAAAAAGGATTGCAGACCAAAGGAAAACAGGGGAGATGAAGACGAGAAGGATTACAAAACAATCTCCAGGTTCATATTTCATCTTTGGCTCTCACTAAAACTTTGGGGCCTTTTTTGACCCATTTGTTATTTTGGATGCTGTCCATTTGTACTGCAACGCCCAAGGAGCGATGGGCTACAAGTTCACCCCTGAAATACCCAATATCAATTATGCCATCGGAGGTAGATTTAGGGTGGAGGCCAAGCTCGTATTTAAAAGGGAGCGCAGAGAAAATCAGAGGGGACTCCCCCGGGGATGTCATTGTGTTGGTCCATGCAGAGGCAGCATTTACAGGCCTGTGAGAAGATCAGCTACCTGCTCGCTCAGCTAAAGAACGAAGAAAGGTGCAGAAGGAACATGAAAAGGGGGAAGAAAATGAACAGGGAATGGAGGAATGAGGTGCCAAGGCCATATTTTCAAAAAGAAAAAAACACAACTACGCAGAAGTTATTTGTGGAATGAAGGACCCCCACAGAGCTTCTTTGCAGTTGCTTGCTATTTTTGAGGTTATGTATGCAGTCTGCAAAATTTTGCAGATATTTCTAGCCAAGTGGGTAGTGTGTAGAAATGTGGCTATTCTTTAAGCACACTGTTGGGCCCATTACACTAGCCTTGTATTATTTTCTTTGTGGCAGCTGTTCGATGCTGCAGCGAATACTCATTTTGAATTCAAATAATTTTCCTTTTTTTAATGAAACGATTTGTAACCTTGCTCCCCAGATATTAATTTAAGGTACAAATTGTTCACTAGCAAATTCAGCTCCCCTCCCGAAAACTTGGCTTTGTGGATTGCTCAGGAAATCCTTTCCATTGATCTTTGAACCAGGTTCTGAATCGCCATGTTTGCCACTGTGGTGGTCAAGGGTGTCATTTCTGGCCTCGTGTGAAACTGAACTGTGATAATTGTTGCTGTTGTATGATTGGGTGTCTTAATGTTCCTTCAGCAAAATCTCAATTTTTAGCAGCAGCAAGTTTTGTTTTATTCCAGTGAATAATTTGATGAAGAATGTCAAGTGGAATGTTTCTCAAAAACATTTAAAAAACCCTGCAAAAATGTCCTTCTGTCCATAACCTCGGCAATAATCTCTCATATCCTCTCTCTCTCTCTCTCTCTCTATATATATATTTATATATATTTATACCCTCATATTTAAAACATTTTTAAAACCAATTTTTGAATCTTCAATGTGGATTAATGGAAATATGGATTTCCATAGTTACTGTCTCCACTTGTGTTTTTTTGCTGCTACCAATCCTAGCTGACACCACGCTATTTATACCAGTCTGTATCAGTCAACTAGTTAAGGGATCATTAAAATTCTTTTTAAAAAAATAATATAGCGTTGACTGAAGTAAGTTATATCTGTGTTGGGAGTAGTTTCCCACTTTTTGTTCCCAGTGTCAGCATTAGGAACATAGGAACAGGAGTCGGCCATTCAGCCCCTCGTGCCTGCTCCGCCATTTGATAAGATCATGGCTGATCTGTGATCTAACTCCACATACCTGTCTCAGGTCAGGATTAATAACATTGGAAAAAGCTCCAATATCAAAAAGAAGAAAACATTTTCAAGTGTTCTTATGAAACCATTGTTCTATACTCACAATGGTTGTGAATAAACACCAATATGAAAGTGTGCTGCTAATAAATGCAGAGAGATAAATTAATATTTACTTGGCTAATTATCTCTGTGTTGAAATGCTGAAATAAAATATACCTTTTGCACCATATTGTTAGTACAAGCTGTGAATGTGATTTACTGGTGCAAACAGCAGAAATAAAATTTAGCCCAGGGTATTGTCAGACCTCTGGCTGGGTAGCTGGTGACTGAGTGTGGTATGGGAAACATCCAGAGGTTGAATCAGTTCTACAAATGGGGGTCATTGTAAAATAACAACAGTTCATTCAACGGGCTGTACTTTCAGATGAGAAACAGAGAGGTTTCTGTTTGACTGCCAATCAGGAATCAAGAGTATCTCATCGAGCAAAACTAACTAGGTAATTCATTAGCAGAAATTAGTGAGTGATTTATTGCCATCCTCACAAATGCAAGTAGTTATTGTGAGTGAATCTCCCCTGATGTTGCTTACTAAGTTAGGTGATACAGTACTTTATAATGACAAGGATGTTATGCCATATCACACACAATGTATAGTTCTACTGATGAGGTGTTTAAAATCACCTGTTTCATTAAGGTCAAAAAGTATAATTGCTACAAAAGGCACACTCTGAGGTTAATTGCCAACACCAAGTCTTTCTGGAGGTGAAATTCAACTTCAGCTGGGCTGCAAAATGGGCTGAAGTGGACCGGCAGCCCGTTATACACTCTGACTGGTATTCACTGGAGTCAATGGAAAGGAAAATTGGTACGAAAGTGGTATGTATCAGACATCCATTGAAGAATCATTAATGTGCTTTTTGAAGGAAAAAAATAAGGCTGATAGATGATTCTGAATCTCCAGGTCAGAAGAAACCAACATAAAATTATAAGCTTTCTTTCTCTCTTTAATATACTTTTGAAACGTTGAACTCCGTCATCTGAGGTGTGATGACTGAAGTGTGACAGATGTGCACCAGACACAACGTTAAGGGTGCTATATAGATGCAAGTTGTTGTTGTTGCATGACATATTCTATTTGTAATATATGCAGGATACAGTACTCCAGTGTACCTTGTAATGAACTAAAAGCCAATATCACTGCAGTGACACAAATCACAAGCATTCCAGCTCAAATTGGGTGATTCAAGCACTGGGACCTGTGGTCATTATGATATCCACCACCTGCAAAAAACAATCTCCTAGGAATAAAATCTCCACACAAGCTGCAGCTTTCAGTGTTATACACGACTCAGGTAGGAGAGTGTTTTGAGGACATTCAAAGGTTTGTTGCTGTGCTCCGGCAGGGAGTAGTGAATTGCATTGCGGAGAATCGTTGATGCACCTCTGTGACGTTCCATCTATTCCCTGTAACCGATGGAGACGGTGGACTGTGCAGGATCGGCCCCGAGGCATCTTGGGTTTAGGTGACGTCGATTTAAACCATCTTGCTCTCAACAGTTTATAATGTCATCCAAAGTTTTCAATAATGTTACTACCTCAAAGCCATGACAAATGCCTTGGTGCAGCAAATCCTGCAGATTTCAGTACCTCAACGTTGTATACGAAGTCTCAGAGTCTGTGAAAATGCTGATTTCTGAGTGGATCTTAATGATGAATCTACCTATAACACACTGTAGCTTATGACTCGTCCTCGATATAAAAGTGACAAAAGATTCATTTCCATTTCTTTTATTACATTTCATTTTAATCCACTCTTACATTTTGGGTCGGCCTTAGATAGTCCCTCGGGTGCAGTGGTGCCTGTCATTCCTGTAAATGGTCTGAGCATCTCACATTCTGGAGACTGCCCAATATCTAATTATATGATAGGATAACCCGGGATGTAACAATACAACCTCCTTGTGATCGGAATTTGATGGCACCACACCCAATATGGCGGGCGGGGTGCGTGGACTCATTACATGCCGGAAATGCGCTGCCCGCCATATTGATAAGGGCGGAAAAAGAGGCGTCCGAACCCCGTGCCTGAAACAGACATTAGGATCTTTGCATGTACAAATAGAAGGCCTCATGCCTGCTCGAGGCTCCCTTTGCAAAATTAGGCCGCACTGAATTCAGGAAAATGCGGTCCACCTGCGGCCTAACTGATGGTCCTTAAAGGGACCGCTGGAGGCCGCCACCAAAAAAGGTAAATTTGTAAAATAAACTTACTTGAATGTGGAACCCGGAGGAGCAGGAGTGCTCTTCTCAGGTCCACCGGAATGCCGAAGACCGTTACCAGCCCCCGATCACCACCCTTTCTTTCAGTCGCTTCCCCCATTTTCTCCTGTTTGCCCCCCTCCCTCCCAATCGCCCCCCTCCTCGCTCCTGATCACTTCCCCCTCTCTCCCAGGACCTACCTGAGGCCTGTGGCCGGCGACACAGCGGCCCGAAATTGAAATCCTCTTCGCCTGTTGGGTCTCACGAACCGCCTGGCGGCACCCAGCAGGAGTTTGAGGCTCGCCGGCCTCAATATCGGGTGGGCCTCGGGCCTACTCATTCTGGAGCAGTGATCGTTCCCTGCACTATTTTCTAGGCTTGTGTCTGTCGCAACAGCCCACATGTGCACTTCTCCAATCTTTCTGAATGCAGACTGAGATGAGACCAGATATGAATCATTAAATGGCTTTATTTACAGAGTAACAGTCGAAGCAATTTGCGTCTACTTCACTCAATCTCGGTTGCCGTCTCTAAAATTGGTGGGGGGAGTAAACATGCTCCCTGTCTCTTCCATTGACTCGTTTTTGGTAATATTTTCCTCTCTAGACAACTTCTAACTGTAAAAACAGATCTGCATTTTAGTTTCCAGTTCCCAGCTCCAGGCCAAAGACTGTCACTCACAGTCCTTTGTTGAAAACTCAACTGACTCTTGGACATCATTTTTTTTTTTTCCTTTTTATTTTGTTAATTCTGACCCGAAGAAGCAGAGGAGCAAAATTCCTGACACCTTCCCCATTCAGGGATTCGCCAGTAGATCTGTCAACCAAACCAACCAAGAGTTTATTCTCAGCACATACCTCATACCATGCACACATCTTCACCACAATGGGTGTGAATATTTTTTGGCCATCTGTGATAAGATAACAAATTTATTTATGTCCCCAGACATTGTGCTGACCTCTTCGATGCCGGGCTCCTTAAGCGCCCCTTCATCTCAGTGCTTTTGGCCCCAATATTAGTGGGGAGGCGGGATGGCAGCGGTGGGGGGTGATTGGGCGCCTGGGTAATCCGCCCAATAAAATCTGTCCCTTCCCCACGTGATCGCGGGTAAATTGGAGCCACTTAACGTGGCTTCCGGGTTTGCCGTTCGAAAGCTGCTCAGCGGGCGGACTGCGCGCCCGCATCACAGGCTGTCAGCTGGAGGAGCTCTATTTAAAGGGGCAGTCCTCCAATGGCTGCTCCTGGAGCAAACACCCACACACCACAATGGAGCAACACAGGGGAAAGGCTGCTCTAAGGATCAACAATGCCTCACTTCAGGTGCTACTGGATGGGGTGAGAAGGAGGAGGGATGTGTTCTACCCAGCGGATGGGAGAAATCAGCCTGCCTCTGCCACCAAGAAGACCTGGCTCAAAGTGACAAAGGAGGTCACCAGCAACAGCAACATCTCCCGCACCAGGATCCAGTGCAAGAAGCGCTTCAGTGACCTAACTAGGTCAGCCAAAGTGAGTACACTTACTCATTCTCCGACATTCCGTCTTCCACATCACCGCCCCCACCCCACAACTCATTCTGCACTGCCAACACTACTCTATCACATCACTTCTCACACCCACTCAAACCTCATCCTCAACTTACCTGCACTTCCTCACCACTTCCTCACCTCCCACCACTACCACTCACCATTCACCCCACCACTACCACTCAACCCAATCCTCATCCAATGTCATGGTTCTGTCTCATACTCAGCCTCTAATGCATCTCTTTCATGGTCAGCCACACCCAATGCATTCATCGGTTGGCCACGTCACCATCACTCACTCACGCGTCTCTACTTTCTCCCCTTCCTTATAGGAGGAGAGAGCCCAGAATGCACAGGAGAGGGTGAGGACCGGAGTGGGGCTGCAACAGGTAGTCGTCCTCACAGACGTGGAGCAGGAGGCGCTGGAGCTGAGCCGCACCCTCGAGTGCCTGCCCATCGGGGACACCGAGATTGGCATCAGACAAAAGTCTGGTGACAGAACGTTAACATTCAGCACTCACAATATGAATTGATGTTAACATGCCTTGCCATCTTCAGTACCTTAGTATGCTCATCAGAACATGATACATCTGTGATCATGCTTAATATTGCGTTCTGTTCTTTTACAGGGCCTTCAGCGACCGCAGTGACAGCGGAGGGCAATTCCTCAGAGGACCTGCCGGCCTCTAAGGGGGCACCGTCACATCTTAGTGAGCCATCCACCAGCACAGATACACACACCTCAGTGGTTCCCCGTCTGCAGTTAGTTGCAGTCGCACATGGTGAGTTACCACACACACGTGAGCAGACATTGGTGACAGGGGCAGCTGTGGAGAGTCCGTGTCGGTGGGAGTACTCTTCTCCAGGCTCTGCTCATCTGGACACAGATGCTGAAACCTGGGGGCCATCCTTTAAAAGGAGAATGATCGAGGGGCAGCAGCACATTTGCGAGGTGCTGGAACAGGTGCCACGCGCACTCTCCACAATCGTGCAGAGGATGGAGGAGTCTAACTCCTGCATGAGTGGAATGGTGGCACAGGTACAGGAGGGAATCTCTGAGATACTGTCACAGGGACATGAGGGCATCTCTGAGATAGTGTCGCGGATAAGTGCGGGAATGTCTTCGATGGAGAGAAGACTAGCCTCCATCGAGCTTCAAGCACAGCTCACAAATGAGTCCACTGAGGCCCTGACAAAGGCCGTTCGGACTCAGGGTGAACAACATTCTGCTGCCTTAAACAGGCAGGCAGATATTCTGGCACTGGCCTTACAAGGATTCACACATGTCCTCCAAACTGTCGTCCAGCAGGGTGGTAGGAGTGATGTGGGCCTGGCTCAGGGGAGGGATGATGACGAAAGGGGTCATGGAAGTGGGGACGCCACTCAAAGCACCCCCGCATCTCACCCATTGCCCTCCTCTCAACCAGTACCCGCAATGCTGCCTCCTCTCCAGGTGGCCGAGTCTGCCCCTGCACAGGTACAAGTGGAGCAGTCTTTGGAGGGGCCCTCACGGGCACCGAAACCCAGAGGGCGTAGGCCCAAAGCATCGAATCAGTCAGGGCATGAACAAGAGCAACCTGCCACGACCTCTGCTGCAGCCTCGGGGGATGCACCAAGTGGAAGTAATTGGAAGAGAAAGGCAAAGGTTTTGTGAGCACAAAGGGGATGCACAAGGGTGTTTGACGGTTGGTCATGTTTTTTATTTATATTTGCTTTTTGTTAAACTCACATTAAATATTATTATTGTTACCACTACTGTCACGTCTTGGCCATTCTTGACTGGCTTCTGTAATAAGGCCCTTTCATGAGGTTCACCATGAACGCCGACACTTGATGCCACCCATTGGATCACTCTAGAGTGGGCGTATGTGTAGTTGCAGGCCTGTTTTGTACAGGGAGCGGGGGCAGGGGAGGGGGCTGGCATGGGCACTGCTCTGTCCAGTGGTGAGAACTGGACTCTTCACACTGTCTGATGTTAGGAGAACTGTTCAGATATCAGTGACTCCCTGGCCTCACGAGCAGCCAGGTGAGACGCTGTTCTGCCCATGGGTTGCTCCTCCTCCTCCTCCTCCTCTGCCTCCTCCTCCTCCGCCGCATCCTCCTCCTCCTCCTCTGCCTCCTCCTCCTCAATGTGAGTGGCAGATGTGGATGGGGCCTCCTCAAGCGGCACCCCTCTCTGTTGTGCCCTGTTGTGCAGGGCACAACCCGTGACTATAATGCGTCCCACTCTGTCTGGTGTGTATTGAAGCGCTCCCCCAGAACGATCATGGCACCTAAATCGCATCTTGAGCAGCCCTATAGCATGCTCAATTGTAGACCTGGTAGCGATGTGGCTGTCATTATATCGACGCTGTTGCTCGGTGGTGGGGTTCCTCAGAGGTGACATGAGCCACGTGTGCGGAGGGTATCCCTTGTCCCCAAGGAGCCAATTCTTACAGATGTTTGGTACGTGGAAGAGGGGCGGGATTTTGGACTCCCGGAGGATGAAGGAATGAGTATTGATGGAGTGATAGCCCTTCCTTTTGATGAACAGTCCTGGCTCGTGTGGAGGTGCTCGCATCGCTATATGGGTGCAATCGATTACACCCTGCACCCGTGGGAAGCCAGCCACAGCATGGAATCCCACTGCCCTCTCCATCTGGCTGGGGTCGTCCATGGGGAAGTTGACATAGTGCGAGGCCCTGCGAAACAAACCGTCGTTGACCTGCCTTATGCACTTGTGTGCAGACGGCTGAGAGATCCCGGCAATGTCCCCGGTGGCACCCTGGAATGATCCGGAGGTGAAGAAGTTGAGGGCAGTGGTGACTTTGACACATTCAGGTGAGGAGATGCTGCTCAGCCCAGCCGGGAGCAGCTCGGCATGAAGGAGGCTGCAGATGTCTGCGACTACCTGGCGACTGACTCTGAGCCTCCGTATGCACTGCTCCTCAGAGAGGTCCAGGAAGCTGAACCTCAGTCTGTAGACCCTGTGGCGAGGGTAGTGCCTCCTGTGACGTCGCTCTCTCTGTTGTTGCCCTCTGTGCTCTTGTGCAGGTGCCTGTGGCGCAGCACTGTGTTGTGGAGCTCCACAAGGCGGAGGTGGACGCCACGCCTGGCGAGGCTGGTGATGTTGCTCGTCCTCGGATGAAGTGGTGAATGCAGCCATGGCGCCCCCAGTACTGACGGTGTGAGTTTGAGGGGGTCCGCAAAGTAGTTAAATATGTTTGCACTGCAGAGTTTTGGGTGGAAAGAAAGAATTTTGAGTGAAAACACAAAGGTCTTGCAGCTAAAACTTTATCTGAAGTGACAGAGTGCCCTGCTGCAATAAATGAGGTTTTCTCCCCACCTGAAAAATAATCATTTGAATCTCCCACTGACTGCTGGCTGAAACACGTCTGCTCCAACAGGGAGTGTTTCCCACAGCACGGGAAATTCGCTGAAGATCGTTCAAAATTGCACCCCTGCCAAAATGTCTACTCAATCAGATAGTTCAAGTACCTCAACTATCGGAGAAA
The DNA here is from genome assembly GCF_035084215.1 of Heptranchias perlo. NCBI lineage: Eukaryota > Metazoa > Chordata > Chondrichthyes > Hexanchiformes > Hexanchidae > Heptranchias > Heptranchias perlo. The sequence goes on along the minus strand of NC_090327.1, from coordinate 133,550,555 downwards.
CTGCAAATTATCATCCCGCCGGCTTTAATTAATTGCCGGTGGGATTCCCGCATTCGGGAGGCGCGTGCACCCGGACGCGTCACTGGGGAACCCGGAAGTCAGCGGGTTGGAGCCGGGCTCCGCACCCACTCGGCATTTAAGCAATTTTCGGAGCCCCCGCCCCTACCGGACCTGCTCCTTCATCCGAAAATCGGTCCCTATAGTCTGTGATTCGTTACAACCTGTGGGAATTCACTTGTTTTTTTTTAAAAGCTCAGTACTTAAAAATAACTTATTTCCTAATCTATTCTGCAGAAAATTGGTTAAAAAAATCCCAAAATATGACATGGGGGGGTGGGAGTTGAAATTGGCCTCGGGTCGGTCATGTAAAACGGGCACTAGCCAATCGGCAGCCCCTTTTACACCCCGTCCAATTTTCTCATCCATTGATTTCAATGGAAAAGAGAAACAGGCTGGTGCAGAGCATAAATGGAGGCACAGACCAGTCAGGGCAAATGGTCTGTTTCTGTGCTCTAGACTTGATATAATGCGATATAAAATGGGCTGCTGATTCATATCGCCCATTCTGTGGTACTGCCAAAGATCAATTTCACCCCCGTAACTAATCATAGAATCATAGAATGATTACAGCATGGAAGGAGGCCATTCAGCCCATCGAGTCCATGCCGGCTCTCTGCAAGAGCAATCCAGCTAGTCCCACTCCCTCGCCCTATCCCTATAGCCCTGTAATTTTTTTCCGTTCAAGTACTTATCCAATTCACTTTTGAAGGCCATGATTGAATCTGCCTCCACCACCCCCTCGGGCAGTGCATTCCAGATCCTAACCACTCACTGTGTAAAAAAGTTTTTCCTCATGTTGCCTTTGGTTCTTTTGCCAATCACCTTAAATCTATGTTCTCTGGTTCTTGACCCTTCCGCCAATGGGAACAGTTTCTCTCTATCTACTCGGTCTAGACCCTTCATGATTTTGAATACCTCTATCAAATCTCCTTGCAAACGTCTCTGTTCCAAGGAGAACAACCCCAGCTTCTCCAGTCTATCCATGTAATTTAAGTCCCACATCCCTGGAATCATTCTAGTAAATCTTTTCTGCATCCTCTCTAAGGCCTTCACATCTTCCCTAAAGTGCGGTGCCCAGAACTGGACACAATACTCCAGTTGTGGCCGAACCAGTGTTTTTATAAAGGTTCATCATGACTTCCTTGGTTTTGTACTCTATGGGCCCGATATTACCATGGCGGCGGGTTTGTGGCGGGGGGTATATTGGGCGCGTGGGTAACGCGCCCGTGAAGTCAGTCTGCCCCGCGCGCAATCGCAGGCTGATTGGATCCACTTACCTGTTGTTCCGGGTTCCCCACTGCTGAGCTGTGCGTCGGGCGGGCTGCGCATGCGCAGTAAGGTCTGTCAGCTGGAGGAGCTCTATTTAAAGGGGCAGTCCTCCACTGACTGATGCTGCAAGAAATAGCAAAAATTACAGCATGGAGCAGCCCTGGGGGAAGGCTGCTCCCAGGTTTAATGATGCCTCACTCCAGGTATCATTGGATGGGGAGGAGGAGGAGGAGGAGGAGGACAGAGATCTTCCCCCACAGTGGGCGGGAGGAAGTGGCCTGCCTCTGCCACCAAGAAGGCCTGGCTCTAGGTGGCAGAGGAGGTCACCTGCACCACCAACATATCGCCCACCTGCATACAGTGCAGGAGGCGCTTCAATGACCTAAGTAGGTCAGCCAAAGTGAGTACACTTACTCATTCCCCTACACTCCGTCTGCCACATCACCGCCCCCACCCCACATCTCCTTCTGCACTGCCAACACTACTCTGTCACATCACCCCTCACACCCACTCAAACCTCATCCTCATCTTACCTGCACTTACTCACCTCGCCAGTACTCATCCCGCCACTACCACTCAACCCAATCCTCATACAATCTCATGGCTCAATCTCATACTCACCCTCTCATGCATCTCTTTCACGGTCAGCCTCACTCAACCTGCCACTACCTGTGCTGCAGCCACAGGGCATGCATCACATATGTGCAGTAGGCAGCGTAAGGCAAACGTGTCGTGAGCATGAAGGGGATGCACAAGGGTGTTTGAGGGTTTGTCATGGTTTTTACTTGTATTTAATTTCTGAGCAACTCACATTACTTATTATATTGGCACCACTACTATCACGCCTTTGCGAATCTTGTCTGGTTTGTGCAATAATGCCATTTCCTGAGGATCACAATGAAGACCCACAACTGATGCCACCCATTGTGTCACTGCAGAGTGGGTGTAGGTGTATTTTCAGGGCTCTTTTGTGCAGACGACTGAGAGACGTCGGCGATGTCCCCGGTGGCACCCTGGAAGGATGCGGAGGAGAAGTTGTTGAGGGCAGTGGTGACTTTGACAGCGACAGGTAAGAAAATGGTGCTCGGGCCAGCCGGGAGCAGCTCGGCATGAAGGAGGCTGCAGATGTCCACGACTACATGTCGAGTGACTCTGAGCCTCCGTGTGCACTGCTGCTCAGAGAGGTCCAGGAAGCTGAGCCTCGGTCTGTGGACCCTGTGGCGAGGGTAGTGCCCTCTGCGATGCATCTCTCTCTGCTGTTGCCCTCCCTCCTGCTGTGCAGGTGGATATGTCACTGCACTGTGTTGTGGAGCTCCACGTGTCAGAGGTGGACGGCGTGGCCGGCGAGGCTGGTGATGCTGTTCGTCCTCCGAGGAGGTCATGACTGCAGCTATGGCGGCCCCCATCCGGAAGATGTACATCTGAGGGGGTCCGCAAGGTAGGTACATGTGTCTGGACCCCGGGGTAAGTGTGCAAGTTGGTGAATTTGATTGTCGGGAGGAGGGTGGTGGAGGCCAAACTTTGTCCAAAGTGACAGAGTGGCCTCCTGCAATGAGTGAGGGTCTCCCACCCCCCCCCCACACCTGTTAAATGGACCTTTGCAGCTGCCACAGGCTGATGGCTACAACACGTCCATTTGAACTGGGAGTGTTTCCCCCGGTACAGGAAACAGTCCCAGTTGTTTGTAAAATCCCAACCCTCCTAAAATACCTCATTAATCAGGTCTCTAAATGACCTGAAATACCAAAATAAATACCTTAAGTGGCATCCCACCGGCTTTAATTGCCGGCGGGAGTCCCACATGCGGGGGCTGCGCGTGCATGTCAGCGCGTCAGTGGGAAACCCGGAAGTGGGCGGGCTGGAGACGGGCTCCCAACCCGTCCCGGGAATCCCTGATTTTCGTAGCCCCCTGCCAGGAACGCACCCGATAGCGGGTGCTAAAATAGAGCCCTATGTCTCTATTTATAAAGCCCAGGGTCCCATATGCTTTTTTAACCACTTTCTCAACCTACCCTGCCACCTTCAAAGATTTGTGCACAAAAACGCCCAGATCTCTTTGTTCCTGCAACCCTTTTAGAATTTTACCCTTTATTTATTTTGCCTCTCCTCGTTCCTCCTACCAAAATGTATCACTTTTCACACTTTTCTGCGTTAAATTTCATCTGCCACGTGTCCGCCCATTCCACCAGCCTGTCTATATCCTCTTGAAGTCTATCACTATCCTTCTCACTGTTCATTACACTTCCAAGTTTTGTTTCGTCTGCAAATTTTGAAATTGTGCCCTGTACACCCAAGTCCAAGTCATTAATATATATCAAGAAAAGCAGTGGTCCCAGCTCTGACCCCTGGAGAACCCCACTGTACACCTCCCTCCAGTCCGAAAAACAACCGTTCACCACTACTCTCTGTTTCCTGTCACTTAGCCAATTTCGTATCCATGCTGCTACTGCCCCCTTTATTCCATGGGCTTCAATCTTGATTACAAGCCTATTATGCGGCACTTTATCAAACGCCATTTGGAAGTCCATATACACCGCATCAACTGTATAATTACCTGGTGATATAATTTTAAGACGTGAAAATACAGTTTTTGTTTTCACTGAGAGTTATCAACCATGCAAGTGCCAAATAGAAAGGATATGGAATGGATAAATAGGACACATTTATTTTTCCTTCATTGGCAAGGACAGTTTCAGAGCTCCTAAATGAGATACAGCGTAATCCACTTCTGATGAGCACAGTTGGTCCAAATAATGAACTAAATACGGCAGCATGTTTCTACTTTTCTTTCACTTGTACCCACAAATTGGTAACTTGTGCTCAATGCCCTGCTCTCTAGTTCTTCCCATTTTCTGGTCCTCTTGTGCTCCATTCTCTTGTGCTCTGTTGTCCGCTGTACCTACAGAGACTGGAGGAGGTTGACCTGATTTGTCCACTTCAACCAGGCAAACCAGGTCTACAGAGATCAGTCTTGTCGAGGTAGATAATACTGTAGTTACAAGCAAGTTGTGCAAGTGATCCTCACGGGTGACATATTGTACACTTAAGCATTACATATTCTGGGTTACACTGAAATGACGTAACAATGCAATTAAATTGTGAATTTTTAAAAAATTTACAAAGTTATTGTTTGGTATTTCGAACATTGATAGACTGTTTTACGATGTCAGAAGATAGCTATTTTGAGGTCAGCGCAGTTATTGTGACATCAGAGGTGGTGGATACAGTGAATTATCAGTTTACATTTCACTGTTAAAACAAGATCACTTGTGCTGTAATGCTGGTGTATAGATGGACTATTCAGTTTTTAGTTTCACTTCAGTGCATAGATACTTTCTTGTGTTGCTTTTTACATTATACCAGCAGACTTCTTCGCTGTTACTTGCAATGCCTTGAGCGTCTCTTCACCTGTGGCTTGAACTGTATAGACAGCACTTTTGATTGTTACCTTTGCTATGTGGGGAATCTGTTCAATTGTTACATTCGATTTGTAACCTGTCTGTTTGCTTGTTACGTTCATTGCATTGACAATCTTTTTAATTGTTACTTCCGGTGTATATGTAGCCTACTTGATTCTTACTTTCACTGTCTTGCCTGTCTAGTCCACTGCTACCTTCATACATACAGCTATATCAACAATGAATGATGCTACCTATTGGACTCTTAATATCATCAGGGACATGCTCAAACGACAGAGAAAAGACCCACTCTGTTTGCTGCATAATGTCCCCACAGCAGCCGAAGGATAGGCATGTCTAACAATAATAACAGCCTTTATCAGGAGTCTTCACCCCCGAGGTAACTGTTCAGAATAGAAGAAAATGTACCAGTGACTGCAGGTATTAACTACACAGCAGGTAAATTCAGTTTCCTTTCATCTGAATGTTACTATATTTTCCAGCATTATTTATACGCTATTTAAATTTTTATTTTGCCATCCATCACTAACATGTGCTTATGTCCATTATATCTAGCGTGTGTAATTGTTTCAGGGTGCTCAAATTTGAAAGTCCTTACTAATATTGGTGTGCACAACTTAAGGGACTTTCTTCTGTTAGCGCCATAAATGCATAGACAGTATTTGATCATCAACAGATTTGAGGATGAAAACAGAGGGCCGCTCCCAGATCCTGATAAGCATATCGCTTGGTGTGGCACTGAGCCATATATATTAGAAAGGCTCCAGGTTAGATCCCTGGTCTGTGTTCAGTTCGCTGATGCACAGTAATAGAGCTACTGCCAGATGGACTCAGAACCCTCTCGACTAGGGAGTGAAAAATCCATCAGGGTTCCTGCTCCTGATCACTATCCAGTATCCTCCTGGAAAGTGTGTGTGTGAGCTTGTGGACATTTGGCGAGGACAGGGTCAGGCTTAGTTGTGATGTGTTCCATGGTGGATTAGCCTGCTGATAACTCACTATTTGGCTCACGCATGAGGAATGGCCAGTTGGCCAATGCACTGAGAGTTGGTGGCACCTATCGACTCCAACGCTGGCACAAATAGGCTAGTCAGGAGAAGAGAAAAAGAAAAGAAATTTAGTTTAGCCCCTCGATCCTAACTAGTTTACAGATTAGCCTGGCCTGGTCCTGTAGACAGCTCATTTCCTGCCCTTCATTTTGAACTTTAGTGAGGAAAAATAGCTTCCACTTTAACTATTTCAAAGCTGTATGAAATAAAATGTGGAAAGCTTCCTATTTTCTCACAGTAACATTACGCATTTGATGAAAGCCCCTTATTATATTTCTGTCATTAAAAACCTCCTGTGACAAACTTTGTCTCTGCTTACAGCAAGCTTACTCCAGTGTATCACTCTGGAAAGAAGTGTGAGTTTGTGCAACGAAGCTTGATAGTAACAATAGGCTGGCCTTAGATTGGTTTTCCATTTTTCCTCTCCCTCTCCCTTTTGAAAAATGAGTTGTTCTGTGTGTGTGACACTTCTGACAATCCCCCCACCACCTTGTGCTGTTTTAGGGGTTGCATCATGCAATCTGCAGCAACAACTGACTGCATTTTTACATTACAACAATGATTACACTTCAAAAGTACTTCATTGGCTGTAAAGCACTTTGGGGCGTCCTGAGGTGCTATATAAATGCAAATCTTCCTTTCGTTCTTTTTAGTGCATAAAAATGTAGGTAACAAGTTGCTATGTCTTTTTATGCAGCCAGTTTATGTCCTGTGCTGCTTCTATTAGGAAAATAATTGTACCTTGCTCTCTCTTATAATTAATATGTGAAAAAATACCAGTGTTATCTTAAACCTCATTGAAAAAACTGTTTGTAACCAAAACAACTTAAATTAACATTTCTTTTTCTTCAGAAGGATTGTACAACAATCTGAAACCTGCAGTGAGATTATGTTCTTGGAATACTTCACAACCAATCTATATGTTTCATTGCCAAAACATAGTTACTCATTGACTGTTACTTCGCAACTTGTGCCAAGTATTAAACTAGTTTATTCCATGAACACGTCATAAGATAGGCTTGGATGAAGGAGGCCCTTCAAAAACCATTTCATCTCATCCCTCTGGAATACCAACTCTGACGTCTTCCCGTTACAGCACCTTGCTGTTTCTTTAATGAATCTTGGCCTCAACCACTTCCTGATAACCTATTCAAACTACCCTCTGTGTAAAGAAATACTTCCTGACATCTGTCCTAAATTGACCCTTCACACCCCTGAATTTATGTTCGCTTGATCGGCTGCCCTGGAGTATCTGAATGGTATAATTTCAGGTTTACTTTCAATATCCATTGAGCATCTTCTACATCTCTGCCCTTCAGAGAAATCTCCTTTTTAGGTAGACTAGCCATAGCTTATCAAGCTGTTCCTCATAGTTTTTGCTTCTGACACTGAAGATCAGCCTTGTGGCTCTCTTTTGCATTGCCTGATGGCCCTTCAAATTGCAGTGACTGGAACTGTACTCTAGGTACCGTCTGATCAGGGCACTATGTAAAATCAACATGTACAATGAACACTGAATGGAGACCACTGGAAGACAGATTTCATTTGAAACATTTAAAAGTGAAGGCTTTTCATCCGATTTCTTTGCAATGATTTTATTGCAAGGTCCCAGAAGCGAAAAGTATGCTCCATCCCATTGTGGCACCACTATCTCTGCCCCTGAAGCATATTTTTCAACAAAGCCTGAGATTAGTCCAGACTTTCACTTCATCCTACAGAGCTATGTGGGTGGCAATATCATAATGTCCATTATTCAGTGGTAATAATGGGTTCCAGCACACAATGACAGATTAGTTCAACAAATACAAACAATATCAATCAAGTGTGGCAAATTCCACAGAGATAGTCGGACACACACACATGCAACAGATTCAACTATTGACCTGCATCCATTGGAGCTGAATGTACAATCCTTCTGAAGAAAATAATGTTAATCTAAGTTGAATTGGTTACAAATAGTTTTTAAATAAGGCTGAAGAAAGCCATTCTACAACAACAGCAACAATTTGCTTTTAACATAGAAAAACGTCCCTAGGTGCTTCACAAAAGAGTAATCAGACAAAAATGGATGCTGAGTCAAAGAAAGAGCTATTAAAAGGGGTGAAAAGAGGTGGATTTCAAGAAGGCTCTTGAAGGAAGAGAGGGAGGTAGAGATGCAGAGGCATTTAGGCAGGGAATTCCAGAGCATGGAGGCTAGGCAGCTGAAGGCATGGCTACCAATAGTAGAGTCATAGAGTCATAGAGTTATACAGCACGGATAGAGGCCCTTCGGCCCATCGTGTCCACGCCGGCCATCAGCCCTGTCTACTCTAATCCCATATTCCAGCATTTGGTCCGTAGCCTTGTATGCTATGGCATTTCAAGTGCTCATCCAAATGCTTCTTGAATGTTGTGAGGGTTCCTGCCTCCACAACCCTTTCAGGCAGTGAGTTCCAGACTCCAACCACCCTCTGGGTGAAAAAGTTCTTTCTCAAATCCCCTCTAAACCTCCCGCCTTTTACCTTGAATCTATGTCCCCTTGTTATAGAACCCTCAACGAAGGGAAAAAGCTCCTTAGTATCCATCCTATCTGTGCCCCTCATAATTTTGTACACCTCAATCATGTCCCCCCTCAGCCTCCTCTGCTCCAAGGAAAACAAACCCAATCTTCCCAGTCTCTCTTCATAGCTGAAGCGCTCCAGCCCTGGTAACATCCTGGTGAATCTCCTCTGCACCCTCTCCAAAGCGATCACATCCTTCCTGTAGTGTGGCGACCAGAACTGCACACAGTACTCCAGCTGTGGCCTAACCAGTGTTTTATACAGCTCCATCATAACCTCCTTGCTCTTGTATTCTATGCCTCGGCTAATAAAGGCAAGTATCCCATATGCCTTCTTTACCACCTTATCTACCTGTTCCGCCGCCTTCAGGGATCTGTGAACTTGCACACCAAGATCCCTCTGACCCTCTGTCTTGCCTAGGGTCCTCCCATTCATTGTGTATTCCCTTGCCTTGTTAGTCCCTCCAAAGTGCATCACCTCGCACTTTTCCGGGTTAAATTCCATTTGCCACTGTTCCGCCCATCTGACCAACCCATCTATATCGTCCTGCAGACTGAGGCTATCCTCCTCGCTATTTACCACCCTACCAATCTTTGTATCATCAGCGAACTTACTGATCATACCTTTTACATTCATATCCAAGTCATTAATGTAGTACAAAGGGAAGGGAGGATGCACAAGAGGCCAGAGTCAGAGGAACAGAGAGTTCTGGGATGAGGTGTAGGGCTGGAGGAGGTTACAGAAATAGGGCAGGGCAAGGTTGTGAAGTGATTTAAATATGAGGAAGAGAATTTTAAATTAGAGGTGTAGGCGGACCCGAAGCCAATGTAGGTCAGCAAGGACAGGGGAGATGGGTGAGCAGGACTTGGTGCGGGATAGGACACGTAGAGCAGAGTATGGATCAGCTGAAGTTTCTGGATCATGGAGGATGGGAGAGCCGGCCAGAAGAGCATTGAAATAGTCGGGTCTGGCGGTCTCAAAGGCATGGATGAGGGTTCCAGCAGCAGATGGGCTGTGGCAGGGGTGGAGGCGGGTGATGTTATAAAGGTGGAAGTAAGAGGTCTTTGCCATGGAGAGCGAATGGGGCTGGAAGCTCAGGTCAGGGTCAAAGAGAACACTAAGGTTGCAAACATTCTGGTTCAACCTGAGACAGTGGCCAGGGAGGGGGATGGAAACGATGGCTAGGGTAAGGAGTATAGAAACATAGAAACATAGAAAATAGGAGCAAGAGTAGGCCATTCTGCCCTTCGGGCCTGCTCCGCCATTCAAAATGATCATGGCTGATTGTCTAACTCGGTGCCCTGTTCCTGCTTTTTCCCCCTATCCCTTGATCCCTTTAGCATTAAGAAATATATCTATCCCCTTCCTGAATGCCTCTAATGACTTGGCCTCCACTGCCTTCTGTGGTAGAGAATTCCACAGGTTCACCACCCTCTGAGTGAAGAAATTTCTCCTCATCTCGGTTCTAAATGGCATACCCCGTATCCTGAGACTGTTACCCCTGATTCAGGACTCCCCAGCCATCGGGAACATCCTCCCTGCATCCAGTCTGTCTAGTCCTGTTAGAATTTTATATGTTTCGATGAGATCACCTCTCATTCTTCTAAACTCTAGTGAATATAGGCCTAGTCAACCCAATCTCTCCTAATACGTCAGTCCTGCCATCCCAAGAATCAGTCTGGTAAACCTTCGTTGCACTCCCTCCATGGCAAGGACATCCTTCCTCAGATAAGGAGACCAAAACTGCACACAATACTCCAGATGTGGTCTCACCAAGGCCCTGTATAACTGCAGTAAGACATCCCTGCTCCTGTACTCAAATCCTCTTGCAATGAATGCCAACATACCATTCGCCTTCCTAACTTCTTGCTGCACCTGATTGCACGCTTTCAGCGACTGGTGTACAAGGACACCCAGGTCTCGTTGCACCTCCCCTTTTCCCAATCTATCACCATTCAGATAATAATCTGCCTTTCTGTTTTTACAACCAAAGTGGATAACCTCACATTTATCCACGTTATACTGCATCTGCCATGTTCTTGCCCACTCACCCAACTTGTCTAAATCACATTGGAGCCTCTTTGCATCCTCCTCACAGCTCACATTCCACCCCAGCTTTGTGTCGTCTGCAAACTTGGAAATGTTACATTTAGTTCCCTCATCCAAATCATTGATATATATTGTGAATTGCTGGGGCCCAAGCACTGATCCCTGTGGTACCCCACTAGTCACTGCCTGCTACCCGGAAAAAGACCCGTTTATTCCTACTCTCTGTTTCCTGTCTGTCAACCAATTCTCAATCCATGCCAGTATATTCCCCCCAATCCCATGTGCTTTAATTTTGCACACAAATTTCTTGTGTGGGACCTTATCAAAAGCCTTCTGAAAATCCAAATACACCACATCCACTGGTTCTCCCCTATCTATTCTACTAGTTACATCCTCAAAAAACGCCAGTAGATTTGTTAAGCATGATTTCCCTTTCATAAACCCATGCTGACTTTGTCCAATCCCGTTAATGCCCTCCAAGTGTTCTGTTATCACATCTTTTATAATAGACTCTAGCATTTTCCCCACTACTGATGTTAGGCTAACTGGTCTGTAATTCCCTGTTTTTTCTCTCTCTCCTTTTTTAAATAGTGGGGTTACATTTGCCACCCTCCAATCTGTAGGAACTGTCTATAGAATTTGGAAGATGATCACCAATGCATCCACTATTTCCAAGGCCCAGTACTCTGGGATGTAGATTATCAGGCCCTGGGGATTTGTCAGCCTTTAGCCCCATTAATTTCTCTAGCACTATTTTTTTTACTAATACTGGTTTCCTTCAGTTCCTCCCTCTCACTAGACCCTTGGTTCCCTAACATTTCTGGGAGGTTATTTGTGTCCTCCTTTGTGAAGACAGAACCAAAGTATGTGTTTAATTGTTCTGCCATTTCTTTGTTCCCCATTATAATTTCTCCCATTTCTGACTGTAAGGGACCTACATTTGTCTTCACTAATCTTTTTCTCTTGACATATTTATAGAAGCTTTTACAGTCAGTTTTTATGTTCCCTGCTAGTTTACTCTCATACTCTATTTTTCCCCTCTTGATCAATCTCTTTGTTCTCCTTTGCTGAATTCTGAACTGCTCCCAATCCTCAGGCTTGCCGCTTTTTCTGGCAATTTTATATGTCTCCTTTTTGGATCTAATACTATTCCTAATTTCTTTTGTAAGCCACGGTTGAGCCACTTTTCCTGTTTCATTTTTGTGCCAGACAGGAATGAATAATTGCTGTAATTCCTGCACACGTTCTTTAAATATTAGCCATTGCCTATCCACCGTCATCCCTTTCAGTAAAGTTCCCCGATCTATCATAGCGAACTCGCATCTCATACTTTCATAATTTCCTTTATTTAGATTCAGGACCCTAGTTTCGGAGTATGTCGATGGCTTCAGTCTTCCCAATGTTTAACTGGAGGAAATTGCGGCTTATCCGAGACTAAATGTTGGACAAGCAGCCTGAAAACACAGAAACAGTAGAGAGGCCTTCCCTTCCTGGCCCCCATGTTAGCTGATATTGGTAATGGTTCCCTCTTATCAGGTACTGTCGCCCTCCCCTCCAAATCGGTTGTCATCACCCTCTCCTCAAAAAACCCACCCTTGACCCCTCTGTCCTTGCAAACTACCGCCCCATCTCCAACCTCCCTTTCCTCTCCAAAGTTCTTGAACGTGTTGTCGCCTCCTAAATCCGTGCCCACCTTTCCCACAACTCCGTGTTTGAATCCCTCCAATCAGGTTTCTGCCCCTGCCAGTGTGCTGAAACGGCCCTTATCAAAGTCACAAATGACATCCTATGTGACTGTGACCGTGGTAAACTATCCCTCCTCATCCTTCTTTGACACGTTTGACCGCACCAACCTCCTCCAACGCCTCTCCTCCGTCGTCCAGCTGAGTGGGACTGCGCTGCAAAAACACAACGCCAGGTTCCACATATACACTGACGACACCCAGCTCTACCCCACCATCACCTCTCTCAACCCCTCCACTGCCTCTGATTTGTCTCACTGCTTGTCTGACATCTAGTACTGGATGAGCAAAAATTTCCTCCAACTAAATATTGGGAAGACCGAAGCCAGTATCTTTGGTCCCCGTCACAAGCTCCGTTCCCTATCCACCAACTTCACCGCTCTCCCCGGCCACTGTCTGAGGCTGAACCAGACCTTTCGCAACCGTGGCATCTTATTTGACCCTGAGATGAGCTTCCAACCACATATCCACTCCATCACCAAGACCGCCACTGCCTCAGCTCATCTGCTGCTCAAACCCTCATCCATGCCATTGTTATCTCTAGACTGGACTATTCCAATGCTCTTCTGGCCGGCCTCCCATCTTCCACCCTCCATAAACTTGAGCTCATCGAAAACTCTGCTGCCCATATCCTAAGTCATACCATGTCCCATTCACCATTCACCCATCACCCCTGTGCTCGCTGACCTACATTGGCTCCCGGTCGGGAACACCTTAATTTTAAAATTCTCATTCTTGTTTTTAAATCACCTCCTTGGCCACACCCTTCCCTATCTCTGTAGCCTCCTCCAGCCCTACAACCCTCCGAGATCTCTGTGCTCCTCCAATTCTTGCCTCTTGCACATCCCCGATTTTAATCGCTCCACCATTGGTGGCCATACCTTCAGCTGCCTAGGCCCTAAGCTCTGGAATTCCATCCCTAAATCTCTCCACCTCTCTATCTCTCTCTCTCCTCCTTTAAAACTCTCTTTTTAAAACCTACCTCTTTCATCAAGCTTTTGATTACCTGTCCTAATATCTCCTTAGGTGGCTTGGTATCAAATTTTGCCTGATAACGCACCTGTGAAGCCCTATATAAATGTAAGTTGTCATTGATGGAGAGGCAGAGCTGAGTGTCATCAGCTTACGTGAGGAAGCTAACCCAAGGTCTATGGATGATGGCACCATGTAGATGAGGAAGAGAAGGGAACCAATGATAGAACCTTGGGGAATTGCAGAGGTAACGGTGCAGGGGCAGGAAAAGAAGCCATTGCTGAAGATCCTACGGCCATGACTGGATAGGTGAGAGTGGAATCAGGCAAAGGGCAGTCCCACTCAGCTGGGCAATGGAGGAAAGGCATTGGATGAGGATGGTGTGGTCGGTCATGTCAAAGGCTGCAGAGAGGTTAAGGAAGACGTGGAATGGACCATAGTCACAGTCACAGAAAATAACATTTGTGACTTTGATTAGGGATGTTTCAGTGCTGTGGCAGAGGCAGAAACCTGATTGGAGGGAATCAAACGTGGAGCTACGGTAAAGACGGGAATGGATTTGCGAAGCAACAACACGTTGAAGGACTTTGGAGAGGAAAGGAAATCGGAGATGAGATGTTGCTTTCTGCGGACAGAGGGATCGAGGGTGGGTTTTTTGAGGAGGTGGGTGATGATGGTGGTTTTCAAAGGGAGGAGGATAGCACCTGAGAAGAGGGACCCATTTACATTGTCAGCTAGCATGGAGGCCAGTTCAAGCTTAGTATGAGAAACAATAGTGTATAAAGCATTCAGAATACTGAAAAATGCATGCAAGCGCTATTTTATAAAAGTTGGACCTCTTGCTCCCTCGTATCTCCGCAAATTTGTCCAGTCAGTCGCTAAGCCCTGCACACCAGTTTTCCTGGCATCTGGTCTTCGTGAGTGCTGGCAGCTTTACCTTTGGCTGGCTGGCAGCCAGCTGTGCAACATTTGTGGTTCAGGAACCAGTGGCATTAGCATGGGTCTCACACAACAATAAAGCAGCTACACAGAACTGAGACACTGGCATCAGCTGTAGGTTTCAGTAATAGTCCTCTCCCATTCGCCTCTAATAGCTATTGCAGTTCCAAAGCGATTTTTCCCATTCTCTTTTACTGTTTTTTGTGCGTGAGCACTTTTGAACATTTATTTTTTGCCGTCTTCTTTTCCAGATGTCAACAATTCAGCTGAGATCCAGGCACCATGAAGCCATTGTTGTAAAGCCTCTAATGGCAGTTTTTGGAAGTGAGCTGACCGAACTAGACCAGTGATGCTGGATGAAATATTGTCATTTTGAATTGGGCTTTCAAAAAGGCACCTGTGATAACAAAAATAAACAACCCAATCACTAAATATTATGGGACCACCCCTGTTAAAGATATCTCAGTGATAATACTTACTTCTACACTCACATAGCAATTTACTGACTTTATTGATGTGAATTAAGTTTTTTGATGATCACAAGAGCCTGGACATTACTCTAGGCAATATTGGTGGATGAATGCTTAATACATTCCTTTGTCTGCTATTTTAGTACAACATTAACCCATTTATTTTAAATTGGTTAATGCCTCTGCTGGAATAGCGGACAAAGGAATGTCATACGAGTACATTAAGCATTCGTCTGCCAATACCCTCAGCAGCCATTTCGAGGCCCTGATCACAAGATGACGAAGGTCCTTCAGCATATTTGATTTTAGCCTTCTAGAGTACACGCCCTACTGTCTTCCAGTTGCAACATCCAGTTGTTTGTTAAATGAGACCAGTCTCCTGGCCTCAAGTGCCTTTCCTGACAAATATTGATAGCCCTTCGGGATAATTTTTTCTCTTTAGCAAAAAGCTCCATGAGCTGGGAGCACGTATCTGGAATGTGCCTAATTCACGGGCTCGCTATTTGTCACAAGTACCCGGATTCTCTATGTGTGCTCCCACCGCTCAAAACACAGTGCCAGGAGCAATAGGGATAAATTGCATACCGTCATATAAAGAAATACTTCTTGACATTTGTCCGAAACCTGCCCTTCACAGTTCTGAACCTCTGCCTTGGCTCATATAGAAATATTCTTCAGATACACCAATTGATTTAGAAATGCTTTGCGCATATTCTAAATAGTCTAACATTAAAAAAAACCTGGGGTTAAAAATTACACAACCCAATGGTTGGTGAAGCTATAAAATGTACCATGTACTGCCTACAAACCAGGTTCAATTCCTGATCTGTGCCCAGTTAACCAATCCCAACCAAGATATATGATTGTTGGTATCAACAACTCTGGGCTAGGGTAGGGGTTGCCAACCTTCCAGGATTGTCTTGGAGTCTCCAGGAATTAAGGATTAATCTCCTTGGCACTGCTGCAATCAAACCAGGAGGGAAAAAAAAGGGGCATTAAAAAAATGATGTCTTTTTCCCATTTTCTTTGAACGCTTTTGTTTATTAGTTATAAAAAAAAAATTGGAGATGGTAACAAAGGCTGTTTGATTGGGCGGGATGTTTTGAAGGTGGAAGGCCATGTGATGAAACCTCCAGGAATACGTCCAACCAGAGTTGGCAACCCTAGGCTAGGGATGGCACGCATCAGCCGCTGGCTCCGATCCAGAGACCCCCTGCCACAATGTGCGTTTGTGTCATCTCCGAGTAAGAGCAGTAATGAAGCTAAGCTGTGGTTGAATAAGCTGCTGATTCTCACCGCCCAGGCTCGACTGTATCTCAGCATGAGTCGCTGCTATCAGGAGAAGAGGAATAAATTGAGAAAATCAGAGGAAGAGAAAAAAAAAATCCACTTAGCAAATTACTTTCTAAGCCTGCTCCAATAATCGCAACTAAAACAAAATTGCTATTAAGAAGCTATTAATTATATCAGTTGTCTGTCCCTTTCTTGCCAATAGTAGTTAATGTTGTTATGTATCCCGTTGTTTAATGTGATGGTCTATTTTCATTCTGTGGATTGTGCCAAAAGCTCTTCTGCATTCTTCAATATAAAATGTGCCAACATCAACACTCAGCACCTATGGGCCAGTGTTCTAAATTAAGCTGCACAATGAATGCAGCTCTGTGTCTGTTCCTGGTTTATCACTGGCATTTTATTGTCATGTGCAGGAATGCTTTGATGTCAGCAGTTACCCCCAGTGAAGGTTAGCCCCAAGTGGATCGAGGTCAGCTTTGTTTCTTTTTATAGAGCTAGAAAATAGTAGTGAATGAAAATGATTTCCTGTGACTGCCAGGGACATCAGAAGGTTCTTTCATTATGTTTTCCTGCAGTGGGTCATATGGCTCATGTACATGCATAAGCTGACTTCCTCTGCCTTGAGGGCACATTGGTCTAGTTTCATGAGCTGAGGCCCACCAAAGCAGCTCAAATATTAAGCTTGACTGGGCACACAGTATTTAGTGCTGCAGTCAATATCATTATTGTTTTTCTGTAATTAAATAATTGTAGGTAATTATTGAATATTGATCACTGCCAGTTATAGAATCTTAGCATTCTCAGAAACAGATGACTTGCTTCAGCAATGCAAAGCCAAATCCTATTGATAAAAAAAACAACTGTGTACAGTTTTTTTCTTCACATTTCTTATCAGTAGTTACTTGTTAAACCATATCCACATTTCAGGAGGAACCCATGTGTTCATTTTATTAGATTATACTTGCCAGAAATCACATCAATAGGATTAGACTCCAATTTTCTCAGTTTGACCGTGACTTTCGGTTTTATAGCCAAACTTGACATGCTCTGAAGTGCTTTTTGTTTGCTCGTGGTGTGGACCTCTATCCTGCCAGTTTTGCCCAATTACAAACGTAGGATTAGTGGCACAGGGCAGACATTAGACGCCTTCATGATCCAAGCATGTGTCGCACTATCTCAAGCTCAACTACAGAAATTAAAATATCTGCTACTTCAATCACCTGCTCAATACGGTTTTTGACGGGTAAGTAAGGGTACTCATTGAGGAACTGCGAGATATTCAGTAAGTGAAGAGAGCAGACAAATCAGGAAGAAAAAGTCCTGATTTGAGGTATATACTTCTTTCTCATGAGTTGAACTTCGCTGATTATCTTGTATAGCATTGTTCACATTTCTCTGTTCACTATTTTAACGACGGCATTATCCCATTTAAACTAAACAAGTTTATTAATGCCTGCATTAAAATAGCACACAGTGGAATTCATATCAACCTGGTAAAGTTTCATCTGCCCATATTATCAACAATAATTAAATGTTGAATAAAATCTGAAAATGATATAATATGTGATAGATTTCTGTTAATTGGTTTGAAAGGTCCTTTCATGAATTGTATTCTATTTCTACTTGTCAGTTCGGAAAGCTCTTTCCTAAAGGTGACCATATCTTAAAGTGATAGGATGCTCTTAAAGTGATAGGATGCTCTTAAGTTGGCTTACCCGTTACTGCACCACAAGTTGTATTTTTCATCATTAAGATCATTGGTATTCTGACAGTCCCCAAACCTTATTTGGGTTTTATAAAATTCAACAGGAATATATCATGAAATATATTGCTAAATTTCATTTGGAAAAATTATTTTCACTGTTTACTGTCTTCTCACACAATTTCTTTTTAGTCAGCCGCATGTCTGAGAAATTCACAGGTAGAGTTTCAGCCTGCCTGATATGGACGGCACACTCTCTTCCTATACAGACGCATCCAGTTAACAAAGTCCAGAGAGCTTAGGCACAGGTTGGCAACAGCCATGTGTAGGGACTTCCTAATGTGTGCGGGGTTACTGTTCAAGTTTAACCAGCTAAAACCATCCAGCTTACCAGCACAAAGTAGAAAGCCTCTTGCTGCTTGTCCGGGTAGGGCCATCTACTTGGTAAAATATTGTCTTAAAGGGCTATCTGGAGCTGAGTGGGAAGAATCCCAGCCCCCAGTGACAAGACTACCCTGTCAGATCCCATTAATAACTGTCAGGTCAATCATCAACAGCAAACTGGGGCATTGTGGCTTGGCTCAGGTATCAGGTTACAAAGTCTGCCATGGAGGGTTGATATGGGTCTAGCCTTGGAGTTAATTTGATCCCAGAGGAATCCCACTTACCTTCGCTCCAACCCTCAAGTAGGATAGTCACAAGTCAATAAACAACTGACAAATGCAAGTTTGAATCTACACAAATGGCAAGGTTATGTTTTAGTCAAAGGGTGTGCAGTATTTTCATTAGATGCCACTAGTATGTTTTCTAAATACTACACTACAACATAAGGATTCAGGGTGAGCAGCAAACAGACTAGAAAGCAAGAAAGAAAGAAAAACTTGCATTTATATAGCGCCCTTCACAACCTCAGGACCTTCTAAAGTGCTTCACAGCCAATTAGGTACTTTTTGAAGTTTTGAAGCAATGCGGCAGCCAATTTGCACACAGCAAGCTCCCACAAACAGCAATGCGATAATGACCAGGTAACCTGTTTTAGTGATGTTGGTTGAGGGATAAATGTTGGCTAGGACACCAAGGAAAACTCCCGTGCTCTTCTTCGAATAAGTGCCGTGGGATCTTTTACATCCACCTGAGAGGGCAGACAGGGCCTCAGTTTAACATCTCATCTGAAAGACTGTGTAGCACTCCCTCAGCACAGCACTTGAGTGTCAGCCTGGATTTTGACGAGCTAGGAATTCAATTCAGATTTGGACTAGTTGGAGTGTGGGACATGTGCAATGTCTTTTCTGGTTGGTAGTAACGTTTTGATATAAAATCCATTGGCCACAGAATTTCTTGATGGTTGACTACAGATTCTCTCTTAATGAACCCACGGCACAATTAAGTTGTGAAGTTTATCATATCTAAATAACAGGGAGCATACTGACAAGTAACCCTCAGACCCAAAACAGAAGAAAATGATTTCATAAAATCACCAGTATAGGGTGAGATTTATGAGGCCCTGTGCCTCCAATGGAGTCTCGCATGTAGTCAGTGAATTTCTGAAATGCATTGGCTGCATGTAGTAGCACAAGACCATGCAGAATTTACCCATATATCTTCCTTTCTTTATTTTTCCAAATATATAGTATCGTAGAATTTTATGGCACAGCAGAAGGTAATACGACCCATTGCATCTGTGCTAACCCTCTGAAAGACCGACCCACTTAGTCCCATTGCTCTGCCCTTTCCCCATACCCTTTAAAACTTTTCTTTTTCAAATACATCGAATCATAGGGGGTAATTTTGACTTTGGAGCATTAGTGCAAAATGGGCACTATCCATTCAGTGGAGGTGAAAATGGGGAAAGATGTATAATGAGCGGCTGAATTGACATCACCCATTTTGCTCTATCACCAAAGTCAAAATTACCCCCTTAGGGTTTTAATTTCTCCTCCCAATTTGCTCCCTTTGTCTCCTGAAAGCACTGACTTGGGCTAGGTACAGCTTCACAGGCACTAGTCACCCTGCATTATCTACCCAAGTGGCCATTCCTCATGCGTGAACCCAGACAGTGAGTCTCAGCAGGCTATTCAACTGTGTGGGGCTTACTCAGTGAACTTAACACTGACCAGGATTGAACACGTACCCTTCCTGGTCTGTATGGCTCAGTCCTACACTGAGAATTACACATATCCATTGCTTTCAATTGATTTGAAATAGTTTTATAAATTCTTCAGCCATGATCCACAATCAGGGTTGTGAATATTTGGAATTCTCTACCCCAGAGGGCTGTGGGTACTCAGTCATTGAATATTTTCAAGACTGAGATCGATGGATTTTTGGACAGTAAGGGAATCAAAGGATATAGGGATAGGGTGGGAAAGTGAAGTTGAGGTAGAAGTTCATCCATATTAACGAATGTCGGCAGCGGCTCGAGGGGCTGTATGGCCTATTCCTGCTCCTATTTCTTATGTAATCATGCAATAGAAACACATACCCTCAATTTCAATCATATTGCATCTTATTGATTGCTTTGTCACAACTTCAAGCAAACCTTCTGCTATATTAACTTTTTTTTATTCGTTCATGGGATGTGGGCATTGCTGGCGAGGCCGGCATTTATTGCCCATCCCTAATTGCCCTTGAGAAGGTGGTGGTGAGCCGCCTTCTTGAACCGCTGCAGTCCGTGTGGTGAAGGTTCTCCCACAGTGCTGTTAGGAAGGGAGTTCCAGGATTTTGACCCAGCGACGATGAAGGAACGGCGATATATTTCCAAGTCGGGATGGTGTGTGACTTGGAGGGGAACGTGCAGGTGGTGTTGTTCCCATGTACCTGCTGCCCTTGACCTTCTAGGTGGTAGAGGTTGCGGGTTTAGGAGGTGCTGTCGAAGAAGCCTTGGCGAGTTGCTGCAGTGCATCTTGTGGACTGAATGAATGATACTGGTAGTGTAGGTGTATGTTTCTACTGGTTAGATTGTTGTGCCCTCCCAATGAAGAAGCGGAGGTTGTTGGTGGGGGGTAAGATGGGGATAGGGGGAGTGAGTATCAAAATATAGGGAATTAAACAAATCAACAAATCAATGGTCAAACCTTTCTGTTCAGTTGAGTGGAGACATAGTGCAGTGAGCATCCACTCACTGTGATGTAAATAAGATGATAAAAAATTCCACCTCTCATGCAATTTGCAGATGATCCCTCTTCTGATTTTTATAAATTAATTTTGATCTAACTAATAAATGTGGGCTGCAGTCTTTCACTATTAATTAGCCATGCCTTGTTAATTGGAATGGAAGCTCTCAGATAATGGAGAGGGTTCACTAGAGATGGATCGTTTTGCACTTGCACTCATCTGCAAAGGTAATTCCCAAATATTATGCACCTGATATTGGTCTGTGCTAAAAAAATGTTATCCTGTGACCTGCCCCACAAGGTCAAGCACCTTCACTAGGTCCTGGTGCTGGACTCAATTACCCTTTCGATTGGAAGGACAGCTATAATCATTCATAATTCTCATCCTGGTTTTCAAATCCCTCCATGGCCTTGCCCCTCCCTATCTCTGTAACCTCCTCCAGCCCTACAAACCCTCCGAGATCTCTGCACTCCTCTAATTCTGGATTCTTGTGCATCCCCAATTTTAATCGCTCCACCATTGGCGGCCGTGCCTTCAGCTGCCTAGGCCCTAAGCTCTGGAATTCCTTCCCTAAACCTCTCCCCCTCTCTTCCTTTAAGATGCTCCTTAAAACCTACCTCTTTGACCAAGCTTTTGGTCACCTGTCCTAATATCTCCTTATGTGGCTCAGTGTCAAATTTTGTTTGATAATCGCTGCTGTGAAGGGAGTTAGGACGTTATTACTACCCTAAAGGCGCTATATATTTCACACCCAAATATATATTCCAGAGTTTTACTGTTTTCCACTTTTCTTTGCTGGTTTATCTCAGCCATTTGACCTCCTCTTACTTACAGAAAAGTATGTGCTCCGTGGCATTGAATTCAAATGAGCTGCTGGAATAAAACTCGATCAATAATTTGATCAATAGGTGAGGAAGGACTTATTCCGTAAGTTAGAACCACATCATATTTTCAATGGGAGAACACCCTGATTTTATGGATAGGCCATTTTACTGATTGTCAAGTGCTTTATTGTTTATAACTGGGTTTGTTATGAGGTAGCATCTCTGAAAAGGATTTGGTTAATGCCGACTCCTCACTTTTCCTAATCACAATCCTTTGTGCAATTATCACAATAGCTCCCCGTCAATCATTCCACAGTGAAACTAGAGGGAGAAATCTTTCACTGTTTGCGATATCCGTAATTTAGTGACAGACTGACTTAACTCAAAGTCGGTCTTCTTGTGCTTTTGCTTGTAATAAATCTCATTACGATTCATTTATAACTGATGTAAACTGAGATAACGAGCCACTTAAGTGCATGTGCTCTTAGGAGGCTCAGACCATCAGGCAGCAAAGTGTTCTGGAGAATTGGGGTGCGGACATTATTAATACCTCTTTTTACACGACCGGAGCTGAATCGTATTGTGCGTGGCTTCACAAAAAAACTTTAGGGGGAGTGGGAACCTTAAAAGCAGCTCAGAAAGATTGTCCTGTCGTTTCCAAATCGCTAAATTTGTCAGTGACAAAAACGAGACAGATGATATCAAGTGTTGGGCCTATTTTCATCCACAGTTTCTGGTTTCCAAAGGCAAAACATTTTGTCACCAGAAGGCCGTTTGGATCAAAATGAACAACATATCTGAATAAATATGAACAATTTGCAATTTGTTCTCAGCAGAGAGGTTTCTTTTGGACAGGTCCAGCATTTTGATAGGCGTATGTGCAGGATGTGATTCTGAGCCATACAGACCGGGTCCGTAGCCTCAGGCTGGGGTGGGGAGAAAATAAAACCACGATTCCTGCGAATGATCGCTATGCAATGAGTAGTGTTGGAAAGTACTTGTGTATGGAGGTCAAGTAAGAGCAGATCAGGCTTGGCTTTGACGCCCACATAGCTGAATAGCCTGCCAATACTCACTATCAAGGCTTCCACACGAGCAATAGCCCTTCGGGCGAGGGCTGCCAACAGCTGTCGGAATCATATCCCAGTGTGAGGCACCGACCCTGGATTTCCTGGAGATTAATGCTGCAGTGGAGGTAAAATCAGGACGGGATAGGGGGAGGGTAGGAGTGCGGGGAATTTGGGCAGGGCCCCTTTACGTGAGGTCTCCTGCCCCTGTCTTGAAGTGCCAGTGTTTCCTGGAAGGGGGGGGAAGGGGCGGTTGTTTCTTACGACTGTCCTTTAGAGCTGATGACAGAGAAGGAGAAGGGACTGGTGGGATGACACAATCTGGTGGAATTGCTGCCTGTTCCATCTGTGGTGTCCCCAACGTGTATGCCCGCATGCAGTAGACGTAGAGCACATGTAAGCAACTGGGAGTCAGGCCCACCAATTTGGAAAGGCCTGTTCCTTCACGGTGACTGGTCAAAAAATGATTGGCTGCTGTAAGGAATGTGGTCTTCCTGGAAAGGGGCCAATTCTAGAAAGTTCTATGCTTCCTCAGCCAGACATGCTGCTACTTGGCTCTAGTATCTGGCCAATGACACTATTTCCTCCTCCTCCTCACCCCCCCCCCCCCCCTCCACTTAGCGGAGACCCCTGCTGCGTCACTGCTGAACCCGAGAATTAGGTGGGAGGGCTGCCTAGGACTAGTGGATATAAGACCCACTCCGCCATGGTTAGCAGAGTGAGATCGTGGATTTTCAGGGCTTTAGGTATGGGCAGGAAAAAAGGTTGAGGGAAAGTACAGGAAGTGCAAATGTTCATGTGCCTGAGGAGGAGGTGTTGTTGTGATAGAGAATAGTTTGTTGTAAGCTGCCGCCGATATCTCCCTGCACCCCAACATAGCGTGAGAGAAAGCTCAAGGAATGTCATGCCCAATGCTTTGGAACCAACTCACTTAGCAGTTGTGGAGTAAGTTTTGTGTGTCCGACATTGCCAGCAACCTCGTATAGCAGTACAATCAAAGAATATTTTGTACCAGACTCCCCTTACTGTACACGGTATCTCTCTGAGGTATAGAATGGTGAAAGAAAGAACTTGCATTTATATGGCACCTTTCACATCCTCAGGACATCCCAAAGTGCTTCACAGCCAATAAAGTAATTTTGAAGTGTAGTCGCTGTTGTATTGTTGACCAGTCAATTTGCATACAGCAAGGACCCATAAACAGCAATGACTACAGAATCTGTTTTTTTTTTGTTAAGTGGTGTTGGCTGAGGGGTAAATATTGGCCACGACACCAGGAGAATTCCCTTGTTCTTCTTTCAATAGTACCATAAGGTCTTTCGCGTTCACCTAAGCGGGCAAACTCACAGGTTGATTCATCATCTCATCTAAAAGGCGGCACTTCCAACCACAAAGCATTGAAGTGTCAGCCTAGATCATGCACTCAAGTCTCTGGAGCACTGCTTGAACCCATGACCTTTTTGACTAAGAGGCAAGAGTGCTCCCGCTGATCCAAGGCCCACAAGACAGGTAACATCCGGCAGAATGATTCAGAGAGTGGGGGAGAAATTCAACTTCCTTCGCCCCGCTCCTCCTGGCTCCACAGCAATACTGCGGGCCGCTGCTGGCCCACACCTCACCTCCCCCCACCCCCCACCAGGATTTACCTGCGGGCCAGCTCGACATCCGAGCTGGACAATTATCGGAAGATAAGCTGCATCAGGATGCTCTATTAGTATCCTCAGCTCACCGAAATTATGGCAATGAGGCTCCAGGCCCAATTTATGGCCTTCGGGCCTGCCTTTTCAACGCCAAAAAAATGAATCTTTATAAATTAAACAGGTTCATTCTTCAATACTATCTAATCTGTACTGTACACACTGATCACGAGTGTCAGTTCCAAACGTGTGTGATCAAAGATGGTGCCATAAAATAAGGCTCAAGTGATGAGCAACACATTAAAAACTCTCATAAAGGTGGGCTAATTCCAACCACAAGTCAAACACTTCAAGTACATTTTTCCTAAATCAAAACCATGGGACCGATTAACCTGGCCAGAATCGGCTTTAGCGACGTGGTAACGGCCTCAAAAATGGTAAGATTACCGCCCGGTTAACGCCGACGCTCTGGCTGCCGTCATTTTTAATGGGGCTTTTCTGTCTCAGCCTCTTTTAGTATGTAAACTGCTATTTCAGGGCAGAATCGAGTGTGCACTCCGACTAGTTTTAAATGGCGGTACAGCAGGAAGGGCCCCCAAAAAGTAGGTTTACAATTATTTTTTGCAGTTCTAGGATGAGCGGGATTGCTACTCGAGGCCCATCAAAAATAACCTGGGCTGCTGGACCCCGCCCCCCCCCCCCCCCAACCCCGGCTCACCCCTCTTCGCAAGGCGGAGTTAAGCCCACGTTTCCACTCAAACTCATCAGCATCTGCCCAAACCGTAAAATCTTCCACAAATCAGCACAATCAAGCAGCATTATCGATCGCAATCGATTGTTGACTGGAACATGGCCGATGTTCTGTGATTGGATTTAAGGGAACAGTCACCAAATCAATGACAGACTAAAATGCCTGATTTTATGCCACAATTATCTTAATTATCTGGAACATTTTTATTTAAAATGTTGTCCCCTCCGAAGGCTAAATGCACCACAGGGTGTGTTACTGAGCTATACGGACCAGGAGTGAGTAAGCCCATCTGAGCCAGGATAGCGGAGGATTGGGGGTTGGGGGGGGGGGGTTGGAGAGAGGAGGATTATAATACATTGGGTCTTTTTGTAACGTGGGTCTAGAGAAGAAAATGTAGTCAGCCGTGGCTGCCGTTGCTGATTGTCATTCAGTGATGCCTGGTGAAACGTACACACAGGTGGTTGTTGTACAGGATCAGGCTCAGCTTTAGGGTTGCCAACTCTATCTGGATGTAATCATAGAGATAGAGTTCATAGAGTTATACAGCACGGATAGAGGCCCCTCGGCCCATCGTGTCCGCGCCGGCCAAATCCTGGAGGTTTCATCACAAACCCTCCTCCTTCCACTGCCCCACCCCCACACTCCCGACCCCCCCCCCCCCCACCATTGGTCATCCAACATGTCCATTCTCACCGTGCAACAACTTCCCATGGCCAATTAGAAAGCGAACAGACTCTTTGTTACCCCATTGGATGATTCTTGACTGTCAGTCAAACAACTTTTTCTTTCCCAACTCCAGCATTTTTATAACTAATAAGCAAAAGAGTTGAGAGAAATTTTTTGTTTTTTAATGCCCATGCGATGTTTCTCCTGGGTTGCTCCCAGCAGCGCCCTGGAGATTAATCTTCAATTCCTGGACTTCGACTCCAGGACAATCCTGGAGGGTTGGCAACCCCACTCAGCTTTGGTCCCCAATCTGTTGAATAGCCTTTTCATACTTGGCTTGCACGTTACCAGTGGCCACTTCGAGTGAGTCATTGAAAGCGGCCGGTATCTGTGGAATCATGCACCAACACGAGTCACTGCCTTCAGGATAAGAAGCAAGAATATAAGAAGACGGAAGGAAAAGAACATGACAGTTCCAATTCAAACAGGGACGCAATTCAGCATGCAATTATTATCTGGGCATTGTAAGATCACTTGCCATAATAGGCTATTTTTATTTTGGGCCATATTTTCCTCTCTCCGCTAGCTTGAACAAAAGAAGGAGAGTGGTGTAATGCTAGGAGAACGCATCAATGCAGAGATGAAGAAGCTTTTTGTCTCTGTTGCCTGTATAGGTGTGCACATTGGAATCTAGGGTCACATATGCGTTTAAGTCAATGTTCCCATTAATATTCATCTGTCTCAAGTTATTCATAATAAAAACAGAAAATGCTGGAGAAGCTCAGCAAGTCAGGCAGCATCTGTGGAGAAAGAAACTGAGTTAACGTTTCAGGTCGAAGACCTTTCGTCAGAATTGGAAGAAGTCGAAAATTAAACCGTTTTTTAAGCAAGTACTGAGCCAGGGAAATGGGGGAAGGAGGGGAGGGGAGGAAAGAACAAAAGGGAAGGTCTCTTGATAGGGTGGAGGGCAGGAGTGATTAAATGACAAAAGGGATGATGGTGCAAGGCAAGGAGGGTGGGAATGGGACAAGTAAAGAAACAAAAGAATAGTCTAGAGGAGCTGTGAATGGCAACAAACCTTCCCCTTTGTTCTTTCCTCCCCTCCCCTTCCTTCCCACCCCTTCCCCCCACTTCCTCTGGCTCTGTACTTGCTTAAAAACTGTTTAATCTTCAACTTCTTCCAGTCCTGACAAAAAGTAATCATCTGAAACGTTAACTCTGTTTCTTTCCCCACAGATGCTGCCTGACCTGCTGAGTATTTCCAGCATTTTCTGTTTTTATTTCAGATTTCCAGCATCCGCGGTATTTTCCTTTCAAGTTATTCTTATCTTGGTGTTGTGATTTAGGATTTATCCACCAATGAGACAACAGCCTTATCAAACCACCAGGCCCATGACACTCAAACAGGACAAATCAGTGAGTAGGAAATATAAGTGTAAATAGAAGTGAATTGCCAGGGCTTTAACGACCTAACTGCCCAGGTATGGGGGCTACTTGTGGTCCAGGTTGGATATCCCTGAACTGATGGAAATCTGTCTGTGTTCAGTGCTGCTCTGAGGAATCCGACCCTCCAAAAACAGATTCATGGACCTTAGTGAAAGTGACCAAAAGCCAAATATTTATTTGTTAGGCCCTTGTTAAGGTCATTAATGATGTAAAGAAAGAAGAAAAAACTTGCATTTATATAGCATCTTTCACAACCTCAGGGTGCCCCAAAGCGTTTTACAGCCAATGACGTACTATTTGAAATGTACTCACTGCTGTACACTTTCTTCTGTTAATGTTCATAGTGCTTTCGACGGTGGAAATGTGGCTTAGTAGCTTAGGTGCAGCATTCATGAATTATATAGTGTTCAGTCATGAGATAAAACACAGATTCTACTGCCTAACATACAATTTGGTATCTATGATATTGCCTTCCAAGCCTGAAGTATGGTTTGTGTGTTGAAAGTGTTAATTTAGTGACTTGCCTCCCACTAGCTGAAATTACCACCAACTCTAAAATTTGGGAAATGAACATTTGCTTTGCCAAGTATTCATCTCTTAGGACTGGGATGTTACATATATTTTAATTAGTAGCTCCCGCATGTCTGGAACATTGGGCCGGAAATTGCTTTCAAAATAATGGTGAGCCAAACAGCGCTCACCGTTATTAGTGGCGAAATCGAAGAGCAAGTTCCGGTGACCGCACATGCTAAGTCAAATGTAGAAATCTGGAACGTGCTTTTCCTGGTTTGCTGCCGATCTGACAGCTTTGCCTTAAAGGGACCTCACCGGCTGCAATCAATAGAATCAATGGACCAGCGCCAACTTGTTCTCCTGTCCAGCTGGAAACTAATTAAAAAGCGCCACAAAAAAAGGTGTGCTCAGTTTTTTAAGTCTAAACTAAGTTTTAACAGTGTGGTAAGTCTTAATGACTGCCAAACAACCTCTCTGGCACTAAAAATTAACTTTTAAAAATGTGGACTCTCATTACTGATTTTAATAGTTTTTGGACAGTTAAAAAATAAATAAAATTCAAAATTAAAACTTTTTTTTACTTTTTCCTTCTGTCTCTTTTATCTCCGTCTTTTAATCTTATCCTCTCTTTATTTCACTTTCTCTGTCATTTTATACCTTATCGGACACACCCCGGTTTTTAGTTTGCACGGTTTGTGAATGCACTGCACTTCCTGGTTCTCACAGCGTGGCTTGCTTCAAGCTGATCGGTTGAGGGGGCCTTAGAGATCCCTTCACCACTCACACAGCCCGGGAATGAACGCTGACGTTACTTGAAGTCGCAGTTCAAGGAAGCTGCCTCCAAAAAGAAGGCGGTAACTTAGTGGGTGAATTTAAATGTAATGAACGGCGAGCCCTGCTGGATCGCCACTCGGAGCAATTCACAGGCCAATTCACAAACTGTCTTCACCTGTGTTTGTGGTGACACTAGGGGCAGTTCGCGCACTCTGGCCATACTCCTATTGGTTACCATTGAAAACCATACGCAACTGTTTTCAAGGTTTAGGTCAAAAAATTTACAGCTTTAGAGGTGCCATTATCACAGCACCCTTTCATCTCCCTATGAGGCTAATATCTCAGTAAAACTGTGCACCACTAACTCTGTTTATTTTGGTTTAGAGGCCGGTTGGCACTTGTATCAAACGTTGAAATCATATGATTCAAAGGAAGAAAAGACAATGCTCAAAATAGACATTCATGGGCTAATGTGCAAGAAACCTTTTAGTGCACATGTTAGAGGCTTCTTTAGAGCAGCCCCCTGCCATTTACTTTTGACAGTCAGGGAAAGAGAAGTGTCACAAATTGACCAAATAAAGAGACATCGAGCAACTCTTTAACTCCTTAATGCATTCAGACCCATCCGCTTCTACGTGGAAATCAACTTGTTAAATGATATGGCAACAGAACAGGACTTAGTGAAATTGGCCTACACTAGTAGCGCAAAACGGGTTCGTGGCCAATCGGCAGCCCGTTTTAAACCATTTTCTTTTCTATGGAAAAGAATTGGGCGTGGTGTAAAATGGGGTGTCGAGTCGCTATGAGCCCGTTACACACCACTGTCAGAGACCAATTTCACCCCCAGAGACTGTATAGAACACAGGGAACACACCGACTGGACTGGTGCTGCACGGCAGTACATAATACTGCATGGCTAACTAACTTTGGGGTGAGTTTAGGCACATGGAGTGAATGTGTACTGCCTGAACATACAGTTTATGTACTTAGCTGCCCCACAACAGGTTGATGGATGTATTTCATTGGTACAATGTTTGCGAGGAGCAATTCCCTCTCTTCCCCCTCCATGCATAAATGCCTGGTTTTATTTCATTCTAAAGCACGTGCTAAATGATTCTAACCTGCGGAGAAAATGATGGCATTTTGCTCAGTTTTGTATACTCAATGGTATTTCTGTGAGGAGGGGGTTGGGCATGGCCATGATTTCCCCACTGCTGAATAGCCTGTCAATATTTACTGTCTTAACTCACACATGGAAAAGGATCTGCAGGGTGAGATACCAAGGAGTAATTGGTGCATATGGACTGTACTCCAGCAAAGGTTAGCATCTTCAGTAGAGGATGGAAGAAAGAACTGATCAGGAGAGTCTCCATTATCATGGACATGTTATCCAGTCAACTTTAAAATGTAACATTGATCAAGAATAGAGTGACCATGGTTCGCCCAGTGTCAACAGACAATTGAAAATCAAGATCTCCCACATTTTTTGCATATCACCTAAAACCTTTCCATTGCATCTTAATGAAGGATAATAAGGTCGTAACGCAAAGCACTGAAACTGCAACAAAAGTTTGGGATGCTGATTTACATCTAGATTCCTGCTGAAAATAGACTATTAGTAAAAATTCTAAATTCCATATGCACTGACACATTTTATGTTGTTAAGCTTGGTGACAGAGAGGAAGTTTGAACCTCCAGGTCTAAGCTCCAGCAACCTTGTATCTGTGATGAACCTGTATTTTTTTTTGATGAACCTATATTACTGCAACTGATGTGGCCTGTTAAGGAGAATGAACTTGCCTTCATACCGCACCTTTCATGGTCTCAGGACATCCCAAAGCACTTCATAGTCACTGTTGTTTTGTAGGCAAATACAGCAGCCAATTTGCGCACAGCAAGTCCCACAAACAGCAATGTGATAAATGACCAGTTAGTCTGTTTTGGTGATGGTGGCCGACTGATGAATTTTGGCCAGGACACCAGGAGAACCCCTTGCTCTTCTTCAAAGAAATACCATGGGATCTTTTACATCCACCTGAATAGATAATCTCCGACAATTCAGCTCTGTCCCATGGCAACAACATTCATCTGAATTGACATGTCATTTGCTGTAATGGGAAATATTTATATCTTTATCTGGGTATCTGATTCTGGGAATGCAAACAGTGAAGAACGGTTAAGGAAGTTGTGCTTGCTTACTTTGCCTAGAGAGAACGTTGAGGTGACCTCATTTAACTTTTCAAGATTATGAAGGGAACTGGCAAAGCCAACCTAGGCAAATTGTTCACTATAGTATATCAGGTGACACAAATTAAAAATGAGGAAGAAATAGGAAGTCGCCTAAAAGGGTACTCGTTGTGAAGCGAGTTTCCAGTGGAGGCAGTTGAAGAAGAAACAATTAGATTGATTTCAAGAGACATTTAGATGTGTTTTTAGAGAGCAAAGGGATGTAATCAGAAGACAGGTAGATGGCGTTGGACCTGTTTGGGCTAAAGGCTTTCCCCTGTTCAAAAAATTCTTATATCTTTTCCTTCGGTTTTCCCTTTACTTCCACGTTTTAAAGCTGTTGAATAGGTAAGCGTACAATGGCTCCCTGCAACGACACTACAAAGTTCGGATCAAATGTCATCCCTTACTCAAAAGCAAAATACTGCGGATGTTGGAAATCAGCAAGTCAGGCAGCATCTGTGGAGAGAGAAACAGAGTTAATGTTTCAGGTCAAAGACCTTTCGTCAGGACTGGAAGATGTTAAAAGTTTTTAAGCAAGTACAGAGCCAGGGGAAGGGGGGGGGGGTGAAGGATGGGGAGGGGAGGAAAGAACAAAAGGGAAGGTCTGTGATAGGGTGGAGGGCACGAGTGATTAAATGACAAAATGGATGATGGTGCACGGCAGGGAAGGTGATAATGGGACAGGTTAAGATACAAAAGATTGGTCAGGAGTAGCTGTAAATGGCAGCAGCAGAACCATTACCAGCACCTGCTGTCCAGAAAAATGGGAGCAGTGGTTATGGTCTGAAGTTATTGAAATCAGTGTTGAGTCCGGAAGGTTGTAAAGTGCCTAATCGAAAGATGAGGTGCTGTTCCTCGAGCTTCTGTTGAGCTTCATTGGAACAGTGTAAGAGGCCGAGGACAGAGGGGTCAGAGTGGGAGTGGGACGGAGAATTAAAATGGCAAGTGACCGGCAGGTCAGGGTCACGCTTGCGGACAGAGCAGAGGTGTTCAGCAAAGCGATCACCCAGTCTGCGTTTGGTCTCCCCAATGTAGAGGAGACCACATTGTGTGCATTGAATACAGAATACTAAAATGAAAGGAGTACAAGTAAATCGCTGTTTCACTCCTGGAAGGAGTGTTTGGGGCCCTGGACGGTGGGAAGGGAGGAGATGAAGGGGCAGGTGTTGGACCTCATGCGCTCGCACGGGAAGGTGCGGTGGGGAGGAGAGCGGGCGTAACGTGTCCCATTCCCACCCTCCTCGCCGTGCACCTTCATCCCTTTTGTCATTTAATCACTCGTGCCCTCCACCCTATCACAGACCTTCCCTTTTGTTCTTTCCTCACCCCCCGCCCCCTTTCCCTGGCTCTGTACTTGCTTAAAAATTTTAACTCATTTAACATCTTCCAGTTCTGACGAAAGGTCTTCGACCTGAAACGTTAACTCTGTTTCTTTCTCCACAGATGCTGCCTGACTTGCTGAGCTTCTCCAGCATTTTCTGCTTTTATTTCTGTCATCCCTTACTCCCTGCTGCTGATGAAATTCTGTGAGTGCTACCACTTATGAAGCAAAATGCAGGCTCGGTACTTGGAGGGTGAGGACTTTTGCTTCAAGTCTCCCTTTGAGTTAAATTTACATTCTAGAATGAGACCATATCATTTCAGTAAATGGCAGCTCCCATAGACTGTAAGAACCTAAGCTTTGAATAGATCACAGTCATCAATTTACGTTACATAAGTATCATTCTGTACTAAGACTCCACTGTTCACAATCATCATGCGTCTGGGATAGAATTTCAAGATACTGCTGAAGCATGATTCCCACAGAAAAGGTCTGCTCCCAAACGCCCTATGGCCAGTAGTCCTATATGTGAATAAGAGGATTGCGATTACAGAGATTTTTTCTCGGGCAATTTTTTTCAATTATCTCCGCCTCTCTCCTCTCCTCAAGGTGCTGATTATGCTGAGATACATAGAACCATATTTTACTGTAAATATTGACGCCATTCGGCCCATCCAACAAACATCCTTAGCCAAAGTCATGACTCTGTGACTGTGGCCATGGCGCATTGAAGCTTATCATTGCCCTCGAATTGTCCATAAGACCATAAGAGATAGGAGCAGGAGTAGGCCAGTCAGCCCCTTGAGCCTGCTCCGCCATTCAATGAGATCATGGCTGATCTGATTTTTACCTCAACTCCACTTTCCCGCCCTTTCCCCATATCCTTTGACTCCCTTGCTGAACAAAAGTTTGTCTAACTCAGCCTTGCATGTATTCAATGACTCAGCCTCCACAGCTTTTTGGGGTAAAGAATTCCAAAGATTCACCACCCTCTGGGAGAAGAAATTCCTCCTCATTTCTGTCTTAAACGGGCGACCACTTATTCTGAGACTATGCCCCCTAGTTTTAGATTCCCCCATGGGGGGTAACATCCTCTCAGCATCTACCCTATCGAGTCCCCTCAGAATCTTGTATGTTTCAATAAGATCTCCTCTCATTCTTCTAAACTCCAATGAGTATAGACCCAACCTGTTCAATCTTTCCTCATAAGACAACCCTTCCATACCCGGAATCAACCTAGTGAACCTTCTCTGAACTGCCTCTAATGCAAGTATGTCCTTCCTTAAATAAGGGCACCAGAACTGTATGCAGTACTCCAGGTATGGTCTCACCAGCACCCTGTACAGTTGTAGCATGACTTCCCTGCTTTTATACTCCATCTCCCTAGAAATAAAGGCCAATATTCCGTTTGCCTTCCGGATTACCTGCTGCATCTGTATGTTGACTTTTTGTGTTTCATGTACGAGGACACCCAGACCCCTCTGTACCGCAGCATTTTGTAGTATTTCTCCATTCAAATAATATTTTGCTTTTTTATTTTTCCTCCCAAAGTGGACGACTTCACATTTTCCCACATTATATTCCATCTGCCAAATTTTTGCCCATTCGCTTAACCTGTCAATATCTCTTTGCAGACACTTTGTGTCCTCATCGCAACTTGTTTTTCCACCTATCTTTGTATCATCAGCAAATTTGGCCACAAGACACTCTGTTCCTTCATCCAAATGTAAGGAATCTTACAACACCGGGTTATTGTCCAACAATTTTATTTTAAAATCACAAGCTTTCGGAGATTATCCCCTTTGTCAGGTGAATCACGTGACGAAGGGGATAATCTCCGAAAGCTTGTGATTTTAAAATAAAATTGTTGGACTATAACCTGGTGTTGTAAGATTCCTTACATTTGTCCACCCCAGTCCATCACCGGCATCTCCACATCATACCTTCATCCAAGTCATTGATATATATTGTAAATAATTGAGGCCCCAGCACTGATCCCTGTGGCACCCCACTAGTTACAGATTGCCATTTTGAAAATGACCCTTTTATTCCGACTCTTTGTTTGATGGTGGATAAGCAATGGGGAATGTCCAAAACATTCGATACATCTAGTGTCGCCGCTTGCACTGTGACTCACCCAGTGCTTCCACCTGACGCTCAACTGCATCTTCTGGGATGTTTGTAGCTGCGTTGGTGCTTGCAAATATTGGTGAGAGGATTCTGTCTGGTTTTGGGCAACTAGCAGTACTGCCAGGCTGCTCTTCCAGGGCTACAGTGACAACAAAATGAACAAATGTTACCATGCTGGCTGCAAGGTACATCTTCAAATAGAACTTGCATAACAAGATACCATGTCGATGGCTGTGTGTATACTTGTGTGTCATTAAGTGAGAAAGGGAATCAGATGTACCAAGAGCAGGGCGGAACTAGTGCTGGGCCAATGGCAGACTTCTGGTTTCACCTTCCCTTACTCCCTCGATATTCTTATCGGAAAGGACGTCACTGTGATTTCCTCCAAGGAAGGCATGGCCTTGTCACTTTTGTGTCCTCCTATAATCCGGCTCTGTTGCCTTGATATACGTACCAGATTGTCATGCAAGCATAGAACTAGTTTTGAGATGTTGTAAGTTGAAAGAGCACGGGCTAGAAATCAATCTGGACCTGATCTTCGGTGAGGCAGGTGGCCTGAAATTCGAAACGCCAGTCGGGCGAGCTGCCGGTGGAGGCACGACGGGCACTGGCACCTCACCAAGATTATTTGGATCGGGCCCGAGGCCCAATTCCGAGCTGGTTACAGGCCTCCCGATTCGGGCGCACATTGCCGTCGCATCACCGCCTTCGTGCTGAAAACCGGTGGCCAACGAATTTCTAAACCTGCATTCCCAGAAAGCGCACATTCGAAAGCTGTACAGTCCTGTCACACATGTATTTCTCCAATTATAAGTGAAAAGTGGAACATTAGGCTGGTATTTTTAAATGAATTGATTACAAATAGAGATTTGGTTTATGATTTACAAATTAAATATTTTTTCAACATTTGGTCTGTGAACATTACGCTGATTTTTTAATCTCAAATTCAAAAACTGCAAATCAGTAGCTGTTTGTGTTTGAGGTTGGATTTGAAGTGCCTTTCCTTTTAGATAACTCTGGAGAATAACTACTAACATTGATCAAAGGGGCCAATGTGTGGCTTTAATACTATAGATTTTAATATAGGCCCCAGAAAGGTTCAGGAGACACTGTGACACTTGATTTTTTTTTGATTCTTTATGCAAGTTGTTCCAATGCAAACAAATCCAGAGCTGGTTTCCACTATGGAGCTACTGGAATTAGGACAGTAAATTGAAGCTTCGTACATTCAATTTTGAGGCTTATATATTTCAATTACAGGCCAAGAAGCTTACAATTTATAGCCAGAAGCACGCTGAATTAACCATTCTGCTGCTAGACCGGACAGCATGTTGTTAATTCAGAACACATTCTCTAAAACTCAAAGTTTACTGTGCTTTCTCCAGGTGTATGTTTTAAATTTATGGTGTGCGGCAAATGACAAATATTTGGGAATCAAGCGCCGCAGTGTTTCTTTTTTCAATAAACGTGACTTTTTAGGGTTAATTCTGATTTTTAGCTTCTCCTTTCCCCACACAACCCCCCACCAAGCATTCCTCTTCAGGGCAGTGCTGTTGAGAGTTTGGTTTCAGCTTCAGATGCAATTCAGATGGGCGAAGCTGAGTACTGAGGGTTTCAGATGTCCTCCAAACTTAAGCTTTGCAAACCCAAAACGATTGGAAAAACACAAAATTCAGATTCAATTCACCTTTGTGAAACTTGAAGCCAATGCCAAACCTTAGAATGCTCATCCTTATTTGTTTTAAGTTTAAACCTCCAGTGAATTTTATTGCAAGGCCTTTTACCGCAAAGTGCAATAGATCAGAAAAGAAAGAACTGCAGTAAACGAAACAGTCCAGGAAAAGAGTCTGTATTTGATCATGAAAATCTACTTTTTCTTTATCATTACATGATAGATTTAAACATATAGCTTGAGAAAGATTAAACTGCTCCAAGCAAAGGGGCTTATTTTCTGCCGAGTGCTTTCTGACCTAACCATCAGCAGGATCTAGGCTTCCTGCCTGGGCTATTTCCCACTGGCTGGTCGAAATAATAAGGATGTCAATCACCGGGAAGATACGTGGCTCTTACCGCAATAGTCCAACAGTTTCCAGGAGGAGATTTTTACAAATAAAGTCAAACTTAAATGTTCAGAGTGGTGTCAAGGGTTGGTTCTAACTGACGTTAGAACTGCTCCAAAAGCCAATAGTGGAAAATCAGGGCCTAGTGGATATTAGTAGTGCCACAGCCTGATTTACCCAAAAAAGCTGCAGAAGCATTAAAGGCCCATGGGCATCAATAAACAACAACAACTTGCATTTATATAGCGTCTTTAACATAGTAAAACATCCCAAGGCGCTTCACAGGAGCGTTATTATACAAAATTTGACACCGAGCCACTTAAGGAGATATTGGGACAGATGACCAAAAGTTTGGTCAAAGGGGTAGGTTTTAAGGAGTGTCTTAAAGGAGGAGGGAGAGGCGTAGAGGTTTAGGGAGGGGATTCCAGAGCTTAGGGTCTAGGCAGCTGATGGTGGAGCGAACAGAAACTGTCATGTCGACAATAGCTTCTAGCATGAGTGGGATGATAAGTTAGGCCCTTACCTCTTATCCCAATGTGCAATACCAGTGATGTGAGTGTATGGAAATATGGCAATGCTCACATTAAAAGTGAAGCTTTTATATTTAAATTTCTGATTTTGATTTTGAATCTTAACAATACAATTTCAAACAGAACCTAATCTTGATGGTTATGGTTACAGATTGATGGAATTAAAATGATCTTTTCATTAATAGAAGTGATTAAAAGATACTAAAAGATCAATGTAAAGATATTACTGTGAGATAACTATTCATAGATCTTTATAGTAAAATGATTATGCTAAGTCACAAAAGTACAAAAATATTTGGAGAAGACAGGATACATTTTAATGATTATATACGATGGTAAAATAATGATGTCAGGTTGTATTAGTGTAGTAGTGGCGTCAGTTGTTAAGTGAGGACAGGATTATTACAGCTGCGATGCTCACAAGCATCTCCGACACCCTGTGCCCCCTCCTCAACCCAGGGTTGAACAGCCCGCAGACACACACAGTGTAGACTTACACAAACGGAGCTGTTTGTGAGAGGGATTGGACGGCTGCTGGTGTCTGTGGAGTCATACCCGAACAAGGGTCAGTCAGGGGGAAATTAGCCCCCCCCTCTCCATTCGCATGTTTTACAGGTGTAAAATGGGGTAAAAGCTTCCCAACTTTGCAGGGTCATATACCGCACCCAAGGGTCACCTGAAATACGTCCGATGCCACATTGGCCTCAGATGATACTCAGGCCTCCTAAAGAGGCGTTAGGCCTCTTGCACATGTTAGTGAGGGGCTTAACGCCTGTTTAAGGACCCTTTTCCAGAAATTGGGCAGCGCTGAGCAGAGATAGCACCCATCCTGCTGCGGTCAGGATTTCCATTGTGTGCTGCAGCCTAACCAACAAACAGGTAGGTTTTTAAATATCTTACCTTCATTTGGAGCCAGGAGGAGCAGCAGTGGTTCAGAGCGGCTCCAGCTCCAGAGCGCTCCTGAAGGCCGCCCCACCACCCCCCCTGCCCCTCCCATTCTCCTCCCCCTCTCTCCCCTTCCCACGACCTACCTGAGGGCTGCTGTCAGCAAGGCAAAATGCTGCAAATTTTTAGCTCAGTACCTTCAGTAGGAAAGGAAAACAAATATTGAAAATTGTTGGGGAAAGTGACTCTTCATCGTTATTTACATGTCTTCTTTGGAGAAGGAGGGAGGGGACTCTTTGTATTTTTGTGAAAATAACCATGCTGGTCCTTAGACAATTTTACCCCACAACAATTATCTCACAAGCCCAGTGGAACATGTAGTCGGTCTACTGGCCTGCTTTTAATGAGAAACTGCTTGTTTGATCACCAGGTTGTTGTCATATAACGCTTCAAACTATGTCCATTTTGCTTGAGCTTCCTCAGCTGGAGAAAACAAAATCTTATATAAAAAATAACTTTTCAAATGAAAGACTGCACACTGACCATACACGGAGCCCCTCACTTGTGTTCTGTACAGAATGGTGGCCAGTTCAACACTTGTCAGTACGTCACCAATTAATGCAGGTCAGTTTGAGTTATGATGTGGAGATGCCGGTGATGGACTGGGGTTGACAATTGTAAACAATTTTACAACACCAAGTTATAGTCCAGCAATTTTATTTTAAATTCACAAGCTTTCGGAGGCTTCCTCCTTCGTCAGGTGAACGATGTGAAAATGAAATCCTCGAAATGAAATCGCATTTATAATTCACAGAACAATGCTTGGTGATTACAGACAGTTTTTTCAACTGCCCGTTGCCAAGGCAATCAGTGTGCAGACAGACAGGTGTTACCTGCCAAGTCTCACAGAATATACAAATCACCAAAAAAAAACAACAAACAAAAAAAAACAGAGATAGAGAGGTAGAAACATAGAAAAGACAGCAACTGACCCGTTATATTAAAAACAGATAACATTTGTTCGCTGGTGGGGTAACGTGTAGCGTGACATGAACCCAAGATCCCGGTTGAGGCCGTCCTCATGGGTGCGGAACTTGGCTATCAATTTCTGCTCGACGATTTTGCGTTGTCGTGTGTCTCGAAGGCCGCCTTGGAGTACGCTTACCCGAAGGTCGGTGGATGAATGTCCATGACTGCTGAAGTGTTCCCCGACTGAGAGGGAACCCTCCTGTTTGGCGATTGTTACGCGGTGTCCGTTCATCCGTTGTCGCAGCGTCTGCATGGTCTCGCCGATGTACCATGCTCTGGGGCATCCTTTCCTGCAACGTATGAGGTAGACAACGTTGGCCGAGTCACAGGAGTATGAACCATGCACCTGGTGGGTGGTGTCCTCTCGTGTTTGAGTTATGGAAGATATAAAGGACCGTGCTGATCACATTTTATTCAGGGAAGAAGAGGGTCTCTGAGAGCCCTGTAACTCTGTACAGAACGTGTGGCCTGTGCCACTGAATGCCAGGTGTATGAGAAAGGTCAGAGTTAGTGCTCTGTGCCTCTCGCAAAAGTGCAACAAGTGACCCACAGTGCAAGTACGAATCCATAACAAAAGTAGACGCCTTGGAGGTTCTTTGTCCTTAGTAAGAGGTTATAGTTAATATGTAAGCAATTCTCTGTCAGCTCTCTAGCCAGACCAGCATCAACTGTTATGCTCTAGTGCATTTATGTGATTTTACAGTAGATTACAGTTGACCTGTAGACCACAGCCAACATGAGGTGTCAAGGAAGTCGGAAGCAGCGCTACCACTCTGAAGCAGGCCAGCACTCTGCACAGGTCAGGATCATCAGGCAAAAGTTTAGTCGCTCTGTTTTCGAAGGCGGAAAGGACAAATAAATGAATCCCAGCACGAGCGAGATAAATCTTAGCAAGGGAGGGTTAGTCTGTGTTTTTTTTGTTACTCTTCCAAGTGTTTGCAAAGTTAATAACAGTTGCTATTCCTCCGTGATGCTGTGAAGCCTTCGGATTTTTGAATCCAGATGTAACAAATACGCGAAATGTTTTAAAAAATCACCTCGAACTGTCCACTTACAAAAGGAGACACTTTTACCTGGGAGAGGCAACAA
Organism: Heptranchias perlo; assembly: GCF_035084215.1. Classification (NCBI taxonomy): domain Eukaryota; kingdom Metazoa; phylum Chordata; class Chondrichthyes; order Hexanchiformes; family Hexanchidae; genus Heptranchias; species Heptranchias perlo. The sequence continues at coordinate 133,510,986 of NC_090327.1, read as the reverse complement.
GACTGGACCCAATGTAACCAAGCTCTTAGCTTTGCTAAAAAAAAATGTAAACATTCGGCCGAGTGCTTATTGATTTTGGTTCCGTTCTTGGAATTCCTGCAGGTCTAGAATTCTGCCGGAGAATTTTAATCCCAAACCCACTTTGCTCTCATCAACAAACAGCAAAACTGAGCTCCCATTCTAATTATTGCCCTGAGGCAGTAAACAACATTAAAATGCCGCAACCCAATGGCAATGCTTTCCTTCCATGTGTCTACCCAGTGAACGCCCTCCATCCTGTGATAACTGTGAGAAGACGAATAATTACACTTCGCTACCGCTGCTTTAAAAAGTTGCTCAATTTGCAGTTAAGTGTGACAAAAGGGTTATCGCTCTTTCCTGCACCTTGAACTCACCGTTACAATCATTTGCGCCTTTATGCAACTGGAAATTTTGACGTGGCATAAAAAGTAGCGGAAATCCCTCACGCCATAATCTCCTGGAACTTCTGCGCTAGAACAGTGGCATGCACCGTAGATACTGTGGCGCAAGTTGCCAGGAAATTACGGCCCATTAAATCATTTGACTTAAGATTTGTTTTATGTCAAATCTAGCTTTGAAATTTCTCAGCCTGAGCAACCTCCAGGCACTGGGCTCCTGGCACCTGCACTGCAAATCTCTTCAAGATGTGATCAATACACCTGCAGGGGGGTTGAAAAAAATCTTCACAGTCAACCAAAGCATTATAACGTTCAATGACTTGTAAGCTACTTTACTGTAGCTAAGACAATGTTAATGTGCACTTCCCCCTGTCATTTTCAAAAATACTCGTTGAATATTTTGTTACTGTGCAGCATTTTATCCATTTGCTTTTCTTTCTATTTTTAATTTTATACTTGAAGATCACGTTTTATTTCAGAATATCAGATTTTTACAATATGATTTCAAATTCTTTACAAGAAATTAGCAAAATATTTGAGATAAATGGAGTTCCAATAGCCTTAGTGGCAAAGTGTGTCATTTAGATGTGGAAGGGATTAATTACATGGTGTTGTATGACAAAGTACACTAAAAATATAACTGAGTAGAGGCTGAAAGGTCATTTGATCAATTTTTGTTTGTGTCTGGCTGAGTAATGTTGCTGGTGCTGAGAAGTACAAGCAATTAGTTCCCAAGAATTTTGAAAAGTAGGCCATCCCCGCTGTGTCTTCCAGTTGAGGTGAGATGATACCACAGGTAAAAGCCAGTAATTCACTACCACATGACTTATGCATGATCCATGTATGCAGGAGTACTGTGAACTGAGTAAATTGTTATTTTGACCATCATAGCAAAGGAGCTGATCTGTGACAGCAGGATAAATTGTCTTGATGCTAGAGAAGCCAATAATCACTTGTCTAGTTTCTCAGATACAATAGTTACAGCAGTTGTATAAATGCTGTACGTCTCTCAAAAAAGGCTCTTGCGCAAATTGCATATATTTCCCACACGATAAGTAACCAAGCTTTTGGTCACCTGTCCTAATATTTCCTTATGTGGCTCAGTGTCAAATTTTGTCTCCTGTGAAGCCCCTTGGGACATTTTGCTACATTAAAGGCGCTATATCAATGCAAGTTGTATGTATATATATATTATATGTATTGCTGTTAGTTTTAAACAATATGTGCACTGTAGCTAACAGATTCTTTTTTCGTAGACATGAAATCTATTGCCATAATTTCCTCTATGAATAAATTTTATGCTGTCATAGGTTGAAAAAGTTTTTTTAATTGGCATCTCCACATCATCTGTTTTTTTAGTTCTGGCCATTTGTATATTCGGTGGCCTTGTAGGTAACACCTATCTGCCTGAACACTTTGGTTGCCTTGGCAACGGGCAGTTGAAAAGACTATCTGTAATCACCAGGCATTGTTCTGTGATTTATAAATGCGATAGGTTCAAGGATTTCATTTCCACATTCACCTGAGGAAGGAGGAAGCCTCCGAAAGCTTGTGGATTTTAAAATAAAATTGTTGGACTATAACTTGGTGTTGTAAAATTGTTTACAAGTGGAAAAAGAAGGCAAAGAATTTTAAAAACCAATGTTTCTTGCACAGCACAGCTACTGAGGGACTTCAGTTACGTGGATAGACTGGAGAATCTGGGGCCGTTCTCCTTAGAGCAGAGAAGGTTAAGAGGAGATTTGATAGAGGTGTTCAAAATCATGAACCATGGGTAAATAAGGAGAAACTGTTTCCAGTGGTAGAAGGATCGATAACCAGAGGATACAGATTTAAGGTGATCGGCAAAAGAACCAGAGGCGACATGAGGAAAAACCTTTTTACGCAGAGAGTTGTAATTTTCTGGAATGCACTGCCTGAAAGGGTGGTGGAAGCAGATTCAATAATAACTTTCAAAAGGGAATTGGATAAATACTTGAAGGGAAAAAATTTACAGGCTATGGGGAAAGAACGCGGGAGTAGTACTAATTGGATAGCTCTTTCAAAGAGCCAGCACAGGCACGATGGGCTGAATGGACTCCTTCTGTGCTGTAACATACTATGATACACTGGGCGCTAAATTGGGCCGTGTAGCGCCCATTGTTTTGGCGCTACACGGCCTCTCCGACATCCAAGATGGCGCCTTGGATGCGCACGCACATTTCCTGCGTGACATGCGTCAGACGCCATCTTGGTACAGGAGTTTGCGCAGGCGCAGATAACGAACGTTCGAATCATGTAAAGTAGGGAGAAAATGACTTCGATCAGTGTGCAACGCTGATTTAAAGTGATCGACACCATTTTGGGACTTAACGCCCAACTCAACGCACAGTCTTAACCCCGACCATCTGAACGTGTCTTAGAGTGCCTGGAGGACCCCCCACCAGTGTTATTTAAAGGGACCATGCAGGATTTACAGGTTAGTGGCTGGATTATTGTGTCTGGCTGCAGAGACATTTCTAACTGTTTTTGGAGGTCTCCTAGACTTCAATACTAGGACACAGGGATATAGCCTAACATTTAGAGCCAGGACGTGCAGGAGTGAAGTTAGGAAATACTTCTACACGCAAAGGGTGGGAGACATTTGGAACGCTCTTCTGTAGATGGCAGTTAATGCTAGCTCACTTGTGAATGTTAAATCTGAGATTGATAGATTTCTGTGAACCAAGGGTATTAAGGGATATGGGGCTAAGGTGGGTATATGGAGTTAGGTCACAGGTCCACCATGATCTCATTGAATGGTGGAACAGGCTCGAGTGGCTAAATGCCACGGTCACTTGTTGCCTCTTGATATGCGCCACCTTCTCCTGCAAAAAGCAGGACGTGTGTCTGGGTGATGTGCCTGTCATGGTTGAATAGCTGCCAGTGTGTGTGTCCTGTGAGTTGTGGGTAGGCAGCTTGCAACAGTGGTAATGTGTAAGGGTGAGAGGAAGCATCTGATTGGAAGAGTTGAGTACTGATGGAAAGAGTTTATTGGTGTGTGGGTGATGGGGGTGTAGTGGGTGGTGCAGTTGGGAGGAGACCTCACTTGACAGTTGATCTCACTCACCTTGACCACTCATGTCAAAGCATTGAACTTCTTCCTGCACTGCATCCATGTTCATGATGCTGTGTGCCTGGCATTGACTTCATCCCCCGCTGCCTCCCACTGCCTTTTGAGTATATGTCTTGAGGGCCTCTTACCCCGTCTGTGGATATAGGATGTCCCTCTTTCTGTCTACCTCTTGCACCCAAGGTCTCTAGTGCATCAGAGAGAACCTTGGTGCATGCACTCTCGCAGGCCTGGTACCAACTCAGATCAGCAGATTGGTGAGGTCTGATGTGCAGATTGGAGGATGTGGGATTTAGTAGTGCACAACCTTTATTCAATGTTTTACCATAACTCATCAGTGTGTAAACATAGGGATGGGACCTGCATCTGTGTTTTACGTGTGTGATGTCTGATCTCTGTTCAGACTCCATGCAGGCAGTAGACTGTTATTTTCAGCAAATAACAGGTACCAGCTACCTTTAAGAGATTTCTAAGAAACATCCTGCCTTTAAGAAATTGAGCTCCCTCTGGTGGTTTGAAAGTGTGAATTGCATTGATTCCACGTGCAAGGCCTGGAAAGGAACGCTGATTGCAGGTCAGTCCTCCATTGGATCCAAACTTGCGTCCTACCTGCACAGGGTCCGTCGGACGCGGGGTGGTAGCGCATCGGGCTAACACCGCCCAAAACGGACCCTTATCGAATTTTTCCCCCTCTGATACTCACTTTCTTAATCAGCTGAGAGACCAGGGAAGGCCACCAGCAGGCTATTTTACCATAGAAGGAAGAGGTCATCACAGACAAACCCAATCCTGTCTTCATCTGATGTCCACACATTTACACTTTCCAGCAGGATTAACTGGATAGGGATCAGGAGCGGGGACCTTGGCTGTTTTTCATGCCCAAACTCCAACTTTTTCAATATAAAACAACATTTTTAAATCGGATGGAATCTTCAATGAGTATTTTGACATGTTAGGGTTATACTACTGAAAGAAAGTATTTATGTAATGCTGCTCTTGCTTTAATGGACAATTATGGACAGAGTGCTAAACATCTCAACAACAACAACTTGCATTAATATAGTGCCTTTAACATGGTAAAACGTCCCAAGGTGCTTCACAGGAGCATTATCAGAAAAGATTTGACACCGAGACACACAAGGAAGTATTAGGACAGGTGACCAAAAGCTTGGTCAAAGAGGTAGGTTTTAAGGAGTGTCTTAAAGGAGGAGAGAGAGGTGGAGAGAGGGAAAGGTTCAGGGAGGGAATTCCAGAGCTTAGGGCCGAGGCAGCTGAAGGCACGGCCGCCAATGGTAGAGCGATTAAAATCGGGGATGCACAAGAGGCTAGAATTGGAGGAGTGCAGAGATCTCGGAGGGTTGTAGGGCTGGAGGAGGTTACAGAGATAGGGAGGGGTGAGGTCATGGAGGGATTTGAAAACAAGGATGAGAATTTTAAATTTGAGACGTTGCTGGACCGATCTGAAGACGCAGATCTGAAGACATTGGGGTAGATTTTAACTTCCGGGCTGCCGACCCCGGCAGAGCACGGCAACCACCCACCCACTCCTGCCATTCTGTGGTCCCAACCTCATTTGCATGCTGCCGGCAAGCTGCACACCCTGAACGGGCATCCCATTGCAGCTCGCCAGCTCTGGACTGGCACGCTAACAGATGGCTCGGACATTGTGCTAACCTGCAGGTAGGATCGGGGGGGTGTTGGGGGGCGCAGGAGGTGAAGCATTGTGAGGAGGGAGTGGGGGGGGCCGGTGAGTACAGACAGGCAGTGGTCCGTAGTCTTTTTGTAGAGTCCGGAGAAGCACTCCTACTCCTGCTGGCTCTACAAAATTATATCTTGGGAAAACTTTTGGGGCCTTCTTTGGAGTGGCCAGATGCGTTCCCTTTAAGGACCGCTGGTTAAGCTGCTCCATGCCAGACAATGTTCGGTGCACACTCTGCCTATGTGACACTGAAAATCGCAACTGGGGTCTTAACTACATCATAGGACAGGGATTTGCATCGTAAAGAGGCCTATGTGAGCACTCCGACCGGCCATGGGAAGGCCCCTTTTAAAATGATGGAGGCCGAAACAACACCGTTAACGGGACTGTAAGTTTACTGCCCACATTTTAGGGCCAATGCGGCCCCGTTATCGCCTATTTCAGCTAGTTAAAATTGGCCCCCTTATATGGTATTTTGTAATTCTCGACAGCTCAATCGGCCGATGTCAGGTTTTTATTGGGTTAGCTGGTCAATTGAATTGATATTTACTACAGTTGGTAAATAGACCTACAGAAAGCAAAGTAATGGTTAAGTGCTTGTAGAGGAACCATGCTTTACACAGTTTATTATTTAGAGGGAATCTACAGGCAAATTGGCAGTGACTGCAGTTAGGGTTGTTATTTGATTTCAATAGGCATTAAAAGAGAAGAAAAGGCTGAGGTGGTAGTTTCAGTACAAATGACTCCCTATTATTTGAAAAAAAAAATATCTCCTACCTGATAGGGTTTATCTTCAATTTACTCAGTCATTTCCTTCCCCATGGAGATCCTGCCATTCTAGGTCTCCACTCACACCCATAGCCATTCCCATGATAGAGGTCATAGGGCAGACCATGTAATTTTTCCCAGCTCAGGTGCCTCGAGGCTGGTACAAAGTATTGATTCCCGTATAAATGGTGGGTCTCAATGGAAAGGGAAGTGGCTGAGTATTCTTTTCAAATAAACTCAAACGGGAGCGTCTTTCCTCCTTTAACACGTTTCCATTTTTACAGAGAACTTTTTCCACATGCCACTTTGTTTAATGACTCCATTAGTAAAAGTTCTTGTTCAGAGTTGTGTAAAAAAAAAAGTGAAGCCAGTCCACAGGAAATGTTATTAGCTGTGCGCCTGTTGAGAAATGAAGGGGCATGCACCGTGATGAGTTAATGAAAAGCAGTTGTTCCATCTGACCAAGCATCACATGCGGAACAGCCCATCTGAAAACTATTCTGCTGAAAATACAGAGAACAAAGCAGGATTGATTTGGCTGATGTTACGTTTATGAAGAGTCCTCTCTTTCTTTCTTTATTTTTACATTCCTCAACTTATTTTCTTCAGGCCATGCCCTCCCCTGCCCCCTCCCATACACCATGTGTCGTTTCTTCCTCTTTCCTGACCACTCCCCACCCTCCCCCCCGCTCCTCCTTCCACCTTCCCCCAGCCATCTCCTCAGCAATCGACCAACTCCCAGGCCACTAGCTGAGGAGAGTAATGAATTCAATTTACTAAGCCTCCTATTCTTCCTTTACTCAGTCTGAGGAAGGGGCTCCATTCTGCATCTCACTTTAACGGTCCAACTGAGATTGGGAACTCTTTGTACAGTGAACTGTTATCACAATTTCTTGCCCTCTTAGCTTTCAGGTGAAAATTAACCTTGAAACCCCACTGAAATTCACCATATTGTTTCGTGTTGTGATGAGTGATGATAAAAATGGTTTTCTAATTTTTGCAGAGGATAAATGGAACATGTGCCACGTCTTCAGTGAGTCTCCTGTAATGAAGGATCATTAGTAAAAATTATTTTGCAACAGGTATGTTTGAAGTCATATCACCTGCTGACACAGGGATGCAATGCCTCAATTCCATGTGTTGCTACATGTTGCAAACTGACCCATAACTGAACCCACTCAACTGAACCAAGAGACTTAAAATGATAGACAACGCTGGGACTACAAACTGGCAACAGCCTTCTGGTTAAAAGGCAAGCACTCAAGTACATGAGCAACTGGGCCGAATAATTCTTGTTTAATGATTTCATGAATTACAAAGGTCAACTTGGAGAAAGTTTCAATTCGTAACATTTCAACAGCAAGAGTTCTTTTACACATATAAAATAAAATCGTACATATGACATCTCTTTTATTAGCTCTTCATTCTCCTCCCTCTGAACCATATTATTGTGCCATCTGGTGCATGTGGAAGCAAGGAAGATTTGACCTAAGACTGAAGAGGGATTTTCTATGACTGATTATTCAGGCTAGGAAGCCAAATATTTTGTGTATTCTGGCTGTTGGTTTGCACAGACTTTAAAATCAGCAAAGGCTCCACAAGAGTTACTAATCATTTTACACATGTTTGATACCAACTAGAAGCATAGAAAATCTCACGGCTACAAACGGCCATAGGTCCATTTAGACTGCCTTCCTGTTGTCCTAGCGATTATAACCAATGATGTGTTTCTCCTCAAGATACGAGTCTATTTTGACCTTGATGAGATCGAAACTGCTTGCCCCTATAATATCCCTTAGTAAAATATTCCAAAAATCGACCACCCCCCTCAACGAAGGAATGCTTTCTTTTATCCTACCTAGGTCAGTCGTGACTCAGTGTGAGCACTCTCGCCTCCTGAGTCATGAAGGTTGTGGGTTCAAGTCCCACTCCAGGGGCTTGAGCAAATAATCTAGGCTGACACCTCAGTACAGTGCTGCACTTTTGGAGGTGCCGTTTTTCTGATGAGACATTAAACCGAGGCTCCATCTGCACTCTCAGGTGGAAGTAAAAGATCCCATGGCACTATTTCGAAGAAGAGCAGGGGAGTTCTCCCTGGTGTCCTGGCCAATATTTATCCCTCAATCAACATTACTGAAAAAACGGACTAGCTGGTCATTATCACATTGCTCCTTGTGGGACCTCGTTGTGCAAATTGGCTACCGCATTTCCCACATTACAACAGTGACTACACTTCAAAAGTATTTTGTTGGCTGTAAAGTGCTTTGGGGCATAGAGAGGTCGTGAAAGGTGCCATATAAATGCAAGTCTTTCTTTTTTTCTTTTATCCCTCTCTAGCTTTGACTCCTGTTTCCACGTTCTGCTATTCTGTGTCAAATGAAATATGCAACTGCTCCTCTACACCCCTGAGCCTTATTAACCTGAATACTTCCATCATTTCCTCCCTTAGTCTTCTCCTCTTCCAATGCTGCGAGTTTATCTTCATATGCTTTATTCTCTAGTTTCCTTATTATTTTGGTACATCTTCTCTGCACTTTTTCCAGCTCAGCTGCATCCTTCCTGTAGTAAGGTTTCCAGAACTAGATACCTTACTCCAGGTGTGGCCTGACCAATGCTATATAAAGTGGCAGGATAACCTCCTTACATCTACACTCTATTTCTCTTTATATACTATCTAACATCTCATTTGCTTTCTAGCCAAACATTGGCTTGATAGCTTGAAGATTTATTTGCTATGACTTTCAAGTCCCTCTTCTGATTTGTTTCTGTCAGTACTTTTCCATTAGTCATATGATCCCTCTCCATATTTCATATCCCTAAATGTATGACTTTACACTTATCAACTTTTAAGTTGTGACTGCTGTTTGTTGGCCCACCTTCCCAAACAGCCCAAATGCCACTCTAACACGTCCTCATCTTTGACCATATTAACCACCTGTTTTAGTGTTATTCACAAACTTTGAGATGAAACTACCGATACCTTCTTCTAGACCATTTGTGAAAATGTTGAAGGGTATTTGTCTCAACACTGAACCCCGTGGACCCCACTCATCAAACACCTCCATGCAGAATACCTGCTATCAATACAAACCCTCTGCTTCCTATCATCCAACTATATTTTGATCCATCTCAGTGCGGTCACTCGTATCATTACTGCTAATCTCCTCAACAAGATTTTAATGAGACACCTTTTCAAAGGCTTTTACTAAAATCCAAGTAAATCGTATCTACATTGTTGGACCTATGAACATCCTTAGTTGCTTTATTAAAAACCTCTATTAAATTAGTCAGGCATAAATTCCATTTTGTAAAACCATGCTGACTCTTGACAGTTAGTTTATATTTCCCTAAATGTTTAACCAACTTGACTTTGACAATCAAATCTAGAATTTCCACCAGTGCCAATGCGAGACTAACTGGTCTACAGTTCTCTGGGTTCCTTTTAAATAAGGCAGTGGGGGTAGTTATGATTTTGGGTGATAGTAAAACGGGGGATTTCGGTTCAGTCGCTCATTATACATCTCGCACCATTTTCATTTCCATTGAAGTCAATAGAAATGGGGAGAGATGTATAACGGGCGGCTGAAACGATATCACCTGTTTTACACTATCACCTGAAGTCAAAATTATAAGAACATAAGAAATAGGAGCAGGAGTAGGCCAATCGGCCCCTCGAGCCTGCTCCGCCATTCAATAAGATCATGGCTGATCTGATCCTAACCTCAAATCTAAATTCATGTCCAATTTCCTGCCCGCTCCCCGTAACCCCTAATTCCCTTTACTTCTAGGAAACTGTCGATTTCTGTTTTAAATTTATTTAATGATGTAGCTTCCACAGCTTCCTGGGGCAGCAAATTCCACAGACCTACTACCCTCTGAGTGAAGAAGTTTCTCCTCATCTCAGGTTTGAAAGAGTAGCCCCTTATTCTAAGATTATGCCCCCTAGTTCTAGTTTCACCCATCCTTGGGAACATCCTTACCGCATCCACCCGATCAAGCCCCTTCACAATCTTATATGTTTCAATAAGATCGCCTCTCATTCTTCTGAACTCCAATGAGTAGAGTCCCAATCTACTCAACCTCTCCTCATATGTCCACCCCCTCATCCCCGGGATTAACCGAGTGAACCTTCTTTGTACTGCCTCGAGAGCAAGTATGTCTTTTCTTAAGTATGGAGACCAAAACTGTATGCAGTATTCCAGGTGCCGTCTCACCAATACCTTATATAACTGCAGCAATACCTCCCTGTTTTTATGTTCTATCCCCCTAGCAATAAAAGCCAACATTCCGTTGGCCTTCTTGATCACCTGCTGCACCTACATACTAACTTTTTGATTGCCCCATTATATTTGCCATTTTCCAGTCTGCTGGTACCACCCCTTATCTAAGGAATCCTTTAATATTTGTGCCAGTGGTACTGCCAGCACATCCTTGAGTTTCCTAAGAAACCGTAGGGTAAATCCCACCTGGCCCAGGTGTTTTATTCACTTGGACCCAATTCAAGAATCCAGCCACCAACTCTGTACTAAAGCTAATTTTACTACATCTCCCATTTTGACTATCTTGCAGCACCACTTTGCTACAGTCCCTGTACTGTCCTGTTCTGTTGTAAATATGGAATTAAGAACTCATTCAATTTCTCAGCTACACCCACATTTTTATTAATCTTAACCTCCTTTTCAGAAACCATATTTGAGCGATATTTGTATCGTCTGGTGATGAGTTGGGCTCATGGAGAATAGTGGTAGTACTGAGAAGATAGTAATGGATTGTGAAGGGCCACATTAGTTGCCTTGGTGACCAGGATTCACCTTTGGCAGTAGGTTGAGAAATGGTAGCAGTGAGACAGTGGTAGGGAGACGTGACTGCAAACGAGAGACTATATTGGAAAGCACTGCAGCCCAGTTGGCATCAGCTATTTTTCCAGTTTTAGTGGTGTCTTAACCTTCCTGTGAATGGCAAGTTGATCTGACATCCTAAACTATTCACTTTAATGAGGTTTACAATGATGAGCTCATTGGAAATCTTTTCTTAGGCAAAGCTGGTCACTCTTGTAAAAACTGAAGTACACCGTTAAGTAAATGTTGAACAAATGTTAAACATAAGCAGGTCATGGTTGAACAATTTTCGTTAGTGTGGAGGGAACCACTCTTTAACACTACATAACAGTGTCACCTACACTGAAGAGTATGGGTAGGAAATGTGGACATTTTGAGTTGTTCCTGCAATTTATGGCTAGGCACCACTCTCCCTGCTAGACAATTAGGAATCATGTTTTAAAGAAGCATTCCAAACTCAAAATTGGGCAAAAATCAAGGCATATAAATAGGATAATGGGTGTATTGCTATTTGAAGTAAAAAAAAAAGGAATTTGAAATTGTCCAATGACTTCATTTTTCTGCTTTCATTGACATTTTATTCCCGCGTCTCTGCAATCACCAACCATAATAATTAAAAACAGCCATTTTAAATCTGCAGGTGTCCAGACAACGTATGCAGATAACTACATGACATAAGGTTAATACCTATCCAATTTTAGACTGGACGGTCCAGATTTTCAGTGTGGTGTCCAGAACCTTTTGCTCCCTGTCCGTTTTTAGATTTTGCAAAAGTAGTAACAGAGAATGGGCATCCAATAGCATCCGAGCGAATTCATTCATCAGTACGGCAAATACGCAGACTTGGTTACTTGAGACCAGTGCCTCACACCGACACCAGCAACTATTGCTCTGACTCCCAGACAAGAGCCTCATCCTGTTTTTGTAATTCTACATAAATGCCACCTGATTGTGTTATTTTTTACACTGAAACTGTTAACTGAAAGGTGTGGCCATGTCGTCGTTATGATTTAGCCGACTCCGATCCAGTCTTCTCTGAAGGCTGAGAGTGAGTTTTAGAGTGCATTGCACTCCCCCTGGCTGATTATATTTAATAGCAAGTGCCTCTCTCACTGGTGGACATGGCACCAGGCATGTAGCATATGCACAGTAATCAGATTACAGTGCTGGACCTCGGCCCACAGCTGTATAATAGTGCTGACTAAACAAAATGGAGGAAAGCCAGCAAGGCTGAATCCCCTCCACCTAGCTTTCCCAGAATTCTTGAACTCCGGCCAGCAAACTTTTACACTGCTTCTATAATTGCTTGACTTCAGTCTGCAAATTATGAGTACACGGCGTACTGGCACTCGCCAGAACTCAGCTGCATGTTCCCTGCTATAAAAGTGCCTGTCTTTGAACTGGAGCACCACTGGGAGCAGGGATCAAAAAAACACATCGAAGGAACCAACTCGTAAACCTTCAGGCTAGCAGTGTACTTCGGGAAAGTTTAAAGGGAAAGACTTACAGGAGGCATTCTCCATCTTGAAATTACCTTAATTGGATGGATTCAGTTTGCTCCATTTTGAGTGTTCAAGATTTACAAAAGCCTGTACATTTATTTTAACCGTGCAATATGCCGGTCATACCAAAAACCTGCATTTGAAGAATGGATTAACATGGGGAGAGTTTGAGGACTCCTGCCCAGCAAAAACGGGGTAGTAGCACCCCGAAAATGGGAGGGAACGACTCACCGCCCTGTTCCCCCCGACGGCATGGCCACCGCTATCTTCCCCGGGTGGGTGGTTGTAGCTTCCCGCCTGAGTCTGACAATAGGCTGTTATAATATGACCAACATAGGACCCAGATTGCCATTTGAGGACAGTACTGCACCCTGCTCATGCTCCGCCCAGTATCAGCTGGCGATCCCACCAAACAGGAGCCCAGCTGGTAAGTTTTAATTTATCATTGTGAGGCTGGAAGGAGCAGGGAGTGCTCCTCTGGGCTCTAAAGAAACAACCTGGGCTGCTGTCATAATGGGTTCCCCCCCTCTCCTCCCCCAAGACGGACCCACCCCACCACGCCCCCTGACTTACCTTCTTCTGACCTGGAGGCCCATATTGTGATGGCCCGGAGCCGGCTGGCTCCCCCAGGACACTTGTTTTCCACCCCTAGCCTGCCAGCCCTATGCTAATGAGGTCTGGCCCTATTCCAACGAGGCCTGGGCCTGTGCTAACAAGGCCCAGGTCTATGCTAACGAGGCCTGGCCCTATGCTAATGAGGCCCAGCTCTATGCTAACAAGGCTTGGCTCTTTACCAATGATGCTGGGCCCTATGCTAACCAGGCCCTGCCCTGTGCTAACGAGGCCCGGCTCTGTGCTAACGAGGCCTGGCCCTATTCTAACGAGACCCAGCCCTCTGCTAAAGAGGCCCAGCCCTCTGCTAAAGAGGCCCAGCCCTATGCTAACGATTCCCGGCCCTATGCTAACGATTCCCAGCCCTATGCTAACGATTCCCGGCCATATGCTAACGATTCCCAGCCCTATGCTAAAGAGGCCCAGCCCTATGCTAACGATTCCCGGCCCTATGCTAACGATTCCCAGCCCTATGCTAACGATTCCCGGCCATATGCTAACGATTCCCAGCCCTATGCTAACGATTCCCAGCCCTATGCTAACGATTCCCGGCCATATGCTAACGATTCCCGGCCCTATGCTAACGATTCCCAGCCCTATGCTAACGATTCCCGGCCATGTGCTAACAATTCCCAGCCCAATGCTAACGATTCCCGGCCCAATGCTAACAATTCCCGGCCCTATGCTAACGATTCCCAGCCCTATGCTAACGATTCCCGGCCATATGCTAACGATTCCCAGCCCAATGCTAATGATTCCCGGCCCTATGCTAACGATTCCCGGCCCTATGCTAACCATTCCCGGCCCTATGCTAACGATTCCCGGCCATATGCTAATGATGCCAGCCCTATGCTAAAGAGGCCCAGCCCTATGCTAACGATTCCCAGCCCTATGCTGATTCCCGACCCTATGTTAATGAGGCCCAGCCCTATGCTGATTCCCGACCCTATGTTAATGAGCCCCGGCCCTGTGTTAATGAGGCCCAGCCCTATGCTGATTCCCGACCCTATGTTAATGAGCCCTGGCCCTATGTTAATGAGGCCCAGCCCTATGCTGATTCCCGACCCTATGTTAATGAGGCCCGGCCCTATGTTAATGAGGCCCAGCCCTATGCTGATTCCCGGCCCTATGTTAATGAGGCCCGGCCCTATGTTAATGAGGCCCAACCCTATGTTATCAAGGCCCAGCCCTATGCTGATTCCTGGCCCTTTGTTAATGAGGCCCAGCCCTATGTTAATGAGGCCCAGCCCTATGCTGATTCCCGACCCTATGTTAATGAGGCCCGGCCCTATGTTAATGAGGCCCGACCCTATGTTAATGAGGCCCAGCCCTATGCTGATTCCCAACCCTATGTCAATGAGGCCCGGCCCTATGTTAATGAGGCCCAGCCCTATGCTGATTCCCGACCCTATGTTAATGAGGCCTGGCCCTATGTTAATGAGGCCCGACCCTATGTTAATGAGGCCCAGCCCTATGCTGATTCCCAACCCTATGTTAATGAGGCCCGGCCCTATGTTAATGAGGCCCAGCCCTATGCTGATTCCCGACCCTATGTTAATGAGGCCCGGCCCTATGCTGATTCCCGACCCTATGTTAATGAGGCCCGGCCCTATGTTAATGAGGCCCAGCCCTATGCTGATTCCCGACCCTATGTTAATGAGGCCCGGCCCTATGCTGATTCCCGACCCTATGTTAATGAGGCCCAGCCCTATGCTGATTCCCAACCCTATGTTAATGAGGCCCGGCCCTATGTTAATGATTCCCAGCCCTATGCTAACAAAGCCCGGCCCTATGCTAACAATGCCCGGCCCTATGTTAACAAGGCCCAGCCCTATGCTGATTCCCGACCCTATGTTAACAAGGCCCAGCCCTATGCTGATTCTCGACCCTATGTTAACAAGGCCCAGCCCTATGCTGATTCTCGACCCTATGTTAATGAGGCACGGCCCGATGTTAGTGAGGCCCGGCCCTATGTTAATGAGGCCCGGCCCTATGTTAATGATTCCCAGCCCTATGCTAACAAAGCCCGGCCCTATGCTAACAATGCCCGGCCCTATGTTAACAAGGCCCAGCCCTATGCTGATTCCCGACCCTATGTTAATGAGGCCCTACCCGTCGGGACAATCGGGCGGCCAACGGGCACGGTCTAAGGTGTTGGCCTTCAAGTGTAAGGTAAAAATTGTCTGCCTGTTACTGTGGTTCAGATAGGTAGGAATGATTCCATGGTATTCAAAGTAGAATACAGGGCTCTCCTAACATTCTTCCCTCCACTAACAACACCAAAGTAGCTGTTGTGTTTGCACAGATATAACAATGACTGTAATTCAAAGTAATTTATTGTATGTGAATTGCTTTGGGACATTCTAGAAATGTGATAAGAAAGAAAGAATTTGTATTTATATTGTGCCTCCCACAACCTCGAGGCATCCCTCAGAACATTCCAAAGTCCTTCGCAGCTAACGGACTACCTTTCCAAATCACTGTTGTTTGTCAGGCAAACGTAGCAGCCAATTTGCACCAAGTAAGAACGCACAAACAGTAATGAGGTAAAAAACCAGTTAATCTGTTTTGGTGATGTTGAGGAATTATATCGACCAGAATGCTGGGAGAGCTTTCTGGTCTTCTGCAAAAAACAGCCAGGGAATCTCTTATGTTCGCCCAAGCAAGCAGACAGGGCCTCAATTTAATGTCTTATCTGAAAGACGGCACATCTGACAATACAGCACTCTCTTAATACAGGTGTCAACCTAAATCACCACATAAGACATTAATAGTGTGTCCCCCATGGTGTGGCTAACAGCAAGTCAGAGAATAGGGTGGTTTACAAGGAGAGAATTATATGATTTGTAGTTTGGCTGTTGTTGGTAATGAAGTGAATATTGGGTAAAAAAAAAATTAAAAATAGATTAAAGTTGTATAAAGAAATTATATATAAATTAAAATAAAAACAACTTACATTTGTATGGCACCTTTAATGTAGAAAAACATCCAAAGGTGCATCACAGGTAAGCGGGAAATGTTCACTGAGCCAAAGAAGGAGAGGCTAGGAGGGGTGACCAAAAGCTTGGTGAGTGCGATGGGCTTTAAGGAGGCCTTAAAAAAGGAGGGGAAGATGGAGAGATGGTGGGTTTTAGGGAAGGAATTCAAGGGTCAGAGCTCAGCAGCTGAAGCCGCAATCATCAAATGGTGGGGCAAAGGGAGGGCGATGCACAAGAGGCCGGAGTCAGACTAATGTAGAGTTTGGAGGGGATTGTAGGGCTCTAGGAGGATAGGGAGGAGCGAGGCCATGGAGGGGTTTAAATGTAAGGACAAGGACTTCCAATTTGAGTGGTTTGTTGGCCGGGTGCCAATGTAGGTCAGCGAGGATGGAGGCGATGGGAAAGTGGGACTTGGTATGGGGTAGGGTACTGGCAGCAGAGTTTGAGATGAGCTGTCGTTTATACGGGGTGGAGGATGGGAGACCAGAAAATTAAATTAATTTAATGAATAGTAGGGAGAGAGATTGAAGATTTGGAGAATGTGGATGGGGATAAGGAACTGGTGACGGAACAGCAGCATTGGAAGGCTTTCGTGAGGAATTGCCGAGTAGAAAGATCGCAGTTGGTTGGTGGTGCTGGACAGAAAGACCTGATGGTTTCTACCTCAGGGTATTAAAAGAAACAAGTGGGGAAAATGCAGTGGCGTTAGTCAGAATTTTCCAAAGCTCTCTAGATTTGGCCTTTGGATTTAAAAAAATTGTAAATATCACTCCATTATTTAGGACAGGAAACTGCCGACCTATCAGTTTAACATCAGCTATGGGGAAGTTAACGGAATCTATTATCGGGGACAGAGTGACTGAACATTTGAACAATGGTTGACAGAGGAATATCTATGGATGTTGTCTAAATGGACTTCCAGAGACATTTGATAAGGTGCTGCACGTGAGATTATTGGTAAAAATGAGAGCGCATTGGAGGTAACTTATGGCATGGGTTAGAAATTGGTTGGGAGGTAGGAGACAGAGAACAGGGATAAAGGGAATGTATTCTGATTAGCAGGATGTGACAAGTGGTGTTCTCCAGGGATCTGTATTGGGGCCTCAGCTTTTCACCATGTGTATCAATGACTTGGATGAAGGAATAGAGAGTTGCACGTCAGGGTTTGCAGGTGACATTAATTTCGAAGGCACAGTAAGTTGTGTAGATGGGAGCAGAACGTTACAAAGGGACATTGAGTGAGTGGGCAAAACGGTGGTAATTGGAGTTTAACGAGGAGAAGTGTGGAAAAGTCCACTTCTGATCCAAGAAAGACAAATCAGAAAATTTTCTTAATGGCGAGAGACTAGGAGCTGTGGAAAAGCAAAGGAATTTGTGTGTCCAGATACATAAATCGCCAAAAGCTAGTGCGCAGATACAAAAAGTAATCAAAAAAGCTAATGGAATCTAGACTGTTATTTCAAAGGGGCTGGAATACAAAGCAGGGGGAGGGAAGTTATGCTTCAGTTGTACAGAGCCTTGGTTAAACCCCATCTAGAGTATTCATTCAGTTTTGTGTGCTGCACCTCAGGAAGAATGGGCCAGAATTTGCTGTAGCCGGGCAACCTGGCGATTCTGCCATCAGTTAGACTCTCCCCGCACCCTTCAGCTCAAAAGATTTTTGCTCATTGAGTTGATGGAAGTGCCAGCTGATAACGGGGGCAGTGAGGGAAACAGGGCATCTGGGACCCGAGTGAAGAGGGCAAGCAACTGGGTATCTCCTCAACCAATCAGATTTAAGGATTGGGAAATAAACAGCGGTAGGACTGAGAAGGAGGGTGAATTAAAAGGGGTGAATTCAATCTCAAATTAGTACAGAAAGAGCAATAATGACAGGGAAAGAAAGGTTGGATTAATAGAGAGGGGAAGAAAGAGACAGAAAGGAAAAGTAAGAAAAAAGAATATAACATTTAACATTTGACATTTTTTAAAATCTAAAACAATTCACAACCTGAAGGGAAGAGACTCCACACTTATAATTTTCGGTGCCAGAGAGGTTGTTTGGCAATCATTAATACTTATCCATCCTGCTCTCCTCTGCCACAACTGCTCAGGATCGTCCTGGAATGCAAAGATAACTTCCGGCTTCTCTTCTCCACTACAAGCCATCATCTTAATCCCTCTCCCCTTCCTCCTCCACCCTCACCTCCAACAACAAATGCAAGGAGCTCATGAACTGCTTTGTCACTAAGATTGAGACCATCCATTCAGCTGCCTCTGCTGATTCCCTCCCTTCCCCTAGCCCACCAAGTCAAACTTGCCCTACTGTTCCCCCCTCCCCTAACCCTGAACTCACATCTTTCTCTAGTTTCTTTACTATCTCCCCTCATGCTCTCTCCGAGCTCATCTTGACCCTGAGACCCACCTCCTGCTCCCTCGACCCTATTCCCACCAAACTGCTGACCGCCCAACTTCCCTTCCTGGCCTCCATGTTAGCTGATATTGTTAACGGTTCCCTCTCCTCAGGTAATGTCCCCCTCCCCTTCAAATGCGCCATTATCACCCACCTCCTCAAAAAACCCACCCTTGACCCCTCTGTCCTTGCAAACTATCGCCCCATTTCCAACCTCCCTTTCCTCTCCAAAGTCCTTGAACGTGTTGTCGCTTCCCAAATCTGTGCCCTTCTTTCCTGCAACTCCATGTTTGAATCCATCCAATCAGGTTTCCGCCCCTGCCACAGTACTGAAACCGCCCTTATCAAAGTCACAATGACATCCTATATGACTGTGACCGTGGTAAACTATCCCTCCTCATCCTTCTCGATTTGTCTGCAGCCTTTGACATAGTTGACCACACCATCCTCCTCCAACGCCTCTCCTCCGTTGTCCAGCTGGGTGGGACTGCCCTCGCCTGGTTCCATTCTTATCTCTCCAGTCGGAGCCAGAGAATCACCTGCAATGGCTTCTCTTCCCACTCCCGCACCATTACCTCTGGAGTCTCCCAAGGGTCTATCCTTGGCCTCCCTCCTATTTCTCTTGTCCATGTTGTCTCTCATCGACACCATCCAAAAACACATCATCAGGTTCCACGTGTACACTGAAGCGCCTTGAGACTTACACTCGTAAGTACTAGCCCTACATATCTGCGGTATGTTTAATTCATATCTACTGCGCAAATACAGCAACTTCATTACACTCAATGCATGCTGTCAAATGCTGTTTTCGCGAAGCTAACGGTGGAAGGCCGCATCTCGGACAGCAACTTTTGGATATTCCCATTTAACCGTGCATCCGTCCTTTGTCTGAAGTTGCTGTACCATTTACGCATTGGAGGGAGTATAGCTCAGCTTCACTAGAATGGTACCGGGGCTTCAGGGGTTAAATTATGAGGACAGGTTGCATAAATTTTTGTACTCCTTTGAGTTTAGAGGGTTGAGGAATGAACTCCTCAATTTGAGATGTTTAAAATGATTAAAGAATTTGATAGATACAGCGAAGTTATTTCTTCTGGTGGTGGAATCTAGAACAAGGGGGCACAGTCTAAAAATTAGAGCTAGGTCATTCAGGAGTGAAATCAGGAAGCACTTTTTCACACAAAAGTGCGCCTTGAGACTTACGCTTGTAAGTACCAGCCCTACATATCTGCGGTATGTTTAATTCATATCTACCGCGCAAATACAGCAACTTCATTACATTCAATGCAAGATTCACCACCCTCTGAGTGAAGAAATTTCTCCTCATCTCAGTCCTAAATGGCCTGCCCCTTATTCTGAGACTGTGACCCCTCGTTCTAGATTCCCCAGCCAGGGGAAACATCCTCGCTGCATCTACCCTGTCGAGCTCTGTAAGAATTTTGTATGTTTCAATAAGATCAGCTCTCATTCTTCTAAACTCTAGAGAATACAGGCCTAGTCTACTCAATCTCTCCTCATAGGCAATCCTGTCTGGTGAACTTTCGTTGCACTCCCTCTATGGCAAGTATATCCTTTCTTAGGTAAGGAGACCAAAATTGTACACAATACTCCAGGTGCAGTCTCACCAAGGCTCTATATAATTGCAGTAAGTCATTTTTACTCCTGTACTCAAATCCTCTTGTAATAAAGGCCAACATACCATTTGCCTTCCAAATTGCTTGCTGCACCTGCATGTTAGCTTTCAGTGACTCATGTACAAGGACACCCAGGTCCCTTTGAACATTAACATTTCCCAATCTCTCACCATTTAAAAAATACTCTACATTTCTGTTTTTCCGACCAAAGTGGATAACTTCACATTTTTCTACATTATATTCCATCTGCCATGTTCTTGCCCACTCACTTAGCCTGTCTATATCCCCTTGAAGCCTCTTTGCATCCTCCCCACAACTCACATTCTCACCCAGTTTTGTGTTATCTGCAAACTTGGAAATATTACATTTGGTCCCCTCATCCAAATCATTGATATGGATTGTGAATAGCTGGGGCCCAAGCACCGATCCCTGCGGTACCCCACCAGTCACAGTGTGCCAACCTGAAAAAGAGCCGTTTATTCCTACTCTCTGTTTTCTGTCTGTCAACCAATTCTCAATCCAAGCCAGTATATTACCCCCAATTCCATGTGCTCTAACTTTGTTCACCAACCTCCTGTGTGGGACCTTATCGAAAGCCTTCTGAAAATCCAAATACACCACATCCACTGGTTCCCCCTTATCTATTCTACTAGTTACATCCTCAAAGAACTTCAATAGGTTTATCAAACATGATTTCCCTTTCATAAATCCATGTTGACTCTGCCAAATCCTACTATTATTTTCTAAGTGTCCTGTTATCACATCCTTTATAATAGATTCTACAATTTTCCCTACTACTGATGTCAGGCTAACAGGTCTGTAGTTCCGTTTTCTCTCTCCCTCCTTTCTTAAATAATGGGGTTACATTTGCTACCCTCCAATCTGCAGGAACCGTTCCAGAATCTATAGAATTTTGGAAGATGATAACCAGTGCATCCACTATCTCTATAGCCACCTCTTTCAGAACCCTGGGATGTGGACCATCAGGTCCTTGGGATTTAATGACTTTCAGTCCCATTAATTTCTCTAATACTACTTTTTTACTAATACTAATTTTCTTCAGTTCCTCATTCTCACCAGACCCTTGGTTCGCTAGTATTTCTGGGAGGTTTTTTGTGTCTTCTTCCTTGAAGACAGACAAAAAGGGCTCAATTTTAGGGGGCAATTGCGGGTGCGTTGGAGGCGGGGGAGGCTCCAAAAATCGCAGCAATCCCATTCGGAAGCCGGCTCCAACCTGCCAACTTCTGGGTTTCCCAGGGACCCACCTGTGTGTGCATGGGCGACCCAAAAACGGAAGACCCACCGGCAATTAAAGCCGGCGGGATGACAGTTAAAGAGCCAAATGTACCTCATTGAGGTATTTAAAGCACTTTACCTGTGACAGATGAAGTAATTGTAATGATTTTTAACTTAACTGGGCGGCTTGCTCACCACTTCTGATTCACGCCTGGTGAAACCAGACATGAAGGGTCGGATCAGTGAAAAAGAAACTAAATAAATTAAATAAAACGCTAAATGAACCTACCTTTGCACCCTGCTCCGATGTCCGCTGTCTCCCTCTCCAATGTCCCCCTCTTCACCCCCACCGATGTTCTCCCGATCTTCCCCTCACCCCCCCCAATCTTCGCTTCTTCCCCCAATGTCCCCCTCTCCCCCCCCCAATCTTCCCCTCTCCCCCCCAATCTTCCCCTTTCCCTCCCCCCCGATCTTCCCCTCTCCCTCCCCCCGATCTTCCCCTCTTCCCCCCCCATCGATCTTCCCCTCTCCCCCCCCCCGATCTTCCCTTCTCCCCCCCCCCCGATCTTCTCCTCTTCCCCCCCCCGATCTTCCCCTCTCCCTCCCCCTGATCTTCCCCTCTCCCCCCCCCGATCTTCCCCTCTCTCTCCCCCGTCTTCCGTTCCAGCGCTGGATGTCGTCTCACTCTCTCTCTTTCTCTCGTCCCCACCTCGCATTACAGCTCCTGACGGCAGCCAACCTGTCAATCAGGCGTGCTGCTGGGCCCGAAGACCCGGAGAGGATGTTAATTATCAGCAATCAACATGCGATCGCGTTGTAAACGGTAAGTTTTGCTCATGTGGGTTTGCCACGTGCACCTTCACCCCACTCCCCCAGATACCAACCCGCCGCCATTGGAAAATCGACCCCAAAGTACTTGTTTAATTTCTCTGCCATTTCCTTATTCCCCATTATAAATTCTCCCGTCTCTGTCTGTAAGGGATCCACATTTGCCTTTGCCAGTCTTTTCCTTTTCACATACCCATAGAAGCTTTTACAGTCCATTTTTATGTTTCTCGCTAATTTACTCTCATATTCCATTTTCGCTTTCTCTATCAATTTCTTGGTCCTCCTTTGCTGGATTCTAACTTATTGTAACATAAGATTTAATTTAATAATATATAAATAAAACAATGACAACATTTGAGAAACATGTCTTTCATCAGTCCTTAGTAGTTTCCTGTTATCGTTTACGAGCTGTATCCCTCCCTTTTGATCTGTATGTTCTCTATCGCCTCAGTTCTGCTTAGTTGCTGTTTTATTTCGGACCAATTCACAAAGTGTAACACTAGAGTATGACATAGGAAGTGTGATGCCAGAGCATAATGCCTGAAATGTGACAGCCAGAAAGTGCGTGCAAACGTACCAATCGTGCAAATAGTCAGATGGGGTAGAAATGATTTAGGAACATAGGAACATAGGAACAGGAGTAGGCCATTCAGCCCTTCGTGCCTGCTCCGCCATTTGATAAGATCATGGCTGATCTGTGATCTAACTCCATATACCTGCCTTTGGCCCATATCCCTTAATACCTTTGGTTGCCAAAAAGCTATCTATCTCACATTTAAATTGACAATTGAGCTAGTATCAATTGCCGTTTGCGGAAGAGAGTTCCAAACTTCTACAACCCTTTGTGTGTAGAAATGTTTTCTAATCTCGCTCCTGAAAGGTCTGGCTCTAATTTTTAGACTGTGCCCCCTACTCCTAAAATCCCCAACCAGCAGAAATAGTTTCTCTCTATCCACCTTATCTGTTCCCCTTAATATCTTATAAACTTCGATCAGATCACCCCCTAACCTTCTAAATTCTAGAGAATACAACCCCAATTTGTGTAATCTCTCCTCGTAACTTAACCCTTGAAGTCCGGGTATCATTCTAGTAAACCTACGCTGCACTCCCTCCAAGGCCAATCTGTCCTTCCGAAGGTGCGGTGCCCAGAACTGCTCACAGTACTCCAGGTGCGGTCTAACCAAGGTTTTGTATAGCTGCAGCATAACTTCTGCCCGCTTGTACTCTGGTCCTCTAGATATAAAGGCCAGCATTCCATTAGCCTTCTTGATTATTTTCTGCACCTGTTCATGACACTTCAATGATTATATGTACCTGAACCCCTAAGTCCCTTTGGACATCCACTGTTTATAACTTTTTACCATTTAGAAAGTACCCTGTTCTATCCTTTTTTGATCCAAAGTGGATGACCTCACATTTGCCTACGTTAAATTCCATTTGCCACAGTTTTGCCCATTCACCTAATCTATCAATATCGCTTTGTAATTTTATGTTTTCATCTACACTGATTTGGTGCACTATTATTATTGAATTGGTTAATGCATTTGGATGAAATTCTTGTTTGGTATTTTTACAATGTCATTAACCTGTTTATTTCAAATGGATTTGTGACTTCGTTAAAGCAGAGAACACAGGAATTTCATCCGGATGTGTCAACCAATTTGTTAACAATAGCGCACAGAGTAATTGCTACTACTACATGTTTGAGTGAAAAAAAGGCTTTCAGTGGGAACGGATTTGTGAATCAGCAAATTTTCCAGAATGTTTCTTGACAATGCAAAAGGTCCAGCATAAAGAAAACAAACTGTCATTGTTTTTACATTTTAATTTGTTTCCAGGAGCAGGATATCCAAAAGCAAACAATTTCCCACCGATTTTTCAGATCACCCTTTAAAGCTCAAGTCAAAACATTTGTTGTGCTGGTTATATGGATTTCCTGCCAGTCCAACCGCGGGTGAGGTGATGGGTTTAACTTGTCAAAATGGTCCATTTCAATCTCACTGAAAGCTCTCTGACTATTCTGAAATATTTAAATTTGTATAATTAAATGAAAAAGTAATGGTCTGAATGTTATTAAACCTGCCCGTATTATAATAGTCGCTGTGATTCAAGACTAATTCATTGTATCTGAGGCACTTTGAGCTGTTCTAGAGAGACATAAGTCTCCCTTTTTAGTTTGATATTTCACAAGGAGATTCAGAAATCTTTTCTTTCTGAACTAATCTGGTAAGCTGTTGAATTGTGTATTAAAATAAATATTGAGCGAAAAGAAGTAATTTATTAATTCAATAAAATAGTGGCAGTTCAAGAAACATGCTTAAATTCCAAAAAGCAAACTCATCATATTTATTTTGAGGTTTCTTTTCAACGTATTTAAAGGCTGACATTCAAAGATTTTATGATTTAATATAATACTAATTTTGATTTTGAATTTTTTAAAATTCCAAGAGGAAAGATAAAATTGGCTGGGCTTTTATTTTCGCAGTGACTTTGAAATTCCTGAGCAGTAATGGGGCGTATGAGGGTAAGGGGGCACATAATCTGGGTGAGATCTAGTTCCACACTCCTTTCTTTCCATTACCAAAAATTACAACAGGAGCGGGAGGGTGCTTCTTGCATCCATCCCATTCCATCGTGACATTACCTAAAGAGGCAGCACTTGTGGCATGATGTGCCCTGCCAGGGATTCAGCCAGTTCTGCCCTTCTTGTAGCCATTGGACAGTACATCTGTATGGTACGCTTAAAAGGACAAGCATGGAAGTGAAGGCCTAATACCAGTTTCCAAACTGCAACGGAGAAATCACTGCCATATTCTTAACGCTTCAGCCACAAAGACCTGTTCCCCTTGATCAAATGGGTGTGTGGCACTCCAGTATTCCTCTACCCCCTCCCCCAACGGGTGGATACCCAGTGAGTAGGTGCCTCCTCTCTCTCATGTAAATGATCCTGTCCCTGAGATTTGGCCCAGGATCAATGCCAGGGCAGGCTGGTGGCCAGAGGTCCAGCCCTGCTGCACTTCCAGCGGCTGAGCAGGGCTCAAGGAATTTTAGGGCCTGTATGTTATACAGAGACTGTGTACCAGGCACTGCACTCATTTAGTCATGGGGTTCAGGTAGTGTTAGATACCACGAGGATAAATGGATTTTCACCCTCATGTGAAGTCACTTCAGGATCCCTGTTATTTTTTATTCTATTTCAAAGTAGGGGATAATTAGATAAGGGCACATGGTGTAACGCAGTCATCTATTTTAAAGTCATTAAGTTCTGTCTTTTTTTTTATATAGTATTCTGATTTTATACTGGGCCGGCTCTCCGCAGCTCCTGCGAATTAAAAGAACAAAAATACTTACTGCGGGCTCCGCGGCGTCCACTGGCTCGATTTTGAAGTTTTGTGAGGTTGTGCGCTGTCAATTCATCCTCTCAGCAATGTAAGCTGATTCGTATGGGACAGTCTGTGGGAATGGAAGACACGCCCACAGAATCTGTCAGGAAGAGAGGTCCCGCCCACAAGCAGGCAAGCAGACTTCATTCATTTAAAGTTATTATTCTGTATGTCATTGTAAATAAAAATTTAACATTTTTTTATATAAAAAGCCAAGCAAATAATTGAATTAAATTAAATAGACTGAAGATAAAAGTAAAAAAAAATTAACTTTTTAATTTAAAAAAAAATTTTAATGATCAAAAAATATTACAATAAGGAGTAATATAACATTCCACATTTTTAAAATTTAGTTTTTAGTTGTTTGCCAGTCATTAAGAGTCATCTTGGTGGCGTAAGTAGCTACGTTCCAGCTGGGCAGATGGGCAAGTTTATGATTTTTCAGCGATTTCAATGATTGCAGCGTGCGATTCCACTTTAATTCGCAGCTGTCAAATCCCCGGCGACCCAATTTCACGATTTCCGGGTTTTAGTGCGTGTGTGCAAATGTGTGAACTTACTCCTTCGAATCGCCGTCGGAGACAGAGGGCGCATAGGGGTACCCCGTTGTTTGGTGAGCAATTTCTGGGCCACTATTTCTAGTTAAATGGTAAAACCAACGGCAATTTGGGAAGCAGGGAAGTAGAGTTGGTTGAAGCATGGGAGTTTCTCTGCAGTATCGGCTGAGGAGCTGGGAGATGTAAATCTGTGATGCTACAGTACCATCACTGGTGGCAGGGTATAATTACAGCGAGATAAGTTTACATAGGCATAAGTCTAAATGTGAATATAGGAATTTATCACCGGAAAAAGCTGACATAAAAGTGTAACAAAAATATGAAAATAGGAAGTAAGGTTTTGTAAACAAGAAGTATGCACTGTTCATCCATTAAGAGGTCTGTCTCTGTTCTGGCATCGACTGTCAGTGCAGATGGCGAAGCCAGTGTGTTTCATGTCTTTGAAGTGTGATCCCTTTCGCAATGAAGAATTAATAACTGTATTGTTATGACTGAAAATTTATTGAGAGCTAACCTGCATTTCTCTACCCAGTTTACAATTTTCCCAACTTTCTCCTTGTCTCCCTTCTTTCCCTTAACGGGCTGAGTCATGGTGGAGTACAGTGCCGTAGACATCGGCCAGCCTCTAATACCTCATTCAAATGGCTATTCTTCACATGTGAGGCAGGCTAGTACAGCGAATGTTGGCCGGCTATTTGAACCATGGGGGAGAATAGCAGGACATCACAACCAACCTTTCCAAACATCCGCACACATACTTTCCAGTAGGATTCACTGGATAGCAATTAGGAGCAGAATCTCTGGCTGATTACCCCCCTCTCCTCCCTAGCCCAGGAATGCTGAGGACAATGTAGCGTCCGACCAAGATAAGCAAACTGGATCAGTGCCACACCATGGTAGCTACCCCCTAAGCCATCCTGGGAGCAGCTTTGAAATGGTGGTGTTCATAGTGCTGAGCAGTTCCAACAGCACCAAACTTTCTACAGGTGGTGCAGTGACACAACACGCTGACGCCCAAAATCCCAAAATTGTGAGAATCTGCTCCCGGTGAGGTGTCTCACCCAAAGGGAACTCAAATCAAGGACATGGGCACGGAGGTCAGTGTGCCCGGTTTTATGATGCTCATGATTGTCCAGCCATTGGCCAAAATTGGGAGCACTGTGACTCTGCTACATTGACCTCAGGTTCTGGGTCTCAGGCCTGTGAGTCCACTGCGAAGGCTGGATTATTCTGCCAGCCACGTGTTGCCCTCTGCCAAGGGATAATGGGGCTCGAGATATGAGGCTTGAGCATGCCAGTCGCAATTTTACATTAGGAAAGTGCTGGGTCTCTGCTAAGTTCAAGAGCATCAAAAATTCAAGTTTAAAAGTTCCCAGCCTGGTGGTCTCACACCTCTTGCAAGACTGCAGTCCAAAGTCGCATTGCTGATCTAAAAGTTGTGCTTCCATTTTTGTGTCATTGGGACATCCCAAAGTGTTTCATACTGATGCAAAACCAGTAGCATAGGCACCCTCTAAGTAGCTCATCACACCATGTTGTACTGAGAATTTTTGAGCCAGAAATGTGTTTACTTTTAGTACTGAAAAATGGAAGTGGCAGCACCTAATTTCTCGAATACATTTGATTTGATTTGACATGATCTGGAGTGACTACACTCTAATCAGTGCACTGCACGTAGTGTACAGCACCATTATTCCCACTGTCATGATGGCTTATTTTCATTGAAATTCAACCAGTACGCTAAATGTTAGCATGCCACCCATAATTCACTGGCTACTTCGTTGGTGGCAGGGCGCCATCTGAGACATCTCTGGGCTGCTCAGGGAACTGGCTCTTTAATTGAGGAAAATGGCAATGTTCAAAACAATTAAGCAACACAAATAGGTTCACTGAATCTGATGGAAAAGGTTGCTGCTGGTGTTGGCAGCTTTTAGTATAATTACTGCTAATCGTTTGACCTGCGACACTGCTAATTGTTTCGTATGATTACCTCTGTTCATACCTCCAGAAGTGATTGTTGTAATGTTTTTTAGTACAATACACAGAGCTCTTGTAATTGAAAGCCGTTGGATGAGAAGGGAAGGTTTTTAAATCCCTTGAGGGCTGTGGGAGTATTTTCCTGTTCAATTTGATTTTTTGAACGCCTTTTTTTGTGGTTTATTAAGATGATAATGTAAATGAAGAAATGCTTTGTGGCTTTGTTTAATCCTGTGTTGTAACATTTGGGATCAGACCTGTGGACAAGTTGGCTGAAGAGTCAATGAAGTCAGAATTTAAAACAAAGGTACTGTGAAACTTCTTGAAAATGTATGGAACAAGCAAATTGTAAAGTGCTTTGGGACGTCCTGAGGTCGTGAAAGGCGCTATATAAATGCAAGTCTTTCTTTCTTTATTGTTTTGACAGCTTTGCAAACTAACTGGTTGAGGTGGCTGTATTCATTTGGTTCTGACGAAAGGGACCACACCCCTTTGGTTCTGGTTAAAGGGACCACACCCCTTTGGTTCTGGTTAAAGGGGCCACACCCCTTTGGTTCTGGTTAAAGGGGCCACATCAATTTGTTTGTGATTAAAGGGGCTGCATCACTTAGGTTCAGAAATCTCTGGAAACTAAAGCAAATTCTTAATTTGCTCAAACTTTGTTCAAAACTGCCAGGATCTGTGAAACGGATTTATTTTTGGAATTGTGAAGATGCTTCACTGTTAATAAGTTCAGTGTTGTTATCTGTTAGAAAGTGGCTCAGTGGGAGCATTCCTGCCACTGAGTCAGAAGGCGAAGGGTTCGAGGCCTACTCCAGCGGATACTAGAATATGTTCTCTATATACTGGGTTGACATCCAGCGGGGTACTTGTGTCCAGTCAAAGACAATGGAAAACTCCCTGCTCCTCTTCAAATAGTGCTATGGGAACTTTTATATCAACTTGAACAGGAAGACGGGGCTTAAGTTTAGGGTCTCATTTGAAAGGCAACACCTCTGGCAATGTAGCAAGTGCTAGCCGAGGTTATGTGCTCAAGTCCATAATGTAGCTTGAATCCACAACCTAAGAAGGTTGCTGTAAGATTGCTACCGACTGAGCCAAGCTGGCAGTTGAGGGAAATACCAGTATTAAAAGAAAAAAAGAGACTTGCATTTATATAGTGCCTTTCGTGACCTCAGTGCTTTGCAGCCAATTTAATACTTTTGAAGAGTTGCCACTGTCGTAATGTAGGAAACGCGGCAGCCAATTTGCACACAGCAAGGTCCCAAAAACCGCAATGTGATAATGACCAGATAATCTGTGTCATTGGTTTTGGTTGAGGGATAAATATTGGCCAGAATACTGGGGAGAACTCCCCTGCTCTTCCTCAAATAGTAAGAGAATTCGAACAATTAAAAAAAAACACAATTTAAACACCAGTAATGTACTGCAGCAAATATCTATTTGATCCTTTTGCTAGAGAACTATTTTGGATGCTAATATAAAGCAACGTGATTTCCTGAATGTAAAGACTCGACCCAGGGGGCAGGGAATGTGTCTTGGATTAATTATAGAGAAACTTCCATTAAAACCGTGGCTCTTTACTAGTGAGATATTTGTAATCGTTGACGCAGAAAGTGCAGTAAAATCTTTATTTGGATGCATATTTGCAAAGACTAAAAGGATTGGGTGATGAAAGCTTCCTCATGTGAAAATGTAAACAAAGCCAAATCTGCATGTGAGAATTACAATGGGAAGTGGCTGCTTGCTGACACTGGGATCTAAAGGTGATGACAGGTGACTGTAGCTATTTTAGTAACAGGGCTGGTATTCACAAAATAATTAGGCACACTTTTCACTTGTGGTATTTATACCCTGTGGTATTTTTAATAGGCAGCACACCAAATTCAAGAATAGTCCAAATCTCCTATTGCTTTATTTGGATTGTAAATAAAAGATATTAAAATTGGAACAGTGATTTATGGAAAAATATACCAATGTGGGGAACTGTACCATCTAACTTGAGGCTCTGGGGTTTAAGTCACACATTGTGAATTTTTCTCTGCTGCACAAATGTGGAGTTTTTACACCAGTACAACAATATACAGCCACATAGCAAAACATCCAAAGAGCTTCGCAATTGGGGGTCAGACCCAACTGGAGTAGGAATGTGGGTAGGGGAAGTGGCCAAAGGTACAGTGGAAAACATAAGTTTTAAGGAGGCTTCTGAAAGTGGGGAAAAAAATAACAAGGCACAGGGATTATGGAAGGAATTCCAAAGTGCGGGACGAGACAATGAAAGGCTCTGGTACTAATGCTAGAGCAGAAGGAGGGTGGGAATACGCAGTAAATCAGAGATGGAAGAATGGGCGATACGTGCAGGGACATAGAGCTGGAGGAGATTGCAGAGTAGGGAGGAGTGAGGCCATGGAAGGTTTGACGGTGATAGCAAGGAATTTGAAATCCATACTCTAAGAAATTGGGAGCTAATGAAGTTGGGCAAAGATAGAAGGGATAAAAGAGAGAGCCATTTTAGTGAGATAGAATGTGGGCGGCAGTGTTCTGGATGAGTTGGAATTTATGTAGAATGGAGTTAGGGAGGGCAGCAAGGAAGGCATTGGAAAAGTCGAGTCTGAGATTACTAAGGCACGAATGAGAGGGGGCGAGTTAAGGAAGGAGATGGGTGATATTTCAGAGGTGGAAATAGGAAAATTGCTGTAGTATCACTCCAATCAATGCTGCATGAAATTTTTCTTTTAACTGTGTTGAAATCTGGTACATTTCCTGCGCCGTTAATCAAGGGCCAAAGGCTAGACGTCCAGGAGTGATGGGACCCAGGACAAAGTAGAGAGAAAATGATAACCAAGAGCCGAGGCCTATCAGCCAGCAGAAGGCCAAGGGAATGAGGCACAAGAAGCTTAACGCTGAGGCAACAAGGCTGGGAAAAAGGGCCAGGAAGTCGGTGCTGGGTGCTCTGGAGCGAAGGTATGACTTACCTTTATCTTTCGGTACGTTTACTGGGCTGGCTGAGCAGATTGAAACGCGGATCTCTCGAGATAATAAAAAGAGGACTGTAATTCTTTGTTCCTATGATCTGGCTGGTTGAGTAATTCTACTGTGATAAAACAACCAATCAGAAAACTCAGGCA
The DNA here is from genome assembly GCF_035084215.1 of Heptranchias perlo. NCBI lineage: Eukaryota > Metazoa > Chordata > Chondrichthyes > Hexanchiformes > Hexanchidae > Heptranchias > Heptranchias perlo. The sequence goes on along the minus strand of NC_090327.1, from coordinate 133,479,944 downwards.
TGAGCCTACGCTGAAAGAGTCAAAGTTCAAGCATGAGGCTACAGTCAGATAGTTACTACAGACCAAAAGTGTTATACAGCTATACATGAGAGAACACAAGAGAGGGATTTGATAGATGTATGTCATTTCTATATAGACCATAGCATTCCACGTATGCTGATTTATCAATATATAGCAAATACACATTAATTGCAGTAAAAACAAAAAATAGACATGTCTTAATATTTTTGGATGTTTATGTGAAGTCAAAGTAAAAGGTACATTGATTTTATTAGAATATTTATTGATTAATTGTGACATGAATTCTACCAACAATATACTTACAAATTTGTACATTATTCAACACAATGCTATATACCCAGCTATCGTTGATTGCTAAATTCAACCCTTTTTAATTTATGAAATTTATTCAAGCATAGATACATAGACGTCCATTACTTATTAATAATTCAAACATAGGAATGTGTTGCTATTTTTAGGATTTGGCACACCATGGATACACTGACATCCCTTTTTGTTCAGTGACACACTATTTAATCCATAATATTGAGAATTTGTTCATTAAAATAGCAATTGATGATGTCAGTATTTTCTCTCATGATGGAATATCTACTGTTTCATGTAACACTCCAGTGAGTGGCCTGACTAAAAACCAACAACACTTGCTCAGCTGAGATAGATCAATTCAATTGTCAGGCACACGTGAAACTCCAACCTTTGACCATCTGATTGGCAGTCTTTTACTAAAGTGGCCTGGTGGTGCAGTGACGTCCCAGGACATTATGGCATAAAATGGTGAGCTAAAAGTTGATAGCCACAATTTCTCGTATGCCAAGCTTCTTATCGCGACTGGGCCATTACGAGGGTATGTTGGGGTAGATTCTTGTCTTTACCACGTACACGTTAAGCATCACCTGAGTGAAGACCAGCAAGGAAAATCTGGCGAGGAGGAGCGCATTCAGAACCTGCCGGCTGTTCCACTATCTTCAACGGAAGGAAAGCCAGGCAGGTCCTGTTACTGGTGTGTGATCCTTCCTGCCAGGCTTACCCTTCTGATCTCTGTTCAGGCAGTGCTTAATGCCCAAGCAGTAAAGACGATAATCTACTACACTGAGTGAAGGTGAAGCACTACCATCGCAGCAAAGATGGTAGGATCAGACAGCGGTCAACTCAGTCTCACTGGATACCTCCTAGCAGCCTGTTAGAGAGCAGTTTTAGTACAGAAGCATGGAAACAAGTCTCATGTGTGCCCTTTCAGCAAAGAAAACATAGCGTACAGGACATTTGAAAGAGGTGGGGGAAACACAAACACCTTTAAAAGCACTGAAAACCACTGGAGTCACATTTGCGTCAGACAAGTGCCAGGCAATGACCATCTCCAACAAGAGAGAGTCTAACCACCTCCCCTTGACATTCAACGGCATTACCATCACCGAATCCCCCACCATCAATATCCTGGGGGTCACCATTGACCAGAAAGTTAACTGGATCAGCCACATAAATACAGTGCTACAAGAGCAGGTCAGAGGCTGGGTATTCTGCGATGAGTGACTCACCTCCTGACTCCCCAAAGCTTTTCCACCATCTACAAAGCACAAGTCAGGAACGTGATGGAATACTCTCCACTTGCCTGGATGAGTGCAGCTCCAACAAGAATCTTGACGCCATCCAGGACAAAGCAGCCCGCTTGATTGGCATCCCATCCACCACCCTAAATATTCACTCCTTCCACCATCGGCGCACTGTGGCTGCAGTGTGTACCATTCACAGGATGTACTGCAGCAACTCGCCAAGGCTTCTTCGACAGCACCTCCCAAACCCGCAACCTCTACCACCTAGAAGGACAAGAGCAGCAAAAGTACTGCTGGCCAGGATATCTGCCAGATATCCAAAATCTCATAGACTTACCGAATATGTAACTTAGATTCTTTTGTTATAACTTCAGATTTTCTACCCTTAAATTGTTTCTTTTGATGAAATTAAATTTAACAATGTCACTGTAAAAATATTATCCTTTGTGCTACGTTGGCACCTATGATGTTGCGAACTCTGTAGTGGGGTGAGGGAAAGGTTAAATTTATGGGCTGCCCAGTAATCTCACTGAAATCCATTGCTGGAACTTGGCAGCTCCGCGATGGCTCAGAGCCGGTTGCTAGTTAGATGAGGTACAGTAATAGAACGTTGCCAGGTTTGTTTTATTTGCGTTCGTGAGCGAGGGATGGAGGATTAGGTGAAGGGAGGGGGTCTTTCATTACACAATGATGCAGTGCAGAATTCCGATGTGTTAGTCACTGTTAAGTTGAGCTGGGCAGCCCGCCCAAATGCTTGGTACATCAATTCAACACTTTCTCACTGCTACCAAAAATATCTATTATGTAGCACACACTGAACTCAGTTGACATCTATGAACACAGCAAAGATACACAGTAACATTTCTCGAATGTTTCTAACTTTTAAGGTTTCATTTATCAAGAGTATGATGCTTCAAATGTCTTTGGGAATCCTTGCAGTAATATGTAAGAGTTTTTCTCAGCGTTGCAGATAAATTGCCGCCCCGACTGACAAATATCTTAGTGCCCCATCCATTTATGGAGGTAACTGTAGAGCCTGTCTCACCCTAGGGATATGTCCACATTTGCCTTCCCCCACTTCTCGAATTTTCTTCCCTCCCTTGCTGAAGGTATTGACTCTTTGCCAAGGCAGCTGTTGCCTTCTGCTGCCTCACTCGAGTGTCCATTCTTCAAATGTAAACCTGACTGTTTGGCCATGGGTGAGGTGAGGGAGAAGCAGTATCACAGCCAAGCCCAGCCCAATACCCAAACGCATGTACATATCAGCGACGATCACCGGGTTAGTGTCCAGAGGCTGAACTTTGGCTGAAATTCCACCCCCGTGGCCCCAAAGCTCTGAGGTTAATTATAGACACCCCCCCTCTTGCTACCCCATTTGAGATCAGCTAACTCGCCACAAACCAGGGATTGAACTAGAGAGTGCCGTGATCTGATTGTTCTACACTAGGCAGTATAGCTACCCGCTGAGCCATTGGGGAGCTGCATTATTTAAGCTAAGAGTGTTTTTCTGCCCATCTTTATAGTCTCTTAACATCATTTGTGACTAAGAGGGAGGCTGCCCATTCTCCCCAGGATTTTGATTTTTTTTTTCCCCGCCTCTCTGTGGTAAGGATCTGGCCTCAGCTCAGCATCTTTTCTTGGCAGCATGGAAAAGATTATTAGCCTTGTCTGGGGAATCATGTACATGGACTCACAGCTCCGTGGCAGAATATGCTGGAGCATTATGCTACCCTTCTGCACAATTTTACGAACATACGAACATATGAACATACGAATTAAGAGCAAGAGTAGGCCATTCGGCCCCTCGAGCCTGCTCTGCCAATTTATAAGATCATGGCTGATCTGATTGTGACCTCAACCCTACTTTCCCATCTACCTACTATAACCTTTGATTCCCTTGTTAATCAGGAATCTGTCCAACTCAGCCTTAAAAATATTCACTGACCCTATCTCCACCGCTCTCTGGGGAAGGGAGTTCCACAGACTCACGACCCTCTGTTAGAAAAAATTTCTCCCCATCTCTGTCTTAAATAGGAGACCCCTTATTTTTAAACTGTGGCCCCTAGTTCTAGTCTCTCCCACAAGGGGAAATATCCTCTCAGCATCTACCCCTTCTAGTCCCTTCAGGATCTTATATGTTTCAATAAGATACCTCTCATTCTTCTAAACTTCAGTGTATACAGGCCCAACTTTGAGTTTCTAAAGCTAAAGGATGCACATTTGGTTGAATACTGGCTTCTTTGGGACCATGATCCAACATGAGCAAATGACCTGCAATGAGAGAAGAAAATTGGGAAGCAAAAAATAAAGTTAGAATGCTAGCTCTTCTTCTCCCTCTCTTGCAGAGAGCCGGCACGGACTCGACGGGCTGAATGGCCTCCTTCCGTGCTGTAACCTTTCTATGATTCTCTCCCTCCTCCCATACATTCCATCTACTGCATGAGGCAAAAGCAAATGAAACTCGCCATCTGGTTCAGCAACACCTCCGAGGCAAACCCCTAATATCGTCGTCCAGACTCAATATTTAAACAAATACATTTTTTAAAAGATAGAAGTTAAAAAATTGGAGGGTTTTTTTTGGTATTGTTTTGAAGGCAGATATTATAACTTCATCCGAGCATTTGGAAATGGAGCTGTCAACGTTGCAGGAGAATGTGATGGTGCAAGACCAGAGGGTAATGACGTCACTCTGCTATTTAATGGACACACTGGCCCGTGTGGAAGTGCATGAAGGGATACTTGACCATATTAATGTGGGAGTGCATGAAGGGATACTTGACCATATTAACTCCTTATTAACTTACTTAAATCACATAGCTACAGTACACATAGAAGCACAATTGTGTATTTACGTTTAAGCCTTGGTATGTTGATAATTAAGTTAGTTGAACAGGTGCTTAGTACAGCCTGGCCTCTCTTAAAGATAAGGGTGTAGCTGACTACAGAATATAATAAGAATACAGTTTCTTGAACGGCCATGTGGCCTTAAGACTGGCTTCAGTCCTACTGATAACAAGAGACAGGAATGTAGGGAGGAAGGGAATGCTCAGGCCTATGTGCAAAAGTAATAAGATGGCTATGGATGTTCGGGGGGCAGGCTCACTACTTGATTGACCAACTACCTGAGCCAATAAAGAATGTATATGTACGCCCATATTCTGTAACAGATGGACGTTCTTTATTGAATTGTATGAACATGAGCTGTTTCACTGACTCGAGGAAGTTGTACCTTCAACCATTGTTTTGAGGTGCTCTTCCACTTGTATACAAGTTGGGCTCAATAAAGTTTCTCTTTGTACTACTTGCTTGGGTGTTAATGCATTGGTATAGTGTAAGTTTTGACACCCGTCCCCATGCAAAGACAGGCGAAATGTTTCCCTCCACTACGATCGGAGTAAAAAAAGTTTTATATTTCTCATGTAACAAATAAGAACCCGTAGAATCACAATTATGTTTGTAAAATATCAAAACCAACTCTGGTCTTCAAAAGTGGGACTGGTTGGGGGTAATGTTGACTTTGGGTGATAGTTTTAGACGGGGGGTAACGATTCATTTCCACTGAAGTCAATGTACCTCGGGCTGAATTGATAGTCCCCGCTTCACACTATTACCCAAAGTCAAAATTACCTCCATTGTGTGTTCAGTCCCATGGGCTGCAAAGGAACCAAGTTTTTAATTGCTTACAAATGGTTTATCTCCCAAGGCAATAGCATAAAGGCCTTTGTAAACACTTGTAAAAAGAAATCAGTAATCTGTGCTGGTAAGCACACAGTTCTTCATAGTTACTTCCTAAGTTCCAGTCAGGACACAGGTAAGTGAGAAAGACAATAGTATCATTGATATTAAGAATATAAGTGGAGTATAAATCTCTACTCTGCAGTCATGTAAAATGCCATGTTTATACTCCCTCCTAGATCCAAAACAATTCTGGTTTCATCCCACATCCAACTGAGTTGTGAAGACCACCACTGATCACAGGCATGGGAAAATCAGGGGGTAGATCTTAACTAAAAAAGAAACAGAAAATGCTGGAGAAGCTCAGCAAGTCAGGCAGCAGCTGTGGAGAAAGAAACAGAGTTAACGTTTCAGGTCGAAGACCTTTCGTCAGGACAGGAAGATGTTAAAGAGTTAACAGTTTTCATGCAAGTACAGAGCTAGGGAGCAGAAGAAGGAACAAAGGGGAAGATCTGTGATAGGGTAGAGGGCAAGAGTGATCTTAATGTTGTGCGATAGTGTAAAACGGGCGAGATCGATTTGGCAGCCTGTTTTACATCTCTCCCAAAGTCAATGGAAATAAAAAATCGGGCTGCTGACTCACTATCACCCATTTTACACCATCGCACAAAGTCAAGATCTACCCCCTGATCTGTGGGCAGTCTCCAACTGCAAATTGAAGTGTGCTGGGTATTGGGAATACTTTGGTTTACAAACTATAGTGCAAACAAAGCATTAAAGCCACATCTCCTTTGTTTGAATCTTTGGATGTTAAAATATACACACATTTTATGTACTGTATAGATCTGAAATTAGATCGAAAAATTACAGCAGCAGGATGCATTTTGATAATGGGAAAAATAGTTGTATTGTTGGCAAGTGACCCAAATGTCTAATTCTGTTTCGGTAGCTGTCAAACTTTGCTCAAACGTGCGGTCAAGATTTTATATGCAGTTGTCCTGTACATCATTTCCCGCTGTAGTGTTTCAACACCATCTGATCACTTAGGATGAAAGAAAAATCTTTGAAATAAATGAATGAGACACTACAATCACACTGGGCTTGACATTAACATGTACATCTGCAATTCATTTCTCCACTCCTTTAGCGTAAGTGATATCCCATAGAAAATAAAAATTCAAGTCGGGATGGGGAAAGGGCAACAGAACTAGGCGGTGTCTCTTTCAGAGTCAGCAGAAAGGACAGTGGGCTGAATAGTCTCACTCTGTGCTGTAAAATTCTATGATTTTATGATTTATTTTCAAGGGGCTAATGCCTCCGCTAAAGTATTAGAGAGAGGAATTTCAGAGAAACCCATTAAGCATTTATATGCTCTTATATAAGCAGCATCGTTCCAAGGCCAGATAGAGGAATCAGTGTGAATGTTTATTGTCCAATACATTCATATTGTTTTCTTTAATACACATAATGGCATGGGGTAAATTAACACTGTTAACTGTTCAAGCACAAAGCTTCGCTTGGTGGGAGCGGATATCAGGAATTTGGGTTGGGCTCAAGTTCCTGAAGTAGACTTCCGGCACACAAAACTCTGTGTCATCATTACTGCCGCAGTTTACTCCACTGAAGATTTTATACTAAACTCATATAATTTTATCAAGCTGTGTGGAAGTTTGTTTGGTGTGTGTGAAATTCTTTAGGATGGTAGTTTAAACATTTTTCAGTCAATGCAACCGATTGATGCAATCTTGACTTAACTCTTTGAAGTGCAAAACTATTTATTTGGATCATATCCCACAAAGGCAATGGCTGCAATATTTACGGAGAGGCGGGTAGGATGCAAGAGAGGCCAAAAACAGCCGAAGAACCCAGCAAGGCCGGGGACACAGAGGTCCTGACAAACTTAACAGCAGGACCTCATTGTTATTTTGTTGATCCGTTTCCCACCTGGCAGCCCAAATTGACAGCCTTAGATGGAGTCTAGCACCATGCACTTCTAAACAAGTTACTATCTTATCGTCTTCTATCAAAGCTATGTTCTTGGCTATCTAGTTTTCTCTGAAATCATTGTATGTATGCTGTAACTGTTACTCAGGGGTTCTCCAGGCTCTGTCCTCTCTCCACTCTGTTTCTTCTCAAATGTTGATGACCTCTTCCATTCATCATCCAACTCTATCCACTCTTTTGCTGTTAATTCCACTTTATCAATTTCCTTTAGATCAGAAACCTTCTGTGCACTGAACCTCTCACAGAACAGTGGCTGAATCATTACATCTTCATTTCCTCCCTGCCCATCGATCAGCAACAAAAGTTTTTATTTCTTTCAGTTTTTCAAAAAAATGTTGTTCATATTGCTCATAAGTCTAAGCAACAGCTACCACCTATGACTTTGATTACTCACCCTTAACCATTCTTCATCTATTGACATTCTTGGCCTTACTATTTCATTTAATACTGAGTACAGCTCCCACTTCTTCTCCATTGCTAAAATTGCTTCCAGGAAACTTGCTTCATGCCAAACATTGCTTTTCCCTCAACAACTCCTAACTCTCTATAAAGAGCACATCTTTCCAAGACAAAATACTGCTGCTATAAATGGAAAGTTTTTTTCTAAAGCTTCTCATACAGGATACAAGAATCATCTGCTAAGACACCCCATCTCTCACCTCTCGATTGTGGCCTTCCCGGTCTCTAGTTTACTGATAATACTATGGGCTTGTTTCTAAGCTGCAAATACTCAATCCCACAAACTCTTCCTCCTCATTGCATTCTCAGTTTTGAAAATTAAGACTCATCGCACTTTAATTTTTCTTTCCAAGGACCTCAAAATTATCCATTACCTCCGTTTGTCAGGCTTCCTCCAACCTTCCAGTTTTAAAAGCTAAAGCTTAACAACACCTACTTACTGCTTCTTATTTTACCATGACTCATCTCTTACTCTTTTCAATCTTCACTTTGTTGTCCACTGTGAGAATTTTGTCCTTCACCTTGGTTCCTTAGTTAAAAGAACTCAGGTCATATGCTGTTGTGTTTGAGATGTTGAACAGCTCATCTTTCATTTGCTTTTTGAAGTGATTGGCAGGACAGATATTCGTCTATAGTCATCCATGTCAGTCTTCTATCCCTTCTTGTGGACAAGCATGATGTTTGCTACTTTTCACTCGGATCAATCCAAAATTCAGCTGCAGAGTGAACCATAACTTGCTGAAGCAAATTTAATGGAGCGTGCATTAAATGGAGAAATCTGTCTTCAGAACCTTTTGATCCAATTCCTTGCTTTCTCATTGACTGTATTGATTGTTGATAGTAAGGCAGCTCATTCAGTTCTGAGGCATTCAGTCCATGTATCCATTTTACATTGCTTTGATGCACATCATATTTATATCCTTCTCAGGGGACGTAGTCTCTTTAAGAGGACATAACTGTACTCTATTTCTGAAAGTAGTCATCACTCGCTTTTGGGATGGCAGACTGCCTGGAAATTCCAGTGAGCTGTAGTCCTGTACTGTAAAATCATGGCTGGAAACTTTCCGAAGTAATCAGTCTTTAGCAACATTGAAGACAGGAAGAACTTTGATATGCTTGTACACTTAGTACACAAGCAGCCTTCTGTATAATGTATAACCATTAAATGGCATACAACATATGCAAGTGTTAAAATGCTGTAAAACAGTGTTTTTTTGAGTAAAACATTCTCTTTGCTGTCAGTGGATATTTGTATTGAAAAATACCTTTTTGTTACACTTTTTGTCAGTGCACTTTACTTTGAACTAATATTGAAATATGCAGAATACTGTCGCCCTGACTGGCACCACACTCCCACAACATTAGAGAGTCTGCGTCAGTCTTTCTGGCACGTTAACAGAGAGTCTAAGACTGAAAAATCAACTCCCAGGAGCCAAGTACTTCACAGCGTTTGTATAAAACTGATTTGTGTCAGTGACCAGTCAACAAGCACAAGACTTTGACCATTTAATGTAGTGTCCCCCCACTTAGATACCTCTCCACTCTGAGTGGGGGGAGGAGTACACCTAAATTCCAAGAGATTTGTTTTTCTTTAATGAATCAATCAAAAACCAGAAAACTCCCAGAAATTCTAGTAGTTTTGGATTGTGTATATTATGTGACTGAATTACAAAAAATAAGCAGTGCAACAGACCATTGGGTAATTTAGGTTAAGGGATGCTTTTGACTACCTGATATGAAAAAGGTTCACATAATTAAAATCTCTGTTAACCTTAGAATAATCACACAGAATTACAGACATTTCTCAGTCACCAGATTTAGGAACATAGGAACAGGAGTAGGCCATTCAGCCCCTCGAGCCTGTTCTGCCATTCATTGAGATCATGGCTGATCTGTATCCTAACTCCATTTACCCGCCTTGGCTCCATATCCCTTAACGCCCTTGGCTAGCAAATATCTATAGATCTCGGATTTAAAATTATTAATTGAGCTAGCATCTACTGCTTTTTCTGGGGAGAGAATTCCACACTTCTACCACCCTTTGTGTGAAGAAGTGTTTCCTATTTTCTCTCCTGAAAGGCCTGGCTCTGATTTTAAGATTATGTCCCCTTGTCCTAGACTCCCCCACCAGCGGAAATAGTTTCTCTCTATCTACCCTATCAATTCCTTTCAAAATCCTAAAAACCTCAATCAAATCACCCCTTAGCCTTCTATATTCCAGGGAATACAAGCCTAGTTTATATAATCTCGCCTCATAATTAACCCTTGGACCCTGATAACATTCTGGTGAATCTGCACTACACTCCTTCCCAGGTGCGGTGCCCAAAACTGTACACGGTACTCAAGATATGGTCTAACCAGGACTTTGGATAGCTGTAACAAAACTTCCTCCCCTTTATATTCTAGCCCTCTAGATATAAAGGCTAACATTCCATTAGCCTTTTTCATTATTTTTTGTACCTGACTACTACATTTTAGTGATCTGTGTACATAGACCCCTAAATCTCTTTGGGCCTCCACTGTTTTGAGCTTTTCACTATTTAAAAATACTCAGATCTATCCTTTTTCGGTCCAAAATGGATGAGCTCACACTTAGCTGCATTGAAATCCATCTGCCACAGTTTAGTCCATTCACTTAACCTATCAATATCTCTTTATAATTTTATGCTCCCGTCTACACTACTTATTATGCCACCAATCTTTGCATCATCTGCAAACTTGGATATATGGCTCTCTATTGTGTTATCTAAGTCATTAATAAATATGGTGAATAGTTGAGGTCCCAGCACAGATCCTTGTGGGACACCACTAGTCACTTCCTTCCAATTCCACTACATGCTCATTATCTCTACTCTCTGTCTTCTACCACCTAATCAATCTCCTAACAAAGTCAATAATTTGCCTTCAATTCCATGAGCTTTAATTTTAGCTAACCATCTCTTATGTGGAACCTTATTGAATGCCTTCTGGAAGTCCATGTAAACTCTATGCCTAGACATTCCCCTGTTTACTACTTTAGTTATTTCCTCAAAAAATTCAATTAGGTTCGTTAGACATGATCTACCCTTTACAAAGCCATGTTGGCTCTCTCTATTTCGCTGAAAATTGCATTTTTAACATCAGATGAAGCCTAGACAATGAGCCCAGGTAGGCTATTCAACCATGAACAGGAGCACAGCTTAGCCGAGTTCTCTACTCACCCACTTCCTATAAATGCGCACCTTCCAGCAGGGGACACTAGATAGCCATTAGGAGTGGAAACGCTGGCTGATTTTTATCCTTCCTAGCCTAGGGATATTCACCAGGAACAGGAACACTGACTAAGGCTAATAATAGCACCTGTATCACTACCCAACAACACGGACTTGTGGTCAGACCTGAATCCTTACTGTGCTTTACAGCTCAGCACCACACCAGGCAGTGCGTTGGTCAGCTGAGTCTCAGGTGAGTCATCCACTTCAGCACCAGGAAGGATTTCTCCGTTAAATTGTTTGTTGGATAGTTTCAAAGTGAGTTCCTCTTATGTTTCTTTATTTGGTATTTTGGAAGGTAGCCTATCAATTAATTAGAACATCTTCCAGCTCTATTATTGTTTTATGCTTTTCTTTGCTATTTAGTGAACCATATTTAAAAAAAACAAAATATGATAATTGAGGCATAGGAAATGAAGTTATTTCTCATGTCACCATGTAGATAAGGCCCATTGTTAATTTATTTTAATGACTATGTTCTACCAGGTTGTCATTATCCACAAATTCGCACTGTAAATGGAATTCTTTTACATCACGTTATGAATAATTTGCTGCATATAAATCAATAAAACCATATACCAACTAAGCCGGTAATATCAGCTCTACCATTCAGTGAAATGATATTTCAGTTTGCATTTCCTTGCATTTTATTATCGTGTCTGAACATATTTATATTACCTCAATGCATTATTATCGTTTTGCAACATATTAATTGACCAATTTAATCCCTGTTGGAAGTCAACAGTGTCATAGTGCAAGCTCTTATTTTATGTAAGGAGCTATGGATCACTTCCGGTTGTACTCCTATGCCTGCTATGTCATCCACTTACAAATTCAACAACAAATCCAAATTACCTCCTGCATTTGACAAGGGGAAGCAGCAATATGTCAGTTTTGCAGCATTTCACACACACAATGCTTATGCCCCTCCCCAGGAGGATGCTATCTTTTTAAGAGGGCTCAACTGTTTTTGAAAGTACTCATCAGTTGTTCATGCTGATGGCAAAGTGCCTGGAAATTCCATTGGGCTGTAGTTATATACTATAAAATCATACACTCCTCCTTTTGAGGCACATGATTTTATTCAAAATAGGTCACCTTTCATATGCAACCAAATCCCCGAAATACAAACTGGACTGAAATTATAGGCAGTCTGGTTAAATTTAAATAAAGCAGCCTTTTATTGGTAGTAAAACAGCCCCAGACATGAGTACAGAATGTACATATAGATCTAATGAGTGCTAGCAGTACTTGGCTCTCAGCCCATATATCCACCATGTATCAATTACTGGTTAAGAGGAGGGGAAAGTCAATGGGATATAGTCTGTCCTGAGATACACTGGAATTCCTGAATGGCAGCCAACACAATGAGAGGATTTGTGAACTAGATGACTTGCACACGTGTTTGGTGACTCGCAGAACACACTATACAAGCCCAGCTAAGAATTCAGCTGATCATTTTCCTGTGGGAATATATGTACTTACGTTCAGGAACTAAAAAAAAATTACAAAAACAGCCAATGTTTCTGACAGACGCCAGTGCTGTTTAATGACTGAGCTATGGATTTTCCACATTATTGAACTTTATTACAGCTTCTTAAAGATCAACTGTTGATAATGCCAGACAAAATTAATCTGTCATTTCCTTTAACTAGGCTTTGGTGAACGTTACGAGGGAGACAGGCACACAGAGCACGGACTGCATTGCCTTGCACTTTGTGTACACTGTGGAATAGCCAAGGAGTCTGGAGGTCGTTAATAAACTAGAAGAGTGAGCCACACTCACAAAGTTTCCCAAAGAGAAGGCACTGACAGAGAAAGTTTGTAAAATAATTTAGAAAAATGTCCAATGTGATAATAGAACATACACATATTAAATGTCATGGCAAATCATAAACCTTTAATTGAAAATTATAATCATTATCTTAAGTACATTTTGTCAATTTGACTAACTGGCAAAAAATATGAGACCCACTTTGATGCTTTAGTTTTTCTTAGATTTCACACAATATTCCTCCCTTAAAGGTTCTTATGCCTCCCACCTTCAGTTGGGGAGGGCGGGGGTGCAACCCCAGTTCTGGAAATCTCCACAAGCACCATTACAGATGAAGATGGTCAGGTAAATCTGAATTCCAATTCCAATTTGGAAGCTGCATTTCCATATCCCATCGTAGTCCAACATGTTCCAATTAGTTCTGCAGTGGAGCTTCATATTGTTTGAGCATATCCGAAGGAGCTGATGTGCATCGGGCAGTCCACACCGGAGAAGTTTAGGGTCTGATTGAATTCTGGTTTAGAAGCAACATCAGCACTCAACAGCACTGCTTCATGATTGGCCAGAATGAGACCATTTCAATGGTAAGTGATAACTCAAGTTTCTCAGCTCAAGGTGGCATCACTCCAAGTTTCCATTCTATCCAAGAAAACGTCAGTGTTTATCCAATGCTTGTGTTTGATTCCATTCTATTGAACTTCTTGCGATTGGATAGTGCAGGTTTCTGTCCTGGACTTGTACTTCTATACTTCTGTTTGACTTCTGTTTCGGGTGTTAAAGACAGAATTTCTCCACAGGCTCACACATGAAGCCATGTTATTGTGACATGACCTTCTTAACGTGCAATTGCTTCCTGCTTTGAATACTGTCTTAAAGCAACCTAGAGCAGATTTTCTGATCGGTAGGAAGGTTCCCACTAATGGCAAATGGGTGAGTGGGGACAGAAAAATGGGACTAATTGATCCCGGTGCCATTTTTCACTTGCATTGCCTGCTGCTGATCTTCACCGTCACACAATATGTGAGAAAGCTTCATTACGAATACATAATCTAGTTCAAAAGAAAGGAAGAAAGATCTTGCATTTATATAGTGCCATTCACAACTTCAGGACATCCCAAAGTGCTTTACAGCCAATGAAGTACTTTTTGAAGTGTAGTCACTGTTGCAATGTAGGAGAAGCGGCAGCCAATTTGTGCACAGCAAGTTCCCACAAACAGCGACGAGATAAATGACCAGAATATTGGAGTTCTCCTGCTTTTCTTCGAAATAGTGCCATGGGATTTTTTACATCCATCTGAGAGGACAGACGGAGCTTCGGTTTAACGTCTCATCCAAAAGACAGCACCTCCGACAGTACAGCACTCCCTCAGTACTGCACTGGGAGTGTCAGCCTACATTTTGTGCTCAAGTCCCTGGAGTGGGACTTGAACCCACAGTCTACTGACTCAGGGGCGAGAGTGCTACCCACTGAGCATTGCGAAACAGCCCTCAATTTTCTGTTTTATCAGGTGGAAGTTTAAGTCCCTCCATTGAAAGTAGGCGTTAAAGCTCGCAACTTTATCTCATGTCGGAAAGGGAGATCTTAAAGGTACACAGCCATTTCTTTAAACAAATGTCTTTCTGCAAATGTAGGGCTCACTTTCAAAGTGCTCCGGCAATATTTTTGTGGAGCCAGGAAGAGCGCTCCTGCTCCTCCTAGCTCAAAATAAACATAACCCAGAAACTTTTCTGGGCTGTTCTGGAGCGGCCAGCAGCGTTCCTTTTAAGGATGTCCTGCCCACGTGTCCCTGATAATTGCAATCGGTGTTCTAACTATGTCACAGGACACCGATTCGCAAAATCAAGAAGCCTACCACTCGAAATAAGGGGCCGCTCCAGCCACCCAAAGGAAGGCTCCTTTAAAAATGGCACCAGCCGGAGCAGCAGCGTTAACATGACGGTGAGTCTACCGACCCATTTTGAAGGCGTTACTGCCCCGATTTGGCCAGGTGAAAATTGGCACCATAGTTTCCTCATCAGCAATACAACAGACATTTGCCTTCAGTGTAGTGGACGGATGTACATGGCAGGCTCCAGTGCCCTATATCAGACTTATTCATCACCAACTGCTTAATCCAGGTCCTCATGTGAGAGGTTGAATATTTTGGCTCCATCACTCGTAGAACAGATGCTATCAGCAACTCCACCTTGAGAGTCACCCTTTATCATGAGTACACGTTGTTGCCCAGGACAGCTAAGAGCTGCCACGTTGAAAAAGAAGGTAATCAGCCAGTGGTCCCAGCAATGTTGAGTGCTGCAGTTGGAAAGTAAAGGAGCTGCCAAGCCATTCATATTAAGTAGCCCCTATGCCAAACCATGTAGTTGGTGATCTTCAGAAAGGAAGCAGACAGCTGCACCGCTGGAAGGATTCGCACCAACTTTGAAGTTCCAAACTTAAATATTCTGATCACTCATAAGGAACAATGGATAGTCAGTAAACCGCCATCCAAAGAGCGACATGCATTTTCTGAAGAAGGTGCATGGACCCCACCAAATCAAGGCCTAGAGCCATCTATTTTTGCTCTGACAAGGTTAGTCAAGCATTTTTTTTTATTCGTTCATGGGATGTGGGTGTCGCATTTATTGCCCATCCCTAATTGCCCTTGAGAAGGTGGTGGTGAGCCGCCTTCATGAACCGCTGCAGTCCGTGTGGTGAAGGTTCTCCCACAGTGTTGTTAGGAAGGGAGTTCCAGGATTTTGACCCAGCGACAAGGAAGGAACGATGATATATTTCCGAGTCGGGATGGTGTGTGACTTGGAGGGGAACGTGCAGGTGGTGTTGTTCCCATGTACCTGCTGCTCTTGTCCTTCTAGGTGGTAGAGGTCGCGGGTTTGGGAGGTGCTGTCGAAGAAGCCTTGGCGAGTTGCTGCAGTGCATCCTGTGGATGGTACACACTGCAGCCACAGTGCGCCGGTGGTGAGGGGAGTGAATGTTTAAGGTGGTGGATGGGGTACCAATCAAGCGGGCTGCTTAGTCCTGGATGGTGTCGAGCTTCTTGAGTGTTGTTGGAGCTGCACTCATCCAGGCAAGTGGAGAGTATTCCATCACACCCCAACTTCTACCATAAATAAGTCCTGATCAATGGTCAGAACCATGCCCTAGGTCCCATTTGTATCAGGGCCCATAGGCCCTCCAACTACTTAGTAACCACAGAACATTGAGTGGTGGTTACTTATCTTTTCACAAACTTCCTATGAGGCAAAAAGACAAATTAATTCCCGAGAAAGTTAAAACCAAATTGTCAAATTCAAACCACCTTGCGATTCAAATTCAATTCAGTACTCCTACCTCATGCACATTTTGAATCATTTTGGGTTTTTCTCCTTAAATTTTAATGAACATTCCGTGCTCATCGCTGGGAAATGGAACATTTTTTTTTTCCACTTTGCACATTCAGTGTCAGCATCAAACATTTCCAGGTCAGATAAAGCATGGCCCAAATACAGAGTAAAGCTCCTTGACTCTGCTCCAATGATGTGCCTTAACCCAAAGGTGAGAAGAAAAGACATGTCCGTTCCCCTCTGAGGCAGTGAAACATTTCTGTTTCCTAGATCGGTCACTCTTTTGGCTTCTCTGACTGAGACTTCAGCCAAGAAAACCCTCGGTTCCCATTCTGCCAGTGGAGCGGGCGCCAGTGACGGTGGCTCCTGACCCCACTGGAGTATCCGGGGTTAGGGTGGGGTTCTTACTTTTGCATGACATTAGCAGGCGCCTGTGCTACTGTGATTGCATCTTGGGTACCTGGCAGAAGTGGCGGGGGGGGGGGTCGCGGGGAGAGTGGGGGGCAGGGTAGGAACATGACCCAGGTGGGGGCACTGGTGTGCCTCCCCCAAAACTGCTAACGCACAATTGGATCAGCCCCCTTTTATAGGAAAGCTGATGGAAGCAGGCAAGGAATGGGATTTTTGGAGTCTTTCCCCGTGCAGGTTCCTTGGTGGACTGATACACCGGATTCATACCGACGTCCAGGCCATCGGATGGGAGGGGCTGAGGAAATCCGGCCCCATCAGCCCCGGTCCCTTCGATGTCAGAGGGCCAAGTCTAGGGTGGTCAGTGGTTCTGCCTGCCTCAGCTCTCTTTGACATTTTCTGGACTAGCTTTTATGGGTCTGAGCAGAGTCGGCATCTCAGTCGGGCCTCCTGTGTTGAACTCCTATCTGCGCTCTGCTCTTGGGGCTATGGATTTTCATCCCGTCCAGCTTCTCTCCCACTTATCGTATGATACTGCACTGTGCGATATTAGTAACAAAGGTGTCAACCCATTTATCTTGAGTTGAACCCATTGCTAATATAGAGAAATCGTGGATCCAAAGAAATTACAGCACAAAAGGGGCTCATTTGGGTGTAAGCCATTGCTCAGTGGGCAGCACTCTGCTGAGTGAGGAGGTTGTGGGTTTCAGTCCCGCTCCAGAGACTTGAGCACAAAATGTAGGCTGACACTCCAGTACCGAGGGAGTGCTGCACTGTTGGAGGTGCCATCTTTCGGATGAGACGTTAAACCAAGGTCCCGTCTGCCCTCTCAGGTGGATGTAAAAGATCCCATGGGGATCCCTGGAGTCTTGGCCAATACTTGTCCTTCAACCAACATCACTAAAACAGATTATCTGGCCATTATCACGTTGCTGTTTGTGGGACCTTTCTGAGCGCAAGAACAGAGACTACACTTCAAACGTATTTCATTGGCTGTAAAGCGCTTTGGGACGTCCTGAGGTCCTGAAAGGCGCTATATAAATAAAAGTCTTTCTTTTTCTTTTCATTATTACCATAAATCTCGGCAGTCTGTGCTGTGGACTTATGCTACAAGGAACACTGCTGAACTTTGGGCTAGGACCATCCAAAGGAACCTCACCAAGGAGTTTGAAATCACTGTAACATTTGCTCCGACAATGTGTGCAGCTGGATTCCAAACCTAAACAAGAATGTTCTCTCACACTGTAACATATCAAAACACTTTAAATCCATGATTTAGCCTTTCCTGCTTCCCACTCTACAAAAAAACTTTCCCACTGCTCCATCTTTAATAGAAATAAAATTTTAATGTATCCTTTTATACTCTGTCAACATTTCCACTGCTGCTGCTTCCTTATAAAATGTGCTCGGGTTTTCCTGCTGCCTTAGTGGGTGCATCAAACCTGATTAGAAAAACTGTGAACATAATGCGGAGGGTCAGAAGAAAAAATACCAAAAATATACTGAAGAAAAATTACATTAAGTTGCCAAGTAATCATAATAGTGGCCAGGAGAGTCCAAACCATGGCCTATAAGCTAGAATGGGGCCCATGAGCCCTGGAAATCACAAAGCTCAGATAGCCCACTCCTATTTCTTACTCACTGATTTGCCCTGTTTGAATTTTGTGAGCTTGGAGGTTTGGAAAGAGGTGTTTTTAACACTGCTGTCTCACTTTCATTAGTGAATAAACCAAAATCTGTTAGCACTGCGATTTGAGATACATCCAAATTAATGGGAACACGGGTTTAAACTCCACGGTCGGGAATTTCCTGGGAACCGGCTCCCGCTCGGCTGCCGTAACTTCACCAGTAGTGCGGCGGAAACCCCATTTACACCCACTTGTGGCCGAGCTATGGCATGGGAGGGGCTCTGAGGAAATTCCCAGATTATATGTGGCTGGTGAGATGCATGGCATGCACCTAAACAGCCCATGATGGCTAAAACCTGCACAGTCCTCACGTAGGCAATCTGTTCAAATTGCTACGCGCAGTTCACAAACCATGAGCAGTACCGTCAGCAGATTAAAGGAATGTAAACATTGACCAGCATTCCCTGTCTGACAAAGGTTCAGTTGAGAACTAAAAGTTTTTCACAATATCAACAAATATTTTTGTATCTAAATACATAACGACCAGATGCTTCTTCTAGCAGCTGCGTTGAATGCAATGGGAACAAGATTTCAGTCTGGCCTGAGAGTACGGTGTACTGAATCAGTGTTTTCCTGGGGTCAGGGGCAGCTCTGATGGTCTTTCTGACTGGCGGGATGGCTTGGCTTCCTAGTGCTTTCGGTTCAGGGTAGATGTAAGGAGTCTTACAACACCAGGTTATAGTCCAACAGTTTTATTTGAAATCACAAGCTTTCGGAGGCTTCCTCCTTCGTCAGGTGAGTCAGGAAGCCTCCGAAAGCTTGGTGATTTCAAATAAAACTGTTGGACTATAACCTGGTGTTGTAAGACTCCTTACATTTGTCCACCCCAGTCCATCACCGGCATCTCCACAACAGGCTCAGGGTAGAAAATTGATGCTATTTAAAGAAAAAGGTCAACAAATATCTTTGCGTGTACAGATTTTCTTCAATTCTTTGAACAAAATGTACTCCAAAATAACTTCCCCTTTAAAAAAAAGCGTTAAAAGGCAACATCTGTGCGAAGTGTAGCTTGCTAACCCTTCGAGCACCGAAGGTCGTTTCGAGATTTACGAAAGGATGGCTCTGTGCAGCTGTGGAGGTGATCATTCCACCTTTCTCACAAAAAGTTTTAATACAGTCCTCTCGAGGAAGGAGCTTAATGATGGTGCTATGGGGAGAGAAACGCTTTGGTTGACATTGTAAGTCCATTCAAAATGAGCCCGTTTATGATTTCAGCACACACGCGCGCACACACACACACACACACACACACACACACAGTGGCCAGAGCAAGTCTCTACCCCCTCCGCCGCCTCGCGCAAAAATCCACACATAACGCAACTTTCACACTCTGCGCCTCTCATCTCCTCTGATAACATTGAGAAAACTGACACAATGAAAAATGTTGTTTCCCAAAAAAAGAGTAGAATTAGAAAGAGGGATCGAACGAAAGGTCAAATCTAAGTTCATCGTCTTCCTTAAATAAACAAACACAACTGTAATCTTGTGACTTTAAAAAAAAATCCTGGTTTGGAAATATTTCTCGAACGATTCCATTCGCCTCATGGAGGTGGACTTGTATTTGTTTAGGAAGCATTGTTGCTGAATGGCTCCGAGACGGAAATAACATCTCACGCTACACTAGTGGGCGGAGACATAGGTGGTGGTTTGTCTCTTCACCTGGACTTCCTACAGACTGATAAACCACAACGCAAGTAATCCTCCATGCTGTATTTTTACAGGCCTATCATAAAACCTCATGCCCACTGTGACACAGAAATGACATTCAAGTGCTTGTCGTCCACTTCTGTGACAATGTGCAACCGCCTCCCCCTCTCCCCCACTGTCGTCTCACAGTAAGTTAACATTCACACATCATACACCCACTCCTACGTCAAACTCCCCCATTCAGTCAAAACTTTCCAGAGTACATATTTATTGGAGTAAAAGCGATGCTTTCTGACAGGTTTCCATTAGCTTGTTTTTGTTCCTACTTGAAATTCTTTTCCTCATTATCTCCCCTCCTCTTTTTCTGATAGAAGCTGGGGACAGTTTTAACGTCCTATCTGCGCCCGTTGTCACACCAGGCCGCAAAATCGGGCGGCAATCAGCTCTTCGGGATCACTTCCTAATTTCGACCCTGCACCAATTTTCGGTTGGGCTTCAGGTGTTTGTTGGAAGCGGGAGCTTCCTTAGTATATTGGGGGAAAAAAGAGGCCTTGGCTTGTGAGGGGGGGGGGGGGTGGGTGGGGGGAGGGGTTGGCGGAGGGAACCACTCCGTTTTGTAGCGGCAGGCAGGCTGGATGCCAAGTCCCGAGCACGCCGAGCAAACCTGGAAGGAAGGCATGTTTCCCAACCTCCTGCCTCGGTTTCCTGGTCGTCAGATCGTTGGGCAGGAAGAAGGCTGTGGGAATAGGCCTTTCAGGCACCAAGGCCTTTACAAGAGCCACAGTGGTTCATGTAAGTGCTTTTTTTTTGGTGGTTGTTTCGCTGCCCTCGTTATTTCTTTCTTTATTTCCTGATGACACACTGGGGGTCATTTTAATCTCAATTGCCCGGCTGGAAACTGATAGGATTGGGTTGGCTTTACACCCCGGTGGATTTGGCTGTCCTCCGCTGGCAACCCAATGGGCAGAGTATATCCGAAGGTGCACCACACCCATGAGCAAAGATGTGCCCTTTGTTTTCGGGTCCCAGCCTCTTTGCACTCAGGCCTTCTGGCTGCTGCTGAAGATTGTCAGCCAGAAGACCCTGAGGCCTTCGGATCATTTTGGTGGGGGGGCGGAGGGGTAGCGTCGAAATAAAAATGAATTTGCCTGCTGAATCTTCAGGCTACCGCCCAGGACCCGCAATGTACCAGTGCAAGCCTTTAAGCCTGGTTTCCTTGGATGCCCCGTCACTGACGATCAGGAGACTGAGGCAGGAGGTTGGGAACACTCCTTCCCATCTCATTGCCATTCTAACACTGGGGCCGGTGCCTAATCCAGGACATCTGACTGGGGACGCCAGGATTATCTCAGGGCAGCTCAGTGAGGTCAGAGACCCGATGGAATGGGTTCTTCATCCTTTCGTCCCCTGCCTGAAAACAGTGCATTCCCCAGACGAATATCTCTCCCAGGTCTCATTTGCCAACAGGTCAAAGTAACTTTCAGCTTGATGGATCCAAGTAAGATGGGACTTCTTAGGCAGCTCCAATAGATATCTGGGTTACGTATGCGCCCGGAAAGACAGGACTTCATGGGCCGTACCGCTGAAGATGAGCCATATGACTAAACAAGATCTGTCCTGAATCACTACTGTGATATGAGATAGCCCAGTTCTGGAGGTGACAGCTGCATTTTAGATGAAATCAAACCAACAAATACTCAGGATGTGATGTTGGCACTGCATATGAAAACATGAAGAGTCAGATTTCAGAAGGGTCCAGGTCTTAAAACCATGAAGTACGACGGAGAGTACGCAGAGCAATGGAATGAAAATTGGGCGAGGTATAAAACGGGCTGCCGATTCGCTATCGCCCCCCCACCCCTGTTTTTTGCGCGACCGCCCAACGAGAATTTATACCCCAAAGTTTGGACTGAAGGTGGAGCTCCTTTACAATCCTCGTCATCAACTTCAAAACACAACCATCAATAGTAGAACTCAAGCACCCGATGCGTTCTCTCCATCATCATGTGTCCTAGCCCCAGTCTCAGGTGAGCATCCATCACTGACGTGAGTGTGAATTTTTTCCACCTCACTAGCCATTCTCTGAGTGAAAATGCTGATTTGGATGAACAGTTGGCATTTTTTTTACTGCAAGCCCAGCCAAGGATCAGGCTAAACTGCACATGGTGAGAATTCTCTTTAAAAGAGGTACCGATGGCAAGACTCCGATTCTTATATTCCTTGTGAAATTTAGTAGTAACTTATAATTATCTGTGCTTTGTAATGCTAAATATTGAAAATACGGATGGGGAAATAACTGGAACTCCAGTCTTTGTAAAGGACGGTAAATAGCAGGTACCAACGTTTAAATATTTGGTTCTAGTTTTTGTTCCTTTCTTACGCATTGTAAGCTAAATTACACCACAAATATGTTTACATGGATTTACTCAAAATATTGATCCCCTTTGCAATTATTATTACACAGAAGGAAATATCAATAACATCTGGTCAGTTTTTCAAGTATCACTGATACAGCTCACGCTCGAAGGTTTCTCCCTTTCATGTTGACCTTTCAGGGTCTTTCCTTTGGCTATTTACTGTCTCACATTGCCCACCATAAGGAAAGCAATACATTTTAATATTAAATTACAATAAATATCATTAAATATTCACTTCTAATGCATCTTATTGTAGATGGGAGCAGGAAGTTGCAAAGGGACACAGACAGACTAAGTGGATGGACAAAATATGGCAGATGGAGTTCAATGTGGAGAAGTGTGAGGTCATCCACTATGGATCTGAGAAAGACAAAATCAGAATATTTTCTTAATGGTGAGAGATTAGGAGCTGTGGAAGAGCAAAAGGGTCTGGGTGTCCATGTGCACAGGTCATTAAAAGCTAGTGCGCAGGTGCAAAAAGTCATCAAAAAGGCTAATGGAATGTCAGCCTATATTTCAACGGGGTTGGAATACAAAAGTGAGGAAGTGATGCATTCAGTTTTAGGCATCGAGCCTCAGGAAAGATATATTGGCACTGGAGGGGATACAGCGCAGATTCACTAGAATGATACCGGGCTCAAATTGTGAAAATATGAGGACAGATTGAATAACTTGGCTTCTATTCCCTTGAGTTTAGAAGGTTGAGGGGTGATCAAATTGGGGTATTTAAAATAATAAAGGGATTCAATAGGGTAGATACAAAATTCCTCCGCTGGGGGATAATCTTAAAATTAGAGCTAGGTCATTTAGGACATTTTTTTTATTAGTTCCTGGGATGTGGGCGTCGCTGGCGAGGCCAACATTTATTACCCATCTCTAATTGCCCTCGAGAAGGTGGTGGTGAGCTGCCTCCTTGAACCGCTGCAGTCCGTGTGCTGAAGGTTCTCCCACAGTGCTGTTAGGTAGGGAATTCCAGGATTTTGACCCAGCGACAATGAAGGAACGGCGATATATTTCCGAGTCGGAATGGTGTGTGACTTGGAGGGAAACGTGCAGGTGGTGTTGTTCGCATGTGCCTGCTGCCCTTGTCCTTCTAGGTGGTAGAGGTTGCGGGTTTGGGAGGTGCTGTCGAAGAAGCCTTGGCGAGTCGCTGCAGTGCATCCTGTGGATAGTACACACTGCAGCCATGGTGCACCGGTGGTGAAGGGAGTGAATGTTTATGGTGGTGGATGGAGTGCCAATCAAGCGGGCTGCTTTGTCCTGGTTGGTGTCAAGCTTCTTGAGTGTTGTTGGAGCTGCACTCATCCAAGCAAGTGGAGAGTATTCCATCACACTCCTGACTTGTGCCTTGTAGATGGTGGTAAGGCTTTGGGGAGTCAGGAGGTGAGTCACTCGCCGCAGAATACCCAGCCTCTGACCTGCTCTCGTAGCCACAGTATTTATATGGCTGGTCCAGTTAAGTTTCTGGTCAATGGTGACCCCTTGGATGTTGATGGTGGGGGATTTGGCAATGGTAATGCTGTTGAATGTCAAGGGGAGGTGGTTTATCTCTCTCTTGTTGGAGATGGTCATTGCCTGGCACTTGTCGGGTGCAAATGTTACTTGCCACTTATCAGCCCAAGCCTGGATGTTGACCAGGTCTTGCTGCATGCGGGCACAAACTGCTTCATTATCTGAGGGGTTGCGAATGGAACTGAACACTGTGAAATCATCAAGGAGCATCCCCATTTCTGACCCTATGATGGAGGGAAGGTCATTGATGAAGCAGCTGAAGATGGTTGGGCCTAGGACACTGCCCTGAGGAACTCCTGCAGCAATGTCCTGGGGCTGAGATGATTGGCCTCCAAAAAACACAACCATCTTCCTTTGTGCTAGGTATGACTCCAGCCAATGGAGAGTTTTCCCCCTGATTCCCATTGACTTCAATTTTACTAGGGCTCCCTGGTGCCACACTCGGTCAAATGCTGCCTTGATGTCAAGGGCAGTCACTCTCACTTCACCTCTGGAATTCAGCTCTTTTGTCCATGTTTGGACAATCGCTGCAATGAGGTCTGGAGCCGAGGAGTCCTGGCGGAAGCCAAACTGAGCATCGGTGAGCAGGTTACTGGAGAGTAAGTGTCGCTTGATAGCACTGTCGACGACACCTTCCATCACTTTGCTGATGATTGAGAGTAGACTGATGGGACGGTAATTGGCTGGATTGGATTTGTCCTGATTTTTGTGGACAGGACACACCTGGGCAATTTTCCACATTGTCAGGTAGATGCCAGTGTTGTAGCTGTACTGGAACAGCTTGGCTAGAGGCGCAGCTAGCTCTGGAGAACAAGTCTTCAGCACTACAGCTGGGATGTTGTCCGAGCCCATAGCCTTTGCTGTATCCAGAGCACTCAGCCGTTTCTTGATGTCACGTGGAGTGAATCGAATTGTCTGAAGACTGGCTTCTGTGATGGTGGGGATATCAGAAGGAGGCCAAGATGGATCATCCACTCGGCACTTCTGGCTGAAGATGGTTGCAAATGCTTCAGCCTTGTTTTTTGCACTCACGTGCTGGACTCTGCCATCATTGAGGATGGGGATGTTCACAGAGCCTTCTCCTCCCGTTGGTTGTTTAATTGTCCACCGCCATTCATGACTGGATGTGGCAGGACTGCAGAGCTTTGATCTAATCCATTGGTTGTGGAATCGCTTAGCTCTGTCTATAGCACGTTGCTTCTGCTGTTTAGCATGTGTGTAGTCCTGTGTTGTAGCTTCACCAAGTCAATAGTAGTGCTACCGAGCCACTCTTGGTGATGGACATTGAAGTCCCCCACCCAGAGTACATTTTGTGCCCTTGCTACCCTCAGTGCTTCCTCCAAGTGGTGCTCAACATGGAGGAGGACTGATTCATCAGCTGAGGGAGGACGGTAGGTTGTAATCAGCAGGAGGTTTCCTTGCCCACGTTTGGCCTGATGCCATGAGATTTCATGGGGCCTGGAGTCAATGTTGAGGACTCCCAGGGCCACTCCCTCCTGACTGTATATCATTGTACCGCCACCTCTGGTCAGTCTGTCCTGCCGGTGGGACAGGACATACCCAGGGACGTTGGCTGAAAGGTATGATTCTGTGAGTATGGCTATGTCAGGCTGTTGTTTGACTAGTCTGTGGGACAGCTCTCCCAATTTTGGCACAAGTCCCCAGATGTTAGTGAGGAGGACCATTGCAGGGTCGACTGGGCTTGGTTTGCCTTTGTCGTGTCCGGTGCCTCATGGTCTGTCCGATTTTATTCTTATTGTGACTTTCTGTAGCGAGATTGTACAACTGAGTGCCTTGCTAGGCCATTTCAGAGGGCGATTAAGAATCAACCACATTGCTGGAGTAACATATAGGCCAGACCGGGTAAGGACAGCAGGTTTCCTTATTAGTGAACTACAGGCCAGTTAGCCTGACTTCAGTAGTCGGGAAAATGCTGGAGTCTATTATTAAGGACATGGTAATGGGGCACTTCGAAAATCATAATATGATTAGGCAGAGTCAACTTGCTTTTATGAAAGGGAAATTGTGTTTGATAAATCTATTAGAGTTTTTTGAGGATGTAACTAGCAGGGTAGATAAAGGGGAACCAATGGATGTTGTATATTTGGATTTTAAAAAGGCATTCGATAAGGTGCCACATAAAAGGTTGTTACACAAGATAAGGGCTCGTGGGGTTGGGGGTAATATATTAGCATGGTTAGAGGATTGGTTAACGGACAGAAAACAGAGAGTAGGGATAAACGGGTCATTTTCAGGTTGGCAGGCTGTAACTAGTGGGGTGTAGCAAGGATCAGTGCTTGGGCCTCAGCTATTTACAATCTGTATTAATTATTTAGATGAAGGGACCGAGTACAATGTATCCAAGTTTGCTGACGATACAAAGCTAGGTGGGAAAGTAAGCTATGAGGAGGACACAAAGAGTCTACAAAGGGATATAGACAGGTTAAGTGAGTAGGCAAGAAGGTGGCAGATGGAGTATAATGTGGGGAAATGTGAGGTTATTCACTTTGGTAAGAAGAATAGAAAAACAGAACATTTTTTAAATGGTGAGAAACTATTAAATGTTGGTGTTCAGATGGATTTGGGTGTCCTTGAACATGAAATACAAAAAGTTAACATGCAGGTACAGCAAGCAATTAGGAAGGTAAATCGTATGTTGGCCTTTATTGCAAGGGGGTTGGAGTACAAGAGTAAGGAAGTCTTGCTGCAATTGTACAGGGTTTTGTTGAGACCACACATGACCATACAGTTTTGGTCTCCTTATCTAAGGAAGGATATACTTGACTTAGAGGCGGTGCAACAAAGGTTCATTAGATTGATTCCTGGGATGAGAGGGTTGTCCTATGAGGAGAGATTGAGTAGAATGGGCCAATGCTCTCTGGAGTTTAGAAGAATGAGAGATGATCTCATTGAAACATACAAGATTCTGAGGGGGCTTGACAGGGTGGATGCTGAGAGGTTGTTTCCCCTGGCTGGAGAGTCTGGAACTAGGGGACATAGTCGCAGGATAAGGGGTCGGCCATTTAGGACATGGATGAGGAGAAATTTCTTCACTCAGAGGATTTTGAATGTTTGGAATTCTCTACCCCAGATGCCTATGGATGCTCAGCCGTTGAATGTATTCAAGACTGAGATCGATAGATTTTTGGACTCTAGGGGAATCAAGGGATTGTGGGGACCGGGCAGGAAAGTGGAGTTGAAGTCAAAGATCAGTTATGATTTTATTGAATGGCGGAGCAGGCTCGAGGGGCCGAATGGCCTACTCTTGTTCCTATTTCTTATGTTCTTATGTTAGCTCAAAATTGAATGGCCGGCCATCAGTAACTGTCTAGGTTCAGATATGAGCATTTAAGTGAAATACTGTTGGGTGACTAGCTCCTGTAGAACTGTACCCCAGTATGAGTCTGCATCTGGAGAAAGGAGTGGAAAAAAATGGAAGAAAGCAAAATATTAGAAGAATGTTTCCTCAAAAGCTGAACAAAGTGATTTGTTCAAGAGATCAGTTAGAAATTGGATTAAATATAAAATCCTTGAGTCACCGACAGAGTTTAAACATCCCTCTGCTCTAATCTGTGGCTTGGATTAATACTTGAGATCATTTCTGAGAACGACTTGCTATTTTGCAGGTATGATTTAATTCTTTTAAGGCTCACCTACAATTGCATTTTACTCACAGCAAGCTGATACTTTCAGTTTAACACAATCCTGAGAAAGAGAAACGTTCAGGTCACAGGAGCAGAAAGAAACACATTCAGCAAAGACGCAGGGAAGGATTGGAGATAGACACAGAGATATAACCTGAGAGACATTCTCATCCACCATTGCCTTTCCTTCTAATGACCCTATTATTAGTGATAATGCAATGAATTTAGTCAACTAACTGGAGCTAACATTACCACTCCTCTACCAACCTGATGCCTTTTTCCATACGGGATCTGTGGTTGCAATTCTCTGAATTTTTCCCCTTCCAATGTATTTCATACTCCTACACCGAGAACTTCAACCTGTCCCACCGAACACAGGAGCCACATGACTGACTGTCCATATAAAGCACAGATTGTTGGCATACCTGCATTTTCTCCAGCTGCAAGATTACAATATAGTTAAATCCTAACAGATGTGATCCTGATGGATAGACTTTGGGTAGTGGATTTTTTTTTTCCTCTCCTTTTTCAGCCAACTCTCTCTCCTTCGAAGTATGATTCCAGGAAGGACAGGCACCTTGCCAAATGCTCGCTCTTCATCTGTGAGACTGTGAGCCTAGACGGTGATGTCAGCCGAACGTTCAACTGAATATCTCCTTCTTTTGGCTCGGTGTCAGTTTTTGTCTGATTGTGCTTCTGTGTGGTGCCTCGGGACATTTTCCTACATTAAAGGTGTTATATGAACACAGGTTGTTGTTGTTGTTGTTGTTGTTGTTGTTGTTGTTGTTGTTCATCATAGTCAAGGTCAGTCCTGTCCTGTCCTGTCCTCACCTGATGCTTCCAACAGGGGTCGCTGGATAGCAATTAGGAGTTTGAATTCTTTCACAATTTCCCCCTTGTTCAACCCAGGGACAACGAGGCCAATTGTGATAACTCTACCATGCCAGCTGAGATCATCTAATTTAGCACAGACTGGGGATTAAACCTGGAACCTTCCTAGATTGTACGGCTCAGCTACTGACTGCTTTAACGAGCCAGGCTATTGGGGAAGCCCCTGTTAATGCTTTGATTTATATTCGTATAGATAGCAATGGTAAACAATCGAGTTATCTGTAATTCCACTTGTAATAACCTTTCTCGTCCATCTTGATCCCTGGCATGCAGCAAAATTCCACTTCAGCTTGTTTCAACTTACTTTTATTTTCGTCTGTTTGTTGAAACGTTCTTTACCAAGAAAAAATATAAGAGCCGTGCAATGCCAGATGCTGTTGGCAACCGAACGCTGTGTTCACATTGCCAATTGCATCATTGCACCATCTCTGAAAAGAAGCACAGTGAAGTGTCCTGCAAGATAAATTGCCATAAGCCCCTCTCCCAACCCCCAGCAATGGGAAAAACAGGACTTTAAAACGCAAATAACTTCATATAAGCAAGATGTTCTCAAAACAGATGTTAAGTGGGGCTCCCACTAATTACACTTTTAACCTCCCCCTATTTAGGTCACTAACAGCCATTTCAATAAGGTATCGTAGCTATATCTAAACAGTAACAGTCATAGCTACTGCCAATGGAAAGTCTACTTCCAGGGAAGTGCATATGTTTCAGGATGCAACTAGAGGAATAAATGTAGCTCGGGTGATCTGAGCCATTTCACCTCCAGGAAGACCCACAACCTCTTTTGTTCCCTGAAGGAGTTCCCAGAAAAACTCTCCATTCATTATTCCTGCAGACTTTTACAAATTGCACTAAATCATAAACAACTATTTAAATGAAACCCAGCCCAAGGCTTGAAGGCAGTTGGACTTGTTTGAATTGATTGGCGAGCTTCCTGAATGGAAAGCGATAAGTAGATTCTCATTTACGTGTCAAAACTAAACAACGACAGTTGTAATATCCAGATTGTAATCTTTTATGATTTTGCCACTGAGATAACCTTTGTGCATTCATGATTTTATTGTATTGCAAAACAGATAATGTTATCTCCTCTGTTTACCTTCAGGACTACAAGATTTGTTAACTTCTGAAACTATTTGCTGGAGCACGGAGTTTGCATTTCTTCCTTTTTGCCACCAGTTTTCACCAGCCCCCTTCTCCTCACTTGAAGGTGTTCACTCCTTGAACGGCATCAATTCCGAGGGTACTAGGAACGATCCAAAGAAGAAAGAAAGAACTTGCATTTATATTGCGCTTTTCACGACCTCAGGACATCCCAAAGCACTTTAAAGCCAATGAAGTACTTTTGAAGTGCAGTGACTGTTGTAATGTAGGAAACGTGGCAGCCAATTTACTCACAGAAAGGTCCTACAAACAGCAATGAGACAAATGACCAGTGATGTTGGTTGAGGGATAAATATTGGCAAGGACACCAGAGTAAACTATCTTGCTCTTCATTGAAATATTGCCATGTGATCTTTTGCATCCTCCCAAGAGAGCAGACAGGACCTCGGTTTAATGTCTCATTCAAAAGACGGCACCTCTGACAGTGCAGCACTCCCTCAGTACTGCACTGGAGTGTCAGCCTAGATTTTGTGCTCAAGTCTCTGGCAGTTCCTCATGTGTGATCCCAGATAGTGAGGGGTCGATTTTAACTCAGGGTGGGGTCGGAGTGTGGGGGCACCGAAGTGGGCAGCACGCCTGAAAGTCAGGGATGAAGTGAGGTGAGGCCTGGCCGATTTTTACAGCCGGGCTGTACTTTAATTTTTCACATCTGTCTCCTGCCTATGGCCGTCAGGAATGATGTCAAAGCTGGCGGGCAGCTGCGGGAATTAGGGCGGGAGCTGGAGGCCGCCAGGGACCCAAGGGAACGGTCCCTGGCACAAGGTAAGTGCTGGGGGGTGGGTGGTTCTCAGACGCATGCCGGTGTGAGAAGAGAGAGGGAAGGCAGAGGCAGGAGAGATCCAAGGATTCCTTTCAGGGCCCGGAGGAGAATCCCTCAAGGAATCCTCCCAAGGATTAAAAATGGAAACTAACCTCTGCCCCTTCTGGCCACTCTGCTGTCATCAGGTGGACCTCCCCGCCGAGTTTCAGTAAAAGTAGCGCCGCAGCGCCGATGACATCAGCGAGGCACGACTTTAACATTTCAATTAGGCGCCCGCCTTGGAGACCTTGAAATTCGGTGAAGGCAAAATGGCGGCAGGTGGGAATGGAGCGACCTCGGGCAGTTAAGTCGACTCGCCCGCTTTTATTTCCTTCCGCAGCGTTCACGCCCGGTGGGAGGGGTAGTAATGTCAACCCCTGAGTGTCTGCAGTTAAAGAATTTCAACCACAGGGTGGGGGGGGGCACAGCGGCCAAGCTGAATCCTGCCCGCTCCTGATAGCCACACATGCTTTGCAGGAACTCGCAAGTGAATCACAAGTGTTGGTAATATTAACGGCATTGGTATAACTGGAAGTAGGCAGACAGGGTTTAGAGGGTTAAGTTATGAGGACAGGTTGCATAAACTTGGCTTGTATTCCCTTGAGTACAGGAAATTGAGGGCTGATGTGATCGAGGTGTTTAAAATGTTACAAGGATTTGATAGGGCAGATACGTAGAAACTATTTCCTCTGATGGGGGAATCAGGAACAAAGGGACATGATCTTAAAATTAGAGCCAGGCCATTCAGGAGCAAAATCAAGAAGCACTTTTTCACACAAAAGGATAGTAGAAATCTGGAACTCTCTCCCCCAAAAGGCTGTGGATTCTGGGTCAGTTAGAGCTTTCAAGATCGAGATCGATAGATTCTTGATGGGTAATCCTAGGGTTCTAAAAGAGGTGGCTGCAGAGATAGTGGATGCATGGGTTATGATCTTCCAAAATTCCCTAGATTCTAGAACGGTCCCAGCAGATTGGAAGGTAGCAAATGTAAACCCGCTATTCTAGAAAGGAGGGAGAGAGAAAACAGGGAACTACTGGCCAGTTAGCCTGACATCAGTCATCAGAAAATGCTGGAATCCATTATTAAGGAAGTGGTAACAGGGCACTTAGAAAATCATAATATAATTAGGCAGAGTCAGCATGGTTTTATGAAAGGGTAATTGTGTTTGACAAATCTATTAGAGTTTTTTGAGGATTTAACTAGCAGAGTAGATAAAGGGGAACCAGTGGATGTAGTATATTTGGATTTCCAAAAGGCATTCGATAAGGTGCAACATAAAAGGTTGTTAGCAAGATAAGGGCTTATGGGATTGGGGGTAATATATTAGCATGGATAGAGGATTGGTTAACGGACAGAAAACTCAGAGTAGGAATAAACGGTTGGCAGGCTGTAACTAGTGGGGTGCTGCAAGGATCGGTGCTTGGGCCTCAGCTATTTACAATCTATATTAATGACTTGGATGAAGGGACCCAGTGTAATGTATCCAAGTTTAGACCATAAGAGACCATAAGAGTTAGGAGCAGGAGTAGGCCATTCGGCCCCTCGAGCCTGCTCCGCCATTTAATGAGATCATGGCTGATCTGATTTTTACCTCAACTCCACTTTCCCGCCCTTTCCCCATATCCTTTGACTCCCTTGCTGATCAAAAATTTGTCTAACTCAGCCTTGAATGTATTCAATGACTCAGCCTCCACAGCTTTTTGGGGTAAAGAATTCCAAAGATTCACGACCCTCTGGGAGAAGAAATTCCTTCTCATTTCCGTCTTAAATGGGTGACCCCTTATTCTGAGACTATGCCCCCTAGTTTTAGATTCCCCCATGAGGGGTAACATCCTCTCAGCATCTACCCTATCGAGTCCCTTCAGAATCTTGTATGTTTCAATAAGATCTCCTCTCATTCTTCTAAACTCCAATGAGTATAGACCCAACCTGTTCAATCTTTCCTCATAAGACAACCCTTCCATACCCGGAATCAACCTAGTGAACCTTCTCTGAACTGCCTCCAATGCAAGTAAATAAGGGCACCAGAACTGTATGCAGTACTCCAGATGTGGTCTCACCAGCACCCTGTACAGTTGTAGCATGGCTTCCCTGCTTTTATACTCCATCCCCCTAAAAATAAAGGCCAATATTCCGTTTGCCTTCCAGATTACCTGTTGCACCTGTATGTTGACTTTTTGTGTTTCATGTACGAGGACACCCAGATCCCTCTGTACTGCAGCATTTTGTAGTATTTCTCCATTCAAATAATATTTTGCTTTTTTATTTTTCCTCCCAAAGTGGATGACTTCTCATTTTGCCACATTATATTCCATCTGCCAATTTTTTGCCCATTCACTTAACCTGTCAATGTCCCTTTGCAGACACTTTGTGTCCTCATCGCAACTTGCTTTTCCACCTATCTTTGTATCATCAGCAAATTTGGTCACAAGACACTCTGTTCCTTCATCCAAGTCATTGATTTATATTGTAAACAATTTTACAACACCAAGTTATAGTCCAGCAATTTTATTTTAAATTCACAAGCTTTCGGAGACTTCCTCCTTCCTCAGGTAAATGTTTGGACCATAGACCAGGAAGGAGGAAGTCTCCGAAAGCTTGTGAATTTAAAATAAAATTGCTGGACTATAACTTGGTGTTGTAAAATTGTTTACAATTGTCAACCCCAGTCCATCACCGGCATCTCCACATCATGATATATATTGTAAACAGTTGAGGCCCCAGCACTGAGCCCTGCGGCACCCCACTAGTTACAGATTGCCATTTTGAAAATGACCCTTTTATCCCGACTCTTTGTTTTCTGTTAGTTAGCCAATCCTCTATCCATGCCAATATATTACCCCCAACACCATGAGCTCTTATCTTGTGCAGTAATCTTTTATGTGACACCTTATCGAATGCCTATTGGAAATCCAAATATACTGCATCCATTGGTTCCCCTTTATTCACCCTGCCCGGTACTTCCTCAAAGAACTCTAATAAATTTGTCAGACAAGATTTCCCTTTCATAAAACCATGTTGACTCTCCTTGATTGTATTATGAGTCTCCAAATATCCTGCTACTACTTCCTTAATAATGGATTCTAGCATTTTCCCAGTGACAGATGTTAGGCTAACTGGTCTATAGTTACTTGCTTTCTGTTTCACTCCCTTCTTGAATAGGGGTGTTAAGTTTGCGGTTTTCCAATCCGCTGGGACCTTTCCAGAATCTAGTGAATTCTGGAAGATTACAACCAATGCATCCACTATCTCTGTAGCCACTTCCTTTAAGACCCTTGGATGCAAGCCATCAGGTCCAGGGGACTTGTCAGCCTTTAGACCGATTAGTTTACCTAGTACTTTTTCTCTAGTGATGGTGATTGTTTTTAGTTCCTCCCTCCCCTTTGCCCCTTGATTATCTACTATTATTTGTATGTTATTAGTGTCTTCTACTGTGAAGACAGATACAAAAAACCTGTTCAATTCCTCTGCCATTTCCTTGTTTTCCATTATTATTTCCCCAGTCTCATCTTCTAAGGGACCAATGTTTACTTTAGCTACCCTCTTCCTTTTTATATACTTGTAGAAGCTTTTACTGTCAGTTTTTATATTTCTTGCTAGTTTACTCTCATAATTTATTGTCTCTCTCTTTATTATTATTTTAGTCATCCTTTGCTGATTTTTAAAGTTTTCCCAATCTTTGGGCTTACCAGTAATCTTTGCCATGTTGTATGCTTTTTCTTTTAACCTGATACCATCCTTCACTTCCTTAGTTAGCCATGGTTGGTTCAACCTTTTTGTGGAGTCTTTCCTCCTCACAGGGATATATTTTTGTTGCGAGTCATAAAATATCTTTTTAAATGTTTGCCATTGTTTATCCACCATCATACCATCTAATCTGTTTACCCAGTCCACTTTAGCCAATTCCGCCCTCATTCCATTATAATTGCCCTTATTTAAGTTTAATACAGTAGTTTCAGACCCAAGATCTTCACTCTCAAACTGGATGTGAAATTCTATCTTGTTATGATCACTGCTTCTCAAGGGATCCTTTACTTTGGGATCATTAATTAATCCTGTTTCATTACACATTACCAGATCCAAAATGGCTTGTCCCCTGGTTGGTTCCCCAATATATTGGTCTAAGAAACAGTCCCGAATACACTGTATGAACTCCTCCTCAGGGCTATTTTTGCCAATTTGATTTGTCCAATCAATGTGAAAGTTAAAATCGCCCATGATTATTGCATTACCTTTTTTACAAGCCCCCCTTATTTCCTGATTAATATTTTGCCCCACAGTATAGCTACTGTTAGGGGACCTATGAACTACTTCCACCAGTGATTTCTTTCCCTTGCTATTTCTTACCTCCACCCAAATTGATTCGACATCTTGATCTTCTGAGCCAAGATCATAAGAACATAAGAACATAAGAAATTGGAGCAGGAGTAGGCCAATCGGCCCCTCGAGCCTGCTCCGCCATTCAATAAGATCATGGCTGATCTGATCCCAACCACAAATCTAAAGAACACAAGAAGTCGGAGCAGGACCCGGCCACATAGCCCCTGGGCCCTCTCCGCCACCCACAGGGCATTGACCGATCCGAACTCAGCTTCATGTCCAATTTCCTGCCCGCTCCCCATAACCCCATTTCTCATTATTATATCAATATCATCCTTTATTAACAGAGTTATCCCCCACCTTTATCTTTTTTCCTATCCTTCCGAAATGTTAAATAACCCTGAATATTTAGCTCCCAAACTTGGTCATCTTGCAGCCATGTCTCTGTAATGGCTATGAGATCATACCCATTTGTTTCTATTTGTGCCATCAATTCATCTATCTTATTACGAATGCTGCGTGCATTCAGATAAAGAACCTTTAATTTTGTCTTTTTACCATTCTTTCCTACCCCGGCCCCATTTGCTAGTGCACGCTTATATTTCAGGTTTCAGGATTAAAACACCTATTTGTATTACAGGAGATAGTCTCTGCCAGACCAGAGGTTTGATCATTGTTCTGCTGGTTTTAAAAAAGTGGGATCTCTTTATGACACCTAGGTGGGCTTATTGACAGAATTTCAGTTTTAATGTCTATGATCTGAATAGTCTATTTTTGCTGTTATGTTATGTTTGCTGACGATACAAAGCTAGGTGGGAAAGTAAGCTGTGAGGAGGACACAAAGAATCTGCAAAGCAAAAAAGACAGGTTAAGTGAGTGGGTGAGAAGGTGGCAGACGGATTATATTGTGGGGCAATGTGAGGTTATTCACTTCGCTAAGAAGAATAGAAAAACAGAATATTTTTTAAATGGTGAGAAACTATTAAATGTTGGTGTCCAGAGAGACTTGGGCGTCCTCATAAAAGAAACACAGAAAGTTAGCATGCAGGTACAGTAGGCAATTAGGAAAGCAAATGGTATGTTGGCCTTTATTACAAGGGGGTTGAAGTACAAGAGTAAGGAAGTCTTACTACAGTTGTACAGGGCTTTAGTGAGACCTCACCTGGAGTACTGTGTACAGTTTTGGTCTCCTTATCTAAGGAAGGATATACTTGCCTTAGAGGCACTGCAACAAAGGTTCACCAGATTACTTCCTGGGATGAGAGGGTTGTCCTATGAGGAGAGGTTGAGTAGAATGGGCCTATACTCTCTGCAGTTTAGAAGAATGCAAAGTGATCTCATTGAAACATATAAGGTTCTGAGGCGGCTTGGCAGAGTAGATGCTGAGAGGTTGTTTCCCATGGCTGGAGAGTTTAGATCTAGAGGGCATAGTCTCAGGATAAGGGGTCAGCCATTTAAGACTGAGATGAGGAGGAATTTCTTCACTTAGAGGGTTATGAATCTTTGGAATTCCAATACCCCAGAGGGCTGTGAATGCTGAGTCGTTGAGTATATTTAAGACTGAGATCGATAGATTTTTGGACTTTAGGGGAATCAAAGGATATGGGGATCGGGCGGGAAACTGGAGCTGAGGTTGAAGATCAGCCGTGATCTGATTGAATGGCGGAGCAGGCTCGAGGGGCCGAATGGTCTACTCTTGCTCCTATTTCTTATGTTCTCACGTTCTTATGTAAGGGTATCAAGGGATGTGGAGCAAAGGTGGGTAAGTGATCTAATTGAATGGCGGAGCAGGCCCGAGGGGCTCCTGTTCCTATATCCCTGGGGAGCGTATGTATTTTTGAAGCTGCTGGAGTTAAATCGGTCAGCCACATACTTTATAAAGTACCCAAGCTGGTTTGTGCTAGTTCGATGTAAGCCAGGCGGGAGGGAACCATAATTTGGAGTGGGAGCTAGCTCTGCTGGATTTACAGCCCTTTTTAATGTTAAAAAAATTCCAGCAGAAGTGGGACCGGATGTTTCTTACGCGTATATTTCTCCCACGTACTTACATTGCCACGACATCATCCTGGTGGAAGATGAGCCCGGTATCCTGACAGGAATCATGCAGACTAACCAATCGCTGTTAGGAAAGCAGCAAATAGAAATTCGCTCGGCTTTGAAAGAACATCTGGGCCTTTGTCCGCAGCAGCAAGGCGATGGTCCGTTCCTCCTCCTCGCAAGGCAGACGCCCAGGGAGCACGGTAAGTGGCATGGGTGCCTGCACCTTTTATGCAAATGACCATGTCTCCAGGGTGTAGGACGGGGGTCAAAGTAGGGCTGATTGACAGGCTGAAGTCCCGCCCCACCTCACCCTGGAATTTCAGGCGCTCATTGATTTGTGAAGCTCCTTCTCAAAATAGATCTCATGCAGTAAAGGAGCTGTAGGTATATTGTGAATAGGAGGCATCATTACACATAATATAAACACTTTGTGATTAAAACACCTATTTGTATTACAGGAGATAGACTCTGCCAGACCAGAGGTTTGATCATTGTTCTGTTGGTTTTAAAAAGGTGGGATCTCTTTATGGCATCTAGGTGGACTTATTGACAGAATTTCAGTTTAAATGTCTATGGATAACCTGTTCTGAATAGTCTATTTTTCAGCAAGGCAGTGGTCATCTCTCTGGTGTTCTGGTGTAGTTTGCCATTGAAGTGTCAGGAATTCAGAGTCACTGACTGAGTTCCCAATCTTGACCATGCCAGCTGGGGAAGGAGAACAGCAGAGGCCAGAGACCCTGACACAGGGAGATCAGATAGCAAGGCTCTCCAAACCGCTCAAATTGGTTAGCTCAAGGGGAGCATTGGTAGAAATCAGGGAGTCGAACATATTAATGATGGATGGTGCAGGAGATCCCAAATAGAGGTAGAAAATATTCGATTTGTTTTTTCATAAATTATGAGACGGTGCGTTCTTCACAGATATGAAAGACATTTGATATTGCCCACATGGTACTTGGCATAAGAACATAAGAAAAATGAATAGGAGTAGGCCATATGGTCCTTCAAGCCTGCTCCGCATACTTGAAATAAACATTGTAACCCTATATACCTGTCGAACTGGTCTTCCACCTCTGGGGTGGGACCTGGTTTTGCGTTCTAGCCTAAACTAATGGGATGAAAGTTACCTCTTTCTGGAGTGTGTAAAGTCCTCGATGTGAAATTAATTTCTTCGTCTCAACCCAATTCCTAATGGGCAGCAGCCCACGCGGCACAACAGTGTCCCTGATTCAGCACCAATTGGCATTCAGTTGGAAATCTCACTTAAGACAGGCCACAAGATGGCTGATGTGGAACTGGAAAAATGTCCCACTGGTCAATGGGAAGTACTTCATTCAAATTGGGTGAAATTAGGAGCTGCTTCTCCTCCATGATAATGGCATACAAGAGTGTGCCCATAGGGAATGCCATGCCTGGCCCTGAGAACCCCTGACTGTGGTAAGGGGTGTGGGGGAGGGGGCGGTAATCCGAATACCTGCTGGTGGTCTGACCCTGTGAGAAGTAGTCAGAAGCAAGCACAGGTGTCTGTAGACAGAATGGCAAAAAAAAACCTGCAGAAATCTGTAATCCAAACATCTCCAGACACTTCTGTGTCAGGAACTCCTCATTTCTGCCTTGAACAGCGGTGGAAATGGCTTCCAGCAAATTTTCCCGCAAAGAAAAAAAAATCTTCTGCGGTTCCTGCACAGTAAATGAGCCAGAAGCGTTCACCCCCAACATAATGTAGCCCGTGGGAAAATCTTCCTGCAACAAAGATTCCTCCCCGTCATGACACGAGACATTACGTGCCACATTCCTGTTAATATTATTATCACTGCATTAACTAGCTGAGACATCAGCAGAGCCTCCTGATGTTCCTTAACCCAGAGCTCAGAAGAGCACCCCTTACTTTACATACATGTAAGGAATCTTACAACACCAGGTTATAGACGAACAGTTTTATTTGAAAATCACAAGCTTTCGGAGATTATCTCCTTCGTCAGGTGAGCGAGTGAATGAGAGGTTCTCAAATCGCATATCTTATATTAGGCTGGGACACAATCACACCAATCAAAGGTGTCGTTGGTGTTCAGACAGGTTAGCCACGGAAAACAGTACGTCCCAGTATACTGAATACACAATGGGTCAAATTACACAGACAAAGAGAGAAAGAGACCCGAAAGGCAGAGAGAGAGAGAGAGAATGTCCAGTTGTATTAAAAACAGATAACTATTTTTTTCCCTTGCTGGTGGGGTTACGTGTAGCGTGACATGAACCCAAGATCCCGTTGAGGCCGTCCTCATGGGTGCGGAAATGATCGTTCCATTTCTTGCATCAGTCATCTCGATTGTCTCTTTGCCTGAATTGCCAGCTTAGTGTTGAATTATGATTACATTAAAACAAATTGAAAACCCTTAAACACAAAGGGGGATAATTTTGACTGTGTAACCATCGGCAGCCCGTGTTAGTCTATCCCGATTTTTATTTCCATTGAAATCAATCGGCTGACAATTCGCTATCACCCGTTTTACGCTCACACCAAGTCAAAATTACCCGCAAACAGTGGCTTGTTTCTTCAAACAGCTTGAATTTGTAAATTGAATACGTCAGTTATCACTAACTAAACCTAAAACCACCAGGTTCCTTTTAACCGAGCCCATTCGCCAGATTATCTTGTTCCATTGGAATGAAATCGGTGAACTGATTGCCCCCAGAGAGTGTGAGCCTTTCTCGATTTGACAACACTTAAACAAAATACACTGTGAGGATAACTCATCTGCTGACAGCAAATCAGTCCACTTCTTCCACAAGTTCAAAAGCAGTCTTCCAGGTACGAGTGATTTAGGACCCTCTCCTCATGGCACCCTCTGCCGTGAGTGAAACATTCTGTTCATTCTGCAAGCTTTGGTGTAGAATTTTAAATGCAGCCTCAAATGAATCCTGGAATGTTGTGCAACTGTTGGAGGTGAATTTCAGGAATGTATTTTAGGCATATAGGAACAGGAAGAGGCCATTCAGCCCCTCGAGCCTGTTCCACCATTTAATTAGATTATGGCTGATCTGTATGTTAACTCCATTTACCCGCCTTGGTACCATAACCCTTAAAACCCTTACCTAACAAAAATCGTTCAATCTCAGTTTTGACATTTTCAATTGACCCCCACCCTCAACAGCTTTTTTTGGGGGGGAGAGAGTTCCAGATTTCCACTACCCTGTGTGTGAAGAAGTGCTTCCTGACATATTCAAGAAGGAGATAGATATATTTCTTAACACTAAAGGGATAAGGGGAAAAAGCGGGAACAGGGTACTGAGTTAGATGATCAGCCATGATAATTTTGAATGGCGGAGCAGGCCCGAAGGGCCGAATGGCCTACTCTTGCTCCTATTTTCTATGTTTCTATGTTTCTATAAACCCTGAACAGCCAAGCTCTAATTTTAAGGTTATGCCCCCTTGTTCTGGACTCCCCTTTTAGCAAAGAAACTCGGATGGTAGCCGTTTCTGCCCAATTTTTGCTTTTGAAACGTTTCCCTGCGTTTTCTTGCAGTCTTTAAGCCTTCCCGTGTTCCATCCACTGAGTCGTCACTGGCCTCACTTGCGTATGTCAAGCTGAGAGCCACGGTGAAGCAGCTTTGAGTTTCCTGGATTTGGGCCGCTGCTGCTCTCGGGGTAAGTTAGACTGAGTTATGTGAAGTGCAGCGGCTGCCAGGATCTGCTGGTCAAGGCAGAAGTGAGGAGTTCCTGACGCAGTAGAGACTGGAGATGTTTGGATACAGATTACTGCAAGTATGAAATGATTTCTGAAGCATTTTTTGCCATTCTGCCTACAGAGACCTGCACTTGCTTCTGACTACTTCTCGCAAGGTCAGGCCACCAGCAGGTTTTCGGTCCCTGCCCCCCGCCCCTACCCACAGTCGGGGCTTCTCAGGGCCGGGTATGACATTCCGTATGGGCGCACTCTTGTATGCCATTATCATGGAGGAGGAGCAGCACCACAGGATGGAGCAAAGGAGACTCAGCCAGCATTCCTACATTACAACAGTGACTACAATTCAAAAGTACTTCACTGGCTATAAAGTGCTTTGGGACATCCTGAGGTTGTGAAAGGCACTATATAAATGCAAGTCTATCTATCAAGTCTATATTTACTGCAGTAGGCGTCACGGCCCATCATTACTGAAGTCTTCTCTTCTGTGGAACAAGGTCTACCTTTGATACATGTAAGGAATCTTACAACACCAGGTTATAGTCCAACAGTTTTATTTGAAAATCACAAGCTTTCGGAGGCTTTCTCCCTCATCAGTTGAGTGTGGGATTCCTTGAAGGTTACCGCATATATAGTCAGAGAACAATGCCTGGTGATTACAGATAATCTTTCCAACTGCCCGTTGTCAAGGCAATCAGACAGAGAGACAGTACATACAGGACTACTGAATATACAAACGGTCTGAACCCAAAGACAGAGAGAGAGAGAGAGAAACATCCGAAAGGAAGAGAAAGAGAGAGAATGACCAGTTGTATTAAAAACAGATAACTCTTTTTTCGCTGGTGGGGTTACGTGTAGCGTGTATCTGTTTTTAATACAACTGGTCATTCTCTCTCTTTCTCTTCCTTTCGGATGTTTCTCTCTCTCTCTCTCTGTCTTTGGGTTCGGACCGTTTGTATATTCAGTAGTCCTGTATGTACTGTCTCTCTGTCTGATTGCCTTGACAACGGGCAGTTGGAAAGATTATCTGTAATCACCAGGCATTGTTCTCTGACTATATATGCGGTAACCTTCAAGGAATCCCACACTCACCTGACGAGGGAGAAAGCCTCCGAAAGCTTGTGATTTTCAAATAAAACTGTTGGACTATAACCTGGTGTTGTAAGATTCCTTACGTTTGTCCACCCCAGTCCATCACCGGCATCTCCACATCATACCTTTGATACCACAGCATTACCTCCTTTTCCCTACTTTCACATAAAGGGACATTCCCTCAAACCACTATCGATCCTCTCACATGACCACACATCAGCCCTCATTGCTCCTATATGGCTGTGCCAATCATCATCACCTGAGTGAAGATGTCAGCAACTGATAGGTACATACACTCTTTCCTGTACGACTCTGACTTCCATCAGTAACAAAGCACCATGTCAGTGCACAGTCTGTTTTATGACAGTGAATTGCAAAGTGCAGACAGTCAACCTGGGGATTAATTTTCACCTTCACCTGGGCAGCAGTCTGGCAGAGGAGATCACCCACGGGTTATAGAACCTGTCCGGTTTTCATCCCATTGTGGGATGAATATTGAGTGGGCTCTGCAGCGAGCGGCCAATCTGCTCTGCCAGATTACCACCCAGGTGGTGACGGTGCAAATGACCCCCCCTACTCTTTCCTAACACTGTGCTTCGCCTGGGTGCCTACAAGTGCCTTTTTTTTTATTCTCGTGCTCTTCTAGGTGCCTCCTGAGGGCCAGGATTGCAGGAAGTAATTGGCTGCTCACGCTGTACAAAAGGCTAATGGGACTGAGTGGCTCTCGGTTCATGGTAGCTTGCTCCTTGGCAGCTTGGTGCCCGCTACAGTGTATAGTGCTATGAGGGGGGGGTGGATGGAGGCCAGGCATGTGCTGCTGCCCTGAGGGATGGCAGTGTCATGCAGCTGTGACTCCTGGGTGGCTTGGTCCTCATTACCCTCTTCACCACCATCATATCCTTCCTCCTCCTGTGCCACCCATTACTATAGTGGATCTGCAGGAAAGGAGGATAGAAGCCAAGAGTGGGTGAGCATCACCCCTTCTGATTAAGGAGACGGAAAAGAGGGTCGAAGGCTGTGGGTGTATGGTGCTTTACAGGGATGCCAGGGCGATAGTATAGGCACTCATAGGTACATAGGAACAGGAGTAGGCCATTCAGCCCCTCGTGCCTGCTCACAGATCAGCCATAAGATCATGGCTGATCTGTGATCTAACTCCATATACCTGCCTTTGGCCCATATCCCTTAATACCTTTGGTTGCCAAAAAGCTACCTATCTCACATTTAAATTTAGCAATTGAGCTAGTATCAATTGTCGTTTGCGGAAGAGAGTTCCAAACTTCTACCACCCTTTGTGTGTAGAAATGTTTTCTAATCTCGCTCCTGAAAGGTCTGGCTCTAATTTTTAGACTGTGCCCCCTACTCCTAGAATCCCCAACCAGCGGAAATAGTTTCTCTCTATCCACCCTATCCGTTCCCCTTAATATCTTATAAACTTCGATCAGATCACCCCTTAACCTTCGAAACTCTAGAGAATACAACCCCAATTTGTGTAATCTCTCCTCGTAACTTAACCCTTGAAGTCAGTTAGTAAACTGGGACCGGCAAAATGCCACGGTCCTTGCCATCTCCCTGGCAAAAGCTGAGTGCCTCTCCAAGATCTCCATGGCATTCTACTCGAAGAGTGTGAGATACTTAAGGTGGGGGCAGTCCCCTCTGGCGGCCTACCAGTGGCGGGCATTGCACGCCAATTCAACCTGCAAGAAGACGGACTAAATAAAGGTAAGGCTAGCAGTTGTAGAGTGTGTGCCAAGTGGCATTGGAAAGGTGAAGGAAGAGATGTGGGGAATGGGGCTGTTAAAGTGTAAGATGGGGTTTTACGGTCGTGCATGTATGTCGCTGCTGTGAGGGGAGCTGGGTAGCCATAGTGCAAGATGCCAAGTTGGAGCCCTATTAACCAGAGAGCACTGTGAAGGGTTAGTTGTAGAAGCATTGCTTTGAGAGAGTGAAGAGTGTGTTGGTACTCGGTTTGGGCTAGGAACAAAAGGGAGAGTGCATGCCCTGGTGAGGATGTGGCACTGTCAGTGGCACTGTTCCGCAATCCTGGGGGTGAGGGAGTTGGCAGTCAGTGCCTG
This sequence comes from Heptranchias perlo, assembly GCF_035084215.1. Taxonomy (NCBI): domain Eukaryota; kingdom Metazoa; phylum Chordata; class Chondrichthyes; order Hexanchiformes; family Hexanchidae; genus Heptranchias; species Heptranchias perlo. The sequence goes on along the minus strand of NC_090327.1, from coordinate 133,436,505 downwards.
TGCAATCTCCCTCCAGGTAGCACAAGTGATAATTCTGGGTGACTTAATGGCATCCACATCCTGGAGTGTTCTGCCTTCAATGCCCTCCAGGAGGGGTTGGAGGTCTGAATGAGTGAAGTTGTGCATTATTCTCTGCCTTGGTGCCATCCCCTGCTGCCCTCTGGGTCCAGGTGGTGCTTGAGTGGTTGAGTGGTTATAATTATGTACAAGTGCAATAAAAATATCGCTAAGACATGCTGTGTAATTATTACAGAGTGAAGTAAAGGGAGGTGGCAAGGACGACGGCATCTTGCTGGAGTCAATTTACTAACTAAGTACCTATACCATCGCCCTAGCATCCCTGTGAAGCACCATACACCCACAGATGTTCCTCTTACTATTTGACCCCCAGTCTGCTGCTGAAGAGTGCCGGCCAAACTGTTTTAAAGGCTGCACAGAGTTTTCCAGGTAGTTTGGCTGCTTACACCGGTTTTACACAGTTTTTACACCAATGAGAATGCAAATGAGCAGGCCCAGGGAGCCCACATGTAACTCCCTCTGAGGCCATGGGCGGGCAAAGTTTTTTTTTAAATGCGGCAACAGAGGTGTAACACATTTCGAGGAAATTCTAGGCCGTTAAGTGTTATTCACATCTTGAAACAGTTTGTGTCATCCCTCTCACCAATGTGAAATCACCATCCGTACCTGGAGCACAAGTATTGTTTGCTTAAATGGAAAACTGTGCAAAGTGCATCTCTTTCATTTGAATGCAAATGCGATTTAAATGGACCTTTGTTAAAATATTTCTTTAAAAGGCTTCCGAATGGAAATTGTTATCAGCCAAATAATGTCGGCGGTGCTGAAGCATCATTGACTGTGGCATCTACCTCACGGCTATTAATTCTGTGTCTGTCACAATCCATGGTCATCATTTCCTCACAGTTTAATGGTTTCAGAGAATGCTTTCATCTGATTGTGTTCTCTGTCTTGAGCCTTCTCCCATTGTTAGACCCAAACAAGAACGTACACTCTGTTAGTGTAGCGCTGCCTATGACCTCAGTGGCCTTCGCAAGAGGAGTCCCCAAGACCCTATTATAATCCGTTACCTCTCCCACTGTCTCAAATCAGTCCCTTACCGAGACAGAAACAGAAAAGACCTTTGGGAGCTTTATTCGCCTCAACTACATTAGCAAGACAAAGCCTGAATGGGATGTAAGCACTCGCTCTGATATTGAAGGGACATGTTCTTTGGAAGCTGGCAACTCAAACTGTGCGAGGAATTCCGTGGATGAGAAAAAAGAATAATCAAGCACGTATCAAAGGTCATTTTACTGACAACAACACGGAGGGTTTGGAGTGCAGCAACATCGTATCCAAATCCATTTTATGGCTTTCAATTCAATATGACACAACTTGTTAATACACTTTCTGGCTTAGCGCATTGTCTCTTCACATCCCCAAAAATGGTCTCACGGAAAAAAAAAAATGTTGACGATATTTAAACCAACCAGCCTGAAAACTGGACCCTGAGAAAATTAGATGATACGTTGCCCCTACAGTAACTGATTTTACTTTTCAAAAATAACAGCATAAGTCCACTTAATGGAAAATAGTCTCAATGGCCAAGTAGGTAGAAGGCTACGCCATACAAACCAGAAGATCGCAGGTTTCGTTCCCATTGTGTGCCGAGGTCACTGATCTCAGATGGGGCAGCAGTGGGGATGCTACAACTGATCTCAGCACCCCTGGGACGGGGAGGGAAAAAAAAGCAGCCAGGGTTCCTGCTCCTGATCACTGTCCACTAACCTCTGCTGAAAACATGTAGATGTTATTGAGGATAGGTTCAGGCTCATCTGCGATGTCTTTCCTGCTAATAACAGCTTCCTCTCGGCTGTGGCTCAGTGGGTAGCACTGTCATCTCTGAGTCGGAAGGTTGTGGGTTCAAGTCCCACTCCAGAGATTTGAGCACAATATTTACGTTGATGCTCAAGTGCAGTACTGAGGGTGTGCTGCATTGTTAGAGGTGCCGTCTTTCGGATGAGATGTTAACCCAAGGCCCTGTCTGCCCTCATAAGTGGACGTAAAAGATCCCACTATTCGAAGAAGAGTGGGGGAGTGCTCCTCAGTGTCCTGCCCAACATTTATCCCTCAACCAATACCTAAACCAATGTAGTTGATGTCAATTTGTGCACAGCAAGCTCCCACAATGCTGTTTGTGGGAGCTTGCTGTGCACAAATTGACATCAACTACATTTGGGGAGGGCAAACATGTCAAAGGAATATACAATAAGTGGGAGAATACTGAAAGGTGTAGAGGAACAGAGGGCATGTCCACAGGTCCCTGAAGGTAGCAGGACAGGTAGATAAGGTGGCTAAGAAGGCATATGGGATATTTTCCTTTATTAGCCGAGGCATAGAATATAAGAGCAGGGAGGTTATGCAAGAACTGTATGAAACACTAGTTAGGTCACAGCTTGAGTACTGCGCACAGTTCTGGTCACCACATTACAGGAAAGATGTGATTGCACTAGAGAGGGTGCAGAGCAGATATACGAGGATGTTGCCAGGGCTGGAGAATTTTAACTAGGAGGAAAGATTGGATAGGCTGGGGTTGTTTTCTTTGGAACAAAGGAAACTGAGGGGAGATTTAATTGAGGTGTAAAAAATTATGAGAGGCCTAGATAGAGTGGATAGGAAGGACCTATTTCCCTTAGCAGAGGGGTCAGTGACCAGGGGACATAGATTTAAAGTGAATGGTAGAAGGATTAGAGGGGAGCTGTGGAGACATTTTTTCACCCAGAGAGTGGTGGGGGTCTGGAACTCACTGTCTGAAAGGGTGGTAGAGGCAGAAACCCTCATCACATTTAAAAAGTACTTGGATGTGCATTTGAAGTGCTGTAACCTACAGGGCTATGGACCAAGTGCTGGAAAGTGGGATTAAGCTGGATAGCTCTTTATGACCGACACGGACACGATGGGCCGAATGGCCTCCTTCTGTGCCGTAACTGTCTATGATGATTCTATGATTCTATGAGCTACACTTCAAAAGCTTTTCTTTGGTTGTAAAGTGCTTTGGGAGGTCCTGAGGTCATGAAAGGCACTCGATAAGTACAAGCCCTCCTTTTTCTTTTTTCTGACATACATTTTCTAGGGTCATACATGAAGACAGCTACATAAGTGAGGCACCACCACTCGTCAAACTGTACTGCAGCAGGGGTCAAAGCCTTCGGGAGAGCAAGGGAGAAAATTAGGAGAAAAAAACTTCAAAGGAAAGATTTTATTTGCAAGAGAAGGCACACACTGGCGAGTACAGCTGGGAGAACATTTTAACTCCCGGGATGCTTGCCCAGATTTTCACTGCCTTCTTTGACAAAAAAAAACACATAAACAAAACTGCAAACATGTTCCTGCTGCATAAACCTCTGTCCCGGGAGTACCCTGTCTCAAGGATAACCATGAACACCGCTGTGTGATCAAACAACAGGCAATTCAGAGCAAGACAGCAATGGCCAGATTTTAAATTGCCCCCCTCCTCCTCCTCGAAGATTGGCCAACATGTGCAATCCATCCACCAGGCCATTCTGGAACTGATGAGACTCACCTGACTGAAGTATGGAGATGGGAAGCATAGGTGATTGACATTCCTGGGATTTCACCCGAGGGTTTCCCATCGGGAGACAAGAGACCTAATGCTTCTACAACCTGGGCACCTTTGTGAAGAACCCTTTATGAAAGACTAATCCTCAGGAATCTGCCGACGAGGTAACTCATTTTGACGTCACCCACTTCAGTCAGCCGCAAACAGGGCAATTCAACAAGAGCCCAAACGCCGTACCGAGAAACGCATTATTGGTTTGACCTGGTCATTACGACTGCACTGTCCTGTCACACTTTAACGTTCAGGTTCCGGGAAGCCGGCCTATGCAATTAGTCAGGGGCTAATTTAAGAGATTGATGGAAGCAGAAGAGAAATGGTATGTTTAATATATAGAATTAAAATAACTCAGAAAAAAAAACGCAAAGCAAGAGTTAACATGCGTGGTGCAAGGAAGAAATAAAGTAGGACACCAAAGTTAAAATAGCGAAACAAAATAAAGAGAGGCCGGGGAAGGTGAAGGAAACAGGGGTAAACAGATGAGAGGCAGAGCTGAGTAAAGTTGTCAAAACATTTTATTTTTAATTAAAATGTTTCAAAAGTGCATCAGATAACCTTTGCGACAGGGTACTCCTGGGACAGAGGTTTATGAAGCAGGAACATGTATTGAGATCGCAGGGTGTGGAGTCCAGCACACCCAGCCTGATATCCTGTCCATCAAAATTAATGGACAGAAATTCATATAGAACATGCTGACCCCTGGGTCTGAATTCCCGATATACATACCTGACACACAAGGCTCTGCACCAGGGGCTCCAAGGTATAACATTCACTCAAACATTGATTAAAAGTGCACATTTAGTAGTGTTACACTGATATTACAGGAGTAACACGTGGCATTATAACTGTACTAGGAGATTATTCAGCATTGTAGTGCTGAAGTCAAAAATCCAACACATCGAGAGCAGAATTCCCTGGAGCTCCTGGGAAACTACATGCCATTCCGTTCTCATTTTGGGGCTTACCACAGTTAGCAACCAAGAAGCTCTCTGCCTCATTAGTCCCCCACCCAGCTCCCTGCCTTATTAGCCCTCACCCAGCTCTCTGCCTCATTAGCCCCCCACCCAGCTCCCTGTCTTATTAGTCCCCACCCAGCTCCCTGCCTCATTAGCCCCCACCCAGCTCCCTGCCTCATTAGCCCCTACCCAGCTCCCTGCCTTATTAGCCCTCACCCAGCTCTCTGCCTCATTAGCCCCCCACCTAGCTCCCTGCCTCATTAGCCCCCCACCCAGCTCTCTGCCTCATTAGCCCCCACCCAGCTCCCTGTCTTATTAGCCCCCCACCCAGCTCCCTGTCTTATTAGCCCCCCACCCAGCTCCCTGCCTTATTAGCCCCCACCCAGCTCCCTGCCTTATTAGCCCTCACCCAGCTCTCTGCCTCATTAGCCCCCACCCAGCTCCCTGTCTTATTAGCCCCCCACCCAGCTCTCTGCCTCATTAGCCCCCCACCCAGCTCCCTGTCTTATTAGTCCCCACCCAGCTCCCTGCCTCATTAGCCCCCACCCAGCTCCCTGTCTTATTAGCCCCCCACCCAGCTCTCTGCCTCATTAGCCCCTACCCAGCTCCCTGTCTTATTAGCCCCCCACCCAGCTCTCTGCCTCATTAGCCCCTACCCAGCTCCCTGTCGTATTAGCCCCCCACCCAGCTCTCTGCCTCATTAGCCCCTACCTAGCTCCCTGTCTTATTAGTCCTCACCCAACTCCCTGCCTTAATATCCCTCACCCAGCTCCCTGCCTTAATAGCCCTCACCCAATTCCATGTCTTAATAGCCCCTACCCAGCTCCCTGCCTTAATAGCCCCCCACCAAGCTCCCTGCATTATTAGCCCCCCATCCAGTTCCCTGCCTTATTAGCCCCCAACCAAGCTCCCTGCCTTATCAGCCCCCCACCCAGCTCCCTGCCTTAATAGCCCCCCACCCAGCTCCCTGCCTTATTAGCCCCCCACCCAGCTCCCTGCCTTAATAGCCCCCACCCAGCTCCCTGCCTTAATAGCCCCCCACCAAGATCCCTGCATTATTAGCCCCCCATCCAGTTCCCTGCCTTATCAGCCCCCCACCAAGCTCCCTGCCTTATCAGCCCCCCTTACTGCAACATATCGGGATTAATCAATTGACGTGCAACTAAGAGAACAAGACTGATGAACAGGATTGTGTTTAAATGTGGATCGTCAAGTACCCAGTGATTTGGGGATACATTCTTTTCTGCCTTTAAAGGAGGGCCTTGAGCTCTACTTTCTGAACTCGCACAGCTCCTAGGCATTAAGGATTCTGCTAAATAACCCTGGCTAAGCCACGTTTCAGCTTTAACAAGCTGTAAAGCACAGCAACCTGGCAACCAGTTTATTTATTGCTCCTTCTCCAATCATCTGTTCCCCCCCCCAACCTGATTTCTGACTGCATATGTTCACCCCTCACTGCTCCCTCAGCTAAACTCAGCTAACTCAGGAGAGACCAGATATTGATCCTTCCTTTTTATACATGGCTCAGAACCATGCTAGATGAGGGGACACGAGGAGCATTTTTTTTTTTACGCAGCGAGTTGTTATAATCTGGAATTCACTGCCTGAAAGGGTGGTGGAAGTAGATTCAATAGTAACTTTCAAAAGGGAGTTGGATGTATATATGCATGGCTATGAGGTAAGAGTGGGGGAGTGGGACTAATTGGATAGTGTTTTCAAAGAGCCAGCACACGCACGACGGGCCGAAGGGCCTTCATCTGTGCTGTATCATTCTATGATGAGTTTTTCCACTGAGCCATTGGGGTGAGCTTGCAGGATATTTAAACACGAGCGCCAGAAATTTTCACGGGGGCTTCGCCGATCTCCTGTAACTTTGGCGGAAAAGCGACAGGACCCCGGAGAAATGGTGTAAACAGAGAACACCCCCCCCCCCTGCAGAAATCCTTACACCCCCTCCGATTTCTACTCGATCCTCGTGCTCACTTGTTTCGTCAAGTAAAATGGGAGGTAATCTTGACTTTGGACGATAGTGTAAAACAGGCAATATCGGATCGGCTCCTTATGCATCTCTCCCGATCTTCATTTCCATTGACTTACCGGCAGAGATGTATAACGAGCAGCTGATCCGAAATCGCCCGATTCACACTATCGCCCAAAGTCAAAATTACCCCCAATGTGTCTTCAGCCTCTCGGCAGACTGACCAAAAGAGCCATCCGCACAAGGACAGCTCATCACCAGGAATTTAAAGCTGGCCGCTCTGAGAAACGATTCACCTGCTTTAGCCCAAGTGTATCCAATCCACGTCTACACCTTGGTGTATTAAAGGCGATGTGTGATTCAGCTTTACTGAAAAGGCAAACAATTCTAAATTTGGCTTATTTTACACATCGTTTTCTTTTTAATGTCGGCAGCAATAGCCTTAAATCCACTAGCGATTTGTTGTTATTTTGAAAGACTAGGCACACAGATATGTTATAATAGCCAGTCCCACCCAAGGTCTAAAGAAGCTTCCATCTGATAATCATTCTCTCCTTATGATAGCAGAAAGGGGCCCCTGGAATCCCCTTCAGACCTCACAGGAAGCACAGTTCACAACAGGGAATGGGGGAGGAATGGCTGGAAAGGTTAGGAAACAATTAGCATCCAGCTGTCAGCACTGAAAGCAGCCTGCAGCAACATTCCTTGAGGAGACTGAGGAAGAAGCATCACAGAGAAGTCTGCAATTACCAGCTCGGCTTCTCTGGGTGTTAATTCAGGAAAATTTGGTATGTCAAAATCAAAATATTTTAATTATACACAGATATATATATATATAAACCTTTAGCCATTTCAAATTTGGATTCACAGCAGAAAAATTCTAATAGTTGGTTATGTTTGATTTCTATGTATACTTTTGGGGGCATATCAGGGTGGACAATACATTTTTCCCCTATTAGGGGGTAAATTTTATGAGCTAGTGCTCCAGGCCTGGAGCCTTGCTCAAAGAGAGGGCACGTCGGATAATTGGGTGTCGAGGTCAGCATGCCCGACTTGCTTCCATTAAAAAGTTTTGGCCATTCAAATAATTAGCTGATAAATGAGAGGGCAATGAATTGGGCACATTGGCCTCCACGCCCGATTGTCCAATTTGCCCTCCCTTTGAGTGCGGTTCCACACTAACATATAAATTTAATGTTATCTGACACAATTTATTTTGAAGACAAAGAGAAAAGCCACAAATATTAGAAATCGGAAACCAAAACGTACCGCAGATCAGTCAGCATCTGAAATAGAACAATGCATTAATTGGGATGAACTCTTCATATTAAATGACACAACTGGCTGGAACTCCCAGCTTCTGCCTCTTTTGCTCTCCTCTGCACTACCGTTTATTTCTCCCTTCTCTCTATTGCCGCTCGCTTACCTCTCCCTCCACTACTGTCGATTTCCCCTTCCCTCGCCCCTTCATTTTTCCCTTTCCTTTTCCCCTTCATTGCCATCCACCATCCACTCCCCCTTCGTCACTGCCATACACTTGCCCCTCTTTCGATGCCATCCACCCGCTCCATTTCCCCTCTCCCCTCTTCATCCAGCTCCCCCTCGCCGTCCCCTTTACCTCTTCCCCTAGCAATGCCGTCTGCTCCCTCCCCTTGTAAAGCGTCTGCCCCTTCTGTTCAAGTTTGCATTCTGCCCCATCCGCTCCTCCTGAATTCTCTCCCCTTTGCATTCTTCCCCCATTGGGTTCACCCTCTTTGCGTGCTCCCTGTGCATTCCTCCCCTTTGCATTTTTTCCTCTTGCATTATATCCTCTCCTCACTCGTAGCTGGCTAATGCACCAGGCGAAACCTGGAACCTGCTTTCCACGTGCTTTCAGTGCTATTGGCCCCGATTGTCACTTTGTATGAAAGAGAATGGGAACTTCCATTATTTAGAAAGTTGCAGTCTCTAGAATATAGAGACTACAATCAGAGCCAGTATCACTGGAAGTGTACAAAGAGGAGGAGTGGGGCCTCCCTGGTGCAATAGCCACCAGTCTGGGTAGGAGCAGGACAGGGAGCAGGGCAGGGGCAGAAGATGGACCCAGTTGTGCTGACTGGACCCCTAATATGCTGATTGTCAGTGTCAAACGCTAATGATTGACACATATGTGTGACATTTAAGTGACACAATGTGGAAACCAGCACTGTACAAAAAGGGGGGAGGGAAGGCACTCCCTCAGCACTGCACAGAATTTTTTTTTTAATTGTTTAATTGCGCTGGAGTTGTACCTTATAGTAGTTTAACCTGACAATTTAACTTCATAGAATCATAGAATCTTACAGCACAGAAGGAGGCCATTTGGCCCATCGTGCCTGTGCCAGCTCTTTGAAAGAGCTGTCCAATTCAGTCCCACACCCCAGCTTTATCCCCATAACCCTGAAAATTAGTCTTCTTCAAGTAAATGTCCGATTGCCTTTTGAAAGCTCCTATGAAATCTGCTTCCAGCACCATTTCAGGTGAAGCATTCCAGATCTTAACAATCCTCTGTGTGAAAAAAAATTCTCCTAATTTCCCCTCTAGTTCCTTTGCAAATTATTTTAAATCTATGACCTTTGGTTATCGACCCACTTGTCAGAGGAAACAGTTACTCCCAACTTGCTCTATTGAAATCCCTCATTATTTTGAATACCTCTATTAGGTCGCCCCTTAACCTTCTCTGCTCTAAGGAGAACAACCCCAGCTTCTCCAGTCTTTCCGCAAAACTGAAGTAACCTCATCCCTGGTATCATCCTGGTAAACCTCTCCAAGGCCTTGGCATCCTTCCTAAAGTGTGGTGCTCAGAATTGTACACAATACTCCAGCTGAGGCCTAACCAGTGATTTGTAAAGGTTAACCACGACTGCCTTGTTTTTGTATTCAATGCCCCTATTTACAAAGCCAAGTATCCCGTACGCTTTCTTATCCACCTTATCAACTTGCCCTGCCACCTTCAAAGTTTCTATGGACCTTTTATATTCTATTTATATTTACAATTTGCTGCTGATAGCACGCCAAAGCCAGTGGTAAATTGTGACCATACGCAAAGCACAAGTCCTACTATTGGAGGCTCCGTCCACTATTAATATAGACCTTGACCCACGCCTGCTATGGTGGTACCAATTGACTGTCTTGGTGCTGAGCAGTTGAAATGCTTCTGCCTGCCTGAGAAAAGGCTTCACTACCAACTAGGGTTGGCAACTCTGGTTGGACATATTCCTGGAGGTTTCATCACATGACCTCCTGCCCCCATGCCCTCGTCATTGGTTACCCCACACAACCATCCTCACAGGGCACCATATTCCTGCGCCAATTGGAAAGTGAACAGACTCGATTGTATGATTCTTGACTGCCAGTCAAACAGCCTTTTTTTTTTTAACCCATCTCTAATATCTTTTATAACTAATAAGCTAAAGCGTTCAAAGAAAATGAAAAAAAAAAAACCCACTTTTTTAAAGCCCCTTTGTTTTTTCTTCTAGGCTGCTTGGAGATTAACCTTTAATTCTTGGAGACTCCAGGACAATCCTGGAGGGTTGGCAGCCCGACTACCAATAGACTTTTGCGAACATTTGGACAGGACACTTGCACCAAACAAAATAGTCGCTCAATCTGACTGGTGCAGAAACCACCCCTGCGGTATAAACGTGGTGGTTTCCGTAGTAACACCAGTTTCAGGAAGAAATTCTCCGCCAAAAACACAGCATTAAATTCCAAATATCCACCCAGCTCATCCCAGATTGGATTCTGCCTCTGGGGCTGAGTTATTTGATCTCAGCTGGGACTGCAATTGGAGCATTAGAGTTGGCCTCAGTGAACTGGCCTTGGAGATGAACCAGCCAGGATTCCCATTATGGCTGGAATGTGTGTGTGTGTGTGTGTTGGCAGCAGGTTAAGAACAGGATCGGTCTCAGCTGTGATGCCAAATAGTCGAATAGCCTGCTGACGCTCACACATGAATGGTAGCCACGTGGGTGAGCTACTGAGAGGCTGCTGGAACTGTATCCCAGCAAAAGTCAGCGGCTTTAGGAGAGGAGGGGGAGGAAATTTTTTAATAAATTACGGTGTGATGAAAAGAGATGAATTTTATTTTTACTTAGCGAGTTGCTATGATCTGGAATGCACTGCCTGACGGGGCGGAGGGAGCAGATTCAATAGTAACTTTCAAAGGGAATTTGGATAAGTACTTAAAAAGGAAAAATTTGCAGGGCTCTGGGGAAAGAGCAGGGGAGTGGAACTAATTGGATATCTCTGTCAAAAGAGCCGGCACAGGCCCGATGGGCTGAATGGCCTCCTTCTGTGGTCCATGATTCCATGTTTCTATGAAATTACTGCTGGTGTTTGGTTATCTTTTAAAACAGTACAATATGCTTCATGATTTTCTTTGTATATTAGCTGATCTAATATAAAAAAGCACTATGACTGCCTCAAAAGGACATTAAAAAAATGATACAAATTCTGACCGATTGGATCCCTGAAAGAGTGAACTCCAAAGATAACAATATGGCGCCAGAATTTTGCGTCGAACTAAACAGCTTTTCATGAATCGCTACGAGATAGCGAATGGTTAGCCACAGTTATGCCGTAGAAGGCACCAGCCACAAGCTGCTCCTCGCACAAGTTCTAAGCTTTCACACGCTGTGCTGGATAAAAGAACTGGACACATACATTTTAGTGTAGCCAGCCAACTATCAAAGACTTTGGTGGAGAGCCAGCCTGTCTGGCATTTATATCGAGCCCTTAACGTAGGGAAAAACCTCCCAAGGCACCTCACAGAGATGGAATATGAAAAAAAATACTAGCCAGGATTGTGCCGGCTGGCCTCCTGCAGCACCTAACCCTTCCAGAGTTGGCGGGGCCAGTGGGAGGGCACCTCCCACATGGGGACCAGTGGGCGACCGTGCCACTACAAGCATATCTCTGGCACCCTCCTGCCTGGGGCGGGGTGGGGGCGGGGCAGGTCCCATCCCAGAAACCCCTTTTAAAGTCCCCTTTGCCCCCCCCCCCCCCCCCCCCCGTGTAAGAGGGCCTGGTTTCCCCACCACCACCCCCACCTCTCACTCCCTTAGCGGGGCCGACTTATGCACTTCTGGAGGCCAGTAGGCCTCATGTCAATCAGAGCCCTTTCTTACAGCAGATCTTTTATGGGCTGGGGAAGCCTGAACTCCGAGCATAGGGAGTCCTCGCCCCCGGTCCCAACCCTTCTGATATGACTGGTCTCGTAAGAGGCAGTAGAGGCTTTACTCCTTACAAGGCTGATCGGAATTTCCCAACTGAGTTTGTGATCTGAAGTACCTGAGACCTGGTCTTTTTTCTGTGCCCTGAGTCTGGTGGAATGGCTGAGGGAATTCAGCCCCATCACTTGAATTTACACTGTTGGTAGTTCACATTAATAAGAGCATAAGAAATAGGAGCAGGAGTAGGCCATTCGGCCCCTCAAGCGTGCTCCGCCATTCAATAAGATCAAGGCTGATCTTCTACCTCAACTCCACTTTCCCGCCCTATCCCCATAAACCGTGATTCCCCTAGTGTCCAAAAATCTGTCATTCTTAGTCTTGAATATACTCAACGACTGAGCATCCACAGCGCACTGAGGTAGAGAATTCCAAAGATTCAAATGCAACATTTGAAGAAGGATTTTAAAGGATTGCCAGATTAGAAATTGCTAATAAGAACATAAGAAATAGGAGCAGGAGTAGGCCACAGGGCCCCTCGAGCCTGCTCCGCCATTCGATCAGATCATAGCTGATCTTCAACCTCAACTCTACTTTCCCGCCCAGCCTTAGCTCCAGAATAGAACTTCTCCCAATGTCTTAGTAGGTAAAGGCCCTGGCCAGTGTGATACAGAGACACGGGCCTAGAATTGTCTCCACTACGCAGTCCTAAATCAGGTGGAAAAATGTGGTAAAATCAGGAATGGAGACATATTGCCACATGCCCATCCCAACCTCAGATTTCCCCCCGAGCGCCCCATAATGGAAGGCTGCTTCACTGTTCCTCTTCATGTAAATGATGGTGGGGAGGCAGGAGCCACCAAGGCACCCAATTCCTCCGCCTTCCACCCATACTAATGCCAGCCCCAGAGATCACCAGGAGAGAGAGATGGTGGCAGTCTCCGGGGTAGCAGCAGAAGGTCGGCTGAACCACCTTTTGAAAGGAGAAGACCCAATAGCTGGCATCCCCCTTTCCCTTCAGGCCTTGCCTGATATTAAGCATGCCTGGTATTGCGCCTGGGCCTAAGAGTCACCTTTGCTCTCCAGTATGATCCTGGAGTAGTTGGTGGTTTTCGAAGAGGCGCATAAGGACTAATAGCACTTGATGCGGTCCAGTCAGATCTGGTGATGAATGGCTAATCCAGTTGTGCAGAAGAAACACTCAAGTCTGCACCCTTTCAACTTTAAGGAGCAAAAGATGGGGCTCATTCCAGGGAGAGTGACCAGAATGGATAGGGTAAAGGTTTTGCTGGGGGCAAGACCATCAATAGTGGAGGTGAGGGAATGTTGGAGTAAATTGACAGCCATGGGACTATTGTGGTAATTGAAAGGCCAAAGATGAGGTAGTTAGTAGTTTGAAAGTGCTGTTGTAAATGACTTGGGTGAGAGGTTTTCTAGAGACAGGCGCAGAAGGAAGTGGGGTTGGAAGGGGATGGGGGATGTGGGTGGTGAGCGATACATGGAAGTGGTCAGAGATGGCCTCGTCCGTGATCAAGAACATGCAAGTAGAGAGCACAAAACTGAACGCAGTACTCCAGATGGGGTCTGACCAAGGCTCTATACAATCGAAGCGTAACTTCCTCTCCTTCGTAATCCAGTACCCTGAAGATAAAAGCCAACGTTCCATTAGCCTTTTTAATTGTTCTTTTAGTGATCCACTAGCTTCCAATGATTTGTGTACTTGGACTCCCAAATCTCTTCGCTCCTCTACAGTTTCAAGTTGGAGGACAGGAGGGCAGTGAACTTAGAGAATAGAGAACAAGGCGAATTGAGATGGAGCTTGAAATCATGAGGAGTCATTCAGTACAAAGTCTGAGGGAGGAAAGGAGGGAGGATAGTTCGGGGAGAAACCCAGGGTGGGGCTTGGTTGGCAGTAAACAACGAGGATTTTAAAGGAGAGCTGAGAAGGGTGGAACAAGGTGAGTTGCTCAAAGGAGGAGAGGGTGCCAGGGGATTAGGAAGGGAGACCAAGATGTGAAAGTTTGGGCGGGACAGGTGGTGGAAAGTATAACAGGGTGGGGAGGCTTCAATAGGGGGCAAGATGTCACCACCCGTGAACCAAGTTTCAGTCTGAGCCAGGATGTCAATGCCATTGCCCACAATAAGGCTATTGGGAAAATGTTGGAATCCACTAATAAGGAAGTGGTAACAAGATACTTAGAAAATCATAATATGATTCGGCAGAGTCAACATGGTTTTATGAAAGGGAAATCATATTTGACAAATTAGAGTTTTTTGAGGATGTAACTAATAGGGTAGATAAAGGGGAACCAGTGGATGGAGTATATTTGGATTTTCAAAAGGTTGTTACACAAGGTAAAGGCTCATGGGGTTGGGGGTAATATATTAGCATGGATAGAGGACAGAAAACAGAGAGTAAAGATAAACGGGTCATTCTCAGGTTGGCAGGCTGTAACTAGTGGGGTGCCGCAAGGATCAGTGCTTGGGCCTCAGCTATTTACAATCTATATAAATGATTTAGACAAAGGGACCGAATGTAATGTATCCAAGTTTGCTGATGATACAAAGCTAGGTGGGAAAGTAAGCTGTGAGGAGGACACAAAGAGTCTGTAAAGGGATATAGACAGGTTAAGTGAGTGGGCAAGAAGGTGGCAGATGGAGTATAATATGGGGAAATGTGAGGTTATTCACTTTGGTGGGAAGAATAGAAAAACAGAATATTTTTTAAATGGTGAGAAACTATTGAATGTTGGTGTTCTCGTACAAGAAACACAAAAAGTTAGCTTGCAAGTACAACAGGTAATTAGAAACGCAAATGGCATGTCGGCCTTTATTGCAAGGGGGTTGGAGTACAAGAGTAAGGAAGTCTTACTACAATTGTACAGGCCTTTAGTGAGACCTCACCTGGAGTACTGCGTACAATTTTGGTTTCCTTATCTAAGAAAGGATATACTTGCCTTGGAGGCGGTACAAGGAAGGTACACTAGATTGATTCCTGGGATGAGAGGGTTGTCCTATGAGGAGAGATTGAGTAGAATGGGCCTGTTCTCTCTGGAGTTTAGAAGAATGAGAGGTGATCTCATTGAAATATATAAGATTCTGAAGGGGCTTGACAGGGTAGATGCTGAGAGATTTTTTCTCCTGGCTAGGGAGTCTCGAACTAGGGGGCATAGTCGCAGGATAAAGGGTCGGCCATTCAAGACTGAGATGAGGAGGAATTTTTTCACGCAGAGGGTTGTAAATCTTAAGAATTCTCTACCCCAGAGGGCTGTGGATGCTGAGTCGTTGAATTTATTCAAGGCTGAGATTGATAAGATTTTTGGACTCTGGGGGAATCAAGGTATATGGGGATCGGGCAGGAAAGTGGAGTTGAGGTTGGAGATCAGCCATGATCTGATTGAATGGCGGAGCAGGCTCGAGGCCTAGTCCTGCTCCTATTTCTTATGTTCTTATGTTCTAAGGCTGGATGGATCAAAGGGTCTATTCCTGTCCGTCATTGTTCGTATGTTCATTGATAGCAAGGTCCTTGTTCATGAGTGACCAGACATTCCGGAGGGAAATGTGGAGAAGAGTGGTGATTGATCAGCTGGCAGAGTCCAAGGGGTTAGTGGTGCATGGGGTAAGTGGGATGGGAAGGAACTTGGTGAGGTTAGACTCCAGAGGGCATGCTGGCTGGGAAGGTCGGTGAGAGAGGAGGATTTTTTTTTAAATTCATTCATGGGATGTGGGCGTCGCTGGCGAGGCCAGCATTTATTGCCCATCAATACTTGCCCTTGAGAAGGTGGTAGTGAGCCGCCTTCTTGAACCGCTGCAGTCTGTGTGGTGAAGGTTCTCCCACAGTGCTGTTAGGTAGGAAGTTTCAGGATTTTGACCCAGCGACGATGAAGGAACGGCGATATATTTCCAAGTCGGGATGGTGTGTGACTTGGAGGGTAAGGTACAGGTGGTGTTGTTCCCATGTGCCTGCTGCTCTTGCCCTTCTAGGTGGTAGAGGTCGCGGGTTTGGGAGGTGCTGTCGAAGAAGCCTCGGCGAGTTGCTGCAGTGCATCCTGTGGATGGTACACACTGCAGCCACAGTGCGCCGGTGGTGAAGGGAGGAAATGTTTAGGGTGGTGGATGGGGTGCCAATCAAGCGGGCTGCTTTGTCCTAGATGGTGTCGAGCTTCTTGAGCATTGGAGCTGCACGCATCCAGGCAAGTGGAGAGTATTCCATCACACTCCTGACTTGTGCCTTGTGGAAAGGCTTTGGGGAGTCAAGAGGTGAGTTACTCGCCGCAGAATACCCAACCTCTGGCCTGCTCTTGTAGCCACAGTATTTATGTGGCTGGTCCAGTTAAACTTCTGGTCAATGGTGACCCCCGGGATGTTGATGGTGGGGGATTCGGCGATGGTAATGTCGTTGAATGTCAAGGAGAGGTGGTTGGATTCTCTCTTGTTGGAGATGGTCATTGCCTGGCACTTGTCGGGCGCAAATGTTACTTGCCACTTGTCAGCCCAAGCCTGGATGTTGTCCAGGTCTTGCTGCATGCGGGCTCGGACTGCTTCATTATCTGAGGGGTTGCGAATGGAACTGAACACTGTGCAATCATCACCAAACATCCCCATTTCTGACCTTATGATGGAGGGAAGGTCGTTGATGAAGCAGCTGAAGATGGTTGGGCCTAGGACACTGCCCTGAGGAACTCCTGCAGCAATGTCCTGGGGCTGAGATGATTGGCCTCCAACAACCACTACCATCTTCCTTTGTGCTAGGTATGACTCCAGCCACTGGAGAGTTTTCCCCCGATTCCCATTGACTTCAATTTTACCAGGGCTCCTTGGTGCCACACTCGGTCAAATGCTGCCTTGATGTCAAGGGCAGTCACTCTCACCTCACCTCTGGAATTCAGCTCTTTTGTCCATGTTTGGACCAAGGCTGTAATGAGGTCTGGAGCCGAGTGGTCCTGGTGGAACCCAAACTGAGCATCGGTGAGCAGGTTATTGGTGAGTAAGTGCCGCTTGATAGCACTGTCGATGACACCTTCCATCACTTTGCTGATGATTGAGAGTAGACTGATGGGACGGTAATTGGCCGGATTGGATTTGTCCTGCTTTTTGTGGACAGGACATACCTGGGCAATTTTCCACATTGTCAGGTAGGTGCCAGTGTTGTAGCTGTACTGGAACAGCTTGGCTAGAGGCGCGGCTAGTTCTGGAGCACAAGTCTTCAGCACTACAGCCGGGATGTTGTCGGGGCCCATAGCCTTTGCTGTATCCAGTGCACTCAGCCATTTCTTGATATCACATGGAGTGAAACGAATCGACGGAAGACTGGCTTCTGTGATGGTGGGGATATCGGGAGGAGGCCGATGGGGCATTACGGCAGAGAACAGTTGGGCCAAACGGCCTGTTTCTGTGCTGTAAATTCTATGTAATTCTATGAACCCAAGAGGGAAGAATTGAAACGTGTCATGAATGGGCGACAGGAAGGGGAGGAGATAGGAGAGCAGGGCCCAAGAGGAATAAAGGGAGATGGATACAATGGCCTTGGGTTCACTGTGGCAGCCAAAATACAGAGGGGAATGGATTTTGGGTCACCTAGCCGTGGAAGACATGTCCTGGTCATAAAAACTGACTCCAGGTGCCTTGTACCAGATGGATCAAATATTGTTACACTCGGTACACTCAGTACCTGAATGTTACAGTAAAATGTTTCAATATCTAATTCGCCAACTGACAGCCCACAGGTGCCAGACTTCACGAGATCAAAAACATCACCAAACATGAATTCATTCCACAAAGCAAGAATCACAGGTTCAAGAGTCACTCCCTCAGTCTCCAATCATTCAACGAGTCTCTCCCTCAGTCTCTGAACCTTCAATGAGTCTCTCCCTCAGTCTCTGAACCTTCAATGAGTCTCTCCCTCAGTCTCCGATCCTTCACAGTCTCTCCCTCAGTCTCCGATCCATCACAGTCTCTCCGTCAGTCTCCGATCCATCACAGTCTCTCCCTCAGTCTCCAATCCTTCAATAAGTCTCTCCCTCAGTCTCCGATCCTTCAATGAGTCTCTCCCTCAGTCTCTGATCCTTCACAGTCTTTCCCTCAGTCTCCGATCCTTCAATCAGTGTCTCCCTCAGTTTCCGATCCTTCAATGAGTCTCTCCCTCAGTCTCCGATCCTTCACAGTCTCTCCCTCAGTCTCCGATCCATCACAGTCTCTCCGTCAGTCTCCGATCCATCACAGTCTCTCCCTCAGTCTCCAATCCTTCAATAAGTCTCTCCCTCAGTCTCCGATCCTTCAATGAGTCTCTCCCTCAGTCTCTGATCCTTCACAGTCTTTCCCTCAGTCTCCGATCCTTCAATCAGTCTCTCCCTCAGTTTCCGATCCTTCAATGAGTCTCTCCCTCAGTCTCCGATCCTTCAATCAGTGTCTCCCTCAGTTTCCGATCCTTCAATGAGTCTCTCCCTCAGTCTCCGATCCTTCAATGAGTCTCTCCCTCAGTCTCCGATCCTTCAATCAGTGTCTCCCTCAGTTTCCGATCCTTCAATGAGTCTCTCCCTCAGTCTCCGATCCTTCAATGAGTCTCTCCCTCAGTCTCCGATCCTTCAATCAGTGTCTCCCTCAGTCTCCGATCCTTCACAGTCTCTCCCTCAGTCTCCGATCCTTCAATGAGTCTCTCCCTCAGTCTCCGATCCTTCACAGTCTCTCCCTCAGTCTCCGATCCTTCAATGAGTCTCTCCCTCAGTATCCGATCCTTCAATGAGTGTCTCCCTCAGTCTCCGATCTTTCACAGTCTCTCCCTCAGTCTCCGATCCTTCACAGTCTCTCCCTCAGTCTCCGATCTTTCAATGAGTCTCTCCCTCAGTCTCCGGTCCTTCAACGAGTCTCTTCCTCAGTCTCTGATCCTTCAATGAGTCTCTCCCTCAGTCTCCGATCCTTCACAGTCTCTCCCTCAGTCTCCGATCTTTCAATGAGTCTCTCCCTCAGTCTCCAATCCTTCAATGAGTCTCTCCCTCAGTCTCCGATCCTTCAATGAGTCTCTCCCTCAGTCTCCGATCCATCACAGTCTCCCCCTCAGTCTCCAATCCTTCAATAAGTCTCTCCCTCAGTATCCGATCCTTCAATGAGTCTCTCCCTCAGTCTCGGATCCTTCAATAAGTCTCTCCCTCAGTCTCCGATACTTCAATGAGTCACTCCCTCAGTCTCCGATCCTTCACAGTATCTCCCTCAGTCTCCGATCTTTCAATGAGTCTCTCCCTCAGTCTCCAATCCTTCAATGAGTCTCTCCCTCAGTCTCCGATCCTTCAATGAGTCTCTCCCTCAGTCTCCGATCCTTCACAGTCTCTCCCTCAGTCTCCGATCTTTCAATGAGTCTCTCCCTCAGTCTCCGATCCTTCACAGTCTCTCCCTCAGTCTCCGATCTTTCAATGAGTCTCTCCCTCAGTCTCCGATCCGTCAATGAGTCTCTCCCTCAGTCTCCGATCCTTCACAGTCTCTCCCTCAGTCTCCGATCCTTCAATGAGTCACTCCCTCATTCTCCGATCCTTCAATGAGTCTCTCCCTCAGTCTCCAATCCTTCAATGAGTCTCTCCCTCAGTCTCCGATCCTTCACAGTCTCTCCCTCAGTCTCCAATCCTTCAATGAGTCTCTCCCTCAGTCTCTGATCCTTCATAGTCTCTCCCTCAGTCTCCGATCCTTCACAGTTTCTCCCTCAGTCTCCAAGCTTCAATGAGTCTCTCCCTCAGTCTCCGATCCTTCACTGTCTCTCCCTCAGTCTCCAATCCTTCAATGAGTCTCTCCCTCAGTCTCCGATACTTCACAGTCTCTCCCTCAGTCTCCGATCCTTCAATGAGTCTCTCCCTCAGTCTCCGATACTTCACAGTCTCTCCCTCAGTCTCCAATCCTTCAATGAGCCTCTCCCTCAATCTCCAATCCTTCAATGAGTCTCTCCCTCAGTCTCCAATCCTTCAATGAGTCTCTCCCTCAGTCTCCAATCCTTCAATGAGTCTCCCCCTCAGTCTCCGATCCTTCAATGAGTCTCTCCCTCAGTATCCGATCCTTCAATGAGTCTCTCCCTCAGTCTCGGATCCTTCAATAAGTCTCTCCCTCAGTCTCCGATACTTCAATGAGTCACTCCCTCAGTCTCCGATCCTTCACAGTATCTCCCTCAGTCTCCGATCTTTCAATGAGTCTCTCCCTCAGTCTCCAATCCTTCAATGAGTCTCTCCCTCAGTCTCCGATCCTTCAATGAGTCTCTCCCTCAGTCTCCGATCCTTCACAGTCTCTCCCTCAGTCTCCGATCTTTCAATGAGTCTCTCCCTCAGTCTCCGATCCTTCACAGTCTCTCCCTCAGTCTCCGATCTTTCAATGAGTCTCTCCCTCAGTCTCCGATCCGTCAATGAGTCTCTCCCTCAGTCTCCGATCCTTCACAGTCTCTCCCTCAGTCTCCGATCCTTCAATGAGTCACTCCCTCATTCTCCGATCCTTCAATGAGTCTCTCCCTCAGTCTCCAATCCTTCAATGAGTCTCTCCCTCAGTCTCCGATCCTTCACAGTCTCTCCCTCAGTCTCCAATCCTTCAATGAGTCTCTCCCTCAGTCTCTGATCCTTCATAGTCTCTCCCTCAGTCTCCGATCCTTCACAGTTTCTCCCTCAGTCTCCAAGCTTCAATGAGTCTCTCCCTCAGTCTCCGATCCTTCACTGTCTCTCCCTCAGTCTCCAATCCTTCAATGAGTCTCTCCCTCAGTCTCCGATACTTCACAGTCTCTCCCTCAGTCTCCGATCCTTCAATGAGTCTCTCCCTCAGTCTCCGATACTTCACAGTCTCTCCCTCAGTCTCCAATCCTTCAATGAGCCTCTCCCTCAATCTCCAATCCTTCAATGAGTCTCTCCCTCAGTCTCCAATCCTTCAATGAGTCTCTCCCTCAGTCTCCAATCCTTCAATGAGTCTCCCCCTCAGTCTCCGATCCTTCAATGAGTCTCTCCCTCAGCCTCCGATCCTTCAATGAGTCTCTCCCTCAGTCTCCAATCGTTCAATGAGCCTCTCCCTCAGTCTCCAACCCTTCAATGAGTCTCTCCCTCAGTCTCCGATCCTTCAATGAGTCTCTCGCTCAGTCTCCAATCCTTCAATAAGTCTCTCCCTCAGTCTCCGATCCTTCACAGTCTCTCCCTCAGTCTCGGATCCTTCACAGTCTCTCCCTCAGTCTCCGATCCTTCAATGAGTCACTCCCGCATTCTCCGATCCTTCAATGAGTCTCTCCCTCAGTCTCCAATCCTTCAATGAGTCTCTCCCTCAGTCTCCGATCCTTCACAGTCTCTCCCTCAGTCTCCAATCCTTCAATGAGTCTCTCCCTCAGTCTCTGATCCTTCATAGTCTCTCCCTCAGTCTCCGATCCTTCACAGTTTCTCCCTCAGTCTCCAAGCCTTCAATGAGTCTCTCCCTCAGTCTCCGATCCTTCACTGTCTCTCCCTCAGTCTCCAATCCTTCAATGAGTCTCTCCCTCAGTCTCCGATACTTCACAGTCTCTCCCTCAGTCTCCGATCTTTCAATGAGTCTCTCCCTCAGTCTCCGATACTTCACAGTCTCTCCCTCAGTCTCCAATCCTTCAATGAGCCTCTCCCTCAGTCTCCAATCCTTCAATGAGTCTCTCCCTCAGTCTCCGATCCTTCAGTCTCTCCCTCAGTCTCCAATCCTTCAATGAGTCTCTCCCTCAGTCTCCAATCCTTCAATGAGTCTCTCCCTCAGTCTCCAATCCTTCAATGAGTCTCCCCCTCAGTCTCCGATCCTTCAATGAGTCTCTCCCTCAGCCTCCGATCCTTCAATGAGTCTCTCCCTCAGTCTCCAATCCTTCAATGAGCCTCTCCCTCAGTCTCCGATCCTTCAATGAGTCTCTCGCTCAGTCTCCAATCCTTCAATAAGTCTCTCCCTCAGTCTCCGATCCTTCACAGTCTCTCCCTCAGTCTCCGATCCTTCACAGTCTCTCCCTCAGTCTCCGATCTTTCAATGAGTCTCTCCCTCAGTCTCCAATCCTTCAATGAGCCTCTCCCTCAGTCTCCGATCCTTCAGTCTCTCCCTCAGTCTCCGATCCTTCAATGAGTCTCTCCCTCAGTCTCTGAACCTTCAATGAGTCTCTCCCTCAGTCTCCGATCCTTCAATGAGTCTCTCCCTCAGTCTCCGATCCTTCAATGAGTCTCTCCTTCAGTCTCCGATCCTTCAATGAGTCTCTCCCTCATTCTCTGATCCTTCACAGTCTCTCCCTCAGTCTCCAATCCTTCAATGAGTCTTTCTCTCATTCTCTGATCCTTCACAGTCTCTCCCTCAGTCTCCGATCCTTCACAGTCTCTCCCTCAGTCTCCGATCCTTCACAGTCTCTCCCTCAGTCTCCGATCTTTCAATGAGTCTCTCCCTCAGTCTCCGATCCTTCACAGTCTCTCCCTCAGTCTCCAATCCTTCAAAAAGTCTCTCCCTCAGTCTCTGAACCTTCACTGTCTCTCTCTCAGTCTCCGGTCCTTCAACGAGTCTCTCCCTCAGTCTCCGATCCTTCACAGTCTCTCCCTCAGTCTCCGATCTTTCAATGAGTCTCTCCCTCAGTTTCCAATCCTTCAATGAGTCTCTCCCTCATTCTCTGATTCTTCACAGTCTCTCCCTCAGTCTCCAATCCTTCAATGAGTCTTTCTCTCATTCTCTGATCCTTCACAGTCTCTCGCTCAGTCTCCGATCCTTCACAGTCTCTCCCTCAGTCTCCGATCCTTCACAGTCACTCCCTCAGTCTCCGATCTTTCAATGAGTCTCTCCCTCAGTCTCCGATCCTTCACAGTCTCTCCCTCAGTCTCCAATCCTTCAAAAAGTCTCTCCCTCAGTCTCTGAACCTTCACTGTCTCTCTCTCAGTCTCCGGTCCTTCAACGAGTCTCTCCCTCAGTCTCCGATCCTTCAATGAGTCTCTCCCTCAGTCTCCGATCCTTCACAGTCTCTCCCTCAGTCTCCGATCTTTCAATGAGTCTCTCCCTCAGTCTCCGATCCTTCAATGAGTCTCTCCCTCAGTCTCCGATCCTTCAATGAGTCTCTCCCTCAGTTTCCGATCCTTCACAGTCTCTCCCTCAGTCTCCGATCCTTCACAGCCTCTCCCTCAGTCTCTGATCCTCACAGTCTCTCCCTCAATCTCCGATCCTTCACAGTCTCTCCCTCAGTCTCCAATCCTTCAATGAGTCTCTCCCTCAGTATCCAATCCTTCAATGAGTCTCTCCCTCAGTCTCCAATCCTTAAATGAGTCTCTCCCTCAGTCTCCAATCCTTCAATGAGTCTCTCCCTCAGTCTCCAATCCTTCACAGTCTCTCCCTCAGTCTCTGATCCTTCATAGTCTCTCCCTCAGTCTCCGATCCTTCAATGAGTCTCTCCCTCAGTCTCCGATCCTTCAATGAGTCTCTCCCTCAGCATCCGATCCTTCAATGAGTCTCTCCCTCAGTCTCCGATCCTTCAATGAGTCTCTCCCTCAGTCTCCAATCCTTCAATAAGTCTCTCCCTCAGTCTCCGATCCTTCAATGAGTCTCTCCCTCAGTCTCCAATCCTTCAATAAGTCTCTCCCTCAGTCTCCGATCCTTCAATGAGTCTCTCCCTCATTCTCTGATCCTTCACAGTCTCTCCCTTAGTCTCCAATCCTTCAATAAGTCTCTCCCTCAGTCTCCAATCCTTCAATGAGTCTCTCCCTCATTCTCTGATCCTCCCAGTCTCTCCCTCAGTCTCCGATCTTTCAATGAGTCTCTCCCTCAGTCTCCAATCCTTAAATGAGTCTCTCCCTCAGTCTCCAATCCTTAAATGAGTCTCTCCCTCAGTTTCCAATCCTTCAATGAGTCTCTCCCTCATTCTTTGATCCTTCACAGTCTCTCCCTCAGTATCCAATCCTTCAATGAGTCTCTCCCTCAGTCTCCAATCCTTCAATAAGTCTCTCCCTCAGTCTCCAATCCTTCAATGAGTCTCCCCCTCATTCTCTGATCCTTCACAGTCTCCGATCTTTCAATGAGTCTCTCCCTCAGTCTCCAATCCTTAAATGAGTCTCTCCCTCAGTCTCCAATCCTTCAATAAGTCTCTCCCTCAGTCTCTGATCCTTCACAGTCTCTCCCTTAGTCTCCAATCCTTCAATGAGTCTCTCCCTCAGTCTCCAATCCTTAAATGAGTCTCTCCCTCAGTCTCCAATCCTTAAATGAGTCTCTCCCTCAGTTTCCAATCTTTCAATGAGTCTCTCCCTCATTCTTTGATCCTTCACAGTCTCTCCCTCAGTATCCAATCCTTCAATGAGTCTCTCCCTCAGTCTCCGATCTTTCAATGAGTCTCTCCCTCAGTCTCCAATCCTTAAATGAGTCTCTCCCTCAGTCTCCAATCCTTCAATGAGTCTCTCCCTCAGTTTCCAATCTTTCAATGAGTCTCTCCCTCATTCTTTGATCCTTCACAGTCTCTCCCTCAGTATCCAATCCTTCAATGAGTCTCTCCCTCAGTCTCCGATCTTTCAATGAGTCTCTCCCTCAGTCTCCAATCCTTAAATGAGTCTCTCCCTCAGTATCCAATCCTTCAATGAGTCTCTCCCTCAGTCTCCGATCTTTCAATGAGTCTCTCCCTCAGTCTCCAATCCTTAAATGAGTCTCTCCCTCAGTCTCCAATCCTTCAATGAGTCTCTCCCTCATTCTTTGATCCTTCACAGTCTCTCCCTCAGTCTCCAATCCTTCAATGAGTATCTCCTGCTCTTTCTGGGCCCTCAAAGGAAAACACAAACTCACCCAGAGGGTCTCTTCGACTTCCCAAACATCTTCATGACGGCCTTCACTTGGCAGGATAGCCACGGTGCCCTCCCCAATCAGGCCGACGTTACAATTGATGTCAGGGCGCTCCGCAGTCAAGCTGATCCAAGAGTCAAAATCGGCCGCAGTCAGTTCAAAATATTGACTGCCATTAAATTTTCAGAATGAGATATATTAAAATAGTTTACATTTATAACTCAACTTGAGGAATCCAGGTCTCCTTTATACACACTATACAAGTTAACAATATTTCCACCCCTTTATCAGAGACATGCAGTCATTATTATGCCTCACCTTTGCTTGCATCTACCATGAATGGTGGCACAAACACACCCAGCAGTGCTGTAGATTGAATAGAATTCTCTCCAGGATATATATAATGAAAGAAGTGTACGATTATTCGTGAATACTGAACAGTAAGAATGACTTGGGTCGAGCTCCTCCACTGGTTTAGTGGGAGAATGCACTGCCTGATGTGGTAGTAAGCTGTTCAGATCAGGAAGATCCCCCATTTGATTCTTGGTCTGTGCTACGTTACATTATCTCAATTGGGATGACAGTAGGCATGCATTAATTGGCATCTATCACCCCAGGCGACAGAGGGGAATTCTCAGCCAGGGTCCTTCCTCTTGATCGTTATTCATGTTGGGAAAATTGCGCTTACCTGTATGTGTATCAGATGAAGATACGAATGGGTTCATCTGTGATCTGTATGGTAGACGTTTGCTGACACTCACCTTCTAGGGTCACATATGAAGAATGGCTACTCAATTTAGCACTCATGAAATTGTATTGCAAGAAGAGTCAATCTCTTACCAACGCTCACCATCGAGGTTCACATATGAAGTATGAGCACTCGGGTGAGGGTATCTAAGGGGTGCTGGGGTCATGGAACCATACTCCAGCCTTCAGGAAAGGATGGTAGAAAAGGTGAACCATTACTTGAGCCTGTTAAACACTGATAAAGCACAATGCACGACTAATTCATTATTTCTGATGTAATCTTTACAATGTCCAACAGCAATCCTTTGTTTGGCCAAGATCTGATTTACAGAGCCAAACACACCTTTCAGCAAATTATGTTTTATGGCATATTACAGGTAATGATAAATGGGCTACATTTTAGGACGGATTTACCTCTTGTTTACATAAAGCAAACAGGTTCAGATAGCTGAATCATTGAGCCATATTTAGTTGTATGCCGCGGTTTTCAGATCAATGGGTTTGTTGTCCCCTACTGTTTCCTTGGTCAATACTCTGAAGAGCTGCGGGAATGTTTATTTGATGTGCTCAAAGTTGGGGACACAGCAAAGACTGCTAGGTCAGTAGTAACCGGTAAAGAAAAGACGAGTGGAAAGGATCGACTGAGGCTAGATGATCATCAAATGATTCTTTATTGTGGACAATCTCTGAATGGAGCCACATTGCAACCTCGGCCAGTGTTTGCACTACACAATTAACTACAAGAAGGATTGCCATCCTTCGATAATGATTTACTTGGCAATTTCAGAGGGTGCTGAAAAATATCCTCAATTAACTGGCTATTTTGTTGGTATTTTATATGTTTACCCAGCGCTATTGATAAGAACTTGTCATGTTGTATTTTTCGCGTGCAAGTATGTCTCCAGATACTGAGGAAATACTAACAAAATAATTCTAAAGTAATTCTTGGAAAGCAAACAAATATCAGCATATAAATTTGGCCACGCAGCGCTAACCGGCCTACTGATACCCGCAATGAGCTAACAGGAAGCACGAGCCCATTTGGAGCAGGAAGTGCGCTGTCCACCATATTGGGAAAGGACAAAAAAATCATTGTGCAGTGTTCAAGCCTGAAACTGGCGTTAGACCTATTACATATGCAAAAAAGGGGGCCATGCCTGTTTGAGGCCCCCTTTGCAACATTGGTTTACCCTGTTTGAGGCCACTTATGCAAAATTGGAATACCCTGAACGCAGCCGTCGCCAGGCCAGCTGTGCACAGGAAAACGTGATCAGAATATGGCAAGCCGCCACCACAAACTACTTACCTGAATGTGGCCCTCTTTCTCCCTCCCAATCAATCCTCTCTCTCCTTCCCTCCCGATTGCTTCTCCCCTTCCTCCCACTAATCCCCCGCCCTCCCGATCACTGCCCCCACCATCCCACTAATCCCCCACCCTCCCGATCGCTGCTCCCACCCTCCCACTGATCCCCCACCCTCCCGATCACTTCCCCCACCCTCTCATTGATCCCCCACCCTCCCGATCGCTTCCCCCACCCTCCCACTGATCCCCCGCCCTCCCGATCGCTTCCCCCACCCTCCCACTAATCCCCCACCCTCCCGATCGCTTCCCCCACCCTCCCACTGATCCCCCGCCCTCCCGATCGCTTCCCCCACCCTCCCACTAATCCCCCACCCTCCCGATCGCTTCCCCCACCCTCCCATTGATCCCCCACCCTCCCGATCGCTTCCCCCACCCTCCCATTGATCCCCCACCCTCCCGATCGCTTCCCACAGCCTCCCATTGATCCCCCACCCTCCCGATCGCTTCCCCCACCCTCCCACTGATCCCCCTCCCTCCCGATCGCTTCCCACACCCTCCCACTGATCCCCCTCCCTCCCGATCGCTGCCCCCACCCTCCCACTGATCCCCCTCCCTCCCAATCGCTTCCCTCACCCTCCCAGTCACCCCTGCCCTCCCGATCACTTCCCTCCCTCTCCCAGTCACCCCCCACCCTCCCGATCGCTTCCCTCCCTCTCTCAGTTACCCCCCACCCTCCCAATTACTTCCCTCCCTCTCCCAGTCACCCCTGCCCTCCCAATTACTTCCCTCCCTCTCCCAGTCACCCCCCACCCTCCTGATTGCTTCCCTCCCTCTCTCAGTTACCCCCCACCCTCCCAATTACTTCCCTCCCTCTCCCAGTCACCCCTGCCCTCCCAATTACTTCCCTCCCTCTCCCAGTCACCCCCGCCCTCCTGATCGCTTTCCTCCCTCTCCCAGTCAAACCTGTTTTGGGAATGAAAGCCAGGAGAGATGTATCAGGAGCGCCTGAATCAATATCACCCATTCTACACTATCACCCAAAGTCAAAATTGTGTGTGAAATATTTTAACAATGTGATAAGATGCTATATAAATGCAAATATTTCTTTCTCTTAACTGGTCTCCTTCAGGAAATAGGCTGTTTTGGGTGTTAGAAAACAATAAACTGCTGTGAAGGTCGAAGGGATTATAATCAGTCAGAATTCCAAAGCCTCCTCCTGCCCCATCCAATCTAATGGGCCTGGGGCCAATGGTGAGTATCAAATGCTACTCACAGCCCATCTAAAGTGTCTTGTACTGGGCTGTCACCGTTGTACCTTTTTGATGAGGGATCGGTATAATAGAACATAAGAACTTCCTGTCCCAAGCACCTGTTGCTTTTTTTTTTAAGATTAGGTGACAAAAGCTGCCAGGTTTCTGATATCGGAATTGGCATTCCTGTAATGGCAGCTAGCCTAGGGCAAGGGCTTTTGGGGCAATTGACTTCCCTAGCGGTTGGTTTACAATACAAGCTTGCACGCAGCTGGGATCAGATCAGGAGGACATGATCTGAAGGCATTCTTGCAATCCCTCCACCCTCCCCAGCTCACCTCATGTTACAGGTGGCCCTAAAGGGTTATCCTTGCAATGTGGGGGATGGAAAGCTTAGAAAAGTGCTGCCCGGCAATGATATCCCACATAAGTGATGCAAAAATACCTGTCCCAGGTGAATGGCATTAACTCGGAATTTCCTCGGAGCTGCTCCCATCCAGCCGCCATGACCCTGCCACAAACGGGGTTTCCTCTGCACTCCTGGCGAAGTTAAACGCAGCAGAGCTCCGAGAAAATTCCTGGCCATTGTCTCAGCGTTAAAGGATCGACCTCAGGTCCACCAACTGTAATTCTTCGCCACGGAAAGTAACAAGAGATTCGTATTCGGAGGGGCCGATTCCCTTCATTGCAGTGCGTGGGGAAAAGCCCCGTTCCCAGGCACTTTGGAGAGGAAGAGAGATCAAACTCACATTACACCAAGTCGCCGCCACCACAAGGCCGACCCGGGAAATTTGGGTCTGTTCCAAATCAGCATACCTGGGTCTGCAGTTGCACCAGCCATTACTATGGAAACGAGGCGGGAGGGGGGGTGGGGGTGGGCCTGTCAATGGCCCGAGATAGAAGATTTGAGGCACTTCAGGTATGCTGCACCCGCCTGGCGCCTAGCACGGGAGGGAGAAGAGGAAACATGGTTATTTATACCAGAAAGATGCACTCCCCAGATTGGAGTTTTGATTTTCTTTGGTTCACTTTGGCAATAATATCTCTGGCTCCGCACCCAAGGGAACCTTCTCGGTCTGAGCCTAGCCATAAATATCGGGGGGGCTATTTGATTTCAATCTATCTGTCAGCCACGCATGCACTTTCCTGTTCTGCTGGATAGCCTCGGGCCGGTGGAGCTTAATTGTTGTGCCCTCAGCAACGCTCTGGCTGAGGTTAGCTAACTCCCAGGCCGGGGATCAAACCTGGACGTCTTCCTCATTTGTAAGGCTTTGTACACCGCACCGCAGGGTGCGCTTACCCACTGAGAAAACTCATTTCTGAGCGAATCTAATCATTAGCCAAGGGATGACCAGCTTTTAGCTCAGCAATTGGCACCAAAACGTCGCCACGCGAAAGCGGTATGGGCCCATCCCCCTCGCCTGGCCCGGTCGTACACAAGGCTCATTTTAGCTAACAGCTTAGCTCAGCTTTGACAGTGCTCTGTGCTCACATTTAATAAAGAGGATTATGAATCTCTGTGGGCCTCTTTGTCTGATTCTTAAGCCCCAAGCCCAGTCATACTCAGTACAGATACAAACCAGCTGTCACACATCTGACCCATATTTTTAGCAATCTGTAGTATCCTCCGCTACATAGACAGAACTGAAATAGACTGGCTTGCTAGTTAAGGAGGCAGGTCTGTTTCTTTGCAAAAAACTTCAAACACTGTGTGCAGTTAAAAGACAAATGTACTGAATAGGGACCGCAAAGCTCGAGGTCAGCCTGCATACTGTTAACTCGCATCCTACGAGGGGACGTGATCCTCCAGGCTCTCTCGATGCGATTGTTAATCCCTCTGATTTCAGAGTCAAAATGTCACACAATCAAACACCGTCATTCGCACTTATGCTAACGACGCTAAATGGTCAGGAGCAAGCCTGCTGCGTTCAGGAATTCATTTTAAACACCCACAAAGGTTTTCTACCAGCTATAGAGGACAGTATTACAGATCAGCACCAGGCCCGCTGCTCTATGAATGCTGAAGGCACCTGGCTCACAACGGCCGAGCTGACCTCGCAATATGCTAGGAGTGGACTACTGGCCGCAGCAGCTCATAAAGAGCTGCTGCACACTGTTAAATCCGTCCTGGGGAAGAATACGCTGGAGCAAGTCATCAAAGTCGAACCGCTCCTGTCGCTCTGGACGTGCTGCTGCAGGCGGTCATGGAGAGAAGGGTTGTCCTTTTTTGGAACTGAGGGACACCTTGTAGTCCTCAGGAATGTTGCCAAGATACGTGCAGCTCACATTTTGCTCCATTTTACCACATTGTCTAACAATGTGCCTTAACAGCATTTCACTTTTAGCATCACAGAGGGAAAATGCACAGTATTCTGGCAACTCTTCATGCGCTTTCCAAATGGCCAGCATAATCTTATTATAAATGGGTACTCTGCATTGTTGCCATGACAATGCATTTCCCCTGTGCCCCATTAAGTGTGGTAAGCACTAAAAAATATCAAACACGCTGTTAACACAGAGTACCCACATGTTCACTTAAGGTGGTACTTAGCTGGGCACCTAGGACACTCTTATATTCCTTAGTCCAACAAATGACCCTTTTCTATCTGCTGGTAGGTAACATAGAAGAATAGAAAATCGGAGCAGGAGTAGGCCATTCGGCCCTTCGAGCCTGCTCCGCCATTCAGTATGATCATGGCTGATCCTCTATCTCAATGCCATATTCCCGCTCTCTCCCCATACTCCTTGATGCCTTTTGTGTCTAGAAATCTATCTAGCTCCTTCTTAAATATACTCAGTGACTTGGCCTCCACAGCCTTCTGTGGTAGAGAATTCCACAGGTTCACCACCCTGAGTGAAGAAATTTCTCCTCATCTCAGTCCTAAATATCCTACCCTGTATCCTGAGACTGTGACCCCTCGTTCTGGACCCCCCCAGCCAGGGGAAACATCCTCCCTGCATCCAGTCTGTCGAGCCCTGTCAGAATTTTATATGTTTCAATGAGATCCCCTCTCATTCTTCTAAACTCGAGTCGACCCAATCTCTCCTCATACGACAGTCCTGCCATCCCAGGAATCAGTCTGGTGAACCTTCGCTGCACTCCCTCTATGGCAAGTATATCCTTTCTTAGGTAAGGAGACCAAACCTGCACACAATACTCCAGGTGTGGTCTCACCAAGGCCCTGTATAACTGCAGTAAGACATCCTTGCTCCTGTACTCAAATCCTCTTGCAATGAAGGCCAACATACCATTTGCCTTCCTAATTGCTTGCTGCACCTGCATGTTTGCTTTCAGTGATTGGTGTACAAGGATACCCAGGTCCCTTTGTACATCAACATTCCCCAATCAATCACCATTTAAATAATACTTTCTGTTTTTCCTTCTGAAGTGGATAACTTCACATTTATCCACATTATACTGCATCTGCCATAGAATCATAGAATCATAGAAGTTACAACATGGAAACAGGCCCTTCGGCCCAACATGTCCATGTCGCCCAGTTTATACCACTAAGCTAGTCCCAATTGCCTGCACTTGGCCCATATCCCTCGATACCCATCTTCCCCATGTAACTGTCCAAATGCTTTTTAAAAGACAAAATTGTACCCGCCTCTACTACTGCCTCTGGCAGCTCGTTCCAGACACTCACCACCCTTTGAGTGAAAAAATTGCCCCTCTGGATCCTTTTGTATCTCTCCCCTCTCACCTTAAATCTGTGCCCCCTCGTTATAGACTCCCCTACCTTTGGGAAAAGATTTTGACTATCGACCTTATCTATGCCCCTCATTATTTTATAGACTTCTATAAGATCACCCCTTAACCTCCTACTCTCCAGGGAATAAAGTCCCAGTCTGTCTAACCTCTCCCTGTAAGTCAAACCATCAAGTCCCGGTAGCATCCTAGTAAATCTTTTCTGCACTCTTTCTAGTTTAATAATATCCTTTCTATAATAGGGTGACCAGAACTGTACACAGTACTCCAAGTGTGGCCTCACCAATGCCCTGTACAACTTCAACAAGACATCCCAACTCCTGCATTCAATGTTCTGACCAATGAAACCAAGCATGCTGAATGCCTTCTTCACCACCCTATCCACCTGTGACTCCACTTTCAAGGAGCTATGAATCTGTACTCCTAGATCTCTTTGTTCTATAACTCTCCCCAACGCCCTACCATTAACGGAGTAGGTCCTGGCCCGATTCGATCTACCAAAATGCATCACCTCACATTTATCTAAATTAAACTCCATCTGCCATTCATCCGCCCACTGGCCCAATTTATCAAGATCCCGTTGCAATCCTAGATAACCTTCTTCACTGTCCACAATGCCACCAATCTTGGTGTCATCTGCAAACTTACTAACCATGCCTCCTAAATTCTCATCCAAATCATTAATATAAATAACAAATAACAGCGGACCCAGCACCGATCCCTGAGGCACACCGCTGGACACAGGCATCCAGTTTGAAAAACAACCCTCGACAACCACCCTCTGTCTTCTGTCGTCAAGCCAATTTTGTATCCAATTGGCTACCTCACCTTGGATCCCATGAGATTTAACCTTATGTAACAACCTACCATGCGGTACCTTGTCAAATGCTTTGCTGAAGTCCATGTAGACCACGTCTACTGCACAGCCCTCATCTATCTTCTTGGTTACCCCTTCAAAAAACTCAATCAAATTCGTGAGACATGATTTTCCTCTCACAAAACCATGCTGACTGTTCCTAATTAGTCCCTGCCTCTCCAAATGCCTGTAGATTCTGTCCCTCAGAATACCCTCTAACAACTTACCCACTACAGATGTCAGGCTCACTGGTCTGTAGTTCCCAGGCTTTTCCCTGCCGCCCTTCTTAAACAAAGGCACAACATTTGCTACCCTCCAATCTTCAGGCACCTCACCTGTAGCGGTGGATGATTCAAATATCTCTGCTAGGGGACCCGCAATTTCCTCCCTAACCTCCCATAACGTCCTGGGATACATTTCATCAGGTCCCGGAGATTTATCTACCTTGATGCGCGTTAAGACTTCCAGCACCTCCCTCTCTGTAATATGTACACTCCTCAAGACATCACTATTTATTTCCCCAAGTTCCCTAACATCCATGCCTTTCTCAACCGTAAATACCGATGTGAAATATTCATTCAGGATCTCACCCATCTCTTGTGGTTCCGCACATAGATGACCTTGTTGATCCTTAAGAGGCCCTACTCTCTCCCTTGTTACCCTTTTGCCCTTTATGTATTTGTAGAAGCTCTTTGGATTCACCTTTGCCTGATCTGCCAAAGCAATCTCATATCCCCTTTTTGCCCTCCTGATTTCTCTCTTAACTCTACTCCGGCAATCTCTATACTCTTCAAGGGATCCACTTGATCCCAGCTGCCTATGCATGTCATATGCCTCCTTCTTATTTTTGACTAGTGCCTCAATCTCCCGAGTCATCCAAGGTTCCCTACTTCTACCAGCCTTGCCCTTCACTTTATAAGGAATGTGCTTACACTGAACTCTGGTTAACACACTTTTGAAAGCCTCCCACTTACCAGACGTCCCTTTGCCTGCCAACAGACTCTCCCAATCAACTTCTGAAAGTTCCTGTCTAATACCATCAAAATTGGCCTTTCCCCAATTTAGAATTTTAACTTTTGGGCCAGACCTATCCTTCTCCATAGCTATCTTAAAACTAATGGAATTATGATCACTGGTCCCAAAGTGATCCCTCACTAACACTTCTGTCACCTGCCCTTCCTTATTTCCCAAGAGGAGGTCAAGTTTTGCCCCCTCTCTAGTCGGGCCATCCACATACTGAATGAGAAATTCCTCCTGAATACACTCAACAAATTTCTCTCCATCCAAGCCCCTAATGCTATGGCTGTCCCAGTCAATGTTGGGAAAGTTAAAGTCCCCTACTATTACCACCCTATTTTTCTTGCAGCTGTCTGTAATCTCCTTACATATTTGCTCCTCAATTTCCCGTTGACTATTTGGGGGTCTGTAGTACAATCCTATCAAAGTGATCTCTCCCTTCTTATTTTTCAGTTCTACCCATATGGACTCAGTGGGCGAACCCTCGGATATATCCCCTCTCACTACTGCCGTGATGTTCTCCCTAATCAAGAACGCAACTCCCCCTCCTCTCTTACCTCCTGCTCTATCTTTCCTATAGCATCTGTACCCTGGAACATTGAGCTGCCAGTCCTGCCCCTCCCTTAGCCATGTTTCAGTAATAGCTATAACATCCCAGTCCCATGTACCCATCCATGCCCTGAGTTCATCTGCCTTGCCCATCAGACTTCTTGCATTGAAATAAATGCAGTTTAATCTAGTCTTCCCTTGGTCTTTGCCCTGATTTCTCAGACCATCTGTCCGGTCATGTTCTGTACACTCTCCCTTACTGCCTTTTGTTTCTGTCACCACTTTATTTCCCACTGACTTCCTGCATCGGTTCCCATCCCCCTGCCACATTAGTTTAAACCCTCCCCAACAGCACTAGCAAACACTCCCCCTAGGACATTGGTTCCAGTCCTGCCCAGATGCAGACCGTCCAATTTGTACTGGTCCCACCTCCCCCAGAACCGGTTCCAATGGCCCAGGAATTTGAATCCCTCCCTCTTGCACCATCTCTCAAGCCACGTATTCATCTTAGCTATCCTGTCATTCCTACTCTGACTAGCCCGTGGCACTGGTAGCAATCCTGAGATTACTACCTTTGAGGTCCTACTCTTTAGTTTAACTCCTAACTCCCTAAATTCAGCTTGTAGGACCTCATCCTGTTTTTTACCTATATCGTTGGTGCCTATATGCACCACGACAACTGGCTGTTCACCCTCCCCCTCCAGAATGTCCTGCAGCCGCTCCGAGACATCCTTGACCCTTGCACCAGGGAGGCAACATACCATCCTGGAGTCTCGGTTGCGTCCGCAGAAACGCCTGTCTATTCCCCTTACAATCGAGTCCCCTATCACTATAGCTCTGCCACTCTTTTTCCTGCCCTCCTGTGCAGCAGAGCCAGCCACGGTGCCATGAACCTGGCCACTGCCACCTTCCCCTGGTGAGCCATCTCCGCCAACAGTATCCAAAACGGTATACCTGTTTTGGAGGGAGATGACCGCAGGGGACCCCTGCACTGCCTTCCTACTCTTCCTCTGTCTGTTGGTCACCCATTCACTATCTCCCTCAGTAATTTTTATCTGCGGTGTGACCAACTCACTGAACGTGCTATCCACGACTTTCTCAGCATCGCGGATGCTCCAAAGTGAGTCCATCCGCAGCTCCAGAGCCGTCAAGCGGTCAAACAATAGCTGCAGCTGGACACACTTCCCGCAGGTGAAGGAATCAGGGATACAGGAAGGAGCCCTGAATTCCCACATCCCACAAGAGGAACATGACACGGCGCTGGGATCTCCTGCCATGACTTAACCCTTAAATTAGCTTAAGAACAACTACAATGTCAAGAGAAAAAAAAAGGAAAGAAAAACTACTTACCACTCCCTTTTCAGGAGTTTACTCCTTTAAATTGTTCTCAATTTAGAGAATGTTAACTACACTAGGGACCTTGATTCACTAAAAAATAAACGTTACTTCCTATAAGACCTGCAGACCTTCCCTTTCCTTTTACTTCAGTTACTGTAGATAAGGAGAAATACTCACCTGAACCTACTCGCCAATCAGGTGCCTCCCCTGTGTCGCGTCCCGATCTGATTCCTGACGTCACTTCGAACTCGGTCGCAGCTCCGCTCGGCTCCTCTCAGCGCTCTGAAATCCCGCCTTTTATCGGACGCTCCCTCCGCTCGGCTCGGCTCCTCTCAGCGCTCTGAAATCCCGTCTTTTATCGGACGCTCCCTCCGCTCGGCTCGGCTCCTCTCAGCTGTTCTCAGCGCTCTGAAATCCCGCCTTTTATCGGACGCTCCCTCCGCTCGGCTCGGCTCCTCTCAGCGCTCTGAAATCCCGTCTTTTATCGGACGCTCCCTCCGCTCCGCTCGGCTCCTCTCAGCTGTTCTCAGCGCTCTGAAATCCCGCCTTTTATCGGACGCTCCCTCCGCTCGGCTCCTCTCAGCTGTTCTCAGCGCTCTGAAATCCCGCCTTTTATCGGACGCTCCCTCCGCTCGGCTCGGCTCCTCTCAGCTGTTCTCAGCGCTCTGAAATCCCGCCTTTTCTCGGACGCTCCCTCCGCTCGGCTCGGCTCCTCTCAGCTGTTCTCAGCGCTCTGAAATCCCGCCTTTTATCGGACGCTCCCTCCGCTCGGCTCGGCTCCTCTCAGCTGTTCTCAGCGCTCTGAAATCCCGCCTTTTATCGGACGCTCCCTCCGCTCGGCTCCTCTTAGCTGTTCTCAGCGCTCTGAAATCCCGCCTTTTATCGGACGCTCCCTCCGCTCGGCTCGGCTCCTCTCAGCTGTATTTGCCCACTCACTCAACTTGTCTAAATCGCCTTGAAGCCTCTTTGCATCCTCCTCACAATTCACAATCCCACCTAGTTTTGTGTCGTCAGCAAACTTGGAAATGTTACATTTAGTTCTCTCATCCAAATCATTGATGTATATTTTGAATAGCTGGGGCCCAAGCACTGATCCCTGCGGTACCCCACTAGTCACTGCCTGCCACCCCAAAAAAGACCCATTTATTCCTACTCTCTGTTTTCTGTCTGTTAACCAATTTTCAATCCATGCCAGTGTATTACCCCCAATCCCATGTTCTTTAATTTTGTACACTAACCTCTTATGTGGGACTTTATCAAAGGCCATCTGAAAATCCAAATAAACCACATCCACTGGTTCCCCTTTATCTATTCTACCAGTTACATCCTCAAAAAACTCCAGTAGGTTTGTCAAACATGATTTCCCTTTCATAAATCCATGTTGACTTTGTCTAATCCCATTGATATTTTCTAAATGTCCTGTTAACACATCCTTTATAATAGACTCTAGCATTTTCCCTACTACTGATGTTAGGCTGTAGTTCCCTGTTTTCTCTCTCCCTCCTTTTTTAAATAGTGGGGTTACATTTCCCACCCTCCAATCTGCAGGAACTGTTCCATAATCTATAGAATTTTGGAAGATGACAACTCATGCATCCACTATTTCCATGGCCCTCTTTTAGTACTGTGGGATGCAGATTATCAGGTCCTAGGGATTTATCGGCTTTCAATCCCATTAATTTCTCCAGCACTATTTTTTTACTAATACTAATTTCCTTTAATTCCTCCTTCTCATTAGTCCCTTGGTTCCCTAGCACTTCTGGGAAGTTATTTGTGTCCTCTTCCATGAAGACAGATTTCCTCTTCCGTAAAGGCTGCAAATAACTAGTAACACTGCATGTCGACATGACTCATTAAGTGGAGAGAGCTCTAGAAATTATCGACATGGAGAAAATAGAGGCTCGGGGAAGGCTGATCAGAAGCGTCCCCAAAGCTCATGGCTATTACCATTCTTTGCTTTTCATTCTTTATCTCCTTACCCACTCACTTTCACTCCCTTACACACAGACGTATGCTGCAGTATAACATACTACAGTAATGTGCCATGTAAAGACCTGTTTCAAAGAATGTTTTCATGCCAGCATTCCAAAATATTTTCCTCTCCTGCTCCTCTAGCTGCCCAAGAGGAAGAAGTTGCTGAACTCAATGTCCAGCCTCACCCAAGTACTTCAGAGCATAGTACTACATCAGCCGCTCTGACAATGGCGAGTGCCAGCACAGATATATCCACGCTGGGTTAGTGAGCTGCAGAAAGGAGTACTTGATGCAACGTAGAACATAAGTGAAAAGGAACAGGTTCAAGTGGATTTGCTCCTCATCACCTGTGCTCTGTGCTTCACCAGGAACTCAAGGGCTTCTTCAACTGCTGAGCCCGGGGAATTGGACTTCACAGAAGCAGCCTACAAATATAGTTTGCTGGTTCAGCGTCAGCAGTTCATGCATTCAGTTGAGAGTGCGCCAAGCAGCCTGTACGGTATGGAGTCTACAACCCACATCTGTGTAGTACTGCATGACTTTCTGACTGAGCTACAGAATACCTCGCTCCAGAGCCCTGTGCAGCGGGGGTCCCTTGGCCGAGATCCTAAGCTCAGCTATAACTCACTTAATGAATGCAATGACTGGGGCTCCAGAGACTTTGGACTCCAATCTACAGCATCTGTCTTGTTCGGATTCACTATGTTGGAGAATCAGATTGCGGAAGACGTAACACAGACTTCAACAACCTCTTTGCTGCCCAGACATCTGCTCCCACGCACATCACCAGCCGCGCTGAGGGATTGCCCAGTAACAGGAAAATGGCAGGAGCTGTTGCGGGCGATGGAAAGGTCTCTCAGGATGAAGCCATGTCCGCATCACTCAGCCACCCCACTCAAATACAATATCTAGACATGTGTCACATAACGTACAAGCCCAGCTACCCACCACATCAATGGCCCTGATGCCTGCAGTTTCAGAGTCATCTACTGACCCAGCAAAAGGAAGCAATGGGTGACCTCCGCCCTTAGAGGCAGAGACTGACACCCAGCAACCTCACTTCCTCCTTCCACTGGAGAAACACATGGAAAGAGCATCTGGTTAAGACGTAGAAGGCACATACCACATGCTGGCACAAAGGGGAAGCACCAGGACAAAATGCACTGAAAAAACCTGCACCATACAATGGAAAGGTTAATAAATTTCCGATTAACTGGTTCCCTAATATGTCTATTATGAATTCGGGTCTGCCGTAGACAGCTTATTGGGTTCAGTGACATCAGTTGTATCCGTATGGGAGTTGACTCACGCTGTCCTAAGTCGGCTTGTACAGTAACGGGACCCAGGAGCATAACAATGAAACTCTCTTGTGATTTGGAATGGATCTCCGTGCCTTACTCACACGGGCACTTCTTCAATTTTTCCAAAGGCAGACTGAGTTAAACTAGGCGAGGCAAAACTTGGCTCGAAACATTACGCTGTTTTATTCCTGGCTTATGGCTCCAGCTGATTGGTGGATTCCTTATGCAGACATGTCTTCTGCCTCATTGTTATGGTCATCTATCTCTGGTTGCTGCTGCAAGGTCCTTTTGCAGGGTGAAGTTAGGCGAGACTCAGCGGCTAACTTATCGTTTCAGACAGCTTGGCTGGGCTACATTGCAGCACTCCTCCTGATCGGCCTAAGGATGCCGATGCCTTCTCCAGCAAGACCATGGATAGCAATGTTCACCTCACTATATTGCTCTTTATGGCTTATCATTAGCTGCCTCAGTGGGTGAATCAGACCCTGTTGAGGTGGTTAACTTTGATCCCCCAGTCGCCATCCATCCAATCCTTCTGGCATTTGAAATAATGGTGGCACCATGGACTGGCTTAAAATAAACAAATCATGATAACTGCCAGGGTACCAGGCATTAACGCGTATTATTCTGTTGCTATGGGCACAGACC
Organism: Heptranchias perlo; assembly: GCF_035084215.1. Classification (NCBI taxonomy): domain Eukaryota; kingdom Metazoa; phylum Chordata; class Chondrichthyes; order Hexanchiformes; family Hexanchidae; genus Heptranchias; species Heptranchias perlo. The sequence goes on along the minus strand of NC_090327.1, from coordinate 133,397,309 downwards.
CAGGTGCACATTTATATTCAGGAGCCCCTTTCTGTGGCATTGGGGGTAGGGTCCTGCCTGGTCACACGTGAAATATCAATAATGCCCTGTCCTTTGGGGAATCCAGACACGAAAAGTGCAGGGCTGTCTCATGTCAGTGTAGGTTTTCCACGGGGGAAATAGATGAATTGGCTGGCCCAGGAAATAAGTCTTGTTACGAGCTACATGATGCAACTGTGCACTGCAGGCTGAGAGATTTGGCAGATATCTCTTGCTGTTGCATGAGAGACTCAGTCGTATAAAGTTCACAGCAGCGGTTACCTTGACGGCCAGTGAGAAAGCTGTCTCTGTCCTGCAAGTAGTTTTCCAGGTCTCAGTGCAGCATTGTGCCCATTCTGTGATAGCCTCCTTGGGGAATTGCAGTCTCCACATTCAGGCTTCTTCAGACACGTCCAGGTCTGGGCCACAAACACGGGTGGTAAAAGGGCAGGTCCAAATCAATCTCCGAAGGCGCCCAAAGCATCCGCCTGACTTACATCTTCTGATCCTCTTCATTCCCCTACAACCTGCCCCGAGGGATACCCATGGCTCCTGTATAGGTCGCACACGATGAAATATCCCTAGGGAAACAGACACAGATGGCAAATGGGGTCCAGGTTTAAAGAGCTCTCAGTGAGCTCATTCCCGGGAAGACAGCAAAGCAGCAAAAGGTGTTAATAGCTAAACAGCAACGACCCACTGAAATAGGTGGAAACACACACAGGAGATACTCAAAACCTGTTAGAAAAAAATTGAGCTCCCTTTAAGAGAAAGACTCTAACATAAAGGAAGGGCTTCCAATGTAGTGCCTGATTCATGTGGGTGCTTAGCATCTGGAGTGCTGTAAAGGTGCTCCAAACTCATAGGCCAGGAATTCCCTCAGGGGTACTCCCCCATCACCGCCAGAACTGCATGGCGAAGTTACAGTGGCAGAGCGGGAGCAGCTCCGAGGAAATTTCCGACCATAATGGGCCTATCCCCTAAATTATGAGCAATTCAGGTCCTCAATGAGGCTATAAAAGAAAAGTATGCAGGCTTTCAGTGGCACAGATGTTTCAGGATCACATCATGGTCCACCCTGCATACTGGGCACTGAACAAGATAGAATTCTCTGCAACCAATGATGAGGGATGCTGGCGCCCGATGTGTAGCATTACTGCGAGTGCCAAATATTGCATTGTTGAGACCTATCATTTAAATGCTGCCTGAATCCAGAGTCAGGGCCTGAATTGATTGGATTAAGGTTCCTTAAGGCCTTAACTCCACATTTCCAGTATACAAGTTTAATGTTAGTAAATATACCCTTAGTCAGGCCAAAGACTCAGCCTGTGGTGCTCAGGCACTATGGCTCTTTCGTGCCCATGAAGGAATTGTTCAAAGGCGTCCTCAGTGGTGAAAGATTCATGTATGGTGGAGATCCTTTACATTTTTGTAGTTGAGCTTTTACATTCATGGTATACAGTTCCAAATTGTGATATTTTCCATGGTCTTCACCATAGGAACCAGTTGATGTTCTATCTTTGAAGGCACTGCAAACATTACCAGCAGTGCCTTTCAGTGGACAAGCTGCAAGAGGATCTTAACTGGGTCAACAGTGAGAGTACTGTACTATAATAAAGAAAGAAAGACCTGCATTTATATAGTGCCTTTCACAACCTCAGGACGTCCCAAAGCACTTTACTGCCAATGAAGTACTTTTTGACTTGTAGTCACTGTTCTAATGTAGGGATACACAGCAGCCAATTTGCGCACAGCAAAGGTCCCACAAACAGCAACACGATAATGATCAGAGAAACTGTTTTATTGGTGTGGGTAGGCCTTACTATCCCTGGGGTAGTGAGGAACAACATCAGCTAGTCTTCCCACTCCTCATCATTGTCCTGCTGGAAACTGCACTGCAGGAACATTGGATGAGGACACGATTGGGAACTTAATGGCCTGTTATACTCATATCAAAAATAATGCATGAAAATGACCCACTGGGCGAGGTACTGAAGAACCGCTAGTGCATGGAACTTACTCCAGTTAGAGTTACTGGGGGTCATTTTCACCTTCACCACTTGGGTGGTGAGCTGGCAGAGGGGATCGCTCGCCCGTTATAGAACCCGCTTGCTTTTCTTTTCTGTTGAAGTCAATAGAAAATCGGATGAGTTCTATAATGGATGGGCGATCCGTTCTCCCAATGTGAAGGTGAAAATTACCTCCAGTGACTTCAGAAAAAGAGGGAACCGAGACGGGAGGATATTTGGGCAGGGGGGAGAGCATTGTGCACTATTTGGCGGCTCGCGCATGCCCAAATGTACAAAATACACTCCTGCGTATCCTTGAAAAGGGTAGCATGGTGGTCATGTTACTGGTGCTAGCAATCCTGAAAAGGTGAGTTCAAATCCCACCATAAGAATTTGAGTTCAGTTTTTTTTTTAAATTTTGAAAATAAAAAAAATTGGTGTCACTAAAATGACCATGTAGCTGTAGGATTGTGTTTGTGACTCCAATCCCACACCAGAGTGGTTGACTGTCCTGTGAGGTGACCTACCAAGCCATTCAGTTGTATCAAACTTTCCCAGAACAGCTACGGATGGGCAATATCCTCAGGGTTTTACATGGCGAAAGGAGCCAGATTCTGCTCTTGACTTAATAATTTAATAATTTAATAATACACTAGTGGCTAACATAAAAGGGAATCCAAAAGTCTTCTATAGGCATGTAAACAGTAAATGGATAGTAAAAGAAGGGCTGGGGCCAATTAGGGACTAAAAAAGAGATCTAGGCATGGAGGCAGAGGGCATGGCCAAGGTACTAAATGAGTACTTTGCATCTGTTTTTACCAAGGAAGAAGATGCTGCCAGAGTCTCAGTAAGTGAAGAGGTAGTTGAGATACTGGATGGGCTAAAAATTGATAAAGAAGAGGTAATAGAAAGGCTAACTGTACTTAAAGTAGATAAGTCACCCGGTCCGGATGGGATGCATCCTAGGTTGCTGAGGGAAGTAAGGGTGGAAATTGCGGAGGTACTGGCCATAATCTTCCAAACATCCTTACGTACGGGGGTGGTGCCAGAGGACTGGAGAATTGCAAACGTTACACCTTTGTTCAAAAAAGGATGCAAGGATAAACCCAGCAACTATAGGCCAGTCAGTTTAACCTCAGTGATGGGGAAGCTTTTAGAAACGATAATCCGGGACAAAATTAATAGTCACTTGGACGAGTGTGGATTAATAAAGGAAAGCCAGCACGGATTTGTTAAAGGCTAATCATGTTTAACCAACTTGATAGAGTTTTTTGATGAGGTAACAGAGAGGGTCGATGAGGGCAATGCGCTTGATGTGGTTAATATGGAATATTCCAAAAGGCGTTTGATAAAGTGCCACATGGTAGGCTTATCAGCAGATTTGAAGCCCATGGAGTAAAAGGGGGCAGCAGCAGCATGGATACGAAATTGGCTAAGTAATAGGAAACAGAGAGTAGTGGTGAACGGTTGTTTCTCGGACTGGAGGGAGGTGTACAGTGGTGTTCCCCAGGGGTCGGTGCTGGGACCACTGCTTTTCTTGATATATATTAATGACTTGGACTTGGGTGTACAGGGCACAATTTCCAAATTTGCACATGACACAAAACTTGGAAGGGTAGTAAACAGTGAGGAGGATAGTGATAGACTTCAAGAGGACATAGACAGGCTGGTGGCATGGGCGGACACGTGGCAGATGAAATTCAACGCAGAAAAATGCGAAGTGACACATTTCGGTAGGAAGAATGAGGAGAGGCAAAATAAACTAAATGATACAATTCTAAAAGGGGTGCAGGAACAGAGAGATCTGGAGGTTTGTGTGCACAAATCGTTGAAGGTGGCAGGGCAGGTTGAGAAAGAGGTTAAAAAAGCATGCAGGATCCTGGGATTTATAAATAGAGGCATAGAGTACAAAAGTATGGAAGTCATGATGAATCTTAATAAAATACTGGTTCAGCCACAACTGGAGTATTGTGTCCAGTTCTGGGCACCGCACTTTAGGAAGGATGTGAAGGCCTTAGAGAGGGTGCAAAAGAGATTTACTAGAATGATTCCTGGGATTTTTAGTTACATGGATAGACTGGAGAAACTGGAGTTGTTCTCCTTAGAGCAGAGAAGGTTTAGAGGAGATTTGATAGAGGTATTCAAATTCATGAAGGGTCTAGACAGAGTAGATAGAGAGAAACTGTTCCCATTGGCGGAAGGGTCAAGAACCAGAGAACATAGATTTAAGGAACCAACGGTGATATGAGGAAAAGCATTTTTACACAGCGAGTGGCTGTAATCTGGACTGCACTACATGAGGGGGTGGTGGACGCAGATTGAATTGTGGCTTTCAAAAGAGAATTGGATAAGTATTTGAAGGAAATAAATTTGCAGGGCTACGGGGATAGGGCGATGGAGTGGGACTAGCTGGATTGCTCTTGCAGAGAGCTGGCACAGACTCGACGGGCCGAATGGGCTCCTTCCGTGCTGTAACCATTCCATGAGTCTATGAGCCTATTTAGGGAGTTGTAAGTCATTTGGTTCCCCTATTATTTATTGAATTGTGGTTTTTTGGTAGCAGAACACATTTTTCGGCTGCTGATGTTGTGGTTTATGTGTGTTGCGATTTGACACTGGTGTGGAAAGTACCAATCTGTTTGAAGTGTAAAGTTTATACATTTTATAAATAGAGAAGATAGGAGAGGTCTGATTTCTTATAAAACAGCTGAGTATATTTCCTTATCGCTTGTCCATTTCATTTTTAATCGTAATTTCGTTTCTGAAAGCAGGGTGAATCTATTATTTTTTTCAAGCTCTGTGGCTGACAATTGTTTCAAAAATGTTTGACATGCTCCCCGGACGGGTCTGTTGTGGAAGAACTTAGTCATGTCATCCAGGAAGATCTCAGATTGAATCTCCAGCCTGTGCTGAGTTAACGTCTGTCAACCAAGGAGATAGTGGAGGGACTGCAATTGGTTTCTGTGTAATAGAGGAAGGGGAGAAAATCAACCTTCTGATCACAATCCTATTATTCCTGCTGGGACCATCCTTGGATGTCCAGCAAGGGAGGATCACATTCCATTGTGATATCTCAAGGATAATTATCCTACCTACATACACTGGGGGAGATTTTGAGGATCCCTGCTCAGCGTAAATGGGGCGGCAGCCCCCTGAAAAGTGGCGGGGGAATGATTTACCGCCCTCAGTCCCGCTGCCGCTGTGGCCACTGCCATCTTCCCCCCCGGGCCTATCGCTGGGCGGATCACATAGGTCATTTCAAATTGGACACCCCACCCACGGACCGACCTCCTTCCGGCCTGAACGCCAGGCGGGCGACTCCATTTTGCGGCGGCCCGATGCAGGCAGGCGCTCGTTTTCCGCCCGCAGCCTGACGACCAAATGCTAATGAGGCCCGGCCCTCAAAATGAAAGCTGGCTTCCCGCCAGGACTATCAGGTGCCGAGACTATAAGACGTTAAACCGAGGCCCCGTCTGCCCTCTCAGGTGGACGTAAAAGATCCCATGGCACAATTTCGAAGAAGAGCATTGGAGTTCTCCCCGGTGCCCTGGCCAATATTTATCCCTCAACCAACATCACTAAAACAGATTATCTGGTCATTATCTCATTGTTATTTGTGGGACCTTGCTATGTGTATATCAGCTGCCGTGTTTCCTATATTACAACAGTGACCACACAAGTCATGAAAGGTGCTATATAAATGCAAGCCTTTCTTTTTCTTTTCTCCCAGGCTACACCTGTTGCATTAGGGCGAAATGGAGCTGTACTGACATTCCAAACCTCTGTATGGCGCTCTCTTATAGGCGGGATTCACCCACCCGAACATGCTAATGACCCCGTCTGCACAGTCTGGGCGGCCATTGGTTCTGCCCCGCTGCACTCATACTGGCAGAGAAGGCGCTTCAGAATTTCAGTGCAGCTCCATGTTTGCTGTTATGAAGAGTTGCATGTGAACTCCTCGTGGACCAGGAGGAGCAGGAGTGCTTCATCCAGATCCAACAAGTTCACCTGGTCGACAAGACCACCGCAATTGGCCAACCCCTCCGTATTGGTGGACGCCCACCAATGGTGGAGCTCCTCCGATGATGGACCCCCCAGTGGTGGACCACCCCCATGATGATGGACCCCCCCCCCGATGGTGGACCCGCCCTCCAGGCTTGGACTGATAAGTGGCAAGTGACATTCGCGCCAGACAAGTGCCAGGCAATGACCATCTCCAGCAAGAGAATGTCTAAACACCTCCCCTTGATATTCAACGGCATTATCATCGCCGAATCCCCCACCATCAACATCCTGGGGGTCACCATTGACCAGAAACTTAACTGGACCAGCCATATAAATACTGTGGCTACAAGAGCAGATCAGAGGCTGGGTATTCTGCGGCGAGTGACTCGCCTCCTGACTCCCCAAAGCCTTTCCACCATCTACAAGGCACAAGTCAGGAGAGTGATGGAATACTCTCCACTTGCCTGGATGAGTGCAGCTCCAACAACACTCAAGAAGCTCGACACCATCCAGGACAAAGCAGCCCACTTGATTGGCACCTCATCCACCACCCTAAACATTCACTCCCTTCACCACCGGCGCACTGTGGCGGGAATACGGGTTTCCCGGACGTTTTTACGATTTTGACGTAAGGACGTCTTTTTTTTTTTGTTGTTGGTTTGCTGTCCAACTGTCCGGCCTGATTGACAGGCTGGTCTCAGTCGGACGGGAGCAGAGCAAGGAAGAGAATGTGAAAAGGTGAGCCTTCAGGTAAGTCTTTCATTGTATGGATGGGGGGGCATGGGTTGGCATGGGGGCACCGGTGGGCATGGGGGCACCGATGGGCATGGGGTACTGGTGGGCATAAGGTACTGGTAGGCACGGAGGCACGTGGGCATGGCTGGGCATGGGGGCACCGATGGGCATGGGGTTCATGGTGGGGGAGTCAGTCATTGGAGGAGTCAGTCATGGGGGGAGAGATCGGGGGTCAGTCACTGAGGGGGGGTGGATCGGGGGTCATCACGTGGGTCCGTGATCGTTGGGGGGAGATCGGGGGTCATCGCGGGGGTCTGTGATCGTTGTGGGGGGGATTGGAGATCGGGGGGGGGCCGCGATTGTTGTGGGGTCACTGCAGGTTACTTGTTGGGCCTGGGGGAAACACTCCTGCTCCTCCAGGCCCACAAGCTGTGCTATAAAGGCACTTACTTGCAGCTTCGGGCCTTCTCGCCTCCTCTCACATGGCGTGAAGGAGAAGGGCCCGGGAATCCTGGCCCCCAGGGGTTGAAATTGAAAAACCTTTGAAAATGGAGGCCCGCAGCCTCCTCGAAAGGTTTTAGTGACCAACCGCCTCCTGGGAAGGGGTTGGTTGCCCGCCCCTCATCCCGCCCCAGTGAAAACCGGAAATGGCCGACTTGGAGGCGGATTAGGGACGGGTCTGAAATTGATGTGATTTTCGATGCCCCCCGACACCAACCCATCTGTTTTCCAAAGTTAAAATTCTGCCCATAGAGTCCACAGCACAGAAACAGGCCATTCGGCCTGGTCTATGCCGGCGTTTATACTCCACACGAGCCTCAACCCACCCCTCTTCATCTAACTCATTCAACATAAGCTTCTATTCCTTTCTCCCTCATGTGTTCATCTAGCTTTCTTAAATGCATCTGTGCTATTTGCCTCAACTATTCCAAGTGGTAGTGAGTTCCACATTCTAACCACTCCCTGGGTAAAGAAGTTTCTCCCGAATTCCCTATTGGATTTATTAATGATGATCTTATATTTATAGCCCCTAGTTTTGGAAATATTTTCTCCACGTCTACCCCTTTCGTAATCTTAAAGTCCTCTATCAGGTCATGCCTCAGCCTTCTCTTTTCTAGAGCAAAGAGTCCCAGCCTGTTCAGCCTTTCCTGATAAGTATATCCTCTCAGTTCTGGTACCATCCTTGTGAATCTTTTTTGCACCTTCTTCTGAGATGAACCCAGGTCCCAACAATCTGCTTATTCATTGTGCCATAACTACCTGACCCCCTTGTTTTTCCAATGCGTCACCATGCACCCTAATGGAACTCTGACCTGAGCGGGGAAGCCGCTGTGGCTTTCTCGCCAGCTGAGCGCAAGTCAGAAGCGGATTGGAAGAAGAAGAGGCCATTCCAGGTAGGTTTCTCACTGTCCTTTGTGAGGCCGGGAGGAGCAGGGAAGTTTAGGTCTCCCCTGTTCTGGACTCCCCCACCCTAGCCCCCGCCTTCCCTACCGCCAGATCCCCTGGCACCCTGGTCCCCACACTTACCTGAGTGCTGGCAGGCAGTCTAGGATTGTCGAACTATCCGCAGGTCAGGAGCAGCTTGCCACCCACTCCTTGCCCATTCCGGGCAGGAAGTTGTCCTGTGGCATGTTAATGAGGCCCGACAGTTAAAACCACCATGATCTCATTCTGTAACGGGTGGGCAGGAATCTAACCGAAACTGAAACCAGCCGATTCCCGCCAGAAACTCATTGACGGTTAAAATTGCACCCACCCCCGGCCCCCATGGAATCTACAGCACAGAAACAGGCCATTCAGCCCAACTGTCCTATACTGGCATTTATACTCCACGCGAGCCTCCTCCCACTTTAATTACCACTGTGAAAACAGATACAAAGTACTCATTTAACAAGACTTCCATTTCCTTATTATCCATTAGAGGCTCACCCGCATCTGTCTTTAATGGGTGCACATTCCTCTTTACCATTGTCTTTCTCTTAATATAGTTATAAACAATTTTTGCTGCTAGCCTTACAAGTTTTTTCACTTCTTATTACTTTCTTTGTATCCTTTTGTTGCTCTTCTAGTCTGCTGGATTTCCACTCTTCATTGCATCTGTGTATGCCTTTTCTTTTAGTTTGATACTGTCTCTCATTTGTTGACCATGGTTGCTTAACTACACAAGTGGAGCTTTGCATTTTAGGGGCATGTACTGGTTCTGTATTGCACCAAATACTTCTTTGAATACTTCCCACTGTTTGTCTGTTGGATTATCCATTAACAGTTCAGCCCAGTTTACTGTGGTCAATTTATTTCTCATCCCCTTGAAGTTTGCCCTACTTAAATTTATAACCTTGGATTGTGACTCTCCCTTCTCCCTCTCAAACCTAATATCAAATTCAATCCTATTATAGTCACTGTTTCCAAAATGCTGCCTTACCCTGCAGACACGGCCATTTTGCCATCAGTACAGAAAGATTGACTTCTTGGAGCGTCCAGAGGGTAAATAGCCAGTCTTCCTGATTTCAAATGATTGCATTCTCCCCAAGACACATGCACACAAACACGCGTGGGAGTGTGCAATGATAAGCTTCAAGATCATGAGATAAAGTTGAGGAAACAGACTTATCTCATCTCATCTCATCTCATCTTATCTCACCCTCATAGAATGATAAAACTTCCTCTACACCTTCACAATATTCAGCATGGTTCTGAATAATTCTAAGCTTTTTGCCCCCCACAACCCGATTCAGGAGTTTATTTTAAGTGTTGATAAACTTTTTGGATGGAGGAGAACTTCTGGATATTAGTAACCATTTTTAGACTAAAGAGCCCCAGTATCTCTTCTCTTCCCTCATAGTCCAATCTTTTGACCAGCTCTTGTTTGCATTGCCTCCAAGACTTGAATATTTTCCCTCGATCCAGTTTGGAAGCAAGCAAGAAAAGATTTGCCGAACATGTCATGCTAAAGGTGATACCCCTTTGCAAATGTTTAAAGGCAAATATGTTCTGTTCTTTACCCCCCTCCATCTTCCACTCCTCTGCTGAAAGCACTGAGCCATGTTGCGGTAAAGTACACTGGTACCTCGCTTAAGTGGCCACTTTTCATGTGAAGGCCTAAGTGATGAGTGCTAGCATGATGTTCAACTGCTGGATCATCACAGAGCTTCCTGATCGCCCAGCGTCCATGCACACACACACCTTCCTGTCAGGGGTCACCGAGGGATTGGGGGGGGGGGGCGGGGAACGCTATCAGAAGCATGCAACCTGGCTAATTGCCCCCCTCCCTAGCCTGGGAGTGCTGATCACAACTAACACTCCTATCCCTACCCCAGCTGCAATCAGCTAACTCCTGGCAAGCTTAGAATCAAACGTTCCTGGTCCATATGGCGAAATTCCACACTCTATATCAACTGTACCATTGTGGACCTTTGTACACTTTATTTAGTGCGGACAACAATGCGCAGTTCATAAATTCACAAATTCTTGCCAATCCTGACTGCCCTCTGTGTTTGCATGACTGTGCTGGGAGGGGGGTGAAACCTGCGTCCACTTTAATGTCTTTGTTCACTTATAGGAAAGCCTATCATAATTCACTCTGGGTTTCAGACTCCTTCCAGTCACTAAGGAACCCTTGAATCATTATTCAATGTCTAATTTTCGGTTGTTTTTTTTTAAATATAGAGCAGTCAGTATTTGGCATAATATGAATACAGATGGAGCTAAAGGTGCATTTATGTAATAGATCTCATAGTAGCAAACTGCAGCCAAATGAACATAATCGGCTCCCATTTGCTACTTAAGTGCTGCAACTTCCAAGAAACTGACTTCCAGAAGCTGAAAGAGCCAGACATGACTTTTGACTTTGCTTTCCCACTGATATAAATCTGCATGTGCACTGCGGCTGGCTGGCTTTCTGCGCGGTTTGTAGATTCTTTTATTAACACTTTTTATTCCCTAGGTTTAACGGCCCCGATATTAACGCAAAGGTGGGTTCCGTGCGGGCGGAGGGAGGGGGGAATTAAGTGCACGAAACTCGGAGTAAAATTTAGCGGATCGGAATGCCCGATTTTAACTTGATTGCATAATTACATTTTTCCTTCCAGGTTTCGTTTCTCACCCGCATGACGCGATCTCAAACCGACTATTAAACGGGCCAATGCACAAATGGAATTTGGAGGAGCCAGGAGGTTTTAGAAGGAGACAGTGAGAGTTAGTGAACATGGATTCAGGACGAGCAAGGCCAGCACCCAGATTCAATGATGCTTCCCTTGACTTACTGCTGGGTGCAGTCAGGAGCAGGAGGGAGATCATTTTCCACAGCAATGGGAGGAAGAATTCTGCTATTCTCACCAAGAAGGCATGTTGGAGGTGGCTGAGGAGGTGAGCAGCAGGAACATTGAGTTCCGGTCTTGGATACCGTGCATAATACACTCCATAATAGCGGAGAGGTTGGAGGAGTCCAACTCCAACATTAGTGGATTGGTGTCCCAGGTAATTGCGAGAATGTCTGCGATGGAAAGAGTGGCCGCCTCCAAGGAGCTTCAAGCACGGCTCACAAATAAGTCAATGAAGGTCATGACCACGGCCGTGCAGGAGATGTCTACTGCCTTAGACAGGATGTCAGATGTCATATCCATGGCCTTAAAAGGCGTCACTGATCTGCACCAAGCTGCTCCCCAGCAGAGTGGTGAGAGTGATGTGGCATTGGCCCAGGAGAGAGATGATGGCGAAAGGAGACATGGCAGTGGGAACTCCACTCAAAGTGCTCCCACTTCTCACCCGTTGCCTCCCCTCGGCCAGAACCCTTAATGCTGCCCTCTCTCCCAATGGCCGAGTCTGCCCCCGCACAGGTGCAGGTGGAGCAGTCTTTGGCGGGACCCTCACGGGCTCCAAAACCCAGAGGTCGTCGGCCACGAGCATCTCAGCAGTCAGGGCAGGGATCTGAGCAGCCTGCCTCTACCTCTGCTGAAGCCACAGGGGATGCACCACATAGAAACGGTAGGATGTGTAAGAGAAAGCAATTGTAATTCACCAAGGATGTGCGCAAGGGTGTTTGAAGAAATGTTATGCTGTGAAGTTTCCATTTTTTTATAACAGCGTATAAAATTTAATGATTTTCACCAGTTCCTCATTTTGCTCCTTATTGTGTCCCAAATGCCAACTCACCCTTTCAGTTGCTTCATGATGAATGTGAATAGATGACGGGACCCACTGGGGGATGTGCAATGGGTGTATGCTTGGTTGAAGGACTGTTTTGTGCAAAATGGGGGGGGGAGTGGTGATGGGAGTGGGCCAGAGGATTCCATTTTTTTTCCAGTGTGAGCCACTAGCTGAACCTTCGAGCTATTAACGCATCCCTGGCATCGGGGCAGCAATGTTCGGTGCTGGTCTGGCTATGGGTGCCCCATCTTCATATTGCTCCTCGTCCTCGTCTTCCTCCTCCTCGCCCTCATCCTCCTTCTCCTCGTCCTCCTCCTCATCCTCGTCCTCCTCCTCTTCTTCAATATTCTTGTCATCAGAAGATGATCGATGTGCACTTTGGTCGTCCTCCACCTCTAACCCTCTCTGCTGCGCAATGTTGTGCAGGACACAGCTCACCACTATGATTCTGGACGCTTCACTGGCGAGTACTGAAGGGCGTCTCCAGATCTGTCCAGGCACCTGAAGCGCATCTTCAACATGCCGATGGCTTTCTCGATGGCACACCTGGTGGTCATGTGGCGCTGGTTGTAGTGCTCTTGCACCTCATTGATGGGGTTCCTCATGGGTGTTATGAACCAAGTTCGAAGGAGCTATCCCTTGTCTCCTACGAGACAGCCTTTAAGTCTGTTTTCTGGTGGAAAGAGGTTTGGAATGTTGGACTGCCGCAGTATAAAAGCATCATGACAGCTCCCAGGGAATCTGGCGCACATCTGCATGAATCTTTTCATGTGGTTACATACCAGCTGTGCATTGATGGAATTAAATCATGTGGTTGATAAAAACTCCTGGTTCATGCAGTCGTCCTCGGATTGCCACGTGTGCGCAATCAATGGCACCCTGTACCTATGGGAAGTCAGCCAGAGACGCAAATTCTGCTCACTCTGGTTATCATTGTCTCAGGGGAAGTTGACATAAGTCGGTGCCCTGGGAAACAACCCATCCATTACCTGCTTCATGCATTTATGTGCAGACAACTGAGAGACCCTCGAGACATCTCTGGTGGTGACCTGGAAGGAGCCAGAGGCAAAGAAATTGAGGACAGTGGTGACATTGACAGCGACAGGCAATGCGTGACCACCAGGTCCAGCAGGGAGTTGCTCTTCTTGAAGGAGGCTGCAGATGTCTGCGACCACCTGCCGTGTCAATCTGAACCTGCGGAGGCACTGCTCTTCAGACAGGTCAAGGAAGCCGAGCCTCTGTCTGCAGGACCCTCTCGTGGGTAGTGCCTCCTGCGATCTCGCCCCCCAGTTGCACTCCTCTCTCTGCTGTTCTCCACTCTGTTCTCCTATCTGCTGTTCTCCACTCTGTTCTCCTCTCTCTGCTGTTCTCCACTCTGTTCTCCTCTCTCTGCTGTTCTCCACTCTGTTCTCCTCTCTCTGCTGTTCTCCTATCTGCTGTTCTCCACTCTGTTCTCCTCTCTGCTGTTCTCCACTCTGTTCTCCTCTCTCTGCTGTTCTCCACTCTGTTCTCCTCTCTCTGCTGTTCTCCACTCTGTTCTCCTCTCTCTGCTGTTCTCCACTCTGTTCTCCTCTCTGCTGTTCTCCACTCTGTTCTCCTCTCTTTGCTGTTCTCCACTCTGTTCTCCTCTCTCTGCTGTTCTCCACTCTGTTCTCCTCTCTCTGCTGTTCTCCACTCTGTTCTCCTCTCTCTGCTGTTCTCCACTCTGTTCTCCTCTCTCTGCTGTTCTCCACTCTGTTCTCCTCTCTCTGCTGTTCTCCACTCTGTTCTCCTCTCTCTGCTGTTCTCCATTCTGTTCTCCTCTCTCTGCTGTTCTCCACTCTGTTCTCCTCTCTGCTGTTCTCCACTCTGTTCTCGTCTCTCTGCTGTTCTCCACTCTGTTCTCCTCTCTCTGTTGTTCTCCACTCTGTTCTCCTCTCTCTGCTGTTCTCCACTCTGTTCTCCTCTCTCTGCTGTTCTCCACTCTGTTCTCCTCTCTCTGCTGTTCTCCACTCTGTTCTCCTCTCTCTGCTGTTCTCCATTCTGTTCTCCTCTCTCTGCTGTTCTCCACTCTGTTCTCCTCTCTCTGCTGTTCTCCATTCTGTTCTCCTCTCTCTGCTGTTCTCCATTCTGTTCTCCTCTCTCTGCTGTTCTCCACTCTGTTCTCCTCTCTGCTGTTCTCCACTCTGTTCTCCTCTCTCTGCTGTTCTCCACTCTGTTCTCCTCTCTCTGCTGTTCTCCACTCTGTTCTCCTCTCTCTGCTGTTCTCCATTCTGTTCTCCTCTCTCTGCTGTTCTCCATTCTGTTCTCCTCTCTCTGCTGTTCTCCACTCTGTTCTCCTTTCTCTGCTGTTCTCCACTCTGTTCTCCTCTCTCTGCTGTTCTCCATTCTGTTCTCCTCTCTCTGCTGTTCTCCATTCTGTTCTCCTCTCTCTGCTGTTCTCCACTCTGTTCTCCTCTCTCTGCTGTTCTCCACTCTGTTCTCCTCTCTCTGTTGTTCTCCACTCTGTTCTCCTCTCTTTGCTGTTCTCCACTCTGTTCTCCTCTCTCTGCTGTTCTCCACTCTGTTCTCCTCTCTCTGCTGTTCTCCATTCTGTTCTCCTCTCTCTGCTGTTCTCCACTCTGTTCTCTCTCTGCTGTTCTCCACTCTGTTCTCCTCTCTGCTGTTCTCCACTCTGTTCTCCTCTCTTTGCTGTTCTCCACTCTGTTCTCCTCTCTCTGCTGTTCTCCACTCTGTTCTCCTCTCTCTGCTGTTCTCCACTCTGTTCTCCTCTCTCTGCTGTTCTCCACTCTGTTCTCCTCTCTCTGCTGTTCTCCACTCTGTTCTCCTCTCTCTGCTGTTCTCCACTCTGTTCTCCTCTCTCTGCTGTTCTCCATTCTGTTCTCCTCTCTCTGCTGTTCTCCATTCTGTTCTCCTCTCTCTGCTGTTCTCCACTCTGTTCTCCTTTCTCTGCTGTTCTCCACTCTGTTCTCCTCTCTCTGCTGTTCTCCATTCTGTTCTCCTCTCTGCTGTTCTCCACTCTGTTCTCGTCTCTCTGCTGTTCTCCACTCTGTTCTCCTCTCTCTGTTGTTCTCCACTCTGTTCTCCTCTCTCTGCTGTTCTCCACTCTGTTCTCCTCTCTCTGCTGTTCTCCACTCTGTTCTCCTCTCTCTGCTGTTCTCCACTCTGTTCTCCTCTCTCTGCTGTTCTCCATTCTGTTCTCCTCTCTCTGCTGTTCTCCACTCTGTTCTCCTCTCTCTGCTGTTCTCCATTCTGTTCTCCTCTCTCTGCTGTTCTCCATTCTGTTCTCCTCTCTCTGCTGTTCTCCACTCTGTTCTCCTCTCTGCTGTTCTCCACTCTGTTCTCCTCTCTCTGCTGTTCTCCACTCTGTTCTCCTCTCTCTGCTGTTCTCCACTCTGTTCTCCTCTCTCTGCTGTTCTCCATTCTGTTCTCCTCTCTCTGCTGTTCTCCATTCTGTTCTCCTCTCTCTGCTGTTCTCCACTCTGTTCTCCTTTCTCTGCTGTTCTCCACTCTGTTCTCCTCTCTCTGCTGTTCTCCATTCTGTTCTCCTCTCTCTGCTGTTCTCCATTCTGTTCTCCTCTCTCTGCTGTTCTCCACTCTGTTCTCCTCTCTCTGCTGTTCTCCACTCTGTTCTCCTCTCTCTGTTGTTCTCCACTCTGTTCTCCTCTCTTTGCTGTTCTCCACTCTGTTCTCCTCTCTCTGCTGTTCTCCACTCTGTTCTCCTCTCTCTGCTGTTCTCCATTCTGTTCTCCTCTCTCTGCTGTTCTCCACTCTGTTCTCTCTCTGCTGTTCTCCACTCTGTTCTCCTCTCTGCTGTTCTCCACTCTGTTCTCCTCTCTTTGCTGTTCTCCACTCTGTTCTCCTCTCTCTGCTGTTCTCCACTCTGTTCTCCTCTCTCTGCTGTTCTCCACTCTGTTCTCCTCTCTCTGCTGTTCTCCACTCTGTTCTCCTCTCTCTGCTGTTCTCCACTCTGTTCTCCTCTCTCTGCTGTTCTCCACTCTGTTCTCCTCTCTCTGCTGTTCTCCATTCTGTTCTCCTCTCTCTGCTGTTCTCCACTCTGTTCTCCTCTCTGCTGTTCTCCACTCTGTTCTCGTCTCTCTGCTGTTCTCCACTCTGTTCTCCTCTCTCTGTTGTTCTCCACTCTGTTCTCCTCTCTCTGCTGTTCTCCACTCTGTTCTCCTCTCTCTGCTGTTCTCCACTCTGTTCTCCTCTCTCTGCTGTTCTCCACTCTGTTCTCCTCTCTCTGCTGTTCTCCATTCTGTTCTCCTCTCTCTGCTGTTCTCCACTCTGTTCTCCTCTCTCTGCTGTTCTCCATTCTGTTCTCCTCTCTCTGCTGTTCTCCATTCTGTTCTCCTCTCTCTGCTGTTCTCCACTCTGTTCTCCTCTCTGCTGTTCTCCACTCTGTTCTCCTCTCTCTGCTGTTCTCCACTCTGTTCTCCTCTCTCTGCTGTTCTCCACTCTGTTCTCCTCTCTCTGCTGTTCTCCATTCTGTTCTCCTCTCTCTGCTGTTCTCCATTCTGTTCTCCTCTCTCTGCTGTTCTCCACTCTGTTCTCCTTTCTCTGCTGTTCTCCACTCTGTTCTCCTCTCTCTGCTGTTCTCCATTCTGTTCTCCTCTCTCTGCTGTTCTCCATTCTGTTCTCCTCTCTCTGCTGTTCTCCACTCTGTTCTCCTCTCTCTGCTGTTCTCCACTCTGTTCTCCTCTCTCTGTTGTTCTCCACTCTGTTCTCCTCTCTTTGCTGTTCTTCACTCTGTTCTCCTCTCTCTGCTGTTCTCCACTCTGTTCTCCTCTCTCTGCTGTTCTCCATTCTGTTCTCCTCTCTCTGCTGTTCTCCACTCTGTTCTCTCTCTGCTGTTCTCCACTCTGTTCTCCTCTCTCTGCTGTTCTCCACTCTGTTCTCCTCTCTCTGTTGTTCTCCACTCTGTTCTCCTCTCTGCTGTTCTCCACTCTGTTCTCCTTTCTGCTGTTCTCCACTCTGTTCTCCAGATCTCTGTTGTGCTCCTCTCTCTTGTCCACCTGTAGATCCCACCACACCACAACGTTACTGCCGTAGATAGTGATTGTCTTCCTCATCCGATGTCCTATGGAAAACATCCATGGACCCCCCCAATCCTGATGTTGTCCGTTTGAAAGCCTCCAAACCTCCGAAACCTGTCTCTGATCACAAGAACTCTCTGCAAAGCATTTGCTCGGGGAACTGAGAAAGCAGCTGTAAGCACTGAGCCTTTAATCATATCGGGCAATCAGAACTTTAAACACCCCCATGAAGTGCCGCTCGATCTCACCTCCGTTTCACTGGTGAATTTCCCGAGCCCCGGGAAACCTGTGCTCGAGGCGTTAAATTCAAATCCCCGTTGAAATCTCCTCAAATGCACCTCTTTACATGTGGTAACGATCGGCCTGCCTCTGGCAAGCAGGTTACACGCACGCAGCCAAACTCGCCTCCGGAGGTGGGTTGGCGTTGGGTTTGGGAATTTTACAATTTTAACCTTCCCACCCGCCCCAAAACCCACCCACCCTTGGGGGTTAAAATTGCCCCCAAACAGTTAACCAGAGAAGCCACGATGCCAGTAAATGGTTGTAAAACATTCCAGTTGTGGGATTGGGGCGGAAAGGGAGATTGGGATAGCTGGGCTATAAAGGCCCCAGTGCTCTTTGACTGGGAATTTCTCTTTACTTATCAATGGAACTGATTCACCAGCAGGACAAAGCCCTAAATGCACCAAGCCACTTTCAAAAACAGCTTTTTATAGGGTTTTGGTCTTCTGTCAAAGCCACGATTATTTTATGCATAAGATGTTTGCTTAATCCCTATAGAATCATAGAAAGGTTACAGCACGGAAGGAGGCCATTCGGCCCATCGAGTCCGTGCCGGCTCTATGCAAGAGCAATCCAGCTAATCCCACTCCCCACACCCTATCCCCGTGGAGATGACCTTCCTGTCTTCATTAATTTTATACGCACGTCTACTATTATCGCAAAGATAAAATCAGGAAAAAGTGGGAATTTCACCCTCACACATTTCATGCTAGGAATTCACAGTAGCTCTGTAACCCCAGGCTATCAGAAGTAGATCAAGTTTTATGAAAAGTATTTTCAAAAGTTTTTTGAAAGCTCCACAACTGGACGAGCAGAACTTTCCTACAATTGAGCATTGGGAAGACTGAAACCATTGTCTTCGATGCTCGTGAGAAACTCTGTTCCCTAGCTACTGATTCCATCCTCCTCCCTGCCCACTGTCTCAGGCCGAACCGGACTGTGCACAACCTTGGCGTTCTATTTGATCCTGTGCTGAGCATCCGACCCCATGACGATCCAGGAAATTCGAATAGAATAAACTGGATTATTTTTTTTTAACTCAATCTGGGCTTGCTTGAGGTTCTTGGACCTAAATTTCCATGGGATTTCTCCCTGTCTCTCGTCTTTACTCCGGTGGGAGACGACTTCAGCCGCTCACGCCATTTTACCGGAGTTATGTTGAGAGACTGTTGGAACCCCAGGGCCACCATCTGTTAGAGAAATCCTCTATAGGAAACTCATTGTAGGAGTGAAAGGCATTTTTTGTGCTGGTTGATATCTATTTGATGGCTTTCATCTGCGTTTTTAGATGTGAACAAGGTGGGCCGACATTTGCAGCTCAGCATGCTGTTAGGCACATAGGAATTGCTAGACGAGAAAAGACTAAGGCCAACAGTGACTTGCATTTATATAGCGCCTTTAACATAGTAAAACGTCCTAAGGCGCTTCACAGGAGCGTAATCAGACAAAAATTGATACCTAGCCAAAGAAGGAGACATTATGACAGGTGACCAAAAGCTTGGTCAAAGAGGTAGGTTTTAAGGAGCATCTTAAAGGAGGAGAGAGAGGTAGAGAGGCGGAGAGGTTTAGGGAGGGAATTCTAGAGCTTAAGGCCGAGACAGCTGAAGGCACGGCCGCCAATGGAGGGGCGAAGGAAGTCGGGAATGGCCAATAGGCCAGAATTGGAGGAACGCAAAGACCTCGGAAGGTTTTAGTGCTGGAGGAGGTTACAGAGATAAGGAGGGGTGAGGCCACAGAGGGATTTGAACACAAGGATGAGAATTTTTGATTCAAGGCGTTCCCGGACTGGGAGCCAATGTAGGTCAGCGAGTACAGGGGTGATGGGTGAATGGGACTTGATGCGAGTTAGGATACAGGCAGCAGAGTTTTGGATGAGCTCAAGTTTATGGAGGGTGGAAGGTGGGAGGCCGGCCAGGAGAGCATTGGAATAGTTGAGTCTGGAAGTAACAAAAGCATGGATGAGGGTTTCATCTGCAGATGGGCTGAGGCAGGGGCGGAGATGAGCGATATTACAGAGGTGCAAGTAGGCAGTCTTGGTGATGGAGTGGATATGGGATCATCTCAGGGTCAAATAGGACGCCGAGGTTGGGAACAGTCTGGTTCGGCCTTAGACCGTGGCCAGGAAAGAAGATGGAATCAGTGGCTAGGGATCGGAGTTTGTGGTGGGGACCGAAGACAATGGCTTCAGTCTTCCCAGTATTTAATGGAAGGAAATTTCTGCTCATCCAATACTGGATGTCGGACAAGCAGTGTGAGAAATCAGAGGCAATGGAAGGGTCGTGAGAGGCGGTGGTGAGGTTGAGCTGGGTGTCGTCAGCGTACATGTGGAACCTGATGTCATGTTTTCAGATGATGTCACCGAGGGGCAGCATGTAGATGAGAAATAGGAGAGTCAAGGATAGATCCTTGGGGGAATCCAGAGATAACGGTGCAGAACCGGGAAGAGAAGCCATTGTAGTAGATTCTCTGGCTATGTCTGGATAGGTAGGAATGAAACCAGGCAAGTGCAGTCCCATTCAACTGGTGAAGGAGGATGGTGTGGTCAACTGTGTCAAAGGCTGCAGACAGGTCAAGAAGGATGAGGAGGGGTAGTTTACCACAGTCACAGTCACATGGGATGTCATTTGTGACTTTGATTAAGGCTGTTTCAGTACTGTGGCAGCGACAGAAACCTGATTGAAGAGGTTCAAACATGGAGTTACGGAAAAGATGGGGACAGATTTGGAAGGTGACAACACATTCATGGACTTTGAAGAGGAAAGGGAGGTTGGACATGGGGCAGTAGTTTCCAAGGCCAGAGGGGTCAAGGGTGAGTTTTTTGAGGAGGAGGATGATATCGGCAGATTTGAAAGGGATGGGGACAGTACCAGAGGAGAGAAAAGAGTTTACAATATTAGGTAGCATGGGCCAGGAAGAAAGTTGGGTGGTCAGCAGTTTGGTGGGAATAGAGTCGAGAGAGCAGGAGGTGGATCTCATGGACAAGATGTACTCGGAGAGGGGCATGAGGGGAGATAGGAGAGAAACTAGAGAAAGATGCAAGTTCAGGGCTAGGGCAGGATTGATCCTTGGGGGAAGTTTTGCTTGGTGGGCTAGGGGATAGTAGGGATGCAGCAGCTTTTTGGGGGAGAGAGTTCCAGATTTCCACTACCCTTTGTGTGAAGAAGTGCTTCCTGACATCACCCCTGAACATCCCAGCTCTAATTTGAAGGTTATGCCCCCTTGTTTTGGACTCCCCCATTAGAGGAAATAATTTCTCCCTATCTACCCTATCAAATCCTTTAATTATCTTAAGCGTCTTAATTGTATCACCCCTTAATCTTCTACACTGAAGGGAATATAAGCCTAGTCTATGCAACCTGTCCTCAGTATTTAGTCTTTTAGCCTTGGTATAATTCTGGTGACTCCGCACTGCACCTCCTCCAAGGCTAATATATCCTTCCTGAGGCCTGGTGCCCAGAACTGAACGCAGTACTTCAGATACGGTCTAACCAGAGCTTTAAACAACTGTAGCATAACTTCCACCTCCTTTGGTATTCCAGGACCCATTTGTGCTGAATGTGGCCGAGCCAGATCTGACGATGAATGGCTAAACCAGTTGTCCGCCATAAACGTTCAAATCTGCGCCCTTGGACTTAAGGGAGAGGAGATGGAGGCCATGCCAGGAGGAATGACCAGGTTGGGAGAGAGAAAGGGTTTTACTGGGGACAAAGGCATCAAAGGTGGAGGTGAGGTCTATCTAGTTCATCTTCTACCATCCTGGTAGTCACATGAAACATGATAGTGGAGTTGTTGACTAATAACGGCAATCAATCTCTATCAATTAGTCTACAACAGATCCGGACATGAGGTGAGGAAAACCCCAGTGGTTTGTCAACATCTGGCCCACCATGATTTTGGAGCAGACCGGGAAAAGGTGAGCTGCCCGAAACACAAGGAACCTACTTACAATATGCAAATCGGGGTCCTGCACTGTACGTAGAACCCCGATGCAATTTTAACGTTCGACTGGGCAGAGCACGTGGTCTGCATACTCCGCCTAGTAGAACTGAGCATTGAGCAGTCTCGCCAGCGGTCTTAAAGGGGCCGCTGAAGGTCACCCCGAATACGCATGCTGAAAAGAAGCAGCTTTTGACTGATGCATTGGCTGTGTAGATTGTGGGGATTCACTATTGACTACTGTTAACACCACAGGCTGGTTTTTCAAAGCACCACATAGGGTTAGGGTCGCCAATCCTCCAGGATTGCCCTGGAGTCCCCAGGAATTAAAGATTCATCTCCAGGACGCTGCTACAAGCAGCACTCGGGAGAAAAATCATAGAGGCATTAAAAAAAATGGTGTTTTTTTTTATTTCTTTGAACATTTTCATTTATTAGTTGTAAAAATATTGGAGATGGGAAAAAAAAGGCTGTTTGACACACGGTCAAGAACCATCGAAGAATGAAGGGTCTGTTCACTTTCCAATTGGTGTGGGAAGGATGGACGTGTCCTGAGGGACGACCAATGGAGGGAGCTAGGGGGCAGGGAGTCATGTGATAAAACCCCCTGGAATACGGTCCAACCTGAAATGGCGACCCTACATGGGGCATAGAGCACTGAGATAAGACTTTCACACAGGGTTGCTTGGTCAGGATTTTTTGTCATATTTTTCGCCCCTCCTGAACGTCTCCCTTTGCATTAGTGCTGACCTCGTGTCCCAGCTAAGCAAAGCTGTTCCAGCCCAAACTTTAAAGTTAACACTGATCTTTTATTCCATGCGCTTGAAGTTCCTGTTGAACCTGGGATATAAACATTACAGTTTCCTCTTGACACTGTATTTGTTATAGCTTAACTAGGCTGACTGGCTTTCATATATAGGAAGGAGTCTTTTTCAGATAATGACTACATTATTATGCTTTATAAATTCCATCTGTAGCGGTTTTAACATTAAGTTCTGCTTTTCACCAGGATTATGGCTTGATTCTCTTTTCCTTGATTCCATTCTAAGAATAGATGGAATGTTCTAAGGAAAACAGAGCTTCTCAATAATAGTGCTTTGTGTGAGTCTGAGAGTTTTTACATGGGGTCGTTCTCTCTTTTTTAAAACTTTAGGTGGGAGCAACGTCAGAATTCCACCTTAGAACAAAGTAGGAAGCCTCTCAGCTTCAAACTTCTACGGTCACAAGTTCATATCTGCAGAGGCCTGCGGACCTCAGTCTCAACATTTCTTCTGAGGTTGGGAAGTGACTGATAATGTTTGAATACTTGTGCTCTTGAAAATTACCACGGCCCTAAGATTGGACAAGCCTGGTGAATGTGTTTGTTTTCTTTCTCCCTCCCTACATTCCCAAATGATTTTACAAATTTAGAAGTAAAGTCAATTTTGCGAAAAATATATTAGGATGCTTTTCAGTATAGTAATTTTTGTCTCTAATATATGGGTTTGAATCCAGACCAGGCAGATTGAATGAAAATCTCATCTTTTTGACAGCTACTGGTTTACATTAAGCTCCAAGTCCAACAATGTAATACTTCGCATAATTCAACATTAATTGGCTGATTTCACTTAGAGAGGCCAGAAGGGAAGTTGGTCTGTAAATGCTGTGCTGTTGCACTGGGAGTTGAGATGAGGTCACTCTTGTGAGGTCAGGTTCAGTACAGAACAAATGTTAACATAAGACTAACCTGCATTAAGCACTAGGAGTGTTTGAATGCTGGCACTGAGTGGAAAGTAGAGAGATAAACTGCCCATTCCCCCACAGTGCTGATATCCCTCATTTTGAAAAGTTTTTTTTTAAAATCAATCACTCATGCCCCTCCCCCTCTCCTATGTTAAATTTCTCCTTGTTTTATATCCTCTTCATCTGAAGAAAACATTTGCATGGTTTTTTTTTTAAGTTTCTACTTGATTGTAGAAATATCTGGAGATGTGGTTAAATGGAAAGTTAAAAAGCTCATTTAAGTGCGAGGTGTGCAATAATCAATTATTGAAAACAAAAGAAGCATATTTCCCTGTTGTTGCTAATTCTCAAATATTTCCTTATTGTACCATATCGGGTATTTTCAATGCTAGTATTTATCGGTAGAACATAATCTTCACCATGCTAAATGGAAAAACGCATGACAAAAAAAACTGGACTGACCTTGTTTAATGTTGACTTTTCTTACCCTCTCTCATTGTGCTTTGTCAAATGTGAGGAATCTTACTACACCAGGTTATAGTCCAACTGTTTTATTTAAAAATCACAAGCTTTCGGACGCTTTCTCCTTTGTCAGGTGAGCGAGCGACGCTCGCTCACCTGACAAAGGAGAAAGCCTCCGAAAGCTTGTGATTTTTAAATAAAACAGTTGGACTATAACCTGGTGTTGTAAGATTCCTTACATTTGTCAACCCCAGTCCATCACCAGCATCTCCACATCATTGTGCTTTGTGACTGACTTGTGGATTCTCTCTCCCTCTTTCTCTCTCTCTCTCTAAAAGCTACTCTCTCAGTGGGGACTTTGAACAGAGAGCTCCAAAGGAGGAATAGACCGGAGTCTCTCACAACTCATGCAGGGAGGGGAAGAGAGATTTCCCACAGCAGATTTGGAAGGTCAAAGGAGTCACAAATCACAGGGGATAATATCTCCCCAGCACACAGATCCCCACATACAATCACAGGGAATAATATCTCCCCAGCACACAGATCTCCACATATAATCACAGGGGATAATATCTCCCCAGCACACAGATCTCCACATACAATCACAGGGAATAATATCTCCCCAGCACACAGATCTCCACATATAATCACAGGGGATAATATCTCCCCAGCACACAGATCTCCACATATAATCACAGGGAATAATATCTCCCCAGCAAACAGATCCCCACATACAATCACAGGGAATAATATCTCCCCAGCACACAGATCCCCACATACAATCACAGGGAATAATATCTCCCCAGCACACAGATCCCCACATATAATCACAGGGAATAATATCTCCCCAGCACACAGATCTGGGTAGATATTATTCCGTGTGATTTTATGTGGGGATCTGTGTGCTGGAGAGATATTATTCCCTGTGATCATGTAAAGTAGGGAGAAAATGGCTTCAATCAGTGTGCAATGCTGATTTAAAGTGATAGACACCATTTTGGGACTCAATGTCCAACTCAATGCACAGTCTTAACCCCAACCATCTGAACGTGTTTTAGAGTGCCGAGAGGACCCCCCACCAGTGCTATTTAAAGGGACCATTCAGGATTTACAGGTTAGTGGCTGGATTATTGCTTCTGGCTGTCGAGACATTTCTAACGTTTTTTGGAGGTCTCCTAGACTTGAATACTAGGACGCGGGGACATAGCCTAACATTTACAGCCAGGACGTGCAGGAGTGAAGTTAGGAAATGCTTCTACACACAAAGGGTGGGAGACGTTTGGAATGCTCTTCTGCAGATGGCAGTTGATGCTAGCTCACTTGTGAATGTTAAATCTGAGATTGATAGATTTCTGTGAACCAAGGGTATTAAGAGATATGGGGCTAAGGTGGGTATATGGAGTTAGGTCACAGGTCCACCATGATCTCATTGAATGGTGGAACAGGCTCGAGTGGCTAAATGCCACTGCCACTTGCTGCCTCTTGATATGCGCCACCTTCTCCTGCAAGAAAGCAGGATGTGTGTCTGAGTGGTGTGCCTATCATGGTTGAATAGCTGCCAGTGTGTGTGGCCTGTGAGTTGTGGGTGGGTGGCTTGAAACAGTGGTAATGTGTAAGGGTGAGAGGAAGCATCTGATTGGCAGAGTTGAGTACTGATGGAAAGAGTTTGTTGGTATGTGGGTGATGGGGGGGTAGTGGGTGGTGCAGTTGGTAGGAGACGCCACTTGATAGTTAACCTCACTCACCTTGACCACTCATGTCAAAGCATTGAACTTCTTCCTGCTCTGCATCCATGTTCATGATGCTGTGAGCCTGGCATTGACTTCGTCCCCCGCTGCCTCCCACTGTCTTTTGAGTATATGTCTGGAGGGCCTCTTGTCCACCCACCCCCCCCCCTCCCGCTGTGGATATAGAATGTCATTCCTCTGTCCACCTCTAATGCATCAGCAGAGAACCTTGGTGCACGCACTCTCGCAGGCCTGTTACCAATTCAGATGGGCAAATTGGTGAGTTCTGCCATGCTGATTGGAGGATGTGGGATTTAGTAATGTGCAACCTTTATTCAACGTTTTACCATAACTCATCAGTGTGTAAACATAGGAAAGCGACCTGCATCTGTGTTTTACGTGTGCGATGTCTGATCTTCGTTCAGACTCCGTGCAGACAGCAGACTGTTATTTTCAGCAAATAACAGGTACCAGCTACCTTTAAGAGATTGAGCTTCCCCCTGGTGGTGGAAAGTGCAAATTGCATTGTTTCCACGTGCTAAAGCTCGGGATGGAAAGCTGATTGCAGGTGAGTCCTCGGGCCATCGGAATCTCAGGTCCTGCCTGCACAGGGGCCATTGGGCAAGGGGTAATAGCACATCACGCTACCCACACCCAAAAATGGCCCTTATCCAATTTCTCACTCAATATCTCCCCAGCACACAGATCTCCACATACAATCACAGGGAATAATATCTCCCGAGTACACAGATCCCCACATACAATCACAGGGAATAATATCTCCCCAGCACACAGATCTCCACATACAATCACAGGGAATAATATCTCCCCAGCACACAGATCTCCACATACAATCACAGGGAATAATATCTCCCCAGCACACAGATCCCCACATACAATCACAGGGAATAATATCTCCCCAGCACACAGATCTCCACATACAATCACAGGGAATAATATCTCCCCAGCACACAGATCTCCACATACAATCACAGGGAATAATATCTCCCCAGCACACAGATCCCCACATACAATCACAGGGAATAATATCTCCCCAGCACACAGATCCCCACATACAATCACAGGGAATAATATCTCCCCAGCACACAGATCTCCACATACAATCACAGGGAATAATATCTCCCCAGCACACAGATCTCCACATACAATCACAGGGAATAATATCTCCCCAGCACACAGATCTTCACATATAATCACACCTTCCTAGTGCCTAATTAACAAGGTCTCTGGTTTGTAGTTTTCACAGAAAAATGGACAGACTAGCAACATACAATTCCCAAAAAAACTTGTGAAAAATCCCAGGAAATCTCGTAACCTCCTGTAATAAAAATGGAATTTGACTTATTCGGGCACCGTAAATCAGTGCCCCTGATAATTAACAATGGTAAGCCAAGTAAAATGTATTTTTTAATTTGATCGTTTTGTGACATTTTTTTTTCCTGATCAAAAGCAGACAGGCCTCTCCTGTATGTATCTGCTCGTGGTCCCTCCAGTTTATGTAGATGTTTCAGGGTTTATGCCAATGAGAACCACAAATGACGTTCAATTCAAGGGTAGGTATGTTGTAATTTTGAGAGTTATGGAAGTGAGGATGTGGGTCTTTCTGATGTGTTGCTGCCTGTTACCTATACACTTAGGTTGTGAAGTTTTATGTGAAATTTTAGGGGAGAGACTGTAATCTTATCAGTTTCTTATCAGCTTCTTTTATTGCCAGGATCTGCCTGGTTCCTGCATTACTCTCATTGCCAGAGCTTGCTGGCCAGTGGCATCCACGTCCACATCTGCACTGTAGCTAAATCAGCAGAGAGCCTTGGTGAATGGCTTCCAGAGCTCGGGAAGTTTGAATCTGCTGATTCAATTGCAGTATAAAGGTGGACATGCGTGGTGCAGGCCGCCAAGTTTAGGTAGTGCCCAGTCCTCGTTCCTCAAGTAAGCCAAAGGCAATCATTAACATTGGGGGAGGATTCGTCCTACCTGCCTGCTCTCATTTCCTGTCACAAACTTTGGATCACATCCCATGCAGATTTCTCCAAGTTTCTGGGTCGGTTTTGAAGAGACACTATTACGAGTGATCAGTTGGCTTGAAAGTCTACCTACCTCCAAAAACTGAAAGCTTATCTTCTATGTTTCATTTTTTCAGTCCACAGTGTCCAGTCTCTTGCAGGAAATAACATCTTGTATCTGCTGTAAAGATTGCTCAGAGCCGGTGTGCAATTAATGCAGGCAGCACAAGGCCCTTCTTAGAGCAACCTGGAATCCCTGTTCTTTTTTGGGGGGGGGAATAGATTTGGTGCGGGCTGATCATTCTCCCACCCCCGGTGTTTGCACCTATGTTTTTAATGCTTTCTTCCAAAGAGTAAGGGTGGGGGTTCTGTAAAGGTTGTTTTTTATCTGTCTAAATATGAGAACAATATCTTGAAAAATCCTTGGGATATTGTAAAAAACTTCACATATTGGCTTAAGGGGTCAATACAAGCTCGGCTATCAGTTCAGGTGCAAAGGTGTCATCATATCGCAGATATGATGACACCTTTAATTACTTTTGGACAAACTTTTGTTTCAGACAACATTAACTCATATTTCTGTTTGCAAAATTATCTCCAATTTCTGGTTTAAATAATAACATTTCACACCTGTTGGATACTCTGTGAAGGAATCATAAGTAAATGAGATAGAACCAGTTTGGAACTTGACTGAAATTCTAGAGAAAATAAAACTCTACTTTCAATGGCAACTTCCCGATAACCGAAACTTCATGATAGATTAGTTAACCTGGGATGTTGCCTCACCTTTTGTTTCTTATGCTTAAGCCTCATGTGTGCATGCTTCTCCACTTAGATCTCAAGTCGACAATTGATCCCACAATCCCAGAATGTTAATGCCAACAGTATCTGCATTATCACATCTGACTGGTAAAATGTCCAGTGGGATTTTGGAGATAAGTTCACATCATTCAGGTACCTCTAACCTGACAAGAGGCAAAATTCTACCAAAGTCCTCTCAAATGTAAATCACTCGTCATTAAGTCTCGCTTTGTCCCCGCTTAACACACCAATAAAGTTTGAACTTCAGCCTCTGACACTAAAACTTCCCTATTGTACTACTCCCCTGATGGCTGGTGTAGCACTACACTGTTTAGATTAATAGGTTCTAGGTTGGATTCCCAAATCATAGAACATAACCACACAGAAACAAGCCATTCAGTCCATCAAATCTGAGCCATTTTACTCCACATAAGACACCAAGTCTAATCCCACTCTCCTTGATCCCTGTACCTTTTAATATTCCTCTTTGTGAATTAGCTACCTAATTCCCTTTTAAAAGAAATGAAGGATTCTGCTTCAATAATCAGTGTTGGGTTACCAGGGAGGGGAAACATCAGCGAGAGTTCCTGCTCCTGATTATTATCCAGTGATGGCTACTGGAACTATTGGTGTACACTTCTATGATTTGACCATATCAAGGCAAGTAATATGGGCCTTTTATTGGCTGCAAAATGGCCTTCTAAGCCATTCACTCGAAGAGAACGCTTTTCAAAAATTAGCTGGAGGAGAAAATCAACTCACGACCGAACGTTTTGTGCCTAAAAAACGGACGGCCTGGAGTTGAAAATTGTGGAGGGTGGTGGGGGCACCTCAGACACCTCACTGAGGCTCAGGACCCTTCTGATGCCATATTTAGGTGGGCCTGCTTGAAATAGGCGTAATGTTGCATTGCTATGCAAATCAGGATCCCATGCCAGTTGTAGGACACTGATGCAGAATTCAGGTTTAAAAATGGGCGGAGTTTGCGCCGTGCAAGCTCCGCCTAGTTGACCCAGGTCTTGAGCGGTTCAACTAACGATCCTGAACGGGACAGTTAGAGGCTGCTGAAAAAACAGCCACAAAACGTTTTCAGCTTTAGAATTTTCTTGAGCCAGAAGGAGCAGGAGCACTCCTCCATGCTCCACCAAAAATACTGCGGGCCACTTCCTTCCTGGGCTCTCCCCCCTCAGCGTGGCCTCCCCACCTCCTAGAACCTACTTGCCTTGAGGGCCAGCTTAGCATCGGAGCTGGCTGGATTTCGTCAAGCCCCGACTGGCGACTACATCGGATTGCCCATTTGGCGAACTCAACTCGCTGTTTGCATTCAAATGAGGCATTACCATTGCCGAGTCCCCCACCATCAACGACCTGGGGGTCACCATTGACCAGAAACTTAACTGGACCAGCCATATAAATATTGTAGCTGCAACAGCAGGTCAGAGGCTGGGTATTCTGCGGCAAGTGACTCACCTCCTGACTCCCCAAAGCCTTTCCACCATCTACAAGGCACAAGTCAGGAGTGTGATGGAATACTTTCCACTTGCCTGGATGAGTGCAGCTCCAACAACACTCAAGAAGCTTGACACCATCCAAAACAAAGCAGCCCGCTTGATTGGCACCCCATCCACCACCCTAAACATTCACTCCCTTCACCACCAGCGCACTGTGGCTGCAGTGTGCACCATCCACAGGACGCACTGCAGCAACTCGCCAAGGCTTCTTCGACAGCACCTCCCAAACCCGCGACCTCTACCACCTAGAAGGACAAGGGCAGCAGTCACATGGGAACACCACCATTTGCAGATTCCCCTCCAAGTCACACACCATCCTGACTTGGAAATATATCGCCGTTCCTTCATCGACGCTGGGTCAAAATCCTGGAACTCCCTTCCTAACAGCACTGTGGGAGAACCTTCACCACACAGACTACAGCGGTTCAAGAAGGCGGCTCACCACCACCTTCTCAAGGGCAATTAGGGATGGGCAATAAAAGCCGGCCTCGCCAGCGACGCCCACATCCCATGAATGAATAAAAAGACGATACTGAATTTGGCTCGGGCCCCAGGCCGGCACGGACGGCACGCAGGGCAATTACTCTGCCGCCCATCTTGGGTGCTAGTCAAATATTTCCCCCATTGGACACTGGAAGGAGGCATGAAGAAGAAGAAAGATAAATAAAATATTTTAAATTTTAAAAAGTAAGGAAAAAAGGATTATAATAAGTATAAAAGAGCAAAATTAAAGGTTAAATCAAAATAGAAAAGGAAAAATAGGAAAAAAGATTTAAGAAGGCCAGATCGGGTGAAGTGATTACATGTTTTTATGTAAAATTGTCTTTTAAGTGTTTAGTCATTTGATTAATCTTACAGTAATAAACTTCTTCACTCAGAGGGTGGTAGGTCTGTGGAATTTGCTGCCCCAGGAAGCTGTGGAAGCTACATCATTAAATAAATTTAAAACAGAAATAGACAGTTTCCTAGAAGTAAGGGGAATTAGGGGTTACGGGGAGCGGGCAGGAAATTGGACATGAAGCTGAGTTCGGATCGGTCAAGGCCCTGTGGGTGGCGGAGCGGGCCCAGGGGCTATGTGGCCGGGTCCTGCTCCTACTTCTTGTGTTCTTTAGATTTGAGGTTAGGATCAGATCAGCCATGATCTTATTGAATGGCGGAGCAGGCTCGAGGGGCCGATTGGCCTACTCCTGCTCCTATTTCTTATGTTCTTATGTTCTTATTCTTGATGTTTGGCTATCTGTATTACTATAATATTAATATTAGTATGACTTTCAGTCCACGAACTGAAAACAAAACAAGGCTGGAACTGACAGCAGTCTAAGCGTGAAGGACAACAAAGTCTTTGTATAATATGCATCAATGGTTGCTCAGTAAATATTACCTGACACAACACATTTGTGGCTTATGTGACTGTAGGGATAGATTCACCATCCATTCATAGTCATTGGGTGGAAAATGTCACTTTTTGCTTACTACTCAATGGCCACATCTGCTGTAGGGAAGGGAACGGAAGGAAGGAAGGAAGGAAGGAAGGAAGGATCTTTCATTCACATAACTTCCTCAGGGTGTCCCAAAGTGCTTCACAACCATGAATTATTTTGGAAGTGCAGTCACCAATTTATTTTTTTGTAAGCAGACATGACAGCCAATTTGTGCACAGCAGTTAATCTATTTTTGGTCATGTTGGATGAGGGAGGCCTGTTGACCAGGACACCTAGAGGACTCAGAGGTTCTGTTATGAAATCGGGGCTCAGCATCGATATATTTAGGTGTTGAATTTAAGTGGAGCTGCTCTGTTTGTACCACAGTGCAGCTCCAGTGGCAGTCGTACTCCTGTTTGTGAAACAGTAAACTGCACGGATACATACACATGGACACTCAGTGCAGCTCCGTCTTTCCTGTTATGAAAAGTTGCACGTACAGGTTGTTTAAATCGTTACAATTCCAGAACCGCCAGCCAGTCAATAGAACATAGGAACATAGGAACAGGAGTAGGCCATTCAGCCCCTCGTGCCTGCTCCGCCATTTGATAAGATCATGGCTGATCTGTGATCTAACTCCATATACCTGCCTTTGGCCCATATCCCTTAATACCTTTGGTTGCCAAAAAGCTATCTATCTCACATTTAAATTTAGCAATTGAGCTAGTATCAATTGCCATTTGCGGAAGAGAGTTCCAAACTTCTACAACCCTTTGTGTGTAGAAATGTTTTCTAATCTCACTCCTGAAAGGTCTGGCTCTAATTTTTAGACTGTGCCCCCTACTCCTAAAATCCCCAACCAGCGGAAATAGTTTCTCTCTATCCACCCTATCCGTTCCCCTTAATATATTATAAACTTCGATCAGATCACCCCTTAACCTTCGAAACTCTAGAGAATACAACCCCAATTTGTGTAATCTCTCCTCGTAACTTAACCCTTGAAGTCCGGGTATCATTCTAAGAAAAATCATTGGCAGTAACGGAGAAGTGAAATGGTAAAAAGGTGTCGGGAAGCAACAGGTGAAAGTAATAGGGGACAGGAGAGATTTTGTCACAAATTCAGTTGGCAGTTTATACCAACAGGGGGGTAATTTTAACCCCCAAGAATAGGTGGGTTGGGGACGGGTGGGCAGTAAAAACAGTTTGTCTTTGGACCGGGACCGCATCCCGGCTCCAACAGGCCCACTCCCGGGTTTAACCCAGGCGCGTTTGGATGCGTACGAACAACAGAAACCCGGAAGTCCCGCCCCCACTTAAAGCCGGCGGGCCGATATTTAAAGGGACAATGTACCTCATTGCAATAGTTGAGGCACTTAATGTTTTGTGTATTAAATATGTCAAACAAATTTACCTTACCTGTTCGGGTTTCCCATCGCTTCTGATTCACGTCAAGTGAAAGCAGGCAGGATGGGCCGGATCCAGGAGGTGAGTGCCTTTATTGCACTGCTTGTGGACCAGGAGAAGCAGGGGTGCTTCACCCCCACCCCAAGATGGTGGACCGCTCCCCCCACCCCCACCGATCTTCTCCAAGGCCCACCTGATGTTGTCCACATCCCTCCTTCTCCCCCCACCCCTCTGATTTCTTCCATGGCCCACGATCTCTCCCTCCCTCCATCCCCCCTCTCCGGTTCACGGCTCCCTTCCCTCCCGACAGGCAGCCAACCTGTCAATCCGACCGCCTGGTGGTGTGGGAAACGCAGAAGCACAAATAATTACCTTCAGTTGAGTTGCGATCGCAGAATGCGATGCACTCACTTGACCTCCGGGTTCCCCACGCCAATACCTACGCACTCGTGGGTTCCCGGCTCCGAGCTAAAATCATGCCCCAGGTGTCTACATGTAGCTGAATTAGCCCTTGGTGGGAGGCCTCCCCCAGAATTAGGCCCAGTTTCTTTGCCTGACAATTCAGAAATGGTGGGGGTGAAATTGGTCTCGGCGATAGCTCAACACGGGGGATAGCGAATCGGCGGCCCGTTTTAAACCACCTCCCATTTTATTTTCCACTGAAGTCGACGGAAAAGAAGGTGGGGCAGTGTGTAAAATGAGCTCCCGATTCGCTATTGCCCGTTTCGTGTTAACGACGAGACCAGTTTCACCTCCTCGGGTTTTTTTTTTAACGAATGTCTTCCCTTTCTCCCCTGAAGGTGCTGACGCTCGCTCATGGTATAGTTCCATGATTGCCATGAACAACTTGCTTCCTGCCGGTGTAGTCTGTAGCCAGCCAGTGGCAGATGAGCAAATGCGGCCTGGAGTCACTTGTCCTGCATTTTTCCTCCTTCCCACTGGAAAAGTGCAATGCTAACTGTGAACCCGTGTTAAGACCGGGCCCACATCCTCTCACTCCGTAGTGCTACACCTTGAAGCACTGGACTACACTTGCGATTGTTGCCACAACTTAGTGAAAAAACAAACTTAAACTGGGCTTGTATAGTACAGAACTGCGTGAAGTAGAAATGCTTTTATTTGTCTTGGTTATCCATGCTCTGGGACATGTCTAATTTACACCGTGTCTCTCACACCATGGGAGGAAATATGCTTTTAAATGATACCCCACACCACTGGAGACACTCACACTCTGTCACTAAGATTGCAGTGTTTTTTCTACCTGTGGGCGACACTGGCAAGGCCACATTTATTGTCCACCCATAGTTGCCCAGAAAGGGTGGTGGTGGGCCACTGAGTTTTCCTGCTAATGGTGTTAGGTAGGGAACTCCAGGATTTTGACCCAGCAACAATGAAGGAAAGGCAACATACGTCCAAGTTAGGGCGGTGTGTAACTTGGAGGAGAGCTTGGAGACGATGGTGCTTCCATGATATGATTGCTGCTAATGTCCTATTCAGTGGTAGAGCTCACAGGAGAGGGAGGTACTGTTGAAGTAAGCTTGGCGAGTTGCTGCAGTGCATCCTGTACACTGCAGCCACAGTGCGCTGGCGGTGGAGGGGGTGAAGTTCAGCGGCCAGAACTCCGATCAAGCAAACTGCACTGTGCTGAATGGTGTCGAGCTTCTTGACTGTTGTTGCGGCTGCACCCATCCAGGTGAGCGGTGAGTATTCCATCACACTCCTGACTTGAGCCTTATGGATGGTGGGGAGATGGGTCAGGAGGTGAGCCACACGTCACCTCTGCTGTCAGTGTTGGGGCTATCGCTGGAGGCAGCATTGCAATGTAAATGTGGCCTAAACGCGTTTCGTAAAACATGGATTATAGTATTTATTGAACTGAGAGCTGCTTTTGTATCAGCAACTCAGAATCTTTGCTAATGTTCAATCCTTGAGCACTGTACGGTGACAGCACCATTGTGCTGCCCTGAAAAAGAAACAGCATACATCTCATTTTGTCTTGCTTCCCCCGACAGTTCTGCTCATGTCAATTCAGGTGCATTTCACATCACCTCAAGACTGTGACATTTGTGGTTTACTCTTGATCGCTACAAGATTTACCTTCGTTTAGGCAGGAGGGGGGGAAAATAAAACCTGTCAGATGGTCACTAGGGTACACATGAAGGGCAGTGGAGCAATTTGCAGGCGAGTCAACGCTGCCTCACAAATGGCCAAGCGGTCATTGGTTGCTGGGGTGTTCTCTATACCGCTAACATCAAAAAAATTCCATTGTCTCAGTGACGGCGGTAAAAAAACATCAGAGAAATTTTTTTTTCAGTCACATTAAGCTTATTACATAATCGGCAGCATTTAAGTGGTTTCTGAAAGGCTTCTTCCAAGAAACGAGAGCAGAGGCCAGCAAAAAAACAATTGTCTGAATCTTGCCTCTGATCCTTGATGGAAAAGATAGACACACTTAAAAAACAAAGCTGCACGCTAGCCTGCCATTGGAAAGCGCTAACGACCGTACAAAATCTGTGGCGTTTGTAATGTCTATATCTCGATCTGCTTTCGAATAAGTATTGGTGCTCATTAAAAAATTATACTATTTCCTGTTTCTGTAAGCACAAATATTTTCTTTCTTAACCATTTTGAAACACATTATTTACTTTGTGCTTTTAAAAAAAATCCCCCAACAATCTGCTATTGTAACGTAATATTTAAGATGCCATTTCAGTTTCTTTAACAAATGATTACGCCAACTCTGCAGGAATATGAGGGTCCCGTGCACTGAGAGCAAAATCACAGCTAATGAAACCATGAGGTAATACCAGACGACTTAATTAGCTTGAGTTCCTCCAATTCAGAAGTTAAACCTCACACTGTGGCCACCAATAAACCATTTGGCATGTGGTGCCTTTAAGGAATCATTTAGGACTGTTGAAAATTCAAGCTATGTATTCAGATTGCGGGATCCTGTTTGGGGATTAGTGTCCACTCAACACCAGTTATATCATCTTATATTAATTAATCCATTATAAATGCAGCTTTTCTTGCCTTGAAAGCCTCCATTAACATTAATTTTTGTGGTCAAATTGCACTTTCACTCATCCTGTTTGAGACCGAAGACTCTTATTTTTTCAATTAAATTCAAAATGACACAACTTTGTGACGATCTATCAGCGTGTTTATTTTTTAAAATTTTCTTAATCAAATTTGCAGAAGACAGTCGTAATCTGAGCCTGGAAATTACAGTTCAAGCAAACAGTTACACCAGCAGTAACAAGGCCAGGGGTGCCAGCAAAAGCAGGACGGCACATTGTTCTCAATCACTGCCCATCCCTGCTGGACATTGTTGAGCTGGATTCAGTGCAATGAAGTGCACCATGCTGGGCACTCTTTTCTCTAGAAAACAGAAGACTGAGAGGTGACCTGATAGAGGTCTTTAAAACCACAAAGGGGCTTGATAGGATAAATGTAGAGAAGATGTTTCTACTTGTGGGGGAGACCAAAACTAGGGGCCATAAATATAAGATGGTCACTGATAAATCCAATAAGGAATTCAGGAGAAACTTCCTTAGTCAGAGAATGGTGAGAATGTGGAACTCGCTACCACAAGGAGTAGTTGAGACGAATAGCATAGATGCATTTAAAGGGAAACTAGATAAACACATGAGGGAGGAAGGAATAGAAGGATATGTTGATAGGGTGAGATGAAGTAAGGCAGGAGGAGGCTCGTGTGGAGCATAAACAATGGAGTAGACCTGTTGGTCCGATCGGCCTGTTTCTACGCTGTAAAATCCTATGTAATCCTATGTAATGATCAGCTGTGACAGATCAGTGATTTGTCTTATTTCTAATTATGAAAGACTATTTGGGCCAAAATCCTGATGGCCCTGCTCTGACAGCAGAAATGAGGCTGAGTGGGACTAAATGCGCCCATGCCAAAAGACTGAGCCCATCCCAAATTGTGGGAACAAGGTCAGTGGCATAGTTGGGGCCACCAATGCCTGCAAGGGCATTTCAGCAGTGCCAGCCCCCGATCTGCCTTTAGAGCGGTCTACAGTCAACTCTGCCTAAGGTGCATGGGGCCCTTCCCAAACTGAAGAACAAAGTACATGCCAGAAGTTTCTGGCTCCCAACAGAGCCATTCTGGTACTTCAATGGAGCAAGCTGGCCTCTTGGGGAAGGTAATCCATCTTTCTAAAGGTTTGGGGCCTTTCCTCAGGCCTTGGCAGAACTCACAACTGCTCTCAGATCTTAGTGGATTTCTGCTTCAACAAGCAGCTAACTAAGCAGGAACAGTCCACGGATACCTAATTTACAGTGGTCCAACTTAACTGTCACGGTGAACATGCAATAAAGAAAAACAAAAAGAGTTTGCATTTATATAGCACCTTTCATATCCTCTGGAGGTCCCAAAGCTTTTCATGGCCAATGAGGTACTTTTGAAGTATAGTTAAGTGAAGAGTTTTGTAAGCAAACGCAGCAGACAATATGCGCCAAAACATCTGTTTTTAGTGATGTTGGTTGAGGGATAAATGTTGGCCAGGGCAGCGGGAGAGCTCCCCTGCTCATATTCGAAAAGTGCCATGGAATCTGTTACATCCACTTGAGGAGGCAGACAGGGCCTCAGTTCAACATCTCATCTGAAAGATGGTACCACCGACAGTGTAGCACTCCCTAGGTACTGCACGGATCATTATAGGCTATGTTTTCCAAGTCCATGCACATGGCAAGCTATGTCCTACGCCATGAGTGTGCACCAGATTTTTCATCCATTGAAATCAATGAACAGAAGATCACGGGAAGCAGGCCCATGATTTCTTGATGCACACACACAATGTGGTAGGTACCTCAATATGTGCATATTGTCACGGGGAGTTTTGCTCGTGCTGTTGGGGAGGGTGTAAACTAGCTTGGCAGGGGGATGGGAACTCGAGTGTAGATTCAGAAGGGAGAGAAGCAGAGCTGGAAATGGAAGGCAGAAAATTAGTAAGTGAGTTTGGAAGGCAGAGGAAACAAAGGCTAGAAAATTGACAACAAAGGAGTTTGGCAGTACTTAATGGTATATACCTCAATGTAAGGAACATAGTGAATAAGGCAGATGAGCTGAGGGCACAGATAGACAGATGGAAGTTTGATAGCTTAGCTATTACTGAAGCATGGCTTAAAGAGGGGCAGGTATGGCAGCTCAACATTCCTGGTTACAAGGTTTTCAAACAAGATAGAGAGGGGAATGAAAAAGGAGAGGGTGGCAATATTGGTCAAAGAAACAATTACAGTTGTGAGGAGGGATGATATGTTAGAAGGATCATCAAATGAGGCCATATGGTTTAAATTGAAGAACAAACAAGGAGCAGTCAC
Organism: Heptranchias perlo; assembly: GCF_035084215.1. NCBI lineage: Eukaryota > Metazoa > Chordata > Chondrichthyes > Hexanchiformes > Hexanchidae > Heptranchias > Heptranchias perlo. Next base: position 133,359,749 of record NC_090327.1, on the reverse strand, counting down.
ACCGCTGGGAGTGCACTATAGATCTCCGAATAGTCAGAAGGAGATAGAAGAGTAAATATGTAAGCAAATTTCTGAGAAGTGCAAAACCAATAGGGCAGTAATAGTGGGGGATTTCAACTACCCTAATATTAACTGGGATAGAATCAGTGCAAAAGGTATAGAGGGCACAGAATTCTTAAATTGCTTTCAGAAGAACTTTTTTAGCCAGTACGTAGCAAGCCCAACAAGAGAGGGAGCAGTTCTGGATTTAGTTTTAGGAAATGAGGCTGGGCAGGTGGAAGGAGTATCAGTGGGAGAGCATTTTGGTGGTAGTGATCATAATTCAGTTAGATTTAGCATAATTATGGAAAAGGACAAAGATAGAACAGGAGTAAAAGATCTCAATTGGGAAAAGGCCAATTTTACTAAGCTGTGATGTGATTTGGCAAAAATGGACTGGAATCAGCTACTTGAAGGTAAATCAGTGTCAGAGCAGTGGGAGGCATTCAAGGGGGAGATAGTGAGGGTTCAGAGAAAATATGTTCCAACAAAGAAAAAGGGTGGGACTCCCAAATCTAGAGCCCTCTGGATGTCAAGGAACATATAGGATAAGATAAGGCAAAAAAAGGAAGCTTATGTCAGATACCGAGAACTCAATACTGCAGGAAGCCTAGAAAAGTGTAGAAAATGCAGGAGTAAAATTAAAAAGGAAATTAGGAAAGCAAAGAGAGGGCATGAAAAAATATTGGCAAGTAAAATCAAGAAAAACCCAAAGATGTTTTATAACTACAAAAAGAGCAAGAGGATAACTAAGGAAAGAATAGGACCTATTAGAGAACAAAAAGGTAACCTATGTGTGGAGGCGGAAGATGTGGGTATGGTTCTTAATGAATACTTTGCGTCTGTCTTCACAAAAGAGAGGGACGATGCAAACATTGTAGTTAAGGAGGAGGAGTGTGAGATATTGGATGGGATAAACATAGTGAGGGAGGAAGTATTAATGGGATTAGCATCTTTGAAAGTAGATAAATCGCCAGGCTCAGATGAAATGTAACCCAGGCTGTTAAGAGAAGCAAGGGAGGAAATAACGGAGGCTCTGACCATCATTTTCTGATCCTCACTGGCTATAGACGTCGTGCTGGAGGACTGCTAACGTTGTACCATTTTGAAAAAGGGAGAAAGGGATAGACCGAGTAATTACAGGCCAGTCAGCCTAACTTCAGTGGTGGGCAAGTTATTGGAAAAAATTCTGAGGTACAGTATTAATCGTCATTTAGAAAGGCACAGGTTAATCAAGGACAGTCAGCATGGATTTGTTAAGTGAAGGTCGTGTCTGACTAATTTGATTAAATTTTTTGAGGAGGTAACAAGGAGGGTCGATGAGGGTAACGCGTTTGATGTAGTCTACATGGATTTTAGCAAGGCTTTTGACAAGGTCCCACATGGCAGACTGGTCAGGAAAGTAAAAACCCATGGGATCCAAGGGAAAGTGACAAGTTGGATCCAAAATTGGCTCAGTGACAGGAAGCAAAGGGTAATGGTCGATGGGTGTTTTTGTGATTGGAAGGCTGTTTCCAGTGGGGTTCTGCAGGGCTCAGTACTAGGTCCCTTGCTTTTTGTGGTATACAGCAATGATTTAGACTTAAATGTAGGTGCATGATCAAGAAGTTTGCAGGTGATACAAAAATTGGTTGTGTGGTTGATAGTGAGGAGGAAAGCTGTAGACTGCAGGAAGATATCAATGGAGTGGTCAGGTGGGCAGAAAATTGGCAAATAGAATTCAATCCAAAGAAGTGTGAGGTACTGCATTTAGGGAGGGCAAACAAGGCAAGGGCATACACAATAAATGGGGGGATACTGAAAGGTGTAGAGGAGCAGAGGGACCTTGGAGTGTATGTCCACAAGTCTCTGAAGGTAGTAGGACAGGTAGATAAGGTGGTCAAGAAGGCATATGCGATACTTTACTTTATTAGCCGAGGCATAGAAAATAAGAGCAGGGAGGTTATGCTAGTACTGTATAACAGTGGTTAGGCCGCTGCTTGAGTACTGCGTACAGTTCTGGTCACATTACAGGAAAGATGTGATTGCACTAGAGAGGGCACAGAGGAGATTTATGAGGATGTTGCCAGGACTGGAGAATATTAGCTATGAGGAAAGATTGGATAGTCTGGGGTTGTTTTCTTTGGAACAGAGGAGGCTGAGGGGAGATTTAATGGAGATGTATAAAATTATGAGGGGCCTAGAAAGAGTGGATAGGAAGGACCTATTTCCCTTAGCAGAGAGGTCAATAACCAGGGGGCATAGATTTAAAGTGATTGGTTGAAGGATTAGAGGGGAGATGAGGAGAATTTTTTTCCCCCAGAGGTTGTGGGGGTCTGGAACTCACTGCCTGAAAGGGTGGTAGAGGCAGAAACACTCAACACATTTAAAAAGTACTTGGATGTGCATTTGAAGTGCCGTAACCTACAGCGCTACGGACCAAAGCCTGGAAAGTGTGATTAGGCTGGATAGCTTTTTTGTGGCCGGCATAGACACGATGGGCCGAACGGCCACCTCCTGTGCCATAAATTTCTATGATTCTATTCTATGACGACTGGGAAATGCATCTTTATAAGTTTAAGTTAAGTTTTGTAATCTAATAAAATTTGCCCTCTTTGCTCTTGCTTCTGCTAATTTTGTCTCTTAATAAAGCTAACTCGTACCTGAGATAGTAACACCAGCATAATTGCCAGTCAGTGGGGCAGTGAACCCTATTCCTGGCCTTTGCACGTGCAGCGTGGTCTTTACAACCTGTCACATTTTGGGACCTTTTGACCATTTTTCCACAGAAAGATTTTGGTGAAAAAAAAGAGGTAGCTTTATGGGTTGTGTTTTAAAGAACAGTGGAGGAGAAACTGGTATGTGTTGCTCCCATTTTTCGGGAGTACAACAGGACTAACATATACTGTTTACGGCCGCGATGTCCTGTGCCCAATCTGCGCCAGTGGCATGGCTACTGCCATATTGGTCCCCGCTGCTTTTAGACATACCTGGCGGCAGCCTGAAAGCAGTATCTGTCCAATTTATATATGCAAAGAAGGTCCTACGCCTGATTCAGGACCCTTCTGTAATAAGTCGCCAAAAATTAATGCGGCATATGCTGTGCATGCTCCAACTAGCTTTGACAGTTCTACAGCAGCATAATCAACAGTCCTTAAAGGGACCTCTGGAGGCCATGGGGAAAAAAAAGGTAAGTACCTTTTTGTTTAAACTTACCTCTATGTGGAGCTGGAGGAAGGAGGAGAGCTCCTCCCGAATCCACAGCAGTATTGCTGGCCTCCTGATCTCCTCGTATAACGCTATCACTATAATCTCAATCCCAATGCAAGTGCTTTCTTTAAGAAAAAAAGAGAAAGGGAGTAAAATAGTTTAAAATATGGTTTAGCAAAGAAAAGGATACATTGACCTTTGCCACAGTGAACTTTAGTAGTACAAAAGTGAATTTTGCCAAGTGTTAACACATATTCGTGTTTGCTCGGGGCACTCTGTGGGCTGGGCTGAATGATTGAAGTAATACCTTCTTACCGCGGCTGTTGCATGTCTCTGCACCTACACCCAGTACATGATCAATTCAGCAGGCAAAAAACACCGCAGCTTGGTCACTTTGCAACTTTTCCGATTTGGAGACACATTTGCTGGGTTTTAGAAATGACCTTTCTCTGTTCTGGCTCACTGTTTCCATTACTGTCGAATTTCAATCCGATGTCATCATCTCAAAAGGTAAATAAGGCAGAAAACTGTTTTTTTTAAATCTCCTGTTTTCTTGTTAATTATCTTCCCTGTCCCCTGCCCTTACCCCCTTTCACTCCTGAAGGTGTTGGAGCCAATCATTATAACATAAGAATGCAAGAAATGAAAACTGGGAGAGATATATAATGGGCCCATTTTGTGATATCGCTTGTTTTACATGTGCACAAAGTCAAAGCTACCCCCACTCAGTTAATGTTACAGTACATATACACTGTGATACAATGCAGGTTTGGATAGAAATTGCACATTGTCTTTCCATGTACTCTGTTCAATTAAATAAATCCATGTCACTGGTAATTTTCTGTTCACACCAGCAGACTTCAATAACACGCTGTGACGATTTGAACCTCAACGTATTTTAAAAACCTCAAGGAAACAACACTATTCCCTACGTAGAATCATAGAAAGGTTACAGCATGGAAGGGGGCCATTCTGCCCATCGAGTCTGTGCCGGCTCTATGCAAGAGCAATCCAGCTAGTCCCACTCCCCCGCCCTATCCCCGTAGTCCTGCAATTTTTTTCCTTTCAAGTACTTATCCAGTTCCCTTTCGAAAGCCATGATTGAATCTGCCTCCACCATCCCCTCGGGCAGTGCATTCCAGATCCTAACCACTCGCTGTGCAAAAAAATTTTTCCCCATGTCACCTTTGGTTCTTTTGCCAATCACCTTAAAACTGTGTCCTTTGGTTCTTGACTCTTCCGCCAATGGGAACAGTTTCTCTCTATCTACTCTGTCTCGACCCTTCATGATTTTGAATACCTCCATCAAATCGCCTCGCAAATCTTCTCTGTTCCATGGAGAACAACCCCAGCTTCTCCAGTCTATCCACGTAACTGAAGTCCCTCGTCCTTGGAATCATTCTAGTAAATCTAGATGGATGGCAGGATATCTGTCATTAGTTTTGCTGGTGCAAGGTCTGCTGGTACCCAGAAATGGAACTTTTCTCAATCATTACCAATGTAACTTGCAAACATACCTTGAATTGCAGATATTGCTCTGGGCTGCTGTCGCTTTTGGTTACTGTCGGAAGCACCGAGGAGCTGCAGGCAGTAATTCCGCCTATGTATGAAGGGTATCATTTTCCTCAATTTTTGCATTTTAAAGTGTTCTTTTTTGGTTTTGTTTTGTTTTGTTTTCAATCATTTTCCCATATTCATGTCAAGGAATCCTGTCCTGTCATATAAATAAAAATGGACACTGGAAAATCGAAGTTACACAGAATTAAATCGACAATTTAAAGTTATTTCCAAGTCCATTTAGACTTATCTTACATTGGGTATAGTTTTAATCTAACACTGTCAGATTGTGCCTCTCATGCAGGAAATGACAGTGTATTACAGGCGCTATGGTTTGAAACCACACTTCGCATGATACATTTCCAAGAATCATAAACTGTCCTTTTCCTATTTAGGTTTTTTGACCCTATTTTTCTCTTGTTGAATCCCTGTTACTGTATTTCATCTCATTAAGCATCAGCCAAAACAATCAGCTGATTTGGAACACAGGCATCTCCGTGACGTCGGCCAATGCCATTCCACGTTGGCCTTCAGGAATCAATTCTGTACAGTAGGATAGGCTATTGTTTCCTTCACCCCAACCTCCCCCCAAAGATGGAGTGCTGTGCTGCAACAAAGTGATCCTTCTATAGCAACCTTGCTGAGATCCAGCAACAGTTGGCACGTTGGCAGGGAGTGGGGTCCATGAAGGGAAGGGTTGAGTTCAGGTGAAGGTTGACGTGCAGTTTAAAATTCAGGCCATTACAGCAGGAGCCCAGCCCTGATAGGTCATGCAAAACATCTATTATTTCTGCCAGAGAAACAGACTAAACAGTTTAACAGCATATAAGGATAACATTTCCAAGTCCTTGTATGAAACAACATAATTTGCATGCTGAATGGACACATTGCAAAACCGCAGGAAGCAGGCCTGTGATTTTATGATGTGCTGTAGTGGCATGTGACGTTCTTCTCCCCAGGTGAGGTACTTCTCCCCAGGTGAGGTTCTTCTCCCCATGTGACGTTCTTCTCCCCAGGTGAGGTACTTCTCCCCAGGTGAGGTACTTCTCCCCAGGTGAGGTACTTCTCCCCAGGTGAGGTACTTCTCCACTGGTGAGGTACTTCTCCCCAGGTGAGGGACTTCTCCCCATGTGAGGTTCTTCTCTCCTGGTGACATTCTTCTCCCAATGTGAGGTACTTCTCCCCCGGTGAGGTACTTTTCCCCTGGTGAGGTACTTCTCCCCTGGTGAGGTTCTTCTCCCCTGGTGAGGTACTTCTCCCCTGGTGAGGTACTTCTCCCCAGGTGAGGTACTTCTCCCCTGGTGAGGTACTTCTCCCCATGTGAGGTACTTCTCCCCCGGTGAGGTACTTTTCCCCTGGTGAGGTACTTCTCCCCTGGTGAGGTACTTCTCCCCTGGTGAGGTTCTTCTCCCCTGGTGAGGTACTTCTCCCCTGGTGAGGTACTTCTCCCCAGGTGAGGTACTTCTCCCCTGGTGAGGTACTTCTCCCCTGGTGAGGTACTTCTCCCCTGGTGAGGTACTTCTCCCCATGTGAGGTACTTCTCCCCCGGTGAGGTACTTTTCCCCTGGTGAGGTACTTCTCCCCTGGTGAGGTACTTCTCCCCATGTGAGGTACTTCTCCCCTGGTGAGGTACTTCTCCCCAGATGAGGTATCTCTCCCCAGGTGAAGCACTTCTCCCCTGGTGAGGTACTTCTCCCCCAAGTGTGGTACTTCTCCCCATGTGAGGTTCTTCTCCCCAGGTGAGGTACTTCTCCCCAAGTGAGGTACCTCTCCCCAGGTGAGGACTCAGAAAAACTACCCTTAAGATTCTGCATATGAAATACATTTGAGTCTGTAACAAAATTGTAACGCGATGCTCAACTAAAAGTAAATAAAATTAGCACTCAAAGTCACCAAGGCAGGCATTGACAACTTAAAGAGGCATTACTAACACATCTGGGAGCTTGAAGAGGAGTATTATTAGTGGGACAGCTTAGAATAACCTACGCTATTAACCACAGTAACACATGAGCCAACACTACGACAGACATTCCACTGCAGTAATTTCTCTGCATAATGTCTAATTTTCTGCCCATCTCCCTTCCTTTCCTGAAGGTGGTAAACTCATGGCAAGAGGCAATGCTACCATGGAGGTGGCAGGCTTCTTGTACCTTATCCAAATGGCCACTCTCCACACGTGAACCTGTACAGCATTACTGGACTATTCAACTGGTGCTGGGAGGCCTTGTAGCTGAGGACATTTCTGTCCTTACCGCATCTCTTACATTCACACTTTACAGTTGGATAGTGTTTAAAGTAACAGCCTGATAGATATTTGTCCTTGTTAGCGAAAACACACTGAGGCCAATTTTAACACACACAATGCTGTGCTGGTAGAGATCTACTAGCTCAGCATGGAAGGGGATTAGAGCCAGGGACCTGTCTGGTCTGTATGGTACAGTACTACAGCAGGCAGTGCATTTACTCACTAAGAAATCAGGGAGTTGCAACTTGTGTCTTTTTAATGGCATACCTAGAGTTTCGGGGTATTTACAACTGTTGAGTAAATGAGTTATGGATTACATATCCACAATGGAATCCATAATGTCAGCAGCAGAAACAGGAGTGAGAACATATAGACTGAAAAGAAAGTACTTGCATTTATATAGCGCCTTACACGGCATCCCAAAGCGCTTTACAGCCAATGATGTAATTTTGAAGTATGTATACTTTTGAAGTATAGTGTACTTTTGCTTTTGAAGTGTAGTCACTGTTGTAATGTAGCAGACAATTTGCACACAGTAAAGTCCCACAAACGGCAATGAGATAAATGACCAGATAATCTGTTTTTAATGGTGTTGGTTGAGGGATAAATATTGGCCAGGACACTGGGAGAAATCTCCTTTGAATAGTGCGAGGGATCTTTTACAATCACCTGAGAGGGCAGACATTTAAGATTTCATATGAAAGACGGCACCTCACAGTACAGCACTCCCCCAGTATTGCACTGAAGTGTCAGCCTAGTAGACTATGTGTTCTAGTCTCTGGAGTGAGGCTGGAATCCACAGCCATCTGACTCAGAGGTGAACATGCTACCACTGAGCCATGGTTGACACCTCTGGAAACAGTTGGGGTCGAATTGCAGATTCTTCGAACTTTCCATCTGTGTGAGACAGCTCTCAGAAATATAACTTGCCTAAAATGCCCCTAAACTTGTGCAGCTGCCACAGAGCCTCCGTTCAAACACCTTAGACATGAAAATATCTTCTCAGATCATGCACATGCAAACTGTCCTTCTGCAGAAATGTAAATCCTCAGTGATTAGATCTCACTAACCATTAGGGGTTTACACCTCTGCAAAGAGGAAGCTAAGGCCTCATTGACCAGTAAGGGCAGTGGGGTCTGTTAAATGAAACTTCAGCATGTCAATCAAATGGCCAACCTTTTTACTGTACCAAATCTGTTGGCTAAAGGACAGGAGGGTGGATTGAGTCTGAAGCAGATAGTCCGATATTATTTTCTCAACCTCACCTGCTCGTTACATTTCTCACAAATGTGAGGAAAAGAGTAGCTGGGCGAAAGTGAAAATTAAAAGTTTCATTGAGTTGGGGAAAGCACAGTCTGCCTCGGACTCCCTGATCTAGGGGTCATGACAAGATTGGCACTCCTGATCGCTATCCAGTGGGCCCTGCTAAAAAAAGTTGGATATTGGATAAGGACAGGTACGTGGATTCTCTTGCGACTACTTCCAACGGGTGGGAGGTGGGCAAAGCTCCTCCTGACCTCACAAAAGTCATTCACAAACTGTTTTTAAACCTTTTCTGAGCAGCCTGCAGCGGTCCCTTTAAAGGCGGACGGTTAGGCTGCTCAGTGCCAAGTACCAATGTACAGAGCATGTTTTCCGCTGAGCACCTGGACCATCCATTTCAAGGCCTCCATTTAAATGACTGAACTGGATGTGGACAGGAATGGGGCAGTAAGTGCTGTGGTATCGCCCTGTGCCAGCCCAGTGGAGGGTACGAAAATCAGCACCGTGATTGGGCTTGCTTGTGATGCCTTCTGCAGTTCAATAGCCAGTCAACATAAAAGCGCAAGATAAATATGGATGAGGGAGGTCCTTCAACCCATCACAGCTCATAGAACCAAGGCCTTTCATTGGGATCGTTCTTCCAATTTTCTTCACACTTCTGTCCCTTTAACTCCATTTCCACCTCTTGCGGTGCTGCAGTAGTGGTCTCACTGCAGCACGTTCAGCATTTACTGATAAGAGTTTTTTGATGAGGTAACAGAGAAGGTAGATGAGGGCAATGCAGTTGATGTGGTGCATGTGGACTTTCAAAAGGCGATTGATAAAGTGCCATCATCAAGATTGCGGCCCATAAAATAAAGGGGGCAGTAGCAACATGGATACAGAATTGGCTGAGGGATAGGAAACAGAGAGCAGTGGTGAACGGTTGTCTCCCGGACTGGAGGGAGGTATACAGTGGTGTTCCCCAGGGGTCAGTGCTGGGACCACGGCTTTTCTTGATATATATTAATGACTTGGACTTGGGTGTACAGGGTTCAATTTCAAAATTTGCAGATGACACAAAACTTGGAAGGGTAGTGAACAGTGAGGAGGATAGTGATAGAGTTCAAGAGGATATAGACAGGCTGGAGGTATGGGGGACACGTGGCAGATGAAATTTAACGCAGAAAAATGCGAAGTGATACATTCAGTAGGAAGAACGAGGAGAGGCAATATAAACTAGAGGGCACAACTCTAAAAGGGGTACAGGAACAGAGAGATCTGGGAGTATATGTGCACAAATCGTTGAAGGTGGCAGGTCAGGTTGAGAAAGCGGTTAAAAAACCATACAGGATCCTGGGCATTATAAATAGAGGCATAGAGTACAAAAGTATGGAAATCATGATGAACCTTTATAAAACACTGGTTCGGCTACAACTGGAGTATTGTGTCCAGTTCTGGGCACCGCACTTTAGGAAAGATGTGAAGGCCTTAGAGAGGGTGCAGAAGAGATTTACTAGAATGATTCCAGGGATGAGGGACTTTAGTTACGTGGAGAGACTGGAGAAGCTGGGGCTGTTCTCCTTGGAGCAGAGACAGTTGCGAGGAGATTTGATAGAGGTATTCAAAATCCTGAAGGGCCTAGACAGAGTAGATAGAGAGAAACTGTTCCCATTGGTGGAAGGGTCAAGAACAAGAGGACACAGATTTAAGGTGATTGGCAAAAGAACCAAAGGTGACACGAGGAAAAACTTTTTTACACAGTGAATGGTTAGGATCTGGAATGCACTGCCCGAGGGGGAGGTGGAGGCAGATTCAACCATGGCCTTCAAAAGGGAACTGGATAAGTACTTGAAAGGAAAAAATATGCAGGGCTACGGGGATAGGGCGGGGGAGTGGGACTAGCTGGATTGCTCTTGCATAGAGCCGGCATGGACTCGATGGGCAGAATGGCCCCCTTCCGTGCTGTAACCTTTCTATGATTCTAAGAGTCTATGGTTTCCCTCAGGGCCAACTGCAGCTTCCCCTTTGCAGCAGGAATCCTGCCGGAAGCCGGCCATGCATTGGAAATAACTCTCGACCCAGAGAAATAGATTGGGGTCAGGAGTTGCCGGTGTTCAGGTTAATTCCACCATTTACTCCACCCCTTAAAGGAAAATCCAGCCCGTTGAGCATCAAATCTTCTAAGACTCCTTGGTTTTTTAAAAGTTCATCCTTCGTTATTTTAACACTTCTCACCGACTACGTGTGTTGCCCATTTTTCCTTCCACTTGCAGTGCATTAGAATTGTCTGCATAAAATTTCATCTGCCATATTTCTGCCAGTTACATATTTTGTTCAAGCCATTTTGAAATTTCTGAGCTGCCTTCTTTGATTCCACTGCTCCTCCTAGTTTCGTATCATCGACAGATCTGACCAATTTGCATTGAGTTTCTGAATGCAAGTCTTATCTGAATTAGAAAAGCATGGGAGCAGAGCATATCACTTATCTCCCAGGAACCAGCTTTCCATGTGACCTTCTGTGCTTATCTTCTGGAATCGCGCTTACTTCCTGGGTAGCGTGCTTTGGAGTTGCTTGTCACCAATCATCTGCATATTGTGGGCGTGGAAACTTTGCCTTTTCATGTTTTTTTTTTATTCGTTCATGGAATGCTGGTGAGCCCAGCATTTATTGCCCATCCCTAATTGCCCTTGAGAAGGTGGTGGTGAGCTGCCTTCTTGAACCGCTGCAGTCCGTGTGGTGATGGTTCTCCCACAGTGCTGTTAGGAAGGCAGTTCCAGGATTTTGACCCAGTGACGATGAAGGAACGGCGATATATTTCCAAGTTGGGATGGTGTGTGACTTGGAGGGGAACGTGCAGGTGGTGTTGTTCCCATGTGCCTGCTGCCCTTGTCCTTCTAGGTGGTAGAGGTCACGGGTTTGGGAGGTGCTGTCGAAGAAGCCTTGGCGAGTTGCTGCAGTGCATCCTGTGGATGGTACACACTGCAGCCACAGTGCGCCGGTGTTGAAGGGAGTGAATGTTTAGGGTGGTGGATGGGGTGCCGATCAAGCAGGCTGCTTTGTCCTGGATGGTGTCGAGCTTCTTGAGTGTTGTTGGAGCTGCACTCATCCAAGCAAGTGGAGAGTATTCTATCACACTCCTGACTTGTGCCTTGTAGATGGTGGAAAGGCTTTGGGGAGTCAGGAGGTGAGTCACTCGCCGCAGAATACCCAGCCTCTGACCTGCTCTTGTAGCCACAGTATTTATATGGCTGATCCAGTTAAGTTTCTGGTCAATGATGACCCCCAGGATGTTGATGGTGGGGGATTTGGCGATGGTAATACCATTGAATGTCAAGGGAGATGGTTAGACTCTCTCCTGTTGGAGATGGTCATTGCCTGAATCTTGTCTGGAGTGAATGTTATTTGCCACTTATCAGCCCAAGCCTGGATGTTGTCCAGGTCTTGCTGCATGCGGGCACGGACTGCTTCATTATCTGAGGGGTTGCGAATGGAACTGAACACTGTGCAATCATCAGAGATCATCCCCATTTCTGACCTTATGATGGAGGGAAGGTCATTGATGAAGCAGCTGAAGATGGTTGGGCCTCGGACACTGCCCTGAGGAACTCCTGCAGCAATGTCCTGAGGCTGAGTTGATTGGCCTCCAACAACGACTACCATCTTCCTTTGTGCTAGGTATGACTCCAGCCACTGGAGAGTTTTCCCCCTGATTCCCATTGACTTCAATTTTACTAGGGCTCCTTGGTGCCACACTCGGTCAAATGCTGCCTTGATGTCAAGGGCAGTCACTCTCATCTCACCTCTGGAATTCAGCTCTTTTGTTCATGTTTGGACCAAGGCTGTAATGAGGTCTGGAGCTGAGTGGTCCTGGCGGAACCCTAACTGAGCATCGGTGAGCAGGTTATTGGTGAGTAAGTGCCGCTTGATAGCACTGTCGATAACACCTTCCATCACTTTGCTGATGATTGAGAGTAGACTGATGGGGCCGTAATTGGCCGGATTGGATTTGTCCTGCTTTTTGTGGACAGGACATATCTCGGCAATTTTCCACATTGTCGGATAGATGCCAGTGTTGTAGCTGTACTGGAACAGTTTGGCTAGAGGCGCAGCTAGTTCTGGAGCACAAGTCTTCAGCACTACAGCTGGGATGTTGTCGGGGCCCATAGCCTTTGCTGTATCCAGTGCACTCAGCTGTTTCTTGTTATCAAGTGGAGTGAATCGAATTGGCTGAAGACTGGCTTCTGTGATGGTGGGGATATCGGGAGGAGGCTGAGATGGATTATCCACTTGGCACTTCTGGCTGAAGGTGGTATCAAACGCTTCAGCCTTGTCTTTTGCACTCACGTGCTGGACTCTGCCATCATTGAGGATGGGGATGTTAATAGAGCCTCCTCCTCTGTTAGTTGTTTAATTGTCCACCACCATTCACGACTGGATGTGGCAGGACTGCAGAGCTTTGATCTGATCCATTGGTTGTGGAATCGCTTAGCTCTGTCTATAGCATGTTGCTTCTGCTGTTTAGCATGCATGTAGTCCTGAGTTGTAGCTTCACCAGGTTGGCACCTCATTTTTCGGTACGCCTGGTGCTGGTCCTGGCATGCTCTTCTACACTCCTCATTGAACCAGGGTTGATCCCCTGGCTTGTTGGTAATGGTTGAGTGAGGAATATGCCGGGCCATGAGATTACAGATTGTGCTGGAATACAATTCTGCTGCTGCTGACTGTAAGTAATTGGGTTCTGAATTTGACCAAAAAAGGGGAATATCAAGTTCAAAGGAGGTTTGACCCTGGCCCTGGATTATGATATGAGGCACACAAATGGCAGTGCGGGTACAGTTGATAATATCCTGCTCTTTGGAGACATGGGGCACTGATATTCGCCAAGATATCTTTGATCCTATTCCGCCCGACCCCTGAACTGGTGTGACTTCTATTAAAGAAGCTTCTGTCACTTCACAAATGCAGCAATTCGTTATGCAGTGGCAGATTTCGGCTTCGTTTCTGGTGGGTGAATGGAAAGTGCTAACGATGCAGAAATTCAATTCAGTGGTTACCTTGACTTTCACTGATACTGCATAACTTGGTTTCTCTGCTCAGCCCGAACTTTATCAGGCATTGCTCCTTGGTGAGCTCTAGATATCTGTGTAGAAGCAGCTTAGCTGGTAGGCACAGTGTAAACCTCCTTTGACCATGATGTCCCCCTTTTTTGGTTGAATTCAGAGCCCAATTACTTACAGTCAGAAGAAGGGCATCAAGCTGCTCCTTGTGCCAAATATGACTATACTACCCAAATAAAGAGAGGGTGATTGTGGCATCTAAGGCCCCATTGTGTGAAACAAAAGACTTAAAATTGCATTGTGAGATTATTAGCATATAATCATTTCATACATTTGCATGACTTTTATTTGCCTGCTATTTTAATAGCAAATAGATTTGGCCTCTCATAGGTCAAATGTCCCTCATTTCATTTGGGCAGAAAGACTACATCTGGTACATTGGCAGCTGAACGTACTTCTCCTGATTAAATTTTAGTTAAAGGCTTGGCAGAAATGTATGACTATCTGCTGAGTGAACAATTGCGGTATGGTGCTCAAGTATATTACGTGACATTACTTGTTAGAGGGCACACTTTGGCAATTCAGTGCTTTAATATTATATACCTTAGAGGATGGCAAGAGTGAATTCCAGTACGTGGGGGCTTCCAGCAGATGATGGCCAAATATGTGGCCTACTGGCAATTTAGTTTTGTCCAGCAAGGAAAACGCATGAGCATAGAAGTTTACAACATGGAAACAGGCCCTTCGGCCCAACATGTCCATGTCGAACATATTGTGCACTTCATATTAAGCTGCAGCTCCGTAGAGCCAGAGGGCATGACAACGTGTGAGCCAAGCGTGCATGTAACATTCAAGCCGGAAGTGATAGCAGGAAGAAGCCCAGCACCCTCAGAAAGCAGGTGGTTGGGATAATGAGACCAGCTAAGAATTTGATGGTGTATTTCCTGCATGTTTACAGATAAGGAAGAACTGTTTAAACTCTCATTGGTTATTAGTGACAGTTTAGCAAAAGAATCTTTTTTTTTTAACTTTACACACTGAGGAAAATCTAACAGTTAGATAGTTCCAACTCTTCACAAATTAGCATTGGGTCTGACCATAACTCTCTGATTTGTTTTTAACTTAAGGAATACACCAATTGTAAGTATGCAAAAAGATTCAAAGAGTGCATTCCCATCTTTAACAAGTGGTAAACAACGACTTTTTTTTTTGCTTTCTAAGTTTGTTATTTATATATCACTGCTTTACAAACTGGAGGACATCAATTTTAGGGATTAAGTTTTAGGAGAATTCATTCAAACCCAGTTTATACAATCGGGTTCCGAATTTCCTCAGGTCCAGTGATATACCTGAGAGGGGATTCCGGTGGCAGATGACTGGCAGAGGCAGAAAACAAAACACCCCCAAAAATCAGGCTGTGGGAGTTTCCTCGTGGTGCAACGGTTTACAGATGTTCTGACTTCCCCCCGCAAGCTTGGCATTGTAAGAAGAGGCGGGATGGCATCGTAACCAGATTTGCTGCTGATCTCGATTCCTGAGCACCAAATTAGCTGGGCGCTGGCAAGGTACTGACATGCAGTTCACTGGAGCGGTGTAAGTGGGGCCCACAGGAGTGTTCCACGCTGGGATTGTGGCCTGGAACACCCATTAGGGTAAACAATGCCACTTTGAGATTAACTCTCTGATAAAGGGGGCTGATTTAAAAACCATCTGCACTTTTAAACCAATCCCACCAGCTTTACCTACACGTGGCTTTCAAGTGCTGCAATTTGCTCCACAGTCCAAAACTAGGGGTCATAAATATAAGATGGTCACTAATAAATCCAATAGGGAATTCAGGAGAGACTTCGTTGCCCAGAGAATGATTTGAATGTTGAATTTGCTACCACATTGAGTAGTTGAGGCGAATAGCATAGATGCATTTAAGGGGAAGCTAGATAAACACATGAGAGAGAAAGGAATAAAAGGTCATGCTGATAGGGTTAGATGAAATAGGGTGGGAGGAGGCTTGTGTGGAAAATTAACATCGACATAGACCAGTTGGGCCGAATGGCCTATTTCTGTGCTGGAAATTCTATGTAATTCTATGTAACATTGTTCACATTCATTTCTAATCTTTAGTCAATAAGAGGTTTAATGATGAACAGGGGCGAGTGCCAATATGTGTTAAACTCAGAGTAAAATCAAAATCTTTGGCACAATGTATTCGACACAAATAAAACGTCTCTCCTGTTTTCTGTTCATGATACTATGCAGTTGGAAAACCAGCCACAACTCAAAATAACCCAATGGATGCAGACTGGAGACAACAAACCAGTCCTAGAAAAATTGATTTTTCTTCCCCCTCTGGTTCATTACATTTGATTTTCTTTTGATATCAGTGAGGCCTTTGGCATTTTAATAATCAATATTCAATATGCTTCTCCATCCTACCAGAATCAAAGTAACTGGATTTTGTTCTCATGCATCTGTGCCTTAAGATAATCTTAAATAGTGTCATGACAAAATTAGAAAGGCTGTTGTATCCTTTCAGATAAACTCACCTAACTCTTCCATCACCCTTGATCTGCAGAGAGACAGAATGGGAGTCTCTTTAAATCTGGCTCCAGGTGAATGGCTAGACAGCGATTAAATCCCACATCATAAGTGTGTATTGACAATCTGAATTACATGACTTATTACCAAGCATGGTTTACTGAAAACATTTGAACTGAGAGGTCATATCAGCAGATTTCAATACTGGGCCCTCTATGGGCCTACATTAAAGGCTGCACTGCAGTTAAGACATCTTGAATCTTGCATCACTTTTCTGTAGTTACAACCTCTTTATCCATTTTTCCAAAATGTTTTTAATTATTTCAATAACCTCAAGAAATTAGCCCTACAGATAATACAGGCTGGTTAAATTTGTTTGTAGACAAATTGGGGGTGAAATTGGCCTTCGATGATAGCACAAAACGGGCAATAGTAAATAGTATTACACCCCCCCCAATTTTATTTTCCATTGGAGTCAGAGCGTACAATGGGCTATCGATTCGTAATTGCCCATTTTGCACTCTTCCTGAAGACCAATTTTACCCCCACTGACATCAAATTGGTAAATAGGTCACTAGATAAAAACCATAGACGTTTAGAAATTTACAGCACAAAAGGTGGCAAGTATGCCCATTGTGTCCGGGCCAGCTCTTATAGCTAGAGCAATCCAAAACTAATCTCACTGGCCTGTTCTCTCCCCGTAGTCCTGTTTCTTCCTCTACTTTAAATATTTATCCCATTTTACCTTAAAAGATGCAATGGTTTCTATCACAACCATTCCCTGCTCTAACAACCTGCTGCATAAAAAAAATTCTCCGAACCTCTCACCTCAGTCTCTTAATGACAATCATAAATTGATTATCTCTCGTCACTGACTCCCCAACCAGAGGAAATAGTCTTTCCCTATGGACGGTATGAAAATTCTTCCTAATTATAAAAATCTCTATTAAATCTCCCCTTGTCCTTCTCTGCTCCAATGGAAATAGTCCCAGTATCACAAGTCTGTCCTTTTAACTATAGTTTCCTATCCCTGGCATCATCCTGGTGAATCTATTTTGTACTTGGCCTTAATATCCTTCCTATAATGGAGCTTCAAAAACTGCAGACAGTACTCTAACTGAGGCCTAACCAATATATTGTACAGCTTTTCTTAATCTTGTACTCTATGCTGCTATATACAAAATCCAAAATGCTCTTTACCTTTTTTTATGGCATTATCTACCTGCACTTGCACTTTCAGGGATTTATGTATTTGAACCCTGGGTCTCTCTGTTCATCCAGATCTTTCACTGTTTGCCAAATTTGCTACTTTTGTATTATCAGTAAGTTTGTCAATAAGTTTGTGCTCTCTATGCCCAAGACCAAATCATCGATGTGTACCGAGAACAAAAGTGGACCCAGCATTACCCCGGCGAACCCTTCTCCACTCCGAAATCTGTTTCCTGCCTGTCAAACTACTTGAACTCTGTTTCCTGCCTGTCAACCTACTTTCTATCTATGCTGCTGCATATTTTTTCACACCGTACACCTGATTTTTTTTTTCCTAGCAAGCCTCTTGTGAGGTATCTCATTGAACGATCATATTACTATCTCTTCAAAATTTGGTTAATAAGGTGGCTGATTTCTACAAAAATTGTGATTAAGTTGTTTACTCCTTTAAGGTCTTAACCCTGACCAGTGTCCGTTGAGCCTTAGCAGCACCTCCCCTTCCTTCAGTAAACATCACCCAAGGCTTTGGAGGGAGACAGGATCAGAAAGATTTAACATCTTGTATGATCTACCAGTCTGGGTTTCAATGTATCTTCTCCCTAAGAATTGCATTTGGTCCTGTGGTCTGGTTCGACTTGTGTCATTATCATTTATTTAGCCAGGGAATGTGCTCCAATTTTCTATTTCAGTGGCTTTCTTTACCTAACTAAGAGTCCGAAGCTGAGGATTTTAAAATGCCCGTGCTGAGCTCTTAAAACCTCTTTGAAAATAACCATTAGCTTGAGCTAAGGGAATCCTTATTCCTCGGGGAGTACTAGTCAGCGATGCAGATGTAGAGTGCCCATTCCATCTGTGTTGATCTCTCAGTTAGAATCTCTGGCAACCTAACCATTAGCCCGAGCAGGGGAATTGTAGAATTCAGACATCATGGTGATAGATGTGTGTCTTTGTTTACACATAGTTTGGAATGCCCAAAAGTTTAGGTTTCAGACTTTAATCTTGGTGTCCTGATTGAGTAAAATTGTGAATTAATGGAAATGAATGTATCTGAAAATGGCTCAAAATGCTAAACGTAAATATGCAGCTTCAAACATTTAATTAGCAGGCTGATGCAAGACATTTCAATGTTGTGACTACCCCGGGTGGCCTAATAGCTTCGGAAGCCCTGTATTCCCAAACCCAAGTTGTTGACTCATGTTAATGTATGGTTCTGTGGATGCTGGCCGTCCTCCAGCCAAATGGCCATTCTTCATGTGAGGCCAGACAGTTCGCTACTGGCAGACGATTCAACAGTGAGGGGGGTTGGGGCTTGTGGGGGGGTGGGGGCGGTGGTTGTCTCATAGTTGATCCTGTCCTCACCTGGCACCCAAGCACAACAAAAACAACAACAACTTGCATTTACATAGCACCGATAAAACGTCCTAAGGCGTATCACAAGAGCGTAATCAGATAAAGAAAATTGCGACCTAGCCAAAGGAGACATTAGGACAAGTGACCTAAAGTTTGGTCAAAGGGATAGGTTTTAAGGAGCCTCTTAAAAGGAGGAGAGAGAGGCAGAGAGGCGGGGAGGTTTAGTGAGGGAATTCCAGAGCTTCCATTTGGATAGTGCACAGGAGTTGGATACTTGGGTTATTTTTCCCCTCCCTAGCTCAGGAATTTTGAGGCCATTTGTGGCCCCCCCCACCTACCCGTACCCCAGCTGACAATAAAAATCACAGCTCCAGCTTGGTTTGAATCGCGGGACCTACCCAGACTGTTTTATTCAGTATCATACAACACCGTGTATTAGCCCACTGAGCCATTAAAGGATGGTGACCTCTAACCCAGCCTCAAGGGCAAGGATGAGAATTCAGGTAAAACCTGGCTTTGGAGGGTAGAAATTGTTTATCCTCCAAGATGAAAGTTGGAACCTGGCATATTCCATTGAGGAAGATGTGCATAATTCACCCACTTTAATCGGAAAGGAGCCGAATTCACAGAAAATATTCAGTACTGGACCACTGGGAATATCTCTAGCACCCTTCCACTTCACCGCAGTGCTTAGACCACCTACAACTGTAGAAACCTGAACATTGCATTTCCACCAGAGAGAGCGAATGTCTACCCATCACTGGAGCATGAGGAATTGGACCTGACCAGAAGTGAAAGGAATGGCCCTGAAATTCAGAAGATCAGCAGGAACCCCCAGAGAATTGGCATAAAAAGGTCTTTCATGTCATTTCTCTACGGTTTCCGCCGACCTCCCACTAAAGTCACGGCCAAAGACCATGAGAACCACTGCGGAGTTTCCAGAAAATAATATTTTCTTATTTAAAGCCGCTCCTTCTAATCACATAGGGACTGAACTTCCATGGCCCTGGGAAGGAGTGGAATCTGGACAGGTGTTGGGGCAGTCCAGTTATGCTGGCAACCCCACCCCCCCCTTTTACCACCTATCAGAATTTCCAGCTGTTTTCAGGGACAGGCATCTTACGACACTATGTCAATGCGGAAATTGCATCATACAATGTAATTCCCTCCAAAGGAAGCCTTGGCGTCCCTGCTATTGAGCATTGCTAAAGGCATCAGGAGGATTTAAACTTAAACCGCCGGGATTTCCCCACTACAATTGATTGCAAAGCCTATTTACAATTGGGGCCATTTTTTAAAGTCTTTAAAATCTTTGGGCGGAACAGCCAGCTGTCTAGCTGATGGAAGCCAAGCCCAGCTGCTGATTACTTCCTCCCTCTACCTGAGGCGGTCACACCAGCTGCACCACGGATGGTGCGGGCATCTGCCAACAGTTTGCAGGTGCCCCTGACTCCAGACAAAAATTTTGCCCCTACCCCAGATCCACCCCAAAGGCCTCGCCCGGATATAAATGGTGCTTAGCTCTTCTCCGTCCGCAAATTGGAAATAGCCCTTTCAACAATCCTTCGGCTGAGTCCTTATCGGGTAACAAAGAAAGCATTCGCATTTAAACTAAGATAAAGAGAGAATAGCCTGGTGTAACGGCAACTGTCCACGTGCCAAATGACACTTGAGTGCAAATTAATGACATCTTTATTTGAAGGGGCATCCAATCACAACGCTATCTGTACAAAGATGGGCATTACAATCCACTCAATCTGGCCCATTCCAGTCACCTCAGGTTCAGGCGTAATCAGCAAATCCCTAATTATGGGTTTTCCATTCATCTAACCTTCACGGAGCTGCACACAACTCAAAGGATGATGGTGCTGGTTTCTATATTTCACTCCCTCCCACCCCCCGCCACCATCCCCATCCATTCCAGTGTCAAAATTATGCATTTTTTTCTTCAGTTAACCCACCTCCTTTCTAAGTCGATTTCAGCGCACAGACTGATCTCAAATCGGGCTGGAACTGACAAGTCGATTAGAAGCAATTTTAAGGAGCCGTTCCGTCCAAGAAATAGAGGAAATTCTAAACCCTGGAATTGCTCAGCGAAGCTGAAATTGGAAATGGTATCCCCTCACCCCTCCCCCACACTACTTCCTTTCAATAACAGGGAAGATTTCTTCTGAGCACTATGTGTAACAAGTTTAGAAAAAATATCTTCTTAACAAATGAGTTTACAATTTTTGTTGCACATTCCCAATATGGCAAGGTGTCACAAAGCCATTGTCAGGAAGCAGTTGGACAGGTTCACCAGACACCCCCGACATTTTCCAGTGAGATATAGTCATCTACCCCCTGACCACAGAAGTTGCAAATGGAAAGGAGTCTGGTGTGTAACTGTAATCCACGTAGAAATATGTGGAACTTCCTTCTAACCTTTAATCAGAAAGCGGAAAGATTATGGTTTAAATCTTCACCTCCCAAAGTGATTATGAAGAGCTTCACGGCTTACGTTTAGCAACTGGAAAATACATCATTTGCATTCTAACTACCACAGAATGAAAAAAAAATAACTTTTACCTTCTCGCCAGTGGTTAACCCAACATTAATTTTTTTTTTTGCTGCGTATGTGTATACACAAGTCATCAAAACACCCACAGCTGTGCTATTATATCAACCCAGTTTCTCTTCAAAGACGTACATGGAATTTTTCCACTACCGCCATGCTGTAATCAGCCCTTCAATTCCAAAGCTAGCCAGACATTTTAATTGCAGAGTTTTTATTAACCACTACATAGTGACACATTCAAGAACAAAAATAAAACAGGCTGTAACAAATTAAAGTGACACATGTTCATGTGGTGGCAACTTAATATTTTCCCCACAAATTTTAAAACAGCAGGACTACAGAATTTCATGTCAATTTATAAAATGACGTTTTATTTTTTGTTATTTGTGGTCACTGTAAACTGGCATTCCCCCCACCTCACCCCGCCATCTTGAAAAGATCCCTTTTGTTTGGGGCCAAGAATTTGTGCCTTCTGCCCTCCCCTTCCCCATCTCCACTTTGGGTTTGTAGGCCAACTCTTTACAGAAGGGCCTTTTCAAGGTGTGCGTTGCTGTTTCCATGTTAAAAAAAACTCTGCTAGAATACTGGGCCCTCTCCATAATAATATCTTTCGTGGTCCCTGACTGACTTTGTTGTGGTAATTTTCACTTTGAAATGGGGGAAGTCTGGAAAGGAAAATCAGGCAGGGTATATAATGAGTAGCCGATCCACAACCACCAGTTTTTCGGCCCGCACCCAAAGTGAGTCTAGCCTGTGGGCAGCTGAGCCACACAGGCTGAGAAGGTCCCTGGTTCGATTCATGGTCCGTACTGAGTTATCTCAGCCAGGTAAGCAGTTGAGGTGGACTCAGTCCTTCTCACCCAGGAAGGGGAGAATTGGCCTGCGGTCTCACTCATGATTGCCATCCAGCAACCTCCTCTGGAAGTGCGAATATGTAAGAAAGGGAAGAAGAAAAAGGGAAAGTGGAAAGAATGAGGTGGAAAGGGAGAAAAGAAAAGGAGCATAGGGAGGGAAAGAAGGAAGCAAACACATAGGAGCAAGAGGATAAGAAAAACAGAAATGAAGGAGGAGCAAAAGAGAAGGAAATGAAAATGAAGGAGAAGCATGAGGGGAAACTACAGCGAAAGACTACAGTGTGTCACTCGGTCATCTCCATCCAGGCATTTCATCAGTGCTCTTGATCAAAGGGGGTCCGTCAAGCCCAGAGAGGCCAACCCTCCTTTACAGTATCTCATTGATTAACACATCCATAGCTTTACCTTCAAAAGGAGCAGATCCGACTCAAATACGTAAGGCCTAGCTGTCCGTACACTGTGCACGTGATCCGCAACAGGACTGCGTAAATGGCCCCAGAGAGTGGGAGACCAGTTGCACGAGTGAGAAACAAACACAGGGAATTACTTCAGGGGTTCTCCCAATCGACCACCCTGACTTTAGCAGAAGATCAGCGTAAACCCTGTATACACCCTGGAAAGAAAGAAAGAAAGAAAGAACTTGGATTGATATAGAGCCTTTCACAACCTTAGGATGTCCCAAAGCGCTTTACAGCCAATGAAGTACTTTTGAAGTGTAGTCATTGTTGTAATGTAGGAAACACGGCAGCCAATTTACTCACAGCAAGATCCAATCTTCCACCGAAGTTACAATGTGGAAATTCCCAGCGATTATTTTTTTTTCTCCTGGGTGACACCTTGGGAGATCAACTTGTGTTTAGAATCATTTGAAACCTTCCTTTCAACAAGTAGAGATCTTGCCATGGTCTACAGCTTCCTGTGTTCCTTTTGAAACAGCTGGGGGTTGTAGTCGTTAAGGATGGGCATGCTGCAAAACGCACCTGCTGTCGAGAAAGAATGTTTCCGTTTAAAACTGAGTCTACGATTAAAAATAGTGACAGCGGAAGGGAGGTGAAGAAAGACAACTCAAATAAACAAGCAAGCGGAAGAAGCAGCAGGAAAAGGAGCTCATGTGAAGCCATCGGATCATAGGATCATAGGATCATATAGCACAACAGGAGGCCATTCAGCCCCTTGTGCCTGTGTTGGCTCTTTGAAAGAGCTATCCAATTAGTTTCATTCCCCTACTCTTGCAAGATAACCCTGCAAATGTTTTCTTTTCAAGTTTTTATCCAATTCCCTGTTGAAAGTTACTATTGAATCTTCTTCCCCCACCCTTTCAGGCAGTGCATTCCAGATCATAACAACTCGCTGCGTAAAAAAATTTCTGCTCATCTCCTTTCTCATGTGAGAAAGCAGGGTAAATTCAAGAGAAAAAAAAAACGGAGATAGCAGATACAAACAAGCGAAGGTGTGGGAATTTACAAATTACTAACGCTCAACTCCACAGAGGACAGTGGGTGGAAAACGGGCGGTAGATGATCAGCCGCCCATATTTACAGCACCTCCACCCCCCCTCTCCCACCACCCCCGTTTTTCGTTTCCATTGACTTCAAAATCAACCCATGTGTAAAACGGCTGGCTGATCTGCCACTGCTCGTCTTCTGTCCGGCAGTAAAAGTGAAAATTCACTCCAAATGGTGAAACGCACACAATGGGTTGTGCATGTACTCCACTTCCTTCTGCCCCTGACCTAGAATAGAATCACAGAATTATAGGATCGTTACAGCACAGAAGGAGGCCATTCGGCCCATTGAGCCCCTGCCGGCTCTTTGTAAGAGCAATCCAGTTCGTCCCATTCCCCCGCTCTTTCCCCGTAACCCTGCAAATTTCTTCTCTTCAAGTATTTATCCAAATCCTTTTTGAAAGCCATGATTGAATCTGCCTCCTCCACCCTTTCAGGCAGCGCATTCCAGATCATAACCACTCGCTGCGGAAAAAAAGTTCTCCTCACGTCGCCTTTCATTCTGTTGACAATCACCTTAAAATCACTTCTGCAGCATGCTCAACACTATCCAAATCCTCAGCGCTACTGAGTGACAGATGCAAACCTGCTTCCTACTTGACACCTCTTGTTTATTCCTGTGTTTGCTTTTGGTAAATTTGTCACTAAAATCCATCAGAGACTGTAGTGTCACCAGGCCCTGGAGACTACGAGTTATTTGCTCGGACGCTTCCATCTATAGTTTCTTAAAATAGAGAATGGTCATTTTCTGATTAGACTTATCTATGCTACAAGTGTTTATTGGCAGCACAAAGAAAAACTAGAAACAGAGCATGCAAATCTACTTGTTTCCCTTAGTGTCCAAATATCCATCGATCTCAGTCTTGAATACACTCAACGACTGAGCATCCACAGCCCTCTGGGGTAGAGAATTCCAAAGATTCACAACCTTCTGGGTGAAAACCTTTTTCCTCATCTCGGTCCTAAATGGTCGACCCCTTATCTTGAGATTATGATCTCTCGTTCTCAACTCTCCAGCAAGGGGAAACAGCCTCTCAGCATGTACCATGTCGTATGTTTCAATGAGATCACATCTCATTCTTCTAAATTCCAGAGAATGTAAGCCCATTCCACTCATTATAACAAAATTATATTACTCCAACTGCTGCTCTGGCTGAGGTTAGCTTGCTCACTCTACAACAAGATTTAACCTGGGTGCTTCCTGGTCCATATGACACAGTGCACTTACATACCGAGTCTCTTGGTATCTTGAGCCTGTTTCACTTTTATTACTATGGCTCATTAAGTGCAATGTCACATCTATAGAAGCTGCTTATTCTCAGGATATTCCCCAAGAATATGTTGATCTGCTCAAGGGTTTTTGTAATCTTTTGTTTATTGAGTTGACTCAATATCGCTATCATTTAGCCTCTTCCTAGTTTCACAAGTGAAGTGTGTGTGTAGCAATTGTTTCCATATTTATGATTTGTGTAACTTAATTCGTCATAAACACTCTAATGTCCATCTCCTCCCTACATTCCTTACCTTTCCATCTAGGTTATAAAAGCATAAAATAAAGGTCAAGGATGAGAAAAGGTCACTCAGTCCCTTGAAGCTTCTAATCTTTCACCTCCTCTCTATACAAATGATCAGGACCATTGATTGACCATGACCAAGTAAGTCAAATTCCATTTATATGCTACAGTTTTTACCAGTGTTTTGGGGATTGCACTTTACTATTCCATCCATCTATAATTAGAACCACTGGTTTACGGATGACTGAACTAGTCAACGTTAATTTGTATTAAATTAGATTATTGGATTTGACCAGTCATTTGGGCTCATGTGCTATGATGTCCTCCACTTTTCCATGAAAACCGCAAACCTACCAAATCATCCATCTTTGTCTTTCTTGCATCCAAGGGGAGCTCACTGGGAAACTTCCATCCAATCTTACCGAGATTGTAGCAATTGATGTTTGGGCCAACACTTTGTTTTTCATATCCTTTTGACTCCATATAAAAGTGACTTTGATATTTTTAACACAAAGTTAAAATAGATTCTCTAGATGATACCTTCAGCTGCTCTGCATATTACTGATCCACGAAGGTCACCCATGCTTATTTTCTCACACTGGCAATGAGCAAATGTTGTCTTGAGCAAAATATCATTTATTGCAAGGGGGTTGGAGTACAAGAGTAAGGAAGTCTTACGACGGTCGTACAGGGCTTTAGTGAGACCTCACCTGGAGTACTGTGTACAGTTTTGGTCTCCTTATCTAAGGAAGGATATACTTGCCTTGGAGGCAGTGCAATGAAGGTTCACTAGATTAATTCCTGGGGTGAGAGGGTTGTCCTATGAAGAGAGGTTGAGTAGAATGGGCTTATACCCTCTGGAGTTTAGAAGATAGAGAGGTGATCTCATTGTAATACATAAGATTCTGAGAGGGTTTGACAAGGTAGAGGCTGAGAGATTGCTTCTCCTGGCTAGAGAGTATAGAACTAGGGGGCATAGTTGCAGGATAAGGGGTCGGCCATTCAAGACTGAGATGAGGAGGAATTTCTTCACGAAGACGGTTGTGAATCTTTGGAATTCTCTACCCCAGAGGACTGTGGATGCTGAGTCATTGAATATATTCAAGGCTGAGATGATTAGATTTTTGGACTCTAGGGGAATCAAGGGATATGGGGATCAGGCTGGAAAGTGGAGTTGAGGTTGAAGATCAGCCATGATCTGATTGAATGGTGGAGCAGGCTCAAAGCCTAGTCCTGCTCCTGTTTCTTATGTTCTTAAAAGGCAGGAGGCACAATACAGTCTGGTCTAAAAGAAGAGAGAATCATGGTAAGAGGAAAATTTTAAAAAGACATTACTGTTTGTGGTAATAGCAGAGGAATGCTTAATGGTATGCTATTCATGTGTCCACTATTTTAATAGAGGGTGTTCAAGATTTAAAGTAAAATAATGGGAAGAGGAATATTATATGAATATTTAAGATAGGAAAGGGGAGATAATTGATTAACTAATCAAACTTAGAGAGGATAAACCCCCTGATCCGGATGGATTGCATCTGTGCTTATTAAAAGAAGCTAAGGAAGAGATAGCAGTGGCACTATTACATATATATATAAATTCATTAGTAAAGGCAATAGTGCCAGAGGACTGGTGGACAGCTAATGTGATTCCTATTATTTAAAAAGGGAGCTAGAACAAGTCCAGGGAACTATAGACCAGTTATCCTAACGTTGGTGATAGGAAAGATAGTGGAATCTTTACTCAAAGATGTAATAGAAAAACATCTAGGAACCAAAAATATAATAAAGAATAGTCAATACGGATTTCAAAAGGGAAGGTCATGCTTGACCAACATTATTGAGTTCTTTGAAGGAGTAACAGAAGATGTAGACAAGAGTAATGTAGTAGATGTAATATACTTGGATTTTCAAAAGGCCTTCGATAAAGTACCACATTGTAGACTCATGGCTAAGATCAGAGCATGTGGAGTCAGGGGACAAGTAGCAGAATGGATAGCAAGCTGGCCACAAAACAGAAAAGAGAGAGTAGTTACTCAGACTGCAAAAGGTGGGAAGTGGTGTTCCACAAGGATCGGTGCTGGGACCACTGTTGTTCACCATTTACATAAACAATTTGGACTCGGGAATCGGAAGTACAATTTCAAAATTTGCTGATGACACGAAATTGGGGGGGTATAGTTAATACTGAGGAGGACTGTGACAAAATACAGTGGGACATTAAGAAACTTACAGAATGGGTGTGTAATTGGCAAATGAATTTCAATATAGATAAGTATGAGGTGGTACGTTTTGGTAGGAAGAATAAGGAGGCCACATACTCCTGAAATAGGAATCTAAATGGGGTAGAGAAGCAGAGGGATCTGGGGGTACAGATACACAAATCACTAAAAGTAGCGATGCTGGTTAATAAAGCCATAAAAAAAGCATACAAAACACTGAGGTTCATTTCAAGAGGAATAGAATTGAAAAGCAGGGAAGTTATGTTAAACTTGTACAGAACCTTGGTTAGACTACACTTGGAGTACTGTAGACAACTCTGGTCTCCATATTACAAAAAGGATATAGAGGCTCTGGAGAAGGCGCAAAAAAGATTTACTGATATCAGAACTGAGGGGTTATATCTATCAGGAATGACAGAACAGGCTGGGGCTCTTTTCTCTAGAAAAGAGAAGACTGAGGGGTGACCTGATAGAGGTCTTTAAGATTATGAAAGCGTTTCATCGGGTAGACATAGAGAAGATGTTTCTGCTTGCGGGGGAGACCAGAACTAGGGGACATAAATATAGGATAGTCACTAATAAATCCAATAGGAATTTCAGGAGAAACTTCTTTGCCTAGAGAGTGGTTAGAATGTGGAACTCGCTACCACAAGAAGTAGTTGAGGCAAATAGCATAGATGCATTTAGGGGGAAGCTAGATAAACACATGAGAGAGAAAGGAATAGAAGAATATGATGATAGGGTTAGATGAAGAAGGGTGGGAGGAGGCTCGTGTGGAGCATAAACACTGGCATAGACCTGTTGGGCTGAATGGCCTGTTTCTGTGCTGTACATTCAATGTAATTCTATGTAACATGTTAAGTGTTCATCCACTATTATAACCAACAGAAAAAAATGTATCTAAATTCGACCTTCTAAGAATTCCAATCTATCTGAGATGATCCTGGATCACTTGTGTGAGGTGTGCTGGCTCATGACTCTTGTCCTATTTGGACCAGATTTGCTTAACAACATCAGGAGTCAGCAGTTAACACAGGTGATCATGGTATAAAGATGACTTAAGCGTAACAGGTAACAAATTCAAGGTCTCCAAAATCCCCTTTCTTTTTTCCAAGCCCTTCTGCCACCCTACTCATTTACAGGGGAAACATCTTCATGAGAGACTTAGGGGGTAGTGTTAATCTAACCCACCAGGCGGCAAACTGACAGGATCAGATTGGCCTCCTGTTTTACACCCTGCCTGATTTTACTTAAATATAGAAACATAGAAAATAGGAGCAGGAGTAGGCCATTCGGCCCTTCGAGTCTGCTCCGTCATTCAATATGATCATGGCTGATCCTCTATCTCAATATATTCCCGCTCTCTTCCCATATCCCTCGATGCCTTTTGCGTCCACAGGTTCACCACACTCTGAGTGAAGAAATTTCTCCTAATCTCAGTCCTAAATATCCTACCCCGTATCCTGAGACTGTGACCCCTCATTCTG
Source organism: Heptranchias perlo (assembly GCF_035084215.1). Classification (NCBI taxonomy): domain Eukaryota; kingdom Metazoa; phylum Chordata; class Chondrichthyes; order Hexanchiformes; family Hexanchidae; genus Heptranchias; species Heptranchias perlo. The sequence goes on along the minus strand of NC_090327.1, from coordinate 133,331,190 downwards.
GACCCCGCAGCCAGGGGAAACATCCTCCCTGCATCCAGTCTGTCTAGCCCTGTCAGAATTGTATATGTTTCAATGACATCCCCTCTCATTCTTCTAAACTTGAGTGAATACAGGCCGAGTCGACCCAATCTCTCCTCATACGACAGTCCTGCCATCCCAGGAATCAGTCTGGTGAACCTTCGCTGCACTCCCTCTATGGCAAGTATATCCTTCCTTAGGTAAGGAGACCAAAACGGCACACAATACTCCAGGTGTGGTCTCACCAAGGCCCTGTATAACTGCAGTAAGACATCCTTGCTCCTGTACTCAAATCCTCTTGCAATGAAAGCCAACATACCATTTGCCTTCCTAACTGCTTGCTGTACCTGCATGTTTGCTTTCAGTGACTGGTGTACAAGGATACCCAGGTCCCTTTGTACATCAACATTTCCCAATATATCACCATTTAAATAATACTCTGCCTTTCCGTTTTTCCTTCCGAAGTGGATAACTTCACATTTATCCACATTATACTGCAAATGACACGTATTTGCCCACTCACTCAACTTGTCTAAATCGCCTTGAAGCCTCTTTGCATCCTCCTCACAACTCACAATCCCACCTAGTTTTGTGTCATCAGCAAACTTGGAAATATTACATTTGGTTCCCTCATCCAAATCATTGATATATTTTGTGAATAGCTGGGGCCCAAGTACTGATCCCTGTGGTAACCCACTGGTCACTGCCTACCACCCTGACAAAGACCCATTTATTCCTACTCTCTGTTTCCTATCTGTTAACCAATTTTCAATCCATGCCAGTGTATTACCCCCAATCCCATGTGCTTTAATTTTGCACACTAACCTCTTATGTGGGGCTTTATCAAAGGCCTTCTGAAAATCCAAATACACCACATCCACTGGTTCACAAAATATATCAATGATTTGGATGAGGGAACCAAATGTAATATTTCCAAGTTTGCTGATGACACAAAACTGGTTCTCCCTTATCTATTCTACCAGTTACATCCTCAAAAAACTCCAGTAGGTTTGTCAAACATGACTTCCCTTTCATAAATCCATGTTGACTTTGTCTAATCCCGTTGATATTTTCTTAAGTGTCCTGTTATCACATCCTTTATAATAGACTTTAGTATTTTCCCTACTACTGATGTTAGGCTATCCGGTCTGTAGTTCCCTGTTTTCTCTCTCCCTACTTTTTTTAAATAGTGGGGTTACATTTGCCACCCACCAATCAGCAGGAACTGTTCCATAATCTAGAGAATTTTGGAAAATGACAACAAATGCATCCACTATTTCCATGGCTACCTCTTTTAGTACTCTGGGATGCAGATTATCAGGCCCTGGGGACTTATCAGCTTTCAGTCCCACTAATTTCTCCAGCACTATTTTTTTACTAATACTGATTTCCTTTAATTCCTCCTTCTCACTAGTCCCTTGGTTCCCTAGCATTTCTGGGAAGTTATTTGTGTCCTCTTCCATGAAGACAGAACCAAAGTATTTGTTTAATTGCTCTGCCATTTCCTTGTTCCCCATTATAAATTCTCCCGTTTCTGACTGTAAGGGACCTACATTTGTCTTCACTAATCTTTTTCTTTTTAAATACTTGTAGAAGCTTTTACAGTCCACTTTTATGTTTCTTGCAAGTTTACTCTCATACTCTATTTTTCCCCTCTTAATCAATCTCTTGGTCCTTTTTTGCTGAATTCTAAACTGCTCCCAATCCTCAGGCTTGCTTCTTTTTTTGGCAACTTTATATGACTCCTCTTTGGATCCAATACTATCCTTAATTTCTTTTGTTAGCCATGGTTGGGATGCTTTTCCGTTTGTGCTTTTGTGAATGAATTGTTGCAATTCATGCATTCGTTCCTTAAATGTTAGCCATTGCCTCTCCACAGTCATGCCTTTTAATGAAGCTTCCCAATTTATCATAGCCAACTCACTCCTCATACCTTCGTAGTTTCCTTTGTTTAGATTTAGGACCCTTGTTTCAGATTGGACGACTTCACTTTCCATCTTAATGAAGAATTCTATCATGTTATGGTCACTCTTCCCTAAAGGACCCCGCACAACAAGATTATTAAGTAACCCCTTCTCATTGCACAATACCCAATCTAGGATAGCCTGTTCCATGGTTGGCTCCTCAACATACTGGTCTGAAAAACCATCTTGTACACACTCCAGGAATTCATCCTTCACAGTATTATTGCAAATTTGGTTTGGCCAGTCTATATGTAGATTAAAGTCACCCATTGTTACATGCATCTCTAATTTCCTGTTTGATGCCGTCCCCTACATTACCATTACTGTTTGGAGGTCTATAGACAACTCCCACCGTTGTTTTCTGCTCCTTGGTGCTCCTTAACTCCATCTAGACTGATTCTACATCTTGATTTTCTGAGTCAATATCCTTTCTCACTATTGCTCTGATTTCATCCTTTACAAACAACAGTCAGGAGGGAGTGGCCCTGGGAGTCCTCAACATTGACTCTGGACCCCATGAAATCTCATGGCATCAGGTCAAACATGGGCAAGGAAACATCCTGCTGATTACACCTACCGCCCTCCCTCAGCTGATGAATCAGTCCTCCTCCATGTTGAGCACCACTTGGAGGAAGCACTGAGGGTAGCAAGGGCACAGAATGTACTCTGGGTGGGGGACTTCAATGTCCATCACCAACAGTGGCTCGGTAGCACCACTACTGACCGAGCTGGCCGAGTCCTGAAGGACATAGCTGCTAGACTGGGCCTGTGGCAGGTGGTGAGCGAACGAGGGAAAAACTTACTTGACCTCGTCCTCACCAATCTACCTGTCGCAAATGCATCTGTCCATGACAGTATTGGTAGGAGTGACCACCGCACAGTCCTCGTGGAAATGAAGTCCCGTCTTCGCACTGAGGACACCATCCAACGTGTTGTGTGGCACGACCACCGTGCTAAATGGGATAGATTCAGAATGGATCCAGCAGCTCAAAACTGGGCATCCATGAGGCGCTGTGGGCCATCAGCAGCAGCAGAATTGTATTCCAGCACAATCTGTAACCTCATGGCCCGGCATATTCCTCACTCTACCATTACCAACAAGCTAGGGGATCAACCCTGGTTCAATGAGGAGTGTAGAAGAGCATGCCAGGAGCAGCACCAGGCGTACCTAAAAATGAGGTGCCAACCTGGTGAAGCTACAACTCAGGACTACATGCATGCTAAACAGCGGAAGCAACATGCTATAGACAGAGCTAAGCGATTCCACAACCAACGGATCAGATCAAAGCTCTGCAGTCCTGTCACATCCAGTCGTGAATGGTGGTGGACAATTAAACAACTAACGGGAGGAGGAGGCTCTATAAACATCCCCATCCTCAATGATGGCAGAGTCCAGCACGTGAGTGCAAAAGACAAGGCTGAAGCGTTTGCAACCATCTTCAGCCAGAAGTGCCGAGTGGATGATCCATCTCAGCCTCCTCCCGATATCCCCACCATCACGGAAGCCAGTCTTCGTCCAATTCAATTCACTCCACGTGATATCAAGAAACGGCTGAGTGCACTGGATACAGCAAAGGCTACGGGCCCCGACAACATCCCAGCTGTAGTGCTGAAGACTTGTGCTCCAGAACTAGCTGCGCCTCTAGCCAAGCTGTTCCAGTACAGCTACAACACTGGCATCTACCCGACAATGTGGAAAATTGCCCAGGTATGTCCTGTCCACAAAAAGCAGGACAAATCCAATCCGGCCAATTACCGCCCCATCAGTCTACTCTCACTCATCAGGTGGTGGTGTGGAGATGCCGGTGATGAGCTCCTGAACATTTACCTGAGGAAGGAGGAAGGCTCCGAAAGCTTGTAGATTTCAAATAAAAATTGTTGCACTATAACTTGGTGTTGTAAAATTGTTTACAATTCTCAATCATCAGCAAAGTGATGGAAGGTGTCGTCGACAGTGCTATCAAGCGGCACTTACTCACCAATAACCTGCTCACCGAAGCTCAGTTTGGGTGCCGCCAGGACCACTCAGCTCCAGACCTCATTACAGCCTTGGTCCAAACATGGACAAAAGAGCTGAATTCCAGAGGTGAGGTGAGAGTGACTGCCCTTGACATCAAGGCAGCATTTGACCGAGTGTGGCACCAAGGAGCCCGAGTAAAATTGAAGTCCATGGGAATCAGGGGGAAAACTCTCCAGTGGCTGGAGTCATACCTAGCACAAAGGAAGATGGTAGTGGTTGTTGGAGGCCAATCATCTCAGCCCCAGGGCATTGCTGCAGGAGTTCCTCAGGGCAGTGTCCTAGGCCCAACCATCTTCAGCTGCTTCATCAATGACCTTCCCTCCATCATAAGGTCAGAAATGGGGATGTTCGCTGATGACTGCACAGTGTTTAGTTCCATTCGCAACCCCTCAGATAATGAAGCAGTCCGAGCCCGCATGCAGCAAGACCTGGACAACATCCAGGCTTGGGCTCATAAGTGGCAAGTAACATTCGCGCCAGATAAGTGCCAGGCAATGACCATCTCCAACAAGAGAGTGTCTAACCACCTCCCCTTGACATTCAACGGCATTACCATCGCCGAATCCCCCACCATCAACATCCTGGGGGTCACCATTGACCAGAAACTTAACTGGACCAGCCATATAAATACTGTGGCTACGAGAGCAGGTCAGAGGCTGGGTATTCTGCGGCGAGTGACTCACCACCTGACTCCCCAAAGCCTTTCCACCATCTACAAGGCACAAGTCAGGAGTGTGATGGAATACTCTCCACTTGCCTGGATGAGTGCAGCTCCAACAACACTCAAGAAGCTCGACACCATCCAAGATAAAGCAGCCCGCTTGATTGGCACCCCATCCACCACCCTAAACATTCACTCCCTTCACCACCGGCACACTGTGGCTGCAGTGTGTACCATCCATAGGACGCACTGCAGCAACTCGCCAAGGCTTCTTCGACAACACCTCCCAAACCCGCGACCTCTACCACCTAGAAGGACAAGAGCAGCAGGCGCATGGGAACAGCACCACCTGCACGTTCCCCTCCAAGTCACACACCATCCCGACTTGGAAATATATCGCCGTTCCTTCATTGTCGCTGGGTCAAAACCCTGGAACTCCCTTCCTAACAGCACTGTGGGAGAACCGTCACCACACGGACTGCAGCGGTTCAAGAAGGCGGCTCACCACCACCTTCTCAAGGGCAATTAGTGATGGGCAATAATCGCTGGCCTCGCCAGCAACGCCCACATCCCGTGAACGAATTTAAAAAAATTTAAAAAAATACCCCACCTCCTTTTCCTTTCTGCCTGTCCTTCCTAAATATCGATTACCCTTAGATATTCAACTCCCAGCCTTGGTCACCCTGCAGCCATGTCTCCATAATCGCAATTATATCATATCCGTTTACATCTATTTGCGCTGTTAAATCGTCCACCTTATCACGAATGCTTCGTGCATTCAGATACAGTGCCTTTAGATTTGTCTTTTTAACATTTTTAGACATCTTAACATTTTTTTGTACTATCGCCCTATTTGTTTTATTACCATTTCTTCTTACCTGGACCCAATTTGTTAGTGCACTCTTTTATTTGTACGCTCTGTCCCTTCCTGACACAGTCTGGTTATCCTTTTTTTTTTTATTCGTTCACGGGATGTGGGCGTCGCTGGCGAGGCCAGCATTTATTGCCCATCCCTAATTGCCCTTGAGAAGGTGGTGGTGAGCCGCCTTCTTGAACCGCTGCAGTCCGTGTGGTGACAGTTCTCCCACAGTGCTGTTAGGAAGGGAGTTCCAGGATTTTGACCCAGCGACAATGAAGGAACGGCGATATATTTCCAAGTCGGGATGATGTGTGACTTGGAGGGGAACGTGCAGGTGGTGTTGTTCCCATGTGCCTGCTGCTCTTGTCCTTCTAGGTGGTAGAGGTCGCGGGTTTGGGAGGTGCTGTCGGAGAAGCCTTGGCGAGTTGCTGCAGTGCATCCTTACCCTAATCACTTTCCTGCACTGCTTCTTTGTCTTTTCTCTTTAGTATTCTCGATTTCTCTCCACCGGGACCCCCCCCCCCCACTTATTTCGGTTAAAACCCTATCTACCTCCCTAGTTATTCGATTCGCTAGAACTCTGGTCCCAGCCTGGTTCAGGTGTAGTCCGTCCCAACGGAACAGCTCCCTCTTTCCCCAGTACTGATGCCAGTGCCCCATGAATCGAAACCCACTTCTCCCACACCAATCTTTGAGCCACTCATTCATCTCTCTGATCTTATTTACCCTATGCCAATTTGCTCGTAGTTTAAGTAATAATCCAGAGATTATTCCCTTTGTCGTTCTGCTTTTTAATTTAGTCTCTAGCTGCTCAAACTCTCTCAGGACTGTCCCTGACGACACTCATTATTTAGGATCTTACATAAAGACTGTCAGTTGGGTGAGGTCCTTTATGTATGAGCTTAGATAGGGAGACAGGGTTAACCTCCAACACAAATATAAGGAGCTCATGGACTTCTTTGTCACTCTGATTGCGACCATCCATTGAGTTGCCTCTGGTGGTTTCCTCCTTCTCCTTTCCCATCAAGCAAACTCCACCCCCGCCCCCCCCACCCCCCCAACCCCCAGGCTCCCCATTACCATAGACTTGAACCTGGGTATTTCTCTAGTTTCTCTCCCATTACCCCTCATGCCCTCTCCAAGTTCATCTTGTGCATAAAACCCAACTCCTGCTCCCCATTCCCACTAAACTGCTGACCGTCCAGCTTCCCTTCCTGGCCCCTTTGCTAGCTGATGTTGTAAGAAGTTCCCTCTCCTGAGGTACTACCCCCCTCTCTTTTAAAACTGCCGTCATCACCACCCCCCCCCTCAAAAACCCGCCTGTGAGCCCTTTGTCCTTGCAAACTATTGCCCAATCTCCAATCTCCCTTTCCTCTCCGACATCCTAGAATGCGTGCTCACCTCCCAAATCTGTACCCATTTCCTCCTCAACTTCCTGTTTGAATCTTTCCCATCAGGTTACCGACCCTGCCGCAGCAATGAAATGGCCCTGACCAAAGTCACAAATGACAGCTTTTCTGAGTGTGACCGTTGTGTATTATCACTCCTCATCCTTCTTGACCTCTTTACAAGCCTTGACACGGTCGACTGCACCTTCCTCCTCCACTGGGGGAAGCTCACTGGAACTGCTCTTGCTTGCTTGCATTCTTACCTATCTGATCATAGCCAGAGCATCTCCAGCAATGGCTTCTCTTCCCTTACTCCAGTTAAACATTGGGAAGACTGAAGCCACCTTCTGTATAACCTACCACAAACTCCATAACATTCCCCCCTCCCCAGCCATTGTCTCAAGCTGAACCCAATTGTTCACAGACTCAGTGTCCTATTCAACCCAGAGTTTCCAACCCCATATTCTTTCCATCAAAAAGACCGCCTACTACCACCTCCATAACGTCACCCGCCTCTGCCCCTACCTCAGCTTATCTGCTGCTGATCCCCTCATCCGTGCTTTTATCACCTCCACACTCAGCTATTCCAATGCTCTCTTGACCAGCCTCCCATCGCCCATCCTGTGTAAACTTCAGTTTATGTTCAGTTAGAGTCTGCAACCCGTATCTTATCCCACACCCAAGCCCCACTGACCCATCAACCCTGTCCTGGCTGACCTACATTTGCTCCCGGTCCTCAAATTTAAAATCGCATCCATGTGTTTAAATCTCTTCATCCCACCATTGGTGGCTGTGCTTTCAGCTGCCTAGGCCCCATCCTCTGGAATTCCCTCCTTAAACTCCTTTGCCTCTCACCCTCATTCTCCTCCTTTAAGTCGCTCCTTAAAACCTACCTCTTCAACTAAGCTTTTAGTTACCCCTCCTAACATGTCCTTCTTTGGTTTGGCATCCGTATGCCTCTGCGAAACACCTTGGGATTTTATTTTCTGTGTTAAAGGCGCTATATAAATGCAAGTTGTTATTGCTGCAGGTTGAGGTCTGATATTTATTTTTGCCCATTTTCTCATTCCTTTCCTCGAATTATGTATGGAGGAAGGAAAATGTAAAAGGTTGCCATAGAGACTGAGAATGCTGCAGTCGTCTCCTGCTCTAGACGCATCGCATCATAAACCGTTGTCATTTCTTTTAGTTGGACATGCCAACCAAATTATGAATTGATTTTGACTTGGGTGTTTATGGATGAAAGTAATTGGTCCAGTTTGGATCACTACCAGTTTGAATTATGTCCACATCTCAAAGCTAAAAATAACACCTCACTTTCTATATAACACATAATCTGCACTGACACTTCAGCGCAGTACTGAGGGAGTGCTGCACAGCTGTCTCTCGAACAAGACGTTAAACCGATGGCACATCTGCCCTCATGGCACTACTTGAAGAAGAGCAGGGGAGTTCTCCCCAGTGTCCTGGCCAATATTTAACCCTCGTCCAACATCACCAGAACAGATTATCTGGCCATTTATCCCATTGCTGTTTGTGGGACCTTGTTGCCTGCCTTGTTTCTCTACATTACAACAATGATTACATTTCAAAAGTACTTCATTGTTTGTGAAGCATTTTGGGGCGTCCTGAGATTGTAATGATTTTCAGCTGGGCAGTACAAGCAAGATGGACTGGACATAAATAATTATTTTATGGACAGTGTTCATTTATCTCCTTGTTGAGGTGGCGATACAGATCAGGAATACAGAACAGTCCATGCTGGAGGCATCTTTTGGACACTTGCCCCCAAACTTTCACCCTATTTTCCACTCCTCTCCAAAAAGTGGTTACTTGTACCAGGTTATGGTCACCATTCTTCACTTGTGAGCCTTGGACAGTGAGTGTTAGCAATGCACTAGACCTTGAGGCGATATCACAGCTGAAGCCATACCCTCTCAATATTCACACACCAGCAAGGATCAGTGGTCAGCAATTAGGAACAGGACCTTAGGTGATTTTTTTCCCCTTCCTATCTCAAGGACACTGATTGTTGCAACCTCTAGCACTGCCCTGGCTGACTCACCACGGATAAGGGATCAAACCCAGGACCTTCCTGACCTGTATGGATCAGTACCACAACACATTGGGAGGGGGAGGGGGCGGAGAGGGGGTGTAACTTCCAACGTCGCTGCCTGGTGGTAACCCAGCGGAGTGGAATGACCGGCCGTGTAGAAGCCGCCCGATTTTCGTTCCATTCGCCTCATCCTTGCATGTTTTGGGGCAAGGGGGGACCCAACGCGTTCCCCGATTTCTCTCGTGTTATGCTCCGGCAGGAATCGAAACTATGCTACAGATTTCCGTTGAAGTGAGGCTTATCCCTCATGCAGCCACATGATGTCCTTCCCCGCAAACCTAGCTGCTCGAAGCAGATGACAGTGCAAAAAGTGCTGAACACCTTACGTCAGAGCTGCGCTGCCTGATGTGCAGTTCACTGGCTGCTTCGGCAAATACTCTGTTGGAAAGTAATAAAGAGCGCTCAGAGCAATAAAAACACAACACTAGGCCGCTTGTGTCTTTTTATAGGTGGTACAACTTCCACTTGGCTCCCTGCCAGAGATCTGTGAAAGACTTATTTGCCGGTCAATGAGTAACATGAACTCCTATTAAAGCCTAGAGGCGGCAGGGACAGCTGGGACTGCTGAGGCCAATTCAAAGGGGCAGCTCAGGGTGAAATATAAGTAAACCACACACAATGAGAAAGGGAAATGCTCTGAAAATGTGCATTTAACTACTACGGTCCTGAATCCAAATATCAAGAGCCTGAACCAGCCCCACAGATTTCCCTTCTGCTTGCTTTGGCCTCTGTCCTTCATATTCGTGAGAATAAAATAACGATGAGCAACAAGGCTTGCTGATGATCAAAAGGAACTGCTCCTCAGCACATTGTATGCTATGACGGTAACTGGCCGTTAATGCTGTCTGCACTTAGGATCTCGATTTCATTAAATACATGGACACAGCTTCCAGGGGGAGATGAGGGGGTGGCACACCCTTCCCCCCTCCCCTATGTGTTTTGTTCCTCCTTTACCCCCTCCCTCCCACTCCAACTCCAGGGATTGCCCCTGATGCCCCCTTGCCCAAATTCTTTGTATGTCGTCATGTCTCTGATTAATCGTATCGAATACAGTTCAAGGGGTTGAATAATTGTTCTACTGTAGGAAAGTACCACATCTCAAGCTCCTGTAATTTATTGACGATCGGTATAAAGAACCACAAACTTTTTCAACGGTCCTCCTCTTTTTTTTGCCCTCTCTTCTACAAGCAAGAGCGCATGTCTCACGGGTGGTACCAGCGCTTCTATGCCTCACCCAAGTGCCCATGTGTCTTTGGCATCGTCCACCCACACGCACTTTCCAGCAGGGGTTACTGGTTAAAAATTCCGAGCGGGAATCCCTGGCTGATTTTTCTCCTCCCCAGCCCATTCGCACTGAGGCCCCATCGGTGCCCAGCTGAGGTTAGCTAATTTAGCCTGGGAATGAAACCTGGGAACTTCCTATTCTCTGCAGGAAGATTCCTTCAATACATCAGATGTAGCAACATTGGAAACTTGAGTTTTATGATTTTACTACAGCTAGGGTGCAGAGGAAATCTTTCCCCTGAATGTCTTAGTACTCACTTACTCACTGAGCTACCGAGGAAGCTAATTGTTTGTTTACAGGGTGAGATGGTCTCCATAGTTAATAACTTTCTTCACGCTTAATAGATCTGTGATTGGTTAACATGTACTTCTGTGGGGATACGTTGCCACTCACCATGTTTCCTATATCTCCCTCTCCCGCCTGAGATAGAACGGCCACGCAAAGTATTCTTTTACGATTTGGACTGAGACGCAACAAGACTCACCCCAGTGAGGGCAGGCAAGTAACAATGGCAGTCAACCCCTTCCACCTACTAGCAATTGCCCCTTTTAATTCAATGAGTAGCTGAACCATAAAGGCCAGGCAGATCCCAGGTTCGATTCCTGACCAGTGCGGAATGAATTGATCTCATTTGGAGTGCTAGCAAGGCACTACAGTTACCCTCAGTGTCCTAGATTAAGGAGGCCAGGGTTTCTGTTCCTAATCACTGTCCAGGCATGTGGAACTTGGATGAGGACGGAATTGGCTCAGCTGCGATGACTGACATGGTTGAATAGCCTGTTAGCACTCATGTGAAGATAAACAATGGCCCAGACTATGCCATGACCCTAGCAGAGGAAGGAAGGAGAAAAAAATAGCAAGTGATTAAGAATGTAAGGGAGACTGTGGTTCAAAATGCCAACTCTCCAGTTGAGGAGTCCAATAGTTCACGTCAAGTGCCACTGCACCATTCTAGTAGAGACTCATTTAGACCTTACCATTCAGTTTGCACAACGCGGGATGGGTTTTAACCTTTGGGGGGGATGGGGGTTGCGACCGCTGGAGCACACCAGCAGCCTGCCTGCTCTGGGAGTGGACAGGTCGGAGCTATTCCAAGGCTCAGACCCTCAATTTAATTGAGTGTCTTAATCCAGCTTGCCAGATTCAGGCCAGCGCAATATCAGCCGGTCCAGAGGCCGCTCAGGGGGTGGGGGTGCGGGGGTGGGGGTGGGGAGTGTCATGATTACGGAAAAGGGGCAGCGGGCAGATCCAGCGGGCAGATTAACTGGGGCAGAGAGTCTACCGACCCCATTTTGAGGCGGCTAGCGTCCTGTTAGCGGCGATTTCAGCAAGTTAAAATCGACCCCCGTGTCGACGAATCCTGTGAGACAGACTCTTTGGAAAGTTTGCAGTGGACAAGCACTTTAAAGAGGAACTGAAAGGATGGTGAGAAAAGGGACTCTTGAGTTTAAATAGCCCTTTCTGCATCGATGTGTGACCCCCTCGGTGTATTTCCACCTCCGCTCGACCTACCCACTCTCACAACCTATTTCTTGTAAACAATTTTACAACACCAAGTTATAGTCCAACGATTTTATTTTTAATCCCACAAGCTTTCGGGGGCTTTCCCCTTCCTCAGGCAGTGTCCACACTGCCTGAGGAAGGGGAAAGCCCCCGAAAGCTTGTGGGATTAAAAATAAAATCGTTGGACTATAACTTGGTGTTGTAAAATTGTTTACAATTGTTAACCCCAGTCCATCACCGGCATCTCCACATCAACCTATTTCTTGGCTGTGGTTTAAAATAACACCCTGTTAACTGAGGTTCGATATTAGCAAGCAAGTGACAAGAAAAATGGCAAGTAGTGCTCCCTAAAACACATTTACTCTTTCCTTCTGTGTCTTCCACCTTGCGGGAAAGAAAGAATCCCACCTGAAAATTGAAACCACAAATCTCCAAGTCAGGCCGTGGTAGCAGTGCCATTGGTGAGGGAGTCAGTGTTTCTCAATTGCTATCCAGTCACTACTCCTGAAAAGTGAAAGTGGATGATCGTCAAGTGAGGACCTGTGTGGTCTTGCATACGATGCCCCACGCGGTTAAATTGCCTACCAATACTCACTGTCTGGGCACAGTCTGGATGGCAGCTGACACAAGTTGGACCCCACTCTCCAAAGAAGAGTCAGCAACCTCAACAGGTGAGGGCAAAGTATTATTTTTCTGCTTGAACTATGAGTGTGAATTCTCAGTTCAACTGCGAATTGCGAACAGGAGTGCCATTGGCCCACAAAGGTGCAACTGATAAAAATGGCTTGCAATTGCTGTCCGACTGGCAATGTTACCCCTTTAAGAGGATTAATTACAGCCAGCAGAACTCTTCTTTCCATGCTTAGCTCTCATCTTGGAGACATGCAGACATAAGAATACAGGTTAACTGACGGTGTACTGAAAATACTAATCTTGTCACAGCAATGTGACTTGTAACGCTGGGAGTATTAATGCCGTCAGCTATCAGTGAAAGTAATATTCGATAGTGCACTCGGAGGCTCCGAGCTGAAATGCCTGCTAGTCGCTTAAAGAGTTAATATTGCCACAGCATTGGTGCGGATTCTCAGACTTGGCACAGCGCAGGCAACAGCTGGCTGTGGTAGTTAATTGGTGGCCTGCAATTGGCTCAAAGTTCAAACTTGCTTCACTGCCAACAGGGCAGGCTCGAAGGGATGGCTTACTCTTTCTATTAACACACACACACACACACACACACACACAAAAAACCCGCGCCATCAGATTACCTTGGCACCTTTCCAGCTTCAGATGTCATACGCTGCTTTGCTGTCTCCATAGCAACAGCAACACTAGTTGTGCCAAAGAAAGAGGCAGAGAGCAGCTGGTGAATGGGCGCTACTCTTTCAGGAGTGGGTGATAACCCGCCAGATTTGCTGGCAGAGAGAGAGAGAAAAAAAAGTGCTGCAGGGCTCAACTGACGAAACCTATAGGAAACCTATTTGTGACAATGATTCCAAAACAAGGCTTTCCAGCCACCCATCTGCTCAGGCACAAGCTGATCAGATTACTGTTCCAAATTACAAGAGCAAGGCCTGGCTTTCTTTAAGGTACAGAGAACGCAACTGTACATTTTCTTGAAGCTTCATTCCCTCACCCCTATCTCAAATTAATTGAACAGATTTTACATTTGGGGAACAAAGGGGATGTAGTATATTTGGATTTTCAAAAAGGCATTCGATAAGGTGCCACACAAAAGGTTGTTACACAAGAAAAGGGCTCATGGGGTTGGGGGTAATATATTAGCATGGATGGAGGATTGGTTAATGGACAGAAAACAGACAGTAGGGATAAATGGGTCATTTTCAGGTTGGCAGGCTGTTATTAGTGGGGTGCCGCAAGGATCAGTGCTTGGGCCTCAGCTATTTACAATATATATCAATGACTTGGATGAAGGGACCGAGTGTACTGTATCCAAGTTTGCTGACGATACAAAGCTAGGTGGGAAAGTAAGTAGTGAGGAGGACGCAAAGAGTCTGCAAAGGGCTTTAGACAGGTTAAGTGAGGGGGCACGATGGTGGCAGATGGAGTATAATGTGGGGAAATGTGAGGTTATTCACTTTGGTAGGAAGAACAGAAAAACAGAATTTTTTTAAATGGTGAGAAACTATTAAATTTTGATGTTCTCAGGGATTTTGGTATCCATGTACACGAAACACAGAACATCAACATGCAGGTACAATAAGCAATTAGGAAGGCAGATGGTATGTTGGCCTTTATTGCAAAGGGGTTGGAGTAAAATAATAAGGAAGTCTTGCTGCAATTGTACATGGCTTTGGTGAGACCACACCTGAAGTACTGCGTACTGTTTTGGTCTCCTTATCTTAGGAGGCGGTGAAACAAAGGTTCACTAGATTGATTCCTGGGTTGAGAGGGTTGTCCTATGAGGAGAGGTTGAGTAGAATGGGCCTATACTCTTTGGAGTTTAGAAGAATGAGAGGTGATCTCAGTGAAACATATAAGATTCTGAGAGGGCTTGAGAGGGTAGATGCTGAGAGGCTGTTTCCCCTGGCTGGAGATTCTAGAACTAGGAGGCATAGTCGCAGGATAAGGGGTCGACCATTTAGGACTGAGATGAGGAGAAATTTTTTCACTCAAAGGGCTGTGGATGCTGAGTCATTGAGTATATTCAAGACTGAGATCAATAGATGTTTGGACTCAAAGGGAATCAATGGATATGGGGACCGGACGGGAAAGTGGAGTTGAGGTCGAAGATCAGCCATGATCATATTAAATGCAACCACCTTCAGAAGTGCCGAGTGGATGATCCATCTCGGCCTCCTCCCGATATCCCCACCATCACAGAAGCCAGTCTTCAGCCAATTCGATTCACTCCACGTGATATCAAGAAACGGCTGAGTGCACTGGATACAGCAAAGGCTATGGGCCCCGACAACATCCCAGCTGTAGTGCTGAAGACATGTGCTCCAGAACTAGCTGCGCCTCGAGCCAAGCTGTTCCAGTACAGCTACAACACTGGCATCTACCCGACAATGTGGAAAATTGCCCAGGTATGTCCTGTCCACAAAATGCAGAACACATTCAATCCAGCCAATTACCGCCCCATCAGTCTACCCACAATCATCAGCAAAGTGATGGAAGATGTCATCGACAGTGCTATCAGGCAGCACTTACTCACCAATAACCTGCTCACTGATGCTTAGTTTGGGTTCCGCCAGGACCACTCGGCTCCAGACCTCATTACAGTCTTGATCCAAACATGGACAAAAGAGCTGAATTCCAGAGGTGAGGTGAGAGTGACTGCCCTTGACATCAAGGTAGCATTTGACCGAGTGTGGCACCAAGGAGCCCTAGTAAAATTGAAGCCAATGGGAATCAAGGGGAAAACTCTCCAGTAGCTGGAGTCATACCTAGCACAAAGGAAGATGGTAGTGTTTGTTGGAGGCCTATCATCTCAACCACAGGACATTGCTGCAGGAGTTCCTCAGGGCATTGTCCTAGGCCCAACCATCTTCAGCTGCTTCATCAATGACCTTCCCTCCATTATAAGGTCAGAAATGGGGATGTTCATTGATGATTGCACAGTGTTCAGTTCCATTCACAACCCCTCAGATAATGAAGCAGTCCGTGCCCGCATGCAGCAAGACCTGAACAACATCCAGGCTTGGGCTGATAAGTGGCAAGTAACATTCGCGCCAGACAAGTGCCAGGCAATGACCATCTCCAACAAGAGAGAGTCTAAACACCTCCGCATGACACTCAACAGCATTACCATCACTGAATCCCCGACCATCAACATCCTGGAGGTCACCATTGACCAGAAACTTAACTGGACCAGCCATACAAATACTGTGGCTACAAGAGCAGGTCAGAGGCTGGGTATTCTGCGGTGAGTGACTCACCTCCTGACTCCCCAAAGCCTTTCCACCATCTACAAGGCACAAGTCAGGAGTGTGATGGAACACTCTCCACTTGCCTGGATGAGTGCAGCTCCAACAACACTCAAGAAGCTCGGCACCATCCAGGACAAAGCAGCCTGCTTGATTGGCACCCCATCCACCACCCTAAACATTCACTCTCTTCACCACCGGCGCACAGTGGCTGCAGTGTGTACCATCCACAGGATGCATTGCAACAACTCACCAAGGCTTCTTCGACAGCACCTCCCAAACCCTCGACCTCTACCACCTAGAAGGACAAGAGCAGCAGGCACATGGGAACAACACCACCTGCACGTTCCCCTCCAAGTCACACACCATCCCGACTTGGAAATATATCGTGATTCCTTTATTGTCGCTGGGTCAAAATCCTGGAACTCCCTTCCTAACAGCACTGTGGGAGAACCTTCACCACACGGACAGCAGCGGTTCAAGAAGGTGGCTCACCACCACCTTCTCAAGGGCAATTAGGGATGGGCAATAAATGCTGGCCTCGCCAGTGACGCCCACATCCCATGAACGTATAAAAAAACCTCCTCCAGCCCTACAACCCTTCGAGATCTCTGGGCTCCTCCAATTCTGGGCTCTTGCGCATTCCCCGATTTTAATCGCTCCACCGTGCCTTCAGCTGCCTTGCCACTAAGCTCTGGAATTCCCTCCCTAATCCTCTCCGCCTCTCTACCTCTCTCTCTCACCTCCTTTAAGATGCTCCTTAAAACCCACCTCTTTGACCAAGCTTTTGATCACCTGTCCTAATATCTCCTTATGTGGCTCGGTGTCAAATTTTGTTTGATGGCATTCCTTGTGACATTTTACTGTGGTAAAGGCGCTATATAAATGCAAGTTGTTGTAAAAACACGTCACACTCTGGCGTCCTACGCACCACTGACAGCACCAATTGTAAATTCAATTACACCAAGAAGAATCAATCGAAACCCCACACCAAATATCTCAACTTCTACGTCCTTGTAACAGGTAGAACGTTCAGGAATAATTTTTGGTCAGAAAATGCTGCAAATGCTCAGCAGGTCGGACAAGATCTGTGGGGAGAGGCGACAGGTTAAGATTTCAGGTGCAGACACTTCATTAGATCTGCTCTCTGACCTACTGAGTGTTCCCAGCATTCTAGATTTTCAGTATTTTGCTTTTTACTTTAACTTTTTACTTAGCCTGTCACTATTTCTTTAAACTTATGTTTTTTTTTAAGAAATAGTATATTATGTTGGCTTACAGATGGCTCAGTTGGCAGAATCATTGGCAGGTCTGTAATTGAACCATAAACACGAAAAAAAGTCCCGTGTTTTATCCAGTCTGTGCTACGGTAGCTGATTTCCACTGGGGGCCCCTGAGCTGTCGGGAGACAAAAGAGATCAACTGAAGTTCCTGTCCTAACTTGCTGCCCAGTGATTCTCATGAAAACCATGGATGCCGGGTGAGACCAGGATCAGGATTGGCTATGATACCTCCCAAGGTCATATAGCCTAACTTTCACTGTCCTGGGCAACGGACCAGAACGTGCCTGTAGTCCAACAAGTCAGCCCCTTCAGGGGGTGAGAATGGAAAATTAGGGACTTTTTTGAAGGAAAAAAAACTGGAGAAGTGGATAGTGTCCCATTTGGGGAATAAAGTCAGGATTCTACTGCCAATGTGTATATTATCCTGTACTAATTATAAATCATATCTGAGATAGACGTGTGCATTGTGTTCATAATAGCAATCGCAAAAATCCTGTGCCAGTACTTAAAAAGGAAATCTCACCAATGTGGACCCCTCTTAAAAATCAAATAATTACGATGAACAGTAACATCACTTTGTTTTGTTGATATTTGAATGTTTTTTATTTATTTATTTTTATCCGCATCCAATATATTTCTATTTCAACAAAAAGTACTGATGATATCATCGGTGTCACTGCCCGGAATGGACCTGATACAGGAATATCCATGGTCTGTGCTGAGCTAGCTGATCTCAGTCCCTGAGGCAGTAACTGGCACCACAATTGTTCTCAGCATCCCTTGGTTAAAGAGGGAGGGGGGAAGATCAAATTGGGCTCCTGCATCTGATTTTTCTCATGCGCACCCTGCTGAAAAGTGTGCGTGTTTGAATCGAGGATGGAGACTGGATCGGGCCCAGCTGTGATTCCCGCAAGGTTTAATGTCCTCCTGATGGGCGCCAAAGAGGATGGCCTCGGTTTAGCTGGAGGTAATTTAGGATCATTTATGTCTTGACATCAATTGGACTTTGTGGCTTTAAAGGGACCCAATTTCACCTTAGCAGTGCAATAATACAATCTGCATTACCTGGTTTAAAGCTCTTGGGGATAAGAACATAAGAACATAAGAAATAGGAGCAGGAGTAGGCCAATCGGCCCCTCGAGCCTGCTGCGCCATTCAATAAGATCATGGCTGATCTGATCCTAACCTCAAATCTAAATTCATGTCCAATTTCCTGCCCGCTCCCCGCAACCCCTAATTCCCTTTACTCCTAGGAAACTGTCTATTTCTGTTTTAAATTTATTTAATGATGTAGCTTCCACAGCTTCCTGGGGCAGCAAATTCCACAGACCTACCACCCTCTGAGTGAAGAAGTCTCTCCTCATCTCAGTTTTGAAAGAGCAGCCCCTTATTCTAAGATTATTCCAAGGATGGGTGAAACTAGAACTAGGGGGCATAATTTTAACTTCAGGCGATGGTATCCAACTGACCGCCCATTGTGTGCATCTTGCCCAGTTTCCCCTTCCATTGACTTCAGTGGAAAGGAAAATCAGACCAGGTGTGTAACAGGCAGCTAATCCGACATCACCCGTTTTATATTATCGCCCAAAGTTAAAGATAATCCCAACCCTGTCCTTATAAAACAGTGAATCATCCAACTTACTGTGAGCAACACCACAGGAGATCCACTAACAACAGACGTCACACTCCAGATGTCACACTTTGTTGCAGTTGTAAAACAATCTTAAAATGCCGGGTGCTTCTGAAACTCGTATTGCAAAGTTTCATGACCAACAATTACGTTCAGAGTGGCCTCTACTACTGTTTACTCACCAACACTTAGACATTGTGGCCTTAAAGGGACACAGTTCCACCTTCGCAGAATAATACATTGTACATGACATGGTATGACACTCCTGTCCTTATAAAACAATATATCATCCAATTTTCTGTGAGAAACGACACAGAAGATCTACTAGTTATATCTTACGACCGCAGAGGCAGATAATGCCGTGGAAGGTGGCCCATCGCTGTATTATCAGGTGTAAAGGCCTGAGGCCTTCAAAGCACACAAGCCCCCTAGCGTGTCCCAATATATCTGTCAAGCGCAAAGGGTGGTGGGAGTCTGCGCATAAATTGTGCACAAGGCACATTATGGCACTGAATTAGGAAGCTCCCCCCATAATGTGACTTGGAGCACCTGAGCAACCTAATGCCCAATTGGTATCTGCACTGTGGTGAAGGCCATAAGAAAAGACATACTTGCTCTCGAGGCAGTACAAAGAAGGTTCACTCGGCTAATCCCGGGGATGAGGGGGTGGACATATGAGGAGAGGTTGAGTAGATTGGGACTCTACTCATTGGAGTTCAGAAGAATGAGAGGCGATCTTATTGAAACATATAAGATTGTGAAGGGGCTTGATCGGGTGGATGCGGTAAGGATGTTCCCAAGGATGGGTGAAACTAGAACTAGGGGGCATAATCTTAGAATAAGGGGCTGCTCTTTCAAAACTGAGATGAGGAGAAACTTCTTCACTCAGAGGGTAGTAGGTCTGTGGAATTTGCGGCCCCAGGAAGCTGTGGAAGCTACATCATTAAATAAATTTAAAACAGAAATAGACAGTTTCCTAGAAGTAAAGGGAATTAGGGGTTACGGGGAGCGGGCAGGAAATTGGACATGAAGCTGAGTTCGGATCGGTCAAGGCCCTGTGGGTGGCGGAGAGGGCCCAGGGGCTGAGTGGTCGGGTCCTGCTCCTACTTCTTGTGTTCTTTAGATTTGAGGTTAGGATCAGATCAGCCATGATCTTATTGAATGGCGGAGCAGGCTCGAGGGGCCGATTGGCCTACTCCTGCTCCTATTTCTTATGTAATATTTTTTTTTTAAATCCACCACTTTGCCCTTTCCCCATGCTTTCCTTTGCCACCACTGCCCGGTGTCCTACTGCGCCACCCCATGTTCCAACTACCCCAGCGTCATCTCTGCCCAAGCTGGTCCTGTGCCTCCCCGAACATTCTGTCAATGCTTGATGGGCAGCCCATGACTGCTTGCTGGTGCCTGAAATTCCTGCCTTTGGCCCTTGTTGCTCCCAGCTGTCATGTGCTATGTACTGAGAGAGCCATAAAATGATATTATTGAGCTGACCTCACATTATGGGGCAAGGTCAGCTCACTTGGGATCACATAATTGGCCCGTTAGGTCATTGACCTGGAGCCTAAAACTTACAATTCGTTACAACTGCCCTCTGATTGTCTTAACACTTTATTAGTTGCTATAGTTACCTGGGTTTACCTATTTAGAGCAATGCCCTTAAAGGGACAGGCTATGCTGGTACTAAAACTGTGCTCCAGACCTTGGACGACCTGTGAGCAACATTACAGGAGATCTGCTAGTTAGATATATATCAAAGAAAAGAATTTACATGAGTCAGGGAGGTTACTGCCATAGACTGCTATGCTAATGTTGCAAGAAACAAAGCAGAAATGAAGGCTTTACTCTTTTTTGATGTTTCTTATAAGCCTTAGATTGAAAACATCAACCAACCCACAAACCAATTTACATCATTGTCTAAGGAAATACATCTATATTAATTCGCAGTCTAATCACAGATGGGCATTGACACAAAGATTTAGTTGATTGATGTTTTTTGATCATAATAGTGACATTGGCAAATTTATCTAAAGTGCAATATGATAGATTTTATATTTGACGTGTAAAAGGAAACTAAAGGGCAGTCGGGCAGTTAAAATGGCCTTTGGGACTTACCCAATCTGCTGTCCTCCTGCGGATCCAATGTGAAACCGCTCTTCTGCCAGTGGGTTCCTTCTTTAAATATGCAGATCGGGCTCCGATGACAGCATTGCCATTTTAACCATTGTGCCTTCCCTGCCACGCTAACCTGGCTGGAAGATGAGCCAGGGGCCAGAAGAGGCCCCACAAAGCTAAGAGGATTTTCTTTTGTTTGAAACTCCTTTGGGCCCCGCAAGGAAAGTTGCCTCCCCATCCCCCGACCACCAAACCCTCTCGAACCTCCCCCCCCGCCCCGGCCTCATGACCACTTACCTGAGCGTCGGGGACCATTCCTTCAGGTCCCCGGCTGCGGCCTCCTGCCGCCCGACATCCCGCTCCCACCCAGCAGCCAGCTGCAGCTTCCCGCCTGGTTCAGGCAGGAGACTGAGCCACTGGGAGCAGCCCTGGGAGTTTAAAATCCCCCCAGGCCTCACCCTGCTGAGGTCCAGACCACTTTGACCCCCACCTGCACGACTCCCGCCCCGAGATAAAATTGGGGCTTATGAATCTTATATTCTCTTCTTCTCTTCCTAACTAGGTCATTGTAGAAAATAAGAAGCCGAGCAGGTCTCTGCCATTTTGCTGCAGAAGTCATGGTGCAATCCAAATCTGTTAATGGCAATGAAAGTAAACAGTCAATCAGACTGAGCCTGCAATACACATTATACACTTCTCACCCAGCTAAATTACTAATCAATATACACACCGAATATTTGGTACATCCAGCTGCTGAGTGTACGAAACCTGTAACGGCAGAACAAAAATGAAGAATATTCTCGTTTACACGTAACACTCAGTCCTCCTGATGAGGAAGTGCCAAGCCTTTAATAATCTCAGTAAAGTGTGTCCTCCACTGTATCAATACTCTTAATCAGTCTGCACTTCTCTCATCCAATCGATATGGATGTAGTACTTTGGCCGGCAAAAGATAGCTATCAGTATTCTTGGATTTTTGCGTGTAATCTACTGTTAACAAGTATTACAGTAAAACTGTGCATTTAGAATGCTTTTATTTACATGACGCTTGTCTCAGAAGCTTTAAAATGTCTTCTTGAAGTATGTGACAATGATCAAAACTAAAACGAAACATTAAAGATCAAAACTACACTGAAGTGTTTGTACACTGTAACACTTTGATGTGAAATAACATCCTTGATTCAAGGATTTGAATTTCCACAACTAAATTCTGTCTGTCTGTCACTTTCAGCTTGGTTTTGGAAAATAAAGTCCAGAATAATTCATGTTCATTTAATTATTTTCAGCTAAAAACTCAAAATACCAAAAAAAAACATTTGATGAGTTTATGTTCTTTTATTATTCAAACGCACATGATTTATTTCTGTTCCATTTCTTAATTCAATGCAGGGCCTGATCAAAGAATATCACTTTATCATGAGATAATAAGAAGTGAATAATAAAAAGCAAGTTGTATATTTAAGAAAGTAAGTGAGATCCATGATACTTTGCCACATAGTTGGTTGCAGCTTTATTTTCACAGCGTGCCTAAGCACATTTCTTAATTACATTTCTTAATTTTGAAGTAAATTCCAACACTCTCTATCAGACCAGTGTTCAGTACAACTCATCTCTATCCTGGAAGAGAATGCTGAGGAAAGAGATGTGGCTGTGAAAGTGAGTTTTTTCAGACATCTGATCAAATACAAGAAGGGAAACAGAAAGTAATGAGGATGAGCAAGGTAAAAGAGACAACCGGAAATCCTGTCGGAGAGAAGAGCAGAGTTCCTTCAAGGTGGGCATTCATGGAGGAGAATGCTCTATCCTCCTCTATGTCCTACATTACCACAGTGGCTACACTTCAAAAAAAGTCTTTAGTTAGCTGTAAAACGCTTTGGGACGTCCTCAGTTCATTCATTCCCAGTGGAGAGCCCCAGAATTCCTGCTTTTCCTTCATACTACAAACTCAATTGTCATTTTGACCTTGCCCTCTGCTAGGATTTCTTGATTGGCCAATAAAAATGCCATAACTGCCCTTTATCAAGCAAATTTCAGCATGGGAGCAAGACTCAAGAATCGTGGTAATTGGGAGCAATTTTAACCTAACCCGCCTGTCAGGAAATTGACAGGATCGGGCGCAACACTAGATTTACGCCCCGCCCGATTTTATCCTCCGTTGAAGTCAACGGAGAGTAATATTGGGCGTAGTGTAAAACTAGCATTCCACCCAATCCCACCCTGTGAGTTAGGTTAAAATTACCCCCAAAATGTCTGTTTCCACTTTCTGTAGGTCTTGCTGTCCTGTTTACTCATGCCTATTTTTCACAAAAACGAATGCATAGAAGAAAATATTTTTTTAAATGATTGTTGCAGCAGGATCTTTGTATCTGCCCCTCCAATACAATGCCATTGACGTATTCCATCAGGTCTCAGCAATTTAGTGATGTCAAATGGTGATCCCCGATTTTAGCGGAAAACTAAAATGTAAGTGAAGCAGCACAGTTGCCTCTGGATAGTGTTTTTTGTAGTGTTTGCTGTTTGTGGGATCTTACTGTGCATCAATTGGCTACCGTGTTTCCTACATTACCACAGTGAATACACTTCAAAAAATACTTCATTGTCTGTAAAGCACTTTGGGACACCCTGAGGTTGTGAAAGATGCTATATAAATCCAAGTTCCTTTGTCCGTAGTGAAGTTCATTGGTTCTGTCAGGTTCCTACTTTGGCGCCAATGGCAAACATCGACATTGCTGAATTTCTGTTATGGTCTCCTAATCACCAGCCTGTACACATTGTCCCCAGCTATTGGTCAGTGACAGGCAGGCAGAAAAGAAAGTTACAGATTCCAACTTTCAAACAATTTTACATGTGAACTGAGGTTGCTTTGCAAATTGACCTGAAAAGGCTAAACTCTACTCATGTCCACCTTACAGCTCATTCACCATTCACGCATTGTTTAAACAGTCCTTTGTGAGATAGTCATAGTTTTAGTCTGCCTGCACAGTGAGGTCTTCCATACTCATGGAATGAACAAGAACCACTTGCATTTTTAAAGCAACTTTGACACAAAGAATGTCCCAAAACCCTTCAGAGATAGACAGACAACAGATGCCAAGCCAGGAAGAGTTAGGAGGGATGACCAAAAGCTTGGTCAACAAGATGAGTTTTGAAAGGTTTTTTTTAAGAGTAGAGCAAGATGTAAAAGGAAGGAACTGTAAAGAGTAAGATCCAGGGGGCTGACGGCTTTGCCATCAATGGTGGAATGAAGGGTGAAGGGATACGTAAAAGGTTGGAGTCAAAGGTATAGAGAGTTTGGTGGGGGGGAAGGGGGCATGTAAGACTCCAGGAGATTGCAGAGATTAGATGGGGCGAAGTTCTGGAGGGATTTAAAGACAAGGATCCACAGGATGCACTGCAACAACTCGCCAAGGCTTCTTTGACAGCCCCTCCCAAACCCGCGACCTCTACCACCTAGAAGGACAAGGGCAGCAGGCACATGGGAACAACACCACCTGCACGTCCCCATCCAAGTCACACACCATCCCGACTTGGAAATATATCGCTGTTCCTTCATCGTCGCTGGGTCAAAATCCTGGAACTCCCTTCCTAACAGCACTGTGGGAGAACCTTCACCACACGGACTGCGGCGGTTCAAGAAGGCGGCTCACCACCACCTTCTCAAGGGCAATTAGGGCTGGCCTTTCCAGCGATGTCCACATCCCATGAACAAATGAAAAAAAAGGAACAAGGATTTGAAATTTAATGTCTTCGGGGACAGGGTGCCAATGCTGGTCACCGAGGACAAGGGTGATGGTCGAGTGAGACGTAGTGTGAGACAGGATACGTGCAGCAGAGTTTTGGACAAGTTGGGATTTATGGATGATGATGGGTGAGAGGCCAACAAAAAGAGTGTCAGTTGATTCTCGAGGTCATGGAATAGGGGCTGCAGTAGCAGTGCACTGGGCAATGTTGTGGAGGTAGAAATAAGCGATCTTTGTGCTGGAGAAGATATGTGGCCTGAAACTAGGCAGAGGGTGGAATGGGAAGTCAATGCTGTGAATGGCCTGTTTGAGCCTAAATAGCTAGAAAGGGGAGTGGAATCAATGGTGAGGGAATGTAGTTTGTAAAGGGGACCAAATGTGATGGCTTCAGTCTTCCTGTTATCGAATTGGAGGACATTGTAAATCATCCAAGACTAGATGTTGGACAAGCAGCACAGAGGCAGTTGAGGAGTCAAGGGAGGTGGTGGAGAGGTAGCTGGGTGTCATTGGGATTCACGCAGGAGCTGACCCCACGCCTACAGATGATGTCACTAAGCAGGCAGATGAAGAAGAGGAGGGAGCTAAGGATAGATCCTTGGGAACTTCGGAGAAGAAGGTGTAAGGGAGGGAAGAAGGAGTCACTGCTGGAGATGTGCTGGCTCTGTTTAGATGGTAGGGATAGAACCACCCGAGGACAGGCCCACAATGCTGGACCACAGAGGAGAGGTGTGGGAGGAGGACAAAGCAACACAGTCACCGAGAATGTAATTCGTGACTTTGGTCAGGGCCGTTTCAGTGTCCCAGTGTTCCCCATTGTGTACCTTCAATTAATTTTAGTTTTTTTGTTTGCCAGTACTGCTGGGTAATTGGATTCAAATTCTAACCACTCAATAATCCCTACACAGCCCACAGGCAGGCCACAGAGGAGCACACGTCCTCTACGCTGTGGCACTGCCAACGAGGGAAGGCTGCCAGCCAGGGGAACAATTCACTGCCTTGTTGTGCATTCTGCCAGGCACATGAGACGTTAATCTTTGGTCCTGCACCTGCCTGGGTGGCAACACAGGAAGAAAAACGACAACACAGACTTTTAACCCATTCAGATCATATCAAGCACAAAACTGTTTTTTCTACAAACTAAATCTTTCCTTCTCCAAATATAACGAGATATTTAATTTTTAGAACCTTTTTTGTTTCTCTCATTTTTCGTATCATTAGGATTAAGTATAAATCCAGGGCCGGAGTCTCAATTGATCTGAAGTTGAATGTTTCAGCAGATCCAAGCTTTGTGAGGCTTCAGTTTTGTAATCTTAATTTTATTTGACCCAATGTTTACTCCACTCGCCTTTTAATTTTCTATCTGATCCTCCCTGAGATACACACACTCGCGCACACACACGGGCACACACACACACACACTCACACACGCGGATACACACTCACGCACATACGCTCGCACACGTGCACACACACACACAGACACATGTGCACATGTGCACACACACACACACACGCATGTACACACACATTTTTTTTCTCCGAAAGAAAGTGATTCACAGTGAGGTACAGTTCCATCAGTACTGACAATCCTTTAGTGCCTCATCCAATAGGCCATGGGGGGGGGGAAATCAATTCATGGCCACACATTTTGCAGTAAAATGGGCATTAGGCCTTCGAGTTCCATGTGGTGTTGCCTCACGCCCAAAGTGCACAGAAAGTACGCCCAATGCCATTTTCAGCCGGGTGCATTTTAATCGTCCGGGGCGCCCGCCTAAAACTGTGGGGACCTAATAAATATGTGTAAATAAGAGTCCTGTGCCTGCTGAAGGACCCTCCTGCCAAATTCAACTTCCTGAATGCTGGATTTGCCCAATCTAAGACCCGCCCACAAATCCTGGGTAGAATCAGTCGGGAGTGAGGCTGTACCAGCGTTATTTAAAAGGGATCCTCAGCTGCAGTTAGGTGAGTACCTGGTTCGTCGTTTTAGACAGCCAGTGGGCTTTTGTACCTATTTCTGGCTGTGCTGGCTGCTGTAGTCGAGTGCAGAAATTGTGGCAAGTTACTTTTTTGGAGGTGGGGGACAATCTCCGCCATTCGGCTTCTACACAAACTCCGGCTGGCAACATGGGTGTGCTGCTCGGTCTGCCATTGTGGCTGGAGGGTGAGGAGGAGGGAGAGCAGCAAGTAAGATAGGAGAAACCAGCAGGTGCTGGGAGGAGAGGGCAAATGAGGGGGAGGGCACATGAGGCGAAGTTAGAGGACCAGAACACCTTAAGTTAAGTGAGGAGCAGTGTGTCCGGCTGCTTTGCTTCAACAGATGCGTGATGGAGAAAGAAAGAAAGAAAGACTTGCATTTATATAGTGCCTTTCATGCCCTCGGGACGTCCCAAAGCGTTTTACAGCCGATTAAGTACTTTTGAAGTGTAGTCACTGTTGTAATGTAGGAAACGCGGCAGCCAATTTGCACATAGCAAGGTCCCACAAACAGCAATGAGATAATGACCAGATAATCTGTTTTAATGATGTTGGTTGAGGGATAAATGTTGTCCAGGACACCGGGGAGGACTCCCCTGCTCTTCTTTGAAATAGTGCCATGGGGTCTTTTACATCCACCTGAAAGGGCAGACGGGGCCCCGACCACAGACGCAGGGGAGCGATCCAATCAGCGCCCTTCCTCGACCAGACCAAAGATTGAGCAAGCCATCGGTGTCCTGAAACAGAGCTTCTGCTGCTTGGACAGGTCTGGAAGCATTCTGCAATGACAGAGTCTCCAGATCTGTTGTCGTTTGCTGCAAGCTCCATAACTTTGCCCTGCAAAAGGGGACAACTCTTAGAGCAGTGTTGTCCAATAGACATCGCTGATTAGCCACAGGTGTGGCTGCGGTGACACCGTTTTAACTACCTGCACTAGCTTCAGTAGAAAACGCCTCACACTGACAATACAGGTAAATGTACATCACATGTGTATATTTACTAACAAAGATCTACTACCATTCAGTAACGAAGGAAGTAAAGTATTGACTATGATCAAACAAGCAATCGCACACTCTGCTTTTTATCTTACCACTTTACTGACAAACGCACATAAAGGTTAAAGCACACAAGCACAGCCAGTGCGAATATACGAATTGAGATCACATGCCCAAGGGCGTTGTCTATTACTTATTTTATAGTTGTGAATCAGAAACGCCATTAGCCACATCTGGTTTCCTGATTAGCCACTGGGCCTGGGGCGGATTGGCCGGTGTAACAGGACAGGCTATTCAACTATGCAGGGCATCACAGCCAAGCCTGACTCTGTTCTCCCTGATCGCCAAACATAGAATTACATAGAAATTACAGCACAGAAATAGGCCATTCGGCCCAACTGGTCTATGCCAGTGTTTATGCTCCACATGAACCTCCTCCCACCCTACTTCATCTCACCCCATCAGCATATCTTTTTAATTCCTTTCTCCCTCATGTGTTATTGGGCTTCTTCTTAAATGTTATTTGCCTCAACTATTCCTTGTGGTAGCGAGTTCCACATTCTTACCACTCTCTGGTAAAGAAGTTTCTCTTGAATTCCCTATTGGATTTATTAGTGACTATCTTATATTTATGGCTCCTGGTTTTAGACTCCCCACAAGTGGAAACATCTTCTCTACGTCTACCCTATCAAACCCCTTCATAATTTTAAAGACACCTATCAGGCCCTCAGCCTTCTTTACTCTAGAGAAAAGAGCCCCAGCCTGTTTCAGCCTTTCCTGATAAGGATATACTATCAGTCCTGGTATCATCCTGGTAAATCTTTTTCACATTTTCTCCAGTGCCTCTACATCCTTTTTGTGATCTGGAGACCAGAACTGTGCACAGTACTCACTCACAGTGTGGTGTAACCAAGTTATACAAGTTTAACATAACTTCTCTGCTTTTCAATTCTATTCTGCTAGAAACAAACCCCAGTGCGCTGTTTGCATTTAGTTTCCAGCAAGGACCACTGGATAGTGGTAAGCTAGGCTGAGGCCAACTATAGTGGTTCTTTTATTGCCACAACTAATTCAGCACAGGCACGATCAAACCTAATAGCTCAGTGCAACATCATACAATGCATGTACCCACCAAGCTATGGGAGGAGCCAATTAAAAACATTCTGAGAACATATCCTGCTATTTGTATTAGTATAATGATGCTGCACCTTGTTAAATTTTACATTGTTGATAATTTGCTGCAGTTTTATTTTTGATGGACTATTTATTTTGCTGAATCAGGCAGCTGTGGAGAGGATTACAGTCAGTGCCTGCTCCTCCCATTGAAAACAATGGAGAGTTTACATGTGAATTGATGCCTTACACAGTGTATTGTAAACAATTTTACAACACCAAGTTATAGTCCAGCAATTTTATTTTAAATTCACAAGCTTTCGGAGGCTACCTCCTTCCTCAGGTGAACGATGTGGAAATCATTTCCACATCGTTCACCTGAGGAAGGAGGTAGCCTCCGAAAGCTTGTGAATTTAAAATAAAATTGCTGGACTATAACTTGGTGTTGTAAAATTGTTTACAATTGTCAACCCCAGTCCATCACCGGCATCTCCACATCATTACACAGTGTATTGTTTTGATGGTCATTTCCTACTTACACTGGGGGACGATTTTAACCCTAGCCGTCCAACAGAAACTGGGCAGGTGGGCAGTTAAACTCACCCAAGTTTACTCACCTGCCCTGAAGCTGCTGGCAGCTGTCATATTTCCGATTTGCGCCTGCTCTCCATAAACAGGCCTAAAGCTGGCGGGGCCCTTTCTAACATTTACAATATCGGATCCTGGTGATGTGATCGCGACCCGACTGCAAATTTTTTACTAGGCAGCCTGACTGGGAAACGGCAGTGAGTTTCCCGTCAGTCCAGCCCAGCACAGGAGTCAATTGGGGCCAGAAGAGATTAAAACATTATTTTTTAACTTTTATTGCGAGGTCTGTAGGAGCAGGAGCCTCTCCTGCCGCCATCTCGCCCACTCCCCACCCCCCCACTGATAGCGGGGACCCCTGCTGGCCGACCTGGCAGCCCATCCCATCACTGACCTGTCATCGGCTGGCGGTTCTGGGCCCCGTGATTTTCCACCACTTTGCACCAATTTCCCAGCCGGAACGGGTGGAAAGTCACCAGGTGACATTTAAATGAGGCCTGGGAGTAAAAAAAAAACTGACCAGAAAACTCACCCGCCAAAAACTGGCCCGCAGTTAAAATCAGGGCCTTTGGGGGGGAATTTTAACCCCCCACCACGACGGGTGGGAGAGGGTCGGGAGGGGGGGGGGTGTTAAATTGGTAAATATGTGAAGCCCGATCCCAACCCACCGCGAACGCACCTACTCCCGGTTTAACCAAGATGGGTTCGAGGGCGTCCGAGTATCCCGCTCTGGAGAGGCGGGTCCGTGATTGTAATATTTAAATGAAGCTGCGTTCCTCAGATTTTGGGAGCCATTTGGAATTTAACGGCTGCGAGCCGGGTTTCCCAGGGCTCGGGAAGCCCGGCAGCCAAAGGGAGGCGGGAGCAGCCGGATCCGGTAGGCGAATGCTTGTGGACCAGGAGGAGGTGGGGTGCTCTCCGCTGGCCCCTCAAGCAAACCTTCAGTCGTGATCTCTCCCTCCCTGCGACCTCTCCCACCCTCCCTCCTCGTTACCACGCTCCGAACCCCCTCCCCCCCCCACCCCACCAACCCCCGATCGCCGATTGCCGGGGTCCGTCCCCAGCTGCTGCCTTCTTCCGCAGGCTTTCCCGCCCGGCAGCCGGCTAGCCTTCAATCCGGCCGGCTGTTGGGGTGGGGGGAATTCTAATGAGGCCCTGCCGTTAAATTCGGCAGGACCTCCGCCTTCCGGGTTTCCCGGCCAGAGACACACATCCCCGCTCCCTCCCCGCCTCCCCGTAAATATTGGGGCCATTGTTTCTGTTGGATGAATGGGTCATATTTTCACTTAATGGATTATAACTGGTGGGATGTGACTTCCTGCAGTTGCAATACTGATGGTTGCAATGGTCGAAAACTATGAAGAAAGGGAACAGAGCACTACACTTTAAAAATTGGTGTGGGTTGGAATTCAGACGACAACTGCCCCTAGGATTTTGCCAGTCTCAGCCAGTTAATTCCTGGAGGTGAGGGGAGGGGGAACTACTCCCTTCTTCAACTGCTCACAAATCCCAGGGGGACATGTGACAGACACAAATATCACGAAACGCAGACAAGCTGAGGAAAGTGGGTATCAGAAGATGGAAAGGAACAAAGGTATTGGATTCCTCTCGAGGAACATAGCTGCCAGATCCAGGGAGAAATATGGGATGTCAGAACACATAGAAGAACACAGGCGTCAGGTCCTGTAGACAAACACAGGCGTCAGGTCCTGTAGACAAACACAGGCGTCAGGTCCTGTAGACAAACACAGGCGTCAGGTCCTGTAGACAAACACAGGCCTCAGGTCCTGTAGACAAACACAGACCTCAGGTCCTGTAGACAAACACAGGCCTCAGGTCCTGTAGACCAACACAGGCCTCAGGTCCTGTAGACAAACACAGACCTCAGGTCCTGTAGACAAACACAGGCCTCAGGTCCTGTAGACAAACACAGGTGTCAAGTCCTGTAGACAAACACAGACATTTAAGTCCTGTAGACAAACACAGGCCTCAGGTCCTGTAGACAAACACAGACCTCAGGTCCTGTAGACCAACACAGGCCTCAGGTCCTGTAGACAAACACAGGTGTCAAGTCCTGTAGACAAACACAGACATTTAAGGCGTCAGGTCCTGTAGACAAACACAAGTGTCAGGTCCTGTTGACAAACACAGGCCTCAGGTCCTGTAGACAAACACAGGCCTCAGGTCCTGTAGACAAACACAGGTGTCAAGTCCTGTAGACAAACACAGACATTTAAGTCCTGTAGACAAACACAGGCCTCAGGTCCTGTAGACAAACACAGGCCTCAGGTCCTGTAGACAAACACAGGCCTCAGATCATGTAGACAAACACAGACATTTAAGTCCTGTAGACAAACACAGGCCTCAGATCATGTAGACAAACACAGGCCTCAGGTCCTGTAGACAAACACAGGCCTCAGATCCTGCAGAGGAACACAGGTGTCAGAACACTAAGAGTAATGAAGCATTATTTCCAACTGAGGCACATGGGCATAGGAACATAGGAACAGGAGTAGGCCATTTAGCCCCTCGTGCCTGTTCCACCATTCATTGAGATCATAGCTGATCTGTATCCTAACTCCATTTACCCACCTTGTCTCCATATCCCTTAATACCGTTGACTAGCAAAAATCTATTGATCTCAGATTTAAAATTATTAATTGAGCTAGCATCTACTGCTTTATGTGGGACAGAGTTCCAACTTCTATCACCCTTTGTGTGAAGAAGTGTTTCCTAATTTCTCTCCTGGATGGCCTGGCTCTGATTTTAAGGCTGTGTCCCCTTGTCCTTGACTCCCCCACCAGCGGAAAGTGTTTCTCTCTATCTACCCTATCAATTCCTTTCAAAATCCTAAAAACCTCAATCAAATCACCCTGTAACCTTCTATATTCCAGGGAATACAAGCCTAGTTTATGTAATCGCTCCTCATAATCAAACCCTTGGAGGCCTGGTAACATTCTGGTGAATCTGCACTGCACTCCTTCCAAGGCCAATATATCCTTTCTAAGGTGCGGTGCCCAGAACTGTACACAGTACTCCATACAAAACATAAAGAGGGACAGAGCAACTTCTGGTTCAGGGATACACCTTGTAAGTTAGCCTACCTTTCTCTTTCAGGTACTGATGACCTGTTACGTAGTGGAGATTCTTTTCCCATATCTTCCTCTCCAAAAATAAAAGGGGGTGGCCCTGACAGTTGTGGATGGTGGTTCTCAATCTCCCATTACATATTTAGGTGGGAAATTGCAGAACCCCTGAAGAAGCAGAGTAAATGGCAGTTTTCTATCATGGACGTCATCTCTCTGGGTGGGGGGGGATGGGGCTTGCCGATCTCCCATCGAGGTTACGGCGCGCGATCAGGAGAACCTCCGTGGGAATTCAGAGCCCATATATTCTGACCGGAAAACACTGGAGCAAAGGTCCATATTTAGTGCCCCCAGTGTGTACCGAGAATTCGGGTACGTGTCCCACATGATTTTCCAGCCATTAAAACTGATGGTGGGCCTCAACGCACAGTTACTGAATCCACTCAATTAGAAATTCTTACAATAACATTGGCTGATCCCCCTTGGCATTGCTTACCAGTATTCTGGGATCTGTGATGGACATGTGCTGAACACAAGGCTTATATATACACACACACACACACACACACACAATGAAGATGAAAAGCAACCTTTTAACAAACAATATTAAACAGAATGTAAATCCCCAGTTGGAAAACCTCTTGGGCATTAGCAAACTGTAATTTAATAAAGTTTACTAATATGGAGAGCACAGCAGGCCTTTTAGCAGTTAATCCAACGCAAGCCCTGTATACAAACATTCGAGTCCCACATGGTCGGCTCCCTGTGGTCATGACTTTAGAAACTGCTGACTTATATAAACTGGAAATAAACTCTTGAAACACCATCCAGCAAAGCAGCAGCGCAGCTGAGAGATAAAGCCAGAGTTTAACGTTCACAGCCTCAGCAGATCTGAGAGATGTTGCTGATTCCATTTAACCCGAGAGAGGTTTAACCCTTACCCTCCCCAATCAGCACAAACTTCATTAGCCGAGCCTAACAAACATGGCCAGCCATTCAATTATTGTAAAGCCAGTGATAGGTTGGAGATTGTCATTCACCCTTTAATTTGGGATGTTATAGTAGTGCTTAACTCTGTGTGTGTATGTGTGTGTGTGTGTGTCTGCATCAGTGTGTGTCTGTGTGCATATCTGTATGTGTTTGTACGTGTGTGTGTCTGTATGTGTGTGTCTGTGTGCCTATCTGTATGTGTGTGTGTGTCTGTATCAGTATGTGCGTATGTGTCTGTATCAATGTGTGTATGTCTGTCTGTATGTCTGTCTGTGTGTGTGTCTGTGTGTGTGTCTGTCTGTGTGTGTCTGTGTGCGCAAGTGTGTGTCTGTATGTCAGTGTGTGCGTCTGTGCATGTGTGTG
The DNA here is from genome assembly GCF_035084215.1 of Heptranchias perlo. Lineage (NCBI taxonomy): Eukaryota > Metazoa > Chordata > Chondrichthyes > Hexanchiformes > Hexanchidae > Heptranchias > Heptranchias perlo. The sequence continues at coordinate 133,297,618 of NC_090327.1, read as the reverse complement.
TATCAGTGTGTGTGTCTGTGTGTGTGTCTGACTGTGTGTATGTCTGTGTGTGTGTGTCTGTGCGCGCAAGTGTGTGCCTGTGTGCGTATGCTCGTGTGTGTGTGTGTGTGTGTGTGTGCGTGTATCAGTGTGTGTATCAGTGTGTGTGTCTGTGGGCATGTCTGTGCATGTGTGTATCAGTGTGCATGTGTGTGTATCAGTGTGCATGTGTGTGTGTTCCTTCATAGTCAAGTAGCTTGCTGTTACTCATTGCTGAGTTTCACCATTTGGGCAAGGTGCTGGACTGGGAACTGCATCCCAGTGTGTATCAAGAGTGGGAGAGAGAAACACACTTGGGTTAAATCTAAATTTTCTTTTGATTTTAATTGATCACAAAGTTAAAATGAAAAATTAATCGGTGGCTATGTACATAAGCCTCTAAAATCTCCTTGATAATATGCTTCACTAGGAGTACTTATTACTGTTACATCCAAAGCATAAGTTATACCTTTGTGCAAGACTTAGATAAGCAATTTACTGTTCACTGTTGCAGTTAACTATTATGGCTTTTGCACTGCTACAAACAACACACCAGAACCTAGACACCACTGGTGGGGATGGAAGTGGACATATGCATTTCCTCTATCCTCTATTCTAACAGAGACTCACAAGGCTCAATGCCTCTATTAAAAAAATGAGCAGAGGACTGTCATATGAATGCATTAACCGTTTGCACGCTAATATCAGCAACAGTGATTTCTGGGCTTTGATTTTATGGTGTGTGGAATCATCGTCTGTCACAAGATCACAAGGCAATGGTATGGCTGAGGCAGGCCATCCTGCCGACCTGAGTTTATTTATCCTTCGAGGCAAACTAGTTATTAAATAATTCCAATAGGGTCATTTTAACCTAAATCAGGCAGCTTGTAAAAGTGGCGGCCGATCTGACCGCATCAGCTTCCCACAGGGTGGGTTCAGTTGAAATTACCCTTGGGGGTTTTAGCCTCCACTACCCGACCCAAAAATGCATTCCATGAGTTGATTCCTCTCAAGAATTTCCTGACATGGTTCCTAGATTTGCCTTTTGCTAGTCTAGACCTGTGTTCCCTTATTTCACTCTCACAGTTTAGTTTGAAGTAATTTTCCAGATCTACCTTTTCCATCCCATTTATATCCTGCCTCGTATATCGCTGTAATGTCACCTCTCAGTTGCTTTCTTTCAAGGCCAAAAAGCTGAAGTTTCTCCAATTTTTCTTCATAATTCAGTCCTCTGACACTAGGATCAGCCTTGGGTCTTCACTGAATTGCCTCCCGGGCTTTAATGTAGGCACTATTCAACGTGTGGTCAGACCACAGGACTACACAGATTGAGTAGGACTTCCTCCAACTTCTTTCCTGTTGGTTTGACGGCATGGTTCAATATTTTACTATCTAGGCTGACACTCCAGCGCAGTACTGAGGGAGCGCTGCACTGTCAGAGGTGCCGTCTTTCGGATGAGACATTAAACCACTCAGGTGGTTGCAAAACATCCCATGGGACTATTTCGAAGAAGGGAAGGGGAGTTGTGCCCGGTGTCCTGGCCAATCCTATACTTCAACGAACATCGCTAAGACAGATCATCCGCTCACTATCACGTTGCTGTTTGTGGGACCTCACTGTGCACAAATTGACTGCCTTGTTTCCCTGCATTACAACAGTGACTACCCTTCAAAAATACGTCATTAGCTGTAAAGCGGTTTGGGACGTCCTGAGGACATGAAAGGCCCCACCTAAACCCAAGCCCTTTCTTTATTTTTAATCTATTTGCTTTGTTGATTACTACTTTGCAGTAGTTGTAGGAAAATGGCAGTGGCTGTTGGAGGCCAATCATCTCAGCCCCAGGACATCGCTGCAGGAGTTCCTCAGGGCAGTGTCCTAGGCCCAACCATCTTCAGCTGCTTCATCAATGACCTTCCCTCCATCATAATGTCAGAAATGGGATGTTCGCTGATGATTGCACAGTGTTCAGTTCCATTCGCACCCCTCAGATAATGAAACAGTTCCGTGCCCGCATGCAGCAAGACCTGAACAACATCCAGGCTTGGGCTGATAAGTGGCAAGTAACATTCGCGCCAGACAAGTGGCAGGCAATGACCATCTCCAACAAGAGAGAGTCTAACTGCCTCCCCTTGACATTCAACAGCATTACCATCACCGAATCCCCCACCATCAACATCCTGGGGGTCACCATTGACCAGAAACTTAACTGGACCGGCCATATAAATACTGTGGCTACAAGAGCAGGACAGAGGCTGGGTATTCTGCGGCGAGTGACTCACCTCCTGATTCTCCAAAGCCTTTCCACCATCCACAAGGCACAAGTCAAGAGTGATGGAATACTCTCCACTTGCCTGGATGAGTGCAGCTCCAACAACACTCAAGAAACTTCATCCAGGACAAAGCAGCCCACTTGATTGGCACCCCATTCACCACTTTAAACATTCACTCCCTTCACCACCGGCGCACTGTGGCTGCAGTGTGTACCATCCACAGGATGCACTGCAGCAACTCGCCAAGGCTTCTTCGACAGCCCCTCCCAAACCCGTGACCTCTACCATCTAGAAGGACAAGAGCAGCAGGCACATGGGAACAACACCACCTGCACATTCCCCTCTGAGTTACACACCATCCCAACTTGGAAATATATCGCCGTTCCTTCATCATCACTGGGTCAAAATCCTGGAACTCCCTACCTAATAGCACTGTGGGAGAACCTTCACCACATGGACTGCAGTGGTTCAAGAAGGCGGCTCACCACCACCTTCTCAAGGGCAATTAGGGATGGACAATAAAAGCTGGCCTTGCCAGCGACGCCCACATCCCAGGAATTAATAAAAAAAAGTTGTGCACAGTACATATCAGGCCTACTAGGGGCCCGATATTAAGAGGGAGGAGGGTTGGTAGTGGGGGGGTCGACTGGGATTGGCATGCGATCGTAAGTAAATTGAAGCCACTTACATTGGCTTCCGCGCTGGAAAGCTGCGCAGCGGGCAGACTGTGCACCCGCATCATAGGCTGTCAGCTGGAGGAGCCCTATTTAAAGGGGCAGTCCTCCACTGACTGATGCTGCAGAAAATAGGCAAAATTACAGCCAGGTTTAATGATGCCTCACTCCAGGTCTTACTGGATGGGGTGAGGAGGAGGAGGAGGGAGATCTTCCCCCACAGCGGGCGGGAGGAAGTGGCCTGCCTCTGCCACCACGAAGGCCTGGCTCGAGGTGGCAGAGGAGGTCACCTGCACCACCAACATATCACGCACCTGCATACAGTGCAGGAGGCGCTTCAATGACCTAACCAGGTCAGCCAAAGTGAGTACACTTACTCATTCCCCTACACTCCATCTGCCACATCACCGCCCCCACCCCACATCTCCTTCTGCACTGCCAACACTACTCTGTCACATCACCCCTCACAACCACTCAAACCTCATCCTCATCTTACCTGCACTTACTCACCTCGCCAGTACTCATCCCACCACTACCACTCAACCCAATCCTCATACAATCTCATGGCTCTGTCTCATACTCACCCTCTGATGCATCTCTTTCACCGTCAGCCTCACCCCACCTGCCACTACCTGTGCTGCAGCTACAGGGCATGCATCACGTATGTGTAGTGGGAAGCGTAAAGCAAACATGTCGTGAGCATGAAGGGGATGCACAAGGGTGTTTGAGGGTTTGTCATGGTTTTTACTTATATTTGATTTCTGATCAACTCACATTACATATTATATTGTCACCACTACTGCGATGTCTTGGCCATTCTTGACTGGCTTGTGTAATAAGGCCCTTTCATGAGGTTCTCCATGAACACCCTTGATGCCACCCATTGGGTCACCCTACAGTGGGTGTATGTGTAGTTCACGACTACTTTGTGCAGGTGCCTGTTGCGCAGCACTGTGTTGTGGAGCTCCACGTGGCGGAGGTGGACGGTGTGCCTGGCGAGGCTGGTGATGTTGCTCGTCCTCCAATGGAGTGATGAATGCAGCAATGGACCCACCCCCCATCCTGACGGTGTGAGTGTGAGGGGGTCCGCAAAGTAGGTAAATGTGTTTGGACAGCAGAGTTTAGGGTATGATGTAATAATTTTGAGTGTGGAGACTACGGTGTGGCAGGCTAAACTTTGTCTGAGGTGACAGAGTGCCCTGCTGCAATGAATGAGGTATTCCCCCCAACTGTCAAGGAATCCTCTGCATCTCCCAATGGCTGCTGACTGAAACACGTCTGCAACAACAGGGAGTGTTTCCCACAGCACGGGAAACACACTGAGGAGAGTCCAAAATCACATCCCTGCTAAAATCTCTTCCCAACGAGGTCTGTCAACGAACTCAAGTACCTCCCTAACTTTCTAAACTGTCATTCCGCCGGCTTTGTGGGAGTCCCGCATGCGGGGGCTGCGCTCACCGATTCGCGTCATTGGGGAAGCTGGAATTGGACGGGTTGGAGCCGGGCTCCGGACGCTCCGGGATTCCCCAATTGTAGGAACCCCCCCCCCCACCACGAACGCACCCGCTCGGCCATCCGAAAATTAACCCCTAAGACTCCTCGGTCTCTTTCAACTTCATCCTTAGCTACTTCAACACCGTTCATGGAGTATGTCTGTTGCTCATTTTTCCTTCCTATATACATATAATTGAAGAGAAAATGTGCACTCTTTGAATGATGAAAAATGATTGAATATTATCTATGCTAGGAAGTTATTGTAGCGTAATGAAGTTAATGGGGATTTATTTCTGCTTTCGTGCACATGACTTCACAAGGCACTTAAAAAAAAGTCAGTGCTAAATGGAGCATCAGATTTTGGAGCCAATTGAGGAAAGCTCAGTGCCCCTGATATTAATAATAACAACATCAAAAACTTGCGTTTATATAGCACCTTTAACATAGTAAGACGTCCCAAGGCGCTCCACAGAAGCGTTATCAAACAAAATGTCACACTGAGCCACATAAGGAGATATTAGGACAGTGACCAAAAGCTTGGTCAAAGAGGTAGGTTTTAAGGAGCGTCTTAAAGGAGGAGAGAGAGTCAGAGAGGTTCAGGGAGGGAATTCCAGAGCTTAGGGCCTAGGCAGCAGAAGGTGGAGCGATTAAAATCAGGGATGCGCGAGAGGCAAGAATTGGAGGAGCGTAGAGATCTCGGAGGGTTGTAGGGCTGGAGGAGGTTACAGAGATAGGGAGGGGCGAGGCCATGGAAGGCTTTGAAAACAAGCATGAGAATTTTAAAATCGAGGCGTTCCCGGACCAGGAGCCAATGTAGGTCAGCGAGCACAGGGGTGATGGATGAACGGGACTTGGTGTGAATTAAGATACAGGCAGCAGAGTTTTGAATGAGCTGAAGTTTATGGAGGGTGGAAGATGGAAGCCCGACCAAGACAGCATTGGAATAGCCGAATCTAGAGGTAACAAAGGCATGGAAGAGGGTTTCAGCAGCAAATGAGCTGAGGCAGGGGCAGAGACAGGTGATGTTACTGGAGGTGGAAGTAGGCAGTCTTGGCGATGGAGCGGATATGTGGTTGGAAGCTCATCTCAGGGTCAAATAGGACGCATAAGTTGCGAACTGCCTCGTTCAGTCTCAGGCAGTTGCCAGGGAGAGGGATGGAGTCAGTGGCTAGGGAACGGAGCTTACGGCGGGGATCGAAGACAACGGCTTCAGTCTCCCTAATATTTAGTTGGAGGAAATTTTTGCTTATCCAGTACTGGATGTCAGACAAGCAGTGTGACAAATCAGAGACAGTGAGAGAGGTGGTGGTGAGGTAGAGCTGGGTGCCATCAGCGTACATGTGGAATCTATACATGTAATAAACGCAAAGAAAAAGATACCAAACCCATGACATCATCGGGGGTGCTGGGCGGGAATTGTTCCTGGCAACGTGAGAGAACTGAGTCGATCTTGTCACGCAATTTTAACCTAACCCGTCTGGCAGCATCTGGGGCAACGCTGGTTTTGCACCCTGTCTGATTTTACTCTCCACTGAAGTCAATGCAACATAGGAACAGGATTAGGCCATTTAGCCCCTCAAGCTTGTTCCACCATTCAATGTGGTCATGTCTGATCTGTGACCGAACTCCATATTCCCGCCTTAGCCCCATATCCCTTAATAACGTTGGGTAACAGAAATCTATCAATCTCAGATTTAAAATTAACAATTGATCTAGCATCATTTGTCATTTATGGAAGAGAGTTCCAAACTTCTACCACCCTTTGCATGTACAAGTGTTTCCTAACTTCATTCCTGAAAGTCCTGGCTCCAATTTTTAGGCTATGTCCCCTAGTCCTAGAGTCCCCAACCAGCGGAAATAGTTTCTCTCTATCAGTTCCCCTTAATATCTTGAAAACTTCGATCAAATCACCCCTTAACATTCTAAATTCCATGGAATACAACTGTAGTTTGTGTAATCTCACCTCGTAATTTAACCCTTGGAGTCCAGGTGTCATTCTAGTAAACCTACGCTGCAGTCCCTCCAAGGCCAATATGCCCTTAATTGAGAGTAATATTGGGCGCGGTGTAAAACCAGTGTTCCACCCGATCCCGTGGGTGTCCTGCCCGGTGAGTTAGATTAAAATTAGCCCCATTATATGCATCTTATATTAATTCATCTCCTTCATAACGTCACAGGTTTAGCAGCCCCCTTGCCAGTTCCTCCATTGATATCATCAGCGCTGAATCTTTAAGGAGATTTTATTCAAGAAAATGTACAGGAGCAGCCAAAGACAATACATGGTTGTTAAAATTAGGAAGTGTGTTTTTTTTTTCCTCAGCTGAATTAACACAGACACAGAGGGTGAAGCCTGCTCCCAGTTAATGATTACATCTTCATTCACGGTGGGTCAATTCTGTCTTACTTACAATTGAGTTCAGTAATTCCTGCAAGTCAGGTCTCTGGATGATATTGTCAACATTTGCTGTTTAACCAAAAACATATTTTTTATGTATAAAAAGTACAGATGGAACAAGGATGTCTAAGTTAATCCTAATTCTTGGCCACTGTTTGATTTTCATGGTGAGCCTTGCTCTTCAAGGTTGATTGTTGGAGTTTCAAAAATAGAACAAGAAACCAAGTCCCTCTCTGCAGTCATGTATAAAAGGGGTTAAAAGCTGGGATACAGCTGGCCTATAGCAGCAGCATGGAGTGTTTGCAACATCTGCCTGTCTGTGGAGGCGAATGATCAGGGATACCTCTCTTTGGCTCCGAAAAAGAGAAAGTTTACAAAGTGCCTTTGTTTGAGCCAACAATGGTGACATATTGTGAGGGGTGTTGTTTGGACCAGAACTGATCCTCACAGTTTTGTTTTAAGCTCATTTTATGTCAGCTCTGATAAATTGTTGCTAGACAGATGCTAGGCTCTCCCATTGTGTGTACTGTACATGGCAGCTTGACTTACACGTTGCCTGCAAGGGAAGCATGAGCTGGAATTTCAACCACAAAAAACAAGGCAGGAAGAAATCACCTTGGCCGTACTGTAAACTTCTCATATTATTTTTAATGTCGAACCTATTATACCTGCTGCTGCTGTTTGTGATTGTTTCTAAATGTAAGTTCTGCCATTTTATTATTCATGAAGAGATTTATTTCTATCGATTCAGCACCCCCTCAAATTGTCTTTCTAAGCTCTATTGTGCCTATCAGCACTTTATAATAGGGACTGAACTGTAATAGATGACTCTCAAAAGTCTACGGCGAGAGCTTTCTAATTGTAATTTTAAGCCAAGTGAGCCAACAGGCTCCCAGAATGGCGGATAGATGCTGCACTGTCTGGTGTGATACTGAGCTATACAGGCCAGGAAGATCCCAGGCTGTGCTGAATTAGCTAATGCCAGCCTGGACAATAGTGGGAGTTGTTACAATTGATCTCAGAAGGTGAAGGAAGTTGGGGGGGGGGAAATGTCAGTCAGTATTTCCATTCCTGATTGCTATCCAATGACCCCTAGTGAACAGTTCACAGGTGATGGCAGCTGAGGTCAGGGTTGGGCTTGAGTGTGATGCTTCTGTGGTTAAGCAGCCAAATCACCACCTAGGCTTACACATAAATAATGGGTGTGTGAACAAGGTACAGGAGCACAGTCAGCACCTTTAGAGCCAACTAAAGTCAGCACTTTCAGAAGAAGAGGGGATAAGATTGCAGGAATAAAAATGGGTCAGACTTACAGAGAGCAGATTGTAGGACATCTGAGACATGGTTGAAGCCACTAACCATGTGGTCCACTAGCCTTTTGAAGCCAGCAGAGATGGTGGACGACATGCACCACTCATCAAAACCATTAAAAACTAAATTTCCGATTCCAAGCACCAAACCCAGATACATCCATTTTGGGGGGAATTAGACAGGGATAGCCAGGAGAGAGCAGAGGGTGATGCACTGAGGACCAGTGAGAGGAGGTAGCAGCAGAGAATCAGCAATGGGAGAAATGGAGATGGGGGTCAGATAGTCAGCTGCTGAGTCATGCTGGGGTTAGGTCCCTACCCTCCAGTCCCCTCGCCGATGTTGCCATTCTTTATCGGTGAGCCTAGACATTAAGTGCTGACAGGCTCTTCCACCACATCACAGCCGTGTCCGTCCTGTCTTCACCAAATGTCTATTGGGGCACATTTTCCAATAGGGGGGACAGGGCAGTGTTAAGCCTACGCTGATTTTCTTTTCCTCTACTCAGTTGTGCTATTCATGCTTCCACCCCAGTTAAGATTAGCTAACTCAGCAGATGCAGGAGACTAAGCTCTGACCATTAACTGGTGCAAAGTAAATTTAGAAAGATATCAGAAAAAACGTCCTTACTGAAAGTGAGAACATTGTTTGGAATAGTCTACCAAGCAAGGCAAGAGCAGCAAAAGCACTGTGATCAGTTAAAACACAATTAGATGCCATGATAGGCGAATTACTGTACCAGAGGACACTACCATTCTTCATCTTAGCTTTCCTAATAAAAATCATGGAAATTACATCACAGGAGGAGGCTATTCATCCCAATGAGCCTCTCCCGGTGCTCAATCCTCAATTGGAGCTACCTATTCTAATCCCATTTCCCACCATTTTCCCCGTATCATTTTATAGTCTTCCTTTTCAAATATGCATTCCCTTTTAAATGATGTTATAGTCTCAGGCTCAGTAGCTACTTGCGGTGAAAAAAAAATTCTTCCAACTCTCCCATTTATTCTTCTTGTAACATCTTAATGTTCCTCTGCTCCTGGTCTGTATGGCTCAGTTCCACATCCTGCAATGCATTTACCATATGCGTCATCGGAGAGTTTCAAATCCATTCAGTGCTATCACTTGGTTCCAACTGGCAGCAAATGAATGGATGTTCTGATGTTGAGTGTATTATGGGTTAGTAGAGCAGGTTTTTACATATGTGTGAAGAGATAACAAAGACAGGTCTTAGTGTGAAAGACTCATCAGAGCAGTTTGGTATAAATATACGAAGGGATGGATTACCAGAGCCAAATTTAAACAGCTATCACTCTGTCCAATGTTGTGGCTGCTAGTCTCAATATACTGTGGTCTAGTAGGTAAACCGGAAAAAAAATAATCACATAAGCCTAGAAATGATCATTTCATAGTACTGGTGGATGCACATTTAATGCATTCGTGTAACATTACTCTGTCCGCCATTTTAACAGACCCCAGATCCATTAGTCCATTCATTTCAAAAGGGTCAACACTGCTGTTAAAATAGTGGAATGTCATATCAATGTATTAAGTGTTCGTCTGCTAATGTCACCAATAGCAATTTCTAGGCTGTAGAAATGAGTATTGCAGGCCACAATATCATCGCATGGAGCGTGCCCCCAATTCCCCACGAGAACTAGAAGAAACACTTAGATGGGAAGTGAGATCCACAAGGCATGAATCAGACTCGGCCGCAAACCTTTGTGGGCCTTACGCAAACAAGTTTTTATATATTTTCTTAACTCTTCTGAAATGAGGCACTGGTGTCAAACACACAAAGCAACCCAATATCAAAGAGTTGGAAGTTCTTTGAACCGGAAGTTCATATCCTGGGGTCACAGGAGGCTTGGCACTGCAGTCTACACTGATGGATGAGGGTTGAAGACAGAAAGTTTGGTTCTTATAAGACCAGACCATCAAAAGTCCCTCAGCCACCACAACAAAAAAAAATGATGAATGTGTGTTTTTCTGTTAATATATTGTATATTTATTTAAAGAAACTTTTCAGGTATATTGCTTGTTTTTCTTAATAATGCAACTGAGCTATTTATTTTTCCCATATAAGTTAACAGCAGTAGACTATATTAGGTTATGGATTTTTTTTTAACAAAGGCACTATTGTTACTGCGAAATTGTAAAAAATCATACAGAAAGGCCCAGGATGAATCTGGCCGTTCCATTTTAAGTGCAGAGGATGTTAGACGTTATTCAAAGGTGCGGAGGTAATCAGGACCCCACTCTGAACAAAGCGATCGCTTGCTCTTCCGTTTCTAAAGCAATGTGCAAGGAGATATTTTTAATTTAACTGCAAACTGAAGAAACAGGCACTGTGCTGGCTGCTATGAACCGCCCGACATGTTGAGCAGGCAGTTACAGGCAGCTAATCAAAAGAAGCTCAAAGCATAAAACTGATAATAAACAGAAAAAACAGGAACCGTAGTAGAGTGATCATTACCTCTTTAAACAGTGCATCTGCCTTTGTGCTGTGCCCGAATTCTTTCTCTCTACTTTTAAATGAATATAACGCCTGAATTCCTGCAGGCCCTCGGCTAGGATTAATCTCCAGGACACTGCTTCAAGTAATTCAGGAGAAAAATCATGGGTTCATTAAAAAAAGTGGGTTTTTTTTTCATTTTCTTAGAACACTTTCATTTATTAATTATTTACATTAACGACTTGAATGAAGGGACCGAGTGTAATCTATCCACGTTTGCTGACGATACAAAGCTAGCTGGGTAAGTAAGCTGTGAGGAGGAAACAAGGGGCTCAATTTTAAAAGCGAAGTCCGGGCCCGCGCGCCATTCCCGAACCCGGAAGTCCCACCGGCAATTAAAGCTGGTGGGACAATAACTAAACAAGCAATTGAACTAGTTGAAGTCGTTAAAAAATGAATAAATGCAATTTACAATGAAGGCAAGCGATTTCAATGCTGCCTCAGCGTGTTTCCCGTGCTGTGTGAAACACGCCATGGGGAACGAGTCGTGTTTCAGCCGGCAGCCATTTGGACATTTAAATGCCTGTTTGACAGATGGGGATAAAAGGTGAGTTATTGATGCAGAGCACTCAATTCTCTCAGACAAACTTTTGGTTGGGAGTTCTTCGTGTTTAGACTGAAACTTCTTGGTTTCCTCTCAGAATTCTTCTGTTTAAGCATATTTAACAACTTTTCGGACCCCCTCAAACTGACACCATCACGATAGGAGGCGCGATGGCTGCATTCACCACTACGTCCGAGGACGAGCAAAATCACCATCCTCGCCAGGCATGGCATCCACCTCCGCAACGTGGAGCTCCACAACACAGTGCTGCACCACAGGCACCTGCACAAGAGCACAGAGGGCAACAACAGAGGGAATCATAGAAAATAGGAGCAAGAGTAGGCCATTCGGCCCTTCGGGCCTGCTCCGCCATTCAAGATGATCATGGCTGATCGTCTAACTCCGTACTCTGTTCCCGCTTTTTCCCCATATCCCTTTAGCATTAAGAAATATATCTATCTCCTTCTTGATTATATTTATACACTTGGCCTCCACTGCCTTCTGTGGTAGAGAATTCCACAGGTTCACCACACACCCTCTGAGTGAAGAAATTTCTGCTCATCTCGGTTCTAAATGGCATACCCTGTATCCTGAGACTGTTACCCCTGGTTCTGGACTCCCCAGCCATCGGGAACATCCTTCCTGCATCTAGTCTGTCTAGTCCTGTTAGAATTTTTTATGTTTCGATGAGATCACCTCTCATTCTTCTAAACTCTAGTGAATATAGGCCTAGTCGACCCCATCTCTCCTCATACGTCAGTCCTGCCATCCCAGGAATCAGTCTGGTAAACCTTTGTTGCACTCCCTCCATGGCAAGGACATCCTTCCTCAGAACTGCACACAATACTCCACATGTAGTCTCACCAAGGCCCTGTATAACTGCAGTAAGACATCTCTGCTCCTGTACTCAAATCCTCTTGCAATGAATGCCAACATACCATTCGCCTTCCTAACTGCTTGCTGCACCTGAATGCTCACTTTCAGCGACTGGTGTACAAGGACACCCAGGTCTCGTTGCACCTCCCCTTTTCCCAATCTATCACCATTCAGATAATAATCTGTCTTTCTGTTTTTACAACCAAAGTGGATAACCTCACATTTATCCACGTTATACTGCATCTGCCATGTTCTTGCCCACTCACCCAACTTGTTTAAATCACATTGGAGCCTCTTTGCATCACATTCCACCCCAGCTTTGTGTCGTCTGCAAACTTGGAAATGTTACATTCAGTTCCCTCATCCAAATCATTGATATATATTGTGAATAGCTGGGGCCCAAGCACTGATCCCTGTGGTACCCCACTGGTCACTGCCTGCCACCCGGAAAAAGACCTGTTTATTCCTACTCTCTGTTTCCTGTCTGTCAACCAATTCTCAATCCATGCCAGTATATTCCCCCCAATCCCATGTGCTTTAATTTTGCACACTAACCTCTTGTGTGGGACCTTATCAAAAGCCATCTGAAAATCCAAATACACCACATCCACTGGTTCTCCCCTATCTATTCTACTAGTTACATCCTCAAAAAACTCCAGTAGATTTGTTAAGCATGATTTCCCTTTCATAAACCCATGCTGACTTTGTCCAATCCCGTTAATGCCCTCCAAGTGTTCTGTTATCACATCTTTTATAATAGACTCTAGCATTTTCCCCACTACTGATGTTAGGCTAACTGGTCTGTAATTCCCTGTTTTTTCTCTCCCTCCTTTTTTAAATAGTGGGGTTACATTTGCCACCCTCCAATCTGTAAGGACTGTTCCAGAGTCTATAGAATTTTGGAAGATGATCACCAATGCATCCACTATTTCCAGGGCCACTTCCTTTAGTACTCTGGGATGTAGATTATCAGGCCCTGGGGATTTGTCAGCCTTTAGCCCCATTAATTTCTCGAGCACTATTTTTTTTACTAATACTGGTTTTCCTTCAGTTCCTCCCTCTCACTAGACCCTTGGTTCCCTAACATTTCTGGAAGGTTATTTATGTCCTCCTTTGTGAAGACAGAACCAAAGTATGTGTTTAATTGTTCTACCATTTCTTTGTTCCCCATTATAATTTCCCCCATTTCTGACTGTAAGGGACCTACATTTGTCTTCACTAATCTTCTTCTCTTGACATATTTATAGAAGCTTTTACAGTCAGTTTTTATGTTCCCTGCTAGGGAGCACCATCGCAGGAGGCACTATCCTCGCCACAAGGTCCACAGACCGAGGCTCAGCTTCCTGGACCTCTCTGAGGAGCAGTGCACACGGAGGCAGAGAGTGAGTCACTTGGGGGGGGGGGGTGGGGGGGGGGTGGGGGGGGGGTGTCGCAGACATCTGCAGCCTTCTTCATGCCAAGCTGCTCCCGGCTGGGCTTGGCGGCAACTCATTAACCGTCGCAGTTAAAGTCACCACTGCCCTCAACTTCTTCGCCTCCGGATCATTCCAGGGTGCCACCGGGGACATCGCCGGGGTCTCTCAGTCGTCTGCACACAAGTGCATAAGGCAGGTCACCAACGGCTTGTTTCGCAGGGCCTCACACTACATCAACTTCCCCATGGACGACCTCAGCCAGACGGAGAGGGCAGTGGGATTCCACTCTGTGGCCGGCTTCCCAAGGGTGCAGGGTGTAATCGATTGCACCCATATAACAATACGAGCACCTCCACACGAGCCAGGACTGTTCATCAACAGGAAGGGCTATCACTCCATCAACACTCAGCTCGTTTGTGACCACCGCAAGAGATTCCTTCATGTGTGCATCAGATTCCCTGGCAGCTGCCACGATCCGTTCATTCTGAGGGAATCCAACATCCCGGGCCTCTTCCACGCACCAAATACCCTTAAGGACTAGCTCCTGTACACATGACTCACGACACCTCTGAGGAACCCCATCAGCATCTATACAGCGACAGCCACATCGCCACCAGGTCTATAACTGAACATGCGATAGAGCTGCTCAAGATGCAATTTCGATACCTCGATCGTTCTGGGGGAGCGCTTCAATAGGCACCAGCGAGAGTGGGTCGCATTGTAGTAGCACAACATGGCGCTACAGAGAGGGGTACCAGTTGATGAGGCCCTATGCCCACATCCACCATCCACATCTGCCAGGAGGAGGACGAACCCATGGGCAGAGCAGCGGCTCACCAGGCTGCTCGTGAGGCCAGGGAGTCAATGATATGTGAATGATTCTCATAAAATCAGAAAGTGAGAAGAGTCCAGTCCTCAGACCACCTGGAAAGACCAGCGCCAACACCATCACCCCCTCCCCCATAAAACAGTCCTGCAACTATACATACACCCACTCTAAAGTGACCCACTGGGTGGCAACATGTGATGAAGCACCATGAAAGGGCGCTATCACAAAAGCCAGTCAAGAATGGCCAAGACGTGGCAGTAGTGGTGAGAATGATAACATTTAATGTGACTTCAACAAAAAGCAAATATAAATGAAAAACACGACAGTCCATCAGACACCCTTGTGCAGCCCCTTCGTGATCACAAAACCTTCGCCTTTCTCTTCCTACCGCTTCTACGTGGTGCATCCCCTGTGGCTGCAGCAGAGGTAGTGGCAGGTTGCTCATGTTCATGCCCTGACTGCTTAGATGCTTTCGGCCTATGCCCTCTGGGTTTTGGAGCCTGTGAGGACCCCTCCAAAGACTGCTCCACCTGCACCTGTGCAGGAGCAGACTCAGCCACCTGGAGAGGAGGCAGCATTGCGGGTACTGGTTGAGAGGGGGCAATGGGTAAGACATGGGAGCGCTTTGAGTGGCGTCCCCACTTCCATTTCCCCTTTTGCCATCATCCCTCTCCTGGACCAAGCCCACATCACTCCTAGCACCCTGCTGGACAACAGTTTGGAGGATATGTATGATGCGTTGGAAGCCCAGTTGTAAAGTTTCTGTTTGCCTGTTTAAGGCGGCAGAATGTTTTTCACCCTGAGTCCAAATGGCCATTGTCAGCGCCTGAATGGACTCATTTGTGAGCCGTACTTGAAGTTCAATGGAGACTAGCCTTCTCTGCATCGCAGACATTCCCGCACTTACCTGCGACACTATCTCAGACATTCCCACACTTACCTGCGACACTATCTCAGACATTCCCACACTTACCTGCGACACTATCTCAGGCATTTCAGCAGTTACGTGTGACACTATATCAGAAGTTGTTCACGTCCCTCTGACACTATCTCAGACTTTCAGCAGTTATGTGCGACACTATATCAGAAGTTACTCACGTCCCTCTGACACTATCTCAGACTTTCAGCAGTTATGTGCAACACTATATCAGAAGTTGCTCACGTCCCTCTGACACTATCTCAGAGATTCCCTCACGTCTCTTTGACATTATCCCAGTGAATCCCTCCCCGTACCTGTGCCACCATTCCACTAATGCAGGAGTTGGACTCCACCATCCTCTGCGTTATTGTGGAGAGTGCACGTGGCACCTGTTCCAGTACCTCGCAAATGTGCTGCTGTCCCTCGATCATTGTCCTTTAAAGGATGGCCCCCGGGGTTCAGCATCTGCGTCTTGCTGAGCAGAGCCCGTAGAGGAGTGCTCCCACCGACGCAGACTCTCCGCAGCTGCCCCTGCCACCAGTGTCTGCTCGTGCTCACTTGTGTGTAATGACTCACCAGGTGTCAACCCAACTAACTGAGAACTGGGACCCACCAAGGTGTGAGTATCTGCACTGGTGGATGGTTCACTCAGATGTGACGGTGCACCCTCAGAGGCCGGCAGGTCCTCTGAGGAATCGCCCTCCGCCATCACTGCAGTCGTTGAAGGGCCTGTAAGAGAACAGAAGGCAGTATTAAGCATCATCGCAGATGTATCATGTTGCAATGAGCATACTGAGGTGTTCCACATTGCAAGCATTGTTAACATCAATTCATGTTGTATGTGATGAATGTTAAAATTATGTCAGCAGGCGTTTGTGGGGTGTCAGTCTCAGCATCCCCGATGGGCAAGCACTCGAGGGTGCGGCTGATCTGCAGGGCCTCCTCCTTCGCATCTGTGAGGACCACTATTTGTTGTGGCCCCCCTCCAGTCCTCACCCTCTCGCGAGCATTTTGTGCTCTCTTCTCCTAGTAGAGGAGAAAGTACAGACGTGTGAGTGAGTGAGTGATGATGAAGCGGCCAACCGATGAATGCATTGCTTTGGGTGAGGCTGACCGTGAAAGAGGTGCATCAGAGGGTGAGTATGAGATAGAGACATCACGTTGGATCAGGCGTTGGTTCTACGGAATGAGGCGAGCCAAGAGGAGCAAGTGTCAGTGGGGGAGCATTTAGGGAGCAGCGATCATAGTATCATAAGGCTTAGAATAGCGATGGAAAAGGACATGGACCACTCTAAAGTAAAAATACTCAATTGGAGGACGGCCAATTTCAATGGGATGAGAACAGATCTGGCCCGGGTAAATTGGAATCAAAGATTGGCAGGCAAAACTGTAATTGAACAATGAGCGGCCGTTAAAGAGGAGATGGTTCGGGTACAGTCTAGGCACATTCCCACGAGGCAGAAAGGGAGGACAACTAAAGCCAGAGCACTCTGGATGACAAAAGAGATAGGGAGTAAGATGAAACAGAAAAAGGGGCATATGACAGATGTCAGGTTGATAACACAAGTGAGAACCAGGCAGAATATAGAAAGTTCAGAGGGGAAGTGAAAAAGGAAATAAGAGGGGCAAAGAGAGAGTATGAGAATAGACTGGCAGCCAACCTAAAGGGAATCCAAAAGTCTTCTACAGGCATATAAACAGTAAATGGATAGTAAGAGGAGGGGTGGGGCCGATTAGGGACCATAAAGGAGACCAACCAATGGAGGCAGAGGGCATGGCCAAGGTACTAAATGAGTACTTTGCATCCGTCTTTACCAAGGAAGAAGATGCTGCCAGAGTCTCAGTAAAGGAAAATATAGTTGAGATACTGGATGGGCTAAAAATTGGTAAAGAACAGGTACTTGAAAGGCTGGCTGTACTTAAAATAGATAAGTCACCTGGTCCGGATGGGATGCATCCTAGGTTGCTGAGGGAAGTAAAGGTGGAAATTGCGGAGGTACTGGCCATAATCTTCCAAACATCCTTAGATACGGGGGTGGTGCCAGAGGACTGGAGAATTGCAAATGTTACACCCTTGTTCAAAAAAGGGTGTAAGGATAAACCCAGCAACTATAGGCCAGTCAGTTTAACCTCGGTGGTGGGGAAACTTTTAGAAACGATAATCCGGGACAGAATTAACAGTCACTTGGACGAGGGTGGATTGATTAGGGAAAGCCAGCATGGATTTGTTAAAGGCAAATCTTCTTTAACTAACTTGATAGAGTTTTTTAATGAGATACCCTTTTAGAGAGGGTAGATGAGGGCAATGCAGTTGATGTGATGTATATGGACTTTCAAAAGGCGTTTGATAAAGTGCCACATGGTAGGCTTATCATCATGATTGCAGCCCATGGAATAAAGGGGGCAGTAGCAACATGGATACAGAATTGGCTAAGTGACAGGAAACAAAAAGTAGTGGTGAACGGTTGTTTTTCGGACTGGAGGGAGGTGTACAGTGGTGTTCCCCAGGGCTCAGTGCTGGGACCACTGCTTTTCTTGACTTTTATTAATTTTTAAACTAAAGGGCACAACTCTAAAAGGGCTACAGGAACAGAGAGATCTGGGGATATATGTGCACAAATCATTGAAGGTGGCAGGGCAGGTTGAGAAAGTGGTTAAAAAAGCATTCGGGATCCTGGGCTTTATAAATAGAGGCATAGAGTACAAAAGTTAAAATATCTGTACTTTCTCCTCTACTAGAAGAGAGCGCAAAATGCTCGCGAGAGGGTGAGGACTGAAGTTGTACAAGACATTAGTAAGGCCACACTTGGAATACTGTGTACAGTTCTGGTCACCCTAGTATAGAAAGGATATTATTAAACTAGAAAGAGTGCAGAAAAGATTTACTAGGATGCTACCGGGACTTGATGGTTCGACTTATAGGGAGAGGTTGGATAGGCTGAGACTTTTTTCCCTGGAGAGTAGGAGGTTTAGGGGTGATCTTATAGAAGTCGATAAAATAATGAGGGGCATAGATAAGGTAGATAGTCAAAATCTTTTCCCAAAGGTAGGGGAGTCTATAACGAGGGGACATAGATTTAAGGTGAGAGGGGAGAGATACAAAAGGGTCCAGAGGGGCAATTTTTTCACTCAAAGGGTGGTGAGTGTCTGGAACGAGCTGCCAGAGGCAGTAGTAGAGGCGGGTACAATTTTGTTTTTTAAAAAGTATTTGGACAGTTACATGGGTAAGATTGGTATAGAGGGATATGGGCCAAGTGCAGGCAATTGGGACTAGCTTAGTGGTATAAACTGGGCGACATGGACATGTTGGGCCGAAGGGCCTGTTTCCATGTTGTAAACTTCTATGATTCTATGATTCTATTCTATGTGCACAAATCGTTGAAGGTGGCAGGACATGTTGAGAAAGTGGTTAAAAAAGCATTCGGGATCTTGGGCTTTTTAAATAGAGGCATAGAGTACAAAAGTTTGGAAGTCATAATGAACCATTATAAAACACTGGTTGGGCCACAACTGGAGTACTGTGTCCAATTCTGGGCTTCGCACTTTAGAAAAGATGTGAAGGCCTTAGAGAGGGTGCAGAAGTGATTTACCAGAATGATTCCAGGGATGAGGGACTTTAGTTACGTGATAGACTGGAGAAGCTGGGGTTGTTCTCCTTGGA
This sequence comes from Heptranchias perlo, assembly GCF_035084215.1. Classification (NCBI taxonomy): domain Eukaryota; kingdom Metazoa; phylum Chordata; class Chondrichthyes; order Hexanchiformes; family Hexanchidae; genus Heptranchias; species Heptranchias perlo. The sequence continues at coordinate 133,278,699 of NC_090327.1, read as the reverse complement.
ACAGAGACAGTTGCAAGGAGATTTGATAGAGGTATTCAAAATCATGAAGGGTCTAGATAGAGAGAAACTGTTCGCATTGGTGGAAGGGTCAAGAACCAGAGAACATAGATTTAAGGTGATTGGCAAAAGAACCAAAGGTGACAAGAGGAAAAACTTTTAAAAACTAGGATCTGGAATGCACTGCCCGAGGGGGTGGTGGAGGCAGATTCAATCATGGCCTTCAAAAGGGAGCTGGATAAGTACTTGAAAGGAAAAAAATTGCAGGACTACGGGGATATGGTGGTGGAGTGGGACTAGCTGGATTGCTCTTGCATAGATGGGCCGAATGGCTTCCTTCCCTGCTGTAACCTTTCTATGATTCTATGATTGGGGTGAGTGGTAGTGGTGGGGTCACAAATGGGGAGGTGAGGAAGTGCTCAGGAAGTGCAAGTAAATTGAGGATGATCCTTAAGTGGGTGTGAGGAGTGAGGTGATGGACTCGTCTTGGCAGTGCAGAATGAGTTGGGGGGGGTGGGGGGGTGTATTGTGATGTGCACCACAGAATGCAGGAGAATCAGTAAGTGTACTCACTTTTGCTGACCTAGTAAGGTCATTGAAACACTTCCTGCACTGGACCCAAGTGCGGCAGACGTTGCTACTGCTGGTGACCTCCTCCACCACCTCAAACCAGGCCTTCTTGGTGGCAGAGGCAGGGTGCTTCCTCCTGTTGGCTGGCTAAAATAGTTCCCTTCTCCTCCTCACCCCGGCCAGTGTCGCTGAATCTTGGGGGCAGCCTCGCCCCTGTGCTGCTCCATTGGGTTTTCTGGCTGTTTGCTCCAGCAAAATCCATTGGAGCAATGGCCCTTTAAATGTAGATGCTCCAGCTGACAGCCTGTCATGCGAGTGTGCAATCTGCCCACTGCACAGCTTTCGGAAACAAAATTAATGGCCACCAATTAAGTCGCGATCGTGTGGGGAGAGGTAAGTTTTTAATTAGTCGGGTTTGCCGCGCGACCATTGACCCTCCCCGCTGCTATCACGCCTCCCTTTTAAAATTGAGCCACAGGAGTCTGCAAAGGGATATAGACAGGTTAAGTGAGTGGGCAAGAAGGTGGCAGATGGAGTACAATGTGGGGAAATGTGAGGTTATTCACATTCAGGAAGAATAGAAAAACAGAATATTTTTTAAATGGTGAGAAACTATTAAATGTCGGTGTTCAGAGAGACTTGGGCGTCCTCGTACAAGAAACACAAAAAGTTAGCATGCAGGTACAGCAAGCAATTAGGAAGGAAAATGGCATGTTGGCCTTTATTGCAAGGGATTGGAGTACAGGAATAAGGAAGTCTTACTACAGTTGTACAGGGCTTTGGTGAGATCTCTCCTGGAGTACTGTGTACAGTTTTGGTCTCCTTATCTAAGGAAGGATATACTTGCCTTAGAAGCAGTGCAACGAAGGTTCATTAGATTGATTCCTGGGATGAGGGGGTTGTCCTATGAGGAGAGATTGAGTTGAATGGGCCCATACTCTCTGAGTTTAGAAGAATGAAAGGTAATCTCATTGAAGCATTTAAGATTCTGAGGGGGCCTGACAGCGTAGATGTTGAGAGATTGTTTCCCCTGGCTGGAGAGTCTAGAACCAGGGGGCATATTCGCAGGATAAGGGGTCGGCCGTTTAAGACTGAGATGAGGAGGAATTTCTTCACGCAGAGGGTTGTGAATCTTTGGAATTCTCTACCCCAGAGGGCTGTGGATGCTGAGTCATTGAGTATATTCAAGGCTGAGATAGATAGATTTTTGGACTCTAGGGGAATCAAGGGATATGGGGATCGGGCGGGAAAGTGGAGTTGAGGTCGAAGATCAGCCATGATCTGATTGAATGGCGGAGCAGGCTTGACTTACTCCTGCTCCTATTTCTTATGTTCTTGTTAGTTATAGGAATATTGGAAATGGGCAAAAAGGCTGTTTGATTATACGGGGCCGTTGGAGGCAGGAGTACGATGGTACCTCCAGGAATACGCCCAACCAGAGTTGGCAACCCTACTTCCGGCACACCCCTACCATAAATGGGAATGTGGTGGAAGGCCCGTGAATTAGGCCAGAATCCAGTACGCACTGCAATTATCCGCCCACCCCAAACATGGGCCGCTGCATCAGAAGGGGGATATGGCCGTGGGAGTGGGCTCCCAGTCCAGGAATTTCCCTCTCTGGCCTGCAATCTGCTAGGCAGCCGGTATACTGCGTGACGGGAAGCACGCTGGTCTCTAAGCCGGCATAAGTAAGAACCACCAGAGGGCCTGGGCCATGTGTTGCGGCTCGGACATTTGAGAAAATTATTTACAAGTGTCTTTTTTCTCAAACTGCTTATAAAGGGGATCAATACAGCTGCCTGGGATAAGGTTATGTCAGAGGAGCAGGCACCACCACCCCCCAAACCCCACAACCACCCCCCCCCCCCAACCCAAACCCACCCCCACCCACATTGCACTCTGGCAAGCACCCGAGATGTGCGCATAATGATGCCAGCTTTATGAGGGAATCCTCCGCTGACCCCCACATACTCAGAGAAGTTCAGCAGTAAAGGTTCCCAGCGGATTTTCTGCCCCACAGTGATCCCAAACTAAGTTAGTGCAATGGGGAGGCTATTAATTTCTTAACCCAGTATCATACGTCAAAATCGTTGGATTCTGCCCAGTGTAGAACAGTGTTGAACTGAGCCATACAGACCAGGAATCCCCAGGTTTGACCCTTCACTTGCCGAATGAGTAAAGCCATGACTTGATGTAGCATTGAATCCCTGGGCCAGGGAGAGGAAAAAAGGAAACAGTAACGAGTCCCCATCCTGATCGGTATCCAGTCGCTGTTGCAAGAATGTACCACAGGTGGAAAGAAACACCCAGGATTCCCGCTCCTGACTGCTGGAAGTCGTCAGGCCCAACCCGGAAAAGTGCAACGAGCGGGAATTGGTCGTCAATGGGGTGACCGAGGTACCCATCCCCCTCCCCCCCAAACCATCCTGAGATTTTCAACTGCCGGCCGGCCGTTTTCTTCAGGCAGCTGAAAATCGCCCCCATAGCAGGATACTATGGTGTCCCAGAAAGGCAGGATGTGCAGTGGGGCTTACGTTGCCATTCGCCTCACGCTGAAGTCTCGAGCTTTGCTGTGCCTTCCCGGAGATGAATATTTAGGGGCCCCCCCGCCAGGAGGGAGAGGATGTTGGCGGCCAGATCCTCCACAGCAGCTGATCACGTTCCAATCAGGAAATGAAGCGTTACAAGTGAAAATAAAAATTATACAGGAAGTGGTGGAAATACAGTACGAGCCTGTCAGCATCGGTGAAGAGAAAAGAACGATTAATGTTTTGGGTGAATGAAGTACGAGCGGAAACCTAAAGAAGACTGATCAATAAAAACAAAATGAAGTGGAGGAGGAAAATAATCACTATGTGATAAAAAGAAAGAACTTGGATTTATGTAGCACCTCAGGGCATCCTAAAGTGCTTCATAAGCGCTGAAGTACTTTTTGAAGTCCACTCACTGATGCTATCTACGTTTTGGGTTGTTATGAAGGTTAAATCCGATTTTTATTATCAGCCGAAATATTTTGCCATATCGAGAGATCGCTGGGGGTTACATGGAGTTCTTCAACAGTCAACAAGATGATCGCACAAGTAGAAAACCTTGAAGGCTAACGGCAGCAAGGAAAGAAATCAATCAACGAGGTCCTTGCCAAAGGATCTAACCATGGTCAGAGGGAACCAGATGGCAGCGCTACAAGTGAGAAGCTTTCCACACCGTTAATGATATCTGCAAACAGGTGGTTTACTGCAGCACAGCTTGTGAGTGTTTCCCAGGTATGGCGAAGGGATACCGAGCAGCTGTATGCTACTATTTGAGGAATCTGCTCCTGGCTCTGTGCATCTCAACATGTCCAGCCTTAGTAAAACATGATTTTTTTTAAAAACTTACTAGGTCGTCCTGGCAGCCAGTCCTGGTAAGCTTACTCTGGGGTTGCTGGCAGCTGTGCGATGCCCGGGCACTGGGATCTGGCAGCCCGCAGTGCCGTTTGAGCACAATATAGAAGCAGCTGTGAAGGCACTTTCGGGTTAAAATCCTATCTGAGCTGGTGATGACTGACAACCCACCCCCCCACCCCCCAAATCCTTGATACCCAATGATATTCACTGATCTATAAAGGATATCAATGTCTTTTTTTCCGTGCCTGCCCTTGAGATGGTGCCAGCAGCCCTCCAATATCTCGCTTATGTAGCCATTCTCCACCTGTGGGCTTAGAACAATTCTGGCTGTGCACAATCCTGATTTTCATCGTTGCCTAGGTCCTAAGCTCTGGAATTCCCTCCCTAAACTTCTCCGCCTCTCTCTCTCCTCCTTTAAGTCGCTCCTTAAAACCTATCTCTTTGACCAAGCTTTTGGTCACCTGTCCTAATATCTCCTCATGTGGCTCAGTGTCAAATTTTGTTTGATAATCGCTCCTTGGGACATTATTACGATGTTAAAAGGTGCGATATAAATGCAAGTTGTTGTTGTTATTAGACAGTGAGCATCAGCTAGCCATTTGACCATGGAAAGCATCACAGCCAGGCCTGTCCTCAACTAACATCCACACAGGAGTACTTTCCAGCAGGAGTTATGACTAATGTTTCCCATTTCATAGCCCAGGGACAAAAAGGCTAATTGTAACACTTTTCCCACTGCTCCTGTGAGATGAGTTGAATCAGCACTGGTCCTCAGGTATATTCTAATGTAGACCCTGATCTATATTACCCAGTATGCAATGCATTTATCAAGAGAGCCAAGTATAATCATTTTGATTGAGGGCAAGGAGTTATCATGGTGAGCAGATACGATATATGGAATAAGGGATACCTGTGGGCAATTTTAAAGCAATAATCTCAGTTAGGGGCTCAGTTACCTTCACAAACCGAGACCGAAGATTTAGCAGTTTATAACCGTTATCGAAACTGCAAGATTCACTCAGAATCTTCAAGGCGCTCCATGGTATCTGTTTCTATTTACAATGTCTGTTGTTTCAATTTAAAGCAGGGTTTTTATTCTGTGTATTTTTTCTTCATCAATATTTTACCCTCATTCATTCCTTGCCTTGGAATCATGCCTTGGTTGCCCTGCAGTACCTTACCCAATCAGCAGGAGGGTTTCCTTGCCCATGTTTGACCTGATGCCATGAGATTTCAAGGGGTCCAGAGTCAATGTTGAGGACTCCCAGGGCCACTCCCTCCTGACTGTATATCACTGTACTGCCATCTCTGGTGGGTCTGTCCTGCAGGAGGGACAGGACATACCCAGGGATGGTGATGGAAGAGTCTCGGACGTTGGCTGAAAGGTATGATTCTGTGTGTACGGCTATGTCAGGCTGTTGCTTGACTAGTCTGTGGGACAGCTCTCCCAATTTTGGCACAAGTCCCCAGATGTTAGTGAGGAGGACTTTGCAGGGTCGACTGGGCTTGGTTTGCCTTTGTCGTGTCCGGTGCCTAGTGGTCCGATGCCGGGTGGTCCGTCCGGTTTTATTCTTATTATGGCTTTTATTACCGAGATTGTACAACTGAGTGGCTTGCTCGGCCATTTCAGAGGGCAATTAAGAATCAACCACATTGCTGTGGGTCTGGAGTCACATATAGGCCAGACCGGGTAAGGACAGCAGGTTTCCTTCCCTAAAGGAAATTAGTGAACACCACTTGGGTGGCAAGGGCACAAAATGTACCCTGGATGGGGGACTTCAAAGTCCATCACCAACAGTGGTTCGGTAGCACCACTATTGTCCGAGCTGGCCGAGCCCTGAAGGACATAGCTGCCAGACTGGGCCTGCGGCAGGTGGTGAGCGAACCAACACAAGGGAAAAACATACTTAACCTCATCCTCACCAATCTACCTGTAACAAATGCATCTGTCCATGACAATATTGGCAGGAGTGACCACCGCACAGTCCTCGTGGAGATGAAGTCCTGTCTTCGCACTGAGGACACCATCCAACGTGTTGTGTGGCACTATCACCGTGCTAAATGGGATAGATTCAGAACAGATCTAGCAGCTCAAAACTGGGCATCCATGAGGTGCTGTGGGCCATCAGCAGCAGCAGAATTGGATTCCAGCACAATCTGTAACCTCATGGTCCGGCATATTCCTCACTCTACCATTACCAACAAGCCAGGGGATCAACCCTGGTTCAATGAGGAGTGTAGAAGAGCATGCCAGGAGCATCACCAGGCGTACCTAAAAATGAGGTGCCAACCTGGTGAAGCTACAACTCAGGACTACATGCATGCTAAACAGCGGAAGCAACATGCTATAGGCAGAGCTAAACGATTCCACAACCAACGGATCAGATCAAAGCTCTGCAGTCCTGCCACATCCAGTCATGAATGGTGGTGGACAATTAAACAACTAATGGGAGGAGGAGGCTCTGTAAACATCCCCATCCTCAATGGTGGCGGAGTCCAGCGTGTGAGTGCAAAAGACAAGGCTGAAGCGTTTGCAACCGTCTTCAGCCAGAAGTGCCGAGTGGATGATCCATCTCGGCCTCCTCCCGATATCCCCACCATCACCGAAGCCAGTCTTCAGCCAATTCAATTCACTCCACGTGATATCAAGAAACGGCTGAGTGCACTGGATACAACAAAGGCTATGGGCCCCAACAACATCCCAGCTGTAGTGCTGAAAACTTGTGCTCCAGGAACTAGCTGCACCTCTAGCCAAGCTGTTCCAGTACAGCTACAACACTGGCATCTACCCGACAATGTGGAAAATTGCCCAGGTATGTCCTGTCCACAAAAAGCAGGACAAATCCAATCTGGCCAATTACTGCCCCATCAGTCTACTCTCAATCATCAGCAAAGTGATGGAAGGTGTCGTCGACAGTGCTATCAAGCGGCACTTACTCACCAATAACCTGCTCACTGATGCTCAGTTTGGGTTCCGCCAGGACCACTCGGCTCCAGACCTCATTACAGCCTTGGTCCAAACATGGACAAAAGAGCTGAATTCCAGGGGTGAGGTGAGAGCAACAGCCCTTGACATTAAGGTAGCATTTGACCGAGTGTGGCACCAAGGAGCCCAAGTAAAATTGAAGTCAATAGGAATCAGGGGGAAAAATCTCCAGTGGCTGGAGTCATACCTAGCACAATGGAAGATGGTAGTGGTTGTTGGAGGCCAATCATCTCAGCCCCAGGACATTGCTGCAGGAGTTTCTAGGCCGAACCATCTTCAGCTGCTTCATCAATGACCTTCCCTCCATCATAAGATCAGAAATGGGGATGTTCGCTGATGATTGCACAGTGTTCAGATAACGAAGCAGTCCGTGCCAGCATGCAGCAAGACCTGGACAACATGCAGGCTTGTGCTGATAAGTGGCAAGTAACATTCGAGCCAGACAAGTGCCAGGCAATGACCATCTCCAACAAGACAGAGTCTAACCACCTCCACTTGACATTCAACGGCATTACCATCACCGAATCCCCGACCATCAACATCCTGGGGGTCACCATTGACCAGAAACTTAACTGGACCAGCCATATAAATACTGTGGCTACAAGAGCAGGTCAGAGGCTGGGTATTCTGTGGCAAGTGACTCACCTCCTGACTCCCCAAAGCCTTTCCACCATCTACAAGGCACAAGTCAGGAACGTGATGGAATACTCTCTACTTGCCTGGATGAGTGCAGCTCCGACAACACTCAAGAAGCTCAACACCATCCAGGACAAAGCAGCCCGCTTGATTGGCACCCCATCCACCACCCTAAACATTCACTCCCTTCACCACCAGCGCACTGTGGCTGCAGTGTGTACCATCCACAGGACGCACTGCAGCAACTCGCCAAGGCTGCTTCAACAGCACCTCCCAAACCCGCGACCTCTACCACCTACGAGGACAAGAGCAGCAGGCACATGGAAACAGCACAACCTGCACGTTCCCCTCCAAGTCACACACCATCCCGACTTGTAAATATATCGCCGTTCCTTCATCGTCGCTGGGTCAAAATCCTGGAACTCCCTTCCGAGCAGCGCTGTGCGAGAACCTTCACCACACGGACTGCAGCGGTTCAAGAAGGCGGCTCACCACCACCTTCTCAAGGGCAATTAGGGATGGGCAATAAATGCTGGCCTCGCCAGCGACACCCACATCCCATGAACGAATTTTTAAAAAGCGCCCGTTATTGATGTGTGACCCTTTACACTGAGTTCCAGCAGGCTGTTAGATAGTCGAGGCATAACAGCCTAGCCAATCCTCTCCTCACCTGATGTCCGCACAGGAGTACTTTCAGCAAGGGTCACCTGGTAGCGAACAGCAGTGGGAACCGTGGGCCACTTTCCACTCTCGAACCTGGGGCACAGAGAAATCTGGACAGAAGACGTACGGGCAAATATCAATATGATATTATTATTCTTTATTAAAACATTCTGGTGCGTTGTATAGTAGTATGAAATACCATTTTCTGTACTTCTCCTGTCTACTCTTAAATTAAATCATTTGTAAGTAAGTATGGAAATATTGCAAAGGCAGTGCCATTTTGCTGAATAAATACTCCCTGCTTCACAGCTATCTATGACATCATCGGAGCACAATCTGCATATTTAAAGGGGCGGGTGCCCTTGCCACCTGTAAGTTAAAATTGCAGGCAGTCAGATGTGGGCTCCATTTTAACTACCCCACCCCCCTGGGCTTGGTTTCCACCATAGGGGGTTGTTAAAGGCGAGGCCTCAATGTCTGCCGCGTGCATTTAAGAAGAACGAATGTGTGTGCTAAAAATTGCCCCATATAACATTTAGAAAGGAGAAGTTGCACATATGAATCAGCAGTGTACATGGAGGGGCTCCACTTATCAACACGTGAATGGGAATCACCTGCTGAGCGTGGATTACAGAGCACAGTTTCAGTATAAAAAATACACAAATGAGTTCACTGGCTGCCAGCCCAAAAGCAGTTATGCAAAATTACCAGAAACTTCTAGTCTGAATGCTTGTGGAGATTAATCAATGATCTTTGCTGCCACATATATTTTGTAAATCCAGAACAAAAGAAGCACTATTAATTTTTCTTTTCTGGTTTAGCTGAAATGTGCTAATGTGTATGTAGAGTGAATGTCTGCCATTTTGACGTATTTTAAGGTTTCATCAAAGTTGGCATTGAACAGTGCTGTGCCTTCCGTGTGTAGTGATACCTATACATGTTCTTTGCTTTAATCCAAATCCTCACTCACAGAGGTACTGTTCTGTAAATCTTGCTCTCCAGCATCATGGGAAGAAAGCACTGGAAGAGAAAGTAATTCCCAAACACAGTTTGCAAATAAGAGATGGGCAGTGATCCCCAAAAGATTTTGGGAATGGACCAGTGGGAGTGATCCCTAGACAGAGCCAAAGAATGAGAGCAGCAGTGAATGCCAAATTTACAAATAGGCCCTTTATTTAAGGTGCTTTTATACTACTGATGTGCAGATACACCATTCTTCTTCCATTGGCTGGTCTCCATTCAGTAAATCAGCTAACATAGAGTAAACTAATTGCACTACAAAACCCATCAAACACAGATACACTATAGGGGTTACAGCCTGCACTTACACTGTCCTTGCTAGACATCCTAACGCCCTTTTTGTGTAAGTGAACAGGGTGTTAGGATGTATTGCTAAGACAAATAAATATAAGACCATAGGTACAGCCCTTTCCTTGTTGCAAGGCCTTGGGCCGGACAAATCCAGTCAAATTGCTCCCTCACATAGTTGGTGATGTGGCCCTGGAAGAGGTTCAGAGGAGGGCCAATCGATTGAAACCTAGTTTACGGGCCCTCAGTTATCAGGACAGGCATAGAGAGCTGGGACTTTCTACTTTGAAAAGGCACGAACTTTAAATGGACGTGAGCGAGGTCTTTAAAATTATGAAGCGATTAAATTCTGTTCATGTGGATAGGTTATTTGAGCCAACGGAGGACCAGGCTCCCTGACACAAGAGTGCAAAGCAGGAGGCAGCAATTCAAGTGGACCACTCCTTCGAAGCAGGATCAGTAATTCTATGGAATGTATAAATGCCTTACAGACAATTCAAATTGTATCAATTCACACTGAATCCACCGTTTACACAAGTACACGTTCAATGAGCAGAGAGTTAGGTTAGTAGCTAGGAATTACTTCTTTTGGTAGAGAGGCGTCGACCTCTGGAATAACTTGCCAGTACATGCAGTGAGTGTGGGTTCACTGCAAGAGTTGAAAAGGGAGGTGGATGAGTTCCTGTGAGTGTATAGAACATACGTCCATGTGAGTGTGTGCATCTCAAGGTATAGAAATTAGGTTGCTAACGGGGACAGTGATACCAGTCGCTGTGATCTCCTGGAGGTTTTTTCATTGCTTTGCGGGGGGGGTCAGAGCGGAATTTCACAGAGTTTTTCTTCCTACGTCTTTTTTTGGGGGTTTTTTTTATGCCTCTACCAGGAGATTGCATGACTGTGAGGGGATTGGGCAAATGGCATGCAGGACAGAGCAGGCTTGACAGACCATTTGGTCCTTTCCTGTCCTTTCTCGTATGTTCATAAAGTAAACATGCGGAGGCAATTTTGCACTTCTGGAATCTCGACGGGTAACTTTACAAAATCGAGCTCCTTGTGAGGTGACTTGCACCTTGGGGCTGCGTTATCGGGATTCTGGGTGCATGTTCACCACAACTTTCCATTCACACCCGAGCGCAACATTGTCAATTACCCCTTGGGTTAGTGGATTAAACCAACTGTAGGAACTGGCTCCCTGACACAAGAGTGCAAAGCAGGAGGCAGCAATTCAAGTGGACCACTCCCTTGAAATCAGATCAGTAATTCTGTGGAATGTATAAATGCCTCACAGACAATTTAAATTGTATCAATTCACACTGAATCCACTGTTCACATTGAACATTGTTCCCAAACCCCCTTCACCTTGAGACTACGATCAAAGTTGGCCTTCAGACTGACGTGCAGAGAAGCCTGATACTCACCATTTTGTCACTGGAAATCAACGTGCATTTAAACAAAGAGTTGTGTCCATGTTTCAAGTGTTACAGCAGCAGAGCTGACATTGTAACAGGGAGATATTGGCCCAGAAATTGCTTTTAAAATAACAGTGAGCCTAACAGCGCTCACCGTTATTAGTGGCGAAATCGAAGAGCGAGTACCAGCAACCGCCCATGCTCAGTTAAATGTGGAAATCCGGAACATGCTCTTTCTGGTTTGCCGGCGACCTGACAGCTTCGTCTTAAAGGGACATTGCCGGCTGCAATCAATAGAATAAATGGACCAGCGCCAACTTGCTCTTCTGCCCAGCTAAAAACGAACTAATATCGCTACAAAAGGTACACTCAGAATTTTAGGTCAAAACTAAGTTTTAACAGCGTGATAAGTCTTACAACCTCCCTGGCACTAAAGATTAACTTTTAAAAACGTGGCATCTCATTACTCCTGATTTTAATAGCTTGTGGACATTTTTTAAAAAAATTTTCATTAAAAAATTAAAAATTTTAAAAACTTTATCCTTCTGTCTCTTTTATCTCAGTCTTTTAATCTTATCCTCTCTTTATTTCACTTTCTCTGCCATTTTATACCTTATTGGACACACCCCGGTTTTTAGTCTGCACGGTTTGTGAATGAACTGCACTCCCTGGTTCTTACAGCAAGGGGGCCTTAGAGATCCCTTCACCACTCACACATTAGGGATGGGCAATAAATGCCGGCCTCGCCAGCAACGCCCACATCCCATGAACGAATTTTTAAAAAACACAGCCCGGGAATGAACGCTGATGTTATTTGAAGTCGCAGTTCCAGGAAGTTGCCTCCAAAAAGAAGGCGGTAACTTAGTGAGTGAATTTAAATCTAATGAACGGCGAGCCCTGCTGGATCGCCACTCGGAGCAATTTACGGATCATTGTTATAATTTGTATTTTTGGAGTCGGGGGCGGGGTGGTGGGGAGAGATGGATTGGGTGCTGCAGTGGGTCAGCACAGTCTTTTCAGCTCTGGCTCTTGACATTGAAGCCAGTCCCCTTTCCTGACAGCTGTGAAATGAGACAGGACATTCACCACCCAGCTCCACAAAACTGCAGCCTCCGCTGAATTGTTAATGTTGAAACTGATTCGACTCCCACTGAATTGTTAATGGCGCAGAAAGCTCTTTCAGCTTTTGAAATCCCACATATTTTCCATTACACAACACTGACAGAAAGATTTTCATTCTAATTAAAATGCTGATCACTTGAAGATAGGATTAAGAATGCACGGATCCCCAAAAATATTTTTTGATTTACAGGATTTGAGGATAAACCATAAAAAGCTTAAATGCGGTAGTTTGGTGATTTAGTGTGTTGGTGCATTAACAGTATTTCTGTGATCTGGCTGAGATTGTCAGTTTAGAGACAGATTGATGAGGATCAATTATAACTGGTGTCGCCTGGTGTTAACGGGGTGGAAATGACCTCAGCCTTCCCCCCCCCGTTAACCACGACGATACGGCTGGTGCCACTTTGAAAGAGGCCTGCCGTTGGGCACTTAAAACACCCGCCTGGTTCAGGTGGTAGGCCCCTTTTTAACATGCAAATCCTAGGACCCCGATTGCTATTTTAGGTTGGAACTGTTCAGAGAGCGCACCGTGCACACATTGATCAGTTCCACGCACGATGGAGCCAAGGAGGCCCAGCCGAAGGTAAGTTTGAAATTATTTTTGTGGGGCCCAGAGGAGGAGGGGACCCCTCTAAAATAATCTGGGCCGTTGCCGCCCTAAGATTCCCCCCACTCCGTGATCACCTCCCCGCACTTACCTTGCTGGTGGCCCGAGCAGCCCGATGTTGGCCAGGCTTAATGAGCTGCAGTGGGATCGCCCCATAGCTTGCAGGCCCAATGTAAATGAGGCCAGGACCTCAAAATCACCTCAAAACCGACACCTCCTCGGCTTGGTCTTGGGCCGGTGCGCTCAGCCGATTGGTCTTCCAAAGGCCAAAATCAACCCCATGTTGTGGATCTTTTAATTGTATCCATGTGATTAATATCAATTAGTGTTAATTGTATTCAGGCGATTTATATCAATGAGTGTTAATTGTATTCATGTGGTGCGTATCAATTGGTGACTCTCTTGTATCCATTCATATGAGAGCTTATCCAGGGTGTGGATTGTGTTGATCCCTGTGAATAAAGGCTTGGAAGCAACTGAAGACCAGGCTCTTGTACTCTATCCTTCACCACTGGGCTATCCAATTTAGAACACAGCTATCCTCACCACATCATCCAATTTTCACCCCCGCCACCCTAATTCACAAAAAAAAAATGCTTAAAAACTTAACACATTCTCCTTTTCTCTTTTCATAATTATCCCTTCCTTCCATTACATGCATCATTCTCTAATCAGGAAGTTGGGCATAGGTTTAATCCCACGCTGAACTGATTTATAGAGTACCCCCAATCCGTGAAGGCTTCCGACTAACCTGGGCCAATGCCTTCATTCTTTCAGAAAGCCTGGCTGAGAGTGAGAACTCACCGGGATGAGTTGTCCTCTTTACCACATGGGTGGTAATCCAGCAAAGGGGATTGCCGCCCGCCATAGAAAGAACCTGATTTCCATTCCGCTGATTTCATGGGGTGTGCTCTACAATGGGTGGGTGATCCGGGTCTGCCAGATAACCGCTCGTGTGGTGGAGGCAAAAATTTACCTCACTACGTGAAGAATCGTGGAAGGCAGAAGCAGCTGTCTGTTCTAGCCATGTAAGGACTACTGCTCCAATCCAGGTGTGCCTGGCACAGTGTTAATCCAGGGAAGAGTGAACTCTGTTTTGCGTTGCCATTTTAAGTCAACATAGATTCCATTTTAAAGGAGGTCGAGCTTTAGTCCCCCCAATCTTACTCAGGTTGATTTCAGATGACTTTGCCCAGTGATGCACGCCCACCCCCTCACCCCAAACCTAATGATTTTCCTGACATCTGAGGAGCCTTCCTTCTGCTAAAATATTTAGTTGGCAACAATTAGTGTTTTTATTGCAGGATGCTAGCATATGGAATGCGGTCTCCTGCAGGTCTTTGCAGAGAATAATATCTGGGTTGGGAGACAGGCTATCTGATATGATCAGCTTAGTCCTTAGAAGCTCTTTGTCTTTGCTTCTGATATCATGTCACTGAAATGGAAGATGTCACTTGAATTGTTGGTAATCAAAAGGACAACACTGGAGCCGACTACGTATCCATTCCCCCAAAGAGGGCCAAAGAGCAGGTCGGACGCTGTGATCTCAGGGTAGGACCTGGCAGCTCCAGTCCCACCCATACCTGATGTGTGCACAGTGATCTAGGCCTTGATGTGGGGGCCGGAGCGGAGAAGCTGCAGTGAGCTTTCTATCAGGTTGAACCAGATCAGAAGAGGATTGAGACGTGGTAAGTTATTTATTTTTCTTTGTGGGGCCAGGAGGAGCAGGACTGCTCCTTCAGGAACCCAAGAAGAAAGTTTAGGCTCCCCTTGACCCGGATCACTCCCCCGCCCCTTTCCCTCCCGCAAGACCCTCTCGGAACCCCCTTCTCCACCCCCACCTGCATGTCGGTGGGCAGTCCAATTTTCCACAGCAACTGGCAGTCACTTCCTGCCCATTCCCAGGTGGGATGTGGGCCACAGGCACGTTAATGAGGCCTGGGATTTAAATTGTCCCGGGCCTGATTTCTGCAGCAGCGTTTGCGTTTCCAACCCAGCTTGCCACCCACCCATTAAAATAAAAAAAGGACTTTCTTAGTCTGTGTAGTTCATTTGCCCGTCAAATCATCAGAGAAGTTCCAGAGAGCTCAGTGTTTGAGGAGTGATTCTTTGGCTCTCCTTTTCCAACCATGTTCCTGTGTAAAAGTAGATCCTCAGCTGCGCGCTACACAAAGCCAAAGGGGGGGACATTTGCCCCATCTTCAGCCATTCTGAAAGCACCTCTCAGGCACACTTTCCTTATTTCTTTACCAGATAATAGGAGGTGGGTGGCTCCCTTGGCACAAGTACAGAGGTTTTGATCTTCCCGTTCAACAGTGAGCAGTTGGATACCCAAATGAGCAGTAAATTGCTCGCCCTATAGCGAACTCTTGTCCCATCAGACAGTGAAGATGCCACACTGTGAGAATAAAATAAATACCACATGCCAGAATTTGTTTGAAGTCTATTATTAAAAATATTGCTGTCTTTCAAAGATGCTTTACCAGAAGTGGCGACAGATTATCGAACACTGTAATTTAGTAATCCCACAGAATTACTGATAAAAGCTATTATAGTCTGGAGCTGCCTTTTACGTTACATTCCACCCTCACTTTAACACAGTCCTCAAAAGCCAAACAAGTTACATTTTATTGAATATACTTTACACCGAATACCCTAGAACAAAGCACAACATGTAAAGGAGCTCAGATCTGGTTTACCTATGACGCACATCAAATTATAATATAGCATAGATGTCTTTAAGGGATGCTGGCTAAGCACAGGAGGGAGAAAGGAATAGAAGGGTATGCTGATAGGGTGAGATGAAGAGAGGTGGGAGGAGGCTCGTGTGGAGCATAAACGTCAGCATTGACCAGTTGGACCGAATGGCCTGTTTCTGTACTGTAGACTCGATGTAACTCTATGTGAAAGGTGAGGTGTACATCATATATTTGTACTAAATTCTCTCACTACTAATACCTTTGTTCTTGACTCATAATTATAGCTTTGGACCCATTACTCAGATGAGGGCTGGACAGTGTTCCAACAGATCCTTTTAATTGGTATTGTTTTTAGCGATTCTCAGCAGAAAGAATTCACCTGGTATTTCTGACCTGTCACCTCCCCCTCCCTCCAGAATCTCCATTACAGACCATGTGTTGTGTTTCTGTCAGTAAATGCCATCAGACTGTTACGGCTGCGTTAATACTGAATTGTGAAGGCAGCCACTTCAAGCAGCAGTCATCAGTACCTTCCTTTAATACTTAAAACAGTAAAATAGAATTAATTTCAACAGCATTTTGCTTTCTTGTGTTTAATTCTGCGGCCTTTTCGCCCCGCCCCCGAGTATTATGGTTTAAACCGTTAGTGCAGATGAGCGGAATGGCTTTCGAAGGTTAGACTTTGCTGAAATGGGATCTTTGACTCTCCTCCAGTTTTTCCAGTTCCAATGCTCACTGGGCAATCTGATTCCTAGCCTGGCTAGGACCCGCTAACTCAGCACAGACCAAGGATTGGCCCTAGGGACTGCCTAATCCCATTGGGGAATTATAACCCCCAAGAACGGGTGGGTTGGAGGCGGGTGGGAAGTTAAAATAATTGATTTTCCAGCGTGACCGCAACCTGGCTCCAAGGCGGCCACTTCCAGGTTTAACCGAGCTGCGTTTGGATGCACGTGAGTAACCTGCTCACCGGAGGCTACCCCATCATTAGTACAGGCGGGCGGGTACTTATGGGGGCAATTTACCTCATTATGAGATGTTAAGTAGGCGTTTTTAAATTGAATTTCAGAGACCGTCAAATTTAACACCTCCAGCACGGGTTTCCTGGAACTCGTGTATCTCGCCGGTGAGAAGGGCCAGATCCATGAGATACGTGCCTTTATTGCACTGCTTGTCGGCCCTGAGGAGCAGGAGCGCTTCCCCGCGGCTCACCAAGCTTACCTTTTAAAGACCCTGCTATCGTCTAATGCCCCCTCCCACCCCCCCGACCATGATGTCCAACTTCCCCCACCCCACCCCCCCCCAACCCCGACCCCATACAAACCCCGACTCTGATCTCTCCGCGACTGCTTTCCCACCCGACAGGCAACCAGTCTCTCGGTCTGGCTGGCCGCCGGGCGTGTTGAAAAAATTTTAAAGACGTCCTAATGTCAAAATCGTCACGTCGTGCGGGAAACACTTACTTCCAGGTTTCCCATCCGAAAATCCTCCCCCACCCTGGCTCCGAGTTAATATCCAGGCCCCTGTGTCTCAGTGTCACATTAGGCAGTGCATTTACTCACTAAAGCCATTTGCTGCGAAAACGTCAGCTTAAAAAGAAGTTAAAATTCTGATGCTCTGTAAATGACTGGGTTCAGAAATGACAACCCAGCCACTGATAGTTATTTTCAAAGGTTGTGGTCATGAGATTAGAACTGGTCACAATGATTAAAGTCTTCCAGTCCTAAGTCAGCTTTCAACTTATTGGGGGGGGGGGTTTTCTTTCTCCCAGAAACTGTTCATTTTCTGACTCAGGCCGTGCATCTCAAAGAGGTGCTGGTGTAAAAGGGGGCTGCCCCTCCATTTACTCATGGGGTTCCAGCGCACAATATGGCCAGACCGGGAAAGTACCCGCTTCTCAGTAAGTCAGGCCACGTGAAACATTTCACATCTGCACACATGGGATAATGAAGTGCTGCCGCTTAAGATGTGTAAAAAATTAGTCAGACTCGTATTGTGTTTTACAATCTGAAAGATGGTTCGATTTTCCCACCCAAGTCGCTGCAGGCTCACGACCTTCACCAGAAGCCCTGTTGAAAGTTCTCACTCCTCTGTGGTGTTCCACTGGGGCGGTTATTTGAATATTAAGTGAGTCATGTACTCATGTGTCACTGAATGCGTATTTTAATCACAATGGGCTCCCCGTGATCCATGGTTTTAAAAACCATATTATTTTTAAACCACCGTGTGTGACTATTAACACTTTGAGGACTGCAATAGTCCCAGCCTTGCTATTCAGAGTGACTGAAATCATCGGAAAATAGACCATTAGTTTCATAGTTGCGTCATTTTTTTAAGCAAAAAAAAATTGTCCATCGAGGTGAGAGATGTTGATGCTTCAAGTGAAATTTTGGTGGTGCAGAATGGAAAGGTTTCTCACATAGGGCACTCAATATAATTATCAAGCACTCCTAGATTACATAGACTTTACAGCACTGAAACAGGCCATTCAGCCCAACTGGTCCATACGCCACACGAGCCTCCTCCCACCCTTCTTCATCTAGCCCCATCACCATAACCTTCTATTCCTTTCTCCCTCATGTGTTTCTCCAGCTTCCCCTTAAATGCATCTGTGCTGTTCGTCTCAACCACTCCTTGTGGTAGCGAGTTCCACATTCTAACCACAGGCAAGACGGCAAGCCAAGTTTCTTTGACTCTGTCCACAACAACAGGACGGGCGCAGAACAGACGCGGTGACGGCCGTGCGCCCGTGCCCGACGCAGCAGTCAGGAGGCCCGAGCCACTTCAGGGCGCCGAAGAGAAACCCAGGCTTGCCGCTCGCCGGTTTCCTGCGTCGGAAAATCAGCCGGCTGTCGCACGCAGCCAGCCGATAGGCCAAGGCTTGTCGGATGGTGGGGGGGGCACTCCGGACCTTTAAATAAACCATAAAGCTTACCTTTATGGTTAGGCATCCTTCTAGGATTGCCGGTTAGTTCTGTGAGCACTTGGAGAAAGGGGACTAGCATGCACTGTGCGTGCTGTGTCCATTTCTCTTTGAAAATTGCAATTGCAACCAGGCATAGTACCCTGATTTGCATAACTAAGCAGACGCCCGCCTGTTTTGGTGGGAGTGCTGGGTGCCCATTTAAAGGCCTGTACTCATCCTTCCTGAGTGCGATTGTCAATTTAGTGCTAATTATTGCTGAACTAGAACAACAACTTACATTTATATAGCGCCCTTAACGTAGTAAACCGTCCCAAGGCGCTTCACAGGAGCGATTATCAAACAAAATTTGACACCGAGTCACGTAAGGAAATATTAGGACAGGTGACCAAATGTTTCGCTAAAGAGGTAGGTTTTAAGGAGCGTCTTAAAGGAGGAGAGGTTTGGGAGGGAATTCCCGAGCTCAGGGCCTAGGCAGCTGAAGGCACGGCCGCCAATGGTGGAGCGATGAAAATCAGACAGTTATCTGCATTCATAGCCATTAGAAACTGGGATGAGACTGCCTGAACTCATTTCACATAAAAACCTTACAACTAGCAGACAGGAGACTTTCATTTCATCAGTCTGGTCTGGATTCAAAGCCAGGTCCTGGGTGTAGAAGAACATCACCTGGGTCCCTCAATTCACCGTTACTATTATGCTTTTTTAATATTGACTATTTGGGGACTATAATTTCCTTGATACAGGATGTGGTGTACAAAGCTGACTCAACAGTGTCGACCTAAGGAAGCCATAATGGAAAAGAATCATGAAGGCAATTTGGATTTTCTGCTTTCTCCAGAATGTCCAATTCCATGGATCTATATGTTGACTCACAGTATTTAGGAACATCAAAAGCAAAAACATATATAAATCCAGATTATTTGCAGTTTTAAAAATCTGAATTGATATGCAAAGATCAATTATTTTAAGGCATTCCAAGGACAGCCACCCTCGACACCATGTAGAGCTGGCCAATCGTTCCACAGATCCACTCACTTGTAGGCACTCCTCAACACTAGCATGCCAAGAAATAAATCCTAACACCAAGCCCCACTTCATTCAGCACTTAGCCCCCTCAGGACTGGTATTTGAGAGATTAAAGCCAAGCACTAATTACAGCCAATCAACTTCTAATAACAAAATAAGTTGCTAAGTTACCTTCAAGTCACAAGCTCCTCGTTAATTTAATAAAATGTTGAAAGGGATTTAAATACAAGGGGCTCAAGAATCCAGTGGATTGCTAAAATGTTGTGCATGTGTAGACTTTGTTCCCTTGCTTGAAGCTAGGAATTTGATCCCTGACTCAACAAAATTTGCATTTGGCACGCAATGTATTTGTGAGGTATCTTTATATTTCGGAGCATGGTATTTTATAAATTACTGTATGCTGATGTTGATCTAGCAACACTGGTGTGTGGCTCAATGGGTGGGATAGACAAACATGACAGGGAGGATGGCAGGAGATTTTGCAAGAAGTGCGTATGTGGGAGCCATCAATCACACATAGAAAACAAAACCACTGAGAATCTGATCAGATTACAAAGTCATTTTTGGCTTTCTATTTTTGTTCCGGTTTTTAATAATAAAAAGTGTGGCTGGTTGACCTAGGATTAGAATTCATGGGAAGAGCATTTCAGTCATTAAACTTCAACTATGAGGGAGCTGTATCAACTCTAAGGGAACCATATCCACTCTATGAGGAGCTGTATTGTTCTATGAACTTTAAACCACTGTATGAGGTTTTCCCACTCCATTGCTGCTGGATTCAGCAATATCATATTTTTAACATAAATAATCTACCAAATAAAAGCTTCTTTAAAAAATGAAAGTGAAATCACAATCCTGCCAGTGCCAGTAAGGTCACAATTTCTCTGGTGGATATGCTCAACTGACGGCATCTATATGTCCCCATCCATTTGATTCCTGACCCTGTTTCTTTTGCTATGAGGGCCATCACCCCATCTGATCTGGTGGGATGTGCAAATATTTGAACAGGGGAATTAAAATTTGAAGTAAAAATATATTTTTAGAAAACTCAATACCTTTGAGAGATACCCTTGTAATCTTAGTAGTTAAATGCACCGCTTGTGTAGAATTGAGCCAAACAGACCTGGAAAGGTCCAGGCTCGATCTTTGGATTGTGCTGAATTAGTATGATCTCAGCGGAGGTAGCAAAGGAGCAGTGAGCTCTACAATGACTAACCAGTGGGATAAGGAGATGGGCGCTTCCAAATGGGGCATTAGGATTTTGCATGGCTTAAGAGGGGATCTAAAAGGTATTAAAACATGGGGGCATCTGTTCCCATTGTTGATTCATGTCAATAGTCCTGGTGGATGCAAACTTCAGCCTGGACACAGTCCTTCGGTACCGCACTGCGAAGGGGTAAAAGGCAGTTTAGTCTTTCTTGTATTTCTTCAGTGACAACAAAGTCCTAGTACAAGTCAAGCATGAGGTTTATAAGAAATTGTCAAATCTTTTTCATAGTTCAGAATTTCTAGGCTTGCAAAAGGAGAACTTCTTCCAACACCATGTGCAAGATCCAACAGTGAGATGGGTTGGTGGCAAAGAAGGGATGTGGCTGCAGGGAGGGAGGGCTCCTGCTTTTTTTAAATTTGTTCTCAGGATTTGGGTGACACTGGCAAGGCAGCATTTATTGCCCATCCCTAGCTGCCCTGGGGGGTGTGAAGATTCAACCATGTAGTGAGGGATTGGAGTCATATGTAGGCCAGATGAGGTTCGGGTGGCAGGTTTTCTTCTGCGAAGGACATTAGTGAACTAGTTGCGTTTTTACGACAATCCGACAGGTTTTATGGTCAGTTTTTACTAGTCCACGTATTACCAGATTTGTTGAATTCAATTTCACAACCTGCCTCTGGATTTCTAGGCCAGTACCATAACCACTAGGCTACAATACCCGTGACCAACCTTTCAGAGAGTACCCTGGAGCTGGAGTCAGCTCATGGTGAGCAACACCTCCTTACCAAAACTCTTTACATGAGGACCTAGATTAAATAGTTGGTGGATTTGGATATCTAGAACAACCAGGTAGCTGTCAAGATGCAAGCTGCCCTGTGTAGGTCCTTCCACCATGCTGACGGAACCGGGATAATGGCTCCAAGATGAGCTGATCCCATGTCCCCTCCATCACAAAGACCGCCTTCTTCCACTTCCATAATATCGCCCATTTCCGCTGCTGTCTCAGCCAATCCACTGCTGAAAGCCTCATCCATGCCTTTATCACCTGAAAACTCAACTATTCTAGTGCTCTCTTGGCCAGCCTCCCATCCTTCATGCTTTGTAAACTTCATCCCATCTGCTGCCCTTAATCTATCCTATTCCAAGTCCCACTCACCCCTCACTCCTGCCCTTGCTGACCTACGGCGGCTCCCAGTCCCCTAAAGCCACCAATTTAAAATTTTCATCTCATTTTTTAAATCCCTTCATGGCCTTGTCCCTCTCTATCACTGTTAACCTCCTCCAGCCCTACAACTGCCCAAAAACTTTTGGTACTTCTGACTCTGGCCTCTTGTGCATCCACCCCATCATTGATGGATGTGCCTTCAGCCACCTAGGCCCACGCTCTGGAACTCACTCCCTAAACTCCTCCGCCTCTCTCTCTTTCTTCTCCTCCTTTAAATCCCTCTTTAAAATCCGCCTCTTTGACTGGGCCTTTGGTCACTCCTCCTAATATCTCCTTCTTTGGCTCGGCATCCATTTCTGTCTGATCGCACATCTGTGCATTTTTCAACATTAAAGGTGCTATTGTTGTTGCATTGGGCAAACAGAAACTCTGGACGGATGGATTTCTCCGAACCTTGGTTTAGAGATTCTTGGTGCTAGGTTTCTAAGCGTGTCAGACCTCAGCCTGACCAAAAAAAAAATTTTTTTCTTTGGAATTCAGGTAAGAAAAATTTGTGAGGAAAATGTGCAGCACGACAGTAGTTGATTATATTCTTTGAAAGGGAAGTTACAACAACTTTAGGGGTATTTATATGGGCCCCACTCCTCCAATGATTTGTAAATTGCTGCTAGTAATGGCTTGGAATTCCCATAGACAGTAATGGAAATTCCTGAAATTTGTCAGCTAAATGTGAATTTTGTCTTTGTCTGTATGGAATGTAAAATGTCAAAATGAAATTTATTTTGTTATACTTGACACACCAGCGTTGGATGAGAGAGAGCAGAATTTGGGCCTTTATTAGGAGTGCATATACAGGACTGAAATAAAACTCTTTTTGTGATTTCTCGGTACTGGGAAGTATACCACATCAAACCATTCCTATTTACAGGTGATACTGTACTATTAAAAGATGTAAGTATAAATGAGAAAGAAAAAAAGATTTGCATTTATATAGCGCCTTTCATGACATCAGGACATCCCCAAAGCGCTTTACTGCCGCTGAAGTGATTTCGAAGTGTAGTCACTGTTGTAATGTAGGAAACGCGGCAGCCAATTTTGCGCTCAGCAAGGTCCCACAAACAGCAATGTGATAATGACCAGATAATCTGTTGAGGTTGAGATGAGGTTAAAATGGAACGTCAACGTGCTCATTCTTGAGTGGCGGCAAGCCTACAATCAGAGTACAACGGGCACAATTTCATGTCGTCTTTTCGAAATGTCAAGCAGAGTTTCTCCAATAGTAAGTCTCTCAGTAAGTGGTTGAATTGTGCAGACTGGAAAGGTCCCAGTTCCAATCCCCGATCTGTACCGAAACCTCAGTAGGTGCAACGCAGAGTCACCAGGACGATGACGGGGGATTAAAGGGTTAAATTATGAGGATAGGTCGCATAAGCTTGAGTATAGAAGATTGAGGAGTGATCTGATCGAGATGTTTAAAATGATTAAAGGGTTCGATAGGATAGAGAAACTATTTCCTCTGGTGGGGGAATCCAGAACGAGGGGACAAAACCTTAAAATTAGAGCCAGACCATTCAGGAGTGACCCCAGGATGTCCCTGGAGAGTAGGAGGTTTAGGGGTGATCTTATAGAAGTCTATAAAATAATGAGGGGCATAGATAAGGTAGATAGTCAAAATCTTTTCCCAAAGGTAGGGGAGTCTATAACGAGGGGACATAGATTTAAGGTGAGAGGGGAGAGATACAAAAGGGTCCAGAGGGGCAATTTTTTAACTCAAAGGGTGGTGAGTGTCTGGAACGAGCTGCCAGAGGCAGTAGTAGAGGCGGGTACAATTTTGTCTTTTAAAAAGCATTTGGACAGTTACATGGGTAAGATGGGTATAGAGGGATATGGGCCAAGTGCAGGCAATTGGGACTAGCTTAGTGGTATAAACTGGGCGACATGGACATGTTGGGCCGAAGGGCCTGTTTCCATGTTGTAAACTTCTATGATTCTATTCTATTCTTCACACAAAGGGTACTAGAAATCTGGTACTCTCTCCCCCAATAGGCTGTGGATACTAGTTCAATTGAAATCTTCAATACTGAGATCAATAGATTTTTGTTAGGTAAGTGTATTAAGGGATATGGAGCAAAGGTGGGTAAATGGAGTTGAGGTACAGATCAGCCGTGATTTAATTGAATGGCAGGACAGGCTCGAGGGGCTGAATGGCCTACTCCTGTTCCTCTGTTCCTACGGTTTTCATTCCTGATTGTCATCCAGCACTGGAAGTATGCATGTCTGGACATCAGATGCTGATAGGATTGGGTTAAGCTGTGATGCCTTATGCAGTCAATTAACCTGCCAGCTTCCCCAATGACTTGGTGCATGAATGAGCAGTTCAGATCAAGGACATTCCAGGTTTGATCCTCTGTCTCTTCTCAGTTAGCTGATCTCAGCCAGGGCAGCGTTTGGAGGGTTAGTGCCCCTAATACCGAGTCTAGGGAAAGGGAAAATTCATCCAGATTTTCCATTCTGATCACTTACCAGTGACTGATGTTTTTGTTACCTCCAAACTCGACTATTCCAATGCTCTCCTGGCCAGCCTCCCATCTTCCACCCTCCATAAACTTCAGCTCATCCAAAACTCTGTTGCCCGTATTCGAACTCGTACCAAGTCCCATTCAATCATCATCCCTGCACTCGCTGACCCACAATGGCTCCCGGACCAGCTATGCCTCGATTTTAAAATTCTCATCCTCATGTTCATATCCTTCCATGCCCTCGCCCCGCCCTATCTCTGTAACCTGCTCCAGTTCTACAACCCTCCGAGATCTCTGCGTTCCTCCAATTCTGGTCCCTTGTGCATCCCCCTCCGAGATCTCTGCGTTCCTCCAATTCTGGTCTCTTGTGCATCCCCCACTTCCTTTGCCCCTCCATTGGCAGCCGTGCCTTCAGCTGTCTATGCGCTAAGGTCTGGAATTGCCTCCCTAAACCTCTCCACTACTCCACCGTGCTCGCCTCCTTTAAGATGCTCCTTTAAACCTACTTCTTTGACCAAGCATTTGGTCACCTGTCCTAATGTCTCCTTCTTTGGCTTGGTGTCAATTTTTGTTTGATTACGCTCCTGTGAAGCACCTTGGGACATTTTTATTACATTTAAGGCGCTATATAAATGCAAATTGTTGCTGTTGTTGTTGACTCGTGAAGGAAAGTTGGATGCCAAGCAAAGACAGAATCAGGTCCATGTGATGACCTTTAGTGCCCATGGAACCATACAGCAAAATGAGGGGAGGGGGAAAAAAAAGGAAGGAAATAGATTAGGATGTCACAGAGACCATTTATATTTAAAGGGTTTGAGACTGTATCGTGAATGAGTTAAAGGTTTCCGCACTCTCAGCTATGAGACGATATTACTACGATCGTGATATTTTGTCATCTGAGACCTATTAAATTAAAACAGCAGGAAAAGGCACAACTAAAATATCGATTTTCAGTCCCATAAGTTACTATTGGTAATGATTACAGAATCGCAAGATCAATTTGTTTTTGACTCACCATCCCTGATTGGTTTATGAACAATATTAAAGTGACGTGTTTCATCAATCTTTTATTGCACACAAAGGATTTCAAAGCCTCAGAGCTTTTCCTTTCAACTGATTAAGTGATCACTCAGCTGAAAATGGGCCTCTGTGGCTTTTGCAAGCTTGTGCACGCGATACCATACACCTAAAAAAGCTCACTGGCACACTACCTGCAGTACATCTGTAGGGCCCAGTCCTGTCATTTTGTACATGCACTTTCCAGCAAGCCGCTGGATATTGATGAGGAGAGGAGCGGAAACACTAACTGACTTTTCCCTTACCTAGCCTAAGGTAATGCCAAATGTTATTTCCATCCCCCCCCCCCCACCTCCATTACCACCCTGGCTGAAATGAGCTACCTCAGCACAGACCAGGTATAAAACCTGGGGATGTTCCTGACCTGTGTGTCTCAGAACCACAGCAAGCGCACTGAGCAATTGGATGAGCTCTCATGGGGGTGACTTTTCATCGACAGCGGCCCCCTGACGCAGAGCTTCAAGCGCTGGGCGCACGCATCGAGAATTTGGAGCATGTGCGCCCACAATTTTCCATCTTGGAATACGAAAATTTACCCCACTGTGTTAGTGGTTATATTTTTTTCTCCTTTGTAGTGTGTTCCCTATACATAAAGGAATCTCCTTAAAGAGATAACTTGCTAGGGGAGAGTGTATTTACTTTCCATGCATTTTTAAAATTTTCTGAATTTTCAAAAATTGTTTTCGCAGAGCGACTGAGCCTGAATAGTTTACCAAGATCACTTCACAGCGTGTCACTGCGGACAGTAATGCCGACAGACTATTAACCTATTTAAGGCCAGCTTCAGCTCGATGTGCTGAGCAACCCAGGCTGTGGAATTACGCAAGCCCTACCAATGTCACTCCCTTCATCATCTATCAGGAGGCACCTACGGAGTGGGAGTGAGACCCCCAAGTGGCAGAAGGCTCCACCAGCCAAGGACTGACAGCTGGTACATTGCAGAATCGAGCAGGCTTGAGACTTGCACATGCGAACTGCAGTGGCAGGACTCCAAGGATTAATGTGAAAGTGACGGGATCACTGGAATCAGACTGGATGCAGTAATGCTGTCACCATTAAAAGGGCAATGAGGTCCGCAAGACAACTTGCCCCATTTGGTAAGCATGGTGAGGTATCATGGAAAGCATGATATATTTGTACCACTGACTGCCCAGTGATTGAGGACCCATCATTTTGTTAGAAAAAAAATGGAAGCTTGACTCATTTTCTAGAGAAAATAACATGCAACAGGTAAATCATGTGATGTAGCATGTTCCTCAGATTAGATAACATAGGCTTTGAGGCTATTCGAAAAACTGAGTCTATCTGTCAAGGTTTCAACAAGAATAGCATAGCTCCTTTAAATATAATGTGGAGATGCCGGTGATGGACTGGGGTGGACAAATGTAAGGAGTCTTACAACGCCAGGTTATAGTCCAACAGATTTATTTGAAATCACAAGCTTTCGGAGCTTTCCTCCTTCGTCAGGCAGTGGTTAGCAACAGGTCAACACTACACTGAAGAGGAACAAAGAATACAGTCATGGTTTTCGTGGACATCGTCTGTTCCACAAGCATGTAGACACCTGAACTACCCTCAGGCAAATCAAGTATAATTTATACTGGTAGCTGGAATTGCTCCAAAATGGGTCCCTTTTCCTACCACTGAAGTGAAGCCTGAGGTATGTACTATTTACAATAATACAAACCTCACACGATTACAATCCAGCTGCATTTCATCACAGGAACAATGCTATTATGTCACTGTTTAAGCCTTGGCTCAGTGGGTAGTACTCTTACCTCCTGCCTCAGAAGGTTGTGGGTTCAAGTCCCACGCTAGAGACTTGAGCACAAAATCCACACTGACACTCCAGTGCAGTACTGAGGGAGCATTGCACTGTTGGAGGTACTGTCTTTCAGATGAGACATTAAACCGAGGTCCCATCTGCCCTCTCAGGTGGGTGTAAAAGATCCCGTGGCATTACTTCAAAAAAGTGCAGGGGAGTTCTCCCTGGTGTCCTGGCCAATATTTATCCCTCAACCAACATCACTAAAACATTATCTGGTCATTATCTCATTGCTGTTTGTGGGACCTTGCTGTGTGCAAATTACAAAAGTGACCACACTTCAAAAGTACTTCATTGGCTACATAAATGCAAGTCTTTCTTTCTATTCTGGTGAGCTGACATCACCCCACCCGTATCCAACTGGCATAACACCCACAAAGCCCAGTGTCAATCTGAGCCAGGACCATCATAGGTACCAGTATGATGCACGTAACATCATAACTGAACAGAGTCCTGTCCCCGCTCAAAGTCCACGCATGCTCATTTCCAGCAAGGTTCACTGGATAGCAATCAGGGCATGAACCATGACTGATTTTCTCCTTCCGAATCCAGGAGCACTGAGGCTCCTCGTAGCACCTCTCAATTTAGTTTAGATCAGCTAACTCAGCGTACCAAGGTGGGAGTCAACCTGCCTGGTCTGTATGTTTCCGCTACGCACTGGGAAAACTTGTAGCTCCAAGGATTTCAGGTTTAATGAGTGTAATGCTCTTTGATTTTATTCCTTATTTTCGTATGTTCTTATGTTTCCAATTATTTGGTGGAATTCAATTTTCCTCGAAGTGGAGCTTAGTATTACTGGAGAATGGATTGTTTTTTCCCCTAATTAAAATGATTGTCAGCAGACTATTCAACTATGTTGTCCTCAGCGACGTCCACACGTGCATTTTTCAGTGGAGGGGGGGATGTCAATGGATAGTATTCAGAGAGTGGGAACGTTGGCTGATTTTTCCACTCCCTGTCCTAGCGACACTAGTTGCAGGAACCTTTACCGCTGCTACCCAGTGACTTTGAATGCCTTTTCTGTTAGTGAAGGCTCAGTGGTTTGTAGTCATTTTCAGCGGTGGGGGAGAGGCGGAGGAGTGAATATACCTAACCCACTAGCAGTCTAAATGAAGAGAGGTTATTAAATCTCTAAGCTTAGAAATTCCAGCCCCCTGAAATTTAGTTGTGTGCGTGAGGGAGGGGTGGGGTCAGTATTTAGAGCAGAATCCAGTTCTGCCAGGTTTCCGCCCCATGTAAGTTACCCTGCAAATTCTGAGATGGGAGGTGGGGGGCATATCTTCTGCCTGCCCCAGTTATGTCCCAGCAGCATTTTGGGACCATTTCTGCAATGTACCCAGGATCTCCTGGGAGTTCAGCCCATTGTGCCCTTCTTCCATCCAGCAGGTCTCCGTGTACTGAGAGCCTACAAAAGCCCACACGTTGCACATTTTTTCAAAATGCTGGCCAAAGTTTCCTGCAGGCACACAAAAAAATTCTTATCTCAATCTTTGGCCCGCTAAGGGTCTAATGATGCCCCCCCTTCCTTGGATCAACCAGGTGCCACTTCAAGATTCGAGTGGTACAGTGGGAGAGATGCCTCGGTTGTAACTCTACAAGCATGGGTCACTTGCCCCAATTACTCTAATGACTCTATGGCCACAATTTGGGACAAGGTCCTGGCGAGACCTAAGTATGGATGAAAGGCCACCTCCACTCCGGCTCCCTGAACAGCCTCGTGGAAGTTCTCCAGCATTGCAGCACCAGCAAGCCCGGGTGTCATTAGTAACCTAGTTAAAGATATTCCTTACTTAAAGTAAAGTTCAGGAGTTTGTTCTGTTGTGAATGCTCAGATGAATTCACTAACAACAATGAGCCCTCAGTAAACTTGAACTCATCTAAAACTCTACTGCCCATATCCTAACTTGCAATAAGTTCAATTCAACCATCACCCCTGTGCTCACTGATCTACATTATCTCCTGGTCCAGCAAAGCTTCAATTTTAAAATTCTCATCCTTGCTTTCAAATCCCTCCATGGCCTCGCCCCTCCCTATCTCTGTAATCTCCCCCAGCCCTACAACCCTCCAAGATCTCTGCACTCCTCCACTTCTGGCCTCTTGCTCATCCCCGATTTTCAGCACTCCACCATTGGCAGCCATGTCTTCAGCTGCCTAGGCCCTAAGCTCTGGAATTCCCTCCCTAAACCTCCCTGCCTCTCTCTCTCCCCCTTTAAGACGCTCCTTAAAACCTACCTCTTAGACCAAGCTTTTGGTCACCTGTCCTAATATCTGCTTATGTGGCTCGGTGTCAATTTTTGTGTGAAACACTACTGTGAAATGTCTTGGGACGTTTTACTACGTTAAAGGCGCTATATAAATGCAAGTTGTTGTTGTTGTTCGTATTAACATGCTGAGATATCTCTGAACCATTAACCCAATGTTTAAGCAGATGAGTAAAAGTATCCTTTAAGTATAATGGTCCCTGGCTCAAAGTCGAGGCTTGCTACTGATGAAAATAGCTGAGAATGATGTGGAACTAAAATTGAATGTCAAGCGTGAGAGAAGTCTGAATCCAGTATCAGGGTTGCTGTTGTACTCTCTTCATGGAAAAGTGTCTGGTAAACCTTTTTATTTAGGGAGGGAGGAGAGCCAGAAAAGCCGTGCATCATTGTCATCATGGCAATATCATGCCACAGAGATACAGCGACACATTTGGATACAGTTTGCGTTATCGTACGTGAACATTGGTAAGCAAACAAAAAAAAAAGTTTGCCAAACACTTATCCACTTTAATTGTGTACTTTCATTTCAAAGTGGTCCCATAATAAATAAATGTGGAAAACCCAGACGGAATGTCTGCTTTTCTCCTTCTTTATTCTTCGACCCAGCAGCTTAATATTGGCTCAGTACTGAAATCCACAATGTCAAATTCAGTTGTACTGCTCCATTTACACCGCTGGCTCACAAAGGGGGCTTTTGCATTTAATTTTTAAAATTTTGCGTAGGCTGGTGCAGCAATCGGCACAGCGCGGATGCTGGTATCAGCACATCACATGCAATGTGGTGGGAGAATTCATTAAATAGCTAATCCGCCATTAGTTTACACTGCACTGCCGCCAATTCAGCCCTGGTATAAATCTGCCCCTGAGGTAGGAGCTCTTACTGCCAGCACTGTTTTGGGGGTGCAGGAATCAGTGGGGTAGATTTTGACTTGGTGCGATAGTGTAAATCGGGCGATCTGACTTCAGTGGATATAAAAATCGGGAGAGATGTAAAGCGGGTTGCCGATTCGCTATCACCCGTTTTTGCATTATCTACGTGATTAGCTGAAGATCAAACGTCAGCCCATATTAGGTCTGCTACTAGCTCCGATTGGCACCACAGAATGGTTGGACAAAAGGTGTTGCCCAACCACAGGTATGTCACCATGGGAACGTATCAAGATGGGCATTCCCTCACAGGAAAGGGGAGAGAAAAAAATCAGAGGGAGTGTTCCCAAAGATTACTCACCGCCACCAGATTCAGAGCAGCATTTGTGAAGCCCTGGCAGTGTGATGCCCACCTGCCCTATCGACCGCGGATGGTGCATGGCGCAACTGACCAAAGAGTGGAGAAGAAAAAAATATACCTGTATCGTAAGGATAAAATGAAGCAAACAAGAAATAAATAGATATTTGAGAACTGTGCAGAAAGCACGTACTTGGAGGCTGCAAAATATGCAATTTTTTTTCATATAAACACTTAGTGAATTAATATCAAATTCTTTTGCCCACTATTTTAATGGAGGCATTAACTTGTTAAAAATGAATGGGTTAATGTCTCCATTAAAATAGCAGAGGCTTTTGACACAAATGTGTTAAATGTTTGTATAATAGTAACACACAGCAGAATATTCAGGCTAGAGCCTTTTTTTTTAGAAAGGATAATTTGTCATTTGTTTCTCTGTTAATGAGGAGACCAAGGTATCTTGTATCAGAGGTTGTAAATTGTTACAACAGTTATAGTGAAGATCTACTGTATGATTGATACACACTGCAAATGGTCACCTCAGCAGTCTGGAACAATTATAGGCAGGATTATTCTGGGAAATATCCCTGACTAAAACACCAGTCTCCAAAGGCTAAGCCTCGGGTTCTGAAGGACAGCATTTCCTTTTGAGATTATGATAGGTTTGATCAAGGTATCTTTTAAAGCCACACACACACATTGGCAAAGTGGCCAAAGTCCAAGGCCAAGTACTTGGCACAGTATCTACAAGCTTTCAACTTAAGTCTCGCATTGGGCTTTGATGCTCCGCCACATCACTATCAGCAAAGTCATCGGTTAACAAATTCTGACATCAGCTGTGTGTGCCTGACATGCAGGTGCTCATTTTCTTTCGACTGACAGCCACTGTTTCAAGGACTCGGATGGGTTACACTCTACGACCCTAATAATACATGCCTGGTGTCAGGCAAAAACAACCTGAATTGCTATTGGGGGCAAAGTTCCCTTCAAGGTCGGGCATCTGTTTTTTTATATATGTTATGTTCTCAACTTGTGGGATGTAATGCACAGCAATGCGTGACTGTTTCTATCATCTTTTAACGCAGGACTTGACTTTGGCTTAAATCAAAATTTTAAAGAAAACGTATTTGTTGTGTAGTTTCATTCTCTCTATTTTAAGCCACAAATCCCCAAATAGGATAGTCACAGAAAACAATGCTCCACATTATACAGTGCTGGACACGAGAGAGAACTGTAATGTTATGGATGCTTTTAATTAGACTCGGATGCATTGACCATTGAGCAAGTGAGTTTTAATAACGTAAAGACACGTTTATTCCACTCTCCAACAAATGCTGTAGCATCCCATGGTGTAATTTCAGGGTATATCTTTAAATGTGGCAGTGCGAGTAGATAAGGCCATTAAAAAAAATCCATGGATTTGTACCTAGAGGTGGAGACTACCTCTATTGTGCCTCAATGCAAGGCGGCAATGTCGAACTTGTACAAGACCTTGATTGCGTTGCTGTTGGACTGTTGTGAACAGCTTTTGCGCAACCCATTGTAGGCAGAATGAAAAATCAATGGAAAAGGTGTAGTATAGATTCACTAGGATGTCACCAGGGATAAGGAGTTACAGTTATCAATAGAGAATGAGGGGTGATGCGATAGAGATCTTCCAGATTATGAAGGCTATGATAAAGTAAATAGTGATAGGTTGTTTCCACTGGTTAGTGAGACTGTAAAAGAATTGAAAGGGAAGCTCGAATTCTTTACACAGAATGCGATTAGAATGTGGAATTCTTTGCCACCAGCTAATGTTGAAGCAGAGTCCATAAATTGTTTCAAAAGGAAATTAGAGAGTTGCTTGAAAGACCTTCTGCGATGGAGAGGAGAAGCGGTAACAACTGGGAGAGAAAAAAAAATTAGCATTCAGGAAAATGCGAAATAAAAATGGTACTTTAAAGTATAGAATGTGTTCATGATATTCCTGAAATCATTTGAAAAAAATGGACTGCATTTTTCTTTCATACAACTCTTCAGACAGACAGCCAATTTGTTTTCATTTTAGGTTTATTTTTGTTTTGCGTCCCTCCAGCCCTACAACCCTCCGAGATCTCTGCGCTCCTCCAATTCTGGCCTCTAGCTCACCCCCGATTTTCATCGCTCCGCCAATGGCGGCCTTGCCTTCAGCTGCCTCGGCCCTAAGCTCTGGAATTCCCTCCCTAAACCTTTCCGCCTCTCTCTCCTCCTTTAAGATGCTCTTTAAAACCTACCTCTTTGACCAAACTTTTCGTTTCCTAATATCTCCTTTTGTGGCTCGGTGTCAAATTATGTTTGATAACGCTGCTGTGATGCACCTTGGGACTTTTTTGCTACATTAAAGACGCTATATAAATGCAAGTTGCTACTGTAGGGATTTTAAATTTACTGTGTGATATTAATAACAAACGTGTTAACATATTCCTCTGAAATATAAATGCAAGTTGTTGTTATTGTATTTCTCACAGGTCCCACTTGTCTCTCTGTATCTTCCTTCAATAGGGATGGTGAGATGGTCCAGGTCACCAACTACACATCATGATCAGCGTGATGCCAATAAATTATTGGCCGATACAGGACATACCCCAAGACGATGAAGCACCTGGCAAAGCAACCAACAACATCTTAACCCTAGATTATTAACTTGGCTCTGAAAAGTACATCATATACTCACCAACAACAGAGATGTCACCAGCAACTGGCCTGTTAATCACAGACTTCATTCAAAAATTTATCTTCCCAAGTTCTAAAAACGAGCTCCATTTTTAGCATCAAAAAACTGTTCTAATATGTGCATGTTATCCTTCAATTTCTATAAATATTGAGTCTCCTTGGTCGACCTCTGGCCAATATTTATCCCTCAATCAACATCACTAAAACACATTATCTGGTCATTATCACATTGCTGTTTGTGGGACCTTGCTCTGCTCAAATTGGCTGCCGCATTTCCTACATTACAACAGTGACTACACTTCATTGGTTGTAAAGGGCTCTGGGACGTTCTGAGGCCATGAATGGCGCTATATAAATGCAAGTCTTTCTTTCTTTTGTGCATTTACATTGCCACAGACGGAGCAAATAAACACACTACAAATTGAGAAATTATTTTATTTACAAAACAATGAGATCACAGGATAGATAGATGCAGCCCATCTGAGTTTATCTCTCCAAAAAAAGACCCTACAATCCTTTCATCGCGATAGCAGCTACTTCCTAAATAGTTCCAGCATTTTCACACCCACTATTCCACCAGGAAGTCCATTCCCTCTTTGTGTGAAGAACTTCCTACGATCAGTCCTAAATTTGCCTTTTACAAGATGTGCCCCTGTCGTAGTCTCATGATATTGGTTGAAGTAATGTTCCAGGTTTATATTTTCCTTAACATTTCCTCTCTGGTGTACCTCTAGCAGATCACTTTTGAGTTGCCTCTTTTCAAGGATGAAAAACCCAAATTTCTGATCTTCTGTCGTTTTGCCCATTAACAGATTTGCCCAGTTCACTGTGGACTGTCTCTGGACTAAGGTTTGGTCTGGTAACATGCTGATATCAATTTCATAATGACTTCCTCTGATTTGTACTCTACTGTGTTTCTTCAGGTTCGATTTGTTCTGTTAATTGCTGCTCCGCAATGATGGCACATGTTGAGCGCTGAGTCTATTAAAACCCTTAAATCTCTTTCGACTACACAGCAACGGGGACTGCACTTGAAAAGTAATTAATTGTGGCCTTAAATTTCTGCAGTTGATGTTCCGATCGTCCATCGATCGGTTGAACCCGCGGAGATACGAAGTGGGGGTAATTTTAACCTCATCTGCCGGGTGGGAAACTCATGGGATTTGGTGGAACACCGGTTTCACACCCCGCCCAATATGACTCACTACAGACTCCCACGGAGAGTAAAATCGGGCGGGTTGTAAACGTTGCACCTCATCCCATCAGTTTCCCGAGGGGCGGGTTAGATTAAGAGTGCCCCTGATGTTTCTCTGGGGGCTCTGCTGATTTCCCAGCGAAGTTAAGGCAGGAGATTAGGAGGATGCCCAAAAGTGGATGATTTGGGGGACACTGTGTGAGATGTGATAAGGAGCTATATGATTGCATTCATCGGACTGTTGTTTATGGGATCTTGTTGTGCACAAAGTGGCTGCCATGTTTGCCTACATAACAATGGTCACTATACTTCAAAGTAATTCACTGTGAAGTGCTTTGAGATGTTTCTCGGGATGTGATAAAGTGCATTTCTTTTCATGGACCATCCCTTGCTCCCAGGCCTCCACCTAGCTATTAAGCAACAGCATGGAAGCTGTCTTGCCCTTGAACCCAGCACTTAAACAATAAATGTGTGGAATCAATTGAAAAGGACAACCTTCAAAACTATGGACTGAAGTAGAGAGAGCCAGTACTTGAGAAAGCCCTTGAAGCTGCAGAAAGAGGACACGACCTTTTACTCTTGGATGGTGTTCAGCAATCAGTTTTGCCTAGGGCGTGTCTGAGATGATGGCAAGCTATCAATCAAAAGAACCAATTCCGAGGAGAAAGAAAAAGAATTCTGTCCTAAAGGAGATAAATATTGCCTTATTCAAACCTGATTACATTCATTCACCCACCCAGAGCACTCAACTCAGAATCAGCCACGTCACTAAACACAATCTCAATAAAGATTAAACATGCCATTTAATTTTAGCCTATTTGTTTTTTTTTTGTTATTATGTAGTAATAGTATTTATAGTCTAGAAATAATTTCACTGACACATATATAGCTCGACTTCTAAGACAGCTGCTGCCTATTGTTGAAGCAATTGTATCCCCAACAACATCCAGTCATAAATTACACTCTTCATTATCAGCACAAACTGAAGCCTGTGGACAGAGTGAAGCAGCTGGAGTGGCGCTGGGTGCAATTCATCAAGGTTTGGCACTCGCAGGCTCCAGTATCAAGTGTCATGCATCACTTCAGGCTTATCAAACACTGACTAAATTCAGCACCAGCCACTGGTGTTAAATCACTGACAAAGCATGACTGCAGAGCTCGGAGGCCAGGAATAGTTATACCAAGAAGCTAACTGTAATAGAAGATGTTCGTTGAAGTTGAACTAGGGAACAAGGACAGACTTAATTGACACTTATGTCGGAGTAATAGACTCCAACTGAGAGAAGCACTGAAGTATCAAGACTCTGTAGAGGCCAGATGTCCACATCTCAAACAGGGCCAAATGCCCAATGGGCCACATCAGGTGGATATGCACTAACTTTCAATTGGGACAAGTTTCCATTCATGTACATAGATGGAGAAGGCTCTTACACTGTTGTGCCAAGTAGTACTTGGGATTGATTGTCTCCGTGCCTCATTTTGCCTGCCAACCAGAGGCCAATTCTAAAGTCAGGAGTTATTGGAACAAGAACAGTATCATCCAGTTTTGGAAACATAGGCACATAGGAGATAGGATGAATTTGAGTAAAAACATGTTCACTTCTGAAACATAGTAGGGAATTTTAACCCCCCCAGGACAGGCAGGAGAGGGTCGGAGGGGAGAGGGGGTCGTTACATAGATAGAATTACATGGAATATACAGCACAGAAACAAGCCATTCGGCCCAACAGGTCCATGCCAGTGTTTATGCTCCACTCGAACCTCTTCC
Source organism: Heptranchias perlo (assembly GCF_035084215.1). NCBI lineage: Eukaryota > Metazoa > Chordata > Chondrichthyes > Hexanchiformes > Hexanchidae > Heptranchias > Heptranchias perlo. Next base: position 133,242,425 of record NC_090327.1, on the reverse strand, counting down.
CACCCTTCTTCATCTAACCCTAACAGCATAACCTTCTATTCCTTTCTCCCTAGTGTGTTTATCTATCATCCCCGCTTAAACGCGTCTATGCTATTCATCTCAACTATTCCTTGTGACAGCGAGCTCCACATTCTAACCACTTTCTGGGTAAAGATGTTTCTCCTGAATTCCCTGTTGGATTTATTAGTGACTATCTTATATAGTTGGGAGATAGAGAAGAGGGAGCAGTATGAAGAGAGCAAAAGAGTCAGATAAGTAAGAGTAAGATGGTAGAAAGGAAGTCTATTGCACTGTGAGGGAGTTTGGAAAGAAGATACGTGCGGCGAAACAAAACAAATACAAATTCAGAGAGATCTGTGGCAGACCAAATATAAAAGGAACAGTGGTAATAGTTAGAGACTGAAATCATTGAGAGGCTGGAAACAGTTATTGATCCAAAATGGGAGGAGCAGTATTGCCATAAGGACAATGGCAAGTTAAATCCGCAAATTTGCAAAACCCGTCCCCGACTGGCCGCGAATGTGCCCGTTTCCCGTTTAACTGTGCTGGGTTTGGAGGTGTCCAAGTAACCCGCTCTGGAGAGGTGGGTCAGTGATTAGAATATGTCAACGAGGCTCCTTTCCTGATATTTTGGCAGCCATTTAAATTTAAACACTCACAAGCCTGGTTTCCCGGGGCTTGGGAAACCCAGCAGCCGAAGGGAGGCGGGAGCTGCCGGATCCAGCAGATAAGTGCTTTTTCCAGCACTGCTTTGGGCCAGGAGGAGCAGGAGTGCTCCCACCATCGCCCCCCCACCCCGGCCCCTCAAGCAAGTCTTCTGCTGTGATCAGCCGAACCGCCCCACCTAACCACCAACCCCCACAATGTTTCCTGGTTCCCCCCCCTCCCTCCCGAGCCTGACTCCCCGCTCCCACCTCCCCCACCAACCCGTGATTATTCCTGGTTGCTGGGGACCGTCCCCAACGGTCCCCGGCTGTGGCCTCCCACTGCTGACTTTCCCGCCTGGCAGCCGGTCAGCCTCTCAATCTGGCTGGCTGCTGGGCAGGAAACAGAGTAAAGAAATGATAGAGGTCCTGCCACTAAATTCAGCAGGACCTCTGCGTCCCCAGCATTTCCGGGGTTTCCTGGCCGCTGACTGGCGCCCCTGCTCCCTCCCCGTAAATATCGGGGCCATAAAATTACTCGTGAATAGGATTTTTCTAAAGTTTTCAAAATGTTGACCATGGTTCAGAAGAGCGTGAAGCAATATTTCATTTATAGCCTCTGTTAGGGTTAATGAGGTGATAAACAGGTGAATTTGTCTGCGTTTTCATCTGAAGCCTGTAATCATCACACATGGGTGTGACTTACAGATGTGAAATGACAGTGGTGTATTTGTTTTTTTTACTGTTTCCAGTACAAAGCTATCTATCCTATCAATGAAAGCCGCAAGGCAATAAAGTCATTCGCTGCAAGCTTTATTCAAAACAAAGTTTAATTGCAGTTACAGGAACTTAGTGGGATATAATTATGTCAAGGGCATATTGCTGGGTTTTTATTTTTTTAATATCTTAGGTGGCTAAACCATTAAATGCAGCCAGAGGCATCCATAACGAGGGCAAGTGTGTGACAATCGGTCTTCGGTAGACTTGCATCAGTTGGTAAGTATTTTATACAACAGCAACAGCGGTCATACAAAACCTTAATATTATCAGAGTTAAACAAAAAGTCTGCCTCCAGCCCTCTGTGATGCGAGCAGCAAATTTGAATCTGGCTGTTTTCAAATATTCAATCTGGCCAATTTCTTCCCTCCTCTCCTGAAGGATAAAATATGATTCCATGGCCCTGGATACTCTCCGGGGGACGTTCCTCAGATGTCACCCTTGACAGTGAGCATTGGGAAACTATTCAACCATAGACAGCATTACAATTGAGCCTGATCCTAACACAAGAAAAGGTGATTCAATCAATGAAGTTTACTTCAACCTCAATCATGGACTCTTCCCTCCATCACCCAAGATCACATAGCACCCATGTTAATCAAACAGACCGAGATAAGGGTGCAATCTGGGCACATCTCCATTCTGAGGGTTGGATTTTCAATCATTTATGCTGGGGTTATACCCATTTTCATTCCAAAGAAATTTCCACACTGGGGGGCACTGGCCATTTCCTACGTCTGCCCATTTACTAGTGCCTACATGAAAATGAGATGGATCGAGTAAGGTATCTGAATTCCCATAATTTCTGCCCCACATTAGACATTATTTCTTTCGGTGCAACTTATGAGCAGATAAATGAATCATAAGCAGCAGAAATGATCCATTTAAAGTTACTGTGCTCCACTTCCAATTGCCTGATTGAGGGGCTGTCTGACCATAGGCCGATTTTCAGCCCGCACCCATAGTAACGGTTACCATGGAGCAGCATGGGTTTCCCAGTGGGGAGTCCCTCTGTTTGAAATCTTGATGGGTGAGGAAAACAGACGAGAGCAAAGGAGTGAAGCAGCATCAACGGATGAGGCTAGCTGCTATTACACACCCAAATGATCTATAAGCCCCAGAGACCTTACGAGGGACAGAGTGAGAAGCTCCACTTTCGTTGACCAGCCTTCAATGGGTCATCAATACCAACTTTCAGGAGCCATGGGGAATTTATCCATCATGGGATGACTTCTAGGCAGCTGCAGTACAGAGCACTTCAGTTCTCTCATGTAGCTGGTTTCCTCAAAATCTCAGACCCCAGTGAAGCTGCCACATGTTACATTGATGTCTACAACGGAAGTAAAAGCTTCCCTGCATGAGGGAAGTGACCTCAGCTGCACATCCTGGCAAATGGTTCTCAGAGCCTGTACATAGGTGTGATGTTCATCAGACATCCTTCCTTTCCTAGCAGGGCCCGTGCTATCGGAGCCCATAACCAAGGCAAGCCATCTCTGCAGCCTCCTAGAATCATAGAATCTTATATCATGAAGGAGGCAATTCAGCCCATCGTGCCTGTGCCGTCTCTTTGAAAGAGCTATCCGATTAGTCCCAGTCTCCTGCTCTTTCCCCATAGCCCTGCAAATGTTTCCTTTTCAAGTATGTAAAATTTGTTGGGGAACAGATGACCCTCATCCACTCCCCCTTCCTCCGGCGTCATGCTACTCTGTGAGTCACCTGGTGCACTTTCCTCATTTCCACTATCTAGATTCCCACCGCCTCGCCGTGCCCACCCCCGATCCACACCAGTGAAAGGCTCTGAGCTGGTGCATGGGATGCTCAGTATCACTTCCACCTCCCTCCATATTTGCATATATATAGCACCTTTCACAACCTCGGGACGTCCCAAAGCGTTTTACAGCCAATGAAATACTTTTGAAGTGTAGACTCTGTTGTAATGTAGCAAATGCAGCAGCCGATTTGCTCACAGCAAGGTCCCACAAACAGCAACGTGATAATAACCAGATAAACTGTTTTAGTGATGTTGTCGAGGGATAAACATTGGCCGGGACACCGGGGAGGACTTCCCTGTTCTTCTTTGAAATAATGCAAGGGGATTTCTTACATCCACCTGAGAGGGCAGACGGGGCCTCAGTTTAACGTCTCACCCGAAAGACGGCACCTCTAACAGTGCAGCACTCGGTGGGGTCAGCGGAGCAATTCATCATCATCATCAGCCAGAAGTCCCTTCATACTGCCCTTAATGGAGCAGGAACAGTTTTGCTGATTTTCCGAATGAGTTACTTTACTTCTGAGCTATTGGGAAGCACTCTTTCAGTCTTTTTGTTATAAGAAATAGAGGTATGGACATGTCTGAACAGTAATTGTTTATACTTAAAAAATAATTCAGCTTATGCAAATAACGGGAAATGTTAGTTTGCAATCTCTACACATACACACATATAATACACACACAATACACGCACAATACACACACACAATACACACACAATACATGCACAATACACACACACAATACACGCACAATACACACACACAATACACACACAATACATGCACAATACACAAATACAATACACGCACACTACTCAGGCATACACAATACACACACAATACACGGACACATAAAGAACACACAATACACAGACAATTGTAAACAATTTTACAACACCAAGTTATAGTCCAGCAATTTTATTTTAAATTCACAAGCTTTCGGAGGCTTCCTCCTTCGTCAGGTAAATGTTCAGGAGCTCCTTGAAGTCTACGCATTTATACATCACAGAACAATACATGGTGTTTACAGACTGCCCCTGCAACTGCCCGTTGCCAAGGCAATCACCGTGTTCAGACAGAGAGGTGTCACCTGCAGAACCCCCGAATACACATTCAACAAAAAAACAAACAGGAAAAAAAAACAGAGAGAGGCAGAAACATCCGGAAGGCAGAGAAAGCCAGCAAATGACCCATTATATTAAAAACAGATAACATTTGTTCACTGGTGGGGTAACGTGTAGCGTGACATGAACCCAAGATCCCGGTTGAGGCCGTCCTCATGGGTGCGGAACTAGATGTTCCATCAAGCTCATAGAATCATTATATCTGCCATTTTTGTTTTAAATGACCCGTTGATATTTATAATTTAATTATATGTTTGCCATCTTAAAGAATGAGTTGGTACCAATGGGGCTGAAATTGGTCTTCGGCGGTGGCGCAGAACGGGTGATAGTGAATCGGCAGCCAGATTTTATTTTCCATTGAATTCAAGAGAATTCCACATCAATACACAGACACACATACAATACACACACAGGGGGTGATTTTGATCTTCAGCAGTGGTGCAAACCGGGTGATAGCGAACCAGTAAACCGTTTTACATCTTGCCCAATTCTCTTGAATTCAATGGAAAATAAAATCTGGCTGCCGATTCACTATCACCCGTTCTGCGCCACCGCCGAAGACCAATTTCAGCCCCATTGGTACCAACTCATTCTTTAAGATGGCAAACATATAATTAAATTATAAATATCAACGGGTCATTTAAAACAAAAATGGCAGATATAATGATTCTATGAGCTTGATGGAACATCTGGTTCTCACAGAAGAGCCAATTTCAATATGATTTTGCCTTATAACACTGCCACTCTTAATACAGATCACAGGAAGTCAGAAACTTATCTCACGATGAGCGGGAAGATTAAGAACAATAAATAGAGGCAATATTGTTGTAATCTCCCCTTTATGGTCTTTGTAAGTACAACTCTATCGGTCAAAAATGAAAATCATATCTGGTGGGGATAGGTTTTATATTTCACTCGATTGTGCCTGGGAAATTGCACAACCTCTGGGATTAAAGAGTAAAATCATGCCAGAAAGACTAACCTAGAATTAACAAACGTACCAGATCTCATTTTAATTTTTTTCAGGTACAACCAATACTTGTTGCTTAAAGTTAGTTTGTAATTATAGAATGCTTCAAATTTTTTGTCATATTACCCTTGATTTCCCATTCTTAAATTAGTTCCCTGTTCCTTTCGATCGACCCCACTCCATTCCAAGAGGGTCACCATTCCCGATCCCAGTGGCCTGCTAGTCAATCTACTGCCAGAACCACTGAATAACCATCTGCTAAGAGGGACGCAAGCCCAGACTGACTCATCCTCGAGTTTCCTTCTGTGTGCGGAAACCCCTCTCTGATGCCCCTGATATTCCTGCTAAGGATTGTCCCGTGTTCTACCATTTCATAGTGCGTCGTGTGGCTCTGCTGTGACTTCCGGTCACCTCAAAACTTTGATCAGTGCAACCTGACTGAAATAAATGAAAAATGTTATTACTTAGTGTAAAGCTGCCACGTAGAGGCAGCAACTTTTGAAAAATTGTGCAGGTCATCCAATCATCTATGCTCAGTAAGTTTCAGAATTTTAATGTAGTTCTTTAAACGTTCTGTCTTTCCTTCCTCCTACAACGTGCATAATTTCAAACCCAAGCTCGGTGTCACCCCACCCATGTACTTTGATTTATCTTGTTTTCTCTCCTTGGCGGTGTCCTGTACTTTATGGGTCTTGGCCCTTCACCTAAATTCTTCAATTATAAAAGACAATATAATTTTATTAAAATGACTCAGATGGATTGAAAATTGGTTAACAGACAGGAAACAGAGAGTAGGAATAAATGGGTCTTTGTCGGGGTGGCAGGCAGTGACCAGTGGGGTACCGCAGGGATCAGTGCTTGGGCCCCAGCTAGTCACAATATATATCAATGATTTGGATGAGGGAACCAAATGTAATATTTGCAAGTTTGCTGATGACACAAAACTAGGCGGGATTGTGAGTTGTGAGGAGGGTGCAAGGCGATTTAGACAAGTTGAGTGAGTGGGCAAATATATGGCAGATGCAGTATAACATGGATAAATGTGAAGTTATCCACTTCGGAAGAAAAAACAGAAAGGCAGAGTATTATTTAAATTGTGATAGATTGGGAAATGTTGATGTACAAAGGGACCTGGGTGTCCTTGTACACCAGTCACTGAATTCAAACATGGAGGTACAGCAAGCAGTTAGGATGGCAAATGGTATGTTGGCCTTCATTGCAAGAGGATTTGAGTACAGGAGCAAGGATGTCTTACTGCAGTTATACAGGGCCTTGGTGAGACCACGCCTTGAGTATTGTGTGCAGTTTTGGTCTCCTTACCTAAGAAAGGATATACTTGCCATAGAGGGAGTGCAGCGAAGGTTCACCAGACTGATTCCTGGGATGGCAGGACTGTCGTATGAGGAGAGATTGGGTCAACTCGGCCTGTATTCACTTGAGTTTAGAAAATGAGAGGGGATCTCATTGAAACATATAAAATTCTGACAGGGCCAGACAGACTGGATGCAGGGAGGATGTTTCCCCTGGCTGGGGGGTCCAGAACGAGGGGTCACAGTCTCAGGATTGAGATGAGGAGAAATTTCTTTACTCAGAGGGTGGTGAACCTGTGAAATTCTCTACCACAGAAGGTTGTGGAGGCCAAGTCACTGAATTTTTTATTCGTTCATGGGATGTGGGCGTCGCTGGCGAGGCCAGCATTTATTGCCTATCCCTAATTGCCCTTGAGAAGGTGCTGGTGAGCTGCCTTCTTGAACCGCTGCAGTCCGTGTGGTGAAGGTTCTCCCACAGTGCTGTTAGGAAGGGAGTTCCAGGATTTTGACCCAGCGACGATGAAGGAACGACGATATATTTCCAAGTCAGGATGGTATGTGACTTGGAGGGGAACGTGCAGGTGGTGTTGTTCCCATGTACCTGCTGCTCTTGTCCTTCTAGGTGGTAGAGGTCGTGGGTTTGGGAGGTGCTGTCGAAGAAGCCTTGGCGAGTTGCTGCAGTGCATCCTGTGGATGGTGCACACTGCAGCCACGGTGCGCCGGTGGTGAAGGGAGTGAATGTTTAGGGTGGTGGATGGGGTGCCAATCAAGCGGGCTGCTTTGTCCTGGATGGTGTCGAGCTTCTTGAGTGTTGTTGGAGCTGCACTCATCCAGGCAAGTGGAGAGTATTCCATCACTCTCCTGACTTGTGCCTTGTAGATGGTGGAAAGGCTTTGGGGAGTCAGGAGGTGAGTCACTCGCCGCAGAATACCCAGCCTCTGACCTGCTCTTGTAGCCACAGTATTTATACGGCTGGTCCAGTTAAGTTTCTGGTCGATGGTGACCCCCAGGATGTTAATGATGGGGGATTCGGCGATGGTAATGCCGTTGAATGTCATGGGGAGGTGGTTAGACTCTCTCTTATTGGAGATGGTCATTGCCTGGCACTTGTCTGGAGCGAATGTTACTTGCCACTTATGAGCTCAAGCCTGGATGTTGTCCAGGTCTTGCTGCATGCGGGCTCGGACTGCTTCATTATTTGAGGGGCTGCGAATGGAACTGAACACTGTGCAATCATCAGCGAACATCCCCATTTCTGACCTTATGATGGAGGGAAGGTCATTGATGAAGCAGCTGAAGATGGTTGGGCCTAGGACACTGCCCTGAGGAACTCCTGCAGCAATATCCTGGGGCTGAGATGATTGGCCTCCAACAACCACTACCATCTTCCTTTGTGCTAGGTATGACTCCAGCCATTGGAGAGTTTTCCCCCTGATTCCCATTGACTTCAATTTTACTAGGGCTCCTTGGTGCCACACTCAGTCAAATGCTGCCTTGCTGTCAAGGGCAGTCGTTTTCACCTCACCTCTGGAATTCAGTCTTTTGTCCATGTTTGGACCAAGGCTGTAATGAGGTCTGGAGCCGAGCGGTCCTGGCGGAACCCAAACTGAGTATCGGTGAGCAGGTTATTGGTGAGTAAGTGCCGCTTGATAGCACTGTCAACGACACCTTCCATCACTTTGCTGATGATTGAGAGTAGACTGATGGGGCGATAATTGGTCGGATTGAATTTATCCTGCTTTTTGTGGACAGGACATACCTGGGCAATTTTCCACATTGTCGGGTAGATGCCAGTGTGTTAGCTGTACTGTAACAGTTTGGCTAGAGGCGCAGCTAGTTCTGGAGCACAAGTCTTCAGCACTACAGCCGGGATGTTGTCAGGGCCCATAGCCTTTGCTGTATCCAGTGCACTGAATATATTTAAGAAGGAACTAGATAGATTTCTAGACACAAAAGGCATTAAAGGGTATGGGGAGAGAGCGGGAATATGGTATTGAGATAGAGGATCAGCCACGATCATATTGAATGGCGGAGCAGGCTCGAAGGGCCGAATAGCCTACTCCTGCTCCTATTTTTGTATGTTTCTATGTAGCTACATTACCCAAGTAAGTTCCACCAAAGTTGGACCCAAGTTCAAATGACAGATCATCCAACATTCAGACAGGACGTCCTCAAGAGAGTTAGGGGTTCCTAGTGCCCAAAGCACTGTCTGTAGAAGAAAAGGAAAATGGTCCAGATGGGCAGAAGGGATAGTTCTATCTCTTGGCGCTCATTCTTCCAAGGCCGATGAACAAATTGCATTGGTTTCACCTGTTAAATGTCTAGGAATAATTTCCCACATTCTCTTGAGCAGGCTGGTGTAGGATTGGAAAAATCACAAATACAAAAGGGGAGGGAATAATAAGTTAAACAAGAGTTGGCTCCCCCAATAGCCCAGTGAGTAACGGCACTGTTGATGCAGTACTAAGTCATACAGACCAGAAGAGCTCACATTTAATTCTTGTCCATGCTAAGTTGATTGATCTCAACCAAAATAGCAGTTAAAGGCCGCAATTGGGCTCAGCAACTTTGGGATGGAGAGGTAAGAAATCAGTCAGGGTTCCCACTCCTATCCAGTGACTCCCTGTTGCAAAGTGCATGGGTGATGAAGGAACTGGGCTTCACAGTGACATCCTCTATGATTGAATGGTCTACCGACATTCAATGCCTAGTTGACGTCTGAAGAATAGTTGCTTGGGCAAGGTACTGATGAGGGCTGCTGATACCCATGGACCAACGTGAGTCAATGCCTTGACGAAAGGAGAGGACAACATTTTGATCTCCTTCCTCTCTAGCACATGGAGTTTCCTTATAAATTGTGTTATTGTCCCAGGTACAGACCACTGAAAGCAGGACTGTCACTTCAGATATTGCTGAGACAATGATCAACGCTGCCCCACTACATCAAACACTTACACTGACCATTTCCCAAAGATAAACTTAATGGTTGGGCAAACAGAAAGCAGGCTGGCCTAGCTGAATAGCTGGTGGTCCTGGCACTTTGACAGCCACTCCGCTGGTGCACAATCTGTTTGATCGGCAGTGCCTCCTCTTTCTAATCTATTGACACAGTGTAATATCAGGGTGTTTCACTTAAACAAAACTCCCCATAACAAATGTGAACATTCTTTTCATCATTGTATATTTACACATATATACGGAAACAACGGCCTGGAATTCCCTCACAACCGCTAACCTCACCGAATGGGTGGCTGAAATCACGCTCCCACATGTACATGGAGTTTCCGCTGCCCGTCCGGTGATGTTACGGCAGCGGAGTGGGAGAAGCTCCCAGGAAATTCAATGGGCACAATTTTAAAATTAAATTGCGGGTGCGTTGAGGGCAGGGAGGGGGGGGGGCTGCGAAAATGGTGAAAATCCCGAGCGGGTTCAGAAGCCGGCCCCAACCCGCCGACTTCCGGGTTTCCCACAGACGTGTCAGGGTGATAGTTAAAGAACCAAATGTACCTCATTGAGGTACTTTATTTCTGACATAGTAGATTGTTGAAATGATTTTAAACTTACCTGGGCGGTTTTCCCACAGCTTCCGATTCACGCCTGGTAAAACCAGGGGGGGAAGGGCCGCATCAGGCAAAAATAAATGAAATAAATTAAATAAAAAACCATTGCACAAAGTTAAAATACAAAATAAACCTACCTTTCCACCCTGCTCCAATGTCCCCCTCTCTCCGCGCCTCCCCCTCGCCCCACGGTATCCCACTCTGATCTCCCCCTCTCCCCCACCCCGATGTCCACCCCGATCTTCCCCTCCCCCCAAACTTCCCCTCTCACCCTCCCCCCGATCTTCCCCTCTCCCCCTGATCTCCCCTCTTCCCCCTGATCTCCCTCTCCCCCCCAATCTTCCCCTCTCCCCTCTGATCTTCCCCTCTCTCCCCCCCGATCTTCCCCTCTCCCCCTGATCTCCCCTCTTCCCCCTGATCTCCCTCTCCCCCTGATCGTCCCCTCTCCCCTCTGATCTTCCCCTCTCTCCCCCACGATCTTCCCCTCTCCCCCTGATCGTCCCCTCTCCCCTCTGATCTTCCCCTCTCTCCCCCACGATCTCCCCCTCTCCCCCTGATCTCCCCCTCTCCCCCCGATCTCCCCCCACCCCCCTGATCTTCAGCACCCTTCACTCCCCGTTTCATCACCTGATGAACATCTCACTTTCTCTCTTTCTCTCTCCCCCCCACAATCTTACCCTCTCCCCCTGATCTCCCCCTCTCCCCGATCTTCCCCCTCTCCTCCTGATCTCCCCCTCTCCCCCTCGATTTTCCCTCTCCCCCCCCCCCCCCCCGATCTTCAGCACCCTCCACTCTCTGTTTCATCACCTGATGAACATCTCACTTTCTCTCTTTCTCTCTCCCCGACCCCTCGGCATTGCCGCTCCTGTCGGCAGCCAGCCTGCCAACCAGCGTCAGAAAAGGTACGTTTTTTTTTATTCGAGTTTGCCACGCGCACCTTCACCCCCCACTGCCAACCCGTCACCATTTCAAAATTGAGCCCTTTGTGTTTGTTCCAAGGTTTAACTGCTGCCTGCTTTTACAATCACCATACAGATCCCTAACAGCTTATTATCATACCCTAACTCTAGAAATAAAAGTGATTTTTTTTCCCACTCATTTTCTCCACTTCCTTCCTACCCTGAAGATGTTGATTAGTTTCTGGGTTACAGCTCCACAGGTGCCTGTTTGACCTCCGGTGACAAGTGACCATTACTAACTCAGTGGTAGCACCCTCCCCACTGATTTAGAAATGATGTGGAGATGCCGGTGATGGACTGGGGTTGACAATTGTAAACAATTTTACAACACCAAGTTATAGTCCAGCAATTTTATTTTAAATTCACAAGCTTTCGGAGATTTTCTCCTTCCTCAGGCAAATGTTTCAAGATCTTGAAACATTTGCCTGAGGAAGGAGAAAATCTCCGAAAGCTTGTGAATTTAAAATAAAATTGCTGGACTATAACTTGGTGTTGTAAAATTGTTTACAACTGATTTAGAAAGTTGTAGATTCAAGTCTTGCTCCAATACCTGAGCTCATAATCGAGGCAGTGCAGTGCTGCTGCACTGTCAGAGGTGCTATCCTCCAGATGAGACATTAAACTGAGGTCTCGTCTTCCTGTTTTAGAGATTCAGACTAACATATCAACAACAACAACTTGCATTTATATAGCGCCATTAACATAGTAAACCATCCCAAGGCGCTTCACAGGAGCGATTATCAAACAAAATTTGACATCGAGCCACATAAGGAGATATTAGGACAGGTGACCAAAAGCTTGGTCAAAGAGGTGGGTTTTAAGAACCGTCACAAGAGGAGAGAGGTAGAAAGGTGGAGAGGAAGGGAGGGAATGCCAGAGCTTAGGGCCTGGATAGCTGAAGGCACGGCTGCCAATGGTGGGGCAAGGGAAATCGGAGATGCACAAGAGGCCACTATTGGAGGAATGCAGAGATCTCGGAGGGTTGTAGGGCTGGAGGAGGTTTCAAAGATAGGAAGGGGCAAGGCCATGGAGGGATTTGAAAACAAGGATGAGAATTTTAAAATCAAGGTGTTTCCGACCCGGGAACCAATGTAGGTCAGTGAGCACAGGGGTGATGGGTGAATGGGACTTGGTGTGAGTTAGGATGCGGGAAGCAGAGTTTTGGATGAGCTCAAGTTTATGGAGGGTGGAAGATGGGAGGCCGGCCAGGACAGCATTGGAATAGTCAAGTCTGGAGGTAGCAAAAGCACGGATGAGGGTTTCAGCAGCAGATGAGCTGAGGCAGGGGCAGAGGCGGGCAATATTACGGAGGTTTTGGTGATGGAGAGGATATGGGGTCAGAAGCTCAGCTCAGGGTCAAATAGGATGCCAAGGTTACAAACGGTCTGGTTCAGCCTCAGACAGTGGTCAGGGAGAGAGATGGAGTCAGTGGCTAGGGAAGTGGGACCAAAGACAATGGTTTCGGTCTGTCCAATATTTAATTGGAGGAAGTTTCTACTGTCAGACAAGCAGCATGACAAATCAGAGGCAGTGGAGTGGTTGAGAGACGTGATGGTGAGGTAGAGCTGGGTGTCGTCAGCGTACATGTGGAACTTGACGTGTTTTCGGATGATGTCACCGAGGGGCAGGGTGTAGATGAGAAATAGGAGGGGGCCAAGGATAGATCCTTGGAGGACTCCAGAGGTAACGATGCGGGATAAAAGATACCATGCCGCTATTTGAAGAGGAGCAGGGAGTTCTCCCTGTGTCCTGGCCAAAGTTCTTCCCTCAACCAACACCACCAAAAGCAGATTAACTGGTCATTCATCTCTCTGTTGTTTGGGAGACATTACTGTGTGTAAAATGGCTGCCAACTTTGCCCCCATAGAGAGTGACTGTATTTTCAAACCAATTAATTATACATGAAGTGCTTTTGGGTATTTCTGTGAGACGTGATAACTGATAAGATGCTAAATAAATGCAAGTTCTTTTTTTATATTCGTGCATGAGTATTGAGTATCAGCAGGCTGTTCAAACTTGGGGGAACTCACAGCCAATCTGAGCTGGATCTTATCCTTACCGAATGTCTACATACGTGCTTTCAGAAAGGGTTGCTGGTTAGCAATCATGAGTGGGGCTTTTTGCTGATTTCCCCCTCGCTATTCTAAGGGCACTGAGGCCAATTATAATGCCTCTACTGTCACCCTGACTGAGATCAGCTGACTCAACACACAGCAAGATCAAACCTGGGACTTTTGTGATCTGTTTGCTTCATTAATCAAGAGGAGATGTTGACGGAAGTCCACAGAGACGTCTACTGACTGGACTGAGTACAACAATATATATCTATATAGAGCTTTTAATGTAATAAAACATCCCAAGGCACTTCACAGGAGCGTAATCAGATAAAAATTGACATCAAGCCAAAGGTGGAGACATTAGGGCAGGTGACCAAAAGCTCGATCAAAGAGGCAGGTTTAAACGAGTGCCTTAATCGATGAGAGAGAAGTGGAGAGATTTAGGGAGGGAATTGCAGACCTAGACGGCTGAAGGCACAGCGGCCAATGGTGGGACAAAGGAAATATGGGATGGACAAAAGGCAGTCTTGGATTTCATACCTGCAGGGTGATTTTATAAGAGCAGAGGAAGTCAAATGGCAATTTATGATTTGTTGGTATAGAAATATAGAACTGAGCTCATTCTTTTCTTCCCCACCCTAAAGTTTGCGTGAGAAAACTGAATTTGGTAATCTCCTGTCATATTCAAAATTGTTGTTCAAACAAAGATTAATGTCTGCACTAAGGTAGCTTTCCTCGATTGTCTTGACTGACAAGGCTTATTAATTATAAGTCCAAGAGCCCAAGCTAAATGGACATTGTAACTTTGGTATGTGAGTGTTCAATTCTTTCTCACCCGGTCAGGTAAGAAGTTGATTTTTGGTACATAAAGACCACTCATAAAATATAACTCCCTCAAGGTTTCTTGTGATATTAATGTTGTAAACGATAGTGAAGAATTGTAGAGTTCCCATTATAATACTCAACTTTGGTTAAAAAGACCTTAATTGAGAGGTCATGAATTTGTGTTTTAAACAACTCAATTAAGCAATCAGGTTACATTTTAATTCCTGAAAATATGAAATACAGTAGGTAAGGGCAAGAAGACCGTATGTAAACCCTTTCACCTAAAAGCTGATACGGGAAGCAAGTCCAGGAGCTTGGGAACACTCCTCTGTCCCTTAAATGTGGAAGTATTTTTCAGCTTTCTAAAATGTGCAGGAGACTTTGCTGCCATTAGCTTCATATAAAAACTAGAATTGCCCGTCTCCCGATGGCTCAGCTGGTAACGGGATGAGTAGTGGAGTCAAACAGTCCTGGACTGTCCCAAATTCAATCCCTGATTTGCGCTGAATTAGAGGATCTCAGGCAAGTAAGGAGGAAGAAGTTGTATTGTGAGTTACCTCGGTGCTCTGGGCTAAGGAGGGGACAATTAAGCCGGTTTTCCACTTCCATCATCAACTCCTGCTTTAAAATACGTGTGTGAACGTTGGATGAGGACTGGGCTTGGTTACGATGATCACTGCCTCCCCCCTTCATAGTCAAGCGACCTGTTTAACTCTTGGAAGAGGTACTGGAAGGTAGCCCCTGTGGAAATATATACCAGCATAAGTCAGCATTTTAGGATGATGAGAAGTTTTTAAAACTTGTGTTTGATCTTGTTGACACTAGCCTCGATTTCTTTTCATTGAGTGTGAATGGGTGTTAAATCAATATTCCTTACTGAAAAGCCCCCGTCCAGACCTGTCCAGTCTCAGCTATTTTGAATAAGTCACTCATTTTTGTGTCAGATATTAATATTCTTATATGTCCATGGCCAATTGCAGTGATATAGTTTCCACTTCCACCCTACAGTCCCTTATCGGGATGAAACAATTATGTTACCAGCTAGATCCTAGATCGCAGGACATTCTGGAGATGAAATTCCTGGATTGAGGGAGAGAGGAAATGGTGAGCTGTACCTGGAGGGGGTGGGGTGGTCAAAAATTTTGGGCACAACCCGGATCCACTAGGCTTCCACCCCATTTACACTACGCCTAAAAATCTCAATCAGTAGGGGCAGGTGGTACATTGTGCTCCGACTTATAATGAACAACCCACAGGAGACCAGTTCTAATAAATGAACATTACTGAGTCAAACCCCTTACTAGGTGAACATATCTGGTGGGTTTCCAACATGTACTTCCCATATCTCTTCATTTTGGCTTTCCAATTAGGCAACGACGACGGCAACAAACAAACGAACAAACAAACAAACAAACAAACAACAAACAACAACAACAACAACAACTCACATTTATATAGCACCTCTAATGTGGTAAAAGCGCCCCAAGGCGCTTCACGGGAGCGTTATCGGTCAAAATTTGACACCGAGCCACATAAAGAGATATTGGGACAGGTGACCAAAAGCTTGGTCAAAGAGGTAGGTTTTGAGGAGTGACTTAAAGGAGGAAAGAGAGGTAGAGAGGGGGAGAGGTTTGGGAAGGGAATTCCAGAGCTCAGGGCCTAGGCAGCTGAAGGCTCGGCCGCATTATGGTTCAACAGATGTTGCCAACGCACCAATACCTCACCCAAGTTGTCATTCTTCGTGTGGGAACCTAGTAGTGAATGTCAGCAGGCTATTCGATCATAAGGTACATCGTAGATAAGCCTTAGCCTGTCCTCACCTGATATCCATCCACCCATGCATGTCCAGCAGGCTTCAGTGATGTTAGACAGGCAAATGCAGCAGCCATTTTCCATACAGCAAGATCCAAACAGCAATGAGGTGACCGACCAGTCAGTCTCTTTTGCCGGTGTTGGTTGAAGGAAAAATACTGACCAGGGTCAACCCCACCCTCTTCCTCAAAGAGTGCCATGGGATCTTTAACGTCAATCTGAACCAGCAGATGGGGACCTCGGTTTAACATCTAAACTGAAAGAACAGCACCTCCAATGATGCAGTGCTTCCTCAATTCTTAACTGAAGTGTCAGCCCAGGCTCCAGTCCTGGAGTCGAGCTCGGACCCACCGCTTTCTTATGAAGACACAAGAGTGCCAACGACTAATCTGTGCTGACGCGGATAGTGATCAAGAGCGGGAACGTGGGCTGGTTTTTTGTCCTCCTCAGCCCAGGGAATCAAGGTTAATTGCCGTACTCATACCGTTGCCCCAGCTGAGATCAGTTAACTCAACACAGCCCAGGAACCTAGTACCTGCTTGGTTTGTGAGGCCCAGTGGCAGAGTGGGAATTTAGCCTCCAGCCTGTATCCTCTATTCATATTTGTTGCTTTTGTTGAATAGTTAATCAACAATAACTGGTCTCACAGATGATCAGAATATACTAGTCAGATCAAAGCTAAAATAAGAAGAGAATTAAAAAAATGCATGGGCTGCCTGGTGGCATCATTCAATGACCATAGAAACCGTCAGCTGTGATAACAAGAAATATATTAATAGCTTACTCCAGAAAAAGGTCTAAAATATTTCATGCTGTAGAAGAATTGACGAACAGTTAAAACACCAGACAGTCTCGATTTAAAGTTCTACATACTTGAAAGGAAGTGGTTATAACTTTCTTCAAAACTGTGTAGGCTCTGCATTCAGACCGTGCAGACATCACACCCTTACCTTTGCATCAAAACACAGGATGCGGTTCAGGGCCAACTATAGGCGAGATACCTACAGTCAGGCTCCTTTGCACACATTTGGAGCTTAGCTCTTTCACCTGGCTGGTTTCCTGAAAGGGAGGACTACGTAATACATCTCTCATAAAGCAGCGCCTCAAGTTGACATCACAAAGGTCGGATACAGGAAGGGTTTTATTAAAAGTCAAGCTATGTCACAAGAGACTCATCCCTTCCACTCTGGTGAACACACACACACAGAGGAAACATTCTTCTTGTTAGGGTGACTAGGTAGGAGGTCGGAGGAGATCTGAATCTAAAATTTGGGATTAGTTCTTGGATCCCCAAATCTCGAGTTTAACAGGATTTCTTGTGCTGTTTTATACTGCAGTATGAATCGTTGAGAGAACAGTGCTAAAGTGGAGGCCCATTTGATATCGGTACTGCTCCCCCATATTTCCCTTATCTTCAATGTCAGCCTTGGCTCAGTGATTGCACTCTTACCTCTGAATCAGAAGGTCATGGGTTCAAACTACACTCCAAAGACTTGAGCACATAATCTAGGCTGACACTTCAGTGTAGTACTGGGGGAGTGCTGCACTGTCAGAGGTGCCGCCTTTCAGATGAGATGTTAAACCAAGGCCCTGTCTGCCCTCTCAGGTGGATGTAAAAGAAGTGTTGGGGAGTTATCTTGGCGTCCTAGCCAACATTTAGCCCGCAACCAACACCACTAAAAGCAAATTATCTGATAATTTATCACATTGCTGTTTGTGGGACCTTGCTGTGTTCAAATTGGCTGCTATATTTGCCTACATTACAACAGTGACTAGAGACTTCAAAAGTACGTCATTGGCTGAGAAGCACTTTGGGCTGTCCTGAGGATGTGAAAGGTGCTGTATAAATGCAAGTTCTTTTACTTCCATGTGCCACCACTCCCAATGTAAGCCTTCTGGAGTTTCAATGAACATGTGTAATGCCACATTTTGCATAAGTAAGCAGTGCCCACCAGTACCATGTGATTTGGGGTGTGCCACATAGTGATACCCTTGATGCTGTGTTTTCACATCATGTTGCGAATGAAAGACTGCAGAAATAAGCCCATTGCATTCGCTTCACAAACAGTGGTTTTATTACTGCTGATAAAAGTGGGCCTACAATGCTGGACGGGCGGAATTTGTTTCATTTACGGGCCTAGAAACTCGTGAATTGGGTGCAGGGAACAATCCTGAATGGGTCGGCTCGAGGCACACCCAATATTGAGCCTCACGCCCCATTTAAACACATCCCCAAGGAGCTCGCCGGTGAAGAGGCTTTGAATTTTGGGCAGATGAGTCACCGGCAACAACCCTCGGGCAGGTCATTAAAGGGGAAGGGGATGCGGTTCGCACTCCTGCATCTCCCGGCTCCACATTCATGTATTTTTAACAAATTTACCTTTCTGGTGGGCGCCTTTTTTTTTGTTGCCTACACCAATATGACGGATGGTGCACATCTGGCTCGTAATGAGTGTGTGCTTCCTGCCCACCATATTGGGGGCTTAGGTGCCCAGCGAGCGCCTGATAAATGGGCGCGGCACCATCGAATTTCTAGGCCATGTTGCCTGCGGTTTTGGTGGCGGCAGAGTGGGCATAACTCCTGTCAAAGTTAACAAAGTAAGTGTTTCATAATCAGTTGTATAGACAGCTTCAGATCTGATTTCCACTAACCATGGCACTGCGCTGAGCAGGAACAGAGAGCGGTGCTGATCCGAAGTCTGAATGGGGTTGGAACTGAGCATAAATAAATCAGGGCAAATATTAATTGATCTATCTCCGATTCAGGAGCAGAAACATTGCAGCTGCTCCCCTGATCCTTGCTTTCAGACAGTCAACATTTAGCTGTCAAAACTTAGTAGTCTCCTGTTGAAAAAGACATACATTATTCAAGAAGCCAATCTGTTTTAAGTTATTTGTGAGAATGTGCGGACTCAGCACCAAACTTAAAATGCATTTGTGTCAATTCAAATTGCTTTGGTGGTGGCTTTGACCTGTGCAGGAGCGGAGGCGCCAGCCTGTTTTACAAATATACGGTACATATTTGGTGACTTTTTATTTTTTATCTTACGTCTAATAAGAAGAGACGGCAGGTTTTTTTTCCAATCAGTAACCGCACGTAGATGAATGGCTATAAACAGTGAAGTAGCTATCGACACATTTCTTTTAATCTTGCACAGTGACATGTAAATCCTGAGTGAACTTAAAAGTCATAGCAATAAAATATTGCTGTGTGGGTTACATTAACCGGTGCTCAAAATCAAAGGTACTGTCTGTCATCTGAGGTGGTATTTTCAAATGGGTTTAACTTGACCCATTAACTGAGAACATTACAGTCACAGTTTCACAGGCCCCGATACTTACGGGGAGGCGGGGAGATGCAGCAGCCAGAGAAACCCGGGAGTGCTGGTTTCCCGGAGGTCCTGCCGAATTTAACAGCAGGACCGCACTTGAATTTTTTGTCTCCGCTTCCCGGCCGGCAGCCGGACAAATCGAGAGGCCGGCTGGCTGTCGCCGCAGAGGGGGAGCGGAGAGGAGGGAGGGATTGAGGGACATCACCGTGGGGGAGGCAGGGGCGGGGGAGAAGATTGGTGGGGGGATGGGGCGGTGAGGACATCGGTGGTGGGGGGGTGAGGGGGGGGGACATTGATGGGGCGGGGGGGAAGGGGCCGGGCAGGACATCGGTGGAGGCCGGAGAGAAGATCGCGGGCCGAGGAGGACATCAGATCGCACGGAGGGAGAGATCGCAGGGAGGGAAGCAGGTTTGCTTGAAGGGTTGGTGGGATATGCACTCCTGCTCCTCCTGGCCCACAAGCAGTGCTGGAAAGGCACTTACCGGCCGGATCCGGCTGTTCACGTCTCCCTTCAGCTGGCAGGTTTTCCGAGCCCTGGGAAACCCAGCAGCCATTAAATTTAAAACTGCGCTAAAATTTCAGGCAGGTGGCCTCGTTAAAATATTAAAATGAGGGACCCGCCCCTGGAGAGCAGGTTAGTCACCCACCCCCTCGCCCAGCCCTACTCAGTTAAAACCGGGTTTCAGGTTTTTACATTTTCAACCCGCCCCTCTAGTGCCCGTCCCGGGGGCTTAAAATCCACCCCACCCCTCCCCATCGAGTCCAAAGGTTAAGTTACTCAAGAAGCAATAATCTGCTTCTTCCTTAGTTTTTCTCCCCTCCTCCCCTGAGGTGATTCAGCCAAGTGGCCACTTTTATGGACCTGGACGGTGAGCACCAACAGACTCTTCAACCATGGGCAGCATCGCAGCTGAGCCAATTCCTGCTCTCACCCGAAGTCTGCCCACGCAGCTTCGAGCAGGAGCTGTTGGAACAGCAATCATAAAGCGACAGCCAGTGGCTTATTGTTCACCTTCCTATCCCGGGAGTACTGAGGTCAACAGTTGTATGTTTGCTGGAGTCAGAGGATATAATCAGCCTTGGCCACGATGCCTCCCACGGTCAAATAGTCTGCTGCCATTTGCTGCCTCATAAGGTACTGAAAGGTTTGCTGCTACCCGTTGAATTGTATCCCAGCACCTTCAGGAAAGGGAGGAGACAGTGGACAAAGAGAGATTTTGGCCCCGATATTAGCGAGGAGGCGGGACGGCAGCGGTGGGGTGGGGGGTGATCGGGCGCGTGGGTAATCCGCCCAATAAAACCTGTCCGTTCCCCACGCGATCGCGCGTAAATTGGAGCCACTTAACGTGGCTTCCGGGTTTGCCGTCCGAAAGCTGCGCAGCGGGCGGACTGCGCACCCGCATCACAGGCTGTCAGCTGGAGGAGCTCTATTTAAAGGGACAGTCCTCCAATGGCTGCTCCTGGAGCAAACACCCACACACCACAATGGAGCAGCACAGGGGAAAGGCTGCTCTAAGGATCAACAATGCCTCACTCCAGGTGTACTGGATGGGGTGAGGAGGAGGAGGGATGTCTTCTACACGGTGGACGGGAGGAAGTGGCCTGCCTCTGCCACCAAGAAAGCCCGGCTCGAGGTGCCAGAGGAGGTCACCAGCAGCAACAACATCTCCCGCACCTGGATCCAGTGCAGGAAGCGCTTCAATGACCTAACTAGGTCAGCCAAAGTGAGTACACTTACTCATCCTCCTACATTCCATCTTCCACATCACCGCCCCCACCCCCCCAACTCATTCTGCACTGCCAACACTGCTCTATCACATCACTTCTCACACCCACTCAAATCTCACCCTCAACTTACCTGCACTTACTCACCACTTCCTCACCTCCCCAGTATTCACCCCACCACTACACTCAACCCAATCCTCATACAATGCCATGGCTCTGTCTCATACTCACCCTCTGATGCATCTCTTTCACGGTCAGCCGCACCCAAACCAATGCATTCATCGGTTGGCCACGTCACCATCACTCACTCACACGTCTGTACTTTCTCCCCTTATAGGAGAAGGGAGCCCAGAATGCACGGGAGAGGGTGAGGACTGGAGGGGGGCCGCAACAGGTAGTCGTACTCACAGACGCAGAGCAGGAGGCGCTGGAGCTGAGCCGCACCCTCGAGTGCCTGCCCGTCGGGGATGCCGAGACTGCCACCCGACAAGCAGCTGGTGACAGAACTTTAACATTCAGCACTCACAATAGCAAATGATGTTAACACGCCTTGCCATCTTCAGCACCTCAACATCTGTCATCATGCTTAATATTGCCTTCTGTTCTCTTGCAGGGCCTTCAGCGACCGCCACGATGGCAGAGGGCGATTCCTCAGAGGACCTGCCGGCCTCTAAGGGGGCACCGTCACATCTGAGCGAGACATCCACCAGCGCAGATACACACACCTCAGTGGGTCCCCATCCTCAGTTAGTTGGGGTTACACATGGTGAGTCACCAAACTCATGTGAGCACGAGCAGACACTGGTGACAGGGGCAGCAGTGGAGAATCCGTGTCGGTGGGAGCACTCCTCACCAGGCTCTGCTCAGCTGGACACAGATGCTGAAACCTGGGGGCCATCCATTAAAAGGAGAATGACCAAGGGGCAGCAGCACATTTGCGAGGTGCTGGAACAGGTGCCACGCGCACTCTCCACAATCGCGCAGAGGATGGAGGAGTCCAACTCCTGCATGAGTGGAATGGTGGCACAGGTACAGGAGGGAATCTCTGAGATACTGTCACAGGGACGTGAGGGCAGCTCTGAGATAGTGTCACAGGGACAGGAGGGAATCTCTGTGATCGTGTCGTGAGTAAGTGCGAGAATGTCTGCGATGGAGGGAAGGCTAGCCTCCATGGAGTTTCAAGCATGGTTCACCAATGAGTCCATTGAGGCCATGACTAAGGCCCTTTGGACTCAGGGTGAACAACATTCTGCCGCCTTAAACAGGCAGGCAGATACTGTAGCACTGACCTTATAAGGCTTCACACGTGTCCTCCAAACTGTCGTCCAGCAGAGTGGTAGGAGTGTTGTGGGCCTGGCCCGGGGGGGGATGATGGCGAAAGGGGACATGGAAGTGGGGACGCCACTCAAAGTGCTCCCACATCTCACCCATTGCCCCCCTCTCAACCAGTACCCACAATGCTGCCTCCTCTCCAGGTGGTCGAGTCTGCCCCTGCACAGATGCAGGTGGAGCAGTCTTTGGAGGGGCCCTCACGGGCTCCAAAATCCAGAGTGCATAGATCCAAAGCATCTAATCGGTCAGGGCATGAACAAGAGCAACCTGCCACTACCTCTGCTGCAGCCACAGGGGAAGCACCATGTAGAAGTAGTCGGAAGGGAAAGGCAAAGGTTTTGTGAGCACGAAGGGGATGCACAAGGGTGTTTGACGGTTGGTCATGTTTTTTATTTATATTTGCTTTTTGTTAAACGCACATTAAATATTATTATTATTGTTACCACTACTGCTATGTCTTGGCCATTCTTGACTGGCTTCTGTAATAAGTCCCTTTCATGAGGTTCACCATGAACGCCGACAGTTGATGTCACCCATTGGGTCACTCTATAGTGAGTGTATATGTAATTGCAGGACTGTTTTGTGCAGGGAGCGGGGGCAGGGGCAGGGGGCTAGTGTGGGCACTGCTCTGTCCAGGTGTTGAGGACTGGACTCTTCACACTGTCTGATGTTAGGAGAACCGTTCACATATCAGTGACTCCCTGGCCTCACGAGCAGCCAGGTGAGCTGCTGTTCTGCCCATGGGTTGCTCCTCCTCCTCCTCTGCCTCCTGCTCCTCCTCCTCCTCTGCCTCCTCCTCCTCAATGTGGGTGGCAGATGTGGATGGGGCTTCCTCAAGCGGTACTTCTCTCTGTTGTGCCATGTTGTGCAGGGCACAAAACACGACTATAATGCGTCCCACTCTGTCTGGTGCGTATTGAAGCACTCCCCCAGAATGATCAAGTCACCTGATGCGCATCTTGAGCAGCCCTATAGCATGTTCAATTGTAGACCTGGTAGCGATGTGGCTGTCGTTATATCGACACTGTTGCTCGGTGGTGGGGTTCCTCAGAGGTGTCATGAGCCACGTGTGCGGAGGGTATCCCTTGTCCCCAAGGAGCCAGCACTTGCAGGTGTTTGGTACGTGGAAGAGGGGCGGGATGTTGGATTCCCAGAGGATGAAGGAATCATGGCAGCTGCCAGGGTATCTGGTGCACACGTGAAGGAATCTCTTGCGGTGGTGACAGATGAGCTGAGTGTTGGTGGAGTGATAGCCCTTCCTGTTGATGAACAGTCCTGGCTCGTGTGGAGGTGCTCGTATTGCTATATGGGTGCAATCGATTACACCCTGCACCCGTGGGAAGCCGGCCACAGTGTGGAATCCCACTGCCCTCTCCGTCTGGCTGAGGTCGTCCATGGGGAAGTTGACGTAGTGCGAGGTCCTGCGAAACAAGCCGTCGGTGACCTGCCTTATGCACTTGTGTGCAGACGACTAAGAGACCCTGGCGATGTCCCCGGTGGCACCCTAGAACGATCCGGAAGCGAATAAGTTGAGGGCAGTGTTGACTTTGACAGCGACAGGTAAGGAGATGCTGCTCAGCCCAGCCGGGAGCAGCTCGGCATGAAGGAGGCTGCAGATGTCTGCGACTACCTGGCGACTGACTCTGAACCTCCGTATGCACTGCTCCTCAGAGAGTTCCAGGAAGCAGAGCCTCAGTCTGTAGACCCTGTGGCGAGGGTAGTGCCTCCTGCGACATCGCTCTCTCTGTTGTTGCCCTCTGTGCTCTTGTGCAGGTGCCTGTGGTGCAGCACTGTGTTGTGGAATTCCACGTGGCGGAGGTGGACGCCATGCCTGGCGAGGCTGGTGATGTTGCTCGTCCTCAGATGAAGTGATGAATGCAGCTATGGTGCCCCCCATCCTGACGGTGTGAGTTTGAGGGGGTCCGCAAAGTAGGTAAATTTGTTTGCATAGCACAGTAAGAATTTTGAGTGGAAGCACAAAGGTGTTGCAGCCAAAACTTTGTCTGAAGTGACAGAGTGCCCTGCTGCAATAAATGAGGTTTTCTCCCCACCTGTCAAATAATCATTTGCATCTCCCACTGGCTGCTGGCTGAAACATGTCTGTTGCAACAGGGAGTGTTTCCCACAGCACGGGAAACACGCTGAGGATCCTTCAAAATTGCACCCCTGCCAAAATATCTACTCAATCAGCTATCTCATGTACTTTAACTATCAGAGAAACTATGTAAATGATTATCCCACTGGCTTTAATTGCCGGTGGGACTCCCGCATTCGGGAGGTGCGCGTGCACCCGAACACGTCACTGGGGAACCCGGAAGTCAGCGGGTTGGAGCCGGGCTCCGAACCCGCTCTGGATTTATACAATTTTAGGAGCCCCCCGACCCCCCGCCCCCAGCGCACCCTCTCCACCATCCGAAAATCGGCCCCATTGTGAGGGTGATGTCAGTGAATACATATTATAAATCCTTGGTGACACAAGCACTTACACAATACTGATCACATTACTGGTAGATGTGTGACTTTCTCTACACTTAGTCACAAAGCTATTTACTGCTTTACGGTGCTGTCACCCAATTCGGTGATGTGCTTCCTTGTGACGTCCTTCCTGAGATGCTGGAGGGCAGTTGGACCCCGCAGAACTGGAACTGGCCAAGACTAAACACCTTCAAGGAAGGAGGGGGGAAAAGTGGTGGGAAAAATAAGGGAAACATGTAAGTTGTATGAATTTTTGTCTGGGACTGGGACATCATCATTTCTGTAACAGTTCAAGGCTTAATGGACCTCAATGTCACCAGTGAAATTTACTGTTTATTCCATGCCTGCAAGGGTTAAAAAGAAGACCCAACCAGAAGCTTGTCCTGTGCTGCTCCCGGCAGAAACACAGGCTCCAGTTAAATATAAACTATATGAAATTAAATATAATCCGAATGCATGAACGGAGGCTTGTTTTAACTGGAAAGAAGGTGTTTCTTATTTATTTCCTTTCACATGGGTCTCCCCAACACCATTCTCCATCCGCCGCCAAGAAAGATAGGCAGGTGACCTGCGCCTGGCTGTCCACCATTGCCAGTCTGTAAGCAGCTGTAAGGAGGCCCATCAGAACACCCTGGCTTGTTTCTCTGGCAGGTATTCCCTCGCTGGGAGCAGGCACCTTAGCCTCTGCACAACAGCACAGCTGAGCTGGTGAATCACCGTGTGCACATAGGTTTGCGTCACATCCCACCACCCGATCTGGCAACAGACCAAACAGCTCAGTCAATGAACATCGAATACTTATAGTTTATGTCAGGAAATGTTATAAAATGACACAATGTACAAGAGAATCTCGGGGAGGCAACGGCACATGTGACACCTCTGAGAACACACTTCCACACGTTTGACCCTCTGAGAACACGCTTCCACGCATGACATCTCTGAGAACACACTTCCACATGTGTGACACCTCTGACAACACGCTTCCACACGTGACACCTCTGACAACACACTTCCACACATGATACCTCCACACATGGCACCTCTGGCAACACACTTCCACATGTGGCACCTCTGACAACACACTTCCACACATGATACCTCCACACATGGCACCTCTGGCAACACATTTCCACATGTGACACCTCTGGCAACACACTTCCACATGTGACACCTCTGGCAACACACTTCCACATGTGACACCTCTGGCAACACACTTCCACATGTGACACCTCTGACAACACACTTCCACATGTGACACCTCTGGCAACACACTTCCACATGTGGCACCTCTGACAACACACTTCCACATGTGACACCTCTGGCAACACACTTCCACATGTGACACCTCTGGCAACACACTTCCACACGTGACACCTCTGACAACACACTTCCACATGCGGCACCTCTGGCAACACACTTCCACATGTGGCACCTCTGACAACACACTTCCACACATGATACCTCCACACATGGCACCTCTGGCAACACACTTCCACATGTGACACCTCTGGCAACACACTTCCACATGTGACACCTCTGGCAACACACTTCCACATGTGACACCTCTGGCAACACACTACTACATGTGACACCTCTGACAACACACTTCCACATGTGACACCTCTGACAACACACTTCCACATGTGACACCTCTGGCAACACACTTCCACATGTGACACCTCTGACAACACACTTCCACATGTGACACCTCTGGCAACACACTTCCACATGTGGCACCTCTGACAACACACTTCCACATGTGACACCTCTGGCAACACACTTCCACACGTGACACCTCTGGCAATACACTTCCACACGTGACACCTCTGAGAACACACTTCCACATGTGACACCTCTGGCAACACACTTCCACATGTGACACCTCTGGCAACACACTTCCACATGTGACACCTCTGACAACATACTTCCACATGTGACACCTCTGACAACACACTTCCACATGTGACACCTCTGGCAACACACTTCCACATGTGACACCTCTGACAACACACTTCCACATGTGACACCTCTGGCAACACACTTCCACATGTGGCACCTCTGACAACACACTTCCACATGTGGCACCTCTGACAACACACTTCCACATGTGACACCTCTGGCAACACACTTCCACATGTGACACCTCTGACAACACACTTCCACATGTGACACCTCTGGCAACACACTTCCACATGTGGCACCTCTGACAACACACTTCCACATGTGACACCTCTGGCAACACACTTCCACATGTGACACCTCTGGCAACACACTTCCACATGTGACACCTCTGGCAACACACTTCCACATGTGGCACCTCTGACAACACACTTCCACATGTGACACCTCTGGCAACACACTTCCACATGTGGCACCTCTGGCAACACACTTCCACATGTGACACCTCTGAGAACACACTTCCACACGTGACACCTCTGAGAACACACTTCCACATGTGACACCTCTGAGAACACACTTCCACACATGACACCTCTGAGAACACACTTTCACACATGACACCTCTGAGAACACACTTCCACACGTGACACCTCTGAGAACACACTTCCACACGTGACACCTCTGAGAACACACTTCCACACGTGACACCTCTGAGAACACACTTTCACACATGACACCTCTGAGAACACACTTCCACACATGACACCTCTGAGAACACACTTCCACACGTGACACCTCTGAGAACACACTTCCACACGTGACACCTCTGAGAACACACTTCCACACGTGACACCTCTGAGAACACACTTCCACACGTGACACCTCTGAGAACACACTTCCACACGTGACACCTCTGAGAACACACTTCCACATGTGACACCTCTGGCAACACACTTCCACATGTGACACCTCTGGCAACACACTTCCACATGTGACACCTCTGGCAACACACTTCCACATGTGGCACCTCTGACAACACACTTCCACATGTGGCACCTCTGACAACACACTTCCACATGTGACACCTCTGGCAACACACTTCCACATGTGACACCTCTGACAACACACTTCCACATGTGACACCTCTGGCAACACACTTCCACACGTGACACCTCTGACAACACACTTCCACATGTGACACCTCTGACAACACACTTCCACATGTGACACCTCTGGCAACACACTTCCACATGTGACACCTCTGGCAACACACTTCCACATGTGACACCTCTGGCAACACACTTCCACATGTGGCACCTCTGACAACACACTTCCACATGTGACACCTCTGGCAACACACTTCCACATGTGGCACCTCTGGCAACACACTTCCACACGTGACACCTCTGAGAACACACTTCCACACGTGACACCTCTGAGAACACACTTCCACACGTGACACCTCTGGCAACACACTTCCACATGTGGCACCTCTGGCAACACACTTCCACACGTGACACCTCTGAGAACACACTTCCACACGTGACACCTCTGAGAACACACTTCCACACGTGACACCTCTGAGAACACACTTCCACATGTGGCACCTCTGGCAACACACTTCCACACGTGACACCTCTGAGAACACACTTCCACACGTGACACCTCTGAGAACACACTTCCACACATGACACCTCTGAGAACACACTTTCACACATGACACCTCTGAGAACACACTTCCACACGTGACACCTCTGAGAACACACTTCCACACGTGACACCTCTGAGAACACACTTTCACACATGACACCTCTGAGAACACACTTCCACACGTGACACCTCAGAACACACTTCCACACGTGACACCTCTGAGAACACACTTTCACACATGACACCTCTGAGAACACACTTCCACACGTGACACCTCTGAGAACACACTTCCACACATGACACCTCTGAGAACACACTTCCACACATGACACCTCTGAGAACACACTTCCACACGTGACACCTCTGAGAACACACTTCCACACGTGACACCTCTGAGAACACACTTCCACACGTGACACCTCTGAGAACACACTTCCACACATGACACCTCTGAGAACACACTTCCACACGTGACACCTCTGAGAACACACTTCCACACGTGACACCTCTGAGAACACACTTCCACACGTGACACCTCTGAGAACACACTTCCACACGTGACACCTCTGAGAACACACTTCCACACGTGACACCTCTGAGAACACACTTCCACACGTGACACCTCTGAGAACACACTTCCACACGTGACACCTCTGAGAACACACTTCCACACGTGACACCTCTGAGAACACACTTCCACACGTGACACCTCTGAGAACACACTTCCACACGTGACACCTCTGAGAACACACTTCCACACGTGACACCTCTGAGAACACACTTCCACACGTGACACCTCTGAGAACACACTTCCACACGTGACACCTCTGAGAACACACTTCCACACGTGACACCTCTGAGAACACACTTCCACACGTGAGTATGAAAAGAAACTCGCAAGGGATATCAAAACCAATACGAAGAACTTTTATAGTTATATTAGGAAAAAGAGGGAGGTCAGGAGCAGTGTTGGCCCCTTAAAAACTGAAAGTGGGGATATTGTCATTGACAATGGGGAAATGGCGGACATGTTGAACGATTACTTTGCGTCAGTATTTACAGTAGAAAAAGAGGATAGCATGCCGGAAATCCCAAGAAAACTAATATTGAATCGGGGACAGGGACTCAATAAAATTAATATAAGTAAAGCAACAGTAATGAAGAAAATAATAGCACTAAAGAGCGACAAATCCCCAGGACCAGATGGTTTCCATCCCAGGGTTTTAAAGGAAGTAGGTGAGCACATTGCAGATGCCCTAACTATAATCTTTCAAAGTTCTCTAGATTCAGGAACTGTCCCTCTAGATTGGAAAATTGCACGTCACTCCGCTTTTTAAGAAAGGAGAGAGAGGGAAACCAGGGAATTATAGACTAGTTAGCCTTTATATCTAGAGGACTAGTGTACAAGGGGGCAGAAGTTATGCTGCAGCTATACAAAACCCTGGTTAGACCGCACCTGGAGTACTGTGAGCAGTTCTGGGCACCGCACCTTCAGAAGGACATATTGGCCTTGGAGGGAGTGCAGCGTAGGTTTACTAGAATGATACCCGGACTTCAAGGGTTAAGTTACGAGGAGAGATTACACAAATTGGGGTTGTATTCTCTAGAGTTTAGAAGGCTAAGGGGTGATCTGATCGAAGTTTATAAGATATTAAAGGGAACAGATAGGGTGGATAGAGAGAAACTATTTCCGCTGGTTGGGGATTCTAGGAGTAGGGGGCACAGTCTAAAAATTAGAGCCAGACCTTTCAGGAGTGAGATTAGAAAACATTTCTACACACAAAGGGTTGTAGAAGTTTGGAACTCTCTTCCGCAAAAGGCAATTGATACTAGCTCAATTGCTAAATTTAAATCTGAGATAGACAGCTTTTTGGCAACCAAAGGTATTAAGGGATATGGGCCAAAGGCAGATATATGGAGTTAGATCACAGATCAGCCATGATCTTATCAAATGGCGGAGCAGGCAAGAGGGACTGAATGGCCTACTCCTGTTCCTATGTTCCTATGTGACTTCTCTGAGAACACACTTCCACACATAGCACCTCTGAGAACACATGTCCACACGTGACACCTCTGTGAGCACACTTCCACATGTGACACCAGAGAACACGCTTCCATGTGTGACACCTCTGTGAGCACACTTACACACATGACAGCTTTGAGAACGCACTTCCACACATGACACCTCTGAGAACACACATCCAGGCGTTACACCTCTGAGAACACGCTTGCACACGTGATACCTCTGTGAACACGCTTACACACATGCCACCTCTGAGAACACACTTCCATGTGTGACACCTCTGAGAACACGCTTCCACACGTGATACCTCTGAGAACACGCTTCCATGTGTGACACCTCTGAGAACACGCTTCCACACATGACACCTCTGAGAACACGCTTCCATGTGTGACACCTCTGAAAACACACTTCCACACATGACAGCTTTGAGAACACACTTCCACATGTGACATGTTTGTGAACACACTCATGTGTGACACCTCTGTGAACACACTTCCACACATGACACCTCTGTGAACACACTTCCATTTGTGTTAGGTGTGATGCTATACACGTTTTTTTAACACAAGATGATGGGTAAAGGCACTGCCTGGTATAGCACTAAGCCACATAGACAGAAGTTCTCAGACTTCATTCTAGGTCTGTACTGAGTTAGACAATCTCAACCCTGGCAGCAGTTGAGGTGCTACAATGGCCCCCCTAACTCCGGGCTAAGGTTAAAGCACAGCCAAGATTATTCCTTCCTCATCATGACTCGGTGACTACTGCTGGAAAGTATGCATGTGCGGCCAGCTGGTGAGAACAGGATTCCGCTCAGCTGTGTTATTTACCACAGATGAATAGCTTGCCAATACTCACAGTCTAGGCTCAGACATTTAGAATGGCCACTTGCATAGAGAACCCGAGGCTTGCCAGCATCTGTGGAATTACAGGCCTTCGGGGGGTGAAGGAAAGGCATTTGAGGAGAAAAAACAAAATTATAGCAACGAAACAGAAAATGCTATTTTGTGAAGCTGCGCTCAAAAAATGGACACCACAAATCACTAGATCTCAGCTAAACCCAGGCAGACAGGAAGTAATCAAATTTTAAGTCCAATGTTGTACAGCATAACTACTTATGGACAGTTTCAACTGAACAAAGCAATCTGCCATTTGTGCTCCCTGGTCAAGTACTATAAATGCTAATGTGCAATACGTGTGGTAACGGTTAATCAGGCCAACCCTAGCACTGTATGTCAGTGCTTCCCCACATCGCCTTGTGTACCATCCATTTAACAGAGCATCCCATCATCGCACCCGCTGCACCTTGCTGATTAATGTTGTGATACTGTGACATTCTTTACTGTGCTGAAGGGCACCTCCTCTGGCTGAGCCCCAGTGTCAAGAACACAAAGTAATTTACTTTAGAAAAAGCTTCCATTCGGTAGTTTGCACCATTTACTGGCCTGGAATCTTTATTACCGTGACATCAATCGGTACTTTTCCGGAGGCTGACTGTCTGCTATTAAACTGCAATTCAACTTTAACTAATGTGCATAATTCAGCTGTTTGCCATCATATGCATCAGCCAACTGACTTCACTGAGATGATTCGCCCATTCGTTTATTTCCAGCCTGGCTTCGGATAGAAAAGGAGAGGACAATGCCGTAATCTGGGATACTCTGGAACACTTCAAACAATTCTGAGCAGTGACGGATCACGATTCAGAGATACTGAGAGACAGCTGAAGTGTCTGGAAACAAAGCAGCCATCAGTCTATGCCTTACACTGAGGAAGATCAACACGCTTTAAACTTTTTATTGAAAACAATTTGCGTCTTAAATCGTGGTCAGATACGCAAGTGACGTTTTTACACTGTTAACAAAAACGATAAGAATATTCTACATTTTACTCAAACTGCTCACTCCATATTTACCCTTTAAGGTTTATTTTTACAATAGATCAAACGTATGAACAGTTCTTTTGTTAAGAATTAGTCAGTCCTGCAGTTCTGCGCATTTTCCCACTTCTACCTCACAATGTTAAGAATTGCGGAGTTACCATCTATCAGGCAGTAACATCTAGTAGTCCGGACTGTTGAGAATTGAGCACTCAACTCCTACCCAGGAGGTTGTGAGCTGAAGTCTCAGCGTTGTCTGTCATACGAGCTGCTTGCTATGGTTGGTTGAAGAATTGTCAGGTGTCAGGGAGATCTCTATGTGGAGCTCCATGCAGAACTGAGGAACTCCCTCACTAGGGAGGACTTTAAAACTTAAAGTGAAAACATCTGGCTTCTGCGCTGCTCCCCAGACTACAGCTTGTTGGTCACCGATGGAGATGGTGATAAGCCCCAGATCAGACCCATCTTTCAGATATAGAATATGTGATCATTTTCGTCATGGTGAAAAAATGGGGAAGAGGGGTTAGAGAGAGCAACAGAGATTCAAATCGTATTATTTTTATAGATTGAGGCAGATAGTCATTTCTAAAGTTGTGGAGAAAATTCACTGGTCAAAAAGTTAATAATTACAAACCGGACAAGATATCTACTGCCTGAATAGGGAAACTGTGGCATGTTCCATATAAATATAACGCATCCTGGGCAAAAACAAATTCTGCACGTACAATATCTTAGCTAAAACACGATTTGTAACAACCTGTGCCCAGTCTCAACCTGCTGGAACACAACCCGTCTCTTTTAAAACAAAATCTGCAGCAATGCCACACTCCAACCCACTACACATCTGCTTTATGCCACTCTGCAATACCAGACCTAAGGAAACAAATCTGAGGGTTAAATAAAAGCGCTCCATCCAAGGTGTTGCCCGTTCTAAATAAAAAAGTTGAATAATAAAATACCAAATCTTTATTGAGAAACTACAAACCACTTTCTTTTATTTTGCAAGATCATGTACCACATTCTTCCCGTTAGATTGACGATAAAACAAAATTCTTACAACTCTTTTCAATTCATTATCAGATAAATATGCCACTGGTACATACACACAAGTGTCAGCAGATAGATAGCAAGCTGCGGCTTTTTGCATTTCCAGGTTAGATACTTTTGTCGAACAGCAGAGGTCACAAAACTCCTCCTTCACAAGAACCTTCTGCCCCGTTAGCACCACAAATGGAGCACAACTCAGATCAGCACCATCAGAACTGACTCACGACAATTCACAAGCCAGCCCCCCTGTCCACAACTTAACCAGTGTGAATGAGTTCATAGCATCACGATCTGCATTGCATTTCCTTTACAAAGAAATTACTTCTGCATTTCAGTACATGTTACTCACCATCATTTGCATTCAAAATTTTATTTTTAAACTGAAGACCTGTGATTAAAATCTCACTTTCGACTGCATGTGTATCTGTAATCTTCTCCGTGCACAGTCACATTTGCCCATGAATCATGTTCTGTGTATCTGCACAATCCGTGTTCGATTTTTTTTTTTTTTGGCCCTGCAGACTGCTTCATTGATTTTCCATCAGTGGTCGATTTTTGTCTCGCTGTGTGTCCCGGGAACAGACCCAAGAAAAAACACAGACGGCACGTTCGCATTAGAGGAACGCAGCTGACTGCAGATGCTTGGTTCTCCTGCTGTTGGCTGCATTCCTAAAAATGAACGGACAGAGCCGCAGACAACTGACAGCACATTGTAGGCCCGAGAAAATGCGGAGCTGGAATCTGCTGTCAGATTAAAGCCCCACGTTACAGCAAAGTAAATGCAGGGACGAGGTCCCAGACATGTGCACACTTTAGCAATCTGGTATCCATCAGCCCCCAGCATGCCTATGGAGGTTGGCATCCAATGCCAAATATAAGAGCGAGAGCAAACACAAAGAGGTCATTCTACTTAGACGCTTACGTTAAATGCCTGCGCTCTTATGTTATGGAGCTGTGAGGGATATATTTTGACAGAAGCCAATTAATTTTTCTCCAATCCATCCTTGTAAACTCAGATTCCTGAAGGTGTGTACAACTCTTTCCATTGTAGCAGACATCTTGAACATAGTATGCTGTTTGGGAGCCGTTTTTGGCTGTGCTTCGAAGATCTGATTGGTGGGGTCCTCCTCACCACCAGCTTGGTACTTGTATTACAGTGCTGACGATGAGATGCTCGAAAGAAAGAAAGACTTGTATTTATACAGCACCTTTCGTGACCTCAGGACGTCCCAAAGCGCTTTACAGCCAATGAAGTACTTTTGAAGTGTAGTAACTCTTGTAGGAAACACGACAGTCAATTTGCGCACAGCAAGGTCCCACAAATAGCAATGAGATAATGACCAGATAATCTGTTTTAATGATGTTGGTTGAGGGATAAATATTGGCCAGGACACCAGAAGTAACTCCCCTGCTCTTCTTCAAAATAGTGCCATGGGATCTTTTACGTCCACTTTAGAGAGCAGATGGTGCCTTGGTTTAACATCTCATCTGACAGACAGCACCTCCGAAAATGCTGCACTCCTTCAGTACTGTACTGTTAGCCTGTATTTTGTGCTCAAGTCTCTGGAGTGGGACTTGAACCCACGACCTTCTGACTCAGAGGCAAGGGTGCTAGCAACTGAGCCATGGCTGACACCATACAATGTGTTCTGAGAGAATCTACTGACAGGATCCACCACTTTGCCTCTTTCAAAGGACATTCTGCGCCAGCCACCTTTTTATACATGAAGGTTCCCAGGTGGTTTTTCGCTGGGAGCTTTCAACGAAGGGTAGGTGGCGGAGTGCACTTAGCTGAAAGGACCTTTCTTCAGCCATGTGGGCAGGCCCATCTTTAACACCAGGAGTGGACAGGACCTCAGCTTGAAGAGATGCACACTGATTTTAGGTGCTGTGACAGTCCCTGTGTGTAATCACCATGCATGTAGAAACTAGAATATACAGTTGGGACTGGTTTATCTGATTGGCATGGTTTTATTTTGCCCTGTAGACAATGGGCAAGCATTTCTGCAAAGTTTGGACCAAGGGTAACTTGTGCAGTTTGAAGATATTGCTAATTTTAAAATGACGCCAGCTTTTTATCTGGGCAAAGATTTTCCTGTTAATCATGAGACATGGACGAAGTCACTAGCTCCAATGAGTGATTGACGGGAGCAAAAGTAATCTCAAAGACCGTGAAATCTGAAGATGGTTTGCTCAGCATCCTCTAGTCTGCGAATGGATCTAGGCAACGCCCAAAACTGCAGCTAAACCATGTCAAGTGTACAAATAACCTCATGAATAGGATACAGAAGCCAAAGTTGCAGTTTCTCAGGGATAAATATTGGCCAGGACACCGGGAATAACCCCCCTGCTCCTTTTTGAAATAGTGCCATGGGATCTTTTACATCCATCTGAGAGGGCAGATGCGGCCTTAGTTTAACGTCCTCAACTTTATGTTCCCAAGCCTGGGTCTAGAGAAGAAACATTTGTGCCCCATATGTTATTTCTTTTCTTGCACAGAGCCAGAAAAGAACAATGTAAAGCAGGAAATAAAGAGCAAGTAAGAACCAGTACACAAAATAAAAGACAAAAAGAATAATCCTGGCAAGCCGTACAAGGCCCAGCCACATTGAGACCTGTCACGTGCATAGACTGACCATCCGACAGACTGTTACAGATATTGGGTGTTCGTGGTCTGACTGTGATGCAGGAAAGTCAGGTTATTCCTGACCGTGTTTTCTAGATAAACCACATACTCCAGTTTTGAATATTTTCATTAAATGAAAAATTACCGATCAATATTCATGTGTATATATAAATGACCTGGAAAACTATGTTCAATCATCCATTGAAATGATGGCCTTTTTTAATACTGTCCAGATTTAGCTTGGTTTTTTTTTCTCTTCTCCCCACCTCTTCTTCCCAGAGGCACAGGTCTTGATGCCTTCTGATACCCCACAAATGGCCATTATGTATGAACCTAGACAGTGGGTGTCAGTAGGCTCTTTAGTTGTGGAAAGCTTCACAGCTGAACCCAATCCTGTCCTCTCCCAGCATCCATACCATGCAGCAGGTGTCGCCGGATAGTAGTAAGGAGAGGGGACCCTATGGTATTTTCCTCTTCTTAACCCAGGAACCCTGAAGCCAACTGCAGCACCCGAGATCAGCTGACTCAGCACAAACTGGCAATTGAGCCGGGTTCCTTCATGGTCTTTAGAGCTCAGCTACTTTTTCGACAAGCTCTCACTGGGGGTAACGTTGATATCAATTAAAATGAAAATTGGTCAGGTTCTATAATGGGTGAGCCACTCTGCCAGCCCACCTCCCAAGCGGTGAAAATGACCCCAATAAATCTCTGGGGAACATAAAGAAACATAATGACCTCCATTATGTTTCTTTATGTTGCAGAAAATGCCACTTTTCCAACCTTAAATCAAATCAAATGAAACTGATCATCAAAATTCAAATCTTCCATGTCCAAGGTTTAGAAACATAAGAATATAGGAACAGGAGTAGGCCATTCAGCCCCTCAAGCCTGTTCCGCCATTCAATGAGATCATGGCTGATCTGTATCTTAACTCCATCTATCCACCTTACTTCCGTATCCTTTAATACCCTTGCCTTACAAAAATCTATCAATTTGGTTTTACAATGTAATTCGTTGATTATTTTTTAAACCGAACCAAGTGTTGCTGGTAGCCAAAACCATACAAGAGTTTCAAATTCTTGAAGTCATGTAAAGTATTTTCAGGAGTCGAAGTAACTATTTTTGGTGTTCCACTGTGAACTTTTTGAAAGTGAATATGTGTAGTTCTCTATCAGGGGGTCCAATATTCAGAGGGTCTCTGATACCTGTGTCAATATATCCAAGGCCAAGATTTCCTCTTTGCAACTGTAAACTTTATTTTCAGAAATGCGACTACAATTTCACTGCAGCGAGTGTGCAGAAGAGCTCTTCCACTCTTCTCAGTCCCTGAGCTCCAGCTCAAGGACCTGAGCTCCAAATTCGTCATTCGAAGAGCAAGACATGTTCCTGAAGGGATTCGCAAAATTTCACATGTTCCCCCCCGCCCCCCGAAGATTTATTGGAGTTATTAAAAAATAACCCTGGTGTGACTGTGTTCTAAACAAGCCAGGGCCTCTCAAAATGGCTGCAGTCAGACACATGGCCAAAGGCCTGCAGCATTTGAAACTGGACACCTTTCCACAAGGGCAGACAGGGATTTTTTTTGAACAATGCAGGGAGACAAGCAGTTGCATTCACGCCCTGAGGCAAGCCATCAGAAGTAATCCCACCTAAGGTGAACCATCAAGGAACATTCAGGAACAATGGAAAGCAGTTATGGAACTCATCAGTACAGATACCGGCCATTATGTAAATGGACCAGAGATTGGGGTCCTTTGTCTTACGTTTTCATGCTCAAATCGAACAATGGAGCAAGCTGATGAGGCACGAAAAAAAAAACCTGATACCGGGAGGATATAATTGGGGCTTCCCAGAATCTCTCTCTCTCTTCTCTTCGCCTCTTGGCCCGGTGTCCTGTCTGCCTGCTAGCAACTAAGAAGGAAGGCCATCCAGTAAACCTCGCAACCACATGTCGACAGCAGCAGCAGGGCACAGGGGCCAGGCCTTTTCATCTGTTTCACCGGTGAGCATTAATTTTCTGGCCGCCACAAGACAACCTAGCATAGGTGTAAGGGTGGGAGTTAAAGGGGTATTGCTAAAATTGTGATTTTAGAATTTTCCCTTGATGTGTCCATTTCTTCCACCCCGTTAAATGTAAGACTGTATTGTATCCATAGCGATTTCTTTTTTTTTATCTTCTGTATAATACTGTTTACCTTGTAGTTTTAGTTTTCTTATTAATAAACATTGGTTTTCCTTGTACCAATCCACTGGTCTGTTCGCCTGTCCTTGTTACCACTCGATAAGTCCTCAGCTCAGAATCAGGAAGGGGAAAGCGATTCGCAACCGCACAGCGGGCAGAGCAGCACAGGAAAAACATAACTGGCTGACCTATTATAAGCCCGAGAAACAGTAAAAACCCCTTACATTCCCCACCTTTCATGTGCTGTTGAGGCTAGGGGGTCAATTGAAAATTTCAAAACTGAGATTGATAGATTTTTAACAGGCAAGGTATTAAGGGTTACGGAGCTAAGGCAGGTAGATTGAGTTGAGATACAGATCTGCCATGATCTAATTGAATGGCAGAACAGACTCGAGGGGCTGAATTGACTACTCCTGTTCCTTTGTTCCTATGTTGATATAAGGATAAGAATTTATTTTTGGTTGTGTTATATTTGTATTAATGGCAAATTACCTTTGCATGATGCAGACTGTTGAAAAGGAACAGTCCAACTTCAAAAATAATGCTGCTTGTAATTTAGATCCATACGAATACTAAAATATCTACTATCCAAACTATGACGTATGCAGACAGCTCAGAATTGAATTACACAGTGATGTTCCTGCATGTCAGCCTGCTACATAATCACATTACACATATGGCTGTGAGATGTTCCTAAGGAAAGCGAAGAGAACCATGTTATCATTCAGTATTGAATTGCCCGATAGAAACTTTTCCTGCCTTTGCAACTTAGAGGAAGTGTCATAACAACAACAACTTGCATTCATATAGTGCCTTTAACATAATAAAACGTCCCAAGACGCTTGACAGGAGTGTTATCAAACAAAATTTGACACTAAGCCACATAAGGCGATATTAGGATAGGTGACCAAAAGCTTGGTCAAAGCAGTAGGTTTTAAGGAGTGTCTTAAAGCAGGAGAGAGGCGGAGAGGTTTAGGGAGGGAATATATAAAAAGGGTTACTGTGCACAGTCCTATCACCTTTCAAAAGATCACAATAGTTACGATGAGGATGTCCATTCTGCCCGTCTTCATTCATTCATCCAGAGAGATCCTAACATTAATACCCACCCCCCTCCCTCCACCCCTGCCCTTAGCGTGCAATTGTTCATAAATAAGGCCTTGGTTGTTTTTTTAAAATTTGTTCTTGGGATGTGGGTGATGCCGGCAAGGCTGTATCTATTGCTCATCCCAAGTTGCCCTGAGGAGAAGGTGGTGGGCCTCCTCCTTCAACCTGATGTGATGTCCAAGTCAGGATGGTGTGTGGCTTGGAGGGGAACTTGGAGTTAATGGTGTTCCTACGACATCGCTGCTCTTGTCCTTCTCGGTGGGAGAGGTCACAGGGGAGAGAGGTTCTGTTGAAGTAACCTTGGTGAGTTGCTGTAGTGCTTTGTGTAGATCATGCCTACTGCAGCCACAGTGTGCCAGTGGTGGAGGGGGTCGATATTGAGTCCAGTGACAGGGGCACCATTCAAGAAAATCGCTCAGTCCAAGGATAGTGGTGATCTTCTTGAGATATGCTGCGGCTGCACCAATCTGGGTGAGTGGTGAGTATTCCATCGGCTGAATTGAGCCTTGTAGATGGAAGATAGGCTTAAGAGGTCAAGAGGTGAACCATGCGTCACAGAGTACCTAGCCTCTGCTGTTGATATGGCTGATCAAGTTAAGCTTTTGGTCAATAGTGAACCCCAAGATATTGATTGGCGGAACTCAGCAACGGTGCATTGAAGGGCAAGGGGAGATGGCTGGGCTTTCTCTTGTTTACCTGAAACTTAAGTGCCACAAATGTTTCCTGTCACTTGCAAGCCCAAGCCTGGGTGTTATCCAGGTGCTGCTGTAGGCTGGCATGTGTTGCTTCATTATCGGTTGAGTTGTGAATGGAGCTGTGGAATCATCAGCAAACAGCCCCACTCTTGGCCTTACGTCAGAGGGAAGATCAGTGATGAAGCAGTTGAAGATGGTTGGGCTGAAGATGCTTCCCCAAGGAACACCTGCAGTCTTGGGGCTGCAATAACTGGCTTACATCAACCACAACCATCTTCCTTCGTGTCAGGTATGACTCCAGCCTCCAGAGGGCTTTGTGCTTGACCCCCATAGACCTCAGTTTTGCTCGGGTTCCTCGGTGCCATACTCGGTCGAATGCTGCCTTGATGTTGAGGACAGCCGCTCTCACCTCTCGTCTTGTATTCAGCTCTTGTGTCCAAGTCTACATTAAGTCTGTGATGCGGTCTGGAGCTGAGTGTTTCTGGTAGGAAAGAACAGAACGCCGGTGAGTAGGTTACTAATGAGTAGGTCTAATTGATGCCTCTGCTCCTCTCTCTGGAAATTTATTCCACACGTTGACTCCTCTTTGACTCTAGTATAGATAACGGGATGAAAGTCTCTTCTCTCTGCTAGTTGAGTCCTATATGAAATGAGTTTGTGAAGTCTCAACCCACCTCAGTCAGTAAGAGTCCACAGTATTGAACTGCCCCCAATTCGATATTAACACCCTCACTTAGAAACTTCGCAAGGATGGCTGGTGGTATTGGAGTTACGTTACACAATTTAACAAACCAGAGGGAGTTTTACTCTGCAGCTCTACGTCTGACGTGGGAGTGTTTGTTAGTGACACAGCGGAAAATCTGAAAAATATTCCTAACATCCTTCACCTTGTTGCACACTAAATTCACACACACGGAGGGAAAAGGTCACTCACTTGTAAGAATAAGAAATAACTGACAAGCCACCTAGGATACCATCGAAGGAGCTTGGTTACCATCCAAATGGGAACAAACAATCCCCATTATCCAATTATGGATAAATTAACATCTTAATTCACAAAAATCAATACATATGCTGTGACCTATGGAGTTAAAGGAAAACCTTTTAAGGTCCACAGTGTGCATGGACCTTTTCTTGCTTCCTATTATTAATAGGATCCTTGTTTATTTAACATACTATTTAGAAATGTTTAAAACCTTTTTTATATTATATTCTAACAAAATCTCAACCCCATAAAAAAAACCTTAAATGTTTACCAAACTACAAGTGTCAAAAATGCAGTTTATTTTCATAGGAACATAGGAATATCGGAACAGGAGTAGGCCATTCAGCCCCTCGAGCCTGCTCCGCCATTTGATAAGATCATGGCTGATCTGTGATCTAACTCCATATACCTGCCTTTGGCCCATATCCCTTAATACCTTTGGTTGCCAAAAAGCTATCTATCTCAGATTTAAATTCAGCAATTGAGCTAGTATCAATTGCCGTTATGCTAAATCTAATCCTGTGTTTTTTAAATATAAAGAATATACAAGAACTTACTGGCTAAATACAGCGAAAACAATATTAACATATACATTCAAACTGTTCGAAAGATAATATTCATACATTAAATCATGGATCGTGAATGTCGCATTTTCCACTGGGGGATGGAAGCACAGACAGTAACTGAAGCAGTAGTTTGGAACATCCATTAGCAGTTTTAATCATACATGCCGCTATCACAAAGGCATTTGTTGTCTTTCACTCCACTGTCTGCTGATGCTGCTTAAGGCCAGCTGTTTTGTCAGGTCATCCAGCCTTGTGGGAAATTAAAATTCAATCAAATCCACTAGATGTATGGGTCTAGACAGAGATATTGATTACTGATTGCCTTGCAAACTGTAACTCATACAATCTGCTTTATCAGCTAGCAGATCCTGCAGCCACTTCCCAGCACCCGTTTCTACTGGGCAGTATTTCCAGTACTCCAAGTGGCAGCTCTGGGGGACCGGGCAATACAGCAGTTTAGATACTTGCTTTTCTCCCCTGGGACCTGGATTCAAATCCAAGCCCAGACCAATAGGATGAAAGTCCCCCCGCACCCCCACCCCCCGCCCCAGCTGTAAGGGTCTTCTTATGTGAAATGAGTTTGGCAGTGTCAAACCAGTCCTCAGTGGGCAAAGGACCCACAACACAAAACTGCACCTAAATAGACCACAGCATTCAGGTTAGCTGGTGTGGGAAATAGAATTGTGTTTTACTGTTTCTGTTGTAATACTTTTAATTTTGCTGGGGGCTCACGGGCTCATTGTTTGGGTAGAGTAGAGGGAGCTTGGTTCTGCATCTAACTGTTTGGAATGCAAGGTGGTTTGGTTTGGAATGGATTGGGCTGATTGTTTTCTCTGTAGCCTGTCCTTACTCATGGCCTCTCTCTTCAGATCTCTCATGACCTGCACTGATCCAAGGTTCTGTGCTCCAGGCCCCTATATACCACACTGACTCAATAGTTTCACTCTCCCAAGACTTTTGCATCCTGCACTGATCTATGGCTTCTCTCTCCATAGCTCTCATACCACGCATTGAATTGCAACAGTTCTCTTTTTGTACCCTTTAGCCTAAATTCTCCTTGGCATCTTTCTCCAGGTTTCTATGCAACGTGTACTTTTTCAAGACATGTCTTTCCTTTTCCCCGAAGTACTCTACGCTGTCTGGTGATGCCTCCCTTCATCCTTGGTACCTTACACGGTCTTACCCTTTTTTCAGCAGTGTCTCTCTCCATGTTGTTTGTACGACTGAGTGGAATTCCTCTCCACAGCCTTTACTATTCTGCATCAATCCCTCTTTGTGTCATCCACAGTCTGATCTTATCTCTAGCAGGTCCTATTATTGGGCCAGAATTTGCTGTCAAAATAACAGTGAGGCTAATGGCACGCGCTGTTATTTATGGGTAAATGGCACAGCAACTTCAGGCGAGGGGCAGGCGCGGGGTTAAACTCAAATATCCTAAAAGTTGCTGTCCAATATACGCTGCTCCACCATAGCTTTGCAAAAACACCATCTCACCCTTAGCCTGCCTGTTTTTTCTTCGGAACATGCTGTATTAAACTCGCCACAGGAAGTTAAGTCTTGTCATTACAAGCGTAAGTACCCTTATAACGACATGATAAGTGTTAATGACTGTCAATCAACCTCTCTGGCACCCAAAATTAACTATTACAAGTGTGGAGTCTCATTCCTTCAGGTTTTGAGTTTTTCGGGGAGATTTTAAAAATGTCAAATTTTAAATTTAATTTTTCTTTCTTATTTTTCCTTTCTGTATCTTTTTTTTTCTCTCTCTCTCCGAATCCAATCTTTCTTTCCTTCTCTTTATTTTTCTTTCTGTACCTGATTTGACGTTGCATTCACCCCCTTTAATTCACACTCCTTCTAAGTCCTTCCTGTGTTTATTTCCCAATCTTTAAATCTGATTGGTTACGGAGATACCCGGTTGACTGCCCTGTTCGCTCAGGTCCCAGATGCCCGGTTTCCCTCGCACTTTGTCAGCTCGCACTTTGTGGGCAAAATATTTTTGAGCTGAAGGTTGCAGGGGCAAGTCTAACTAACGGCAGACCTGTTAGGTGCCCCCGCTACAGCAAATTCTGGCCCATTATGTTTTCTAGTAGTCTCTTGTCAACTGCTGACTCACCTTCCAGATTATCCTCAGGCCCCCAGAATACTTAATTTAGACACTTTT
This sequence comes from Heptranchias perlo, assembly GCF_035084215.1. Classification (NCBI taxonomy): domain Eukaryota; kingdom Metazoa; phylum Chordata; class Chondrichthyes; order Hexanchiformes; family Hexanchidae; genus Heptranchias; species Heptranchias perlo. The sequence continues at coordinate 133,198,927 of NC_090327.1, read as the reverse complement.
CTCTCTCCGGGTCCCTCCAGAGACTCCTGTCAAATTTCCAGGAACAGGACCCCCCCCCAGTGAAATGTTCAAGTTACTTAGTCCCAGCTGCTCTTTAAAACCCCCTGCGCACTGCTGAACACACAGAGACAACGTGGGAATATTCCAGTTATAGGATGGGAAAGATAAAAGAATTTAGTACAAAAGACAGCACTATAATGCACAACTATAGTCATACAGAGGAAAACTAGCAAATTATGAACACGATACAGTGAGGTTCAAAAGATTCCAGCCACCTTTACTTTCCCAGCTAGTTATCTTCAACATGCAGTGTGCAACCAGTATGGAGTTTGAAGAAGATGGAAAGTTAATGTTTTTCTAACATGTATATATTTATTTAAGAGGCATCAGCATCTTTTTGCTGATCACTATCTAGTACAAGTGTGTAAACATCAGGTGAACGATCAGGCATGGCAGTATTATCACCTACAGCTGAATAGCCTGCTACCACTCACCGTCTAGACTTACACATGAGAATGACCACTCGGGTGAGAAGCAGGAAGTGGATGATGCCTATGAGACTTTACGCTAACAAGAGTCAGCACTTGCAAGAGAAGAGGGGAGAAAACTGGATGAGAGAAATGGATTAATTAGCTGGAAAAGAAAGTGCCTTAAAAAGCACTGGATACATTCTATGAACTTAGCGACATAAACTTGCACCTTATATAGTGACTTTAATGCAGAAAAATGTCCCGAAAGCGCTTCACAGAGGTACAACCAGAAAGAAAAATGACGCTGAGCCAAAGAAGGAGATATTAGGAGGACTGATCAAAAGCTTGATCAATGAAGTAGGTTTTAAGGAGGGTCTTAAAGGAGGAGAGAGAGGTGGAGAGGTTAAGGGAGGGGGTTCTAGGTGGCTGAACAAAGAGTTTGGAGTGGGGTTGTAGGTCCGTTAGGAGATTAGGGAGATAGGGAAGGGTGTAAACATTGAGATTATCATCAACTCCTGACAATTGTGAATACTTTGCCAGAATTACGATATCAATAAATGTAAAAGTTCAGCTGACAGTGCAAGTGGATGCAGCACAAGCCTAGAATCTGGAGAGATGAGTAAGCATCAATATCAGATTTACATCACACTGTGCTGGGGGCGGGTACTAGTCTGTTCTGACTAGGGCTGGCACTTGGACATCTCTCTGAAAACCCCTGCCTTGAATTCTTTTCAAACCACAGTAAAAGCTGCAGCTCAAAGGTGGGAGATTTTAGACTTCACCAGATTCAAATCACTCTAGGTTTTGTGTGTTTTCCTATTAAAAAAAGGAAGGGATAGAAGAGTCATGAAGAAAGAACTTGCATTTATATAGCGCCTTTCATGACCTCAAGATATCCCAAAGTGCTTCACAGCCAGTAAAGTTGTTTTTTTGAAGTGCAGTAACTGTTGTAATGTGGGAAACATACAGCAAGGTCCCACAAACAACAATGAGATAAATGACCAATTAAACTGTTTAAGTGATGTTGACTAAGGGATAAATATTGGTCAGGACACGGGGTAAAGCTCCCCTACTCTTCTTTGAATAGTGCCGTTGAATCTTTTACGTCCACCTGAGAGGCAGACGGGGGCCTGGGTTTAAATTCTCATCCGAAAGAGCAAAGCCCTGACATGATAATGTCGTCGCAGCTTGTGTTTCAGGTCAGTATTAGAACCCCAGATATCAATTTCTATGGCGGTGCTCCTGACCAAATTTATGTCCTGCTGCCAGCTAAGCTGCACATTTTGTTACCAATTCTGTCCCACTTACCACCACTGTAATTCTTTATGTTGACAGTACTTTATCGCCTTATATCCCAATTTCAGACAAATTTGTTAACACATTTGTTACTAATATCACACAGCAAATATCAATTGCCACAACACCAAATAATGGTCCTATTTTATGCTACAAAATAAAAAAAACACATTTTCAGTTTCTACAGTAAATTTTCCAGTCACCATAACCTAGATACGAATATTATCTTTCAGTTTAAATGTATATGAGTGGTGCAGGAAACTGAGACTGGAAAAATCAGGGGAGATGGCTGTTACTGACCTCTGCCCACTCTGCACTACACTTGATCTCCCAGCCAACCCAAACTGCTCTTGCACAAAACTCGTGAGAGCTTCATTGTGATATGTTAGTGTAAGGTAATGCGATGGACTGAGCACAGACGTGAGTCATTGCTTTTTCTCACTGGGATTAAACTGTGCATCCAAATTGCCCAAATAAAAAGTGAGGTGAGGGTCAGACATGTCCCGCACTGACAGACAGTCGGTGTTTAGAGGGAGACTTTAAAGGAGTGTTTTTATTTGGAACATATACTGAAGTGGTCTGGGCTCGTGAGAGCTGAATTTGTCATCGTTTTTTTTTGGCCAGTATGCTCATTTTGGGAAATTGTTGTCTGCAAGATCTTTCATTATTTCAATTAAAAATCTGTATGTGGGAATTCTAATGGCTCTTCTCTATTTTATGTTATTTGGAGGAGGTGGAAGATGAAAGAAGGGATGCAAGGCGGGCTCAATTGCACAGGAGTAGGACTGCACTTACCCAGGCGGCCATGTGGAAATGCTTGAGTGAAGCCTCCTTCGCAGGCTCCGATTCACCGAGGGAGGCAGTGGCAGAGTTCTGCCGTCAACTCAGATCTGACCTGCAGACAACCTGCTTCACAGAGATGACGTTTTCAGTAGTAGCCAAGGCCACCGCAGCCTGAACTTGTACGCCTCAGGCTCATTCCAAGTTATCACTGGGAACATCAGAAACATCAGTCAAGCAGGTGACAGGTGCCCTGTTCATCGTTATTTCATCATTTTGACCCCGGAAGCCATGCAGCACAATGAGATGGCCTTGTAATTTTTTTGTATCATGGCATGTCTCAAAGTCCCACATAGGGCAGCAGAAATCTGGAATTCTCTCCCCCAAAAGGCTGTAGATGCTGGGACAATTGGAGTTTTCGAGGCTAAGATCGATATATTTTTGTTAGGTAACGGATACAGAGCTAAGACAGGTAAGTGGAGTTGAGGTACAGATCAGCCATGAATCGCAGAGCAGGCTCGAGGAGCTGACTGGCCTTCTCCTGCTCCTACGTTCAGGGAATTATTGATGGTACTCAAGGCTGTTCAGGACACCACATGCAACCTGATGGCCTTTACAGCCTGAAAAGGGTTCCACGTCAACAGTGTGGAGGTGGTCAGTGAGCAGCAACACAGGAGCATTCAGGGGAATGCCTGCCTCCCAGGCAGCAGTCGTGACCCCTTAATTTTAAGACAGTTTTCTGTTCCTGAACTTTTCGAAGAAGATGCACACGGTAAGCATGGCGTCATGATACTACTGAGCCATGAGCAGCAGCTGCGCAAAGATACAATGAAGCCCATGCAACCAACAGATGCATTATAGAACACATCTTGGATCAGCACTTGGATCAGCACTTCAGATACCTGGACAGATCAGAGAGGTCTTGCAATAGACCCCTGCCAAGGTGTCCAAAATTATGGAAGGCACTCCCTGAAAAGGTGGTGGAAGCAGATGCAACAATAACTTTCAAAAGGGAATTGGATAAATGCTTGAAAAAGAGAAACTTGTAGGGAAAGAGCAGGGGAGTGGGACTAATTGGATAGCTCTTACAAAGAGTCGACACAGACACGATGGGCCGAATGGCCTCCTTCTCTGCTGAATGATTCTATGATCATTGTAGTCTGCTGCATTCTGCACAATTTGTTAGGCCATCTAACAATGGACTAGATGCAGGAGGAGAAGGTCCACACACAAAGCCAAGGTCAGAGCAAGATACTGATGATCAGCCAGAAGATAGCCCTGCTGAAACGCCTTTGCACCAAGACAGCAAGAATCACATGGCAGGATCTCATAGACAAGACTTGCAGCTAAAAGCCACAACTGCCCAATGCAATAACAGTCCTCTCCGCATGTGCAGAACGCAGTGGCCAAATGCCTCTACACTGACTCCCATGGATCTCAATCCTCTAACCTGCTAATGCTTGATTCTACACTTGCAGCAGTGTGAACATACATAGGAGGGTGTCCCACTGTGCTTTCCGTACGTCTGGCGAAGTTTCGCTGGTGGCAGAGGGAGCTGCTGCAGAGTGCAAAGTTACGATGGTGGAGGTTGGATCTATAAATTAGTTTATGTGTAAAAGTTCAAAGTAAATTATATCAACTGAGTATTGCACAGAGAAAAAGCAAGAAAATAATGCCCTAATTAAGCGTGTCTTATTCAGAGACACAATAAAAATGAGGAAATTCTTCCAAAATTTAACAGAAACAGAAACTTCCTGGGGAAATTTAATTTTGTTTGTGATTTGAGTTCAAGTGAGGGAAGTGTGAGTTTGTGGAGCAGGATTTAAATTCAGAAAAGCATGATTGGGCCACATGACATACGCAGGGATTAAATATTGTTAAATTCAAGAATTCCTGCTCCAAATAATACAGGCAGCATATTGGTGAGGCAGCTTTCACCAACCGTGACAATTTGATCTTTCCTCCCAGATTGTCCGGCAGTCTCCCGGAATTGAGCTGCTAGCGACCCGGGAGAGAAGTACTTTGCATTCACAGGTCGTGGAACTTTGCGCCTGCGTGCCTAAGCCGTCCCGACTTTCCCGTCTTCGCCATCATAAGAGGAGGCTGTCTCAGCCATTCACCGTCTCCCAGAAGCAGTCTGGAATTTCTTCGTAGCAGGTTCCCCCACCCACCCCATGATCTCGTGCTTCCAGCAAAGTTACAGCATAGAGCAGGACCAGCCATGAGGAAATTCCCTGCCTGAGAATTTCCAACCCGTTCGCTCTTCCCAAAAAAATCCAGGCTGCCACATTCACAATCGGGCCATTGGGGATCAGGATCATCGTTTGAATTGGTAAGAGCGGGTGAGGAGGGGCAACAGACAACGTGTCCTTTAAATGTGACCTGGTCTCCATTGACGGAAGGAGGGAAGGAGGGTGTGTAGCCACTGGCTGCAGCCCCTGGGTGGGCTAACCCAGCCCCTGGGAGAGGGGCAGTTCATGTCGGCCTGTGCTGTGCCCTGTTGTATAATGTGTTTTATTATCGGAGTCAGACAGCTTTGGTGCTTCTCCCTGAGGACTGAGTCTCACCTCCTTGTAACTGGGTTTCTGTGGTAGGGTGTGGAAGCCAGCGAGTTGAATTAGGTTCGGTTTTGTTTTTTTAAATTATTTTTATAACTTGCTGTGTATTGTGAAAATTCATAAAATTGCACGAAAACTTTGATTCGAAGTTGCTTATATCGATGGTGTTTTTGTACAAGCAGTGGAATTTACTTGGTGTTTCTCACTGCGGTCGATGCTGTAGAAACATCACGGGGGTAGTTTTTATTTACTTAAAAATGACTTATCCTTAAATCTTTCAATTCTTCTGTGTTCTTTCTTTGATTTCTAAATTATGATGTAATTCATCTCACTGAAATCTTTGTATTCCACAAAACGGAAAGGGTACTATAGTGTGGTGGTTATGTTATTGCACTAGTGATCGACTAATAATCCAGTTCAAATTCCACCATGGCGGTTTGAGAGTTTGAATTCAGTTTAAAAGAAAATCTGGAAATAAAAAGCTGACATCAGTAAAAGTGACCATGAAGCTGTCGGATTGTTGTGAAAACCCAACTGGTTCACTCATGTCCTTGCCCAGACTGTCCTATATGTGACTCCAATGTGGTTGACTCTTAACTGCTCTCTGAAGTGGCCTAGCAAGCCACTCAGTCAGGGCAACTAGCGATGGGCAAGAATGTAAAATACAAATTTATGTAATGAAATGTAATGTACCTGTAATGAATCTGTAATCAATAAACTGTATTGATTGTAATGCAATGAGGCACCCTAGAGTGACATGAACTGTAATTATATACGACATGGACATGGACATGTTGGGCCGAAGGGCCTGTTTCCATGTTGTAACTTCTATGATGCGTAACTGTATTGTTGGAAGCATATTTGAACTGTACTTTATGTATCTTGCAAATTGTATAATCTGTATTGTGTACGTTTGAAATGTGATATGACAACTGTATTGTTACAAATTTCATGAATAAAGTATATTTTTTGGAAAAAAAATTAATTAATGTCGGTCTTGCCAGCGATGCCCACATCCTGAGAATGAATTTTTTAAAAAGACAAATATTTTGTTCGGTCCTTGGTGATACTAAGTCACTCAACTAAGGTAAATGCAAGCAGTGGGCAAATGTCACGCATCCATTGTCATGTGATCAAGCACCACGTGATCGAATGCCAAGTGATCAAATATCCCATGATCAAACCTCCAGGAGTATGTCCAATCAGAGTTGGCAACCCTATGTGCAGCTGAAGAAGTAGGTGAGTTGGTTCTCTGGCCAGCAGGTTCCCACTCCTCTGCTACCACCACATTACTGCTCACTCATGCTCTCTAATTCATCTGTTGCACCTTCCTTAACTCGACTATCTAATTGCCTCGGGGTGGGTGTGCCTGTGCTAGTACTTGCTTTTGATGAAGTGGTTGCTGCAGGATGCTGCAGTGTGGGCTTATATATACCAGGCTCCGAGAAGCATGCAGGCTCAGTTGTATTTTTGATAAGAGAGAGAGGAAACTCTTTGCGGCATGCATAATTTGCCCACCTACTTGAAATACAGATTAAACTTGTCTTGGCGGACTTCCTGGGCCGAATTGCCTTTTTCTCATCTGCTCCCACATCCTTTGGCTGTTTGACACAGCATTTACCCCACCCAGAACGTACTACCGAGCAAACTATACAGCTCTCCTGCAGGAGGGGTGCCCTGGAGACTGAAAAAGGCCATCTTCCTATGCTGCATTTCTTTCAGAAGTTCGTACAAAGCGACATCTGAAAATGGAGGCGATGTGCCTTGTTGGCCAATCCTTTAGAATTTCTGCTCACCAACAAGCAGGCAGTCCTTTAAATAACCTATAAGAGCTGTAGCTACACATTATTTCCCCCTCCCTGTTGATGGTAAGCTCGCGCCAGCAGGCCCAATCCGGGCTAGGAACTTAAAGTGAATACATAATGAGGCCGGCCTGGGGAAATCCCACAAGGTGGGCCCAGTGCTGTGTTGGGGATATCACCGCTCACCAGTTCTGTCACTTTAGCATCAGGACTGGAAATCTTGCCCTGTTGTCCATCAAACTTCCAAATCTTACATTTGTTTAGGGGACAATGTGCATTTCATGATGTTTCAATTTAAATACGTTTCACTTTTCACAAAGGCAAGCTTTGGGGTCTCTTGTGGCTGCAACCTGAACATCAAAATTGGTGGCTTGTTAGCAGTTAACAAACAGCCCATCAGTACTATAGTTTCAGGATTTCCCCTGGCCTTTGATAGAACACAAGGCATTGTGAAAAATTAGGAGAACATGTGTTAAAACATGAGGTACAAGCCTGACAAATCCAGTTAACTATTTGCCCTAGGTAGTGACCTGGAAGGGGATCAGAAGCCCAGTAGATAGTAATTACAACACTTGGAGAAAAGAGCAGCCTCAGACTCCCCAAACAACAGTAGAGATCCTGAGAATGGAATCTTTTTGAAACCCTCCAAGCAGTTTATGCAGATAGGTCACGTCAGGAATTTAATGTGGATCAATGTCATATCCCTGTTACTCTGCTCCTCAGAGCAAGAAAACCATCAGAGGCAAAACTGCAAAGTTCACAGAGCTGCCACAGTGCCATCATAGGCACCAAGGCACCCCTTGCTAAAGGGTTTTGATCGATGCCCCTGACCTCTGAATTCAGGAGGCTGCAGATACAAACAACTCAGCCAGTACATTACAGGTGGCATCTGCTCTTTTGGGTCAGGGCAGTGATGGGCTGACCACTTAGTCCACCGGTGCGGGCCAGTAATATGGTTTTGGCTATTGCTAAACTGTGTGAATCTTCCCCAGACTGGCAGAGTCACAAATGCGAGTTTGCACTAACTGCACGTGCGAAAAGAGGTGCAGTTGTTTTAAGGTCATCTTTGCTACTTCACAGCAACTACTCCTGAAACTATCTTACAGAATAAACAGGGAAATTCAGCAACAAGGGAACTGGCATAGTTACTGAAGCAACTCCATTGGAAGTGATTCTATGGTATAAATAATATAATACACACTGGGACAGGAAACATGAAATGTGGATACAGAATAAATGAAAAAGTGAAAAGGAAAAGGATCTAGTGTGATTATTGACCATTCACAGAGAGCAATGTGAAATTTTCCCACAGAATAGGTTTGAAAGTAGAAGTTACTTTAGGTGTTTTTCTGGTATAGTATCACGAGTTTAAAAAAAAGACACATGGATGAAACGTGGTTAATATGCTAAATGGACGTTTTATTCCCCCAAAGAGTAAACAATAAGGATTCATTAGCTTGTCCAGTTAATCGATAACACCTCGTACCCATTGCATTAGAAAGTCCTTCGACCTTTGTCTGTCTATGAAGAAGGAGATAAGAAGAGAGACACAGAAGCACAGGAAGAGAGTGGCTTTTTGAAACGTTCAGGAAAGGAAAGCCAAAGACAGCAATTCGGAGGAAATTTGGAGGCGAGAAAGGGAGAGGGGGCACAGCCGCAGGATAAGGGGTCGGCCATTTAAGACTGAGATGAGGAGGAATTTCTCCACTCAGGGCTGTGAATCTTTGGAATTATCTACCCCAGAGGGCTATGGATGCTGAGTCGTTGAATCTGTTCAAGGCTGAGATGGATAGATTTTTGGACTCTAGGGGAATCAAGGGATATGGGGATCGGGTGGGAAAGTCGAGTTGAGGTCGAAGATCAGCCATGATCTTATTGAATGGCAGAGCAGGCTTAAGGGGCCGTATGGCCTACTCCTGCTCCTATTTCTTATGTTCTTATGAAACAAGGCTGTAAGGGCAGTCAGGCTTTAAACAGAGAGCTGTGGAAACTTTAGGCAGGCTCAGAAAGTCATAGGTACTGGAGGAACTGTTAGAATACATCTTGTTTAAGTCAAGTAAGGTGGAAAAGTATAGCTTATTCTTCATTTGATTCATTATGCAAAGGTGGGTTGTATTGTTTGAATTAAGTGAGTCCAATTATAACTACTGTTCTTTATGTTCACCTTACCGCGAAATAACAGATTTACTAGAATGATTCCAGAGATGATGGACTTTCGTTACGTGGATAGACTGGAGAAGCTGGGGTTGTTCTCCTTGGAACAGAGAAGGTTGAGAAGAGATTTGATAGAGGTGTTCAAAATCATGAAGGGTCTAGGCAGAGTAGATAGAGAGAAACTGTTCCCATTGGCGGAAGGGTCAAGAACCAGAGGACATAGATTTAAGGTGATTGGCAAAAGAACCAAAGGTGACACGAGGAAAAAAAATTTTACACAGCGAGTGGTTAGGATCCGGAATGCACTGCCCGAGGGGGTGGTGGAGGCAGATTCAATCGTGGCTTTCAAAAGGGAACTGGATAAGTAGTTGAAAGGAAAAAATTTGCAGGTCCATGGGGATAGGGTGGGGGAGTGGGACTAGCTGAATTGCTCTTGCAGAGAGCCGGAACAGACTCGATGGGCTGAATGGCCTCCTTCCACGTTGTAACCTTTCTATGATTCTATGATTCTATAAAGCAGCTTATTGAAGTGTATCAGGCTTTGTCTCACCAAGTGTTTGCCTTTGGAGAGAATGAAGAAATATATATATGAAAGGAACAAATGTCTGGTCCAGATCACAAGGGGATGCTATTGTTACATCCTTGGGTTGTGCTATCCTACAAGTAAATACAGGGCAGTATGAGTCAACTCCCATAAAAGTAAGATGCTCAGACCCTTTACAGGAGCCACTTAACCCGAGAAGGTATCAACGGCATACCTGAATTTGTAACAAGGCTAATAACACATTAATGTCCATCTTAAGGGCAATTTATGAGTCAACAGAAGTCATTCTAACCCTGTTTAAATCAACAGTAATGTAATATTTGGGATACTAAGTGCAAATTTGGACACATTACTTTCAAAAGAACACTTCTTGGAGACAATGCAAAGAATAGTGACATGGGTAAATATAGGACTTAAAACTCCAAAGTTATGAAGAGGCTCAAAGAACTGTGTTCATTTTTATTGGGGTAAAGAAGAGTAAGATGATGTCGTTAAAATCCATGTCTTTAAAAAGCTGACAGCACAGCTAATGTAGAGGCAAACAAGACTTTTTTCTCTCCTCCAGCTTTCCTCTGAATTGCTCTCTTTGGCTTTCCTTTCCTGAACGTGATGGCTGACAGAAATTTTGTTGCAGGAGGAATTTTGTTCAGCCAGTGATGCCTGTGCTAGCTCCAATTAGAGATATCAGGGTAGATGCTCCTCTTTGACACCCAGGTGTGGGAGCTTGGTGGGGCAGGGAGCACTGAACACAGATTCGGGCACAAGCTGCTCGTGATTTTCCATCCATGACACCTCAGTTGCTAATGGCAACGCCTGGTGTAATACTGAGCCACACAGAGCAGAAAGGTTGGACAGAAAAATCACCCAGAGCCACCCTGACCTTTATGCTCAAATTCCCAATTTTCCCATCATGTAAAGCTCTGCACTGGGAATGATAATTCGTAAATTCTAACCCTTTATTCTGAAACTGTGGCAAACTTGCAGCAATGTCTAGAAATGTGTTGTAAATTGGATAGCCCAGTGGTGAAGGATGGAATACTAGAGCCTGGTCTTCAGTTGCTTCCAATCCTTTATTCACTGAGATTCATCTTATAGGCACCCCACACCCTAGATAAGCTCTCCTATAAATGGATACAAGAGAGTCCCCAATTGATGCACACCACCTGAATACAATTAACACTAATTGATATAAATCACATGATACAATTAACAGCGCTCTGGAGCATTATGCTGCTCAGTAATGAGTTTCTTATTCATCAACAGCTCGGACAGTAGGTGTAAGTCAGGCTCAAGAGTATCCAAAGGTGTCTCGTTATAATCTATATTTAAAGGTTTAATCGACCTTTTGCAACAAGTTTACATTGTAACTTTAGATATCTAGTTAAGTGATAGTAAAGGTGCTTCTGCATCTCAGTTTCACAGTAATAGTAATGATACTTGAGCCACCTCAAACTATTTCATCAAATGAATTACTTTTGATATGCTGTCAGAACATCCTGCCAGCCTAATCTTTTCCCCCTTATTTATAGCTTTGGGTGTATTTTTGTGCTCATCAAGGGGAAGGAGGTGAGTACCGGAGAATGGAACACTTTTCTCTTTCTAAAGGCACTTTTACATTGAGAGACTGCTGTCAATGGAAGATCTGTAGTTATCCTAATGAATCCCACTCTGTAGTTTAAAGGTGGTGATTCCGCAACAGCTGAAACTGGGTGCTGAAGGTGGAAAGTATTCCATTCCTCCAGCACTGATGGACCTGTCCTTGGTGGCGCTTAAATAGAGACCCACACCTCTGCTTGTGGTGAATGGTGCAACTGCTTCTCAAAAAAAAATCTTCCCAATAGAGGAAAGAACATGCTTCTTCAACAACCTCAGGACATCCCAATGCACTTTACAGCCAATGAAGTGCTTTTGAAGTGTATTGTAAACAATTTTACAACACCAAGTTATAGTCCAGCAATTTTATTTTAAATTCACAAGCTTTCGGAGATTTTCTCCTTCCTCAGGCAAATGTTTCAAGATCTCCTTGAAGCCTACGCATTTATACATATTGAACAATAATACATGGTGTTTATTGTTCAATGTATTATTGTTCAATATGTATAAATGCGTAGGCTTCAAGGAGATCTTGAAACATTTGCCTGAGGAAGGAGAAAATCTCCGAAAGCTTGTGAATTTAAAATAAAATTGCTGGACTATAACTTGGTGTTGTAAAATTGTTTACAATTGTCAACCCCAGTCCATCACCAGCATCTCCACATTTTGAAGTGTAGTCACTGTTGTAATGAAGGAAACGTGGCAGGTCAATTCACGCACAGCAAGGTCCCACATACAGCAGCAATGCGATAATGACCAGATCATCTATTCTAGTGATGTTGGCTGAGGGATAAATATTGGCAGGACACTAGGGAGAACTCCCCTGTTCTTCTTCAAAATTGTATCACAGGATCTTTTACCTCCACCTCAGAGGGCAGATGGAGCCTCAGTTTAACTACATCATTAAATAAATTTAAAACAGAAATAGACAGTTTCCTAGAAGTAAAGGGAATTAGGGGTTACGGGGAGCGGGCAGGAAATTGGACATGAAGCTGAGTTCGGATCGGTCAAGGCCCTGTGGGTGGCGGAGCGGGCCCAGGGGCTGAGTGGCCGGGTCCTGCTCCTACTTCTTGTGTTCTTTAGATTTGAGGTTAGGATCAGATCAGCCATGATCTTATCGAATGGCGGAGCAGGCTCGAGGGGGCGATTGGCCAACTCCTGCTCCTATTTCTTATGTTCTTATGTTAACGTCTCATCCGAAAGACGTCAACTCTGACAGTGCAGCACTCCCTTAGTACTGAACTGAAGCATCAGCCTAGATTATGTACTCAAGTCTCTGGAGTGTAGACTTGAACCTACAACTTTCTGACTCGGAGGCAAGTGTACTACATACTGAGCCACGGCTGTCACCTATAGTAAGTGGAAACTGAGGTCAGGTTTGAGATCCACCAAACGGCTCATCTCCAATGCTCTTGGGTCTCTTTGGGTCACCAACTTTATGCTACAAAGTGGAGTTAGCAGTGGGATAACTGCACATCTGCCACCTACAGCACTCTGCCAATGTAGAAGTGCCCCTCGATAGAGACAAGTCTTCTATTCTCCACTACTCACCTTGTGACCTTGAGGAGCAGAAAATATCACCAACGATTATAAACAAGTGGGGAATCTCACAAGTTGCATCACTTAATTTTCATGTAGAAGCGTTTCTGTAGTCGTCAAAAGGTTTGTGCTTAGAATATAAATGAGGTAGAAAAATCATTTCATTTACAGAATAGAATATCAGTTCTAAGTCTAATGTCAATAAGATAGTCAGTGTGTATCACTTTGCATTTTTCCACATTCTTACACAGAATTAAAAAAGATTATATTCCTTCATTCTATAATCTGTTTACGGTATTTGGATCTCGCCATCTTGCTGATGTAAGGTGCTGCAGTTTTAACGTCACTGATATTTCAGTGCTGATGTGTAACAGCAGTGAAAATGGGTAACGGGAATTATTCTGGTTGGGACCACATGACTTGACATTTCCCACATTGCTGATGCTCATCGTTCCTACAATCCACACAGAAAATCAACAAATTCAACTCGGAGCATTGTAATCGGCCACCAGTACTGAACTGGGCTTGTTCAGACCCCAGCACGGCACAATAAAGTTCAGATATAAGAATCTCCCGCTATTTCATCAGTGTAATTTATCACTAGCTTTTATTTGCTGTTGAGGCATTTTTATAAATAGCTGAGGAAACAATACAGTCGGAGTAATTGAGGTTTCCAGACAAATAATTCTCCCTTTCAAATGCACTTAGATACTGACTTTCTAAAACTACATGGAAGAATCGAGTGAGGCAGGTTAAATTGATCCAGTCTGATCCCCAGGCTTGCCGACTAGATTGTGTAGAGTAACACTGGGGGCGATTTTTAACTACTGCCCTCCTGTTTATCACCTGCACCTCGAGTGTCCCAAGGACACCCATGGTCTGACTGATGCAATTTTCAAATGCGCCTTTAAATGGGCGCAAAGTACACCTAGAATCACAGAATCATAGAATGGTTACAGCAGAGAAGGAGGCCATTCGGCCCGTCGAGCCCGTGCCAGCTCTTTGTAAGAACAATCCAGTTAGTCCCATTCTTTTTTTTATTCATTCATGGGATGTGGGCGTCGCTGGCGAGGCCAGCATTTATTGCCCATCCCTAATTGCCCTTGAGAAGGTGGTGATGAACCGCCTTCTTGAACCGCTGCAGTCCGTGTGGTGAAGGTTCTCCCACAGTGCTGTTAGGGAGTTCCAGGATTTTGACCCAGCGACGATGAAGGAACGGCGATATATTTCCAAGTCAGGATGGTGTGTGACTTGGAGGGGAACGTGCAGGTGGTGTTGTTCCCATGTGCCTGCTGCCCTTGTCCTTCTAGGTGATAGAGATCGCGGGTTTGGGAGATGCTGTCGAAGAAGCCTTGGCGAGTTGCTGCAGTGCATCCTGTGGATGGTACACACTGCAGCCAACGTGCGCCGGTGGTGAAGGGAGTGAATGTTTAGGGTGGTGGATGGGGTGCCAATCAAGCGGGCTGCTTTGTCCTGGATAGTGTCGAGCTTCTTGAGTGTTGTTGGAGCTGCACTCATCCAGGCAAGTGGAGAGTATTCCATCACACTCCTGACTTGTGCCTTGTAGATGGTGGAAAGGCTTTGGGGAGTCAGGAGGTGAGTCACTCACCACAGAATACCCAACCTCTGACCTGCTCTTGTAGCCATAGTATTTATATGGCTGGTCCAGTTAAGTTTCTGATCAATGGTGACCCCCAGGATGTTGATGGTGGGGGATTTGGCGATAGTAATGCCGCTCTTTCCCCGTAGCCCGGCAATTTTTTTCCCTTCAAGTATTTATCCAATTCCTTTTTGAAAGCCACGATTGAATCTGCTTCGACCACCCTTTCAGGCAGCGCATTCCAGATCATAACTACTCGCTGCGTAGAAAGTTTTTTCGGTTGTATACCTGCACAGGCGGGAGGCTGCTTGCACATGCGCTGGTTGTAGGACCCAATTTGCAAATTTCATTTACAAATGGTGGAGTGTGTGAAAGGAAAGGAAAGAAAGAACATGTTTATATAGCATCTTTCACGAGCTCAGGACATCCCAAAACGTTTCACAGCCAATGGAGTGTAGTCACTGTTGTAATGGAGGAAATGCAGTGTCCAACTTACAAAAAGCAAGGTCCCACAAACAGCAATGAGATAAATGACCAGATAATCTGTTTTAAGTGCTGCTGGTTGAGGGATAAATATTGGCCAGGACACCGGGGAGAACTCCCCTGGTCTTCTTCGAAATGGTGCAATGGGATCTTTTACGTCCACCTGAGAGGGCAGATGGGACCTTGGTTTAACGTCTCATTCGAAAGACAGCGCGTCACTCCCTCAGCGCAGTATTGAACTATCAGCCTAGATTCTGTGCTCAAATCTCTGGCGTGGGACTTAAACCCACAAACTTCTGACTCAGAGGCGAGAGTGCTACCACTGAGCCAGGGCAGACAAGACTGACAGTGTGCGGCGAACAGTGCTCCTATTTGTGCCAGAAGTTAAGCTGCCGAACCAGCGGTCCTTAAAGGGAGTGCAGGAAGCTGCTTCAGAAACGGTATGGAACTTCTTTGGGGGGAATTTTCATGGTGCGCTCCTCCTGACCCCACAAAAATACAGCAGCCTGGAACTGGAACTCCCTTCCTAACAGCACTGTGGGAGAACCTTCACCACACGGACTGCAGCGGTTCAAGAAGGCGGCTCACCACCACCTTCTCAAGGGCAATTAGGGATGAGCAATAAATGCCGGCCTCGCCAGCGACGCCCACATCCCATGAATGAATATTTTAAAAAATGAGGTTAAAGGGTGGGAGACAATTGGTGCAGGGAAGGCACAGTTCAGTCAACATTTTAAAGTGCTAATGGTTAACTCCCAAGGGGATTCTGTCGCTTGTCTACATTGTTTGTCCGTGGTTTCAGCGTCTCTTCCGCCGAAGTTAAGGCCGACGGGTTGGAGACCCCCCATGGAAATTCATCTCCAGACATTCTGTCTTTCCACAAGGAAGGTGTCAGCCATGGCTCAGTTAGTAGCACTCTCACTTGAAGGTCATGGGTTCAAATCCCACTCCAGCAACTTGAGCACAAAATCTAGGTTGACACTCCCAGTGCAGTACTGAGGGAGTATTTTACTGTAAGAGGGACTGTCTTTCGGATGTGATGTTAAACTGAGGCCTCAGGTGGAGGGAAAAGATCCCATGACGCTATTTCAAAGAAGAGCAGCGGAGTTATTCCTGGTGTCCTGGCCAATATTTATCCTTCAACCAACATCACTATAACTGGTCATTATGTCAGTGCTGTTTGTGGGACCTTGCTGTGTGCAAATTGGCTGCCGTGATTCCTACATTGCAACAGTGACTACACTTCTAATGTATTTCATTGGCTGTCAAGTGCTTTGGGACGTCCTGAGGTTCATGAAAGGTGCTATATAAAAGCAACTCTTTCTTTTATACTTATATTCCCAATACAAATTATGTCCACATTTATAATGGGAACTACCTATGTAAACCTGTCACACTGTAATTACACACTTCTTCCAGTAGAGGCAAAGCAATAATAGAAACAATTGCACACAGATGGAAGATTTTTTACAATATATATATATAATATATATTAAATAGAGAGAGAGAGAGAGAGAGAGAATGAAGCTGTTTGGCTGTTTTGATTTTCTCTGTATACATAATCTGTTTCTGCACTACAGTATTCCCAATGCAACCCAGCTGTATTCAGGAAAACCACTCAACAATACAAGGGAAAAAATACAGCAGACAGGAAAAATCTAATCATGATGTGGGAATACTGATCTTTCCCTCAAGCAAGGCATGGAATGCACCATCACTGGTGAGATCTTCCATTCATTGCCAAGATGCTTGGCCCCTGATAGAATATTAAGGAGACCTTTAGACAGCTCCACATGATGCTCTTCACAGAGGTTCCACTTCACAAATGTGAATCATAATCTTTCTGCATTTTCACAGAACTGCGGACATGGAAATGAGAAAGAAACTGTCAATTGTCTTTTGAAACAAAATCCTGGTCCGGATTTAAAAAGAAGAGCTTCTTTATAGTGATTTGAACCCATTACTAATAAATATTGAGATCAGCATGATTATGATTATCATAATGGAATAAACATGCTAGGCCTTATATGATATACCACACACACTACATGACTCTTTTACAAAGGACTCAGATAGCTAAGCTATTTCTAGTAAGTGGATCATGTATATCTCCGACAGACATTCTTACCTCATTTTGCTCAGCTTAGTTCAGACCATCCCAGTGGTATTCTCCTCTGTAATCAGTCCAGTGACTGACAGATAATGTGTGGGTTTCATATTAATGAGTGCTATCTCCTACTCCGTTACCAACACAGAGCTACCTAACATAGTAGAAAGTGTGTGTGAGTGGAGATCAGGTGTGATAGAAAGAGTGTGAGAGTGGAGATCGGGTGTGATAGAAAGTGTGTGAGAGTAGAGATCGGGTGTGTTAGAAAGAGTGTGAGAGTGGAGATCGGGTGTGATAGAAAGAGTGTGAGTGGAGATCAGGTGTGATAGAAAGAGTGTGAGAGTGGAGATCGGGTGTGATAGAAAGAGTGTGAGAGTGGAGATTGGGTGTGATAGAAAGTGAGTGTGAGTGGAGATCGGGTGTGTTAGAAAGAGTGTGTGAGTGGAGATCGGGTGTGATAGAAAGTGTGTGTGAGTGGAGATCAGGTGTGATAGAAAGAGTGTGTGAGTGGAGATCAGGTGTGATAGAAAGTGAGTGTGAGAGTGGAGATCGGGTGTGATAGAAAGAGTGTGAGAGTGGAGATCGGGTGTGATAGAAAGAGTGTGAGAGTGGAGATCAGGTGTGATAGAAAGAGTGTGTGAGTGGAGATCAGGTGTGATAGAAAGTGAGTGTGAGTGGAGATCGGGTGTGATAGAAAGAGTGTGAGAGTGGAGATCGGGTGTGATAGAAAGAGTGTGAGAGTGGAGATCAGGTGTGATAGAAAGAGTGTGTGAGTGGAGATCAGGTGTGATAGAAAGTGAGTGTGAGAGTGGAGATCGGGTGTGATAGAAAGAGTGTGAGAGTGGAGATCGGGTGTGATAGAAAGAGTGTGAGAGTGGAGATCGGGTGTGATAGAAAGTGTGTGAGAGTAGAGATCGGGTGTGTTAGAAAGAGTGTGAGAGTGGAGATCGGGTGTGATAGAAAGAGTGTGAGTGGAGATCAGGTGTGATAGAAAGAGTGTGAGAGTGGAGATCGGGTGTGATAGAAAGAGTGTGAGAGTGGAGATTGGGTGTGATAGAAAGTGAGTGTGAGTGGAGATCGGGTGTGTTAGAAAGAGTGTGTGAGTGGAGATCGGGTGTGATAGAAAGTGTGTGTGAGTGGAGATCAGGTGTGATAGAAAGAGTGTGTGAGTGGAGATCAGGTGTGATAGAAAGTGAGTGTGAGAGTGGAGATCGGGTGTGATAGAAAGAGTGTGAGAGTGGAGATCGGGTGTGATAGAAAGAGTGTGAGAGTGGAGATCAGGTGTGATAGAAAGAGTGTGTGAGTGGAGATCAGGTGTGATAGAAAGTGAGTGTGAGTGGAGAT
Source organism: Heptranchias perlo (assembly GCF_035084215.1). Classification (NCBI taxonomy): domain Eukaryota; kingdom Metazoa; phylum Chordata; class Chondrichthyes; order Hexanchiformes; family Hexanchidae; genus Heptranchias; species Heptranchias perlo. The sequence continues at coordinate 133,180,657 of NC_090327.1, read as the reverse complement.
CGGGTGTGATAGAAAGAGTGTGAGAGTGGAGATCGGGTGTGATAGAAAGAGTGTGAGAGTGGAGATCAGGTGTGATAGAAAGAGTGTGTGAGTGGAGATCAGGTGTGATAGAAAGTGAGTGTGAGAGTGGAGATCGGGTGTGATAGAAAGAGTGTGAGAGTGGAGATCGGGTGTGATAGAAAGAGTGTGAGAGTGGAGATCGGGTGTGATAGAAAGAGTGTCAGAGTGGAGATTGGGTGTGATAGAAAGTGAGTGTGAGTGGAGATTGGGTGTGATAGAAAGAGTGTGAGAGTGGAGATCGGGTGTGATAGAAAGTGAGTGTGAGAGTGGAGATTGGGTGTGTTAGAAAGAGTGTGAGAGTGGAGATTGGGTGTGATAGAAAGAGTGTGAGAGTGGAGATCGGGTGTGATAGAAAGAGTGTGAGAGTGGAGATTGGGTGTGATAGAAAGTGTGTGAGAGTGGAGATCGGGTGTGATAGAAAGTGAGTGTGAGAGTGGAGATTGGGTGTGATAGAAAGTGAGTGTGAGTGGAGATCGGGTGTGATAGAAAGAGTGTGAGAGTGGAGATCGGGTGTGATCGAAAGAGTGTCAGAGTGGAGATTGGGTGTGATAGAAAGTGAGTGTGAGTGGAGATTGGGTGTGATAGAAAGTGAGTGTGAGTGGAGATCGGGTGTGATAGAAAGAGTGTGAGAGTGGAGATTGGGTGTGATAGAAAGAGTGTGAGAGTGGAGATCGGGTGTGATAGAAAGTGTGTGAGAGTAGAGATCGGGTGTGATAGAAAGAGTGTGAGAGTGGAGATCGGGTGTGATAGAAAGTGTGTGAGAGTGGAGATTGGGTGTGATAGAAAGTGAGTGTGAGTGGAGAACAGGTGTGATAGAAAGAGTGTGAGAGTGGAGATCAGGTGTGATAGAAAGAGTGTGAGAGTGGAGATTGGGTGTGATAGAAAGAGTGTGAGAGTGGAGATTGGGTGTGATAGAAAGTGAGTGTGAGTGGAGATCGGGTGTGATAGAAAGTGAGTGTGAGTGGAGATTGGGTGTGATAGAAAGTGAGTGTGAGTGGAGAACAGGTGTGATAGAAAGTGAGTGTGAGTGGAGATCGGGTGTGATAGAAAGTGTGTGAGAGTAGAGATCGGGTGTGATAGAAAGAGTGTGAGAGTGGAGATTGGGTGTGATAGAAAGAGTGTGAGAGTGGAGATTGGGTGTGATAGAAAGTGTGAGTGAGTGGAGATCGGGTGTGATAGAAAGAGTGTGAGAGTGGAGATCGGGTGTGATAGAAAGTGAGTGTGAGAGTGGAGATTGGGTGTGATAGAAAGAGTGTGAGAGTGGAGATTGGGTGTGATAGAAAGTGTGTGTGAGTGGAGATCGGGTGTGATAGAAAGTGTGTGAGAGTGGAGATCGGGTGTGATAGAAAGAGTGTGAGAGTGGAGATTGGGTGTGATAGAAAGTGAGTGTGAGTGGAGATTGGGTGTGATAGAAAGAGTGTGAGAGTGGAGATCGGGTGTGTTAGAAAGTGAGTGTGAGTGGAGATTGGGTGTGATAGAAAGAGTGTGAGAGTGGAGATCGGGTGTGTTAGAAAGAGTGTGAGAGTGGAGATCGGGTGTGATAGAAAGAGTGTGAGAGTGGAGATCGGGTGTGTTAGAAAGTGTGTGAGTGGAGATCGGGTGTGATAGAAAGTGAGTGTGAGTGGAGATCGGGTGTGATAGAAAGAGTGTGAGAGTGGAGATTGGGTGTGATAGAAAGTGAGTGTGAGTGGAGATCGGGTGTGTTAGAAAGAGTGTGAGAGTGGAGATCGGGTGTGATAGAAAGTGAGTGTGAGTGGAGATCGGGTGTGATAGAAAGAGTGTGAGAGTGGAGATTGGGTGTGATAGAAAGTGAGTGTGAGTGGAGATCGGGTGTGTTAGAAAGAGTGTGAGAGTGGAGATTGGGTGTGATAGAAAGAGTGTGAGAGTGGAGATCGGGTGTGAAAGAAAGAGTGTGAGTGGAGATCGGGTGTGATAGAAAGAGTGTGAGAGTGGAGATCAGGTGTGATAGAAAGAGTGTGAGAGTGGAGATCGGGTGTGATAGAAAGTGTGTGAGAGTGGAGATTGGGTGTGATAGAAAGTGTGTGAGAGTGGAGATCGGGTGTGATAGAAAGTGAGTGTGAGTGGAGATCGGGTGTGATAGAAAGAGTGTGAGAGTGGAGATCAGGTGTGATAGAAAGAGTGTGAGAGTGGAGATCGGGTGTGATAGAAAGTGAGTGTGAGTGGAGATCGGGTGTGATAGAAAGAGTGTGAGAGTGGAGATCGGGTGTGATAGAAAGTGTGTGAGAGTAGAGATCGGGTGTGATAGAAAGAGTGTGAGAGTGGAGATCAGGTGTGATAGAAAGAGTGTGAGAGTGGAGATCGGGTGTGATAGAAAGTGTGTGAGAGTAGAGATCGGGTGTGATAGAAAGAGTGTGAGAGTGGAGATTGGGTGTGATAGAAAGTGAGTGTGAGTGGAGATCGGGTGTGATAGAAAGTGAGTGTGAGTGGAGATCGGGTGTGATAGAAAGAGTGTGAGAGTGGAGATCGGGTGTGATAGAAAGAGTGTGAGAGTGGAGATTGGGTGTGATAGAAAGTGAGTGTGAGAGTGGAGATCGGGTGTGATAGAAAGAGTGTGAGAGTGGAGATTGGGTGTGATAGAAAGAGTGTGAGAGTGGAGATTGGGTGTGATAGAAAGTGAGTGTGAGTGGAGATCGGGTGTGTTAGAAAGAGTGTGAGAGTGGAGATCAGGTGTGATAGAAAGAGTGTGAGAGTGGAGATTGGGTGTGATAGAAAGTGAGTGTGAGTGGAGATCAGGTGTGATAGAAAGAGTGTGAGAGTGGAGATCGGGTGTGATAGAAAGAGTGTGAGAGTGGAGATCGGGTGTGATAGAAAGAGTGTGAGTGGAGATCAGGTGTGATAGAAAGAGTGTGAGAGTGGAGATCGGGTGTGATAGAAAGTGTGTGAGAGTGGAGATTGGGTGTGATAGAAAGTGAGTGTGAGTGGAGATCGGGTGTGTTAGAAAGAGTGTGAGAGTGGAGATCGGGTGTGATAGAAAGTGAGTGTGAGTGGAGATCGGGTGTGATAGAAAGAGTGTGAGAGTGGAGAACAGGTGTGATAGAAAGAGTGTGAGAGTGGAGATCAGGTGTGATAGAAAGAGTGTGAGAGTGGAGATTGGGTGTGATAGAAAGTGAGTGTGAGTGGAGATCAGGTGTGATAGAAAGAGTGTGAGAGTGGAGATCAGGTGTGATAGAAAGAGTGTGAGAGTGGAGATCGGGTGTGATAGAAAGTGAGTGTGAGAGTGGAGATCGGGTGTGATAGAAAGAGTGTGAGAGTGGAGATCGGGTGTGATAGAAAGAGTGTGAGAGTAGAGATCGGGTGTGATAGAAAGTGAGTGTGAGAGTGGAGATTGGGTGTGATAGAAAGAGTGTGAGAGTGGAGATTTGGTGTGATAGAAAGAGTGTGAGAGTGGAGATCGGGTGTGATAGAAAGAGTGTGAGAGTGGAGATCGGGTGTGATAGAAAGAGTGTGAGAGTGGAGATTGGGTGTGATAGAAAGTGAGTGTGAGAGTGGAGATCGGGTGTGTTAGAAAGAGTGTGAGAGTGGAGATCGGGTGTGATAGAAAGAGTGTGAGAGTGGAGATCGGGTGTGATAGAAAGAGTGTGAGAGTGGAGATCGGGTGTGATAGAAAGAGTGTGAGAGTGGAGATCGGGTGTGATAGAAAGTGTGTGAGAGTGGAGATCGGGTGTGATAGAAAGAGTGTGAGAGTGGAGATCGGGTGTGATAGAAAGAGTGTGAGAGTGGAGATCGGGTGTGTTAGAAAGAGTGTGAGAGTGGAGATCGGGTGTGATAGAAAGAGTGTGAGAGTGGAGATCGGGTGTGATAGAAAGAGTGTGAGAGTGGAGATCGGGTGTGATAGAAAGAGTGTGAGAGTGGAGATCGGGTGTGATAGAAAGAGTGTGAGAGTGGAGATCGGGTGTGATAGAAAGTGTGTGAGAGTGGAGATTGGGTGTGATAGAAAGAGTGTGAGAGTGGAGATCGGGTGTGATAGAAAGAGTGTGAGAGTGGAGATCGGGTGTGATAGAAAGAGTGTGAGAGTGGAGATCGGGTGTGATAGAAAGAGTGTGAGAGTGGAGATCGGGTGTGATAGAAAGAGTGTGAGAGTGGAGATTGGGTGTGATAGAAAGAGTGTGAGAGTGGAGATCGGGTGTGATAGAAAGTGTGTGAGAGTGGAGATTGGGTGTGATAGAAAGAGTGTGAGAGTGGAGATCGGGTGTGATAGAAAGAGTGTGAGAGTGGAGATCGGGTGTGATAGAAAGAGTGTGAGAGTGGAGATCGGGTGTGATAGAAAGAGTGTGAGAGTGGAGATTGGGTGTGATAGAAAGTGAGTGTGAGAGTGGAGATCGGGTGTGATAGAAAGAGTGTGAGAGTGGAGATTGGGTGTGATAGAAAGAGTGTGAGAGTGGAGATTGGGTGTGATAGAAAGAGTGTGAGAGTGGAGATTGGGTGTGATAGAAAGAGTGTGAGAGTGGAGATTGGGTGTGATAGAAAGAGTGTGAGAGTGGAGATTGGGTGTGATAGAAAGAGTGTGAGAGTGGAGATTGGGTGTGATAGAAAGAGTGTGAGAGTGGAGATTGGGTGTGATAGAAAGTGTGTGTGAGTGGAGATCGGGTGTGATAGAAAGTGAGTGTGAGTGGAGATCGGGTGTGATAGAAAGAGTGTGAGAGTGGAGATCGGGTGTGATAGAAAGAGTGTGAGAGTGGAGATTGGGTGTGATAGAAAGTGAGTGTGAGTGGAGATCGGGTGTGATAGAAAGTGTGTGTGAGTGGAGATCGGGTGTGATAGAAAGTGAGTGTGAGTGGAGATCGGGTGTGACAGAAAGTGAGTGTGAGTGGAGATCGGGTGTGATGGAAAGTGTGTGTGAGTGGAGATCGGGTGTGATAGAAAGTGAGTGTGAGTGGAGATCGGGTGTGACAGAAAGTGTGTGTGAGTGGAGATCGGGTGTGATAGAAAGTGAGTGTGAGTGGAGAACGGGTGTGATAGAAAGTGAGTGTGAGTGGAGATCGGGTGTGATAGAAAGAGTGTGAGAGTGGAGATTGAGTGTGATAGAAAGTGAGTGTGAGTGGAGATCGGGTGTGATAGAAAGTGAGTGTGAGTGGAGATCGGGTGTGATAGAAAGAGTGTGAGAGTGGAGATTGGGTGTGATAGAAAGTGAGTGTGAGTGGAGATCGGGTGTGATAGAAAGTGAGTGTGAGTGGAGATCGGGTGTGATAGAAAGAGTGTGAGAGTGGAGATCGGGTGTGATAGAAAGTGAGTGTGAGTGGAGATCGGGTGTGATAGAAAGAGTGTGAGAGTGGAGATCGGGTGTGATGGAAAGTGAGTGTGAGTGGAGATCGGGTGTGTTAGAAAGTGTGTGAGAGTGGAGATTGGGTGTGATAGAAAGAGTGTGAGAGTGGAGATCGGGTGTGATGGAAAGTGTGTGTGAGTGGAGATCGGGTGTGATAGAAAGTGTGTGAGAGTGGAGATCAGGTGTGATGGAAAGTGTGTGAGAGTGGAGATCAGGTGTGATAGAAAGTGAGTGTGAGAGTGGAGATCGGGTGTGATAGAAAGTGAGTGTGAGTGGAGATCGGGTGTGATAGAAAGAGTGTGAGAGTGGAGATCGGGTGTGATAGAAAGTGAGTGTGAGTGGAGATCGGGTGTGATGGAAAGTGAGTGTGAGTGGAGATCGGGTGTGATAGAAAGAGTGTGAGAGTGGAGATCGGGTGTGATAGAAAGAGTGTGAGAGTGGAGATCGGGTGTGATAGAAAGTGAGTGTGAGAGTGGAGATCGGGTGTGATGGAAAGTGAGTGTGAGTGGAGATCGGGTGTGATAGAAAGAGTGTGAGAGTGGAGATCGGGTGTGACAGAAAGTGAGTGTGAGTGGAGATCGGGTGTGATAGAAAGAGTGTGAGAGTGGAGATCGGGTGTGATAGAAAGTGAGTGTGAGTGGAGATCGGGTGTGACAGAAAGAGTGTGTGAGTGGAGATCGGGTGTGATAGAAAGTGAGTGTGAGTGGAGATCGGGTGTGACAGAAAGTGAGTGTGAGTGGAGATCGGGTGTGATAGAAAGTGTGTGTGAGTGGAGATCGGGTGTGATAGAAAGTGTGTGTGAGTGGAGATCGGGTGTGACAGAAAGTGAGTGTGAGTGGAGATCGGGTGTGATAGAAAGTGAGTGTGAGTGGAGATCGGGTGTGATAGAAAGTGAGTGTGAGTGGAGATCGGATGTGATAGAAAGTGAGTGTGAGTGGAGATCGGGTGTTGTTGTAATGTGAGTGTGAGTGGAGATCAGGGGCCCGCTATTAGCGAGGAGGCGGGACGGCAGCGGTGGTGTGGGGGGTGATCGGGCGCGTGGGTAATCCGCCCAATAAAACCTGTCCGTTCCCCACGCGATCGCGCGTAAATTGGAGCCACTTAACGTGGCTTCCGGGTTTGCCGTCCGAAAGCTGCGCAGCGGGCGGACTGCGCACCCGCATCACAGGCTGTCAGCTGGAGGAGCTCTATTTAAAGGGGCAGTCCTCCAATGGAGGCACCTGGAGCAAACACCCACAGACCACAATGGAGCTGCCCAGGGGAAAGGCTGCTCCAAGATTTAGTGATGCCTCACTCTGGCTGCTACTGGATGGGGTGAGGAGGAGGAGGGATATCTTCTACCCGGCGGATGGGAGGAATGGCCTGCCTCTGCCACCAAGGTGACAAAGGAGGTCACCAGCAGCAGCAACATCTCCCGCACCTGGATCCAGTGCAGGAAGCGCTTCAATGACCTAACTAGGTCAGCAAAAGTGAGTACACTTACTCATTCTCCGACATTCCGTCTTCCACATCACCGCCCCCACCCCCCCAACTCATTCTGCACTGCCAACACTACTCTATCACATCACTCCTCACACCCACTCAAACCTCATCCTCAACTTACCTGCACTTCCTCACCACTTCCTCACCTCCCCATTACTCACCCCACCACTACCACTCAACCCAATCCTCATACAATGTCATGGCTCTGTCTCATACTCACCCTCTGATGCATCTCTTTCACGGTCAGCCGCACCCAATGCATTCATCGGTTGGACACATCACCATCACTCACTCACGCGTCTGTACTTTCTCTCCTTATAGGAGAAGAGAGCCCAGAATGCACGGGAGAGGGTGAGGACTGGAGGGGGGCCGCAACGGACAGTCATCCTCACAGACATGGAGCAGGAGGCGCTGGAGCTGAGCCACACCCTCGAGTGTCCGTCGGGGACACCAAGACTGCCACCCAACAAACGTCTGGTGACAGAACTTTAACATTCAGCACACACAATATGAATTGATGTTAACACGCCTTGCCATCTTCAGCACCTCAACATCTGTCATGCTTAATATTGCCTTCTGTTCTCTTACAGGGCCTTCAGCGACCGCTGTGACGGCAGAGGGTGATTCCTCAGAGGAGCTGCCGGCCTCTGTGAGCACGAGCAGACACTGGTAGCAGGGGCAGCTGTGGAGAGTCCGTGTCGGTGGGAGTACTCCTCTCCAGGCTCTGCTCAGCTGGACACAGATCCTAGACCCTGGGGGCCATCCTTTAAAAGGAGAATGATCGAGGGGCAGCAGCACATTTGCGACGTGCTGGAACAGGTGCCACGTGCACTCTCCACAATCGCGCAGAGGATGGAGGAGTCTAACTCCTGCATGAGTGGAATGGTGGCACAGGTACAGGAGGGAATCTCTGAGATACTGTCACAAGGGCGTGAGGGCATCTCTGAGATAGTGTCACAGGTACAGGAGGGCATCTCTGAGATACTGTCACAGGGACGTGAGGGCATCTCTGAGATAGTGTCGTGGGTAAGTGCGGGAATATCTGCGATGGAGGGAAGGCTAGCCTCCACGGAACTTCAAGCACGGCTCACAAATGAGTCCATTCAGGCCCTGACAATGGCCATTCGGACTCAGGGTGAACAACATTCTGCCGCCTTAAACAGGCAGGCAGATACTCTAGCACTGGCCTTACAAGGCTTCACACATGTCCTCCAAACTGTTGTCCAGCAGGGTGGTAGGAGTGTTGTGGGCCTGGCCCAGAGGAGGGATGATGGCGAAAGGGGACATGGAAGTGGGGACGCCACTCAATGTGCTCCCATGTCCTACCCGTTGCCCCCTCTCAAACAGTACCCGCAATGCTGCCTCCTCTCCAGGTGGCCGAGTCTGCCCCTGCACAGGTACAAGTGGAGCAGTCTTTGGAGGGGTCCTAATGGGCACCAAAACCCAGAGGGCGTAGGCCCAAAGCATCGAATCAGTCAGGGCATGAACAAGAGCAACCTGCCACTACCTCTGCTGCAGCCACAGGGGAAGCACCATGTAGAAGTAGTCGGAAGCGAAAGGCGAAGGTTTTGTGAGCACAAAGGGGATGCACAAGGGTGTTTGATAGTTGGTCATGTTTTTTATTTATATTTGTTTTTTGTTAAACTCACATTAAACATTATTATTATTGTTACCACGACTGCCACGTCTTGGCCATTCTTGACTGGCTTCTTCAATAAGGCCCTTTCATGAGGTTCACCATGAACACCGACACTTGATGCCACCCATTGGGTCACTCTATAGTGGGCGTATGTGTAATTGCAGGACTGTTTTGTGCAGGGAGCGGGGGCAGGGGAGGGGGTTGGTGTGGGCGCTGCTCTGTCCAGTGGTGAGGACTGGACTCTTCACACTGTCTGATGTTAGGAGAACCGTTCAGATATCAGTGACTCCCTGGCCTCACGAGCAGCCAGGTGAGCCGCTGTTCTGCCCATGGGTTGCTCCTCCTCCTCCTCCTCCTCTACCTCCTCCTCCTCAATGTGGGTGGCAGATGTGGATGGGGCTTCCTCAAGCGGCACCCCTCTCCGTTGTGCCATGTTGTGCAGGGCATAACACACGACTATAATGCGTCCCACTCTGTCTGTTGCATATTGAAGCGCTCCCCCAGAATGATCAAGGCACCTGAAGCCCATCTTGAGCAGCCCTAGCGCATGCTCAATTGTAGACCTGGTAGCAATGTGGCTGTCATTATATCGACGCTGTGGCTCGGTGATGGGGTTCCTCAGAGGTGACATGAGCCATGTGTGCAGGGGGTATCCCTTGTCCCCGAGGAGCCAGCACTTACGGGTGTTCGGGTGTTCGGTGCGTGGAAGGGGGCTCCCAGAGGATGAAGGAATTGTGGCAGATGCCAGGGTATCTGGCGCACACGTGAAGGAATCTCTTGCGGTGGTCACAAACGAGCTGAGTGTTGATGGAGTGATAGCCCTTCCTGTTGATGAACAGTCCTGGCTCGTGTGGAGGTGCTCGTATTGCTATATGGGTTCAATCGATTACACCCTGCACCCGTGGGAAGCCGGCCACATCATGGAATCCCACTGCCCTCTCCATCTGGCTGGGGTCGTCCATGGGGAAGTTGACATAGTGCAAGGCCCTACGAAACAAGCCATCGGTGACCTGCCTTATGCACTTGTGTGCAGACGACTGAGAGACCCCGGCGATGTCCCTGGTGGCACCCTGGAATGATCCGGAGGCGAAGAAGTTGAGGGCAGTGGTGACTTTGACAGTGACAGGTAAGGAAATGCTGCTCAGCCCAGCCGGGAGCAGCTCGGCATGAAGGAGGCTGCAGATGTCTGCGACTACCTGGCGACTGACTCTGAACCTCCGTATGCACTGCTTCTCGGGGAAGTCCAGGAAGCTGAGCCTCAGTCTGTAGACCCAGTTGCAAGAGTAGTGCCTTCTGTGATGTTGCTCTCTCTGTTGTTGCCCTCCGTGCCCTTGTGCAGGTGCCTGTGGCGCAGCACTGTGTTGTGGAGCTCCACGTGGCGGAGGTGGATGCCATGCCTGGCGAGGCTGGTGATGAAGTGGCGAATGCAGCCATGGCGCCCCCATCCTGACGGTGTGAGTTTGAGGGGGTCCGCAAAGTAACTAAATATGATTGCACAGCGGAGCTTTGGGTGGAAAGCAAGAATTTTGAGTGAAAACACAAAGGTCTTGCAGCCAAAACTTTGTCTGAAGTGACAGAGTGCCCTGCTGCAATAAATGAGGTTTTCTCCCCTCCTGTCAAATAATCATTTGCATCTCCCACTGGCTGCTGGCTGAAACACGTCTGCTCCAACAGGGAGTGTTTCCCACAGTACAGGAAACACGTTGAGAATCCTTCAAAATTGCACCCCTGCCAAAATGTCGACTCAATCAACTATTTCAAGTACTTTAACTATCTGACAAACTATGCAAATTATCATCCTGCCGGCTTTAATTGCCGGCGGGACCCTCGCATTCGGGAGGCGCGCGTGCACCCGAACGCCGGGATCCGAACCCGCTCCGGTTTTTAGCGATTTTCGGAGCCCCCCGCCTCCAACGCACCCACTCCGTCATCCGAAAATCAGTCCCCAGGTGTAGTCATAAAGTGTGTGTGAGTGGAGATCAGGCAAGGTCAGAATTGGCTTTACCTCCGATGCCCAGTCTTGATGATACTCATTGTCTAGTCTCCCGAATGTGAAGCTTGGTGAAGGTACCTGTGAGCTACAGGCACCCATGGGACTGGACCCCAGCATTAGTCAGTGGCATCAAGGGAGGAGGGATGGGAGAAAGCTGGAAAAACGATCAAAATATCAAATGAAACAACTGCAGGCTCCACAGGGTAATGAAGCAGGAGAGAGCAGGGACGAATAGAGAATGGTATGACATTTAAAAACGGGCAGAGTGATTGAAAAAGATCTGTTCAGTCTGGACAGGAAACACTGCTATTGTGATGCTACAGATTTTGCAACAGATGCTGTACTTACTGTATATTAACTTTCACAGTGTGATTCTGCTCCTTCTTTTACTCAAAAGTAGAGGACTTAGAAGTATTTGCATTTATGTAGCGCCTTTCACAACCTCAGGACGTCCCAAACACAATGCCAGCATCTGCTTCCAATTGCAGTCTTGCCCAATACTGAACAGCAGAAGGCAAGAATACTTAAATTTTCAGATGTCAGCATTTCAACTTTGTAAGATGGCTTTAAGAAAAAAACTCGCACCTAACGACCCATCTTTATCAACTAAAAAACGTTACTTGTGAACTCACGTTCCTCTTCTCTACATCCTCACCTGGGCGCATGCTGCGGGGAGTGGAGAGGGCCTGCCTGGCTCATCAAATGATAATAAAGACACTATGTCACAAAGTGGAATGATAATCACCAGGTTCCACTGAATTTATGAACACAATCACAATCCTGAGCTAACCTGCCGGGAGGTACAGTTAGTGCGCAAAGACTAGTGGTAGGCCCAACAGTGAAAACTGAGCAAAGATTCTCGCTGCATTTAATGACTGATTGGTAGCAGTTTGTAAGCCTATAAAATTTTATTGGTGCTTGTGGAACGAATCTAATGTAATATTGCTTCTCTGCACTTCCTCCTAACCCACCCACCCACCAGTCGCTAACATCTGTTTATCTTTTTAATGAAATTGGGTCTTTAGCCAAATTTCTTTCACTGATGGAAACAAGCCGTTGGCATTCTCAACCCTGGCAGTTATTGGGTTAGACTCATATCACAATCCAAATTCAGTAATAAAATAATCGCAGGTATAAATCGTGATACATTGTCCTCAAGGGCACACTTCACCTAATGTGCAATCAGGAGGCGATTCATAAGCTAAGCAAGTTGCTAAACAAGACCTGCTGCAGTAGATGAAAATTTACAGAAATGAATAGGCCTACGCCTGTTTATGGAAAGTTAAATATAAAACAGCAATATTTCCCTCATCCAATGGGTGAATGAAGAGTTTTAGGGAAGGCTCAGTGCTTGAAACAGTCTGGACAGGAAACACTGCTATTGTGATGCTACAGATTTTGCAACAGATGCTGTACTTACTGTGTATTAACTTTCACAGTGTGATTCTGCTCCTTCTTTTACTCAAAAGTAGAGGGCTTAGAAGTATTTGCATTCATGTAGCGCCTTTCACAACCTCAGGACGTCCCAAAGCGCTTCACAGCCAATGAAGTACTTTTTGGAAGGGTAGCCGTCGCTCAGTGCTAGCACTCTCTCCTCTGGGTCAGGAGGTCCTGGGTTCAAGTCCCACTCCAGAGGCTTGAGCACAAAATACAGGCTGACACTTCAGTGCAGTACTGAGGGAGTGCTAAATTGTCAGAGATGCCGTCTTTCGGATGAGACGTTAAATAAACCAAGGCCTCGTCATACCCTCTCAGGTGGACGTAAAAGATCCCGTGACACTATTCAAAGAACAGCAAGTGAGTTCTCCCCGGTGTCCTGACAAACATTTATCCCTCAATCAAGATCATTAAGCAGATCACTCAAAAGTAAGGTGACAAATTAGTAGCACCAGAAATGTAACAATTGTATCAAAAGCAAAATACTGGGGATGCTGAAAATCTGAAATAAAAACAGAAAATGCTGGAAATATTCAGCAAGTCAGGCAGCATCTGTGGGGAAAGAAACAGAGGTAACATTTCAGGTCGATGATCTTGCGTCAGAACTGAAAGAAGTTAAAGACAACTTAATTGTATCGTTGTTTGAGTCTTCATTAGCCTGGTAAATGGTCTTGCATGGGAAGTTATCAAAAGCAAATGCCTCTTTCATTCTAATGGCAGCCCTTTAAGTGTTTAATAAGAAAGATTTCCTCCAGTTTCTCCCCCTCCCTCACCTCACCTATCGAAGTTGTTGACTCCCTAACAGGGGCGTATTTCCATGTGCAATGGTTGCTCTCCCATACTTCACCCAGGTAGTTATTATTTACATTTGAGCCTCGATGGCGAGTACGGGTAAGGCATCACAGCTCAGCTCGGATCTAGTTGTTACCCTGCATCCATGCAAGTGTGCTTCTAGTAGGGGCTTCTATACAGTGACCAGCAGTGATAATCCTGGCCAGTCTTCCCCCCACCCTCCCTAACCTGGAGGGCATGGAGACCTATTGTAGTGCTCCTACTGCTGTCCCGGCTTAGATCAACTGACAGCACAAACTGGAGATTGAACTCTGCAGTAAGCTCTTTAAGCAGTTCAAATGAACATGAGCATAAAATAGGGATTTTTCCAAATAATTTACTCTTTTATGACAACATGTTTTATAGCTACTCTTCTTGGCTCTATGCCCAGCGGTGGGGACTACTTAAGTGCTTTTAAAAAGCCTAAAGGCATAAGCTAAGTCATATGTACATGAAATTCTGTTGTGTTGAATAGGTTAAGTCAGGCCATAAAAATGGATGCTGACTACATTTGCCTCCCAACAGGTTTTAGCAGGTCCAACAAAGTGAGAAGCAAATTGCAGCTTGGTGAAAAATTTACTTATATACCAAGACTTTGCATACGAGCAGATTGGACCGTGCTTCAAAATGTCCTTTGACAATGACCCAATATCACCTCAAAATGCAAGGCCGATTTGTGGGAATGTCACACATTGATTGGTAGATCCTCCTGCCTTTTTAATATTCGAGTTGAGAACAGGTAAATGAGAACCAGCGCGGATGTCTTCACTATTCAATACTCGGCTACAGGTCTCCACAAAGGAATCTGCTCTCTAAAGCAGGAGAGGGGTACACCAAAGGGGTAATTTCAACTTTGGGCCTTAATGTAAAATGGGTGATATCGAACTGACCGGCCATTATACACCTGGTCTGACTTTCCCTTCCATTGACTTCAATAGAAATAAAAATCAGGCATGGTGTATGATGGGCGGCTAATTCCATATTGCCCATTTTACACCATTGCGCAAATGTTTTGAGTCATTCCTTAACAATAAACCTCACACTGATAACTGATAGTCATAGGATTGATAACTATAAACCTCCGCATCGTAATAGAACGCGCTACAGCAGGTGAAGAGGATATATATGAAGTGGTTGGAGTCGAAATCTCACTCAAATTACAAGTGCTTCTGTCCCCCCATATCAGTCATCCATACGTTTCACTGGTGATCAAGAAGGTATTTCCTCTTTCAGTATTTTTAATTTAAACCCCAAGGCCATTTTAGTTTTCATATCTGGTGAATTGACCCCATGTCAGATGAGTAACAAAGTCACAAGTGGGTTATGCATGTGTGCAACAAATTAAAATATTCAGCAGCTGTTGTATTTATTCAATGTAACAGTGCTGAGAAAGGTCTGGACTTTCACCGTACTTGACAGAAGTAGGAGAACCTGAATGGCACAACATAGATAGCCAGAAGCTTTCACCCATCTCTGTACACATCTCTATCGAACAGCACACATTCTGCCAAGAAACTTTATTTCACGGTGCTACTGTTGTCTATTCTTCATGGGACATTTCTAATTGTAGCGTTAATGGTTGCTGCTCGTATTGGAGAAGGGCTGAAAATGGTGAAGCCCAAGTGTCAGTGCTGGGTCCACCTTTGCTCTTGATATTTATATAGATGATTTGGACTTGGGCATAGGAAGTACTATGTTGAAATTTACTGACAACACGAAAGTAAGAGGTTTGGCCAACAGTGAGGAGGACTGCAAAAAACTTCAGCAGGACATAGGTAAGTTAGCAGAAAGGGCTGACAGTTGGCAGAAGGAAGTTAATGTGGAAAGATGTGAGGCAATATTGGGAGAGAAAAAAGGAATGCAGGTATACACTCAATGGAAAACACTAAGGGGTAGATTTTAACTTTCGGTGAGGGAAGAAAACAAGCTGTTGCGGATCAAGCATCCATTGTACACCCCGCCCGAGGCTACTTTCAATGGAAAAGAAAATTAGGCAGGGGTGTATAAGGAGCGGCCGATCTGCTATCATCCCTTTTACACCACCGTCGAGAGTTAAAATCAGCCCTTAAAGGTTGGGGATGAACAGTGAGACACAAGGATTCAAATACGTAATTCCCTGAAAGTGCGAGTGCAGATAGATAAAGTGATAAAAAAAAAAGGCCAATAGCATTTTAGGTTTTATAAAAAGGGTCGTAGAGTACAAGAGTAAAGAGGTTATGATAAATTTGTAGAAGGCAATGGTTAAGCAACTGTTAGGGTACTGTGTGCAGTTTTGGGTGCCCATTTACAGAAAGGACATTAAAGCCTCAAAGGACATACAGTGTAGATTCACCTGCCTGGTGCTAAAAATGGAAAACTATAGAGAGACTTAAGATCCTGGGAATATTTCCATTGGAGCAGAGAAGCCTTAGAGAAAATGTAATGGAGGTTTTTTAAATTATTAAAGGTTTTGATAGGGTGAATAGGAAAAGACGATTCCCTCTGGTTGGGGAATCAGCGACAACAGGTTATCAATTTAAAATTGTCACTGAGAGTGAGGAGAGAAGTTAGGAGAAATATCTTTACATAGAGGGCTGTTGAAGAACGAAATGCTTGGCATGGAGAGTGGTTGAGGTAGAGAACATTGCATCCTTTAAGGGAAAATCGGCTAAATATTCGAAGCAGTGGATATACAAAGATATGGGGCAAAAAGCAGGGATTTCTCTAGCAAAGAGCTGGCATAGACACTATGGGTAAAATGGCCTCCATCTGTGCTGATAATTTCTATAGTTCCACAATCCTTACTTGAAACCCAACCCCAACTTTGATCGCACATGTTTCGAAATACATAAAAAGTACTTCCAGGCATCACAGCATCACCTGAGGTCTTGTGTTAACCATGCCGTAGTCACGTGACACGACAACCATTGTCACTGTGAGAAGAACATAAATGCAGCTGATTGAGGACTTCACCACATTGTCGGTGCAAAAACAACAATCACTATATAACGTTGCAGAAAATAACAGTTGTGCTGGAGTGAGCGAAGGGTGCAAAAACAACCTCAGTTCGAGTTCCAGTGACATTCACAAACTGCTGGAGTTCCACTCTCACAACTAAACATTGTTGATCTGCAAAGTTGGACTTCGGAGTGAATCAAATTACAGGAGCTGTAGTTATAACCCCACACGACACTACTATTGATTTACTGCTCACCTCGTGGCTTGTCTTTCCTTCCTCACATAGCAGCAAAGCAAAAGGTATCATCAACAGCCCTCCACCTCCATTAACGCCATCATCACCAATTCCATTCCTGAGCTTCCATCCCCATTTCCTCTCCATCACACGACCAGCTACTTCCACCTCCGTTACATCACTGGCCTCCACCCGCACCTCAGCGCATCTGCTGCTGAAACCCTCATCGGTGCCTTTATTACTTTCAGACTCCACTATTCCAATGCTCTCCTGGCCGGCCTCCCACCCTACACCTTGTATAAACTTCAGCTCATCCAAAACTCTGCTGCCTGTATTCTATGGAGCACCAGGTCCCGCTCACCCGTCACTCCTGTCTTTGCTGGCCAACATTGGCTGCTGGTTCCCCAATGCCTCAAATTTAAAAATTTGCCTTCTTGTGTTTAAATTCCTTCATGGCCTCGCTCCACCCTATCTCTATAACCTCCTCCAGCCCTACAACCTTATTCCCCCACCACCCCACCGCACCCACCCCCAAATCTCCTCTCCTCTGACACGGACCTCTTGTCCATTCCCACCTCCATCTTTCACCCCACCATTGGCAGCCATGCCTTCAGCTACCTAGGCCCCACACTCTGAAATTCTGTTTTTTTTTTATTATGCCTCTGTGAGATGCCTTGGGGCATTTTTCTATGTTAAAGGTACAATATAAAATGCAAGTTGTAGTTTTTATTGTTTGGGGTCCACATGGATGCCCAAGGCATCACATGGACCCATGGTGTCTCAGCTCAATAAGAACTCTGTCCTACACTGGATACTGATGGTGGTTCTTGGGTTCAGCACTACCTGATATTAGACTTTGCCTATCACTGTGGCTATCATATCACATTATGAGGGCAGAACTTCTGATCATTGATGTTCACATCCGAACACTTAACGCACCCGCAACTCATTTCCGTTGCTCCTTAAAATTTACCTGTTGTTGTTGTTGTGGTGGTGGTGGTGGTGGTGGTGGTGGTGGTGGTATTTAACCTAAAACTAATAAGTTAAGGCCTTTGTAAAAATACCACAAACAGGAATGTCTGCAAGGGGCGAAAATTTTGAGGCTTTCCGTCTGGCGGAAATGGAGCAGTAGAGCCCTGAAAATGGTGGGGTATGGCATACCGCCCCGTTCCAGCCATTGGTGTGGCCGATGGTATATTCCCAAGGATCCAATGCTGGGAGGCCGGAGTGCCCACCTGAGACAGGTGGTAGGATTTTTTAATATACAAGGTGAGGTCCTATGATTCACAGAGGATTCCCATTGCCATTTTAGGACTCAACTAAAGGAGAGAGAGCGGGAATCATCCCCCCGCACCCCGTGCTTGGTATAAAGGAGAGCGGAGAGGGAGAGAGAGAGAATACCCCCCAGTGCTCGGTATAAAGGAGAGCGGAGAGAGAGAGAGAGAGAGAATCCCCCCCAGTGCTCGGTATAAAGAGCGGAGAGAAAGAGAGAGAGAGAGAATCCCCCCCAGTGCTCGGTATAAAGAGCGGAGAGAGAGAGAGAGAGAAAATCCCCCCCAGTGCTCGGTATAAAGAGCGGAGAGAGAGAGAGAGAGAAAATCCCCCCCAGTGCTCGGTATAAAGAGCGGAGAGAGAGAGAGAGAGAGAGAATCCCCCCCAGTGCTCGGTATAAAGAGCGGAGAGAGAGAGAGAGAGAGAGAGAGAGAATCCCCCCCAGTGCTCGGTATAAAGAGCGGAGAGAGAGAGAGAGAGAGAAAATCCCCCCCAGTGCTCGGTATAAAGAGCGGAGAGAGAGAGAGAGAGAGAGAATCCCCCCCAGTGCTCGGTATAAAGAGCGGAGAGAGAGAGAGAGAGAGAGAGAGAATCCCCCCCAGTGCTCGGTATAAAGAGCGGAGAGAGAGAGAGAGAGAGAGAATCCCCCCCAGTGCTCGGTATAAAGAGCGGAGAGAGAGAGAGAGAGAGAGAGAGAATCCCCCCCAGTGCTCGGTATAAAGAGCGGAGAGAGAGAGAGAGAGAGAGAGAGAAAATCCCCCCCAGTGCTCGGTATAAAGAGCGGAGAGAGAGAGAGAGAGAGAGAGAGAGAATCCCCCCCAGTGCTCGGTATAAAGAGCGGAGAGAGAGAGAGAGAGAGAGAGAATCCCCCCCAGTGCTCGGTATAAAGAGCGGAGAGAGAGAGAGAGAGAAAATCCCCCCCAGTGCTCGGTATAAAGAGCGGAGAGAGAGAGAGAGAGAAAATCCACCCCAGTGCTCGGTATAAAGAGCGGAGAGAGAGAGAGAGAGAGAGAGAGAGAATCCCCCCCAGTGCTCGGTATAAAGAGCGGAGAGAGAGAGAGAATCCCCCCCAGTGCTCGGTATAAAGAGCGGAGAGAGAGAGAGAGAGAGAG